>NC_035107.1:108005835-109255835 GCF_002204515.2 Aedes aegypti
CCAAAATCGTTGTGATTAAAATTCAATTACTTTTTTTAATTAAAAGAAACCCAAACAGCTCCCGTTTTTGTATTCGAGCTGTATTAAAAACAAATGGATACTTATTCTAAAAGCCTCAATACAAAAATAACTTAATTAGTCATGATTTATTAACAATGAATATCAAATTATGTGATCATTCTCATATACAATTTACAACAAACAAAATTATAACTCATTGTTTCATTCACAGTTCGAACAAAACGTGTAAATTTCTGAGACATATAATGCACATAATTGGACCGTGGTATACCATGGATATTTACATGACATGTCATGTAAACTTGAATTATATGTCATGTAATCCAGCAGGATCCTGTTTGAACACATATTCACATGATTCCTGACTTGAATTTACATGACTTCATGTTTACATCACATAAATGAAGTTTACATGACGTCTAATCTTCATTATTATTAACTGTGTAGTTTAATTATACAAAATGTGTCATTTGCTTCACATGAAAAAAAAACTGACCATGTACAAGCATTTGCTTTCAGATTAGTCATAACAAATTTTGTTTTAATTATGTTATGAATTAACACTTAAAATTAAATTTATAACAAAAATAAAACAAAATATGTGATTTGTAAAAAAAATGATGCAATTGTGATACAATTTTATTGTGATCCACTGCACATTGCTCCCAGGAGCCTAAATTCGTGATCAAAATTGTTTTTCTTCCGAAAAAATGGTTTTAGTGGTATGCTATCTTCAGAGAAGTTGTTCGGGATGTAGAAGCCCTTCTAAGGAATGTGTCATTTTTATGATGAATCCTCCTAGCAGTGAGATAGAATTTCACTTTTCTACAAAAGCGAAAATACACCAATGCACGTTGGGCCAGACCGCAATATTAGGAGGAAAAAAATATTTTGACTATGAAGATAGGTTTTTAGAACAAAAGTGTATTCGGCAAAAGTGTTACATATAATGAGGACTACATTTTGACATTAAGTGATATTAGGTAACCCCTTCGCAAGAAGTGGGTTAGCTAGGTCTCCGTTGAGGAGAGCGGAAGCAGGAGGAAGCAGCGCACGTAGTGCCAGTGCTGGACACCATATTTCATCCCCGGCTAACGTATCGGGTGAGGTTATGGATGGAGCGTGGTTGATGAGGGCCATCAATAAAAGAAGAGAGGGGCTCTCTGCGATTGAAGTGGCTGCACAGCAGCTTGACTCCATCATTGACTTTGCGTCCTCGAAGTCCAACATCAGCAAGGACCTCAAGCAGGCCCTGTTGAGACTTCGTAAGTCGATGTTGGCGGCCAAGCAGAACCATGCTGAACCCATGGCGACTGTAAGAGCGGCAGTACCCGTGGAATTGAAGGTGCCGAAGTCTACCCAGACGGAGCCCTTTGTTTTTGCGGGTAGCCCTAAAAATGCGGAAGCGAATGCAATCGCAGAAGCGTGCGAGGCAACCGTCAAGGGAGGAGCTACCGGGCGGCGCTCGCAAGGCCAGGCGGATATTAACCCCGAAAGTCGGCAGAAGTGCCGGAAAATTGGACCCCAGCCAGGCGTCCCGGAAAGCCGAGAAGGGTGGGCCCGAAAAGGCTGGCCCCTCAAACACCACAGGTTAGGGCGGATCAGGAGGAGACGCCCCCTGGACAACCGTAGAGCGAAAGAAGAGGAACAAGAAGCACAAAGTGCAGGAGCGTAGGGATACCTGGCCAAAGAAATGTAGGAGGGTAGGTGCCAAGCGCGAAAAGGGTGATGCGATCATTATCAAGTCCAAGTACTCGGAAGTCTTGAAGGCGATGCGCAGCGACGCGAAGCTCGCAGATCTAGGAGCCGACGTACGCAGTGTCAGGCGCACTCGTACAGGTGAAATGATCCTCGAGCTTAAGCGCGACAAGGAGCGCAAGGGCGCCGCCTACAAAAGCTTGGCGGAAGAGGTCCTTGGCGAGGGTGTCGAGGTGAGGGCTCTAACGCAGGCAGTGACTCTGAAGGTGATGAACCTTGGCGAGATCACTGACGCAGAAGAGCTCGTCACGGCACTGCGGCAACAGTGCGAGGTACAGGTGCCCACCGCTGCCGGTCGGCTACGGAAAGGTCCGGCATGAACTCAGATGGCCTTAGTACAGCTACCTGTGTCGGATGCTAATAAGTCCGCTAAGGTGGGAAAGATCAAGGTGGGTTGGTCAGGCACATACACGAGCAACCGGTAATCTGCTTCAGGTGTAGGGAACCAGGACACAAGTCCTGGGGCTGTAAAGGCCCTGATAGGACCAAGTTGTGTAGGCGATGTGGTGAGGAAGGTCATAAGGCACTAGACTGCAAGAACCCTCCCAAGTGCTTGATTTGTTCCGGGAAGTCCGTGAACAACAATGAGCTTCCCTCAAGGTGCCCGACCTTCAAAAGAGCCATAAATCAAATGAAAAGTCACAGTGCAGGTAACATAACTGGACCTGAACCACTGTGACGCAGCTCGGCAATTGCTGTATCAGGCAGTTGCTGAGTGGGGGACGGATATCGCCATCATATCGGGCCCATACCGAGTACCCGCCGGCAACGGCAACTGGGTCGTGGATGGATCCGGAAAAATGGCGGCGATATGGACGACGGGTAAATACCCCGTCCAGGAGTTGGTGTCTACTACCTACGAGGGCCTCGTGATCGCCAAGGTAAACGGGGTCCTCTTCTGTAGCTGCTATGCGCCTCCAAGTTGGTCGACCGAGCGGTTCACGCAGATGCTGGACTGTATGACGACCGTGCTGACAGGGCAAAGGCCAGTAGTAATAGCGGGTGACTTCAATGCCTGGGCCGTGGAATGGGGAAGCCGTATCATGAACCAGCGCACAGTGGTCCAGGAATCAGTTTTACGCGGAAAGATGCATTTTGAGCTTTAGAATGAAACATTAGACAAAAACGGTCTTCTACAAAGTTGTTTGTATTAGTTGAACCCTTTGTTTGGTGTTATTGAAAATTAGGGTGGACCACATTTTCATAGAAATGATTAAACTAACTTTCTTATTTGTAGAAATTATATTATACATGCTTCAGTAAAGTTATAGACCATTCAATTTCAAGCAACTTTGCCAAAAAAAGTTTTTTTGTATCTCTTAAATTGACCGATTTAGAGCTTTTTTCCTGCAGTGACATAGGGTGGTCCGAACAAAACTGGTTTTCTGGCTCTAGAGTTTTCAATTCAAATTTCTCATCAAAGTAGTCTATGAAACACTTTTCGAGCTTTAAAAAATGCGTAATTTGGTGAGTGAAGAAACTCTCTATCTCCTTCCGTTTAGGAGTTATTGTTGTTTTTCTCTCAAAAACATGCCTACTTTGATTGTGAATATCTCTGATTGGGGCAAACATAAAAAATATCTTTTGACGGCATTCAAGAGACAAAATAAAATTGTATATTATATCATAAAATCATCGGTTTTTTTTTTTTTGTGTAACTCTAATAAAATCCGCCAAACCCTTCGTCTCTCCGGGACCACCATGAAGGCATTGCTTCGGAGAGCGGCTATTGCACATCGCATCCTCCAGGTTAGCTGCGTAGCCATGCAGCAACGAACATCGATGACACGCTTAGGGGGGTCCACCAAGGTAGCATGCTGGCGCATTGCCAGATTGCCAGCTTCCCGGGTGGTCCTCACCTCCCGTTGTCCGCTGAAAGCGGGCAGGGTCGACCACTAAGCCCGCGCCCAGCTGCACCGCAGGTATCAAGAACTGATACTGCGGGCTTCGCAATTTGACCTACTGAAGGCTCAGGCACTATCAGCTAGCACCAGCTGGGATTGCTGACGAAGGGGCCTCCACCTGCCCCGAACAACTAGAGGCTCGTATCCACCCAGTAGGCCGGCGCCACGACAGCAGCGCTACCAGCTGCTACCAGCAAGGGACAAGTTCCTGGAACACTTCATAGCGCTAATTTGAAAAGTCTTAAAGTTGACAAAAATATTTCCGTATTTTGTTGGACCACCCTTATGTCACTTCATGTCAAAATTTACTTACTTACTTATTTGGCTTTACATCAATTATCTTGATAAAGCCTCGCCAACAATATTTCGCCAATTCCCTCGGTTCATGGCCGCTTCTCTCCATCCTCGACTGTGACCCACGCTCTCCAGGTCCTGGTGTACCTGGTCAATCCACCTAGATCGCTGCGCCCCACGCCTTCTTGTTCCGACCGGATTCGTGGCGAACACCATCTTTACAGGGTTGTTGTCCGGCATTCTTGCAACATGCCCTGCCCAGCGTATCCTTCCAGCTTTAGCTACCTTCACGATACTGGGTTCGCCGTAGAGTTGAGCGAGCTCGTGGTTCATCCTTCGCCGCCACACGCCGTTCTCCTGCACGCCGCCGAAGATCGTCCTTAGCACTCGGCGTTCGAAAACTCCAAGAGCTTGCAAGTCCTCCTCGAGCATAGTCCACGCCTCATGCCCGTCGAGGACTACCGGTCTTATGAGCGTTTTGTACATCGTGCATTTGGTGCGGGGGTGAATCTTTCTTGACCGCAGTTGCTTCTGGAGCCCATAGTAGGCACGACTTCCGCTGATGATGCGCTTTCGTATTTCCCGACTAACATTGTTGTCAGCCGTCAACAAGGATCCGAGGTAGACGAACTCGTCCACCACCTCGAAGGTATCCCCGTCTATCGTAACACTGCGTCCTAGGCGGTCCCTGTCGCGCTCAGTTCCGCCAACCAGCATGTACTTTGTTTTCGACGCATTCACCATTAGCCCGACTCTTGTTGCTTCGCGTTTCAGGCGGGTGAACAAATCTGCCACCGTTTCAAATTTTCTCCCAATAATATCCATGTCGTCCGCGAAGCAAATAAATTGTCCGGATCTCGTGAAAATCGTGCCTCGACTGTTAAGTCCGGCTCTCCGCATGACACCTTCAAGCGCAATATTGAACAACAGGCACGAAAGTCCGTCGCCCTGTCGTAGTCCCCGCCGAGACTCGAACGAACTGGAGTGTTCGCCCGAGATCTTCACGCAGTTTTGCACACCGTCCATCGTTGCTCTGATCAATCTTGTGAGCTTCCCGGGAAAGCTGTTCTCGTCCATTATTTTCCATAGCTCTATGCGGTCGATATTATCGTATGCCGCCTTGAAATCGATGAACAAATGGTGCGTAGGGACCTGGTACTCACGGCATTTCTGGAGGATTTGCCGCACGGAAAAGATCTGGTCCGTTGTCGAGCGGCCGTCGATGAAACCTGCTTGATAACTTCCCACGAACTCGTTTGCTATAGGTGATAGACGACGGAAGAGAATCTGGGATAGCACTTTATAGGCGGCGTTTAGGATGGTGATTGCACGATAATTTTCACACTCCAGTTTGTCGCCCTTTTTGTAGATAGGGCATATAACGCCTTGCTTCCACTCCTCCGGTAGCTGTTCCGTTTCCCAGATTCTAACTATCAGCCGATGCAGATAAGCGGCCAACCTGTCCGGGCCCATCTTGATGAGTTCGGCTCCGATACCATCCTTGCCAGCGGCTTTGTTGTTCTTGAGCTGTTGAATGGCATCCTTAACTTCCCCCATCGTGGGAGCTGGTTGATTTCCGCTGTCCGCTGTGCTGACGTAGCCATCGCCTTCGCTGTCCTGACCTTGTGTGCCTGAGTTCTCTGCGCCATTCAGGTGTTCATCGTAGTGCTGCATCCACCTTTCGATCACTTCGCGTCCGTCCGTCAAGATGCTCCCATCCTTGTCCCGGCACATCTCAGCTCGCGACACGAAGCCTTTGCGGGATGTGTTGAGCTTCTGATAGAACTTCCGCGTTTCTTGAGAACGGTACAGCAACTCCATCTCTTGGCATTCCACCTCTTCCAGGCGGCGCTTTTTGTCCCGGAATTGGCGGGTTTGCTGTTTCCGCTTCAGTCTGTATCGTTCCACGTTTTGCCGCGTACCATGCTGCAGCATTGCAGCCCGCGCTGCATTCTTCTCCTCTAAAACCTCCTGGCACTCCTCGTCGAACCAATCGTTTCTTGAGCTCCGTTCCACATATCCGACAACGCTTTCGGCAGCGTCGGTTGACGTCGGTTATGTCGGAGAAGTGCCGTCCATCGATCAAAACGTGGTCGATTTGCGATTCTGTCTGCTGAGGTGATCTCCAGGTGTACCGATACGGGAGGCTGTGCTGGAAATAGGTGCTACGAATGGCCATGTTCTTGGAGGCGGCAAAATCTATCAGTCGTAGGCCGTTCTCGTTCGTCAGCCGGTGGGCGCTGAACTTTCCAATCGTCGGTCTGAACTCCTCCTCCTGGCCAACCTGAGCGTTCAAATCTCCTATGATGATCTTGACGTCGTGGCTTGGGCAGCGGTCGTACTCGCGTTCGAGCTGCGCGTAAAATGTGTCTTGTCATCATCAGTGCTTCCGGAGTGTGGGCTATGCACGTTGATTATGCTGAAGTTAAAGAATCGGCCTTTGATTCTTAACTTGCACATTCGTTCATTGATCGGCCACCACCCGATCACGCGCCTTTGCATATCACCCATCACTATGAAAGCTGTTCCCAGCTCGCGTGTGTTGCCGCAGCTCTGGTAGATGGTATGATTACCTCTAAACGTTCGCACCAATGCTCCTGTCCAGCACACCTCCTGCAGCGCTACGATGTCGAAACCGCGGGTCTTCAGTACATCGGAGAGTATGCGAGTACTTCCAATGAAGTTGAGAGATTTGCAGTTCCACGTACCGAGTTTCCAATCGCTAGTCCATTTTCGTCGCTGTGGTCTTTGCCGATTGTTCCGGTCCGTATTCTCTCGTTGACGTTCCTGTGCTGATGTGTTTTTACGGTTGGCTTGCAGGGCCTGACACCAACCCCTTAGATTTCCGGAGGACCATTCCCCCTAAATGTTCGGAGGACCATAGTGCGCAGTTTAGCTTAGAGTCCTTCTCTGGCACTCGGACGATGATCAGCCGCCCCTGACATGGAAAACAGACGCTGTTGTGAGCCGCTCCTAACGTGGAGTACAGACGCTCCAGGTTTGCAAAAGCAAACCCCCCCTTCCCTGTCAGCATACGACCAAAGTTCCCACCGGGGGTTGGTTACCCGATCTTCCCCAAGGTTACTCGTACCCCGGCCAGTACCACGAGGAGGTAGGGATAGGAGTTGCTGGGCAAGAGGCTAAGGACCGCACAAAGGGGTCTATTTTATTCCTGCAGGTACGCGAGGTACCAATGGTACGCCATGCCCAGCCATTTACCGCGCCAATGTCAAAATTTAGTCCTCATCATATGTAGCAGTTTTGCCGAAGACACTTCTTCCGGCAACCCGGACCTGCTCTCAAGGCTGATCAACCAACACGTGAAACCCAACGAGGATTACTTCATCCATAGCATCAACCTAGAAGAGGATCTCAGCCAGAGTTGCTTGCTGTCACTATCAACGCTCGAAATTTGCTGATTTGTACAGGCCGACTTCGATACAATTCGCATCCTTCCATATCACATCAACATCATGCTGTCTACTCCATCACCAGTGCACTGATGGCGATAGACTATGGATATCACTGATGGGTCAAGTTTAGCTTTAAATTAAGCAAATAAAATGGCAATTTATCAATACGATATTCTTGATAGTGCTGCAGACGAATTGAAACTATGTGTTGGTCACTGAAAAACATTAATACCGTGGGTAATTACCACGTGATCACTCATTCTGCAGTGATTGTGATCTAGAGTGCGATGTCGCATCACCGCTGTTGGTTGTCAGATCAAAGTGATATTGATAGTTCGCAACTGATATTGATAGTTTTAGTCCATCAGCCATCAGCTGATATGACCGATATTGTGCAACTCTGATCTCAGGTCAGTTCTTTCTGGTTCTGTTAAAGTGTTGCCTCTCCATTTCAGAGCCGTCGCGCAAAGTGCCCAGGAGGACCTACTGCACCGCAACGTCTACCACTACGTCCAAAACGGTTGTCCCCAGTCCAAACTGCCAGGGTCCGATCTTCAACGATTTCAAGCCGGACATGAATCTCTCTCAGTGGTAGACAGGTGCATTATGTTTGCCGACCGGCTCGTCATCCCGTCGCTGCATCGCAAGCGGTGCTTGGAACAGTGGCCCAAACCAACCGCACCGTGGCAGCGCGTCCCCGCCGATTACGCCGGTCCGATCGAAGGCGAGTATTTACCTAATCACCGTCGATTCGTTCTCCAAGTGGCCAGAGATCGTCCAAACGACTCGTATCTCTTCAACGGTGACCATCTGGGAGGGAGGCACAGATACTACACACGAAATATGAAACAAAACTTTTCCAAACTGCAAGACAGAACGTTGCACGCCAGACCTAACCTTGATAATCCATATAAAAAAATGTCAACAATTCCAGCAGTAAATGTCAACTCCTTATAAAAAAATCTAAACAATTCCAGCAGTGAGTGTCAAAGAGCAGGACAGTCAATTGAACGTGATGAAAGAGGGACAGAGAAGGAGAATTTTCCGTGACGTTACCATGCACTCTTCTATAACTCCCGCTCACCAACGACAATCAAGGCAGGCTTGGGAAAAATCGCTAGTTTTCTTTTGTTGTGTACCTTTGATCTTTCTGGACAAATTTGGAAAAAGGGCCAGAGTTGTGTGCATTTAATTTTATTTTTGATTAAAAAAGAGTAAAAAGATTCGTGTTTAAATACTTTACATTCGATCAAATTCAAAGGTGCTATCGTAACACTTCTTTTGGGAGTGCAGGAATTGATTTTCAACCGATTATTGTCAACTTTGTTGAAATGTAAAAATATGTTATGATCAATTACGCGCTTTTATCATGTTTGTCCATTCTTTAAGATCTGGGCTCACAGTGACAGTTCGTGACAGCAGAATCTCGGCTCACTATGACGTACATAAATTTTGTATCGGTTTCTCCCTCCCAGGTGACCATCATCATGCTCCGTGTGTTGTTTACGTGGCTGGGCATGCCAACTACGCTGGTTAGTGACAATGGACCGATGCACACGTTCACTATCTGACGTTTGAGCGGTGCCGTGTTATTTACGTGACCATGGCAACGAGTGAATTCGGCACCGCTCAAACGTCAAACTAGTGAACTCGTGCATTGATCCATGGATCAATGGACCGATGCACGGGTTCATTATTTGACGTTTTAGCGGTGCCGTGTTATTTAGGTAACCATGGAAACTAATGAATTCGGCACCGCTCAAACGTCAAATTAGTGAACTCGTGCATCGGTCCATGCACGAGTTCACTAATTTGACGTTTGAGCGGTGCCAAATTCACTCGTTACCATGGCCGCATAAATAATATGGCACCGAAACTCCACATTGGCGACGAGCGTTCCTGCGTGTTGCAGTAGTCAATTGAAAATTAAGATGGAAATAATTAAATTTCAAGAATATCTGTTGAAGAACAGGAAGAAGCAGCCAAAATTATACAATTCAAAATAGTGTAAGTTGAAACTAAAATGAAAACTCGTTGAAAAACGGGTTGCTGTAGCTACGGCGAAAATGTTCAAGCTCACCCCAGAGGTGGGCTGCCGTAGCGACGGATTCTATCCGTTGGGTCCGGCGAAATAAAAACGAAAAAGCTCGCCGTAATAGGGAGCTGCCGTAGCAACAGATTTAGACCTGTTGGATACAGCGGAAAAACCAAGCTTGCTTTATGACGGGCTGCCGTAGCAACGGATTCTATCCGTTGGGTCCGGCGGATAAAGATAATGCTCGTTATAGGAGCTAGGTGACCTAGAGGTGGACTCAACCATAACTCAACTGACTGTTGGCAAAGTATAAAAAACGCGTCAATAACGAGCGTTGAACCATTTTTATTTTCAGATTGAAATAGAAAAACAGGTCCTCGATGCAATGGAGTGCAGACCACGACCATTGTGGCCCAATCTGAATGGAATCTGGCCGGAGAAGTACATTCAAATGAAATTATAACCATATGCCTCAGAAAACACCACACAAGTAATTTCAGTATTTTTGAAAATAATATTCCAGAAAAATCTGGTATCGAACCCCACTAGCACTGGTGGAATTGGTTGATCAAGAATAACAAGAATAACCAACGCATTGGTACACATGGACGGACACAGAATCAGCTGAATCGTCACGTAGCCCCGTGTTCTTCAAGAGAAAAGGAGATGTGGTGATTTGGCATACTGTCGAGGCACAACCTATGAGTGGTCTTGAAATCTATTCAGTGTTTATGTATGGTTTTTCACAGCGACTTGCTTTACTTTTTATCTGAAAAGTAGTTAAAATTGAGCTTGAGCTTGAGCTTGAGCTTGATTGGCCGCCCGTGGATGCACTCCAGTATCGCCAGATCAGCTGCACTTACACAAGGAACCAACCGAATGACTGCTTGGGACTAACAGGCATCCTCAGTGTATAAGTGCTGGTTATCTTCTATTTTTAGGCAACAATGGCACCTGCCACGTCAGAATGCAGACCAATGAGGGGAAGGGGAGGAATTGATGATGCATTGAACTGACTCCCACGTAGACCGTATATTCCACTGCATCCACGTCAGTTCATGCGGGAGTGTATGGATTGGGGGAAAGGCATGGCAGAGAGGTTTGCTTTTGTGGTTAGCAGACTGCCTATATATCAGGCGTAAGAAAGGCGTGCGCGTGGAAGTAGGAAGCGTTAGGGAAACGGTTTCTTGTCCGTCTCTGGTTCTAGCGTTTGCTATGAACGAATAGTTTGAGTGTGATATATTTAGAATGGAAGATAGAAGCAAGTGAGAGATATACAACTACAAAGTACGAGGAAAAGGACGGGCCTGGGATTGAACCCATGACCTTCTGCATATGAAGCAGAAGCGGTAGCCATCAGACCACCAACCCCGTCATATCTGAAAAGTAGTTAAAATTCTAGCACAACTGGGAATCAAAACAAACTGAGTAATGTCAAATTGCGAAGTTCACAAACAGTTCCACGTGAACTTTTTACAACTTTCAAGTTCTTTTTAGATTAAAAGTGAACAATAAATAGTACTTCAAGTTCAGAATAAGTTCCAAAGGGGAAAAGATAAAGCCTAGATTATGAAATCAGCATATCGAGTAATAGAGTGTGTCATTACGCTACGCGTACATGCAGCAGTGGTAAGCACTCTGGCTTCAACGCAAGGAACGCGAGTTCGAGTCTTGACGTGAGCATCAATACAAAAATATAACTCATAAAAAAAATACATAAATGCCCAGGGTTCATAAAATCCCGTACCAATTAGGAATGATCCACAAAACCTGGCTATGCGGTAAAAATCTTTTTTTTTTCAGTTCATCGAAGTTTACTTTTTGGCTTAACAACAGTCTTTTCAGTGGCGTAAGCGAACCAATTGTGAACCGAAGTTCGGTTAATTACTTAAAAAGTTAGCTAGTTAGAAAGTTATTCATTGACTTTCAAATAGCTGATTAAGCCAAAGTATGCCGCTTTATCCAAACTTTTGGTTGCTTGGGACAGGAGCATCTATTATAAAAATTCTCACATGGCCCAGGCGTGTGGCCGGCCCCGAAATGTAAGTGACGGAGCAGAGACAAATCGTAACCAGAGCGAATAGAGCCAGATGAAATAAAAGAGAGTTGCTGAGCTGGTAGCGATATCAGTCAGTAGCTGTCTAGTTGATGGAAACAACTTCTGAATTGTATTTTTTATGATTTACAATCGGTTGACTCGCTAGGATCTGCGTGATTTTAGCGGACTAGCAGGTTATGGGCCCAGGAATGCCTGGAGGACGCTGAGGCGGCTTCGATGGAGTACCGTGATGAAGTACCTGGACGAGGAGGCAAAATTTCGCTGAGGAGAGCCTGGATGGGAAGTGGAGTCTGGAAGGAAGGTGGCTTGGACGCGCTGCCCAAGAGTGGATGCGGTCGAGGCTGGTGGCGAGTACTGATTGATCGGAGGACAAGCTCGGAAGAGCTGGAGGAACTCGATAGCAAAAAGGAGCTTTGAATAAGGTGCAGTTGACCAACACGAGGGTGTGCAGCTGACCAAGAGAAGCTCGAGGCTACGAGGAGTTCGGTCGCTAGGAGGTGCTCGTGGACGTGACGTGGAGATTTCTCGAGGAATTAATCTATATCGTCGTATTTTTAAGGGTCATCAAACACAGCAGAAAATGATCTCAGGGACTTTCTCAAACAATAACCTGGAACGCCTGCATTTTTTCTTCAACCAATTTCATTCATTTATCGTGGCTTAGGTTTTCAAATTAATATATCTTAACCTCTAAGTATGTTTTAAGCGGACGACTCCGCGTTGCATAATCGTCCTATGTCTGCTATGATTACACCGTACTGCTATAAAATTGATTTACTTATTCTATACAAATCTCAAACGAGTGCTTTCGGTTTAAATTAGTAAACTAGAACGCCTAGATTAGAATCGAACGTGTCCACAATTGCAGTCAGCATTAGTATTCGTAATATTATTTCATTTCATGCTTTACGTTTAGTTTAATTCATAATATAATAATTTGTTCTATCAGTCGTTTTGCAGCTATCTGCTAATTAATGGTAATAAATCTCTCGCTCTCTTTGCTTGCTGTCTTATGCTAATTATAATACATTTCTCTTTTTTCGCGCGAAAATATACACATGATGTTAGTTTAGCTGTCCTCAAAAATTTCGGTTTTCATTCATAAAGCGTTTCCCGATTCTTACGTTTAACTTAAAGATAAATACAAACTTGAAAAATCACCTACTTAGGATGCATTAGCGAACTTTGAGACTGTACACTAAAAACGTGACTATAATTCATTGGATTTAAATATTATGAAAATCTTCTACCTCACCTTGACGTAAATCCCACGCGCGAAGCTGTAAAATGATGGGTTCGTGCGAAATACAAATCGCCCTTGCAATAATAACTCATGCACGTAAATTAAGGTTCTTGCTAATGTTTCACTGTCAGCCATTTAGATTTACGACTCAGTTTCAGAGTGGTTTGCATATGCCGGGCATACTAACACAAGTGTATACGATTTTGTTTCTTAATATGTAGAACAATTCCCTCTTTCGAAGCTGAAATAATTTTTAGCGTAGAACTAGAAAGTTAAAACCCAAAAATTGCTTTCGTGGAAGTTTTGTTTTATTTTCCAATGTGATGGTAGCTCCAGGTTTCTAATTTTGTATCCCTTGCGAAATTATTTTCATTCCTGTAATTCCTCAGAAGTTTGTAAAACTTTTCGAGGGTTTAGCAATTTTTAGACAAGTCCGTTTCAAATTGTTGAAAAAATAATCACGTGTACATGGAACGTTTCCTGAGCCTACACCAAAATGATAGTTGTTTTTTTTTTTTAAATTATCAAATCACTTCCAGCGAATTTAGAGTGTAATGAAATAACGGTACATCCCGGTGGAGCCTTACATTCTAGTACATATTGGGAGTTCCTTCGATGTTTTGTCAGTAAACCGTTTCGGCTTAAGTGGGATTAGCTAATTTTTTGTTTGAAATTTTAGAAGACTACCGATTTTTTTAAACAATTTAATAATAGCAGGTAATACTTTTTTATAATCATTGAGATTTTTGGTTTGTAGGCGCGAAGGATAAGTAATAAGGCTAAAGAAAATTATGATTTTTTACTCTCCTATGCTTGAACGATGTCAATTATAGCAAAGATCGCAATTTGACTTTTTTTATTAGAAAGATTTTCAGCCAAAGGCTGGTTTAGCCCTTCTCAAATTTGAGAACTGAAGCTTTGCCGAAGACACTATTTTTCGAATTAGTCATGATCCTCTGAGAAATCTGCGAAACAAAAATTGTATGCACACAAGCCTCACCTGGTGATAAATTTTCAAATCTACTGATATTGATCTTTGTATCCTGAACCACTTTGGTTAAGACGCCAGTCTCTTATATCCTGAGATATCTGCGAAACAAAAATTGTATGCTAGCACCTCCTGGCGAATCTGCCGGCTCTAATAATGACAGCCTTTGCCTTACTGAACAACTTAACCGAATCTTTCTGAACACTATCTTTTTAGATAAGTTCAAGATCCAGATACGGCCAAGTACTCAACTGATGATCCTCAACTACTGAGCTGTCTCAGTATCTGATTAGTTCGTTGATTTCCGTTTAGAGCTACTTCGAGAATTCAATCAGTAATTTCTCTAAAGATATATCCTGAAATAACTCCATGGATGTCTTCAAGTAGTTCTTAAGATGGGTATGATTCCTCCAGAGATTGCTCCTAATATTCTTTAAATTTCTTGATCTCCTACAAAAATCTCCGAAAGATCTTCCGGACTCTTGAAGAAGTTCTGGGGAATCTCTAGATAAATTGTTAAGATAATTATCGGAAATATAATCAAACGAATCCATGGATAAAATCCCAGATAATTTTTCAAACTGAATCCCTGGAGAAATTTGTTTGGAAATGATCGGAGGAATTACCGAAACAGATACTTTTGAAGAATACACAGAGATTTTAGTGTAGACATCATTCGAGACAATTGTGGAAAAACTGCAGGAGAAATGGCATTCTGGAAAAACACATTTCTTTTAAAAACACTGGAATAACCTATTGTAAGTTTTCTTGGTAGCAATCTTTGGAAAATCTCCTAAACAAGGATGGAAAAAAATTGACTCTAGCGACAAACAACACAGTATTTGAACGGTCTTAGAGGGCCGTCGCTCTTGCACCAACATGATTTGAAGACCTCACTACGCGCGCGTTGGACCGATAAACCAAGCATCAGATGCACTGTTTGTCGTGGGACAAAGAGTTTATCGGATGTTGTTACAAGTAGCGATCAAACTCGAATCATGCCGTCTGCGAGCTTTTATTTTTCTTGGAGCTCATGCCAAAATGATTGAAGATCAATAAACAGCATATCCAAATTCAAATCACTAAATCCTCAAAATAATGAAATTTTGACTAGCGAACAATTAATCGCTAGCGCACATGCAGAACGATGCATTATTCGCGGAGCGTAGTTTGTTGTGATAGCTTAACGACAAAAGGTTGATCGTTGTTGCTATGATCTCAGGATAAAGAACAACCGCGATGAATCATTTATTTTGTCATGATCACTAGATTTCCATCCTTGCTCCTAAAGTAACAAATAAAGAAATCGGTGAAAGAAGTCCTGGAAGAAATCCTGTGATAGTGGTAGGAAAAAGTGCTAAAGGATTACCCAGAGCAATTTTTTGATAAATTCGCCTAAACATCCCTTGAGAAAACAATTTTTGGGAGATTTAGTGGATGTGGAACACTAAGGAAATCTCTGGAATAATTCCTGGAAGAGCTCCTGGAGAAATCACAAAAAGAATTCCTACAGCTTTTCTCCAAGGAATTTAGCAAGAACCTTTGGTTAAGAAAGTTTGACCTTGTCCATAGCAATTTTCATACATAATTCAAACGGTATATGCTCAGACAAACTTCTTCTAAAACATTTCCAATTTCAAGGGAATGGTTTTGGCAATCGTACCTAAAGGGGAGCAAAAACTTCATAATTTGCATCAGTCTAGTATTCTTTTCTATTTCGATGTAAGACGTTTGCTAGCCCGAAAATATAGTTTTCGAACGTTATGTGAGGAATAATTGGCCATTTAAAAAAAAAATCAATAGTTTTCAGTTGCTCGAGGCCTTAAAACAATACACTGGATCGCGTAAAAAGTGATTGAACACATTTAAGAAGATTGCGAAAGATTTTTACTCATGCTCTGAGTCAACATCATCACTCGCGCACGCTTTTTAATCACAATAGCAATGACAAATGATACTAATCTTCCTATAGTTCTAAAAAAGTAGTTGAAATCGCTGTATCACTTCAAACGCTTGTACTCTATACCTATCCCAGGCAAACAGACGTAACATTAGCAAAATTTCCATTCCTAACGATCATTTCAAGTTCTTTAACTTTCAAACCTCACAACAAGAGGCGCGCACATCGTTTTTTTGACGTTTGACGTTTTACAGTACTGCCATCTGCAAGTCGTGTAGCACGAATTCAAATTTCGTGATACATGTCCACCAGACGATGGTAGTGTAAACTAGGCGATGAATTTGAAAGCGAATTGCTCAAGGTGTTTCGTCTGTTTGTCTGCGTCCCTTCTTTTGACTTACCCCACTGTACCTTAAATAACTTCAAAGCAACTCTGATTAGTTTATCGAAAGACTTAATGTATACAGCTAAGAAATTATACTAAAGATCAAATTCCATCATAACTGACGAGCACTATCAGGCAACTGAATCATTGCGGAAACAAACAAATGTTCTACCGATGACCGAAAGCTCAGCTCAGGAGTTCCTTTCTAAAACCATACCTACCTGGATATGGTTCAACCACATCAGCTACTGAGGTTGCATGGTTTTATTAGCATCTGCACTCCACATAACATAGGTACTATGACAAGCGCAATCCTTTCCGGAAAAGCGCAACGGTTGATGGTTCCCCCGGAAACGGTCGATCCGCTCCTAGAACCTACACCGTACTGCTTGGATTTTACATGGTGAGATTGTACCGCAACTGTCACTGTTTGTTGTTCTTGGAGAAATTGTGCGAGGCCCAGTTGAGGGACGTTTTCCACGAGTTGGCCAGGGCTTCGCTGAATTTGGACTTGAAGTGGGTGCGGGCGTCCTCCTCTGGCAGATCCAGTACCTGGAAGGTGACGACGAAGAGTAAGCAATTAGGTGGGTGTTGTGCACGTGGTGGACCGTAGTGCTATACTTACCAAAGTTTCCCGCAGATAGTTGAGATCCTTCTCCGATGACAGCTCCGGCAAACCGGTCGAGATCATCATGGCGAACAGTGACAGGATTAGACATCCGTGCTTTCGTAGGATTAGGAATGCCTGTGGACGAAGGGGTAAGTTAGTTGCTAAGAATTTTGCTAGAAGTGGTCATTTGAGTTATAAACACATGTTGAAAATTTGGCATCCCTTTCAAGTGAGGAAGCAAAAAGGGTGTCGCCAATCGTACTTAGTATTTCCGAATTCGCTGGATTTATGCAGAATCAATGTTTTTTTTAAAGAGATTGTCGCGTTTTGCTAAAAAATACTTAAAGATTGCGAGCTACCTCTCAATATTTTGAAGAGAGAAGTTACATATTTTTCACTTTTGACGAAATGTTGAATGTTTGCTCAAGATGATCGTCTGGAAAGATCTCCCAAGTGATGATAAATCGCTTGAAGAGATCAAGTGTAATATTGCTTTGAGTATCCCCGGTCCAAGTTATCCCAGAAAACCATCAGGCAGAAAGTCAGTAGGTCGAAAATATCAGAAGGCAGAAAGACTATAATGCCGAGAATACCAGAAGATAGAAAGAATCAAAAGGCAGACAGTACCAAAAGACAGGAAGAAAGCAGAAAGCAGAAAGTACCCAAATAGAGAAACTCAACAGGATGCTGGATCAATGGGTATGCTCTATTTACGGCCAATTAGATAAAGAATTTGTACATAGTGAGATGAAACATGTGGAGGAGTTACAGAGAAGAGTGTAATCGACTTCACTTCTAGGCATCTACTGGAATCCTGCAAATCGCCCCTAGAAATAGTTGGCCTTGCAACCCCTCCTAGCTCGTAGAATAAAATGGGTCACATAGAAGTATAAAATGAACCCCAATTAACTCACTTCGGTGAGTGGTATACTGTTCGACGAAGATCCCTTCAGCAGTGTGCGGGTAAAAAATATCTTTCAGTGATCGGTGGCACCAAAATGTTGGCATCAGTCATGCCGTCAGGGACTGACCCCCTCCCCATAGGGGATGTGGGTTAGTCTAATCGTCGAGATGGAGAGTTTACTGAACATCTCTTTCCTAATTGGAGTGATCCCAATGGAAATCAGTGTCAGTTAGTCATGTTGAGAATGGAAGCAGTTCAGGGAAGCCTCCCGCAATATCCGATTCTCTTAAGGAAATCCGTTGACAGGAGACTTAGGAGCAAAAGTGGACGGAGCCTATCCGGAATGCTTCAAAATGCGTCATCAGCTCTAGCGAAGCTCGACAACGAACTGATGGAGGAACTGAAGGCTCAAGATGTCAAGGAACTCCAAAGAATTACAAGGCGTAAATGGAATGAGCTTATCAATAACCCCACAATTATCCTCACTATTCAAGGTACACTTACCCCCGAGAATATCTACGTAGGATAGATCCGATGCCATAATCTATGCTGTGCTATCTATACCTTACCAAATTACACCTTTTTCAAATACAAAGAATGATGGTTTTATTTTTGATCTCAGGTCACATGAACAACCTCTGTTTCAGTTATGTTTAAGAACCGGTTCCAAATACTCTGGCGAAAGTGACCAAATTGAATGCAGAACACAACCCACTATGCGACACATCAAATTGCGTCTTTTTTCGAGAACACGTATTGGTACTAATCCTAACCAAAGAAAGCATAATGCCTCCCAATCGAAACTCACCTCTTCGCAAAGATGCTGGAACTGTCGAAACTCCTTAGCTTCCCGATCGGTCCGTCCATTGTTGATCACATACACAAAGTCGTGCGTTAACACGAACGGAACTCGCTCGCGCCTAAAACCGAACTTCTCCTTGAAATGGCCCAATATGTGACCGAAGTCGATGTGGAACAGCTGACCAGTCTTTTTCACCATGATATTATCGGAATGCCGATCGGCCACCCCCAGCACGTAAGTTGCCACACAGTACCCGGCACAGCTGAGCGTGAATTCCTGTATTGCTTTCGCTAGCATTTCCTCCGTGGTGTTGTGTTCCTTGAGCCACGTCAGAAGCGATCCCTTCTTGAACGGCGAAGTGGCCGAGAACATCCCTCGTTCCTTCTGGATGTTGGCAATGGTTTCCGCATTGAGCACCACCTCGATGATGCCTAACCGCCGGTCGGTGCTTATGCAACTGTAGGGATTCATTCGGAAATCATACCCGTGACTTTTCCATATTCGATCCATAATTCGAAGCATTTGTAGCGTCAGCATGTCCTGCCGGAGATCATCGCCGTTTTTGAAAATCATGTTAATATCGTCGCCATTGCTATCGGAATTTTGGTACACAATCCATAGGGGTCGCATCTTGGAATCCATCACTTTGCACTTTTCTTTGCGAACGGTCTTACAGCGAAAGCTAGGATTAAGCGGACTTATTACGTCGGACAACGCATCGCCGACGGGTTTGTCCTGAAGGTAGTCCATCAGCAGAGATTTCCCCTTTTCCTTGTTGCCTTTCTTGACCAACTCGGACCCATGCTGGAGCTTCCGCAAACACTGCATTTGCTTCAGCAGTATCGATATATGCTCCTGACTGCCCTTCAAGTATGCTTCGAGGATAAGGCTGAACCGCACTTGGACCGAGGGAACCAGGATTTCCGATCGTAAATGCCAGAAGAAGAAGTGCCCAATGTGCTGGTTGTTGAGGGATCGCTGCAGGAGGAAATCTACCAGATCGCTGTAGATGTAGGATTCGTGCTTCATGGCTTGCACCAGCTGCAGCAGGTAGAGGAGTAGTTCGTCGTCTTGGATGGTGCGCAGACACTTGACGGCATAGCGCCGGACGTACTGGTCGGCGTAGGCGTAGTCGAGCAGCTCGAGGGCACGCTCCACCGGAAGGATGGGCCACTCTTGCAGCAGGGACACAATTTCTGCTACCTGTAGTGGGAAAAATGAGAGTAGTGATTAGAGGGACGGATTTTTTCCTGTTTTCTTGTAGCTACTATGTTTTTATAGATAAAATGAGACTTTGCCTATCTCCTTCCATTCAATGGTAGACGTTCAGCTGAGAAACAAAACCTTGCTGAACACGACTGCATTTGAATCAGGAATGATCGCGAATGATGTTTACTTGTGAATATTGAAAAAAAAATGTTCCCTTATATGAGTATGAACGTTACATGGCGACCGTAACCGAACTTGACATGAAAATCTTCGAAGTTCGATCAGATCAGGCTTCAGAGGCTCGATTTTCGTCAACTGGAGGATTTGTGCCGAATTGCTCAAGCGAAATGGTAAATCTCTGGTAGACGTTCAGCTGAGAAACAAAACCTTGCTGAACATGACTGGGTTTGAATCAGGAATGATCGAGAAGGAAGTTTTCTTGTGAATATTGAAAAAAAGAATGTTTAATATGAGTATGAACATTACATGGCGACCGTAATCGAATTTGACATGAAAATCTTCGAAGTTCGATCAGATATCAGGTACAAGAAGGCAGGCTTCAGAGGTTCCCGTCAACTGGAGGATTTGTGCCGAATTGCACAAACGAAATGTGAAAAATCGCTCATGCAAAATAAGAGCATGCAGTTTCATAGAACGATTCAAACAGTGTCTTGAAAATTCAGGTTTCTGAATCCAGTTTTACTTAATAAATTTCCATCAAATACTTGAAGTCGTAAATGGTTGAAAACTAGTCGATCGCATAGGGTAACCAATATAAGTTAGTTCCTTTTTTCCGAAAAATAAATTCCTTAAGAAAATCATAGAGGTGTTCTATGACATATTTTCAAAAATTGTGAAAATAAGATCCCTAAAAAAATTTTGGTCGAATTTACGTGGTTTCTCGGTGTGATGCAAGTAAGTACATTCATTACATGGCGACCAGAACTGGACTCGACTTAAAAAGAGCGAAAATGCATAGAGACACGTAATCTATGTTTTACTTCGTAATGGGAATTTTAATTAGTCTTGTAGAACTACGTATAGAACAATCCATTGTGCAACTTTTCATATAGGGAGAAGAACTTTTCATAATTCACTTAGGCATCAAACATCAATAAAGCGGAAACTCCTTACAAATCGAGGGAAACATTATGAAAAAAAATCGATGAACTATTTCCTTTGGCAAACTTCAATTACTTACCTCATTCCTGTCGTTCCACTCCACGCAGTAGAGCAAACACGGCAACCCGTCCGGTTCCAGCGTCATGCACTCTCTCCGCTTCGCCCAAATCGCATTACGATCCTGTTCGTGCATATCGTTCAGCTTATCGTTGTGCATGTACGGCAGCAGAATCTCCTTGATAGGTCGCACCTCCTCCGCACTGTCACGGTTTAAATGCCTATTGATCTTTCGCATCTTGCTGGCATGGTCCAGCAGCTGCTCCTCCGAAGGATACACCACGATCTTGTGTTCATTGTAGTAGCTGTGAAAACTTAAAATTATCGAGGAACATTCGTCCCGTCGCGGGTTCGGTTCCACTGTACCGAGTGGATGCAGCACGTCCTCCGATTGCAAATCTTCCGCATAGGTCCACGTGTACAACGTTACCGGGCCGGATTTGAGCTGACTTTTGTAATCGTACAGCATGGTGTTCACCCAAGCGATGGGATTCATAAACCCATCCTTGGTGCGGCGGGCCCTCACGCCGGAACCCTTCGCCGTCCTGACCAGTTCATAAATTACTAAACATAACCGCGCCATCCTAGGAACATTTTTTACATCAATATCGAAAACTATCGTTTCATTCCACACCGCACGACCTCCATTTAGCGCCACCAATTCCGTTTTCATCGGTTTACAAAGAGATTTTCCTCCGTGAAACAACCCGAGCGTGATGCCAACCTCCACATTGCGATTCGAGTCACAGTTCAGGGCGTTGATTTCTTTCACCATGCACATGAATGTGCCTTCCGTATCCCAGCTAGGAACGTATTTCACCTTCCGCAAAGTGTGCGCAGGTTGCCTACTGCCGGTACTGTTTGTCCTTTGGGTTATATCCTCCGGGATTTCGTAAATATTATCTTCGAAAATATCCACATTGCGAAGTAACTTGGGAACAAATGTTGGCGTTTCTTCGCGGGACAACGAATCCTGAACGTACTGGAAGTTGATAATCGGGTGATCACCGAACAGATATTCCTCCCGGCCACAAACCTTCAATATAAACTCCGAACTGTTCTCATTTCGCGTATTCGCCAGGATTTGCTTCTTATCCAAAATGCGCTTTATCACTTCGTTCGGCGTTGCTTTGCAGGGAATCTTTACGGTGACAGCAATATCGGAACATCTGGCCACCACGCAAAAGTCCCCACCGTTGATCATGCGTTTCTTCACCACCTCCGGTATGTGCTCACAGCTGACCAACTTGGGAGGATACTGATAGGCTATCCGCTGCATCCGATTCATGTTGGCGCGCTTGTTGGCAATGTCCTCGCACAGGTAGCTCATTTTGGTGCGAAAGTCGTTGACCTCCGGATTTTTCAGGGTCTTTTCCGACAGGGTTTTCCCCAGCAGATTGGTGATGTTGTTGATGAGCTTGTTGTTCACGGAAACCTGCTTCTCCACGAAGCGGAACATGTTGAACACAGGCTGGATGTCGATCAGCCGTTTGGACTCATCGTTCAGCTCGTAGCTGTTGTTGTTGGCGCTCGATATCGTACTGAAGAAGTACATCGACTTGTCACCGAGGTGACAGTACAGTGGGTAGCGCTCGGCCTCTTCCCAGACATCCTGTGGATAAGAGAAAGAGAGGGGTTATGATTAATGGCGATAGTTATTGGAAAGTATGCAAAATTAATGAAAATTGTCAACACACAAAGCGATCGTCCTGCATATCTCAAAACACTTTCGAAGATACAGGTCCAAAGATTCCTTTCAATTTCTTAGTAAGACAAGATATTAGATTGTTAATTAATAAATCGCACCGGCTATCTACCGCAACCGTAAGAAGGAATATAGTCACCATTCGCCTAGCAAATTCCGATCACTTTATAAATCTTCAGATCTCGCATTTAATGTTACATAATTATCGAATTAAGTATATTTTAAAAGAGAATTTCCCTGAGAATCTTTGATGAACGAATATTTAGTGATATCATTATGAACTTTACATGGCGACCGTAACCGCCCTCCTTGTTAAAATCAACGAAAATTATTATTATTATTTATCTTTATTTGAGTGGCTTTTCGACATATAACATCTTGGAAGACTCATACAGACTTGTAATATATGTACTTGCGCATAATTCGTCTAGTGAATCTACATGAAAGATAATCTATTATGAAGCTATTCATATTTACTTCGGGACCTCAATGTTTCATATAGACAGTAGTGATCTTTCTTGGTCAAATTGTTTAGAACTGGTCAATTAGACTCTTTTGCATATGAAACATATTGTTATAAATCATAAGCTCTGTATTTAATACAAGTTTATAACGCTAAGTAGCATAGCCGATTAGGCAATAGTCTAGCCTATAAGAGTTGTGAATTCAAATCGTACTTTTATTTTCAATTCTACTCATCATTTGTTCATCTTCAACCAAGCGCCACCTCAAAGATTTAGTTTAGCATGACCAGGTTTTCGCAGCAGAATTATCTAAATCTCTGTTCCTGCCATGGTTAAGAGCCGCAGTAGCCTTCATGATGGCTAAACCATCACAGTCTTCGCCATCCTGTCACAGAATCGGTACACCGTCGTTCACTAGTATCGCGTTTCGTACGGAACCACTGTTTCAGGATTACGGTGGCCTCAGCTGTGCTGAACACATTTGAAGAAAGTTTGTGTTTCCACACTGACAAGAGTTTTGGTAGATTCCCTAGAAGATTTTTGAGGAATTTATAGCTAATGAATGGCAAGCTCCTAGGTAGGTATTCTCAATGGATTTTCACTGAGATCTTTATAAGTTCCCTAAGTTTTTTTACGACTACTCTTTGCTGTTTAATTAGACGTGCTTGACAGATTGCTGAAAAAATTCTAAATGAATTCTTTAGATAGTCTTTGATAGATAATTGTGGAAGTGCTCATAAGAACACTAAGCTGAAATGCATGCTCTGTACCAGTGCGACATGACGCCAATAGGAAGAAGAAGACGGGTTGCTAAAGATTTGCCGCTGGAATTTTTCTAGGTGTTTTACTTGCAACTACTGCAAATGAAATCCTCCAAAATTTCTTCAAAGATTTCTCCACAACTTCAACTGGGAATTAACTTTATCTCCCATCTAGGAATTAGTCTAGAAATTCATCCAGTATTTTTTTCTGGAGTCTAAAGACATCTCCAAGAGTTCGCCTAATAAATAATTTCCTACAGATCTCTTTTTTTTAATTTATAGATGTCACCAGCAAATGCCACCAGGAGTTACTTCGAAGATACCTCAGACATTAGGCATAAATAATTCAGGGAAGAATTTTTGAGGAATCTACTGGCTTTATACCTGACATATTCCCAGACAGGGACTCAGATAGCCGTCATGGTAAACGCGCAGCTATTCAGCAAGACCAAGCTGAGGGTCGAGTGTTCGAAAAATCGACATTGGAAGAACAGACGAATATTTGTGGGAAATCTTGGGAGCAGTTTATGGAGGAACCGTTCCAAGAAATCCTGCATAATTAGGAAGTATACTTTTGAGTTTTCAGCAATTTCGTTTGGAAATTCTAGAATTCCTGAATGCTCCTTTAAAAAAATTCTGTTCGAATTGTTTAGGTTCAATGGTAAATCTATGGAGGATTTCTTGGTAGGATTGCTAATTTTCACAGCAATTGAAGAATTTACAGTGCATCTCTGAAGGAATCTTAAAAGCAGATTTTGGGGTGGTAGTCTTAGAGAAATTCCTGGATTAATGCTTTAAAAAAATCATTTATCTCGTGGTTTACAAAACAAGATTTTTTGTAGAAACCTGAACTGCTTCTTAACTGATTTTTAGCGGATTCTTTTAAATTCTTGACAGAACCTATGGACATCTTCAGGAACCTATACTATGGTGAAAGAAGTTTTTCATGATTTTATCGTTTTATCAAAATGAATGCTGAGGGAAATCTTCAAAACAGAAGAAAAGAAGCGTTTATAAATTATTTCTATCCAAAATGGTCTAATTTGACATGCTATGCCTTTGTTCCAAAATAAACAGTTGTGCTGTTCTTTAATTTGAATTATTGTTATTATTTATTTAAATTATAATTTGAATAATAATTTCTATAATTTGAATTTCTGCTTCTAGCTAGAGACCGAGAATACCTCTGCATCTCCACAATCACCACGGGAAAGGTGATGATTAGTGAGGGTGGAAAAAGATCAGGGAGTCATCTTTGGTCGATGATGAGATACATGGTTATTTATTTATTTGGTTCTACATCAATCAACTTGATAAACCTTGCCAATTCACTAGGTTCATGGACGCCTCTCTCCATCCTCGACTTCGACCCACGCTCTCCAGGTCCTGGTGCACCTGGTCGATCCACCTAGCTCGCCTTATTTTTCGGATCGTATTTGAAGCGAACACTATCTTTTACAGGGCTGTTGTTCGGCATTCTTGCAACATGCTCTGCCCAGCATACCCTTCCAGCTTTGACCACCTTCAGGATACTGGGTTCGCCGTAGAGTTGGGCGCCCATGCAGCACAGTTTGTTTCAACTCAAGGAAAAAAACTATCTCTTGAAACCAGTGAATCAAATTGTCATCATAACAGACAAAAACAAGTAACATATCAAGCGCGCTCATAACCGTTTGTGCCAACTCTTGCGGATAGGGATACAATCAAATGCAAAATTGTCATGATAATCACAGGGCGCAACATTGTTGCAACCTTTTTAACTCTCGATCAATCAGTTATGTTGAACACAAAACCAAATTTATTTTATGAATGTTGTTCGATAATGTACCAATCAGTGGCGATTCCCTAACCTCAAATCTACCTGTTCCACGATTACAAATTTTGGATTTTCAGCAACAAATTAGCATCTAACAAATAGAGCTTTGTTAGAAAGGAAGATTACAACCATTGACTTTGTGTTTTATAAACTAAATTTGCCGGATTATCCATTTTTAGATTCGTAGAACAGGTAAAAAGTGAGGTTACGAGTCGCCTCTGGTACCAATGTTTACCAACACGGAGAAAGTTCTCGAAAATTGAAATGCGAAGCCCAGAAAATCGCTGCGCACGTGGTGATTGATCATTGTCATATTCTGTTCAAGTGGTGATAAACTGATGTTGCGGAATAAAATTGTTGCGACAAGCATAGGAAATGACAATGTCTTTGTTGCTGCGTGTTGGGTGACAATTGATTCACTGCTTGAAACTAATTAGAGTTGTCAATTGTTGAAAATATGACTTACAATTGCACTGAATAACAACGCAAAAAGCGCAAGAGGCGGAGTCTGTTTGCAACATATTGTTATAGTGAAAGCGCTTATTTGTTGCAAAATACTTGAGAGAAAAAAAAATATAAACGAGAATCGAACTTTCAATCTCGAGATCATAAATCTTCTCCTCTACTCACTACTCCACCAGCACTTGAAACAATTCCTTCGCCAATCCACTATATAAGCGACCACATTACCTGTTAATGAAAGTTTGTTGTTTGTGACTTTACTGCACCCTTCGGTATACATGCTGATTACTAACGAAATTAGCCACACCTCAAATAAACTAAAGTTATTGCAAAAACTTTCGTGCAATATATGAGACGACAACAGACAAACTGTTGCTAGAACATGTTTTCGTAGTTACATGGTGCATAATTTGAAATTCAACTATATTGCAACCAGCTTGAAACAATAACATTAAAATAACCATTTTGGGAAAAGTTGCAAGAGTTTGTTTGTAAAGTAACTGAATACATCTTGATAAACTTGACTTCATTGCTGTTTGCAGAGAACATTTGCAGCAAATCTCGTTGTTTCGATGAAGTTAAACGTCAAACAAAGGGTTGAACATGCAAGTTTATTCGAACGATAATGAAACTATATGAGCTTTTGATATTAATATGCAACGGAACTAGAACTAGGTATATTACAGATGCTTTCATTGAGACATATTTTAAACCATTTTTATAATGCATCTCTTTTAAAGATGTTTCGCGTGTTACTTGGGCGAGCTCGTGGTTCATTTTTCGCCGCCACACACCGTTCTCCTGCACGCTGCCGAAGGACGTCCTAAGCACCCGGCGTTCGAAAACCCCAAGAGCATGCAGGTCCTATTCAAGCATGTCCACGATTCATGCCCGTAGTGGACTACCGGTCTTATGAGCGTTTTGTACAATGGTGAATTTTTCTTGACCGCAGATTCTTCTGGAGCCTATAGTAGGCACGATTTCTACAGATGATGCGCCTTCGTATTTCACGACTAACGTTATATCCTTGTCATCCACGAAGGGAGTGGGACATTTCGCATAAAGACGTTTCGCATAAGGACATTTCGCATAATTTTCAGAGTGAACGTTTTGCATAATGGACGTTTGGGGCCCAGATAGCCGTAGCGGTAAACGCGCAGCTATTCAGCATGACCATGCTGAGGGTCGTGAGTTCGAATAACGCTGGTGGAGGATCTTTTCGAGTTGGAAATTTTCTCGATTCACAGGGCATAGAGTATATTCGTACCTGCCACACGATATACACATGCAAAAATGGTCAATCGGCAAAGAAAGCGCTCAGCTAATAACTGTGGAAGTGCTCATAAGAACACTAATCTGGGAAGCAGGCTTTGTTGGGACGTAATGCCAGAAAGAAGAAGAAGATGTCATACACTTCTTGACATTCTCAAATGGTAAACATGTCAAATATGGTTCAAAATATTTTCAAAACAAAGCCTAAGGTACATTCTTTCGAACGAGACCAGTTGAGAAATATTTGGTCATGATTTAGTACAGAAACTGCAATTTCTATAGAACAACCTCCACGAAATTTTAAAAATTCAAAAGAGTCTATTTCAGCTGACATCTCTTCAGGTCACATGTTGTGAAAAATCGGAATATACATCGATCGATCTGAAACTTTGGGGAATTGTTATTCAGTACTGAAGAAATCAAGAAAAAATATTCGAGAAGGAATTTATAAACTTAATTTTTTTGACTTTTGGCCAGGCTTGGGCAACTGTGCGTCGTTAATGGCTGCTTTGACTGTCCTCCAGCAGTCCTCAAGATAGGGCCAAGCTCGCCCTCATCCGGCAACGCTGCCTCAAGATGCTGCGCGTACGCATTGGCGACATCCGGTTGTTTCAGTCGCGCTAGATTGTACCGAGGCGGGCGTCGGTACCGTACATGTTGATGACGGATAGTTTTGGGCGCAGTTTCACCATTACCACATAGTGGTCGAAGTCAATGTTAGTGTCACTTTAAGTTCTGACGTCGATTGTATTGGAGAAGTGCCGTCCATCGATCAAAACGTGGTCGATTTGCGATTCTGCCTGCTGTGGTAATCTCCAGGTGTACGGTGTGTACGGGAGACTGCGCTGAAGACAGGTGCTACGAATGGCCATATTTTTGGAGGCAGCAAAATCTATCAGTCGTAGGCCGTTTTCGTTCGTCAGCCGGTGGGTGTTGAACTTTCCAATCGTCGGTCTGAACCCTTCTCTTGCCCAACCTGAACGATCAAATATCCTATGATGATCTTGGCGTCGTGGCTTGAGCAGCGGTCGTACTCGCGTTCGAGCTGCGCGTAAAATGTATGTTGATTGTGCTAAAGTTAAGGAATCGGATGCGAACCATGGATAAGGAGGAAAAATGCGACTCTTACTTAAAACTAGTTTGGAGTATTCTGTCTCGCGATGAAAATATAATGATAGATACTAGTAAAATATAAAAAAAGTAAATAAACACACATAATGTCGAACAATTCAAAGGTATTTTAGTAATTTTTAGTAATGACGAAAATAGAAAGGTATGTGTATATTTAAACTATTTGGAACAGGAACCCTTATGTCGACATTTGTAATTACGAACCATCCATAGTTTTTTTGAAAATTACATAAACGTAACATTATCAAATGTGTTATCATCAGCATGAAACGAGCTCACCAGTTGGCAATCCTTTCTCGACTGAATACGAATATCTTTTCGCATTTTGCACCGAACACGATTGGTCTTGATTCCGTCGGTGGTTGGTCACCTCACAGGAGCATGTGACGAAATCGAAAGACCACACACCACTGACGCGATATTGCATCAAGAATGTATGACAGAAGGTCGAAATACAACAGAAGGTCTAAGAACGAAAAAGAAGAGACAAAAGGTCGAAAATCATTTTTGTTTTATCAAAGAAAAAAAATTCCACCAAGCAAATCGTTTTCGACCTTTTGTCCGTTCGCCGTTTTGTCTTTCGAGCTTTTGTGCATGAACTTTGTATAATATGTCGATATCTAGCAATTCTTATGTTCGAAGTAAAAGTGTATGGATATTGCAGTTCATCATACTGCTTGTAACTGAATTTCCTAGGTGGTCGTTATAATAAGTAGTAATAACTACGATATGTCCAGGATATTATCCATACAAAAAAAACTTGATTATAAATTAAAATAAGAATGCAAAAATGACAACTTTGGACAAGAAAACTTTTAGTTAACAATAACTTAGGGAATGCTCATAGAACACTAAGTTGAGAAGGAGGCTCTTTTCTAGTGAGGACGCAATGTCTAGAAGAAAAAAAGAAGAATGATTTATTTTAGTTAGCACCGCACATTTAAAGGTCCACCCTAGCGCTAGTAGTTGTTTACGCCTGACAATGTTGCGCGCGCGCAATCGCAACGTAAGGTTTCTCTTGTCGTACACTCAAAAAAATCCAAACGTCATTGCTACGTGAAAAATCACGTAGATCATTCCAAATTCATTTTACCTCCACTTCACCTGACTAAGATAAAGATCACTAAACCATTCATAACCCCCAAATAGTGACTCGGTAATGTTTACTGAGGTTACCTATCGCGCTTACGTGGAATTCACGTAGGTGCCTGAGTTCATTTTGACATTTGCATAGTGTGCGTACATTCGGTGTTGAGCTCAAATCCTAAGATGGCGCCCGCTTGATTTTTGAAGAACTTCAAAAGCTGCTGCTGCTATTAACACTGTGTAAGATTGATTTCAAGGTAAATATGCTTTGAATACCGAAGAATCCCTGCATTACTTCATATTTTATGCCTGATTTATAACCTCTATCAATTATAGCACGCGAAGGCTACAACAAGACAGACCAAACTCACAAAATTGGGGAAACAGGATTCAAAATGCTCAGATTGACAATAAAAATATCACAATCTTTTAAGTTTGTTTACATTTTCAAATTGAGAATTAGTTTTCTTCCAAAGCCTTTTAGAAATAAGATTGGTCTTTATTACAGGTAAATTTAATGCAAAACCATCTAGGTCCTATTGAAACGCTTCGTAAAGGCTACCGGAAAATCCACATAGCTCTTACGTTTAGCGACAGTGGAATGGACGAAGTTCAAAAGTTCATGCGTTCATTCTGGACTACCTATGATTAACGTAAGAGCTACGTAGAAAGTGCGATGGAAAAAAATCACGTATGTTTTCACGTAACAATGACGTTTGGATTATTTTGAGTGTAGTACTGGAGGAAGCCCTTCCTCTTCACTACTATATTGACGGCACTCACTGCACCCGCTGCGCTTCACTGCAAGCAACATTGTCGCGTAGATTTTATCTTGAACGGACGCAATGATGGCGGTGCACAACTTGTACACACAGTATTGGACATCAGACTCGCAATTTTTCGATTTTAACTTAAATTGAAACATAGTTTTGTTGCTTTTTTCTCACACGAATTTAAAAGCAATAACGGTTCAACTAAAGTGAATTTTTTGGCGAAACATAACAAAAAAAAGGTACCGTTGAAATCAAAATCTGGACGGTACCAATATCCGGACACCTGGATCATATTCATTAAATTATGCATAAGTTGAATGGTTTTATGTTTGGAACTTTTTCATAGTCTATAGTTTAAACATTGTAGATGATTGTACTATCGTTTTTAACCTAGTTAACATTGCAAAATAATTAATGAAAATAACAACAGGTTAGTGGTTTCTGTCGTACGTCGTTCCATCGTGATCCATGTTAATTGAAGATTAACGATCTTTGAAAGCGCAAACCAAACCAAAGGTTGAAAAAAGTGTGTGAAGTATGTTTTTATGGAGTGTTCGAATACAAACATATGCGGAGACATACTTTCAATGTTTGGTAACACAACTGTAGTGAATTATGATGCAAATATGAATTTAAAGGAGTGTAAAGATTAGGGATTACGGGTCTGTGATTTCAAATCCATACAGCGTATGGAAAACCGACTTTTTACTAGTGTAAATAATGTTTTCGAAATATAAAACAAGAGATGACTTTAAATACATACATAAAAAGTGTTGTGAGTCATCAGAAAATGGAGTAATGTAAGATGAATTGTGTACATTATTATATCTTTTGTTATTGAAATTCAAGCCACTCGTAAAAGAGTTCATGCTACACGCGCTTCAGCTTAGATAATTAAAATAATTATATTAGTTATGTTCTGTTCTTTGTGACAGAATAGAGAAAGCCGTACATCAAATTTATTAAAAAATAGTATTTCAAAGAGTTGGTATATGATTTTCTTGAAAAGAAATGCAAAAATATCATTGGAACACAGGTATCCGGATTTTGATCCAAAAATGTCCGGATTTAAAAATATCAGTTGATCATGTGTCCGGATTTAAAAACAAGACACGCTCTAGTATTTCATTGATTTACTTGTAGAAATCATGACTAATACCGAAAATTCCGTCACTTTCATGAAGATCCGAAGTGTAAAAATATGTTAAATAATAGCACTACAAGAATATTCTAACCAAACATATCTAAATCTAAGTTTGAACATTTCTGTCGGCTTAAGCATCCGGGTATTGATGCAGCACGGTATAAGATTTATAGTATCTTTAACAAAGTTGTGTGTTCTGACGAATTGCACAAATTTGCTGAATACAATTTTTGTGTGAGTCTTTCAGAATTTGAGATAAACTGTTTAAAATTTTAAATTTCACTTTAGTCAAATCATTATTACTTTTCACTCGCGAAGGGAAAAAATAACTCTAAAATCAGTGGCGACTCGTAACCTCACTTTCTACCTGTTCTACGGCTCTAGAAATTACTATTTCGGCAAATTTAGATTATAAATCAAAAAGATAATTATTGAAATCGTCCTTTCTAACAAATCTCTATTCATTACATGCAAATTTGCTGCTGAAATTAAAGAATTGCTATTCGTGGAACAGATAGATTTGAGGTTAGGGAATCGCCACTGTCTAAAATACACGTTGAAATACAAGTTAATTCTGACATGTAAAAATTTCATTCAAATCTTGCCATAAATAGCTGGGTTTAGGGACAAAACGTTGAAGGAACGAAAGGTCGGAAGCTAAATGTCGAAAAAGCAAAACATTTTACTGATTTATTGGCAGATTTTTTCCTTCTTTTGAGTTTTTTCCTACTTATCTACCCATTTTTTTTCTCATCGATCTTTTGTTCTTTTGACTCTCTGACTTTATCTTTCGTCGTTTTGTGTTTCAACCTTTTGCCATACATTCAGCCCACCAAATTTTACCATTTTATATGAAAAATCGAAAAAGATGCAAATGTTTTGTCCATTGCTGTATAGTGTGTGGTTCCCCCATCATGTACAATTCCACGACCGAGAGCCAATCATCATTATCGCCATCATCAGCACCACAGCCATCATCGGTATGGAATGTTGTTTTGATCAAATTCTCCATCCCTACTTGGTGAGTCAAGTCGAGTCGGCCTCTCGATGAGCAGCAGAGAGGCATTGAATGCGGTTATGATGATGCATGCATATATCCGACCGCGACCGAAAGCACAAAACAACATGTGTCAGTCACATCTATAGAGGCGATTCGGGGCCAAGTTTTACAATGGGAATTCCAAAGAAAAATTGTTTACGGTATCAGTCACGAGGCGATGTTTATTTTCCTCTTGCCATGGGCGGATGATAAAAAGCTAATTTTAGATGGTGTGCACTTGTTGCAATTTTGTTTCTTTTTTTTTTTCTCTGATAAGCCCCAGCGGGTTCGTGAATCCTACCTGCAGTGGTCTTATCAGACGTGGAACCATCAATTGGCGAACATTTAACGTCTACAACAACCTTGGTGGGACATTTTTTAGGCACTGGGAGGTGCTCGAGGCGGATGGTAGCTTTAAAATTATACAATATCTAGATAGCTAGCGAAACGATGAAACTTTGGACTACGGACACATTATACAACCTCATAAATTGAAGACACTGCGTAAAATATTGCGTTTCAAACGCCTATAATGGTAACAAGGACATACAGTTAGCAGTCACCTTTTTATTCAAACGATGATGTATTGGCATTGCCCAGTCAATGGAACAAACTTGTGCGTTCTATTTTAAGCATGCGCTACTTATTCAAGATCTTATCATTTTTTTATTACTATGCATGAACCAGTCTAAAAAGCCATACGTCATTGCGCGTTTCCGTTGCGTTGGAGGTTGTGCTGATATTGGCCGGCTGTGAAATTCCTCTGTTTGTTGTTTGTGCAAAAATTTAGACACGACTGTGTACTCGTGTGCACGAATCTGCACACGCGTCGTTGACTGATAATGTTCTGGTTCAGTGGTTCTTGAATTTTGTACCTACAGTTGCCTGCCACGCAGCAACAACAGGTCCAATTGTCCTATATGCAAAAGAAACATTCCTACTTGTAGATGATCTCGATCATTACAATGTTTCATTAGCATTTTTCGTCATTTCTTTTCAGCTGTTGCGATTACGGTGAAATTTAAGGATTACGGAAAAATAGTTTAAGTGTGTATACTTCTCGTTTAAAACCTGCAATATATTTATCATGAAAAAAATGTTTTCATAAAAGCTCTTCAGGGGTCTTAAAACAAGAAACCCACAACATAGAAGAACATAACTGTTAATCTAATTCACCGCTCTAGTGTTTGTGGATTGTAGTGTTAAATTAAAAAAAAAAAAACATGTTTGAAGTTCTTAGAAATTTTTCAGCACAGGGGGAGGGATATGACCTCCGAAACCCCCCTTGGTTACGCCACTGGTTCAGTAAATCTACAGAAAACCATACAAAATCTGATCACCACCAAATCAGCATTAGCGTCTCCAGGAATCCACCAGTCAGGAATGCTTAATGAAACTGTCCAGTATTTTAGTATGGAACAAATCGGATCTCCTAAGAAATTTCTCTAAAAAAAATCAACTGAGCTTTTTACCATCTGTCAGGAATCTTTGAAGAATTTCATGAAAAATGATATCTTTTATAGAGTTCACTAAAATCTCGCATGGAACCGCTAATTACTTTTTCAGTGATTGTCCAAACAATGTGTGGTCAATTGTCGCCTCGGTTTTCGTTAATATTCTAGCAAAGATATTATCAAGAATTTTTCATGAACCTTAATGGAAATCTATCAAGCATCCTACCAAGAAACTTGTCAAGAATCCATAAGTACTTTTCTAGAAATGTTTCAAGAACCCAATCATATTCCAAAAGATTTCCTTAGAATCTTCAGCCAGAAATTCACTAAAGACCTAAGAAGAAACAGGTCAAAATTGTGAGAAAAATCTGACCAAATATCTCCTGGAAACCAATGATATTTTACAGGATTTTGCGCGTCGCTAAATGTTAGCTTCAACCATGTAAAGCCATTTGTGATGTATTGTTCAATGATTAATCCTAGAAACACAGCTATTATATGCAACATTGCTAGCAAAATCCTAAAAATTGTGCGCTAAACGTTTGCTCTCAAGGAATGTTGCATTCGAAACCGCTTGGTTTACATGACTTTACGCTGAGTATTCAATTATAAATAATGCATACGGAATGACCGATCCGTCGACCCATCCATGTGCATTATTTTTGACAGATTGTTCAGCGTAGAATCGTGTAAACCGAACATTATCGTTTGCAATTTTGCCTTCAAGATGCAAGAAAGCATGCAATATTGGCGAATATTGGTAGCAAGATCATGAAATGTTTCAGTTTCACTCAAGATTGCAAGCATTCGAGAATGCAATGAGGCTGTTTACATTATTTATCGTTGAATATTTAGTTGTAATTCGTTTAAGATGACAACCATTAAAGTTTACGTGCCATGTAGATTCGGCAAAGTTCATAGAAATGTTTTTTAAAAGTTCGCAGAAGAACTTAACCACAAATATCCGTAAACAAAAAAGTTTGAGTCAAAATAAATCCTAAATAAGGGTCTTTTTTAAAAACAAGATGCAAAACTCAATTACGAGCAACTTCTCTGAGGACATTACGCCTAAATCGAAGAGACCAGAGAAAACTCTTTTTTTCTGCTAAAATGGACATGAGTAATCTTTTGAGAAAAGGCCTGTGGAGATTCTCAACCCACTTTTGGCGCTTTAAAAGCTTCCACCACAAAGATATTGACCTCAATGAATGTATCATGAAATGTCGCGTTACAATTCTACAGGGCCAATGATCAAATTGTAAAAACTCGGATTTTGATACCATTCAATAGCATCTCCCAACACCCACAAACTATGCAATCATTATGAAAATAATCTAAAACTGTTTTAAACTAGATTCTCAAAACGACCAATAACCGCTTTTTTCAAAATCATTCATTGGTCCCCTACTTAAAACAGCCAATGATCGGATCTCTTTTCATCAATAGGGCCTACAATCGTAAAACATCACAAACTCTCATTGGCCTTCGCATGGTGAGAGGCCAATGACTTTATCTTGCTCATTCGTTGTTAACCCAAAGGGCTTAGTGCACGTCAATAAAATTCAAGTTGGCGTATACAAAGACCCGTGATTGGTTGAAAATCGAAAATGGGCCAAGCATTTAAACTCATCATTTTTTCCTGGTTTTTGGCAGTTCTCAGAATAAATTCGAATGTTATCGTGTAGTAATAGTAACTCGTCACTCAATGAGCAAAAAACCGCACTCATTGATTTGAATACTGAGAAATAGGAATTGAAAATGTGTTGCACAATATTCACATCGAATTTTCTCAGAACAAACGATCTGAGGATTATGCCTTTTGAATTCTTACGCTAGAAACCAGAAAATATACTTGCAAAACCTCTCTCGTAAACGAATAGAAAAATCATGTTTATAACAAATAAGGGTCTGGATAGGTTAAATTAATCAACTAATAAATGAAATTGTGGTGAAATTTGTGTGCTTATTTTCTACATAAAAAAGGATAAAGTGATTTTTACATTTTCGCATACTGTGGAGAATGCACATTCATCTTGTTCAGTTGCTCCTGGTGTATAGTATTAATTCACAGAAAAACTTGTGTCATTCTGCGAAAACACGAGGTTGTGTCTTGGGCGGAAAAGCTATCCCATTTATTTGAGCCTGAGGGTGTCAGTTCGTCGTAACAATTGCGGGCGAGCGTACTACCGCCGTCTGCTACTTTAAAAGATAGACGATCAATAATCTAAAGCAGATGTACGGAGATTTTTTATATCTCAATGTACTTTTGAAACTTCTTTCGATGAAATTGTTTCATTCAACTGATCAAATTTCAAGTTATAATTTAAAAAAACACACACACAAAATATTGATAACTTTTATTTTGAATTGAATTGAACAGTAGTTTTATTATTGGTTTTCTCTTTAGGTGAAAATTAAGATTTTTCAATCTACAAGTGTCTAAATAAGAAATATGACGGCATAGCACGGTTGCAAATAACAACGATTTTCTTCTCTATAATGATCGTAAAACACATTTTTTTAATTAATTTCCATTTTTTATTTCTAAATCACAACATTACGCCCCACAACTTGGGAAACAGTGCTCAATTCGAGGAAACTAAAATTGATTGTGCACACACGCCGGCCCGTGCGTTACGGATTCAATTTATAGCGGAATAATGTTTGTTATTACTTTCCATTGGAAGTCGATTCCAAACATTGGCGCACGTGTCGTCTGCGGCACCAACAATGCAAACTAGCCTGCTAGAAACAATCAGGAATTTCGTTTGGCTTCGGTCAACAGACGGAGGAGGAGCAGCACAAAAAAAATCTGCAACCTGTCCGCATGTCGAATCCCATATTCAGAGCCGAGATCAAAGCGCATTTTTGTTTGCGCATATATTTGAATATTTGTGAATGTTGATTCTACATAAATTTACCGAGGTATTCGATATTCGATTCGTAGGCATTGAAATGTTACCTGCAGAATGTTGTACGTACTTTGAAGATGACACACAACGAGCTGAATTGAATTAGAATCTCGTTAGAAATTAAAATATGGCATTTTTATCATTGTTACGCAAGAAGAAGGGTATACACTTGTTGCTTTATGTTTGGAATCGGTTTTATTTATATTGCCACACCCTCCGGAAAGATTTTCAGAAAACCAAAATCCGGATTTCGGGCAAGACATCCACCTGTTGCGTTGTGTGAGCTGTATATCAACACTTTGGCCCGACTATAGATAACAAACTTAGAATCATTGTAATACACAATTTCGATCACTAGCGATCTTAATCTTCTTCGCAAAATTTATGCGGTGAAGCGGTTTTGGACTTCAAGATTTACATTCCTAGTATTGTTTCCCGAGAAAGGCTATAAGAATCTCGGTACCACTCTGACCATATAAAGATCTTGAAAACTTCTCATTCAACCGATTTGAATGACTTTTAGGGGAGCTCCTTTATATCTCGCATTGTAAATTTATTTATTTTTTATTAAAGAAAAACTAATATATTTGATATGGGGAGTTTTGAAGTCCCAAAAAACATTGAAATACTTTCAAAACCAGGTGACAAATGATCAAAACCGACAGGGGTTCCAAAAAAGGAAAGATTTTTTTAAGGACTGGTAGAGGCTGATAGCAGACCAAGCAATGCTTTATAACGAGCTTGTGACGTTTCTCAAAAAAATAGCACGCGGCACGCACCTGGTCCATTGGCATCTCGTCCCAGATCTTGGAAATGAGCTTCGTAAAGTAGTCTACAGTAAGAAATATTGATTCAGAAAAGTATCACTACAGGTCGGACTCGATTTTCCGGAGACTCGATTATCCGGGATTCGATTATCCGATTTTTTTTATTTTTTTTTAGACTCGATTATCCGGAATTTGGTTTGTGATATTCATGTTTTTCAATTTCTATGCATAAATTTGAGATAATTTGGTATTGCAATATACAATATGAATGGTTTTGCAGTTTAGGACGTAAGTAAGAAAAAAGGGGGTTTAAAAGGGTTTTTTTTTTTGCGTATGCCGGTCAAAACATTTTTTTTCTTCCCAAGCCCCTGGCTATGTCACTACATCATATAAATAAAACAATGATAAAAGATAATATTTAAGTTCTTTTATCGTTATTTTTTCTTTTCTTTTAGTGATTCGATTATCCGGCGGATTTGATTATTCGGTGTGAAAAAAATTCGATACTCCGGATAATCGAGTCCGACCTGTAGTTGCGCTTACATGCAAAAAGTATGCTGATACTTTTTCAGCTATTTCAGTAGAAAACCAAGTAATTTTCTTGAATTTGCAATCGTGAGACGAATTAGCCACAATCATCGATACCCAGCACAGACTACTTCGCCTTAAACTAATTGAAACCAACCAACATCATGTGTGGGCTACTTGGTGACTTATTGGACATTCCCGAACCAACGCCTACGTGATGCGGGTCGCATCTAACTATGCTTTGATGTTGGCAAAAATGTGAATGGAGAAACAACGCGCCGAAGTTCGAAATAAGCTGAAACCATCATTGCCACGCTTGAGAGTACTACGGACAGAAGAAAAATCATGAAAATAGGCAACCTAACGAAGCTGCCAACTAACCAACCAACCAGTCAGCACCAGTAGGTACCTTCCTAAATGTGTTGTTTACTTTTCTGGCAGTTGCGCTTTCCGTCTCAGCGTCTTGGCATTGGCACCGAGCGAGCGCAATGCGCGTGTTGTTTGTTCGCATGCAATCCAGCGCGACCTCAATCTCAATCTGCTTGATGTGGGGGACCTGTTGTGTCCTATTTGCAGACAGCGCACCGCGTAAAGGTAAAACAGCCGTGAGGTATTTTGCGATGCTGCATCGCAATGGCGGAAATGAGTGGGATTACTTTTAAGGTAAACATTGGAGATGTCTCCTACTCGAACACCTACAATGTTGAGCAATAGTTCAGCGGAACGTTACTGAACATTGTGCATAATGATTTGTGAGATCTCAAAATTGTCAGGTAGTAGAATAGATGTTCCAATAGCAGATATACTAAGCACGATTTAAATTAAATAAATTTATTGTTTGCGTGTTCCAAGGATCAAATTAGGTGTCTCTAATAAATTTGAGGTTGTTGGATATGAACTAAAATATCCCACAATATGGGTATCTCCGGTGGTCATTCCTGAGTTATTTTGGTGGTTCAGAAGAACCAAAGTGGTCATTTATCTATAATTGAACCAGAAGAGTCACAGGGATTCAAAGCCATGAAGAATGAGCCAAGTTTTGGTGCTAAAATTTAGTGGTCCCACGGAGGGTTTCTGAACCTAGACGTGTGTGCCATTCATTTAAGACCAAGGATGGAAAAAAATCGCCTCTAGCGACTAACAACATAGTATTTGAATGGTCTAAGAGGGCCGTTCTTCTTGCAGAAGCATGATTTGAACTGCTCACTTCGCGCGCATAGTAAGGATATATGGAGCATCCGATGCACTGTTTGTCGCGGGACAAATCGTTTTTCGGATGTTGTAACATGTCGCGATCAACATGAATCAGAAGGCCTTCACGGCATAATTTTTCGCCCAAACCATGCCCGATTGACTTTCGGGTCAGAAATGGCATACTAGAAGGCAGATCGTGGAATAAAAGCTAAAAAATCCTCGAAAAGTTATAACTTTGGTTTGCGAACAATTGATCGTTAGCACACATGCTGAGCGATTCACTTTTCGAGGAGCGGAGTTTGTTGTTAGGGCTTGACGACTAATGGTTTATCGTTGTTGCTATGCTCGCACGACAAAGAACAACCGCGATGCATCATTTATTTTGTCATGATCACTAGATTTCCATCCTTGTTTAAGACCAACGGAACTGAAATCGGTCACATACTTATTTTTGCGAGCTGTTTTAATTTTCGGGTCGTAAACGACCCTAAGTCACAATTTGTATCTTTTTGTTAGCGACTAAGGAAGGTTAATACAAATTTCTTCCCGTGACAATTATGAAAATGCAGAGGTATACTTGGTCTTTAGTAACAATGGATGTCACAAATGTTACAATGTTACAATGCCGTTATTGACTCTGTAATGTTTGGAGTCCTCGAAATTGTACACTGAAGATGGTAAGCTACTCCCAAGCTCCGTTTGAATGGCTGGTTCCTGTATAAATTCTTGATTAGCTGAAACTCTTGATGGATCCAATGAGACATATTTAACAGAAACGATACACCATTACAAACATTGGGTTTCCCCTTTAAAGCAGGCTAATATTTTTGACATATACCCGGAAAAGCAGCTTCTAAGGAATCTTTCAAATATATTGCCAACAATCTCGTCAAAAAAAGACAAAAAAAAATCCCATTCCTAAGAATATTTAAAGGACCTCTCCATTTATTTATATATCAAATATAAATCTTGCCATACATTATCAAATGATATGCTAATAAATTTGTTGAAAATTATAGGAAGAATTCGCTGCAAATCTACAGAAATCCACACAAAATCTCTTAAGGGGCCCCATAAGTCCTTGCCATAAATCAAGGACTAATCAAACTAGTAATCCAGACAAGGCTTTCCCAAGAGTCAGCACATCCAGTTACTCCAAGATTCCATCAAATGGGTTTTTTAATTAATCTATCCTGGATTTCCGTAGAAAAACCATGCAGATCTTCCAAGAAATTTGTAAAGTATCTTTTGGATCAGCTTTTTACCAACCTCTACAGATCTACTAAGAATTTGAGGAAATATCAGCCTAGGATCTTATATAGAATCCATTGGTATTCTACTAATTAACTTTTCAGTGATCTTTCAAAGCACTTTGAAATAACTGATCAATTATCGCCTCGATTTCTGTTGAGATTTCAGCAATGATTTCTTGAAAAAAAAAATGCCAATAATCTTAATGACAATCGATCAAGTATCTCACCAAGATCCTAGACAGCAAGTACCCTTCTAGATTTTTTTTTCAAGGGTCCTTCAATATGAATTGTTCAATATCTTTCTACCAGCAATCTACAAACCAGTACACCAGAAATCGAAAAAATTGCAAGGAAAATCTGCTAAACAATTCACTGTATTTCTATTAACTATTGAAAATTAGTCATGATCCGAAGTACGAGTTGTCAGTTGTCATATATTGACAAAATTTTCTAATTTCTCCCACAGTGCTTAAAATTGAAACAGCAAACGGTAATTTCATGTTTCAAACAGTGTTGTTCAGACTCATTTCCCCGAAAATAATATTTTCCGAACTACGAAGCCACGAACTACTACAGCCATGCTCTATCCTCCTAAGATAGAAAAGCAGATGGTTAAGCTTGAGTACTGCACACAAAATCGATCAATTTTGATCCCGGAGAGCCACAATTCAAGTTTCGGTGAAATGAAATGAGTGAGTGAGTGAGTGTGAATCATTTCACCGAAACTTGAATTGCGGCCCACCGAGATCGAAACTGTCGGATCCCATGTGCTACACTCAAGCCCAACCACCTCCCCCTCCATCTCAGGAATACAACACACAGTTATAACAGTTCATGGCTTCACAATTCGAATTTCGGGGAAATGAGTCTGGTCAACACTGGTTTCAAATACATATTTTTTTCATTTAATTTAGAGCACATTTCTCGCGTAACATTTCTAATGGGCTAATGCACTATGGGCCAGAGATGCAATCTGGCAGGAAAAAATTAATAACTCGGTAACGAAGCATTTCCGCCGTTTGGTGTCTTCGGCAAAGATTTCCCTTACAACGGGGATCATCTACTGACATAAACGAATAGTTCGTAAATCGACCAATGATCGGATCTCTCTCCATTAAGAGGGCCTAAAATGTCTAAAATGCCTAAAATGGTGATAGGCCAATCACTCTCTCTTGCTCATTCGTTGAAACCCAAAAGGGCTTAACCTTGGGCCAATGTACCTAACATAAGTTGGCCTATAAGAAAGGTTGAAAACACAAAATGGGTCAAGCATTTAAACTCACCATTTTATCCACATTTTTTGCCAGCTTTCAAAATAAAATCAATTATTAACGTGTAGTAATAGTAAACCGTCACTCAACGAGCATTCGTTGATTAGAATACTGAGAAATAGGAGTTGAAAATGTGATGAACAATATTCACATCGAATTTTCTCACAACCAACAATCTGAGGACTGACCTTTTGAATTGTCACGCGAGATTTCTGGTAGATTAATTTCGCTTAATCAGTGCTGTGAACATTTTTCGCGACGACAGTTTCGCTTCCATAGCCAGCAGGCAAATGATTTTGTTACAATCATCCGCAACCGTCACTTCTCACACATAGCACGAGCGGTAGAATGAACATCGAGAAACACAAAAACTGTGGAATGAATGTCGTCTGACACGATTTTTTTACATAAATTTCTGAAATATCCGATCATAAACAACAAGAATAGTTTAATTTAGTTTGTTATTTCGAATGTGACAAACATATAATGAAAGCAGCTCTTCTCACGAAAAATGGATCTTTAACTTTGCAAAGATAATCATAGTATTCAACCGTTTCTATTCATTTTGGAACTATTTTGATACAAATGTTTCATCACATCTAGCGTTGACTATCACAACGGTGTATCAGCAGTTATACGACTTCTCTTCAACGATTCCGTCTTTTGGTTGGTACGCAAAATCCAGTCGATTATTTTGTGATTTAACATTGCAATACGAAGAAGAAGGATACAAAATGACTACTGAAACAAGGATAACTGTTGAAAATATTTTCCAAACGAAGTTATTGGGTTATTGCCGAAAAAGAAAATCGACAAAGAGAAATAGATCATTGCAGATACGCTGTTACGACACTGAAGGCGTGTTGTTTATTTTAAAGTCGAGTTTCAGACACAAGTTTCAAACAAACTACAATGTTCTGTAAGTTGTTGTTTGCCTATTTTGTTGGTTTTGTTATGTAAATTTGACCCATGTTATTTATTGTCATTTTCAAATACTAGATGTTGTTACCTAATGTCTACAACATAAATGCGACAAAATATTTAGAGTGAAAGTGCACTTTGTTTAACGTCAGTTCACGTGTTTTTAATTGCCATACATTTAACTAGCACATGGTGATTCGGTATGATGAAAACTAAACAATAGGTTCGACGTTATCTCACATTTTGATTTTCGGTGTCCTAAACAATGAAATAATTATTCTTCCTGTAATTTGCCAAACTTAGAAAACTGCTTTTCTAAAACTTGGTCAAGCATCTGTTTACCCGTATATTTGCAATGTAATATTACATACTCAAAATATGCATTGCATTCCAATACATAAATGAGATTTAGAACAAAACTCAGTAGAAATCGTTTATCAAACAGACTTGAATTGTGTGTGTAGATAATGGCGCTTACGTTAAATATTTTTTAGAGTCATAAGCGCAATTATCTGTTTCAGAATTTTCAATGAATCATCATGAAGAACAGTTGAAAATGATTTAAAGACGTTCATTTTCCGTGCAATGCACAGATCATATGGACTGATTCATGCAATTTTTTTATGATATTACAGCTCCTGCGTAGGTCTCGTCTGACCACCCTAGTCTCTGCAGTACAGCGATCGCTTTCCAAATTGCACTACGTTGTGTTGTTTACCCAACGTAGAGATCTCTCTTTGCCGACGCTGCTGCTAATATTCCCACACATGACTATATGATGTTGTTTGTGCCGTTTTGCGGTGGATCGCCGCGCGGATGAATGAATTGCACCAGTTGTTGTTTTTCTCCATTGGCGTGTGCGGCACTGAAGATGACGACGATTAGCTGGTTGCTGTTTGTGACCCGTTCGATCGACGCGCCAGCCAACTCAAGTGGGTGGTGGTGGTGGTGGGTAGTTGGCCATTTGTCGTGCTCGTTTTTTGACCGTCATCGTTGTTAGGCTGTAGTAAGCCTAAGCCTTTGTGAATGACTCAAATCACACACAAATACACGCGTCTTCACCCGAGCAGGAACGAATAACTCGTAGCTCTATGCATGCATACCATATTTTGGCATTATGCCTTAATTAGGTATTGTTCAGTAGTCCAAGTGTTGTCCACACCTTAATTTGGTATTGAGAATATTGTTTTTTTTTTTTAATTTCTCATCGAAATAAGCTGTTTTTCATCACGCCAATCTGTCATGAAACGGCCTACTTTCCTGCACTGAAGTATGTAGTGCGGGAATAGTCATTACGCAACTGCAACCAGTGCTGTAATGATTCATTACGCAACTGTTTTGGGTTGCGTAATGAATCATAACACAACAACTTTTCAGAAATTGTAAAATAATGCTGAATGCATTCCGATATAATTTCTGATACTTTAAAGTGGTCTTCTGAGAAATTGCAAAAAATGTCGTACGTAACTCGTTGCAGAACTCGATTTTTACTGCACTCGTCGTAATTATCCTACTCGGCAAGCCTCGTATGATAAATTTACGACTCGTGCTGTAAAAATCATCATTCTGCAACTTGTTCCGTAAACTACTATAACACAATTAAAAATATATCATTGGTAGGCATAGCAGAAGCGAAGAGAAATATCACATCTGGATCGGTCCATGATCGGTAATGTTTCGCAAGTTGTAACAAGCTTGATAAAAAAGGGCAGCGAACGAGAGCCCTCGCTTATTAACGATTGGGTATTTTATTTTATTGTTTATACAAAACATCTGATAACAATACTGTCCCCCAGATTTGAAGCTTGTTTAGATGGGTTTTATCATGCACTGTTATCCCCCCGATCATATCAGAGCTGTAGCAGAAGATGATAAGCAAACTCTAATGATGTGCTGAAGATCATGATAGAGAGCGATAAGTGGAAAATTTCACTTCTATATGAAAATCATATAAAATTTAAGTAATGCAATCCAATATTCCGGGGCCCAGATAGCCGTAGCGGTAAACGCGCAGCTATTCAGCATGACCATGCTGAGGGTCGTGGGTTCGAATCCCACTGGTCGAGGATCTTTTCGTAAAGGAAATTTTCTCGATTCCCAGGGCATAGAGTATCTTCGTACCTGCCACACGATATACACATGCAAAAATGGTCAATTGGCATAGAAAGCTCTCAGTTAATAACTGTGGAAGTGCTCATAAGAACACTAAGCTGAGAAGCAGGCTTTATCCCAGTTGGGACGTAACGCCAGAAAGAAGAATCCAATATTCCAATTATCAGTTAGGTGTTTTTAGAATATACGAGATATAATTTTAGGTATTTTACCTCTTATGCAGGGCTCTATCTGTCATAGCATACCTTAGTTTGGTATTCTGCAGCAACTTTTTTTCTGCTCGGGTAGCTAAGCTATCTCAAGAGGTGTACCTTCTTGATTCTAGTACGAGTTTTTTCGCGGGAGAAAAACAACCCTATCAGTGTTCACACTGACTGTCGTGTCGCAGGAGCTGCCATCATCATCGATTCGGTCATGTGCCTTTTGTTGTTTTCGCATTCACGACATCATCGATGGCTGTTTGCACAAGTGCGGTGGTAATGGGGATTCCAAAAGATTAGCAAGAAATACCACAACTCTATTTTGCTAATAATTTCCATGGAGAAGAGCAAATATGGTGAGGCAAGAAGATTTCGTCGTCTAATGGTCGAACGTTGATTATTGGATGTGAATGCAGATGCTATTTCGCAAGTTGAAGAGGAAAATAACCATAACCGTTTTACAAATTTTCAAAACCAGTTTTTTGGCTTAAAATTGAAGCAATGTTTTCTTTAATTAATTCGTGGCAACACAAGATTGCAACGATTTTTGTATTAAATTATTAATAAGTTAATTCGAAATTTGTTCCAGTGTTTCATTATTCGATATTTTATGTAACTCATTAGTACTATACCAAGAAAGTAGCTTCAGAATCATTTTCAAAATTGTATTTTGAATCCGCTGCAGAGCTTTCTTCCTGGTATTACAACAGCTAGTCCATATTGGTACAGCATACAACATTGCTGGTCTGAAAATGTGTTTGAAGACCAAGAGCTTGTTCTTAAAACAAAGTTTTGATTTGCTAAAAAACCTGAAGTTCGTAGTCACAAAAGTCATTTTGAACAAATTGAGATGTAATATTGTGAAAAATAATGGAATCGTTCTGGTGGGCTTTGATCATACGACTCTCAATACGCCACTTTTTTTTCAAAACACCGTCGGTTGGTTTGATCCGTAATAGACATGACAACCCTAGTTACGTTTGATTTGTTTTTAAGGTGAGAAGCAACGAAGCCAAACCTAAATTTTTCAAGAGCACAAATCTGGAGAACCAAACATCCATTTTAGCTTTGGAAATTTAATCGATTGGTCACAGGGTGGTGGTGACCAATCGATTTTGTTTTTCAGCTTGAACTGATGATCGTTTCTCTAGATTTGTGCTCTTGAAAATTTGAGGTTTGGCTTCGATTTATCTTCAACATAATATTCTCACATAAACCAAAAGCTCTTTATTTGAAACCTTCAAGTAGACATATTGTCACGATGAGAAATGTTCCAACAAATTGATCAGATGATGTTAAGTATCCAGGGCTCATGCTGGATAAAATTTAACTGTCAAAAATCACATTAAGGGCATTCAAGCCAAATGTAACAAATGTATGAAACGTGCTTGAGTTTTGGAAGCATTAGGAGAAATTTTTCATTTTTGCAAGTATGCAGCATAAATATCCAATTTGTTTTCAAACCCTCTAAACAAAATCATGAGCTGGATGCGAGTACACTAAAGTAATTTTTAAAAATTAAGTATTGTTTGATGGTCATTGCAATTCAATGATCACGTCTTTAGACAATAAGATATAAATGAATTCAAATTCGTATTTCATGCCTCTAGTAGCACACTATTGTGATTGTACATAAATTCAAATCGATTTCAAGCATTTACTTACCGCCTTAAGATCCTGCAGTGTTGTGTAAATTGAATAATTCAGTATGATGAGCACACCGTTTGGCAGAAAGAACGTTATGTCGGCGTGCTCCTCCGGGTTCGCCCAGTAATCGTAGTTGAACATCATTACCATCTTGCTCCACTGTTCAGCACCGTACTGTTGTAGCACCAACTGGATTACTTAATCGATAATTAACTTCTTTTTTCTCTTCTGTACAATTGAACCATTCACCATTACAATAATATCCACATAATTTTACAATCTTCACATTGAAGTACGAAGCGACGTACTTTTGTCGGATTTTTTTCTCCCTCAAACAATGCAATAGATTGCAGCGCTTTTCCTGTACTGACGGTGTGCTTTTCCGGATCGTTAGTCCAGTAGACGACTAAAGCGAACCGCTTTCTCCCGAGGCGCGCGAAATGTTGTTATTGTCTCGAGCTGTTGTGTTCTTCCAGTTTCGCTGCCGCCGCGTATTATTTGCACATTCGTAACAAAAACAACCTGTTTACCGATAGGCCCCCGTTTGAACACAGCAAGCAGAAATGCCACTTTGTTGTTTTCGGAACTTTGAATAACGGTACTTTGCACTCTTCTAAGCACACGGCACACAAGTGTTTGGGGCACTTCTATTTAACTTTTTTTTTGTCACTAAATCAACACTCGTCGGGGTTGTTTCTCATTGTGTTTTTGCTGCTTTTGCAACAGATGTTTGGTTCTCTTCTCGTATTATTGCTGCAATCGATATCTATTGTTTCATCACACGCTCTTGTTTTGAAAGAGCTTGAAAGAGCTTTGGACCTGGAATTTGGACAATCACACGGTCGGCTGATAACTGTAAATATAACGGAGAGAAAATTTGTGATTAGTTTTTTTGCATCGACAATCAATTATTGTTATATATTATTTCAAATTTTGCTATACACATAGGGCTGGTAGCGAGTCACTTTCAAGTGACTAGTTTACTTTTATAAGGCCCGTCAGTTTTTAAAGGCATTTCAACAAAAGTTTTCGACAATTCTGAGAAAAAATTACGAACATGTTAATTTTAATTAAAGTTAGGACAAATTTTATTCTGCTTTAATACAAATTCGGATGGATTGATGGATGAAAGTTTTAAATGTTTACAATTATAATGCGTTTTAAGTTATTTTTAGATGTCTGAAATGCTAAAATAAATCAACTTCAAACATGTCCAGGTCGGATAGTAACTCTAGTTGTTTTGTGTAAGAGTTCAAAGTAAATCAATTTGTAGGCAATATCTTGCCTTGTTGGAAGCACAACATATAGTAAAAAAATCCAAATTTGTGATTTGAGCAGTACTCGACTAGACCTACACAACCTGCAAGAGATCACCTCCTGTTTTTTTGTCTTCATCGTAAACTAGTTTAATTCAACTTAAATTACGTCATGACACTTTTAGTCACTATTTTATCAGGTCTCTATTTTTGGCACCATTTTTGCTAACAGCCTTGTTTTACGAAATAAATCAATGTTTCGAAGCAAACCGTTTGAAGCATTAGATTGATTCTTACATTTTGAACTATAGGTAAGTGATAATAATACTGACACGTTGGACCGATTTCACTATGTGATGAAAATCGAAGGGGCGCCGTTCACCAATAACAAACAACTAGCCGATGCGCGCGTGTACAACCGTCAACCGCCTTAGCGTAAACTTCGTCTCATTCGCGCGCGCGCACTCTTCGCAGCACATATAGCACGTTTGATGGACAGCTCAATACTGGCTCCTGCTCGCGGTCGATCGCAGCTCATGAAACCTTTTTCGCGGGGGTCGTCGCGCTGTATTTACACTCTGAAATGAACACGCCAGCAGCTAAACAGCTATTCGGTCATAGAGTCTCGTGGCGGTTTTACGTAGGAAGGTAGCGCTCTGCAACACACCAGCCAGAGTCCCATATATCGATAGTATTTATTGTTCCCTCGGCCAGCAGCGGCGCGCGGATGTCGATGACGATGATGATGACGGTGATGATTTTACGATAGGGGAGAGTGGGTAGACTTGATCATGCCATTTTTTTTCGGGGGATCCAAAACAGTTTTATTCTAAGTAATTTTATGCAATACTTCGTCTATACGAAAAACATTAGAGCTGGAAATCCATAAAATGGTATAAAATAATGTTTTTGGAGCTGTTGATTTAAATCAACTCAAAAAATTCAACAGCGATTTTTTGAACGGCTCTGGAAAAATATAAAATATTTGCACACATTTTATTAAACTGCTTTAAATTTGGGTAGTAGGCAATGGTTCTAATTTTGGGTAGTAGGCAATGGATTTAAATGAGTAAAACCAAAAGCAAAATTCGGAATTCTTTTATTTTGGATGTGTTTCTGTTCTTTTTTATTTGATTTTAAAGATATATGATGGGGACACTTCCCTCAACTAATATACAGGTATTTTATTTGTAATGCAGTACAATTCTATTTGAAATCTTCCATTATCTTAGAATTGTGTATCTCTTTCGATAAATTGTGTCATAGAATAATGACTTCACTTGGCTTCAATGCATATACACCCAGCGAAATTCGTATTATTACGTAAAAACTGTTTGGAAAATCAATTTGATGTCCAGTGTAAAATGAGCACTCATTAGTTTCATACAGTCAAAAATCTCCCTAACTCAATATTGAAGGGACCATCGTGTTAGGGAGGTATCAAGATGAAGAACACAAAACCAGTACAAATGCGATCCAGGGGACCTTCGGGGTAGCAAACTTTTAGAGTAATTCAGGGCAGTACAAAAACTTCGCATGGGGAAAAAGTTCGCAGTTGTGTTGTTACGGCTTTCGCAAAAGATACCCTGGCAACACTGTATGAATTTGACACCTTATAAAGTCAGATGTGCACAGATATAAACATAAACAGTTTCATCAAAGTACTATGAAGTTATACGTGAAGTAGTGTTTTGAGCCGTTCTGTTCTAATATTGAAGTAGTGTTCAATAAGAATTTTGGATGGTAAAAAATTAAAGTAAATCTTGTAACTTTTTAAGTTTCATATTATGATTGACTGCAGGGTACATTCGATTTGACGTTAAAATTTGAGTACTTTCAGTAGGAGCAGTTTTAGTTGTTACCTCGCCTTGGGGCAAAGGTTAGCAGGCGCCATGGGGAAGAAGTTCACACTAGTTTTTCGAAGCAAAATAATCAAATAATTAATACTTCTGATGCTTTAGTTTGACACATTATGGTTAGAAGAGCACTACAAATGAATGGAACGTACAAAACTAAGAGATAAAACATTCTTCTTCTTCTTTTTCTTCTTCTTCTTGGCATTAACGTCCCCCTTAGCGGGACGGACCTGGTGTAGTGGTTAGAATACACGCCTCTCACGCCGAGGACCTGGGATCGAATCCCATCCCCGAGATAGTCATCAAAAATTTCAGTGACGACTTCCTTCGGAAGGGAAGTGAAACCGTTGGTCCCGAGATGAACTAGCCCAGGGCTAAAAATCTCGTTAATAAAGATAGAAAAAAAAAATAACGTCCTTATTGGGACAGAGTCGGCAACTCAGTTTAGTGTTCTTATGAGCACTTCCACAATTATTAACTGAGAGCTTTCTTTGCCAAACTTGCCATTTTCGCATTCGTGTGGCAGGTACATATATACTTCTATGCCCAGGGAAGTCAAGGAAATTTCCATTACGAAAAGATACTGGACCGACCGGGAATCGAACTCAGACACCTTCAGCATGGCTTTGCTTTGTAGCCGCGGACTCTAACCACTCGGCTAAGGAAGGCCCCACACAATGAACACATTTACATCGAATATGTTTTAGTTTTGAACAGAAAAATTGCTTTTGAAGTTTCGGTGATGACGATGATTTCGATGACCGAGCGTTGAACGTTAAGGTGAAGATGAATTTCATATCATTTTAAAAATTCACGATGAAACATTGCTATTGCATCTTACCCCAGCCATTTCAACTTGCCCCGGTGTATCTTAACGTGAATATGAATCGAAGCCAAACCTCAAAATTTCAAGAGCACAAATCTTGAGAACCGAACATCCATTTAAGCTGAAAACTTAATAGATGCAGAAATTTCTGCAAGTAGGTGTCAAGTCATATACCATTCAATAAGGCTTGACTCTCCTATCTGATAATAAATCAGAGTTCGCAAACTTAGTATGGGCTGTTAGACAAGATTGACACATCCTTAAAAAGTCGAGAGTTGATCTGGCCACATCCTATCCACAACTATAAATTTAAACTAGTTGAATACGTACTTAAGAGAGTTGCAGAGATCTCTTCTTATTTATATATAACATGGCATTATAGAATGTTCAGTGTGAATATGATAGACATATACGTTAATCTCTTTGTTGTGAGGGATGGACCTGCGAATCAATTCAAGGATGTTTGGGCAACAGCAAGGGACATGTCGAACTTATTTTATCTTTGATAAAACTATCGACCACGTCATATTTTAGAAATCTCTAAAACTCGATAGCATTTCACAGATTATAGCAAACAGTCATTAATTAGGTCCTATGTCAAGGGGTAGGGGGAGGTCCAGCAAAACTTACCGATCTTTTAAAAACTTCGAAATCTCTATACGATAAGCTTGCATCGAGGAAGAGGGAAAAGAGCTGAAATAGCTGACTATTTGAGAAATTGTTGATGATACTGGACGTTCCCATCCCAAATTAGCTTGGATTCCGATCTTTGAGCAGAAACACACCTCTTCTCCACATGGTGACCAAGAGGTTAATTAAAAGTCTTAAACATACTGCCATGTGCTTATTCATAAAACTATTAACGAGAGTTGTAAACCAAAAGGTTATAATTTGGGGCTGTTTGTTTTGGAGTATGTAAACTTAACAAACAACTTTAATTACTATTTAGCTTACTGCCCATACTTGCAATACAGTCCCATTAGGAAAATCGTCATGTTGAGAAAAACGCTTCTAAACATATTTGCAAATGTGTTCGTTCCACCACTGCTGATAGCAATAAATCATGGTAACATTGCTCTACACACTATCATAACAATATTATAAAATCGTCAACAACTGTAACACGGTTAAAATGGCTGTTTTTGAAGTCCAAATCTGGAACACAAGTCAATGGGACTCGTTAGCCGAGTACTTCTCTAGCCAACCGCAAATATACCCGCATACCAGTCCCATTCCTTAGGACTCGCTTACTTTGTTATCACGCACGTTGACACATTAATATTGAAGTTTACAATTTATCACAAGGCATTTTGCCTTCTGAAACTTTTAGTACTCGCAAGTTTCAATTGCAAATTTACTTCGAAGTACTATGCGGTGATAGGTACTCTACATTATACAATGATAGTGTTGAAAATTTGATTTATCTGTTTCTATCGGCAGCTTGGTTGAGACCATCTACAGCACAGAAACGTTGGACTTGAACCATACCGAGGAATATAACTAATAGAGCAAGTTTTGGATCTTTATGACGACAATCGCTTTAGACTTGCGATTTCCCATATGTGGATGATACTGTTGCGTGCCCAGAACCATCCTTTTTCGGCATTAGATGTCATAGGTATTTAGGTACTCCGCACGACTATAAAAATGCTGTCGATGTGCGCGAAAAGCCTCCCCTTTCATACCGATAAAACTTGAGCCTGCCGGAGGTTTCGTTTCGTTTCGTTTCGAGATTTCGTATACAAACAAGTTGACAATTGGCCAAACCTTGTTTGAAAGAGAATCTATTTTGCTTGTTTTTTAAGCCTCGCACAGATATTTACTTTTAGTTGTGGTTCTACTACTTATCGCAACAGAAGGCACTCTAGAAAACTTTCATGTCAAGCTAGAATAAGTATTTTTTGTGGATAAACATGGATTTAATCAGTATAGTTTGTATTATTCATTCTTTTAATGAAATGAAAACCACGACGCAAGATTACAAAAAATATTACCAAATGGGTTTGTTTCAATTTCGTCACGATCAACTAATGGGACTGTTATGCGGGTATTCTCAATATGGGACGCACATGGTTTGATATTTTTTCCACAATTTGTCCATACAAAGATTCAATTTTAAGCATGATTTTGGGAAGTACACTAAAATTAAACACCATTCACGGAGCTAACTCAAAAATTAATAAAATCAATATGGGACTGTTATGCGAGTATGGGCAGCTTAGTGCTAGCCTATTCGTGATCTAATGCAAAGCTATAATACGAAAGTGGCGTTGTTTTAGAATGATTATTAGTGCATCCCCATTCAACATTTTGGTCGGTATATTTTTGTTATACATCATTATTTATGAATCAATTCAATCGTATAGAATGCATGGAAAGGCTATATACTAGAGTGGTTCAAAAAATCGTTTCTGCTCCACACCACTCATTCGATTATAGATCGAATTCTGAGTGTGCTCCCAAAATTTGAGCTCATTTGGATGAAAACTGAGACTGCCCAAGCCCTTTGAAGTTTATATGGGAATTACTATGAGAAAAGCAACCAATTCATTCAATTGGTCATAGTGTTTCCCCATGTGCTCTTGGGGATTAGAGCTACGTTGATACTGTAAGATACATTCATCAGCTACAACTTTGCCGAAGACCGTTTTCAAATAGGACGACTCAGTAATTAATTATTGATTTATATCCAGTCACAATTTCTTCAGCAGTGCTCATTTAACTTCTGAACAGGCAACATTGCTGCACCTGGCGCGAAAGATAGCACGCACAAATCATGGCTACTATGTTTAACTGCATATATCCAGTGATGCCTACAGAACAGCCCAATAATTATAGCCAAAGTTTTAAAACTCATTCAAAAATCAATAACTAATTACCGGGGCGTCCTATTTAAAAACGGTCTCCGGCAAAGTTGTAGCTGATGAATGTATCTCACAGTATCAACATAGTTTCAGTCCCCAAGAGCACGTGGGCAAATACTATGAACAATTGAATGAATTGCTTGCTTTTCCCATAGTAATTCCCATATAAACTTTAAAGGACTTGTGCAGTCTCAGTTTTCATCCAAATGAGCTCAAATTTTGGGAGAAAACTCAGAATTTAATCTAGAATCGAATGAATGGTGTGGAGTAAAAACGATTTTTTGAACCACTCTACTATATACACACTTGGCACGACTTTTTCAGATTTTCTGTGGTCAGCAATACGATGCAACAAAATTCGATTGAAAAAAAAACAGTTTCCTCCAAGCCTCGAACGCAGGCCAGAGGGCCTATAAAAACGGACACCTTACTACTGTACCACCATTAGATACATAACAGATGACTGATAATTCGCCAATATCAATGCATGTTTCATGTACAGCGACACTTGCTATGTTGTTTTTATGAGGCTCATCGTCAGTAGATACCAAATTACAATGATCAGCTTGATCCACTTCCATGTTGCTATTTTTATGAACATGGCGCCTCTCATGCTGCGAAGTCATTTTTGTGATTTTTTTAATATTATATATTCCATTTATTGACATTCTGACTAAAACAACTGAAGCTAATGATTTATCGATTGGAGTCTGCAATAAACTTTTATTACGAATCTAGACGAATTAACAATCTAGGAAACTCGTCAAATTATAATTTCCATGCAAAGTTACAACCGCATTAAGAAGAGGGGATCAACTCAACCCACTTTCTCCTATTCGTGTAGTGCGCCCCGAACGGAACGGGTTTTCTTCGTTATTATTGTTTACACATCGAGACGATGAGATTTTGGGCTTACCCGCGGGCCGTTCCAGAGCGTGACGCCGCCGACAGAGTTTGCTCCCACGAATCAACCACTAAAAATAAGTTTTTTTTCCTCTAAGCTGAAGTAAAATCATGCGCTGTATTTCGCTAGGTTGCGAGAGCGACGTGCCCCTCAATGGAGAACACATCTTACTTAGCTCAAGGGGGAAGATGTGCGAAGGGAATGTACGACACGTGCCAAATTGATTTAGCCTCCATTAAGCCTAATGATCAATGACCCGGGATTGCCGATCCGCAATTTTGTGTTCAGGCCAGACCGTTGCAAAATTTGAAGTTTTGGCTCCCTTATTTGCTACCACGGAGCCTAGGAGTAGCTAATCAGCAAGATAGTACTACAATCCTGGATCTTTTCGTAATGGAAATTTCCTTGACTTCCCTGCGCATTCGTATATCGTACCTGCCACACGACATACGAATGCGAAAATGGCAACTTAGGCAAAGAAAGCTCTCAGTTAATAACTGTGGAAGTGCTCATAAGAACATTAAGCTGAGTAGCCTGCTTTGTCCCAGTTGGGACGTTAAGGCTTAGTAGCCCGTCATTCGTTTTGGCAACAATGATGACTTTTCAGCTTGCTTTTCAAAGTGATAAAACTCAGTCTTGATAGTTTATATTGACTTGAAAATGTATCACTGTACGCGCTAACATGTATAAAGTATGCTGATACTTTTTCAGCTGTGTCAGGGCAAAACCAACTGATTTTCTTTGATTCGTAATCGTGAGATGAATTAGCAACAATCATCAACAACGCATACAAATTTCAATGACGGCCTACTTCGCCTTAATGCCAAGAAGAAGCAGAAGTACTACAATCATCTCTCCATAACACGATATTGAACGGACCATCGAGGTAGTCATGGAAACCAACGTTCAATATGGTTTACCAACTCTATATCAAATAAGGGAGAGTTCTCACAATCAATAATCACAATAATAACTTATGCGTTTTTGTCCCATTCAAATTCTATGACGGTAGTACAGTTCTGAGTATCATATTCCATCAGCATCACTCATTCTGAAACTTAAAGGTGCGCAGTAAATATAAACATGAACACCATTTTCATCGCACAGCTAACTAGCGCTCAATTCTAATAGTTGATTGTTGGCCATCGGTTCACTCATGGCATTTGTGTCGCTTTTATTCGAGTTTGACTTCAGCGCACTACCGCCACCTAGTTCTCGGTAAGCTAAGTACAGTATTTTTAGCATTAGGGGTTCATGTTCGTGTGACGGTATTTTGTATTGATAATTGTTTAAGCTGTTATGTCTGTTTGTCTGAGTCATATCTCATACCAAAGGAAATGATTCAACAGAATAATGTTATTTCCAAATTTGTTGCGAAAAACATTGCACCATACCCAGTCGATGCTAAATGATATCATTCTCAAAAATATTGCCCAAACCCGGCTATTCTGACGGAAAAGCGTACACTTACGTCAAATCTTTTTTATTGTTTTTCCCCGTCGATTATCAGCCAACGACGTTAACTGCAAATATTAGCGCCCGAGACATCATTCGTCAGAATGGTACAAGTTTCAAAACAGACCAAGTGTAATGAGAACACTGACGCAATCCAGTGGGTATGTGAGTGAGTGGAGTATACTGAACGTTTTATGAATGAACTTTTGTTGATTTGTAGATTGCCAACATCCGTTTAGTGGCAGGTCGTCGTTTTTATGATGAATCGACGAAAAATGTGCCTCCTCTCATATCACACAAGTTATTGAACAAGTGCGCGAACTGCAGCAATGGAAAATACGCTTATCACTCGATAATCAACGCCGGTGGTGGGTAATTCGAGTCTGGCGCCTTTTGCTGATAATCTTCGAGAGGAAAAAACACATTTTTGATTTCTGCAACGCCTTTTCTGGGAAATAGATATGGAATATTACCTAACGGACACGAGCGCCAACCGATTCGGAATTCAAGGCCAGGCGGTACAAAAGTTCAGTAAACGAAGTGTTTTCTGCAGCGATCACGACGTTTTTTGTGATGGTCTTTCTTGATAGCAATGAGTAAACATTTAATGGAAATTGTGTTATTTTAATATACACTTATAAATGATTTTTTCCATTTAAAGTTTTATTACCTAATATTACATTTTGAGCAACTTTGCCGAAGAAACTGAATACTTACAATCGTGATATAATTTTCAATACCACCAAAACTTTTTCTATTTGCCAAAATAAACTATTCCGCAGAGGAAGAAGTCGATATTTGTATGACTAATGGGAAAACTGAGGATTTATGTACATGCCGCTGGAAAAAGATAGCGGTGGTAATCCTTCTTGGACATCGTCTTGGGGAAACCCCTCTTAGAAGGTCACTTCTTCTTTCGTATATTCATTAAATATGGTTGCAACCACGAAAAAAAGAAGGATAAATAATTCCATCTCAAAAGTGGGATTTAAAACTACCGTCGTTGGGGGTGACAATGGGTCAAAAAGGGATATGTACGATTTATTTATTGAATAACTATCGCAATTTAACTCCAATAAACTTCAAATATGGTGTATATGTACTTTGATGGTACTTTAACAACTGTCCAAAATATTATAGAAAAATATTTATTCACTGCGGCGCTATAAGTGAATGAAAAATGACCCAATCTCACCCCATAGAGGGGGTGACATTGGGTCACTGTAATTGAAATAAATTGTTTTTGAGAATATGATTGCAAAACCATTCATAGCTGAAAAATATTGATGAAATACGATGCAAACAAGACTAAAAAACATCTAAGAAGTTTCACAAGTATGATAAACCCACTTGAAAGAACGAATATACCGAAAAATTGAAGAGCTATGAGAAAAAAATATGTAAACCCAATATTTATCAATAAGTTTACATAACTTTTCTTGTTTTTTCCCTCAAATTGTCTTCAAAACCTCATCCCCATTGCCATAAAGCCTATTCAGTTTCCCTAAAGGTGCACTGAAACAGTGATTATTTTAAACCTTCGCAAATAGTTAAATTTCGATGCGACATTCCACGATCAATACATTTCAGGCAGATGTTGACTTCATAATCCCAGTATTTCAGCGATCCAACTCATTTGTACTTCCGTGAGATGTTTCTATAATATGAAAAAACTGATAAATAATTAAAAAAAAAAAACATTTGATAAAATTATACGATGTTGCTGCGCACGAAACACAGTTTCTGGCTTGAGAAGTTGTCGAAATGCGTTGTATTGTTATTCAATGCATGGAATACTCAAGTAGACTTTTTTGATGTTTCACAGGTGCTGTATTTAGAAAGAATAAACACATATTAATGAAAAAGAGAACATCCGGCACCGTAAAATATCAAAAAACGTGGACTTGCAATTTCATTTACTATCGTTCTTGCTTGACCCAATCTCACCCCCATTTTTGATGTTTTAGACACCTTACCGAAAAAAATGATTTTTTTGTTGAAAAATCAAATAGATTCCGGAAAATACGTGTGACGTGTAATGAAAAGACTATCAACCTTCTACCAATATAACGATAGAAGTTAAAGTACATGCGGGATATTTTGCACAGAAGAAATTTAATGTTGTAAATTTTATCTAGTTTCAACATACAATTTTATTAATATAGTAAATAAAAACCATTATTTCTAAAAATTTATATTGTGATGAATTACGTGTAATAATATGTTCCCTAACATATGAATTATTAATTTTGGTAATATCAGCATTATTAGCTAAAATATTTCATAAATCATATTTTTCCGTTTTGACCCAATCTCACCCCCCAGACCCATTGTCACCCCCATCGACGGTATCACTAAACGTGATAATAATGTAAGAAATCCGGAATGTGCGCTTTCTTTCAAGGGTGAAATAGTAAATGCTGATAATTGCATCGAAATGAGCAATAAATTCGATACTCTAGACAAATTTTCCGAACATCAAATCGAAGCAGTCTTTAGCCCAGGTTCTTCGATTCCAGTGAGGTAACAAAAGATGCCGCCAATGGTGGTCAGTTGTTTCGAATTTGGAGGATTTAGGCAAGAGATTTTGAACTCCATTGGGCCTTTAAGGGAATCAAGGTTTCCTTCCAAATGGTACATAAAAGAGAGTGCCGCATTTTGACGGTAACTCTTAAAGATCGTGAATTTCTTCTCAAACATTTTGAAAAAAAGAAGCATTTTTTTCATTCATGACGACAAAACTGAACGATTTTTAAAGTCGTCTTGAAAGGCCTTTCAAATGAGTCACCCGAAGAGATCAAAAATGGAATAAATGATTTACTTGGATTTTCCCCAGTCCAAGTAATCATAATGAAAAAGAGAGCCCAATATGACATTCTTCGGAAAGGGCTTTTTCAAGATTATTATTTAGTCCACTTTAACAAAAAAATCTAAATAATATTAAAGCTTTAGAAAAAGCAAGACTTATGTTCGATGTCCGTGTGACATGAGAACATTTCCAGAAACCTGGAGGAAATTTCCAGAACCCCACTCAGTGCCATCGGTGCCAAAAGTGGGGTCATGGAACAAAAAAATGCCGCATGGATGCTAAATGCATGATTTGCGGAGGTTCTTCTCGCGCTAAGGACGTCTGTTCTGTGAAGGAAGATACCGATAAGTTTATATGCGCAAATTGCGGGGGCAATCATAAGTCAAACTTTTGGGCTTGCCCTTGGCGTAGGCGAGTCGTCGAGGCAGATGAGCAATAATGTCCGTTACGTTAACGGTCGTTTCCGGAATTCCCCTGGTAGAGTATCGAAAAATGCTCATTTTTCCGTTAACGATCGCTTCAATAGGAATAATACCCATCAGGTGGATTATAATCATGCTCATTCACAATTAATATTATTCCGTCGGGTAGCCGTTCGAATTTTTTAATTTCGAATGGATCTACCCGAGGAGAATCCTTTGCCGATATCGTAGCAGGTAATTTGAGCTCCTTCTCTTTACATACTATGAGTACCCGTTCTAATTGTTTCAAATCAAATGGAAAAAACCCTGTCGTCACAGGAAATTTCTAATCCGCCTCTTCGTCTACCGAAAATTCTAAATGAAAACCATCAGTTAATGTACCCACTTCAAGTGATGTCTGCCTCAGATTTTATTTTTCTAACTGAACATATGAATGAAATGATTGATGCAATGTTCAAAGCCACCACTATGACTGAAGCAGTCCAAGTTGGTGTAAAATTGACAAATCAAATTGTTATTGGATTACGTTTTTCTAATGGATCCAATAAATATTAATTTAAATATTTTAAATTGGAATGCTCGTTCTTTGAATGGTAAAGAGGACGAGCTGTTTATTTTTCTTACAGCCTTATAACGTGCATATAGCAATTATTACTAAAACCTATTTGAAACCTGAATCCAAACACAAAAAGGATCCTACCTTTTTTTGGTCATTGTAATGATCGACTTGATGGGGCATGTGGGGGAGTTGCAATCATCATTCATAGGCGTATAAAACATCAACTGTTTTCGTCATTTGAAACTAAAGTTTTTGAAACTTTAGGTGTTTCTGTTAAAACACAGTTTGGTAAATCTACTTTCATAGCTGCCTATTTGCCTTTTCAATGCTCTGGACAGCAAGTTAATTTGCTCCAAACTGACTTGCGAAAATTGACTCGCAATAAGTCAAAATTTTTTGTCATTGGTGACTTTAATGCCAAACATCGTTCATGGAATAATTCACAAAGTAATTCCAACGGCAGAATTTTATTTGATGAATGCTCTTCAGGATATTTCTCAATTCAATAGCCCTACATGTTTTTCCTCTTCTAGAAACCCATCTACGATTGATTTGGTCTCAACCGACTATAGTCACCTTTGATTGATTTTGATTCTGATCATGTCCCTATTACATTTAAAATATTCCAAGAAGCGATTCTCAATCATGTCAGCTCCACTTTCAATTATTTATGAGCTGACTGTAATATATATGAAACATATATTGACTCTAATCTTGATGTTAACATTTCTTTACAAACAAAACTTGATATTGACAATGCTCTTGAAACTTTAACAAATTCCATTGTTGAAGCCAGGAGCATTGCAATTCCAAAATGTGAAGTAAAATTTGAATCCGTGATTATAGACGATGATTTTGAACTCTTGATCCGTCTTAAAAACGTGAGGAGAAGGCAATTTCAGCGCACTCGCGATCCTGCTATGAAAATTATATGGCAGGATCTGCAGAAAGAAATCAATAAACGTTTTTCACAATTAAGAAACAAAAATTTTTAAAATAAAATTTCTCATTTGGACCCTGGCTCTAAGCCCTTTTGGAAATTATCAAACATTTTGAAAAAATCTCAGAAGCCAATACCGGCTTTGAAAGAGGAAAACAAATTATTACCACATTACTAACTAATTGCGAAAAAGCTCAAAAACTTGCTCTGCAGTTTGAAAGCGCGCACAATTTTAATTTAGGACTGCGACAATATTCTCAACCAAGAGAACGTTTTAGAAATAACCTGGGAGACTGATTTGGAAGAAGTGAAAACTATTAAGGTACAGTGGGGGAAGTGTAGCAGTGGGGTAAGTGGATCATTCGTCAATATTAAGCATAAATACTTGAATATGTTTAATGTTTTCGCATCATTGCTTTGTTTTAGGTTATATACTTACGCCCACACTGATACTATTGCAAAACTGGTACTACACGTACACCAACACAAGCAAACTTGTTTGCTGCAAAAATTAATTTATTTGAAAATTGTTTTCCATCAATCAAAAATCCACTGTATCTCTGTCTAAAGTCGAATACTATTAGTTTTTTCGACACGTGGTGAGCATTTCAGTTCTAATTGAATGAATCACAATGAAAAATATGTGATTTTTATAAATAAATACAGATATATTGTATATGGTACACTTACCCCTACTTTTTAATGGGGTGGGGTAAGTGGATCAAGTATTATTATTATTTATTGGCAGACTGCTTACGATAATTTTAATAAGTTTCTGTATCCGCAAATGTTATTTTCCCTTAACTTTATTCATTCCTAGCTTAAATTTGTCAAATTGAACAAAGAAAATTTGAATTAATCCACCTAAAAGTTTATTTTAACCTTTCTTGTATAAAAGAGTAATAATTTTCAAATTTATACGAAATTTTTCGTGGTTTATCTAAGCTAAGTTGTAGAAAAGCAAAATATACAAATTTTCCACTTGATAGCATATAATCGTACCTTATTTGAGCATATAAATTGTTCTAGACAGATGATAAAAATATATTCATAAATAGAATAAAAGGATTTCAGTTTGTTATTGAAAAGTAAATGTAGCTAATGTTTTTAAAAAACATCGTTAGGAATAATCTTACAATACTTCTATATAACTAATGTGTATAAATGGATGAATTTTCTCCAAATTATTCTAGCTCTAATATTTTTTTTTGTACGAATTAGTGTGAACTAATGTATAAAATATGTATATACATATATTTTGGTTAAATAAAGATACTTATCAATTTCAAAGTATTAAAATGCAAATTACTAGCACTAATAACAAGAACGAGAGTAATAGCATTCATACTATACATAATTACACCACATTTGTTTTGAGAACAGATGTTTGTTTTTGGTGATCCACTTACCCCACCATGGTGGGGCAAGTGGATCATTTGGCGCAAATTTTCAAGTCCCTCATATTCAATACATAACAATCAGAAAAATCAAAATAAATGACGATTTGAAGAATATTAGTCCCTCATTTGTAATCCACAGAAAAAAGTTTGAATTACATTATTCACGTTAGCTGTACATAACAATGAAGTTGACTATTGATTTTTCTGTATCCACTTACCCCACGGTACCTTATTTAAAATAATCAATAATATGAAAGCCCCTGGCTAGTTTTCAGTTGGCATATTTTCCTAACAAATGGAAAAATGCCAAAGTTGTACCAAAACCAGACAAAAATCCTGCAGAAGCTTCCAGCTATCGTCAAATCAGCTTACTTTTTTGAATCAGTAATTTTTTTTTGAGAAGCTCATTTTGAACAGAATGATGGTCCACATCAACGAAAATTCAATTTTTGCCAATGAACAGTTCGGATTCCGACATGGACATTCGACCACTCATCAACTTTTACGTGTAACCAATTTGATTCGTTTCAACAAATCTCAAGGCAATTCTTTTTTCAATTTTCAATTCAATTGCTTTTATATACATAGAAAAAGCATTTTTTTTTTTAATTTCTTTATTAGTATCATTCCAAAAATTACATTCATTTCTTATATCTAGGTGTTCTGTGTTATTTGACAACACTATCATCCTAATTTGGTAAAACAAATTTGAGATTTAATTAACATTTTGTTAACAACATATTACATTTCATTTGCCGTAGCAGTTCAGTTTTTTTACAGGTGAGTTGATTTCACCTGCTTATAAGAGAAAAAAAAACATTTTAATATACTTAACCTAACTTAACCTAAACATATAACGCATTAATCGTGGCAATAGAAGATTGTAACGATTTTTGCCTGAAATTATTAATGATTGTATTTGACATTTGTTCCAATGTTTCAACATTGGATATTCTATGTAACTCATTGGTACTATACCAGGGAGGAAGCCTCAGAATCATTTTCCAAATTTTATTTTGAATTCTCTGCAGAGCTTTCTTCCTGGTATTACAACAGTTAGTCCATATTGGTACAGCATACAACATGGCTGGCCTGAAAATTTGTTTGAATATCAACAGCTTGTTCTTAAGACAAAGTTTTGATTTTCTATTAATAAGGGGATAGAGACATTTTACATATTTATTACATTTGGCTTGAATGCCCTCAATGTGATTTTTGAAAGTTAAATTCTTATCTAGCATGAGCCCTAGATACTTAACTTCATCTGACCAATTTATTGGAACCCCTCTCATCGTGACAACATGTCTACTTGAAGGTTTCAAATAAAGAGCTTTTGGTTTATGTGGGAATATTATTAGTTGAGTTTTGGAAGCATTAGGAGAAATCTTCCATTTTTGCAAGTATGAAGAAAAAATATCCAAACTTTTTTGCAATCGACTACAGATGACACGCAGGCTTCGTCCTTTGGCGGAGAGGCCTGTGTCATCCGCAAACAAAGATTTTTGACATCCCTGAGGTAGCTCAGGTAAGTCAGATGTGAAAATATTGTATAATATTGGTCCCAAAATGCTGCCTTGAGGAACACCAGCTCTTACAGGAAGTCTTTCAGATCTGGAGTTCTGATAATTAACCTGAAGTGTACGATTTGACAGATAACTTTGAATTATTCTAACAATGTATGTTGGAAAATTAAAGTTTTTTAATTTTACAATCAAACCTTCATGCCAAACACTGTCGAATGCTTTTTCTATGTCTAGAAGAGCAAGACCAGTAGAATAGCCTTCAGATTTGTTGGAACGGATCAAATTTGTTACACGTAAAAGTTGATGAGTGGTCGAATGTCCATGGCGGAATCCGAACTGTTCATTGGCAAAAATTGAATTTTCGTTGATGTGGGCCATCATTCTGTTCAAAATAACCTTTTCAAAAAGTTTACTGATGGAGGAAAGCAAACTGATTGGACGATAGCTAGAAGCTTCTGCAGGATTTTTGTCTGGTTTTAAAATTGGAACAACCTTAGCATTTTTCCATTTGTCAGGAAAATATGCTAATTGGAAACATTTGTTAAATATATCAACTAAAAATGATAAGCTACTTTCTGGAAGTTTCTTGATGAGGATGTAGAAAATTCCATCATCGCCAGGAGCTTTCATGTTTTTGAATTTTTTAATAATAGTTCTCACTTCTTCCAAATCAGTCTCCCAGGCATTTTCAAAAACGTTCTCTTGATTGAGAATATTTTCGAACTCCTGAGTAACTTCATTTTCAATTGGACTAGTAAGTCCTAAATTAAAATTGTGCGCACTTTCAAACTGCATAGCAAGTTTTTGAGCTTTTTCGCAATTAGTTAGTAATAATTTGTTTTCCTCTTTCAATGCCGGTATTGGCTTCTGAGGTTTTTTCAAGATTTTCGATAATTTCCAAAAGGGCTTAGAGCCAGGGTCCAACTGAGAAATCTTATTTTCAAAATTTTTGTTTCTTAATTGAGCAAAACGTTTCTTGATTTCTTTCTGCAAATCCTGCCATATAATTTTCATAGCAGGATCGCGAGTGCGTTGAAATTGCCTTCTCCTCACGTTTTTAAGACGGATCAAGAGTTTAAGATCATCGTCTATAATCACGGATTCAAATTTTACTTCACATTTTGGAATTGCAATGCTCCGGGCTTCAACAATGGAATTTGTTAAAGTTTCAAGAGCATTGTCAATATCAAGTTGAGTTTCTAAAGAAATGTTAACATCAAGATTAGAGTCAACATACGTTTTATACATATTCCAGTCGGCTCGTAAATAATTGAAAGTGGAGCTGATAGGATTTAGAATCGCTTCTTGAGATATTTGAAATGTAACAGGGACATGATCAGAATCAAAATCAGCATGAGTAACTAATTGGCTACAAAGATGACTAGAGTCGGTTAAGACCAAGTCAATCGTAGATGGATTTCTAGAAGAGGAAAAACATGTAGGGCTATCAGGGTATTGAATTGAGAAATATCCTGAAGAGCACTCATCAAATAAAATTCTGCCGTTGGAATTACTTTGAGAATTATTCCATGACCGATGTTTGGCATTAAAGTCACCAATGACAAAAAATTTTGACTTATTGCGAGTCAATTTACGCAAATCAGTTTAGAGCAAATTAACTTGCTGCCCAGAGCATTGAAAAGGCAAATAGGCAGCTATGAATGTATATTTACCAAACTGTGTTTCAACAGAAACACCTAAAGTTTCAAAAACTTTAGTTTCAAATGATGAAAACAGTTGATGTTTTATACGCCTATGAATGATGATTGCAACTCCCCCACATGCCCCATCAAGTCGATCATTACGATAAACAAAAAAGTTAGGATCTCTTTTGAGTTTAGATCCAGGTTTCAAATACGTTTCGGTAATAACTGCTATATGCACGTTATTAACCGTAAGAAAATTAAACAGCTCGTCCTCTTTACCATTCAGAGAACGAGCATTCCAATTTAAAATATTTAAATTATTATTTGGATCCATTAGAAAAACGTAATCTAATAACAATTTGATTTGTAAATTTTACACCTACTTGGACTGCTTCAGTCATAGTGGTGGCTTTGAACATTGCATCAATCATTAGATTCAATTGTTCAGTTAGAAAATTAAAATCAGAGGCAGACATGTCATGTGATTTCCCATTGGAATTTCCGGTAGACGAAGAAGCGGAGTTACCTGTGGCGGTAGGGTTTTTTCCATTTGATTTGAAACAAGTAGAATGGGTACCCATGGATCGAACCGGGGAGGAGTTCGAATTTCCTGCTACGATATCGGCAAAGGATTTACCGTGGGTAGATACATTCGAAATTGAAAGATTCGAACGGCTACCCGACGGATTAAAATTAGTTTGTGAATGAGCATGATTATGATCTTCCTGATGGGTATGATTCATGATCAAGCGATCGTTAACTGAAAAATGAGCATTGTTCGATACTCTACCAGGCAAATTCCGGAAACGACCGTTATCGTAACGGATATTATCTTTCATCTGCCTGGCACGAGCCTCAATGACTTTTTTGCGTGAAGGACAATTCCAAAAATTGGACTTATGGTTAGCCCCGCAATTACAACATATGAATTTGGTGGTATCTTCCTTCACTGGACAGACGTCTTTGGCGTGAGAAGAACCTCCGCAAATCATGCATTTAGCATCCATGCGACAATTTTTTGTACCATGACCCCACTTTTGGCACCGACGGCACTGAGTGGGGTTCTGGTAATTTCCTCCAGGTTTCTGGAAATGTTCCCATGTCACACGGACATCAAACAAAAGTTTTGCTTTTTCTAAAGCTTTAATATTATTTAATTCTTTTTTGTTAAAGTGAACTAAATAAAATTCTTGAGAAAGCCCTTTCCGAACAATGCCAGATTGGGTTCTCTTTTTCATAATGATTACTTGGACTGGGGAAAATCCAAGTAAATCATTTATTCCATTTTTGATCTCTTCAGGTGACTTATAGTCACTTGAGAGACCTTTCAAGACAACTTTGAACAAACGTTCAGTTTTGTCGTCATAAGTAAAAAATTTGTGCTTCTTCTCTTCAAGATGTTTGAGAAGAAGCTCACGATCTTTAAGAGTTTCCGGCAAAACGCGACAGTCTCCTTTCTTTGCGATTTGGAAGGAAACCTTGATTCCCCTAATGGAGTTCAAGATCTCCTGCCTAAATCCCCCAAATTCGGAACAACTGACCACGATAGGCGGCACTCTTTGCTTCCTCACTTGAATCAAAGAGCCTGGGCTAGAGGCTGCTTCGATTTGGTGTTCGGAAAATTTGTCTAGAGCATCGAACTGATTGCTCATTTCGATACAATTATTCATTTCACCCTTGGAAGAAAGTTCGCATTCCGGGGAAGCGTCCTTTCTTCCATTCTTGCCACGTGTAGTGACAGTTTTAAAACCCACTTTTTTGGAAGGAAGTAGTGAATTCAGAGATTCACCCTTCCTTTTGTTTGTTGTTGATACCATGTTTAATTAATAAGCGAAAGAAGACGTGACCTTCGAAAGGTTTTTTCCCAAGACGGTGTCCAAGAAGGATTACCACCGCTAGCTTTCGCCAACGGGTCCAACGAAAAATCGAAGGCACGGGTCCAAACAAGGATCGTAAAGGGATCAATAGTAGAAAAAATAGTACTGAAAAGTACTGTTTTAGTAGCACTGAAAAGTACCGTTTTTAATTTTAGCACTGAAAAGTACTGTTTTTGTAGCACTGAAAAGTACTGTTTTATTGCTTTAGGTAGTTTTTAAGAAAACTTCCAAGAGCAGAGAGAATTCGTGTACGCACAGCACGAAGGTACGATGCGCACTGATAGAAAAAGCATTGTTTGACATGAAGACTTGATTGTAGAATTTAAAAACCTTAAATTTTACAACATACATTGTTAGAATAATCCAAAGCTATCTGTCAAATCGTACACTTCATGTTAATTATCAGAACTCAAAGTCTGAAAGACGTCCTGTAAGAGTTAGTGTTCCTCAATGCAGCATTTTGGAACCTATATCATACAATATTTTCACATATGACTTTCCTGAGTTACCTTAAGGATGTTAAAAATCTTTGTTTGCGGATGACACGAGCCTCTCCGCCAAAGGACGAATCCTGCGTGGTATCCGTAGTAGAGCACAAAATGTTTGAATATTTTTTCTTCATACTTGCACGAATGGAAGATTTCTTCTTATGCTTCCAAAACTCAACTAATAATATTCCCACATAAACCAAAAGCTCCTTATTTAAAACCTTCAAGTAGACATGTCGTCACGATGAGAGTGGTTCCAATAAAATAGTCAGATGATGTTAAGTATCTAGGGCTCATGCTAGATAAAAATTCAACCTTCAAAAATCACATTGAGGGCATCCAAGCCAAATGTAACGAATATATCAAATGTTTTTATCCACTCATTAACAGAAAATCAAAACTTTGTCTTAAGAACAAGCTTTCAATCTTCAGGACAGCCATGTTGTATGCTGTACCAATATGGACTAGCTGTTGTAATACCAGGAAAAAATCTCTGCAGATGATTCTAGATAAAATTTTGAAAATGATTCTAGGTGAAATCAGATGGCACATGTTTGTAAAAACTTTAACTACGATGTAGGTGTGTAATGTTCGAAATTAATTCTTACAAAAATAAACTGTCGGAGTCCCAGCCAGTCAAGCTTTAACCTCGCATTTCCGAAACCGTGTAAACATTTTGCCATGTAGCTGCTAAATTGGTTCGCACGACTTTCCTGGAATTCTCAATAAACCGCAATCTATTTTCTGTCGAGTCATTGCCGGTGGTGGTGGCGGTGAGTGACTGCCAGTGCAAAACCGGCATGCAATGCTCGCGCGGTTCAGTTTATTGGATGATGGCGGTTGTTTACTTCGCCACCAAATGACGCCATGTTTGCCATACATTTATCGGGTAGGTTGCTAAAATTCGCAAAAAACAGAAAAAAAACCTATGTAAAGCGATGGAAAATAATAACCGACCGAGTCCATGGCTGAAGCCAAACTTGGAGTTGCAGTGGAGGCTCTAAAAATAGTGTGCCTCAACTATTGAAAAGCAATTGTTGCGCTAAAAATAGATTCCGTTTTTGCCTATTCATTTGGTTCACCAGCGTCATGTATCTGCTCTGCTGGCTGCCTACATACATAGATATCTAGCGTTCGGTCAGGAGAAATTTGCAAGGCTGAGTAGAAAGTCAACACTGGCACTGACTGATGAGTGACTGGTTGAGGTCGGATACCAGATAAGTGGCGACGCACAGAGGGTTGCGAATCTTCAAATAGTAGGTCAAAACCTCTTCTTCAAATTGGATTGGTTAGTGATGGAAAAGTTAAAGCTTTTTGTAGCTCGTTCGAAGGAGCTCACTTCAAAAAATATGATACAATTTTATTAAACATCAATATCTTCATTTTTATATTACGGATGATTAAAAACGACAAGTAAAAAACTACATATTCCAAAGCAACCCAATACGGTCCTATTTTTTAACTACCGTCAAACGGGGTAACTTGCAACAGGGGTGAACATGCAATCGAATTGATGTTTTCTGTAGCATTCATTATAATTATTTTAATTTATTACATCGACTATTGGCTTCAGAAGATTGTTGCAAGGATTCGAATAGTGTTTCTGTTTTGGTTGATTTACTGGAGGTGAAAATCAGTTCATACGTTTTATCGTATAAAAACAAGTCTGAAAATCGTTCCCAGTACCACACAAATGATAGACAAATGTCATTCTAGGTATTTGCTGTAACTGATAGTGTATTTGATAGTGTTTTCAAGTTTCAAGAAATTCATGCTTAAACACTAAAAAAAATCAAAAACAATGTTGACGAACCCTGTGGGGTAACTTGCAACAGCAATTTTGATCTCAATTGCTTGTTAGTTTTTGCCGCTTGTCATCAAAAACACATGAAAAAGCGATATTGAACATTAATTTGTACAATTACGTTGTACTTCAACCAATTAATTACCGAACGTGTACGGTACAAAATAATATAAAATGTACATGAATCGCATTTTTATTAGAATTCTTTATTTTTCTTCACAAAAATTGTGATTACTTTCAAAAATCAGCATCAAAGGTAACTGGCAGATCTGCCATAATGACTTCCCGCATTGAATATGATGATAGCTGTATCAAAAGACCGACAAAGGCCATTGAGGACATAGCATATCAATATTTGACGAAAATATGTACAAAAAATTATTTATGTGAAACAAAATCAATGTATTTAGAAACAAAATCAATGTATTTAGAAAGACGAAGTTCCTCGAAAACATTTGAATGGCTTTTCACTAGCCATCAAGACTTGTAATTTGCTAAATGACGTGTGTACACTCAATACAATACCATTTGTTTTTTTTTTCGAATAGGTTGAATACTCATGATTAAATCACCATTATTTATTTTCTAAAGAGTAGGGTATCTTTTTCCAGATTACTGTCACGCTTTTATGTGGTATATTATTTAATAAACAAATAAAAAACGATATCGGTTAAGTTTTAAATAGTTAACTTTAGGCAGCACTGTGTGTTGCATGTTACCATCAGTGATAGGATGAAAAATGTATATTTTCAGTCTTTCTTGATCCCAGGAAACCAAATTGTAATACCATGTACACCGCACTGCATGTTTTACGTGGCCATTATGATACCAGATTGTTTTTGGTTCATCTGAGCCCTTCAATTTTTCATCCATATAGCTTTGAAGTTGAAAAGTGTTGCAAGTTACCCCGTTTGACTGCATCTTGTTTTTAATTAATAACAAGACAGAGCGTGCTGTTCAACTACTTTCGTGAATTTTCCAACGTTTAGTCCATAATAAAGCTGTAATTTGAAAAAAAAAAAACAGATCAAAACTTCAACCAATAGTCTGTGCTTCAAACTTGGCACTTTTGATTACACAGTGCAATATTTGTTTGGTCCCAAGCACCAAAATACCGCTAGTTGCTTGAATTAGGGTTGCTGCAACCATTGCCGTTATCAAAATTATATACTAATTTTATATCGCTTCCAATCAACTTGTATGCAAGTTTACCAGCTTGAATGATGTTTTATATAATAGTTTTAGTTTTCTTGGTCAGAATTTCAAGAAATATAAAATGGAATATTAAAACGGTACACATAAATGTAAAGATCAAGATCCCCGCACATTTGAGATGGGAACGTACGTGATGTGGGAATGTCCAGTTTCAACAGTTTCTCGAAGTGTCAGCCATTTAAGCCCTCTTCTCTTTACCTCGATGCACACTTATTGTATAAAGATTCCAAAATTTTCAGTAAAATGCAAAAATTTCAGTTATGCTGGACTTTCTCCCCTACCTCTTGAAACAGGACTTAATGTTTGCTATAATCTTTACAATGCTATCGAGTTTGAGAGATAAAAGATAATGTCCAAAACATGACGGGGTTGACAGTCTTATCATAAATTTAAAAAAAAATGGATTGTGACCCTTGCTGTTGCTCAAACATTCTTGACTCCATTCGTGAACCTCTTATAACAAAGAACTGAACATATATGTCTATCACATTTATATCGAAAATTCTATGATGCCATGGGATATAAAAAGGAGAGATCTCTGCAACTCTCTTCAGTGCGTATTCATATAATCACAAATTACAGTTGTTGCTAGGACGTGGCCAGAGTAACTCTCGACTGTTGACCACTGTCGACTGTCCTATAGCCCATGTTAAATGTGAAAACTCTAATTGATTACCGGATAGGGAAGAGTCAAACCTTGTTGAATCGTATATGACTTCAAATTCAATACTAACATAATGTCGAAAATTCAGCCCTGATGCTTTGAACATTTGAATTTCTTCAAAATAAGTTTTAAGTTTATATTCTTAGAATTTTAAAATAAAAATACAAACTATTTTTGTGTGATTATAAAAACGGAATAATTTGTTGACGAAATCGGAACGTGATAAAAACAGAACATACCTGTACCATCGAGTGATCTTCCACGAAATTGCAAAAAATGTTGTACTCGAGTCGTTGCAAAACCCGATTTTTACAGCACTTATCGTAATTATCCAACTCGGCAAGCCTTATTTGATAAATGTACGACTCATGCAGTAAAAAAATCATCATTCAGCAACTTGTTGTGTGAACTATTATTCCCTATAAGCAATCGACATAGACTGTTGACAGAAAACTACAAATATATTCAATTTCATTATCACAAAATTTGTTTTTTTTTCGTAGCACTCGTTAAAAAGTTAAGCACCAGATGATTATAGTGTTACGTCTGTTTGTCTGTGGCTACCTTATGCAAACCATTGGGATTCATTTTTATTATGAACTTTTGGTTACCCTATGAACTAAAGACAATCGTGCTTCTGGTTACCTCTTTGGCTATTTCGTTTTGATTCTACGTTTTGCTTCACAAGGTTTCATTTTGCTTCACTCCATTCCAAGAGCTGAATGATGTATGAACCATTTTTAGTTTGAGCGATGTGCAAATTAGCTGGGTACAAATCAAAAAATGTTCAGATCAAATGTGGTCAAACCAACGGGGGTACTCGGTATAAAAATGGGCGCACATAACTTCAGAACAACTCATCCGAATTATACCGAGTCTATTTTGTATAGTTAGGTTTCACACAGAAATGGTATAATGAAGTTAAAAAACATGGTAAATAGGCAAAACATTGCAGTGTGTATCACGAATTTTTTCGGGTGACAGCTAGTATGCTTTAAAATACAAGCCAACGAAGCTTGTAATACACGCAGCGAACTGCACTATCGAAATTCACACATTTTGCCTTATGGAAGGTGAAACGATTATTGCAATGCGAGCGCTTTATGTACCGTTCCAGCATCATTCCACATCAAGCCGTCGATAGGCGCATGGTATACGCACGGACCTATCGATCGCAAGGTTCTTGGTTCGATTCCAGGCTGCCGCGAAATTTTTTTTTTGTTTTCAAATTTTGGTTTCATAAGGTAAATTTATGAATTTCAACCCGATTGCTTGTGGCGAATTTCCATAAGGGGTTCTTATGTACTTCGATAGTCCATTTGCCTGAGTGTAGTTCTGCTATTAAAATATTTTTTTGGTGTTTGGAAAAGTTTGTTTTTGGTTGTCTGTAAATGTAGTTTGGTTCGTTGATTCTAGCTTAAAACTGGTATCTACAACCATAAACTAGTTTGTTTTCGTAAAAAATGGAGTTGATTGGTTGGTTCGTTCTAGCAAACTGTTACTATTTGAGTATTAATAATTTATTTGTTTAGTTGGACGAAAATTATTAAAAATATATTCAAAACAAGTTAGTTGATAAGTTTGACTAGAGGTTTTTCAGTTGAACCAGAGTTGTAGCTGGAAAGATTTCAGTTTGAAAAAGTTTGGATTTTGTTCCACAGAATATTAATACGCAGAGATAGAGAATTGAGCACAAAAGATAAGCCACTTTTAAAGTAATTTGCACATAAAATTCAAGTGTGCACTGCAAATTTCTACCGAATCATTTCAAACTTTGAAAGGATGCTAATTACTATAATTGGTAATCATGATAACATGCTGCCAAATGCAACAACCATTACCTATTCAATTCAAGCAATTAAATTTAAAACTTCAAAGAGCACATTCATAAGCATAATTAGTCGGTGTTTAGTCAGACTAGACCAAGTGCTCTTTGGTGCTTTCAGGAAGATGTACTCCAACCATTCCAAATAACAACATATTTGCATTATTTATTGCTTTATTGATTCTTATCTATTTGAAGAACCGTCTGTAACAAAATTGCATTTGAAAAATAAGAACTGATGGAGTCGCTGACGTATCTTTACAAGGCCAAAATATCATCTAGTCCGGTCTGTCTGAACAACGACCAATTGGAAATTCTAGGTTGTTTTAACGAACGTATCATATTATCAAATTACAATAAGCTTGATATTTGTTTGTGCAAAATTCAAACAAGATTTTGGTTAAATTAAACCAAAATTTTGTTGCGTTTACCAGTATGTTTGCTCTATAGAGCTTAGTGACAATTGAACTCACGAACCTTCGCATATGCACAGTTTGTTTTTGGTGTCCCCCACGGTGTACTATATTGAAAAGGTGATATAACTGACTGCTACTTGACTACGTCATTCCTATCCACCTTGAACAAATTTGCGAAAATAATCTATGATCAGGTCTGTTAAGTATCATGACCGACTTGCGGAACTGACGAAACGAGTCTTCTCACTGTCACTAGATGAAGCTATATTTCATGTGCTCACTTCATCACGTCGCAATGACGGTGCTCTCACGAGAGCAATTTTAATGCTGTTTTAATATCAACGTTTCTATATCATTTTAGAGAATTTCGGGAAGTAGATGTGTTTGATAATTTACGTGGATATCCTTCCATGATTCCAGCGATATAAATAACATTCATATCAGAAAATGAACTAAACACTATCAAATTTACGTTTCTGTCATAAGCCATAGCGACGGGAAAATGAAAGAGAATTTGAAATAAATCTCTGTCATTGCCTTGCCGTCCGATGACAGTGAGGGAAGCATCTATGAAAAAGTCGCAAGACACTCTCTATTTTCATTGACGCTTTCAAGCCCTGTATATTATCTCTGCTTACAAGGGAAGGTCACGATGGTGTTACACGGGGTTTTCAACCGGACTATTTTTGTTAGATTCTACATGTCGAAATATGAAAAACCCCAAAGCCTTTCGGGTGACGGACCAGTGGTGTAGCCAGGAGGGGCTCAGAAAGGGTCGATTTTGTTCGAATATAATATTATTGAGTCAATTGAAAATTTGTCCAAAAGATTTATCTCAGTATTTATTACGATAGTAATGAACAGAATTGTCATTATTGTATGTTTGTAATGTATTTTTATGCCATTGGCGTATCTAACATGCAATATGGATACCAAAACAAATTTGGTTTTATTGAAATAGTATACCAACAAGGAACCCATCCTGATTGCGCCTATGGCATGGAAAAAATACATTTTAAACAAACATCAATGTCAATTCTGTTCACTATCATCACAATAATTACTAAAATAAATATTTTTGTCAAATTTCCAATTAGCTCAATAATATAATATACGTACAAAATTGTCCCTTTCAGAGCCCCTCCTGACTACACCACTGGTCCATCACCCGAAAGGCTTTGGGGTTTTTCATATTTCGACATGTATAATCTTACAAAAATAGTCCGGTTGAAAACCCCGTGTAACACCATCGTGACCTTCCCTTGTTAGCATTGTATCGCTCCCTCGGAAAGAGGCAAAGGCAGCACGCTGCTCTAGAGTATGTCGTCGAACTCTGATGATGTTGAAGAGTATTATCAAGCAAGCCTATATGATTGAGCGTGATACCCACTATGTATATATATTCAAATGTTTTGATTATTTACAGGCGATAAGCAAAATGATTGAGATAGGCAAATTTTTTCCCAAATTCAAATGCTTATAACTTTTTGAAAATGGATGAAATTACATGCATTTAGAAGCATTCGATGGAAAATTTGGTCTAGTTTCAGGAATTTGTTTGGCCATGCATATTAACCTCCGGACGCATTAAGATTCGTTTGAAATCTTTCGAGATATGGCCATTTTCATAAAACTTGTCCCGGAAAATATCTTCTGTCACGTTTGTATTTCCAATCATGTATATATCAACCGGAACTATACCATTCGATGCTCTAATCAATCTATAGTAGGTTCCAGGTGCCCTGGGGGAAGTGGCCAATTAGGACCATGTGAGATATCACATTAAAACGGGTATCAAATTTTGAGATTTTTGAAGGTGATGCTTTCGAAAGCATTTCCAGAATCACTGGCTGTCATGACCACTACACCGGGGGATGCGACCAATCCAAAATATGTTCAGAAACTCTTCGAACCAACTATATAGTAGCCATAGCAGCCGGTGGTTCTGAAAATGCTTCCGGATGCCTCAGCATCAAAAATCTTGAAGTTTGTTACCCATATTGATACGCTTCTGAACATTTTTTGAAATGGCCACATCCCTCGGGGCCACTTGGAACCTAATATAGAGTGGTCATGACAGCTAGTGTTTCTGGAAATGCTTTCGAAAGCATCACCTTCAAAAATCTTAAATCTTGATACCCATATTGATGTGGTACTGTACATGTTCCTAATTGTCCACTTCCCCCAGTGCCCTTGGAATCTACTATAGATTGGTCAGAGCATCGAATGGTGCTGAATATTTTCCCAGAAGCATCATCTTGAAGTTTGATACCCAATTGGATATAGTTCCGGTTGATGACTGGAAATACAAACATGACTGATGATATTTTCCAAGACAAGTTTTACGGAAACGGACATATCTCTGAAGATTTTCAACGAATCTTAATGCGTCCGCCTGCATTCGATCATCATTTGTATCTAATTGCATGGAAAAATCTTAACATCTACAAAGCGTCACACAGCACAAAATTTCATTCATTTTCCAAAAAGTTATAAACTTTTGAATTTGAGATAAATTTTGCCTATCTCAATCACTTTGCCTATCCCCTGTATGACCTTAAAATTAAGTTATTGGAGCGAACTGAAATGGTGTCGAACATTGTAAAATGATCACTTTCGCATGAACAACGAAAAAGTTACATCATTACTAAACAACTTACTTTGCTCGTTAAAATCGAAAAATTGGTAAGCACGTTTCAGGGCTCAATGATCAGTGAATTTTTTTCATTGTTTCAAACATATTGCATACCTTGAGGTGTTATCGATTCCAGCTAACAAAGCACGTATCGCGAATTCAAGACATGCTTCAATTAATTTTATCAAAAAAATGCATTGCACCCTTGTTTTTAAACTCTCATTAGGGTGGGCGCGTCCCACTGTGCGACGGCGTCAGCAAGAACTATATCAATACTGTGACGCTGATAATGGTGTTGGCACACGTGCCGCAAATAATCCCAGGGCCACGGGTACACGGGTACACACGGTCGGTGCGGGCGGTGGTAAGTACGGAGTGGATCCGCTTGAAGATATACGTAGATAGATATAGGTACTCTGTTGAACGGGGCGGAATGATGTCGCTGTCGTGGGGTTTTCGTCACACTGCTGTTTTTATTTATCATCAATACCTCAACCTGCTGACGCAACTGCAAACAACTGTGCAGGGATGGGGCTTTTCTGGAGAATCGGTTGTAACTGGAAAGTGTTGTTTTTGCCGTGCGCGCGTGAACGGATTACGCATTTTGGACTTCGTCGGAAAAAATACAGTTCAGAGCTTTGTGATACTGCGGCGCGGCAGTTATAGGGGTATAACGTGAGTAAACAGGGACAGATGTTATTGGCAACAGGCGCCCAGCCAAGCCAAGCCAAGCCCAGCACCAGATCGTTGGTGTGTCGTTCACAGTTCGGGGAAATGGAGCTACCCAACGGCTATAGCGTAAACGTCGGCTGGTCGACGATGTTTATCGCGGTGAGGATTTCGCAGAATGCAATGATGCCTGGGGGCTTTACTATCTATTTCTTAGGAGTTGTTGTTTTTCACAAGTTCGATCAACAGCTTCGGAATAAACAATTTGTCGAGATGGCTCGAGTGTATTTGAACTTTAATTGTGATGATAGGTCGAATATTGATATTGTTCAGTACTATTTGCCCAAACAGAAAGGGGTGTAAGTGACATTTTTAAGGAACAGTATTCTAAAAAAATACCGTATATTTAGGAGTTTTTCCGTTCAACAGAAAAAAAACAACATAATTCGTAGAAGACTAGATTGTTTTGCTAGCTCTCATACAATTTATATGAAATAAAAAATTGTTCAAAAAAACTTCAAAGACGATTTTTTGAAAACTTTGTTACACCTATCTTTTTATTGGAAAATTGATGTTAGAGGATTAATTGTCTTTCCTAATATGTAGAATGCCAAGTGGATCAAAATCCAAGATGTTTGTCAAATCTCGCGTAACTTTTCAAAAGTCTAACATTGAGAATCTCTAACATTGAGAAGCTCTCTTTGTTTACTTAGAGTTTAGAAAACTTTAATCAATAACAGAACCACATTTTCTACTACGTTTCTATATGAAATACTAGCCAAAAGCATTGTCATTTGATCTATGGTGAAAAACTGCCCAAAAGCTTTAGAATTGCACTGTTATAACCGAAAGAGCGAGAGAGGAGATAATCCCTCATTGTTACCTAGGTCCTTTTAAAACACCATGCACCATGCGTCACTTCAGAATCTGTAACGCCGGAATGATCCCCATCTGCATTACTCTAGCTGGGGACATAGCATGCTACCAGCAAAGGTACACAAGGAATGTGAGGAGTACCATCAGATTGGATACAATGTGGCAGCAGGACTGGAATAACTCGGGGAAAGGAAGGTGGACCCACAGGCTCATTCCTAACGTGTCGTTGAGGACGACCAGAAAACATGGAGAAGTTAACTTCTTCCTGACCCAGTTTTTGCCAGGCCATAGATGCTCCCGGAAATATCTGCACAGATTCGAGCACGTAGAGATTGTCCGACCTGTCCAAATATCGAGGAGACACCGGAGCATGTTATGTCCGACTGCCCTCGATTCAGGGATATACGAAGCGAGTTGATGTCAGAAACGCAAGCGTCCTAAATCCGGACAACATCGTGCAGAACATGTGCCAGCATAAAAGCACTTGGATCACGCAAATTATGTCGTTGCTGCAAAGGAGATGGCTTGAAGACCAGAGAGCTCCGAGTCGCGATCGGAGTAGGCTAGATTCTCCGTCAAGGACTAGACTGATTGGAGTGGGCGTAACGTAGTATCGGTAATAAGTTGTCGAGACGGCTTCAAACTGGAATTGCAGAACCGGCCGACCAACGTCGAGTCGGAGTAGGCTACGTCCACCGCCGGGGTCTAGCTGATTAATTCGCGAAACAGCACCGGCAAATGATCGTCGGGGCGCCTGTGAACTGGAAGTTTCCCTCCACCGGAATCGCAGGACCGACCTCGGTTTCTGCCCGGAGAGCATTAGTTCGGGAGATCTTCCGCCGCCGAGGAAATCTTCGTCTTAGTAGGATAGATCCACCGCCGGGGACTACTGTGCCGTATCACCGGCTTGAATCGTCGAAGCGCACGTGAAACGGAAGCCATCCTCCAACCGGAATCGCTGGACCGACCTCGGCATCCAACTGGTCAACCAGAAGAGCTCGGAAAGCAGCAGCGGGGAACGAGTCGTCGTAGACCAGTCCAGTAGAAGTGCAACAGGGCTTTGACGTGAGGCCAGCACAAGTATGCGTCGTAGCACAGAAAGCTGTCCAAAACCCTGGCGAGATGTTCAACCGCCAACTGGGCAAAACGAGTAGTCGCAGAGACACGCAATAAATGTCGTAGCAGCGTTTTTGACGACAATAAGTTCCATCAGCCAAACTAGTAGAACAACTCAAGCTGAGACTGGCGAAGTACATGAGCACACTCCTCCCCCGATGAAGTTGCGTGATGTTGTTCTGGGGGATTCGCCTAACCCTAACGTGAGACCTAATGACAACTTTTCCACCGCTTGGAAACCGTATCGCTGCCTCACTCATGTTTCTAAACCTTATGGGTGAGAGCATTCAATGAGCATTGTATTGGCTTAAGGCTAAGTAGCCCGTCATTCGTTTTGGCAACAATGATGAATTTTCAGCTTGCATTTCAAAGTGATTAAACTCAGTCTTGATAGTTTATATTGACTTGAAAAAGTATCCCTGTACGCGCTAACATGCATAAAGTATGCTGATACTTTTTCAGCTGTGTCAGTGCAAAACCAATTGATTTTCTTTGATTCGAAATCGTGAGATGAATTAGCGACAATCATCAACGACGCGTACAAATTTCAATGACGGCCTACTTCGCCATAAAAAAAATCATCAGAAATACGTTCAGATCTTTGTTCAACATTTTCTTTGGTTGTGGTACTACTTGGAGGATTTTTTCCAGAAACTCATCCATTATAATTCAGAGATTCCTTCAAACATTATTTAGGAAGGAAGAAAATCTTGAGTCCTTTCAGAGGCGTCGCGTCCGCATGTGCAACATGTGCACTGCACAGGTGGCATCTCGTTCATCCTGACCGCCAACAATATGTGTAACTTATCAATGACAATTTAATAATTAATTCACTTAACAAAATATAGCCCTTTACAAGTATCACTATTATCAATAGTTTGCTAAATAATTTACATTCATCAAAATAGTTGTTAAAATTTTGCTTTGCAAATTAAATGAAATAGGCATTTTTGTGCGACGCACGATCTGAGAACTATTATTTTCCTCGCGCACAGCGCGAAGCATGCTACGCAACACTTTATCCCACGCTACACATTGCTGGCTGGGGCGATGAAACCCAACGTGTGCACCTTCATCGGTAAACGGGCTGCTCGGTATCGTACATGCAATGCTGCCAATGTGGTAGAGAGCTTTTTGAACTACTAATGCCAGTGTGTGAGTAGCCAAAGCGTCAACTCCGACCAGTGCACATCTTGTTACAGCAACCAAGTCGACCAGTGTGAGAATGCAGAAGGGCATGAAAAGAGAGAAATCAATCCACGAGAGAGATTCATTTTGCTTGCTCTCTTTTGGAATTCGCGCCGTCAGCAATCAGGATCACCGGGATCACCATGCTTGTGGTGTGAAGCGCGGGTGTGTCTCAAGCAGCGGAAGGTGGATTATTTTTTAGTTGACTTTCAGTAATCAAACCTCGCTTTTTGCATCCTGCGCAGTAGTTTCTGCAATAATTAATCGCAGAATGGACGCGCTTACCCCCAGCGCCATCGTCGTCACCACGCTTGTTCTATATGTAACACAAGCGAGTATTTTACACGATGCGAACTGTTTTGGTTCAATTCTATGTAAAGATATACATGACCATGGTGACCATAGATAGTCACAGTTTTAAATTGCAAGATTAGTTTGAAACCAGTGCTGTTGAAATCGGCATTACTTCTTCAGAATTCATCATTGAATGATGACTGATTATTGGGTTATTTTGCGATGAAAAATTTACCGGTTTTTATTGAATGCTTAACAAGGCTTGCGACGACTGACGTGCCCCCATTATTCATATAACGATGGGTTTAGAACTAAACTGGAGGTGATGATTTTGCATTTTGGAAGAAAACATCACCTCCAAACACTAGCGATTTTGCGGTGGGATTTTGACGTTTGATCACGAATAAATGGATCATTGAAGGTAAGGCAGCATCCATTTATTACGTAACGCTAAAATTGATTTTTTTTGACCACCTCCCCCCTCCTCCGTAACGCGTTTTGCATAAAAAAAATTAAAATTTTTGTATGAGCCGTAACGCTTGAACCTACTCCCCCCTCCCCCTAGAGCGTTTCGTAATTTGTGGATGCCGCCTAACTCTTTCGGTACTCACCGCATCAAAACAGCGTTAGCGCCATACATAGGTCCCCAAGCAAACTGCCACGAATACCAACGCACAATGAATCTTACACAAGTCGATTTCCTCAGAATGAAAACGTATCGATGTTTGTTTGACGTCATTGAGCTTTCGATCAACGGCAGTCCAACAAGGAAGTGGTTGTTTTGCAGCAATTCTGTTTATATTTGGATTCTCACAGCAAACAAAAGCAATGTTGTGACAGTTCTCACAGCAAACAAAGAAAATTTTGTCAACATTGCACTACTACGCAGGCAACTGGATTGGTCTATGGAATTTAACATAGTGACAGCATCGCTGTTATGTCAAACACACAAGACTACGGTGGCGCTATCTGTGCTTTTCATTACGGCCGTTTTGGTTATTTTAATGATCCATTGATCGAAAGCGCACGTTTTACTTGTTTAGAACGATATTATTACGCTCGACATCTTATTTTTGATATTCTGAATGATCAAAATAGATTTCAAGCTCAATGACATCTCATCCCGACAGCTCGTCCTGTAGTAAAATTTTCCAAGGAGGATTAACAGTTTCAGGGCACGGAAAATGTTGAAACAGGATTCTAGTTAACGAAGATTTAGAATATATAAATTGGATACCCATATACAACTCTATTGATAAATTCAACTAAAGAGCTTGATTACTAAATAAAATATAAAATATTTAATTCTATTGAAAAGCTGAGAAAAACACATATTCTAAAATGGTGATTACGCTCTTTATACTAAAAAACTTAGCATGTCCGTGGAGCATACATATTGCAAAAAAAGAGATAAAGTTAAGTTAGCAGTGCACAGGTGGATAATTAGGTCACGTGACGCCTATGAGTCCTTTATTTACCTAGTGATTTTTCCTTAGATTTCCTAAATAATTCTTGAAGAATAATTCTTCCAAGATTTTCGTTTGGTAATTCTTCAAAAACCTACTATTTTCTAGGCATGTCTTCAAGATTTTTGTTCAGGAGTTTTCAAGCATTCCACTAGGAATTCCTCTAATGCTTTCACTAAAAACTTTTCAATGGATTCATCCAGAAGATTTTTCGGGAAATGTTTCAAAACAGCCCAAAATGGATTTTAGTACGATTGCATCTATTGATTTTTCCATGGAATTTTCAATGATTTTCTGTAAGGAATTCGGAGTAAACCAATAATTACTTTAAAGAAGTTAGTACTTCCCAGGAATTATTTCTGGAATATCACATATTTCTTTAGAAATTTTTACACATTCTTCCAATGTTTTCCTAAAAGATTCGCCTTAGGGTTTTCTTTGAATTTCCTTTAAAATTTCCAATTAGTATACACAGTATTGGACACAAAATATTCAAATTTTTCGATTTTCCATTCGAAATGATCAACTTTGGTAACCTGGTGCTGTTATTTATAGACCGATGTGAATGAAATTTCCACAACACGTCAGAAGTGGTTCCAGCTACATAGGAGGGTGGTCATAAATACGAAAGTCGGTATATTAGTCATAAATTCATGCAATTTGATGTGTATTCGTATTCTACATGCAAAACATTTCTTCTGATAAAAAGCGGTATTTACCCCCTCCCCCTCCACGTATTGGCTTGAGTGATTTTAACATGATTTCATCTTCACTTACATGTAATAGAAGAGTGAACAAAGTCGCAGAAGCTGTACAATAAAGGTTTTCTACGTGTATTGTAGAGCAGCCTACTATGATTATAAATTTAAAGCTCGAAATTAGGATACACGACAGGTACCATTTGTTGTTAACCCCTCTACCGGCAGCTTCATTTTTTTCCACTAAAAATATTCAAATCGCGATAACTTTTTTATATCTCAATATTTTTGCACCATTTTTTCACAATCTCTCAAAAAACTCTTCTAGTTTCAGAATATGTGTCGATATTGTTAATTGGTCATCTGGATCCGCAGATATGCCAAAATTCCTTGGGGGACCGACGCGTAGCCATAACCCACGTAAATATCGCGGGCTACAGATTGTTTATCGTATTCGGATATACACTCGTCGGAATGACACATTATTGCGAGTATGTTGTGAAAAAATTAAGCAATTTGGTGCAGCCTTCTTTAAGTAATGAGCATTTATGTTTCTGGTAACACACTGGACAAATAAAGATTTTGAAAACTCTAAAAACCTTATATCGTAATTTTCAGATATCTCCAAGAATACTGAACCAATTTGTATGATTTTTTCAGGGTAGCTCCTTATTACCTGGCATGGTATAGTACACATTAGACCATTTCACAAAAAAAAACCCTAGTCGTAATTACAATACTCAAACAAACTACCAGACAAATTTTCATCCAATTTGGAGAAGATTAGGAGGTGCCTCAAGTCGAATTTGTGTTTTTTGGCTATTTTTTACATTCAAAAACTTCTAACGAGAATTTGTAAAAACGAAAATCAAAATAAATACCACTAGTCAAACGTATTATTAGTACTTTACAACTTTTGAGTACACTGTATGCCGAATAGAGATGGTTTTGACCTCATAAAATTGATTTCTGTTCATTAAAGTACCTGTAACGGGGGCATTCCTTAAGATCTCTGGGTTCGATTCCCGGTCGGTCCAGGATCTTTTCGTTATGGAAATTTCCTTGACTTCCCTGGGCATAGAGTATCATCGTACCTGCCACAGGATATACGAATGCGAAAATAGCAACTTTGGCAAAGAAAGCTCTCAGTTGATAACTGTGGAAGTGCTCATAAGAACACTAAGCTGAGAAGTAGGCTCTGTCCCAGTGAGGACGTTAATGCCAAGAAGAAGCAGTAAAAGTACCTGTAAAAAATACATTTCTCTACAGTTTTTGTTCTACGAGATTCTTAATCTCAAACCTAATCATAAAAATTCAACCGTAGTATCATTCCTTTGCCTATTCTGAACACTATTGAAGTATCATTTTCGTATTCGATTTATAGATAAATTGTAAAAAATCGTCGGAAATACGACATTCTTCATTTCCCGGCATATCGAGCTGCTGCTAAATGGCGCAATTGCTGACATGTTACAAAATTGAACATAGTAGCTTTGCTTTTTCAATGACGGATGATGATTGAAGAAAATAGCAAGCAAATGTCTAGGACTAAAGGTGACTGGTCGAATCCCAGACATTTCGATTTTTGTGAAATGGTCTAGTATACATTTTTTTTTTTAAATTGACCAAATCAAAATGGCCGCCAAAGACATTTTATTTGGAGAATGTCGCTCCCCCAAGGAACATCGGAATATTTTCAAAACTAGATCACCAATGATTAATATCAACACGGATTCTCAAACTAAAAGAGTTTTTTTAGGTCTTGTGAAAAAATGATGCAAAAATATCGAGAAACAAAAAAGTTATCGCGATTTGAATATTTTTTTAGCCACCAAACATTTTTTCGGCTTAGTGAATGTTTCTAGAATTTCGAGTTTTTTTAGAATTTAGGCTGTATATCAGCAATCTAGTTTGCAAACAAAGTATGCAAATTTGAAGTTTATTTTTCATAGAGATCGATTTAAACCTTCTTGGAAACCAGTGCCATTGATAGCGTACTTGTAAAGTTTCGTTAACATTCCTGACAGCGTAATGAAAGTGTTAAAAATGTTAAGATTTTTATGATTTATATCTCCACTTAACTCATCTCACTTAAGAGACCCATATAAAAACGTAAAAGCAAGAGTTCAGCTAAAACAATTATGGAACCTTGTTCTGTAAGTATTTGAAATGATATCATTGAAAAAATATCACGATTTCGTTGAAGTCGAATTTTTGACAAATTTAAAAAAATTACGTGACTTAAAAAGTTGAAAAAATAGCTTGTTGTAGATTGAGACTATAATAAAAACAGAAATGTTGTAGATTCAGACAAAATTAGCATGTTTTCTGAAGACTGTTGGGGTTTTATATTTTTAGGTAAACCGTTCTGAATTTTTCCACGAAAATTTCACTTCAGCCAAACCGTTATTACTTAGAAACTTGTGATTGGCGAAATCGATCAAAAATATATGTTAGAAATACAAGTTATAGTCGGTGACAAAAGTTAGTAGCCAAATGCTGTTTTTCCATACAAAATGCCTAAATCTGTATCTCAGCTTCTGGTAGGCCGAATTGGCTAAAATGTGGAGTAAAAACTACAAATAAGGTACCCCGAGGCAAGTGAGAATCCGGGGTAAGTGGGGCGTTTCATCATAGCTCAACTAGGAAAAGTTTTTCATGGGGGTATTCTTCTAGAAAGTTGAAGATACAATTACAAGGAATGTATTTAGTACTAAACATATTGTTATTTTTATTACCTTGTGGTTCATGTAACAGTTGTCAGTTCAGCGCCATTTTCAACTTGCATGATAAATTGTGACACATTTCACGTCTTGCATTGACTTGCAAAAAATAAATGTGTTTCAAATCGAATTTCCATCAGTATGCTATAATTTCAAGTATTATTACATGCTGCTAACGATAAACCAGTATTTTGTTTTCATTTCATATGAAATTTTCGATGGTCTATCTTACCCCAACATATATTTGTACCTGGGGTAAGTGGGACCTATCATAACAAAAACCAGAATCAAAACTTTTCGTACACGTTTCATACATTCTCCTAGAGAGTAGCACTAAAACATTCAAACAAATAATTTTTATCAAAAAAGATCAACCTCAAATTACGTAATTGTATAAGAGAGAAAAGAAAAGTGTTATTATTCTTTATTTTTAAATTTATTTTTTATTTTTGAAATACGACTTCAAAATTGAACAAACATTCAGCTGAAATTTGAAATGCATCATGAGAACGATTACTTTTCTATTTTATTTGAACTTCATTTGTTATTTCTACCAAATTAAGTAGAGATGGAAAACATTTCCACCCCATAAGGTGGTTTTCTGCCATGCATATAAATAATAACAAAACATACTTATAATTTCGTCAATTATTGATTGTTTACGTTCTACATTTCAATTACAAACTTATAAATGATATAATTTGAACATGTTTAATTCCCCTTTACGCTTTTATTGAGGAATTTTCAGTTGATATTAAATGTGAGGTGACATACTATTAAACAAAGGGTTTCTTCCTAAAACGTAACGTAATTTATAATTGATCCCTTATGTACATCAAATATGTACATCAAATTAAAAATATATGACTTATCATTCCTATTATTGTAATGGTTGACTTACTGATGTGGATTGACGCATGAAACTGGATGTGTCCCACTTGCCCCGTTTAGCGAGGTAACTGCGTCCAATGGCTCATTCTAAAACTTTCTTCCAAGATTTTCACAATTTTGAAATTATTTGATTAGTTTCATGCACACACCAGCAAATATGTTGCCAAAACGCGATTGTGTTGTTGGATTTGAAAAATATTGACATTTGAAAATTGTATTGAACAATTTGTTTGAACTACCGTTTTTTTCGTTCCCACTTGCCCCGCGGTACCTTAACCTGAAGTTTTGTGTATAATAAGCTCATCAAATTTCAATCATTTTCTGAGGAGTTTCAGAGTGTTGGTCAAAGAGAAAAGTAAGTAATCGAGAGATTTTTCGATTTAATTTAAAAACGGTGAGCTGTAAGTGGTTGGTGTGTTCTGCAAGTTTGTTTAACTTCCGAAAGTGAGCAACTTTGCAAAAAACCAATCAACCAAAACTTACCGTTTTATAACTAAATCGCATGTAAGGTACAGATCCCCAAACTTGGGTATTTTGTATGGAAAACAGCATTTGGTTACTAAATTTTGCCACTGACTGTATGTTATTCCAAGAATATGTTTCAGAAATTTTCGTAGAGATCTATTTAGAAGATCCTGAAGGATTTGTAGCATCGGGCAACTATTGGGATCGATACCATACCATAATATGTAGAGTAATAGTGCAGAGATCGAGCGACGAAGAGTGTAGAGTAGTAGAACTGGAGACGGCAACGAATAAAGGTGTGCCTCGCGGCGCGGTGTGTTTTCAGAGAATTTATAATTCTTCGAAGTGTTGTGATTTGTTCCGCAATCCGAAGATGCCGTTGCTACAGGATTCTTTACAGCTAAAACTGGAGAAATCTCTAGAAAAATCAAGAGATCTCTGGAGTAGCCTTACATAATTAAATTACCACATATGAATTACTCTACTCTCGCAAAGTAACAGAGATTTTGTAATATAATCTAATGATTTTAGGGCTTTTAGGAATTCAGTGTTTAAAAACCCCATCTGCTGGCGTATAATAATTCTTTGGAAAATATTTAAATATTTAAATATTTTGAAATGTGGGATTCTTTGTGGGAGCTGGAAATTTCTGAAAAAACGGTGTGATGCTGAGCATCTTTGTAGAGATCAAGAAATAAATTAAGCATTCAGTACGGCAATGATTTTAAAAATAAGTTGTGGCGTTGGGCCAAATCTTAAGGATCTAGGAATTACTTCTGGATGTCCTCGTAAAATTATTACTCGCATTGTTCCGAAGAAATCATCTAGAGAATTCTTCAGGAACTTATACAGAATTCTTTTGAAAAATTATGCAAAGTTTTCATTTGCTAAATTCCTAAAAATGTTTCTCCTGAATTTTATCTAAAGATTCTGGAAATATTTTAAAGAATACTTCTAATGATTATTCCAATGACTGGTTTTACATTCTTTATTTAGGGCATATATCTGTCCACTTTTTTATCACAAATGTTTGCCAAATTTATCCAGGGATATTAGCAACTTTTCCAACAATTCATTTTGTAATTTTCTTCTACGATTCCTCCTGGGGTATTCATGTCCACCTCGAGATTTGTTCAAGAATTATCCTAAGTATTCATTTAGATTACCCCAAGATCATCTTCAGAAATTCTAAAAAAAAAACATCTCCAGGAATTTCAAAATAAAATCTCAAAAAAATATGATTTGATGCTAGTTTGTTCACGAATTATGATTTGATGCTAAATTTTTCATAGGATTCTTTTAGGATTTTCTTCGAAAATCACACTGAACATTTTTCTTAGAATTCTTCCAAGGATACTTCTGAGGGTTCCTTCAACAAATATCTCAGAGACTCCTTTCAGATTGTGGTTAAAAATTGCTCCAGGACTTTTTATACTTCTGCAATTCTTCCATCAGTTTTTAGCAAGATTCCTTCATAAATTCTTGAAACATGTCGCAGCTCAAGTAAAATTTCTCCTGACAATAATAGGCCGAATTTTGTCTAAAATTTCATTGAGAATTTTTTTCATGTACGTAAAACTCTTGTGATTCCTTTTGAGAGTTTTTTATTGCTAATTTTAGAAATCACATTATCACCCTCACACTGATTTCTCATTTTTTCTTAGCAAGGAATCCATCGTCCATAGTGTTCTTCTTATACAATATTTGAAGAATGTTAAATTTTGAGAGATTAGAGTTTTTATGACTCTCCCATTTCTGTCGATCTACCGTTTCATGAAAAAACACGATCAATTGTTCAATAAAAGTTCCTACTTCTATCAGAGAGTATTGTTTTGAAAAACATCTGCCAGGTTTATTGCAATAAGATGACAAAGTGAGATCGCACCGAAAGATTTTGTTTTTTTTTCACCAACATGATGCCCACCCAGCGATGGAATGCAGTGTATTTTATTTGTTTTATTCGTTGCGCTAATACCATACGCTTTAAATACAAATCCCCCATGCATATGTAGCGTTCCGAAGCGCGCACTTAATCGGTTTATTTTTATTCCAGCGCTCGCTCCAGCAACCGTTGTTCGTTCATCCATATTCTGCTCCCATGGTTGGTTCATAAAGTTCATTCGGTGGTGTGTTATTCATACGCAGAACAAGCAGGACCTCTAAGTTCAACGTCTTCTCAAACATCGCACTCTGCCTTCCACACTGCCTTCTATACACACTCTCTAGAGTTCGGTTTCGGTACAACAACAGGAGCAAAGAACGATCGTCGGACAACCCGCGGAGAGGTGAATAACAATATGACGAAAAACTAAAGAGTATCTGATTTCATCATTGTAATAACAAACTAATATCAAACTCATTTAGTATCGCGTAATCAATATATCAATAATGTTTTATTTTGTTATTTTATTTAATCTGGTTTTGTTATTAGTATGTTTATACAATGGCAAAGTAAATTATTCTTGAGTTTTTATGCCATACACACTGAGTTAATATTTTTGTTGTTTTAACTTTTATTTCAAACAAACAAATAGCACATTTTGACATTCAAACATTCTATTTCAATACAAGAATTTGATACTCATTTGCCATTCTCTTCCACCCGGGAAGGCCGGAGCTCAGGCATAGGCATCCGACAAGGCATTACCTACCCAAACAGACGGAAACGGCCGACAATGAGCAGCGCTTCTGCGTGTTGAGTCATTGACTTAGCATTGGCAGTTCATTTGCGTGTTTTGATTCTTATTTTGTGTGGCTGCTCTGCTCTCCTGCTGGCGGCGACTCGAGTTTTTCGTTTCACGTTTTACCTGCATGGCCTAAGTTGGCTGGCTGGCTGGCTGACGTACAATTTTGTTCAAGCTCTGTGTTGGTGCAATAGTTGATTCACACACATATTGCTTCGGGCCATGACAGTTTCGCGTAGTGAAGTTTCTTGAAAATTTCTGTGCGCCTCTGTCGTCTTTGTAGGTCATTCACTATACTTTGTACATTTTTCGCTTATGGATGTTTATCTCGTGTTTGCGTCATTTGTTCCTAAAGGCAAAATGTGTAGACAATAGAGTTTTCACGTTTTACTGCTCCTTCCGAATGCGTCAATCGTACGTCGAGAATTCTGCGTATTTGTAAATGATGCTTGTCACAGATCTCTGCCCTTATATAACGCAAAGACGTTCGCTAGAAAATTCTGTTTTATATCAATTAAGCTGTATTCAATAAAACGTAATATTTTCTTGCTGTTTACTGAGTCAGCTTCTACGTCTCTAATAAATTTCATTCCACAGTATGCAGTCTGCTGCGCCGTTCCATTAGCCAGCCAACGATGCTTTTATGTACACGTTCCCATTCTCCATCGTTTGTGTACCTTTTTTAGAGCCGTAGGGACCACTGACCCCTGACTGAACAACAACCGACTGACTGATACTATACACAAAACACGCCTCGTCGTGCGCGCGCTAAAACCAACCAGGATAAAACAGGAATTGCGTTCCGTTTGCGTACAGCACACACACTTAATACTATACGAACCGTACCCGTTGTTCGTTGCCTCACGGCGACCCGCTGTACTCCGGCGGCTAGGGTTTTACGTGATAGGGAAGGTGTACCGGTATTCGCCATGTACCAGTTATTCGCCACCCCATATTATATACCGTTTTACGACATATATGGTTGCCAATTGTTTAATGTTCGCTAAATTGCTTTAAGATGATACGGAAACATTCTTGGAAACCTCAAAATTTTCTCAGAAAATAATAGAAAAAAATCATTTTCCTTAAAATTTTTGCTCCCTTGCACCTATTTTTCGCCACCTGTTCCTGATTCGCCACCGTCCATAAGAAATCAACGTAAGTGGCGAATTCAGGAACCGAAATTAAAATCGTGGCGAATACTGGTGCCAGTGGTCCAGTATTCGCCACCCCCATTTTTAATTCAAAAACAAAGTTACTGATTTGTTTTTATATTTTCCCTGCTGAACATGGATTGAAAGCTTTCGTTTGATGTATTAACAGTAACCAAAGGTCTTTTGATTTATGTATAAACAATATTTTTCTTTAGGGTGGCCAAAACTGGTACACCTACCCTACAAGCACTGATGAGCAGTAGATGGCAAACTGTGCGTTACGGGTCATTTTGGGATAGTGGTTTTGGAAGCAACTGACTTTTTACTTTCGATGGAGTTACGATCTGTAAGACATGACCTGCGCCACAATATTACGCCAACAAACTCGGTCCTTGGTTGCTTTCCTCCACTCTCTCGTTCGTCCCACACTTTCAAGATCCTGCTCCACTTGGTCAAACCACCTAGCTCGTTGCACTCCTCTTCGTCTTGTACCGGCCGGATTCGAAGGGAACACCATTTTTTGCGGGATTGTTATCCGGCATTCTCACAACGTGCCCCACCCATCATACTCTTCCAGCTTTTGCGTTGTTTTTGATACTGGGTTCACCATAGAGTTGCGGTCATTCTAGGTGAACCACTGTCCCCAACCTATTTTTGCACGAATTATTTGTTGAAAGGTTCTCTAGGGAGTTCCCTAGGGGTGTCTCTCAATGCACTTTTGGTGGATCCTCGAGAATAAGCACATAAAACAATAAGCTCTTCCTCAAGGGATTTGTAAAAGAATTCCTGAAGAACTTGTGAAACAGTCACGTTTGCATATGATTTATGTGCTTTTTTCAGATAATAAGTCAATAAAAAACTGTATTTCAATAGAACTTCCAGAAAAAAAAATACTGAAGGGGTTATGTAAAAATGCTTAAAGGAGCATTAAAAGTGATATATTTTTCTTCTTAAGAGCATTTTTTCAAGAACAATAAAGAATTAATCTAGAAAATTGTTCAGCACCGCATTCACTAGTATTGAAGTACATAAGCATAAGCATAAGCATTGATTACCGTACAATTCGTAGTTGCTACTCCGTGATTGACCAGAATAGTCGGGAACCAGAAGATGTAGCTTGGGAGTAGCTTTCCATTTTTGTTTGGTACTGGACTTACACATGCACTCTGCTCTACATCCCTGGATCGAACGGCAATAACTAAACTTGCATGGCTAAGAACCCTACCCACATCTCAAGACTCCACAGACCCCACTGAGAGAGTTATATTTGGATGAGAGCAACATATGACGTCATCGTCGTTGATCACCATTAGACCTGGAGAATATGTAATGTTAAGATTGTACCATTTTAGTGTTCATCATACTCTCTAGACAAACGGTTGTGCTTAATTGTTAAATGTTAATTACGTGTAAATATATGTAAATTGTTCTTCCAATAAAGTGTAATGAATAAAGTCAATAAATGTAGTTAAGTGTTATGTGTGTGCTACTGTTTACTATCTGGACGGATGAAGGAAGATTTCCTACAAGGAATTGGTAACCCCATGGTGGCCACTACACCAAACAACCTACCCACCACACCCCCCCCCCCTCCCCGAAGGAAAGGATTCTTCCATGGGCATGAACTCCAAAATACGTGTTGGGGCTCGGGCGAAGGGAGCTCCCCGACAATCTTCAATGTACACTTTCGAGAACTCGAAACATTTAAAAGTCAATAACGGCGCCAGCCACGTTCTTACGGTCATCGGGGTAGGGAGAGAATGTTAGTATGACATCCATTGTTACTAGAGACCGAGATCACCATTGCATTTCCATGGTTGTCATGGGAAGGAGTTTTGTTAGTGGGGAGGGGTCATAGCTGCATGATCAAGATTCACCTTGGTAAGTGATGTACTTCATGCAACCCCAGTTCTAAAAATCATGTAACATCATGTAACAAATATGTGAAATGTCGTTATCCTCTTATTAATAGAAAATCAAAACTTTGTCTTAAGAACAAGCTTTCAAACAAATGTTTAGGCCATCGCTGAAATAATATGAACTAGCTGTAGTAATACAGTCGGCTCTCCACATCTCGATGTTCTATATCTCAAAGAATGTCCAATTTCAATCCTTACTTATTTGGCTTTACATCAATTATCTTGATAAAGCCTCGCCAACAATATTTCGCCAATTCCCTCGGTTCATGGCCGCTTCTCTCCATCCTCGACTGTGACCCACGCTCTCCAGGTCCTGGTGTACCTGGTCAATCCACCTAGCTCGCTGCGCCCCACGCCTTCTTGTTCCGACCGGATTCGTGGCGAACACCATCTTTACAGGGTTGTTGTCCGGCATTCTTGCAACATGCCCTGCCCAGCGTATCCTTCCAGCTTTAGCTACCTCCACGATACTGGGTTCGCCGTAGAGTTGAGCGAGCTCGTGGTTCATCCTTCGCCGCCACACGCCGTTCTCCTGCACGCCGCCGAAGATCGTCCTTAGCACTCGGCGTTCGAAAACCCCAAGAGCTTGCAAGTCCTCCTCGAGCATAGTCCACGCCTCATGCCCATAGAGGACTACCGGTCTTATGAGCGTTTTGTACATCGTGCATTTGGTGCGGGGGTGAATCTTTCTTGACCGCAGTTTTTTCTGGAGCCCATAGTAGACACGACTTCCGCTGATGATGCGCCTTCGTATTTCCCGACTAACATTGTTGTCAGCCGTCAACAAGGATCCGAGGTAGACGAACTCGTCCACCACCTCGAAGGTATCCCCGTCTATCGTAACACTGCTTCCTAGGCGGGCCCTGTCGCGCTCAGTTCCGCCAACCAGCATGTACTTTGTTTTCGACGCATTCACCATTAGCCCGACTCTTGTTGCTTCGCGTTTCAGGCGGGTGAACAAATCTGCCACCGTTTCAAATTTTCTCCCAATAATATCCATGTCGTCCGCGAAGCAAACAAATTGTCCGGATCTCGTGAAAATCGTGCCTCGACTGTTAAGTCCGGCTCTCCGCATGACACCTTCAAGCGCAATATTGAACAACAGGCACGAAATTCCGTCGCCCTGTCGTAGTCCCCGCCGAGACTCGAACGACCTGGAGTGTTCGCCAGAGATCTTCACGCAGTTTTGCACACCGTCCATCGTTGCTCTGATCAATCTTGTGAGCTTCCCGGGAAAGCTGTTCTCGTCCATGATTTTCCATAGCTCTATGCGGTCGATACTATCGTATGCCGCCTTGAAATCGATGAACAAATGGTGCGTAGGGACCTGGTACTCACGGCATTTCTGGAGGATTTGCCGCACGGAAAAGATCTGGTCCGTTGTCGAGCGGCCGTCGATGAAACCTGCTTGATAACTTCCCACGAACTCGTTTGCTATAGGTGATAGACGACGGAAGAGAATCTGGGATAGCACTTTATAGGCGGCGTTTAGAATGGTGATTGCACGATAATTTTCACACTCCAGTTTGTCGCCCTTTTTGTAGATAGGGCATATAACGCCTTGCTTCCACTCCTCCGGTAGCTGTTCCGTTTCCCAGATTCTGACTATCAGCCGATGCAGACAAGCGGCCAACCTGTCCGGGCCCATCTTGATGAGTTCGGCTCCGATACCATCCTTGCCAGCGGCTTTGTTGTTCTTGAGCTGTTGAATGGCATCCTTAACTTCCCCCATCGTGGGAGCTGGTTGATTTCCGCTGTCCGCTGTGCTGACGTAGCCATCGCCTTCGCTGTCCTGACCTTCTGTGCCTGTGTTCTCTGCGCCATTCAGGTGTTCATCGTAGTGCTGCTTCCACCTTTCGATCACCTCGCTTCCGTCCGTCAAGATGCTCCCATCCTTATCCCGGCACATCTCAGCTCGCGGCACGAAGCCTTTGCGGGATGTGTTGAGCTTCTGATAGAACTTCCGCGTTTCTTGAGAACGGTACAGCAACTCCATCTCTTGGCATTCCACCTCTTCCAGGCGGCGCTTTTTGTCCCGGAATAGGCGGGTTTGCTGTTTCCGCTTCAGTTTGTATCGTTCCACGTTTTGCCGCGTACCATGCTGCAGCATTGCAGCCCGCGCTGCATTCTTCTCCTCTAATTTCAATCCTTAAGGTTACTATTTATTTATTTGTCACTGTCCCAAATAATCGTAATCCCACAGACTGTTTCTTAATATACGTTACGGCAAATCATTGAGAGAGATGTTACAAAAATGCTGGAATTATTTGTAGGAAAATAACTGTATAGTAGCGGGTGCGTATCTAAATAAATAAGAATAAAGATACCCGATGCCTTAAAAGAGAAACCAAAACAGTCATCCTTCAAACTTCATACCTGTAATTTCTCTAAAGGTTTTCCAAATATTTCTCAAGATTTCCTCCAAAATGTTCCTTCTGCGTTTGTTCTAGATTTCAACCAAGAATTTATTTGAAAGATACTCCAGGTATTCGCCAGGCAACAATCGTTGCAATTGCTTCTATTGCCACGATTAATGCGTTATATGTTTAGGATAAAGTTTTAGTAAATTGAAAACGTTATTTTTTTTCTCTCACCTGCTTATAGGTGAAATCAACTCACCTGTAAAAATCTGAACTGCTACGGCAAATGAAATGCAATATGTTGTTAACAAAATGTTAATAAAATCTTAAATTTGTTTTACCAAATTAGGATGATAGTGTTGACTAATAACACAGAACACCTAGATAAGGTACCCCGGGGCAAGTGAGAATCCGGGGTAAGTGGGGCGTTTCGTCATAGCTGAACTAGGAAAAGTTTTTCATGGGGGTATTCTTCTAGAAAGTTGAAGATACAATGACAAGGAATGTATTTAGTACTAAACATATTGTTGTTTTTATAACCATGAGGTTCATGTAACAGTTGTCAGTTTAGCGCCATTTTCAACTTGCATAATAAATTGTGACACGTTTCACGTCTTGCATTGACTCGCAAAAAATAAATGTGTTTTAAATCGAATTTCCATCAGTAAGCTATAATTTTAAGTATTATTACAAGCTGCTAACGATAAACCAGTATTTTGTTTTCATTTCATATGAAATTTTCGATGGTCTATCTTACCCCAAAATATATTTGTACCTGGGGTAAGTGGGACCTATCAGACAAAAACCAGAATCAAAACTTTTCGTACACGTTTCATACATTTTGCTAGAGAGTAGCACTAAAACATTCAAACAAATGATTTTTATAGAAAAAAGATCAACCTCAAATTACGTAATTGCATAAGAGGGAGAAAAAAAGTGTTATTATTCTTTATTTTTTAATTTATTTTTTATTTTTGAAATACGACTTTAAAATTGAACAAACACACGGCTGAAATTTGAAATGCATCATGATAACGATTACTTTTCTATTTTATTTGAACTTTATTTGTTATTTCTACCAAATTAAGTAGTGATGGAAAACAATTCCATCCCATAAGGTGGTTTTCTGCCATGCATATAAATAATAACAAAACATATTTATAATTTCGTCAATTATTGATTGTTTAAGTGCTACATTTTTATTAACAACTTATAAATGATATATTTTGAACATTTTTAATTCCTCTTTACGCTTTTATTGAGGAGTTTTCAGTTAATATTAAATGTGAGGTAACATACTATTAAACAAAGGGTTTCTTCCTAAAACGTAACGTATTTTATGGTTGATCCCTTCTGTACATCAAATATGTTCTAAATTAAAAATCTATGACTTCTCAATCCTTCTATTGTAATGCTTGACTTACTGATGTGGATTGACGCATGAATTGCCCCGTTTAGCGAGGCAACTGCGTCCAATGGCTCATTCTAAAACTTTCTTCCAAGGTTTTCACAATTTCGAAATTATTCGATTAGTTTCATGCACACACCAGCAAATATGTTGCCAAAACGTGATTGTGTTGTTGGATTTGAAAAATATTGACATTTGGAAATGTTATTGAACAATTTGTTTGAACTATCGTTTTTTTCGTTCCCACTTGCCCCGCGGTACCTTATAAGAAATGAATGTAATGTTTGAAATGATACTAATAAAGAAATTAAAAAAAAGCTCCAGGTATTCGCTTTAAGTTTCTTTAAGGAATTCTCCAGAAATGATATGAGAAATTTCCTAAGGAAAACTTCATCAAATTTACCTAGGAATTCTCCAACAAATTCATTCAAGGAATGGGGTTGATGCAAAGCCAGAATCGTTACTCACCATATGGTAACACATAGTCGAAACATCATCTGGGAAAAAGTTATACCTATGTCGAAATACATCTAAGGAATTATTTCCTGACATTGGGAACTGCTTTCGAAAAAAAAACCTACCACGCCTACCGAACATTTTTTCTGGCCTTTCCCCATGCAGAATGATAATTTGTACAACACGAATTCTGCAACGAGTTACGAACAGCTTTTTTTTTAATTTCATAGAAGGTCATTTCAGGGTATCAGAAATCATATCGAGAAGCGTTTACCATTCTTTTGCAACTAGAGAGAGAGTTGCGCAATGACGCTTTCTACACTGCATAATTCAGTGCAGGAAAGAAAGTGTCCAACAAAAATGATGAGGAATCAAATGTATATCACATTTTGAAATCAAACGCATTTTTTTTGTAACCTCGATATTTGTGTTTTATTTGCTGAAATGGAAGAGCAGAAGTCCAGGTTAGGTGAGGTGATTAATTTGTACAATTTCATCTTGCTACCAATAGTTCAATCGTGTTTTAAGCGACAAAGAATTCCATACTACTTGGCTATTTACTTGATGACATTGTCAATATGAGTGTCAAATTTTAATCTATCATCAATAACCACTCCAAGATATTTAATTTCCTTAGCGCGATCAGGTGTCTCATCATCAATTCTAACACGACACATTTTGATTTTCATCGGTTCCGCAACTGTAAACTGTTCGTACTCTAACCATCTATTTAGAGAACGCAAATCTTTATGCAAATGTGAAAAGGCTTCATGCATGTTCCTATCTGCAATGAATAATACGGTATCATCTGCAAATAGTTTGACCAGACCAAAGCGTGTCGTATCATTATTATGCATTACAAACAAAATGGGCCCTAATATACTTCCCTGTGGTGCACCAAGATTACACTCCACAGGGCTTGATTTAAAAACATTAATTTTTTGAGTTCTTCCACACAAATAGTTCTCAAACTATTCATATGCAGTACCCGAAATTCCAAAACGCTTGATATTTCAACAAGGTTTAGACATTATTTCTTCAAGTCCTGGTCAACGGGAATCAAATACAATAAATCTATGAATTCATTGACCATCCACTGCTTACATGTTGCTTGAGACAATAAATTACAAAAAATGCCCAAAGATCGAACACCGCATCGCAATCTGATGATGGTTAAAAATCGTGCATGACACATGTACTGACGAATGAATGAATGGATCAATGCACGAGTTCATTATTTGACGTTTGAGCGGTGCCGTGTTATTTACGTGACCATGGAATTCGGCACCGCTCGAACGTCAGATTAGTGAACTCCTGCATTGGTCCAATGAACAAGTTAGCATTGCCATTGCCAGCATAGCAACAAGAGTCCATGAACCAATGCACGAGTTCACTATGGACCAATGCACGCATTCACTCGTTGACGTTTTAGCGGTGCCGTGTTATTTATGTGACTATGGTAACCAGTGAATTCGGCACCGCTCAAACGTCAAATTAGTGAACTTGTGCATTGGTCCATTGTCTCCGCAAGAAGCTAGTTGTCGTTTCACCGCGCTCCGTTTTTTTAAGTTGGATTCAATTTGTTTGCGAACGTTGAAAATAGTAAATTACGTCGTAGTATCCTTTTAACTCTACCAGGAGTCAATATCTATCACAGTTGTTGTCAACGATATCATTTGCGCTGGAAAGTAGTAATTCTTATGATAAAACTCGACGTTTGAGAACTCAAAACTCCATCGCTGTGAAGATGCTTTGTAAAAAGTGCACTCATTCTATTGACATGAAGACGGAATGCTTCACTGTGTGCGAAGGAAACTGTAGCGGAGCTTATCATGCTCATTGTGTTGGACTCTCTGAAGCTGCTGTGAGTGTGATAGATAGCCGTAGCGGTAAACGCGCAGCTATTCAGCAAGACCAAGCTGAGGGTCGTGGGTTCGAATCCCACCGGTCGAGGATCTTTTCGGGTTGGAAATTTTCTCGACTTCCCAGGGCATAAAGTATCATCGTACCTGCCACACGATATACGCATGCAAAAATGGTCATTGGAATAGTAAGCTCTCAGTTAATAACTGTGGAAGTGCTCATAAGAACACTAAGCTGAGAAGCAGGCTCTGTCCCAGTGGGGACGTAACGCCAGAAAGAAGAAGAAGAAGTGAGTGTGATAAAAAAGAACATCATATGGCTTTGCGATATTTGTTTAGAATCGTTTCATGTCGAACGCTTCCAAGAGCTGATCGAATGTAAACAAGACACAGAGCACAGTGGTCCAAAAGTGGAAATAATAAAAGAAATTAATGAATTGAAGATTCAAATTTCCAACATCACTACAATGTTGTCAGGATACTCGCGACGTTCAACATTAGAGGAATCATTACCATTGCAACAAGTTTCAACACCGTTAGGGGCGGTCCATTAATTACGTAAGACAATTTTCGGGGTTTTTCAACCCCCCTCCCCCCATGGTAAGATTTTTTGTATGAAAATTAAAACTAAATTGTATGGCGCGTAAGAAATCTCAAACCCCCCCTCCCCCCATAAACCCTTACGTAATTAATGGATAGCCCCTTATCATCTCCGGACGCTCTGAACGAAGTATTGCGAGAAAGTTCTGCTAATCATACAAATGAAGGAATAGCATGCACCAGTACGGAACGACAACATTCTTTTTCGCTGCATTTATCGAATGTGAATAGTTGTGTGACGGAACAAGATATCGATTCGTTGGTATCGAAATCGCTTGGAATTACGGATATCAAGGATGGAAAAAAATCGACTCTAGCGATAAACAACACGGTATACGAACGATCTAAAAGGGCCGTCGCTCTTGCAGCAAGCATGATTTGAACACCTCACCACGCGCGCACTCTACCGACATATGGAGCATCCGATGCATTGTTTGTCGGGGGACAAAGAGTATATCGGATGTTGTTACAAGTAGCGATCAACTTGAATCATGGCGCATTCGCGCCATTATTTTTCACTAAAACCATGCCCGAATGATTTTAGAATCGCAAACATTATATTTGAAGGGATATCATCAGATAAAAATGGAACAATCCTCAGAATGATAAAACTACGACTCGCGAACACTTAATCGCTAGCATACATGCAGAACGATGCATTAATCGCGGAGCGTAGTTTGTTGTGATATCTTAACGACAAAAGGTTAATCGTTGTTGCTATGATCGCACGATAAAGAACAACCGCGATGCATCGTGGATTTTGTCATGATCACTAGATTTCCATCCTTGACGGATATAGACAACAGGACCGTTACTAAGCTCGTGCCGAAATGGAAACCATGTGAAGAATTGGACTACATCTCCTTCAAAGTGGTTCTCGATGAGAAATGGAAAACAGCAGCATTGAGATCGTCTACTTGGCCACCGACTATAAAATTCAGGGAATTTATCAATCGCCAAAGATGTACTTGGTATCCGTCTAGTTGATCTAGTCTCACTGAAATTATATGCTCGTTGTTAGTGTTTTGTGTTCGAAGTTGTTGGTTTTAAAGTGCATAAATTCGAAATTTACTGGTTTGTTTTATCTGTATTTAAAAAAAAAATTGTTGTCGTATTATTACTGTCTTATTGCCGTTTTTATTACTGTAATATTGTCAAAATGCTTATTGTTTACCCTAGTTTTAAGAACACATCATTGGGGCAGAATCAAGCCTGTTGATGAACAAATAAATAAATAAATAAATAAATATTGCCTTTGTTTTCCGAATGATGAGTGTTTTGATCGCATTTCACTGACCATTTAGAACGATATGAAAACAATCATCATCATCGACTGAGAAAAGACAGTGCTAACGTGTTCATTTTTTTATATTCTTTGAAGCTCCCGGTGATGCTTTTGGCTCACTAACAGCGGATTTACAAATGTGCTTCATAATTACCTATTTTTTACAATTTATTTTCGTAAGATAAATGGTAACTTTGAACGGGATTGACCTTTAGATATGGATAGGCATCATGTCTGGAAATTAAAAATCAGAAATTTTCAAACAGATATGCTTTTCAGAGAAAACACTCTCCGAAAATAGAGATTTTCAAGAACTTCGAGACACAAACCTCAACCAAACTAAATTAAAACTTCTTCTTCTTCTTATTATTATTGGCATTAACGTCCTCACTGGGACAGAGCCTGCTTCTCAGCTTAGTGTTCTTATGAGCACTTCCACAGTTATTAACTGAGAGCTTTCTTTGCCAAAGATGCCATTTTCGCATTCGTATATCGTGTGGCAGGTACGATGATTCACTATGCCCAGGGGAGTCAAGGAAATTTCCATTACGAACAGATCCTGGACCGACCGGGATTCTAACCCAGACACCTTCAGCATGGCTTTGCTTTGTAGCCGCGGACTCTAACTACTCGGCTAAGGAAGACCCCAAATAAAAAAAGTTAAAACTTGCTCCAATCATAAAATCGTGTTCGACAAAAGTTCGTGAAATTGGATAAACTACTATATAGAGGTATTTCCGATAAATTTTGGTTTTCCTTTCGGAAGTTATGATTTTTTAAAGCTTGAAAATAGTCCAAAAACACATAATTGATTTAAAGCACACCTAAATTTACTCCAAATTGACTAAAATTTCGACCAGAAGTTCTTTTTGACATGTAAAATGAAAGTATTGGTTGTCTGGGGAGTTGCTAGACATTTTTGAAAACATGAATAGGTCTATTGTGTAGGTAGGATGCCACGAAAGCGATCTTGCATGACGTTAACATTATCAATTCCAGCCAATCCTCAAACGTTTAGAGAATAAGTAAGCACTTCAGATCACTTTATAAATTGACGAAACGATTACAGTTGAAATTATTTACACGTTTTATTATTCACTGATTCAGAATATCTCCGATAACAACCTCCTATCAAAATTCTTGCCGACTAATCGATCCATTTCCTAGTCTACTACGATGCAACGTTCTATATGTCATCTCCTACTGATACTCTACTAACCATTATTTGATGAAAAAATTCAAATCTACAGTTACTATTAACCGACTGTGTTATTTCGGTTGGATCATTAACTAACTCTATGATCGATGAAATACTATCGACGAAATATTTATCAAAACGACATGTCGCGACATGCAATTATTTGCCCTGACTGTTTTAATGTGCCATAGAAAGTTATGGTTCGTGATTTACAATTACTGGGCTTCAATAAAGACTTTAAAATTTTCCATAACTCTTTGCTGTTGTTCTGATGCTGATCAATTTTCCTCTGGATATATTCACAACGCATCTTTTGATTTGCGATTATATATCACGCGCGATTTGTGTACCTATTCCAATTATTATCACTTGTATTTCTTTAAAAATATCTTGTACAATTTATTCTTTTGCGTTTAAAGCCTGAAGGCTGTTTTGCAATTGACAAGAAAAGTAATTGCCTATCTCGATGCGTGGAAACTTTCTGCCCAAAAACGGCAAAGAAAATCACATTTCTTTGATGGCAGTACGATCAAGAAAAAGTAAAAGATCTAAACTGTACTAGCTGCTTGAGTTTTGCAAAGATACAAACTTCTGTTCAACTAATTTGTTGGTACCTACTTTTTGATTTTTGAATTGATGCCCATTTCACATAATTAATTTATTCGAAATGGACATTGATACTATTGGTGACGATCATTTTGCCTTTTGCTAACCAGAAAGATCCGTAGCCACCAGGCGTTGCAGAATTCGCTCTCATTTGAGAATGAAGCACGATCAAAGCAAGCAAAGAAAAATATCCCATCTGTTGCGGTCCACGATCGTCATTGTATCGCAAGGTGTAACAAGTCTGATAAATGGAAGCAGCGAGCGAGAGCCCCAACGAGAGAGCGATGATAAAATCCATTTTTCTCGCTTGTTTACCGTTGGGGATAGGTATTTTTCTTTACTGGCACGATAAACAATCCACGAACTTCCAATAGCAATAGTGTCCCCCAGGCTTGGAGCATGTTTAGAGGGGTTTTATCATGCACTACTATCCCCCCAATCTGATCAAACTTGTAGCAGTATACGATAAACAGTCTCTCATAATGTGCAGCATGTTATGATAGTTACAGAGAGCGATACGTGAGCGATTCTCTCAATTTTCTCAGGATTCAATCCCTGGTAGCCACTCTTACTATTAGCTAGCTAGACACATCGTTATCATGTACGACGTAGGGAATATTACTCTGAGGAAAATGACTAGTAGATTCACTGAGTACAAATAAGTGGCGACAATCTTATTTTAATATGGTTTTTACATTGCCATAAAAAGAAATACCTCTTTCGTAACAACGGTATAAATAATCTAATTCCAGCTTCATTTTTGCAAAATTTACAAGTAGAAAGTAGGCGTTGTGAAGCATTGCATTTGCCACCGAAAAGTAAATCTTGTATTAGACTGTAATAGAAGCCTAAGGTAACTTTACTCTTAAATATTCACTATAAAAATGACTATGGAAAGTAAGACGCTAAGATCGATCATTAGGGTTCACTTGCTAGGTTCGAGAAATTGTTGAACAGACCAGGAAAGTGACTTTTTTCTTTAACAATACAAAATGAAATTAACTAGAACTACTACTAAACAGCTTAATTTTGTTAAGACTTCACGACAATTGACATTTAAGCCTCTAGTCTTACGTAAAAGACAGGAGTAATCATTTTGACTAGACAGTATTAGTAATGACACTACTACACTACTATTTCAAACAAATTCTGATGGAGCTGCTGATTTTCACAATGCTTCCTTTTCTCAGAAGCAAAGGAATATGGGTATTTTTCAAAAATTATCACGTCACAATACTAATAAAAAACAGTGTTCATGTCCAGGACTGAAACGGCTGTCATCCACGAACAACTGATGTGAAACCAAAAATTTGGTGCTGAAGAAGGTGCTGATTTGACAGCTCGTCCAAAAATACCGTTTTAGGCACGTGACACACTCGTTTTCGAATGCGACATTCATATTTTACCTATCAAGCTGGTGTTGAGTGTGTATTACTTTATCCAGTTTTTCTGTAATTGCTAGATAATTGAGCCACTTTTTATTAGGCACAATGATAACGATTATCAAAAGTATAATGTTTTTCTCATACCACATTTGTCGCTTCCGCACGGGTTTTGATGAGGGCAAAGCCTAAATTTGTTTACGCCAGCACTAGCGCCAAACTGATGGTGGTAGGCTTCAAGAACTAGCGCTTTCTTCAGGGGGTTGGTTCATATGGGCACCATAGCCTAGTCCGTCTGAGTATTGGTCCTGGTAGAGGGAAACTTAGCAAAAGCCAGACCGAGGGTTCAGCCTTGACAAGTTAAGCTGTCAGGCAGCTCCAACTGAATACCATACAAAACAAAAATCGATGAGAAATTGCAATTATAAAATGGAACTTCTGCTGATCAACAGTTACTGTGGGCATCATCAAAGCAGGTAACACAGCGTTATAAAAATGACTTTTTTCCGTGTCTCAAGGATTGAATAGGTCAGGGGAAGTAGAGTGAATTTATAGCTCCGAAAGAGTACATTTTGTATAAAAATTGACAGTAAAATTAATGACAAGTTCATCCCCGTCTCCTGGCCTATTATGTGCCTTGAGTTGATTTGGGGTCGTTGTCGTTGAATCTGATGCCATTTTCAGAAATGTCCTTCCACGTCATAATCTTAAGCTACAGGTCGCCAAAGTTCCATTGATGTTTTATTGATTGTTTATACGAAATTTAAAGCATAATTTATATTTTTATTCGTGATTTAATCCAGCAAGCATACAAAATAGGACTTACACTTTCATTTCAGATATATTTTGAATGAAATTGCACGATAAAATTTAGATTAAATCAATTTTTTAACATGCTTGCACTCTCCATACAAAACGCTTCGTTTCTCTTATATGGCAAAAAACAATACTTTTCTAAATTACCAAAAAATAACTTATCAGCATCGAAAATATTAAGAACTTTGCTGATACATAAGTATTGTCAGTGTTGTATTTTAAGGCAAATAGTAGACGAGAAGCGGTCGAGTACACACGCTTTTGTGGTTTGCTCCGTTCGGTCAATTACAATAAAGTAGATTGCCAGTGGTCAAGGTCACTAGTGCTATCGCTTATACAATACACGGAATTGAACAAAGGATGGATCGAGTTCAGAAGAAAAACACAATTGGATTTGAATTCGGAAAGAATGGAGCTATGCCCTCGGTGAAGGATGCCATAACTTTTGTGGCAAAGGATTTGAAAATCAAGGAGACAAATGTTCATACGGTATACCGAGATCCAACGGAAAACACGTTTTATGTTAAGTTCATTGACGAAGAAGTGCTGAAAGAAATGACGCAACGTTTGCGTGCAACGGAAACATTCAAATATGGTGATGGCACAACGGCTCAAGTCCACGTGGTACCAGCTGATGGGTTCTTCCGTTATGTGAGAGTTTTCAACCTCCCGCCGGAGGTCGGTGATACGGAGATCGCGAATGTAATGGCAAAATTCGGTTCAGTGCGGCAGGTGGTGCGAGAGAAACTGCCTGCAGATCTTGGGTTCAATGCGTACAGTGGAACACGTGGGGAACATATGGAGGTTAAGTCGGAAATTCCGTCAGCATTGTACATTGGATACTTTAAGTGTCGTATTTTTTATGAAGGACTACGCAATCGATGCTTCGTCTGCAAAGAGGAAGGGCACGTCAAGGCTGACTGCCCAAAGCGTTCCTCAGTGCAGCACAGAATTGGAAACCAGCAAAAGAACAACGTGACCGCTCACGAAACTTCGTTTGCAGATGTCATTAAGGGTATCACACCGGTACCTACGGATTCGGGTAACCAAAAAGAGAACCAGGTGGATGAAATGCCGGCTTTGGATAAGCAAATGGAACTAGGTGAATCTTCAGGAGGTTCGACAAGCATCATCCAGCGAATGAAAGAGATGGATATATCGCCGCTTCGAACGCTCGAAGTTGCAAGTGAAGGTCTCAGCACTCAGACCAGACAAGGTAAAACCATGCAGAAGAGACGAGGTAACGATAGTGATAAGGAGTCGCCTGAGTTCGACGCTCACAAAAGTGTGGTGAAGGATGTCCCGAATCAAACGAGGAAGAAGACTAGGTCATCTTCAGGGCATAGTAAGCGGAATTCAAAATCAAAGTAATGATGGTATACAGTAGAATTGTGGCCAGCATTAATCTTAATGCTATACAGACAAGAGTTAAGCTTTCGTTGTTCAAAGACTACATAGTTAACAGCAACGCAGACATTATTTTCTGTCAGGAAGTAGCCTTTCGAAATTTTTCTTTCATCTAGGGTGCAGAGCTACTTGGGCACTTCCATGATTCACTTTGGCATGGGGGGTTTTTCTCGGCCGAATTGTCTGAACCTTTGCAAAAAGGAGCACTTCAGTACGATGCACATTGAGGCCAAATATGAACTCTGTAGCTTTCAAAAAACCCCACTGCCCAAGTGAATCAAAAGTGCCAAGAATAGGATTCGGCTCCCTATTCACACATTGCGATCGTTAACATTGGGAACAATCAAGGAACAGCTATACTAATACGAAGGGGGCTAGATTACAGCGATGTAATCTGTGATCCTAGTGGAAGGATAATCTCGGTTAAAATCAATAATATCAATTACGTCAATATTTACGGCCACGCGGGGTACCAATACAAAAAGCTAAATCAGTGTTATATGTAGTTTTGAATGACATTTTTCCAAATAATGAAAAATTGTGCAAATATAAAATAAGAGGTCAGTCAAAAAACAAATGTGTAATATGTAGTAAACTTGATACTAATATACATAGGATGAAAGAGTGTATATATTCTAGAGAAATATGGAATTGGATTAAAAAAGTAGTGAGGAAACAGATAAAAGTTAACTTTAGCAGTGCTACTGAGATTATAGGAATCAATATAGGAAAAGGTAGGAAAGACCTAAAAGCAGCTCTTTGGCTAATAGTAGAAGGAATCGCATATACAACAAAGCACTATAAAAACGCTTCGTTATACGTTTTTCAACACATGTTAAGGAATCAAAGGTGGAATCAGAGGTATTTCTTTAAAAAAGTTTTCGGAACACACGCTTTTGTATTTTAAGAATTTTGTTTGAAGTTTTGTAACGATGCGTTCCAGTTCACTCTATTGAACGGAGAGATCAAGTAGGCTTGATCATTGTTCAGTTCAAAAATATGAACTCGCGTGAGCCGAAATTTGAACTCAATACATTTTGTCTATTGCACAGTATAAGCCAACATTATTTGCCGGCTGTTCAATACATTACAACAAGTATCAAACAGTTGTGCCTTTATTTTTTAGGTGAATCATTAACATATATCTTGCGTTTGAGCTCTAATCAGTATTGTGAACTGAATGGAGCGTTCTTGAGTAGCGGTAGTCTTTTGCTCTGAAATTCATTGTCTACTACGTTCGTAAGCAACAAAATGGAACGCGTTCTGTTCATTTTTGGCTCGCGTGCAGTTCAAATGCATCACTGAGTATTGTTATACACATTAAGTTTGAATTATGTGGTAAATTAAGCAAATAAATTGTCATACAAGCTGTCCAACTTGTATGCAAAATAACTGATATCGTCAAATTTTGCATTTTCAACAGCCAATACAGTCGACTCTCCACATCTCGATATCGACAATCGATATAGGGAGAGATCGAGACAAAGGACAAGTTTTTAATAAATACTAGATTAGAAGCCACTTCGTTACCAGGGAAATTAAAAACAAACGGACGTCATGTCGTCTTTGAAAATTAGATGTCTAGTAACCTTTGATGATGGGATTGATGATATCGACATACGAAGAGAAAATCGAGAACGAAAATCGTATCGAGATAGGAATATATCGAGATATGGATTTTATATCCTGTAAATAAAGAAAAAAAAATATGTTAATCAGTCTATAGTTCGGGAAGTCTCCCTTCCGCGCCAACTACAGCCAGTACTTATAGCTCAGGAATGACATGACAGTCCTTTCTCCTTTAGAAACTTTATAATAACTCTTTAAAAGCCACCTACAAGTTGCAACAACTCATACAACGAACAATCGAAAACATATCCAAAGAATTCCACAATCTTATCTTAAATGCGCAAATTCCATGACTACAACAAAACATTCAAATCATTAGATTTACTGCTCAACATTGCATTTGACAAATTCGCCAACACTAAAGAACAATTTCGTTCTCAATACAGCAATTGCTTCACAAAAGAACAACTATGTTCACAATAAACGACAATTTCGTCAGCTCTGAAGAAGAATTTGGTTCAACTCAAATCGGCAATTTCACCACACTTTCAAAAACAGATACAATTGGCAATTCGCCACCCCAAAGAAAATCGATTATCTTCAACACACGTTTCCATGATCCTCGTCGCCACTTTTATATACTGAAAATAAAGAATAAAATAATATGTTAATCAGTCCACAGTTCGGGAAGGCTCCCTTCTGCGCCAACTGCAGTCAGTACTTATAGCTCAGGAATGCCGTAGGTACGAACAGATAAAAGGTACCAAGTCAAAAGGTATAATTAATATTACTTGAGATAGGTAGAGGAGAGTGAAAATGTGTGCACAATAAAGGGACCGACAAAAACATCGACATCGATATGTGGAGAGTCGACTGTATCTCAAAAACTAGACATGCTATGATATTTTTGAAAACGGCAATAGATTCAACAACCCTCAATCAAGTAAATAGCGGTATTTAGATGCTTGAGACAAAAACGTGTTCCGCAGTGTAATCCATTGATTTGTCCATCGCTTTGTCCATCGATAATCCAACAGCATTACACAAATGCACTCGTCATTCGCTTCGTACCGTATCATATGCGCCTATCATTCCTATATTCCTACTTATTTTTTATAGACCCTACGCAGTGAGCCAACGTCTTTAAATTATGTGGGTCGCCACCCGTTAAAGTTGGCAATACCTGCGTGTGGAAAGCAGCGTTTCGCACTTGTTTAGCCCTTCTCACATGCATGCGTTGAAGAGGAGGACTAGACCAACAAAATTCGATCGGTACCCTTTCCGAAGAGCCAGACACTACTTTTTCACCCTCAGCATGTTTCTGCTGTTATTGTTGTTGTGCTTTTGCTCGCTCAAGTTCGCTACTTTAATATACTTACCCAAGTAGGAAAATCTACGTCTGCGCTTCTCTCAATACGCCACCGAGAAATCCCAGACATCGTAATGGCGCTCCTTCTTCGTTTCACATCACATTTTTTCCATCATCCGCCCTCCACACAAGACACGACTGTCAGCCTACTTTATACTTTTTATCTTCACACTGGCCGACTGCGATCGGTGCGCCACACGATTTACCAAAACCCCGAAATAAGCAGGCGAATATTAAATTTTATCGCATTGTGTTAAAAAAAAACAGCACTCATCGCTTGTTGTCAAGCTCTCGCATCGCGGCAGGCTTATCACTTGCAATTTTGCATTTTCTTTTAGCAGCAATTTTTTTTTTTTCGATGGGCAAAATGGTGCTTACGATGATTCTTCGTGTGGCAAAAAACAATCGCTGCTCGTCGTCGTCGTCTCGTATCTCTAGTTATGGTGCTTTTTTCCTTCGTTTGCTTATTCTTGAACACTCTCTCTTCGATCCACACACTGCACCATCTCTTTACTCGTGGGGGATTCAATGATTTTTCTTTCCTCAGAGCAGCCTACCAAAAAAACACCTTTTCTCGCGTATTACTCCACAATCGGGGAACAAATTTAGGAAAACTCCCTTTCTGAACACTTTAACTTCACGCTGCGACACAATTCGGACATTTTGAAACGTATTTTCAACCTTATTTTCGACCAAATTTCAATCGCTGGCAGATTACCCGTCCGACGACTTGGGTGAGCAAAATACACTGGGTTCGATCGTCGTTTAGTTCGTCGCTACATCATCGCACACACGCACACTAGCAAACACTGTATCTTACGAGGAGTAACCGTTCATTCAAGGCAGTTTCTTTCATTCATTCATTCGTTCGTTCATTCATTCGTGCATGGTCTCCTCAGAAGTTCATCTGAAGGTTGTGGTGCTGTGTTTACCAAAAATGAACTTGTCTTGCCAGAGGAGGTGAGTTCATTTACAGTGAACCACGCACGCTCAAATCGTTTGTTCAACCAAAGAGGGGCAGCCAGAGTTCATCATTCCGACGTAGGATTACAACTCTGTTTTATACATCACATAAACGCTATTTAAATAAAATATATGAAATCGGAAGCATTTGTTGGAGAAACAGTAATGGTCTTTTGACGTTTGAACGGTGATATATTCTTTAATTACCATGACCACATAAATAACACGGCTTCGCTAAAATGTCCAAAAGTGAACTAGTGCATTGGTCCATATGTAGATCGTATAAATAAACTGAGAAAAAGTTTATACTTACTTATATCCACCTGTCAGATCATTTTCTCAAGTTTGTACGATAAAATAGAGAATGCCCATTTACAAACAATTTTTGCATAGTGAATATTTTCACACCTCACACATACTCCTGCACTAGGGGGTGCGGACTAGAATATTTAAATTGTTCAAATTGAACACAATCTTTCCCGCGAGTGCTAACCGTTGTTTGTTTGCTTGTCTCGCAGAAAACCACATCCAAAGTGCACTCTTAAAATACTTCACACAAAGTAACAACAACTCAATGCTGACGATTTTCCCAATAAACAGACTTAATCAGAAACTTTCTGGCCTTGTGTTAAAAAGAAACATATTTAAGAAAAGTTGTAAGAGAGCTCTGCATAATTTGAACCAAGCAAAACTTTTCTTTAACAGTTGGCAGTCTTCGTGTCCTATAAATTGCATAACATTTTTTAGCGTGACGAAATCATGACCGAACATTCTTAGGCATACTCGGATCATTTTTACGAAAAGTTTTGTTTGACAGCAGCCTGGCTGCTTGTTGATCTTCATTTCGCATCCCCCATCATCCTGCATAACAGTTTGACAGCTGCTTCGATACCAATGTATTTTGTCTCTGTTATGATTTTCTTTGTGCGAACGATTATTGTTTCATAAATAACACATTACTTTTTGCAAAAACTAGTGCAGTAATTGGGATTCCCATCAAAAATAAAGCGACTCGTCCGCAACTGGTAAGTGTTTCGTTTAAAATTATGTGTTTTGAATGATCAATTAAGTTTTGTGTCTCACATAACTCATTTTGGTTTAGTCATAAGCATCATCAAATTTCGGAATGCTATCCGAACATTTCCAAAAATGCCACTACCCCACCGGAAGATTACTCCAGTGAGTAATGACTACGACCTGAATCTGGCAACGAAAAACGGAACTGATGCTTGGTACGCAGACGATGGTCAGCTACCCCTGACGTGGGGAACACGCTGTTGTGAGCTACTCCGGCTGCAGAACCAAACCCCCCTTCCCTATCAGCATACGGATAAAGTTCTCACCGGAATGGGTTACCCGATCTTCCCTAATCTAATATATGAAAAGGGTTGAGAATCTCTAGAGAAATTCCTGGAAGATTACTGAACGAATCAGTAAAAATAGTTCTAATTTTTTTAATATGGCACACTAGAAAAAATCCTCATATCGTTGGTATTTGTTTCACACATAGTATTTTCCATTTTTTGTCGAAACATGTTGATTATGTGTGAGACAAATAATTGGAGTTCATTCAGAATATATTGAAATTATGTGTCAGTCCACATGGTAATCATTATTGAGAGCCATGAGTTTGACGAATATAATAAATGAATAAAATGAATAATTTTAACTAGGATTAGCTCAGGATCCAATTGAATTCAAAACCATTCAATCACATGTGACAATAAAATATTGTAGTTGTTTATTGCATTTTCAATCAAAATTTTTAAAATTCTTAAAAAAGAAATACATTTTTACTATGGTCTACCAAGAAACCGAGAGAATTTCTGATGCTGCGGGACCAGGTCCGTCACACTCGGGCTCAGATTGTGTACCACTTCTAGTACTGCATTTGATCCCTCGGTAGTACAAAAGGTACCCAAGTTTGACAGATCGCAGTACACTTTTCACGGCATTCTAGATTGCCTTATGAGCCATAAAATTTTGGGCAACTGCAAGGGACATCGAGGTCTTTAATTTGTCTTTGGCGGGACTGGGTAAATAAGGGAATGGTGGCCGCTATTATGTTCAGGGGTGGTTTAGCTGGCTGCCTTCCTTGGAACTTCGTAGCGGGAAAACCTTCAATCACAATGCGCTCCAATTGTATCACCAGATATGCAGCCATTATAGATGAGGAGTTTCATGTTTCATATTCGCGTTATGTGTGAAACTATATAGAGTTTTGCTATGTGGATTCACACATATATTTGATTCACAACACCAAGTTTCATTCAATCTCATTTAAATTAATTCAATGTGTGAGATAGGTTCTAATATTGATGTGTCGATAGACATGTAGAAAATAATAACAATTTTTGCAGTGCTGAAAACTTTTTTTTTTCATCACTAAAACCTAAGAATCAGACTTGGTGCCAACCCTGCACTGTTTGGCCGATGAGGCAAATTCATCAGCTCGGTAAATACACCAACTTTTGGTTCATCTTCGTGACGGCGACGGTGGTGACTCATTCATAAAACATATTTTCTGACATTTACATCACTCGCGTAAAATTTCGATACACTACACACATCATCAGAGGCGCAGAAGCATTTTTGCTTGGTTTCGAAGCTGATTGATGCGCCTAGCAGTGAAAGTTTAGTGCATTTTATTATTCCTTGTGGTGTTTATTGGCTTTAGTTTACGGACGTTGTTATCGGTTGCTTCGGAGTGCATTTTGGTAGTGGAATCTGTAGTCATTAGTGACACGACAAGAGTGTCCGGATTGGTCAGCGGATCCAAATTGTTAAAGGCGCTTCACTTATGTTCGTGACTGAGCCGTGCCCATTTGCGTTCGTCATCGCAATTATCGTTTAGTTCGAACGGCAGCTGCTACTTTCGTATAAATCTACCCTCTTAGATAAATATTTGCACAAAAAGGAACAGTGAGTGAATGGTAGGAAAGGCAGCAAAAGCAGAAAACTGTTAGCAGTTGTGGTTTTTCCTGTTTTGTGGTGCAGTCTGCTGGAGGAACGAATCAGATATCTACTATGCCCAACAAGTAACGTAAAATAAGAATCGATGACATCGCACGGAGAAACCTCCCTCAATCCCCCAATCATGACGTGTAAAATTGATTTCAGCGAGTGTTTGAAGGATTCTCCCAAGTTCAGGTGAGTGCGTTGCTCCTTTTCTTTTCGGTTCATTGTCAAGGAGGACTGTTGTGTGCCTTATATCCATAAGTAACGGACTAATGTACTGTGACATCAAGGTGTTTTACCAATTTGTACTAGCATAATATCATGTTCATCATTGGCCATTAGTTTTTGATGTATTATTATGTTTTTCTTGGTTTTCTGATAAAATAAGGCACTGTGCATGATATGTCCATGGCAGTCCTTAGGTCCTTGCAATCAAATATTTGAACAGTACTTTTTTAAGCTCAGACACATTCGCTGTGTTTTAATTTGTCTATAGATTCATTCAGATATTACTTCAGAGATTCCTTCCAATATTATTCGAGAAATTTCCTTCCGGGACTACATCCAGTGACTTTAATAGTCTTTTATTAGGATTTCCTCTAAGATTTTCGTTCAGGACTGCAAAAGTTGAAACAGTAATGTATCTAAGTTTATATCCAAGAATTACTTTAAAACTTTGTTCTGAGATTCTTCCAGGGTAGGGTGTATCAAAATGTTACTTTGTCAGAAAACTTGGGGGTTCAACCTCCAAATGGTAACTAAGGATGTACCAATCAAATTTTTGTAACTATGAGAAATAAGCAATGCCCCGATGAGATTTTTGAAAAAAAAAAGTCAAGTTTTGTTTTCCTTTGCGTGTGTCATTGGTGTGACAGGCTAAGGCGAGGGATTAAAAGTCTAATTTTCGTGAGTTGAGTGAAATCAATAAAATATTTGTAGCTCAGCCATTTTTATATTTTTTCGCATATGCATCGCAGTCTAAACTATTAGGGAAAAACCATTCACTGTATGTTTCACACGAACAATTTTCGCAAATATTTTTAAACTATGCTTTTTCAGTACATTTTTATTTAATATCATCAAAGTTAAAGCTAGTATTATTCTAAACATGGGAAACACATTGCCGTAAATATCATACTTAACTCGACAGTGATTTGTGCAAATAACTTGAAAATGACTCAAAATATAATGATATTATGTTTGGAGAACTTGTTCATAGACCTGATATCTTCCACTCAGTGGTAACTATGTTTTGGAATTCACTCATCAGGTGGCGCCACAGCATGATCAAATGTACCTTACATTTGCACATCCAACCCCCTGAAAAAGTCGGAAATCCAACTTTGACAATGCATATCTTTGTTGTTTTCGAAGCGATTCCAGCAATGGAACCGAGCATCGTGCAAATAGAAATACAGTAAGGACCCGATTTTGTCAGCCCCTCGATGAATTTTAGGCTGACAAAATGGGGAACCTGACAAAATCTGATCATTTTATTTTGTTCCTGTTTTTCAAATTTTGACATATTACATGGTTACATACAGAGTTGCTTGCTGTCACTATCAACACTTAAAATTTGCTGATTTGTACAGGCCGACTGCGATACAATTCGGATCAATCTACATTATATCAATATCATGCTGTCTACTCCATCACAAGTGCATTGATGGCGATAGACTATGGATATCACTGATGGGTTAAGTTTAGCCTTAAATTAAGCAGTTTAAATGGCAATTTATCAGTACGATATTTTTGACAGTGTTACAGATAGGTTGAAACTATTTGTTGGTCACTGAAAAACAGTAATAGCATGAATAATTACCACGTGATCACTCATTCCGCAGTGATTATGATCTAGAGTGCGATGTCGCATCACTGCAGTTGGTTGTCAAATCAAAGTGATATTGATAGCTCGCAAGTGATAGTGATAGTTTTAGACCATCAGCCATCAGCTGATATGATTGATAATAAGCAACTCTGGTTACATAGACTTTTAAGAGACCGATAGACATGGGCGTAGCCAGTTTTTTTATCAGGCGTTGCTTCTCCCTTATATTGGTAATATCGATTTTTAATACTTGATAAAAGGCATTGCCTTTGCGCTCTCTGGCTACGCCCATGCGTTCATAACATTAAACATCATCATCAATTTTAATGAAAACGTGGTAGAACATGGCGCGATAACAATTTATTGACAAATTGACAAAGAGGCTGACAAAATCGGGTCAAAAAGCTGACAAAATCGGGGGTAGACAAAATCGGGGGCAGACAAAATCGGGGGCTGACAAAATCGGGTCAGTACTGTATTATATTCTGCAAACGATAGGAAAATACAAACTACATTTTTAACGAAAAAAATGACCAAAACAGGGTTAATTTTAATATACTCAGAAGTAGCAGGTTTTTTCTTCAACAAAGTAAAAACGTGAAATTTTGATGACTTTCTCTCAAATTCCGCGTAATTCTAGATAAAATGTGGATTTCAGGCATATTTCTGCAAAATAATATGTGCCTCGTCCTTTTGCTCCGCTGATTAGAAAATTCATGAAACAACTAATAAACTTCAAATCATCCTGTTTGTAAGCCTAGAAACACCCTGACAAGAAAATATGAATAAGACTTTATTTTGTTCCATGCAATGAAAGCTCGACCGTATTAAGAGTAGAACGCTATTGGCGCTGTTCTCACAAAACTGAATTAGCTTATTATTACATTTAACTGTATCTTTTCATTGTTTGTTCGATGCCATGTTGTAGTGGATGATTTTAAAATTTATTTGACCCTTTGAGGACCGGTACTCAAGCTGTCAGCGCGTGGCAAACTAGATGTTAGTAACACGAACAGTAGCGACATTAGCATTCTTAGGTTAATGCTTCTACTATCATGCAAGATCAACGTCCATTATAATAGGTTCTTAATAAATGCGTCTACCCAAAGTTATTTAGCAATAGACACTTCATAGCATTTTAGAAAATACATTCAACAATAAAACGAAATTTAAAGCTATGACATATAACTCTTATTAATGTTCGAATCCTCTGAGCAGAATCTCAATAGAGAAACTTAAAAGTAGATGCAGTACCGTGTACCTGTACCGCATATCTGTCAAAGATAAGCATTTAGGAGCGGAATTAAAAGGTACACGGTACTCCATCTACTTTTAAGTTTCTCTATGACATATAGTTTTTTTTTTTGACATGAAAGTTTTCGTTGAAATCGTTTTAGCAGAAATTGAGTTTTTTGTTGCACTTAAAATTAGTTTCACTAAAAAAAATAATAATAAATACTCTTTGTTTCAAACATTTGCTTATAAAACAAAATTCAAAGCAATGACATGTTATTTTATTGACATTAATTTGACTAGTGTAGTCCAATGCAAGGTATCTAAAAGGGAGGTAATATGATATGTCAAATTGCTGAATCCGCCATATTGGAGAAGCATACGACAGCTGGTCACTTTGTTTTCATGGAAGAATCCAGCAGGCCATGAAATCTAGTCTGCTTTTTTCTCTTCACAGTTTGTTTTGTTTGGTGCACGAACGGAAACGTCATGAATACTAGCCAATGGAAGTAAAATATGGTACAGCAATCAGAAATCAGTTGGAAGCTTTTTAGGATAGTTGTTTTATAGAGTAAAATCAAGAGTATACTGCACGATCCATTAGCAATAAGGTGAACTATAATTTGAAGTATTTCTGCAGATATTAATCATCCGTATTCGGAATCTTTCAGGGCATCCTCAATTGGTTTTGTTTAACTAATGCTTAAGATTACTTAAATCGTAGAAGAAGTTGCATTGGACAGAGATAATTAGATACATTAGAATGTTGGCAAGTTTCGCCGAGAAGCGTCCAGGCCTGTCCAGACAAATTAAGAACAAATGAGCTGCAACAACGCTTTGAATGAATGAATTGAAACTATCCCTTATTCTACACAGAAATCTTTATTATAATAAATCTAAATTGTGACTATTGCTGCTTTGCGGAATGCGCTTTATATTTCCACATTGCTTGCTTGTTCTTTGAAGACCGACCATCGTATTGGTTACAGGACGATAACTACAATTGGTTTCGCTATCAACTGTTCGGGAATCGAATAAAAACCACGTTCTTCACACATTTCATAACGCTGAAGAGGCTGGGTGGGTGTCCTTAAGATGTTACAGTTCATACAAAATTCGAAAAATATTCATACAAAATGTGTTACGAAGGGGTGGGTGGGTGTCAAAAATGATCACTTATGGCGTTATTATATTTGTGACTGAACCCTTAGGGTTTTTGGTGTTAGCAACCGTATTCTCTATGTGCAAAAATATGATGGCGTTTAGAATTAAATAATGTGACTTCATCTTAGAGACAATGAAACTTTATCCTACTTGCCTTCACTATGGCACACACTGCAACGATCTTGAATATTATAAACACATCTATGAATACGATTATACAAAAACATATCGGCCAGCTCGCCGACTCGCCAGCTGTCAACTGAATATAGAACAAGCATTTTGTAATTTAAAAAAGTGAGCCAAAAAATTATTAAATACTCCAAATCCAGCAACATTCTGAATTAAAGATCCATCAGTGAAATAAAATTGATCACGACTGATACCTTCAAATTTACGTTTAAATAAATAATTTGCAAAACGCGGATGTTCAATTTTTGGAATTTGTTTCAATTTTTCATATAAAGATAAATCAACAAGGGGTCGAAAAGTATGAATAATTGTAATTTTGGAATCTAGGGGAAGAAATTGGCGTTAAATTCTCATTTAAACAATATATAAAGGAGCTTAATATTTTACTTGACGGGTTGATTTCATTTAACGATTTTAAATTATCAATAATATTTTTTAACCTAAAGAGCTGTTAAAAACTCAAGGGTTTAGCCTGTTACTCTGTAAATCAAAATGCAAAGCAATGATTTGTTTTTTTTTTTTTACAATAATTTGCTTTTAGATGTGTAGTGAACATGTTTGAGCAAGAATTGAATTTAAGATAACAATCAAAATTTATTTTACTTGAAAAACTAGGAAACATCCAACTATTACCCTTATGTTACCTTATATCGAAGTTCAAAGCAATGACATGTTTTTTTTCGACATAAGTTTGTTTTCATAAGATGTGTGGACAGAAATAAACGAATTTACGAGTCATCGCATTAAATTTTTGTGTAGATGCAATTACTATTTACAATCAGAAACTTTCAATGAACTTTTATAAACAGATTGATGTGAAAAAGTTACGAGTCTTTGTTTTATTTATTTAATGGATGACATCAACAGGAAAAACAGATCCCAATGATTTATAACTCATTCTTGTTTAACAATTATTACCAGTTACAAACTAAAATACAATTCATGACAAAAATACAAACCCAATATCATTGTTCGCGAAAAAAATGAAAGAAAACAGCCTCAAACTTTCTCCGGATCGTTTCTCGGGAACGTAGAAGTTGAATAAATTGTTTTTAATTTTTGATTTGCAGGCAAAAGGTTTATAAAAGAACTTTTCGTTGTGTTTGAAACAAAATAATTTTTTAATGCACTCAAAGATTTCATTTTCTGAACAAACATGTTCACCAGACTTCTATAATAAAATATATAGCGACAAAACAAGATGACATCGCATTAAATTTTGATTTATTGGCAAATAGTATAAAAAATTGAATCTTCGTAATTTTCCATTTCTGCACAAATATATACAATAGACTTTACTGCCGTGAATCGCAAGTCAGTTCCATCTGTATTTTCGTCAAAATTGAGTTGAGTTCAGTTTTTAACATATCTTTGAATGCTGCACTAATGAGATAATATGATTTGTTTGGGAAAAGTAGGAAAAACAGCAAGACAAATTGTCCCATGATGGAAAGTCCCACTACATATTTTCACAACGTGTAACACAAAAATCGTGTTTTGATAATCTTTATAATTTTCTCGAAACGATGTCGTAGTGAAAAGCAGATTTCGAAGGTTTCATTAAGATTGGAACATGTTCCAGTCCTATGGAATTTTTTGAATATTCGTTTGGAAAACGATTTTGGAAACTTAACAGCCCATTTTCTCAGTGCCTACTTTTTACAGATGAGACTGACTTGCGATTCGCGGCAGTTTAGCAGTCAGGGTTCAATCGTTAAATCCACCAGTTATTGCTTTGGATTTAGATTTATAGGCAAACAATGTTAAAAAATTAAATTTACAATAGTTTTTTTTAATTAAAAGATATTTTGATTGGGCACGGTAAATGGCTGGGCATGGCGTACCATTGGTACCTCGCGTACCTGCAGGAATAAAATAGACCGCTTTGTGTGGTCCTTAGCCTCTTGGCCAGCAACTCCCATCCCTACCTCCTCGTGGTACTGGCCGGGGTACGAGTAACCTTAGGGAAGATCTGGTAACCAATTCCCGTGGGAACTTCGGTCGTATGCTGGCAGAGAAGGGGGGGGGGGGGGGGTTGCTTTTGCTTCCTGGAGCGTCTGTACTCCATGTTAGGAGCGGCTCACAACAGCGTCTGTTTTCCATGTCAGGGGCGGCTGATCATCGTCCGAGTGCCAGAGAAGGACTCTAAGCTAAACTGCGCACTATAGTCCTCCGAACATTTAGGGGGAATGGTCCTCCGGAAATCTAGGGGATTGGTGTCAGGCCCTGCAAGCCAAACGTAAAAACACATCAGCACAGGAACGTCAACGAGAGAATACGGACCGGAACATTCGGCAAAGACCACAGCGACGGAAATGGACTAGCGATTGGAAACTCGGTACGTGGAACTGTAAATCTCTCAACTTCATCGAAAGCACTCGCATACTCTCCGATGTACTGAAGATCCGCGGTTTCGACATCATAGCGCTGCAGGAGGTGTGCTGGACAGGAGCAATGGAGCGAACGTTTAGAGGTAATCATACCATCTACCAGAGCTGCGCCAACACACGCGAGCTGGGAACAGCTTCCATAGTGATGGGTGATATGCAAAGCAGTGTTGCATTTGAACGCGTTCAGTTTGCGTTCCAGTTCAAACCTTTGAACGAGGGATCAAGTAGGCTTGAACAATGAGCAGTTCAAAAATTTGAACCCGTGCGAGCTAAAAACTGAACGTGAAAAGAAAACTGGCTTCATAGCAGATACATGACATATTTGAATGCGAAAATTTAGTAAAGTTGTTAGCAAACTTTAATGGTTCCATATATTTAAAATGCCATGAACTCAATATGTTCTTATTTAGTTTTTTTATGGTTTTCATCTGCGTTGTGCATTTTGAAGTGAACGGGCCGTTCTTGAGCAGGTGCAGAATCTTGCACGAGAGTTCAATGCTTGCTAGGTTCTCGTGCAAAATTAGAACGCGTTCAGTTCACTTTTGGCTCGCGTTCAGTTCAAAATGCATCACTGATGCAAAGGCGCGTGATCAGGAAAGTTCAGCACCAACCGGCTGACGAACGAAAACGGCCTACGACTGATAGATTTTGCCGCCTCAAAGAATATGGCCATTCCAGCACAGCTTTCCGTATCGGTACACCTGGAGATCACCTCAGCAGACAGAATCGCAAATCGACCACGTTTTGATCGATGGACGGCACTTCTCCGACATAATCGACGTCAGAACCTATCGTGGCGCTAACATTGACTCCGACCACTACCTGGTGATGGTGACACTCCGCCCAAAACTATCCGTCATCAACGATGTACGGTACCGACGCCCGCCTCGGTACAATCTAGCGCGTCTGAAACAACCGGATGTCGCCGATGCGTACGCGCAGCATCTTGAGGAAGCGTTGCCGGATGAGGGCGAGCTCGATAGGGCCGCTCTTGAGGACTGCTGGAGGACAGTCAAAGCAGCCATTAACGACGCTGCCGAAAGCATTGTCGGATATGTTGAACGGAGCTCAAGAAACGATTGGTTCGACGAAGAGTGCCAGGAGGTTTTAGAGGAGAAGTATGCAGCGCGGGCTGCAATGCTGCAGCATGGTACGCGGCAAAACGTGGAACGACACAGACTGAAGCAGAAACAGCAAACCCGTCTATTCCGGAACAAAAAGCGCCGCCTGGAAGAGGTGGAATGCCAAGAGATGGAGTTTGTACCGTTCTCAAGAAACGCGTAAGTTCTATCAGAAGCTCAAAACAACTCGCAAAGGCTTCGTGCCGCGAGCTGAAATGTGCCGGGATAAGGATGGGAGCATCTTGACGAACGGACGCGAGGTGATCGAAAGGTGGAAGCAGCACTACGATGAACACCTGAATGGCGCAACGAACACAGGCACAAAAGGTCAGGACAGCGAAAGCGATGGCTACGTCAGCACAGCGGACAGTGGAAACCCACCAGCTCCCACGATGGGGGAAGTTAAGGATGCCATTCAACAGCTCAAGAATAACAAGGCCGCTGGCAAGGATGGTATCGGAGCCGAACTCATCAAGATGGGCCCGGACAGGTTGGCCGCTTGTCTGCATCGGCTGATAGTCAGAATCTGGGAACGGAACAACTACCGGAGGAGTGGAAGCAAGGCGCTATATGCCCTATCTACAAAAAGAACGACATACTGGAGTGTGAAAATTATCGTGTAATCATTATCCTAAACGCCGCCTACAAAGTGCTATCCCAGATTCTCTTCCGTTCTCTATCACCTATAGCAAACGAGCTCATGGGAAGTTATCAAGCAGGTTTCATCGACGGCCGCTCGACAACGGACCAGATCTTTTCCGTGCGGCAAATCCTCCAGAAATGCCGTGAGTACCAGGTCCCTACGCTCCATTTGTTCATCGATTTCAAGGCGGCATACGATAGTATCGACTGCGTAGAGCTATGGAAAATCATGGACGAGAACAGCTTTCCCGGGAAGCTCACAAGTTTGATCAGAGCAACAATGGACGGTGTGCAAAACTGCGTGAAGATCTCGGGCGAACACTCCAGTTCGTTCGAGTCTCGGTGGGGACTATGACAGGGCGACGGACTTTCGTGCCTGTTGTTCAATATTGCGCTTGAAGGTGTTATGCGGTGAGCCGGACTTAACAGTCGAGGCACGATTTTCACGAGATCCGGACAATTTGTTTGCTTCGCGGACGACATGGATATTATTGGGAGAAAATTTGAAACCGTGGCAGATTTGTTCACCCGCCTTAAACGCGAAGCAACAAAGGTCGGGCTAATGGTGAATGCGTTGAAAACAAAGTACATGCTGGGTCCCGGAACTGAGCGCGACAGGGCCCGCCTAGGAAGCAGTTTCACGATAAACGGGGATACCTTCGAGGTGGTGGACGAGTTCGTCTACCTCGGATCCTTGTTGACGGCTGACAACAATGTTAGTCGGGAAATACGAAGGCGCATCATTAGCGGAAGTCGTACCTACTATGGGCTCCAGAAGAAACTGCGGTCAAAAAAGATTCACCCCCGCACCAAATGCACGGTGTACAAAACGCTCATAAGACCGGTAGTTCTCTATGGGCATGAGACGTTTCTTTTTTTTTTTTCTAAGCAATGGGGGGATAATCTGCTCAACAGACGCCGTGTGGGGTTAGGGACCATTTACTACATGCAAGCAGTAAACAGGACTACACCCCCGACCCACTAAACCATTTCCATTGCCGCCAAACCCTTCGTCTCTCCGGGACCACCAAGAAGGCATTGCTTCGGAGAGGGGCTATTGCACATCGCATCCTCCAGGTTAGCTGCGTAGCCATGCAGCAACGAACATCGATGACACGCTTAGGGGGGTCCACCAAGGTAGCATGCTGGCGCTTTGCCAGCTTCCCAGGTGGTCCTCACCTCCCGTTGTCCGCTGAAAGCGGGCAGGGTCGACCACTACGCCCGCGCCCAGCTGCACCGCAGGTATCAAGAACTGATACTGCGGGCTTCGCAATTTGACCTACTGAAGGCTCAGGCCCTATCAGCTAGCACCAGCTGGGATTGCTGACGAAGGGGCCTCCACCTGCCCCGAACAACCAGAGGCTCGTACCAACCCAGTAGGCCGGCGCTACGACAGCAGCGCTACCAGGATGTTCTCCCCGCGGCCACTTAATCGCTGTAAGGGTCGATTTCGACCGTAGGGCACCGGTATGACCTACGTAGCCGACTGCGAACCCTTGGACCACCTGTTGTTTAGCGTCTGCACTAGCCACTCCTCGAGTCCACTCGCCACCTCCTTTGCAGTTCCGAGACGATGTGGGTGATAGCCGATGAAACGGCATTCCAGCCAAACTCGTCTTCACACATCCTCTGGACCAATTTGTCCGGAGTCGTGTCCCGACCGCATGTGGCTAACATGCGGTCACGCATTGTGCGGAAACGCGGGCACACGAACAAAACGTGTTCCGCCGTTTCCTCTAAACCTGCACAAACTGAACATTCGGGAGAACCCGCATGACCGAAACGGTGTAGATACTGTCTAAAGCAACCATGGCCCGAAAGGACCTGTGTCAGGTGGAATGTTAGTTCCCCATGGCGCCTATTGACCCAGATATCTAACCTCGGAATCAACCTGTGAGTCCACACTCCCTTGGTGGAACTGTCCCACGCACGCTGCCATTTGACCATGGAGGCCAGTCTGGCAGTCCTGCGTATGCCTCTTGTGCCGCGCATTTCGAAGCACTCAATGTCTTCCATGATAAGGATACCAATAGGCACCATACCGGTGATGACGCAGAGTGCATCGTGTGACACGTACCGTAGCTCGCAACCCTCAGGCACATTAGCCTATAAGTACTCTCTAGCTTGCTACGGTAGCTCTTGGTACTTAAGGCCGTGCCCCAAGCCGGGCCACCATACCTCAGTATGGACGACGCGACACTGGCCAGAAGCTTTCGCTTGCTGGCGTACACCGCAGAGCTATTGGACATCATCCGGGACAGTGCCACAATAGCTGTGGAGGCTCTCTTGCAGGCATAATCGACGTGGCTACCGAAGGTAAGCTTATCGTCGATCATCACCCCCAAGTGTTTGACGGAGCGCTTCGAAGTGATCGTGCAGTCGCCTACACTGATCACCGCTTGCTGCACCGACTTTCGGTTGTTGACAACAACCGCCTCAGTTTTGTGGTGAGCCAATTCCAGTTTCCTGGAGCTCATCCACTCCTCCACAATTGCGATCGAGTGGGCTGCAGTCAATTCCACTTCTTCGATCGATTCACCGTAGACCTCCAGCGTAATATCGTCGGCAAAGCCAACGATGACCACACCCGCCGGGAATTTTAATCTCAACACCTCGTCGTACATGACATTCCATAACACCGGACCCAGGATGGAACCTTGCGGGACTCCTGAGGTTATGTGAAAGCACTTCCGACCCACCTCTGTGTCATAGACTAATACCCGATTCTGGAAGTAACTTCCGAGAATCTTGTACAGGTACTCGGGTATCCCCAGACGCAGGAGCGCATCGGCAATAGCCGCCCAACTGACACTATTAAATGCGTTCCTTACATCCAGAGTCACTACTGCGCAGTAGCGAATCCCCCTCCTCTTACGCTGGAGTGCTATCTCAGCGGTTTTCTTAACCGTCAGAATAGCGTCTACGGTGGACTTCCCTTTCCGGAAGCCGAACTGGTTGCTTGAGAGACCATTTACACTCTCAGTGTACCTCAACAGTCTGTTGAGGATGATCTTCTCGAGCACCTTTCCCGCCGTGTCAATCAAGCATATTGGTCTATACGCCGACGGGTCTTCAGGTGGTTTCCCCGCCTTTGGCAATAGTACCAGGCTCTGCCTCTTCCACGCATCTGGAAATACGCCCTCGTCCAGGCATATCTGCATAGCAGATCTGAACATACCGGGAGCCTCCAAGATTGCGACTTTGAGGGCCAGGTTTGGAACTCCGTCCGGACCTGGTGCCTTCCCCATGCTTAGGGATTTTGCAATCCCTACAAGTTCCTCATCGGTTACTCTATCCTCATCACCAGCCCCAATCCCCGGCTGTCCTACAAAAGGAGGCCATGGGCTAGGGTTGTGGCGCGGAAAGAGCCCCTCGATGAACCCCTCCAGCATCTGTGGAGATTGCTCCGTAGGAGCAATTGCACCTCTTGTCTTCGCCATAACGATCCTGTAGGCATCACCCCACGGGTTCGCGTTGGCACTCTGACAGAGTCTCTCAAAGCAGGCCTTTTTGCTTGCCCTTATCTCGGACTTCAGCGCGACTTTGGCAGCGGTGAACACCGCCCGTCGTTCTTCACGCTCCTGGGCATGAGACGTGGACTATGCTCAAGGAGGACTTGCAAGCTCTTGGGGTTTTCGAACACCGAGTGCTAAGGACGATCTTCGACGGCGTGCAGGAGAACGGCGTGGGGCAGCGAAGGATGAACCACGAGCTCGCTCAACTCTACGGCGAACCCAGTATCTTGAAGGTTGCTAAAACAGGAAGGGCATGTTGCAAGAATGCCGGACAGCAACCCTACAAAGATGGTGTTTGCTATGAATCCAGTCGGAACAAGAAGGCGTGGGGCGCAGCGAGCTAGGTGGATTGACCAGGTGCAACAGGACCTGGAGAGCGTGGGTCACAGTCGAGAATGGAGAGAAGCGGCCATGAACCGAGTGAATTGGCGAAATATTGTTGGTGAGGCTTTATCAAGATAATTGATGTAAAGCCAAATGAGTAAGTAGTTTATTTTGATTGTAATCAAAAATTTATATTTCTCCCCAAAAATGTTTGCTGGACTTCTAAAATCAAATTCATGTAGAAAAAATTACATGTCACATGATTTACAAGTAAAAAACAGGGTTTTTCAAAGTTATTTTAATTAATCAAATTTTGAGTGTAATCAAAAATTAAATTTTAATCAAACATGTGAATTGTGGTTCCGGAAATTATTTTCACCAAAGGAACCGTAGTTTATCACCTTAAATATTGTTACATTGCTTAATTTGTGCCATTAATCCAAATCAAACAACACTAAGAAATTAAATTAATTATTTCATTAAGCGTGGTAAAGATGGACAAATTATGAGTGGAATTATGATAAAAATCCACGTGCTCGGCTGTAAGTTGAACCCAGATCTCTTGTATGCTAGACGAGCGCTTTACCAACTAAGCTACCGAGCCATTTGGTAACCCAATAACTGAGTTGGTTACAAGTTTAGAATTCAAATCCCCACAGACTACGCAGTTCTTTTTTCATAACACACATCCATCCCAATGAAAATCGCTTAGAAAACGACGGAGACATGCATTGTCAAAGTTGAACTTTTAACTTTTTCTGGACCTTTTGTTGTAAGCGTCAGTTTTCTCCCCCGTGGTAGTAAGAGTTGAATGTTTCCAACCGAAAATATTTTTTACAACGCTTACTGTCTCTAAAAGATCAACTAGCATCATTTTGTATTAATAAAGTGCAAAATTAATTCTACAGAGCTATCAGATATGGGGCCTTCCTTAGCCGAATGGTTAGAGTCCGCGGCTACAAAGCAAAGTCATGCTGAAGATGTCTGGGTTCGAATCCCGGTCAGTTCAGGATCTTTTCGTAATGGAAATTTCCTTGACTTCCATGGGCATAAAGTATCATCGTACCTGCCACACGATATACGAATGCAAAAATGGCAACTTTGGCAAAGAAAGCTCTCAGTTAACAACTGTGGAAGTGCTCATAAGAACACTAAGCTGAGAAGCAGGCTCTGTCCCAGTGGGGACGTTATTGCCAAGAAGAAGGAGAAGAAGAAGAAGAAAAACTATCAGATATCGAAGACAAACTTTTAAGAATTTTTTTGGATCCTCACCATAGACTTCAATTTTTTTGCTGAAACTGTATTTATTTTATGGGAACCTATTAATAACAATTTCTGGACTTAAGCTTATTTTTCATATTAATACTGTATTGGTACTTCCGTCAAGACTTACTTTAAACTTAAAAAATCTATTCATATCAGTTTCATTTAAATACAAAATATTTTTCTCTGAAAAATGATATTATGATAGGTATCTGGAAGATTGTTGCTCTAAATATAACTTGATATATTTCAACAGGCTTCTGATTGATGATACTTTTGAAGAACAAGCATTTTTTTTAAATAAAAAATATATATTGTCGAATTTTTCAGCCAATTTCTAATAGTCATTGATTTTGATAACCTCCAAAAATCTTCCTAACGTTGTGCCTTATTAGACATTTCTTAACGTTGTGCCTTATTAGTGTGAAATTTAATTGTATTGGAGGATTTTTATTATCACAAATTATTGGCCGAAACAAGTCCTGTAAGAAAAATGACAACAATTGTGAGATCACTTGAAGCAAGGACTATTTTGTCCCAATTCACCGATAGTGGAAAACACGAAGTGTGTGTAGATCTACGATTCACTGGATTTTTCTCCAGTAGATCCAGTACCCATAAACGGTAAGAGCAAGAAAGTGCTTCTTGTTTAATATGTATGTGTAGTGGCACAACGTCGAAAAGAGCCTTGAGCTGCCGTGGGAATCATAGAGAACGCACTAGATATCGCCATCAAACACATCCTTTAGAGATGGCTCAATTTTGATTGGATTGTTCTCACTTGTAAATTGTAAATTGAATTTTCGTTGATGTGGGTCATCATTCTGTTCAAAATAACTTTTTCAAAAAGTTTACTGATGGAGGAAAGAAAACTGATTAGACGATAGCTAGAAGCTTCTGCAGGACTTAGTCTGGTTTTCAAATTTCCTTTTTCGTGCATCGTTTTCCGAACGCACAGCTATCACTACTATTACTATAACTATATATCTTTGTTGTAAAATGATTGCATATAAATTACAGCTGTTTTACAAAGTACAACAGCGCGACAGCCCGATGGTTAATACCTGACATGAATATTGAAACTATATACATTTTTTACAGATTACGTCTCGAACAGGAAGAAAATGAGATTGATCATTTGGAGCAAAAGCTAGAGAAGGTCATAAAAATGTGCAGTGTAGCCGTCGACAGTGGAAAAGAATACATCCGAAACCAAAGTGCATTCGCCACTTCGTTGTGGGACCTTCAGAAGCACTTCCAGGAAGATAAATCCTCCACGAGTGCTCTGACCACCTTGATCCACTGTCTGCAGGAAATGAACAAATTCCACACCACCCTACTGGACCAAGCCAGTAGAACTGTGCTGAAAAACTTGACAAGCTTCTTGAAAAAGGACGTCAAAGAGGTCAAGGATTACAAGCAAATCTTTACGAAAGTTTCGGAAAACTTGGATGCGGCAGTTTATAAGAACGCGCAGGTCAATAAGAACCGACCGATCGACATTGTCGAAGCGGAAAACTTACTTTCCGCAACAAAGTCATGCTATAACCATGCGGCCCTTGATTACGTCAACTACATCACTATGCTACAGAATCGCAAACGCCATGAAATTCTTGCCACGATTTTAAGTTACATCCAAGCCTGTAGCACCTACTTCCATCAAGGATCGGACCTCTGTGAAGACTACGGCTCGTTTTTCAAGACTCTTGACGAAGAAATAAGCAACATGCGTGCAGAATACAACGTACTCGACAAGCAGATGCAAAATCGTCACACGTGCGTTAACGAGCTCCTCGATGACGGTGAACGGTCTCTTTCTTCCTCCACTGGTGGAACACCATCGATCATCTCCAACGCATCTTGCTCAGCTGGTGATAGCTCAGACCTTCGAGCTTCCCAGCCGTACACCAACCGACCTCTGAATCACATGGAGGGCTACCTGTTTAAGCGGACGTCCAACGCTTTCAAAACGTGGAACAGACGTTGGTTTTGCATGCGAGACAACCAGCTGTTCTATAGGAAGCGGATGGGCGAAGAACTACCCACGGTCATGGAGGAAGATCTTCGGCTGTGTACAGTGCGATTGCTGTCCGATTCGGACCGCCGGTTTTGCTTCGAAGTCATCTCACCGACCAAGTGAGTATCAGAGCACCTAAATGCAGATTGTGGAATGTGAGAACTAATATTGTACGTGTGTTGTTACAGATCCCACATTCTGCAGGCCGATTCAGAAGCGATGTTGATGGCTTGGTTTAAAGCACTGCAAAAGGGAATCGATTCGGCGATACAGTACCACAGTCCGTACAGCAGTGACATGCGGGGCATCGCTAGCCAATCTCCCACTGATGAAAGCGCTCCTAGCAGTATCGGGGGTGATGGGAGTTCCAGCGGAAAGAGCAGTGATCCCAGGAAAGGTGTCAAGAAAATGTAAGTAACTAATTATTAATGTAAGTTGACAGTTACTTATTTCAAAGCAAGTGATCAACCAAATACGACATATACTTATATAACAATCACTCATGTAGGACGCAACTATTACCAATAAGATTTTGATTTTACGCATATTAATTAGGGTAATTAACGCATTTAGTGCAAAGCTTCGCGTATATAAGTTTTCATGTGAAATTCGTACGCACGACGTTCACACTCTGCTCTAACTTTTGATCCGATGGGTCAAATTGATTTAAATTTTGCGTACATCATCATTTATTGGTATTAGATTGTTTGTTATTACAATAAAACCGCGTCAACAATTCCACGCCATACAACTCGATTCGCAGCTGCCTTCTTCCATCCTCGGTTGCGGCCCACACTCACCAGATCATGCACCTAGTCTGCCCACCGCGTCCGCTGTGCTCAACGCCTTCTTGTACCTGCCGGATCGGAAGCGAACACCATTTTTGCAGGGTTGTTGTCCGGCATTCTTACAACATGCCCCGCCAAACGCATTCTTCCAGCTTTTGCTACCTCCAGAATGTTAGGTTCGCCGTAGAATATAGCGAGCTCGTGGCTCATCTTTCGCCGTAACACACCGCCAAAGATCGCCCTAAGCACACGACGTTCGAAGACTCCGAGTGCTTGCTCGAGCATCGTCAACGTTTCATGCTTATAAAGGACCTCCGGTCTAATCAGTGTTTTATTACATGGTACGGGGACGCAATGCTGAACAATAGGCACGAAAGACGGAAAGACCATCACCTTGTCTTAGCCCCTGTCGGGATTCGAACGAACTAGAGTATTCGCCCGATTTTTTTACACGGTTTTGCTCATCGTCCATCGTCGCTTTACTCAGTCTTGTGAGCTTCCCGGGAAAGCTGTTCTCCTCCATGATCCTCCATAGCTCTATGCGATTGATACTGTCGTATGCCGCTTTAAAATATACAGGTGATGCGTAGGGACCTGATATTCCCGGCATTTTTGGAGGATTTGCCGTACAGTAAAGATCTGGTCCGTCGTCCAACGGCCGTCCACGAAACAGGCTTGATTACTTCCCACGAACTCGTTTGCTATAGGTGATAGGCGACGGAACATAACCTGCGATGGCACTTTGTCGGCGGCATTTAGAACAGTGATCGCTCGATAGTTCTCACAATCTAACTTTTCGCCCTTCTTGTAGATGGGGCATTAAGCTGGTTCAAATAATTCTCGATAACTTTTTCAAATCGACGTAAGTAACTTCCATACGGTTTTGAGAAAATTTATTCAGAATAATCACAACTTGTCTTCTAAAACTGTTTTAAAATTAATCACCTTTTTAGCATTTTTTCGCCGTGTACATTGCTTAAATTTTGCATACAATGAGCTCGCTTTTAAAAACTAGAGTTCCTATGATTTCCCACAAACAAATTATGACAAAATGATAAGCCCTTTTTGTTTAGTTACTTGCGACGTTTTTGTACCACTGTTAAATCGACTTAAGTAGTATTTTCTTTTGATTCGTGGTTAAGTCACTTTGTCTTTCCATACAGCGGAGCGGCGAAAGTAGTGGTTAGGTTGCGAAAGTTGAAAATCTTACTTTCGTCGTTTTGTAAATCCGGAAATTAAACGTTCTAAAAGTGAAAAATCGAGCTGGTTTAGAACAAAACGTGTAGAATTTCGTCTGTGAAACAAGTAGAATGGATAAAGTAAGTTTATATACTTTTTTGACTTGAGTCTGTATGAATAAGTTTTCGAGAATTGGTTTTGCTCCACACCGCTCATTCAATTCTAGATCAAATTCTGAGTGTCCTCTCATGATCATAGCCATGATTTATGTGTGCTATCCTTCGCGCCAGATGCAGCAATGTTGCCTGTTCAGAAGATAAATTAGCACTGTTGAAGCATTTCTAATTGGACATAAATCAATGACTAATTACTGAGACGTTCGATTCGAATACGGGCTTCGGAAAAGTTGTAAATGACGAATGAATCTGTCAATATCAACGTAGCTTTACCCCTTAATAGCACATAGACAAACATTATAACTGATTTAGCGAATTGCTTGCTTTTCCCATAGTAATTCCCATACAAACTGTGAAGGGCTTGTGTAATCTCAGTTTTTAAACAAATAAGCTCAAATTTTTGAAGGACACTCATAAGTTGATCTTGAAACGAATGAGTGATGTGCAGCAAAAACGATTTTTTTATCCACCCCAATGGGGCATATTACTCCTTCCTTCCACTGCTGCGGTAGCTTTTCTGTTTTCCAGATCGTGCCTATCAGCCAGTGCAGACAAATGGCCAGCCTCTCCAGGCCCAAATTTATGAGTTCAGCTCCGATACCTGCCCCGGATACTACAACCAGCAGATTTATTGTTCTTGAGCTGGTGAACGGCATCCTTAATCTCCCTCAAATGGTTGGCTTCCATCGTGTGCAGTACTGACAAAAGCTTTCCCTCCGTTGTCTCGACCTTCATTGCATGTGCTTTTAGCGGCATTCAGGTGTTCGTCGAAGTGCTGCTGTCGACCACCTCACCCTCGTCCTTCTAGATGCTCCCATTCTTATCCCAGCTCACGAAGCCGTTGCGAGATGCGTTGATCTTCTAATAGAATGTCTAACAGCTGTTCCATCTCCTATCATTCCGTTTCCTTCTGGCGGCCTTTTTTTTCTCCCGAAAGGGGCGGATTTACTGTTGCCGTTTCCGTATACAACGTTCCACGTTCTGCCGGGTCTCTTGCTGCAGCTCGCGCTGTATTCTCCCCCTTAAAAATCTGCCTACATTCAGCCTGGCTTCATCCAGCTCACCCTCTTTCGGTAATACAGCCTCGAAGTGCTGTGTATATGCAGTTGCGACATCCGGTTGCTTAACCCGAGATAGGTCATACCGGGACGGCCGTCAGAGAGTTTTAGTCACAGTTCAGATAGTGGTCAGAGTCGATGTTAGCGCCACGATAGGTCCTGACGTTCATAATATCGGAGAAGTTACTTACCTTAGCAGTCAGGCCAAGGCCTGGGTAGCTTCTGCTGTACGTAGAAGACGTCTCCATTCGACTCGGTCCATGGCTGCTTGTCGCCAGCCACGCATTCTGCGAAGGGTCCGCAGATCGTCTTCAACATGATCGACCCATCTTGCTCGCTGCGCACCACGTCGTCTTGTACCGGTCGGATTGTTTTCAAGAACCATTTTCACCGGGTTGTTATCCGACATTCTGGTGACATGCCCGGCCCATCGCAACCTCCCAATTTTTGCGAGGTGCACGATGGTTGGTTCTCCCAGCAGCTGATGCAATTCATGGTTCATTCGCCTTCTCCACGTTCCGTCTTCCATCCGCACTCCGCCGTATATGGTCCGCAACACCTTCCGATCGAAAACACCAAGGGCGCGTTGATCCTCTGCACGTAGGGTCCATGTTTCGTGCCCATAGAGGAGTACCAGTCTTATCAGTGTCTCGTAGATGGTTAACTTCGTCTGGCACGATTTCCAGTAACGATGCGTCTCTGGATTTCTCTGCTGGTGTCGTTGTCGGCGGCCATCAGTGAGCCCAAGTATACGAATTCTTCGACAACCTTGGTTTCATCACCGTCAATATGAACTGGGGGACGTGCCGTGTCCTCTCTTGAGCCCTTCACTATCATATACTTTGTCTTCGACACATTGATGTTCAGTCCGATTTGCCAGCCCTTAGTCGGATGTACGTACCCGCCAACGGAAGAGAACCGACTGATACGACGGCGAATGTGAGCAGTTGAAGAATGAGAAGAATTCAGCATGGGCGAGAATGCTGCAACACCTCACGAACGAACGTGAGGTGGTCGAAAGGTGGCGGCAGCACTACGACGAGCACCTTTATGGTGATGTGGCCAGTTGCGAAGGTGACACGGACATAACTTTGGGAGCACGTGCGGACGACGAAGGACTTCCGCCTCCAGATTTCCAAGAGGTAAAACAACAAAGCCGTTGGAGTGGTTCAACTACCGAGCGAGCTGCTGGAATACAGTGGCAAGAGCGCTGCACTGGGTTATTTTCAAGATTTGGGAGGAGGAAGTATTACCGGAGAAGTGGATGGAAGCTGCCGTGTGTCCCATCTACAAAAAGGGCAAACACCTGGTTTGGGCAAATTATCGTGCGATCACAATTTGGAGCACCGCCACCAATTGCTAGAGAATTCGTTGGGCAATATCAGGCAGGATTTATGGGCGAACGAGCAATAACGGACTGGATATTTGCAATCCGTCAGGTGTTGTGGAAATGCCGCGAATACAATGTACCCACACATCATTTGGCCACTTCCAACTGCTGCGCGTATTCTTAGGCTACTTCTAAGTCCCGTAGCCGCTCGATGTTGAGCCGCGGCGTTCGACTTTGACGCGAGTTGATTACCGTCGAAAGATTTGAGCGCATACATACAGCAATTAGGTAGTGGTCCGAATCTATATTCGCACTGCGGTATGTGCGAATAGTGGTAATGTCTGAGAAGAATTTCCCGTCGATTAGAACGTGGTCAATTTGATTTTCGGTTTGATTATCGGCTGATCTACAGGTGGCCTCTGCGGGGGAAGAAGGTGCTTCGGACTACCATATCACGACTCGTGGTCCACGAGAGGTTGCAAAGTTGATGCATCGTTGATCGTTATCGTTTAATACGGCGTACAGACTGTTTCGCCCGATCATCGGTCTATACATTTCCTTTCGTCCTACCTGTGGATCATGTCACCAACAACGATTTTCACGTTACGCGGCAAGCATCCGTCATATATCTGCTCTAGCTGCGCGTAAAACGTATCCTTCTCGTCGTCGGGTGTCCCTTCGTGTGGACAGTGTACGTTGATAATGCTTCTTCTTCCTGGCGTTACGTCCCCACTGGGACAGAGCCTGCTTCTCAGCTTAGTGTTCTTATGAGCACTTCCACAGTTATTAACTGAGAGCTTACTATGCCAATGACCATTTTGCATGTGTATATCGTGTGGCAGGTACGAAGATACTCTATGCCCTGGGAAGTCGAGAAAATTTCCAACCCGAAAAGATCCTCGACCGGCGGGATTCGAACCCACGACCCTCAGCTTGGTTTAGCTGAATAGCTGCGCGTTTACCGCTACGGCTATCTGGGCCCCCCGTTGATAATGCTGAAGTAGAATAAACGGCCTTTTATCCTCATCCAGCACATCCTTGCGTTGAACAGCTGCCTCTTTTCCACATCTTCTGTCCAGTCCAACATAGCTCCTACAGCGCTACGATATCGAAGTTACGGGGATGTAGTTTGTCATAGATTAACCTGTCGCAACCACGTCTAATATCTAGTATCTATGGCTATGGCGGCGCTTTCGAGGATGATGTCTAACAGCTCTACTGTAATTGCCAGCAAACGCAAGCTCCTGGCAAGCGTGGCGCTATTCATACTAAAGTATGGAAGACCAACCTGATCAAAAGTGCTTAGAACGAGCAGACAACTAAAGTGGTATAGAATCATGTGCTTAAGGTGAAGATGCATCGAAGCCAAACCTCGAATTGTCAAGAGCACAAATCTAGAGAACCTGACAACTGTTCGTGCTGAAAATCTAATCGATTGGTCATCACCAGCGAGTGACCAGTGAGTAGCATTTTCAATACAAACGGTTGTCTGGTTCTCTAGATTTGTGCTCTTGAAAATTCAAGGTTTGGCTTCGATGCATCTTCACGTTAAGAGTAGCAAGTGCATATCGAACGGCTTCTAAAGAGCCATGTACATCATAGCCGGGATCTCCAGAGCATAGAGTATGTTCGTGCCTGCCTGCCATAAGCGTTGGCGAGAGCGTGTGACGCAACTATGCCAATAAAATTGTAGCCAATGAATCAGCGGCGTCCTGCATACTGGTGGAACGACATGCTCAGCACCCTCAGTGCAGCCTGCTTAATGGCCAGACGACGCATGTATAGAGCTAGATCGGAAGCCAGCATAGAAAAGCTTAAGGTGACCTACCGGCTGGCCAGGGCCGCGGGAGATAGCGACGCGTAAATCGAACTGCTACAAAGAGTTGTGTCGAGAAGCTGACGCAAATCCCTGGGGCAATGCCTATCGAGTAGTGATGAGGAAGATTAAGGGCCCGGCTTTCGTAAAAAGACTTCGACGGTGGATGCTATTCGTCATCGCAAGCGCGGATAAAGCCTCCAAGCAGAAGAGGAGATGCAATGGATACTGCGCGTTCAACAGTGCCAAGTTGGGAGACTATCACTGCAGCCCTACACAGAATGCGAGTTCCCGAATATCTGTGTAAAGTGCTGCGAAGCTACCTTCAGAACCGGGTACTGGTTTACGACACAAACCAGGGACGGAAGTCAACCAAAGTGACGGCGGTAGTCAGGTTCGCAGATGACGTCGTTCTTGCGATAACTGGCGAGACTACGGAGGAGGTGAAGATTCTGATGGCGGAATCGCTAAACATCATTGAATCGTGGATGAGTAGAGTCAAGCTGAAGTTGGCTCATCACAAAACGGAGGTGGTGCTGGTCAGCAACTGCAAGGCGGTTCAGCAGTTCGAAATCAACGTCAGAGGACACGCAATTTCATCGAATCGCTCTCAAAAACACCTTGGAGTAATGGTCGACGACAGACTAAACTTCAATAGCCACGTAGACTATGCCTGCGAAAAGGCAGCAAAAACAGCAAACACTGTAGCTAGGATCATGCCCAACATTGGATGACCAAGAAGCAGTAGGAGGCGTCTTCTGACGACCTTATCATCGTCCATACTGAGATACGGAGTCCCGGTTTGGGCTGCAGCGTTGACAATTAAACACAATCGAGAGAAGCTAGCAGATATCGTGGGAGGCAGTGTGCGTTATCGCCGGAATGATCTCCATCTGCATCACTCTGGCTGAGGACATTGCATGGTACCAGCAAAAGAACGCTAGGAATGTAAGGAATACCATCAGGCTCATTCTTAACGTGTCGGTGTGGACAACCAGAAAACATGGGGAAGTTAACTTCTTCCTGACTCAGTTTTTGTCAGGCCATGGATGCTTCCGGAAATATCTGCACAGATTCGGACAAGGAAATGGCGTGAAGACCAGAGAGCTCCGCGCCGCGATCGGAGTAGGCTAGATCCTCCGTCGAAGACTAGATCGAGTAGAGCGGGCGTAGCTTAGTATCGTTAATAAGTCGTCTGGGCGCCTGCAAACCGGAAGTCATCCTCCAAGCGGAAATGGAGAACCGACCCTGGCATTTGGCCAACCAACATCAAGTCGGAGTAGGCTGAGTCCATCGCAAGGGTCTAGCTGAGTAATTCGCGAAACAGCATCGGCATATGGTCGTCGTGGCGCCTGTGAACCGAAAGTTTCCCTCCACCGGAATCGCAGGACCGACCTCGGCATCTGCCCGGCCGGCTTAGGAATAGACTACGTCCACCGTCGGGGACTAGTTGAGTAGATCGCGTAGTAGCACCGGCAAAAGGTCGTCGGGACACCTGTGAACCGTAAGTTTCCTACCCCTGGAATCGCAGGACCGACCTTTGCATCTGCCCGGCCTCCAAAGCTAGACTGAGTACACCGCCGGGGTTTAAATGAGTAATTCGCGAAACAGCACCGGCATATGGTCGTCGGGGCGCCTGTGAACAGGAAGTTTCCCACCACCTGAATAGCAGGGCCGACCTCAGCATTAGCCCGGATAGCATCGGTTCGGGAGATCTTCCGCCACCGGGGAAATCTTCGTCGGAGTAGGATAGATCCACCGCCGGGGACTACTCTAAGCAGTACGTAACATATCACCGGCTTGAGTCGTCGGAGCGCCAGTGAACAGGAAACCGTCCTCCAATTGGAATCGCCGGACCGACTTCGGCACTCCACCGGTTAATATCTAAGCATGAGGAAACGCGTAACCGGAGTATGCTAGCTCCGGGGACTAGGCCGAGTAGCATCGATCGCCACAAACCAGTTTTGGGTCGTCGGGATGCCAGTGAACCGGAAGTCATCCTCCAACCGGAATCGCTGAACCGACCTCGGCATCCAACTGGTCAACCGAGAGAGCTCGAACAGCAGCAGCGGAGAACGAATCGTCGTAGAGTAGCGAAGTGCACATGAGTGTCCAGCAGACGTTCAACAGGGCTCTGATGTGAGGCCAGCGCAAGAGAAAAAGCTGTGCAAAGCCCCGGCGAGATTTTCAAACGCCAATTTGGCAAAACGAATAGTCGCAGAGACACCGTAGTAATGGCGCAGTGAGAAGCGTTTTTGACGACATCTAACTCCATTATGTCCATTAAAGTCCACCCTAGGAATGGGAGACCACCGACGTACTGGTGGACTCAAGCTATTGCGAACCTGCGTCGTGCCTGCCCACGGGCCAGGAGACGGATGCAGCGAGCACGTACCGAGCAGGAGCGTGAAGAACGACGGGCGGTGTTCACCGCTGCCAAAGTCGCGCTGAAGTCCGAGATAAGGGCAAGCAAAAAGGCCTGCTTCGAGGGACTCTGTCAGAGTGCCAACGCGAACCCGTGGGGTGATGCCTACAGGATTGTTATGGCGAAGACAAGAGGTGCAATTGCTCCTACGGAGCAATCTCCACAGATGCTGGAGGGGATCATCGAGGGGCTCTTCCCGCGCCACAACCCTAGCCCATGGCCTCCTTTTGTAGGACAGCCGGGGATTGGGGCTGGCGATGAGGATAGAGTAACTGATGAGGAACTTGTAGGGATTGCAAAATCCCTAAGCATGGTGAAGGCACCAGGTCCGGACGGAGTTCCAAACCTAGCCCTCAAAGTCGCAATCTTGGAGGCTCCCGGTATGTTCAGATCTGCTATGCAGAATGCCTGGACGAGGGAGTATTTCCAGATGCGTGGAAGAGGCAGAGCCTGGTACTATTGCCAAAGGCGGGGAAACCACCCGGTGACCCGTCGGCGTATAGACCAATATGCTTGATTGACACGGTGGGGAAAGTGCTCGAGAAGATCATCCTCAACAGACTGTCGAGGTACACCGAGGGTGTAAATGGTCTCTTAAGCAACCAGTTTGGCTTCCGGAAAGGGAGGTCCACCGTAGACGCTATTCTGACGGTTAAGAAAACCGCTGAGATAGCACTCCAGCGTAAGAGGAGGGGTATTCGCTACAGCGCATTAGTGACTCTGGATGTAAGGAACGCATTTAATAGTGCCAGTTGGGCGGCTATTGCTGATGCGCTCCTGCGTCTGGGGATACCCGAGTACCTGTACAAGATTCTCGGAAGTTACTTCCAGAATCTGGTATTAGTCTATGACACAGAGGTGGGTCGGAAGTGCTTTCACATAACCTCAGGAGTCCCGCAAGGTTCCATCCTGGGTCCGGTGTTATGGAATGTCATGTACGACGAGGTGTTGAGATTAAAATTCCCGGCGGGTGTGGTCATCGTTGGCTTTGCCGACAATATTACGCTGGAGGTCTACGGTGAATCGATCGAAGAAGTGGAATTGACTGCAGCCCACTCGATCGCAATTGTGGAGGAGTGGATGAGCTCCAGGAAACTGGAATTGGCTCACCACAAAACTGAGGCGGTTGTTGTCAACAACCGAAAGTCGGTGCAGCAAGCGGTGATCAGTGTAGGCGACTGCACAATCACTTAGAAGCGCTCCGTCAAACACTTGGGGGTGATGATCGACGACAAGCTTACCTTTGGTAGCCATGTCGATTATGCCTGCAAGAGAGCCTCCACAGCTATTGTGGCACTGTCCCGGATGATGTCCAATAGCTCTGCGGTGTACGCCAGTAAGCGAAAGCTTCTGGCCAGTGTCGCCTCGTCCATACTGAGGTATGGTGGCCCGGCTTGGGGCACGGCTTTGAGTACCGATAGCTACCGTAGCAAGCTAGAGAGTACTTATAGGCTAATGTGCCTGAGGGTTGCGAGCGCGTACCGTACCGTGTCACACGATGTACTGTGTGTCATCACCAGTATGATGCCTATTGGTATCCTTATCATGGAAGACATTGAGTGCTTCGAAAGGCGCGGCACAAGAGGCATACGCAGGACTGCCAAACTGGCCTCCATGGTTAAATGGCAGCGTGCGTGGGACAGTTCCACCAAGGGAGTGTGGACTCACAGGTTGATTCCGAGGTTAGATATCTGGGTCAATAGGCGCCATGGGGAACTAACATTCCACCTGACACAGGTCCTTTCGGGCCATGGTTGCTTTAGACAGTATCTACACCGTTTCGGTCATGCGAGTTCTCCCGAATGTCCAGTTTGTGCAGGTTTAGAGGAAACGGCGGAACACGTTTTGTTCGTGTGCCTGCGTTTCCGCACAATGCGTGACCGCATGTTAGCCACATGCGGTCGGGACACGACTCCGGACAATTTGGTCCAGAGGATGTGTGCAGACGAGTTTGGCTGGAATGCCGTTTCATCGGCTATCACCCACATCGTCTCGGAACTCCAAAGGAGGTGGCGTGTGGACTCGAGGAGTGACTAGTGCAGACGCTAATCAACAGGTGGTCCAAGGGTTCGCAGTCGGCTACGTAGGTCATACCGGTGCCCTACGGTCGAAATCGACCCTTACAGCGATTAAGTGGCCGCGGGGAGAACATCCTGGCAGCGCTGCTGTCGTGGCGCCGGCCTACTGGGTGGATACGAGCCCCTGGTTGTTCGGGGCAGGTGGAGGCCCCTTCGTCAGCAATCCCAGCTGGTGCTAGCTGATAGGGCCTGAGCCTTCAGTAGGTCAAATTGCGAAGCCCGCAGTATCAGTTCTTGATACCTGCGGTGCAGCTGGGCGCGGGCTTAGTGGTCGACCCTGCCCGCTTTCAGCGGACAACGGGAGGTGAGGACCACCCGGGAAGCTGGCAATGCGCCAGCATGCTACCTTGGTGGACCCCCCTAAGCGTGTCATCGATGTTCGTTGCTGCATGGCTACGCAGCTAACCTGGAGGATGCGATGTGCAATAGCCCCTCTCCAAAACAATGCCTTCTTGGTGGTCCCGGAGAGACGAAGGGTTTGGCGGCAATGGAAATGGTTTAGTGGGTCGGGGTGTAGTCCTGTTTACTGCTTGCATGTAGTAAATGGTCCCCAACCCCACACTCCCGGACCTCGGTCCGGAGTCTGTTGAGCAGATTATCCCCCCATTGCTTAGAAGGAAAAAAAAAACTCCATTATGTTCCGGGGGAGATCTAGACACAGGAGCAGTAGGAAAAGCAGTTGGGATGGGACTTAAAAGCTAGAAAAAATATAATATACACAGTTTGAGAAGAAAGGGATTGAATAAAAAGATAAGACGGCGAAGTAAAGAATACAGACGGGCCCGGGGATTCAACCCAATACCCTTTGTGTGTAATACAGTAGCTTTTGCTATTAGAATACCTTTGCTGTGTAGAAATAATACCTATTTGTAATAATCGCATCTCTCTTCTATCTTTTCAGCAACTGGACTCAAATTCTCCGCATTCCCGGCAATGCGCGCTGTTGCGACTGTGGCAACACGGATCCCAAGTGGGCATCGATCAACCTCGGTATCACGCTATGCATTGCGTGTTCGGGAGTTCATCGCAGCTTGGGCGTACACTACAGTAAAGTTCGCTCGCTAACTCTAGATGTGTGGGAACCGGAAATACTTCGGGTCATGATAGAGCTCGGTAACGACGTGGTCAATCGAATCTACGAGGCTAACACGGCAAAGGTGAATCGATTTGACCGCGCCACCGACAACTGTGAGATATCGGTTCGTGAAGCGTGGATTAAGGCAAAGTACATCGATCGGAAGTTCGTACTTCCGTTGGACAGTACGGGAGGATTGGGATTAGATCCCACGCCTACCAGTACGTCTTCCTCGACTTTATCGTTCAAAAGTTTGGACAACGATAGCTCGAGATATCCGGAGAAGTGGAGTATCAAAAAGTTGAGGCGTAGGAGTTATCGGAAGCTACTTAGGAAGAAAAATAAGGAAGAAGCTGGGGAGGGACATTCAAGCGGTGGAACTACGGATACGGATCCGGATGCCGACGAAAAAGATGTAAACCTAAACATTCCAAAGAAATTCAACGACATTCTGTTGATTGGTGATACCATAATCGAGAACGATCACAACTTTACCGATGAACATCTCCTACTTCTCAATTCGGACCAAGAATCTACCAGCGGCGAAGAAGACAATGGAATAATGGAGTGCGAAGACTTCGACAAGCTGAATCCAAACTTCCTTTTGTACAAAGCAGCAAGCGGTCATAATTTGCCAGTGATGTGCCAAGCGATGGCCCTTGGGGCGGACAAAAACTGGACCAACCCCGAAGAATTCGACCGAACAGCGTTGCATGCAGCCATTCTTTCCGGGTCGGTCATGTCCTGCGAATTTCTCCTGATCAACGGCTGCAACATTAACACTACGGACAAGAACGGCTACACGGCCCTGCATTTGGCCGCGGAAAACGGTTCTACTGCCCAGGCATACCTACTCCTCAAACACAAAGCCAAATATGACATCAGGGCTGTGAATCGAAAGCTTCCCATCGACATTGCGGTGGAACGGACGGATGCCGATATCGTGACGCTGTTGAGGCTAGCACAGCTGAACGACGAAATCGGTCCCGGCGAGGAGGGATGCAACTACCTGGGCGGTGATTCGACCTACACTGATGTGATGAACGATTTTTCCCACCTTACCAGCAATCAACCCTACCGGTTGCAGAAGAATCGAAATCCGGGAGGGGCAACACCCGGTGATTTGAGCCTGAGCTCAATGGCGTCCTCTTCTGTCTCTAGTGCTTCCACGATGGTTCCGACGGATACCGTTGTCACCGATTTAGATGAGCAGAACGAAGGAAAATAGGACACATTCGTTGAAATTCGTTCCAGAGCAGGTTTCATGAACTATTTTAGATTTGTTCATAATCGGTTGAAAGTTATGAACTATTGTTATCGAATCCCACAAATTCTAGAGCTGAGAATAGAACTGCAGTTGCATGGTTTGTACTTATGGCATTTAGACATGAACAATATTGTACACGTGTACAAAAATATGTTATACTTGTCACAGACGACACTGACAACGAAATACGGAGTGCATTTTTTATGCTTAACCACAATTTCGTGGTAAAATTTTGTTTTTGAACTTGATGTTGTTAAATTCTTGGTAGCAGTGGTTCAAGAAGTTGAAGTTAATTGTTAAGATGCTATTTTATTCACATTACGGTTTAACTGAATCGGTTTGCAAATTGCAATTGCATATGTAGCAAATTAACTGAAGCTGTGGAAGGATCTAGTTTGCTCTTAGAAGAACTATTCAATCATTTTTAATCAATAAGAATCGTTATGAAACTTTGATTTATCTACTCTATTTGCTTAAAAGTTCTATCCTAGAAGTCTTCCAAAGTTTTTCCTTGTTTTAATCCATTGATCAACCTTATTTTTTGACTCCACTGAAATAGATTTAAAAAAATCTTATATAGAATGTACTCTACTTATGGGTTATTCCCGTCATTCCACGCCAAGTGACCATATCACCAGTAATCGACATTAAAGGATTTTCAACAAACTTGGGCAAAATATCCATTCATCTATTCATTTATTATCTATTTTCAAAATGTTCAATTTTTATGCCGAAACGGAGGATCACTAGGCTCCTGGGATTATTGCTTCAAGATTTTGGTTCAGGATGTTGTAAGAATTCACACCAGAGATATCTTCAAGTATTCTTGGTGTACTTTTTGCAGATTTAAGAAAAAAACACTAGGCGATTTTTTCAGGACCACTTTATGAGGCACATGAATTTTTCAGAGTACATACCACGGATTTTCTCCGAAATTTTGATTCAGTGTTTTATTAAGATCTTATTCAGGGGTCTTACTGAAACAATGTTATGCCAAATAACCAGTATGCCAAACAACCTTGTGCCAAATGGCTTTATACCAAATTACCCAGACCCCTTCTAATGTTTCGCCAGGGATTGTGTTACATGTTTCTGCTGAAATTTAATCACAAATTGAATGCTTGATTTGTAAAAAGGTTTCCTTTGGGTATTACTCGGAAAAATCTTGAGGAATTCAGCCAGTTCTCAGTTCCCCAGGAAATCTTTTACAAATTTTCTCCAGCATTATCATATACCTAGTTTTTTTTAATTAAACTTCTCTAAGATTTTTGTTCGGCATTTCTTCAAGTAATCAATCAGATTTTTCTCTAAGGGTAATATCAGAAATCGTTTATCTTTTTTTTCAGGAATTCACTCAAACTGTTGCTGAAAATGTCTTTAGGATTCTTTCTAGGACATTGCAAGAAATTCTTAGATGATTTTCGTTCAGGATAGTACAAGAACTCGGGGCTTTCCTTAGCCGAGAGGTAAGAATCCGCTGCTATAAAGCAAAGCCATGGTGAAGCTGTCTGGGTTCGATTCCTGGTCGGTCCAGAATCTTTTCGTAATGGAAATTTCCTTGACTTCCCTGGGCATAGAGTATCATCGTATCTGACATACGATATACTGTGGAAGTGCTCATAAGAACATTAAGCTGAGAAGCAGGCACAGTTCCAGTGAGGACGTAATGCCAAGAAAGAAAAAGAAGATTACTAGAACTCATCCAGATTCTTTTCTAACGATACCTTCAGAATAAACTCATCGGCTTTCTTCAGACTCTCTCAGGAACTCCTCTAAAGATTATAATAATAATGGTTCAAAAATAGGAACTTAAGAGACATTATGCCTGGAGAACACATAGCAAAAAGAAAATCAAAAATAAATTAAACAATAAGCAAGAAAGACCAAACAGGAAGTAAAAGACCTTTGGATGGGGGCTTTTCGGCACAAGATCATTTGACATAATAGACATTTGGCATAAACAGAATTATATCGCTTTTTTCAAAATATGCATGTTCTAACAGAAACAATGTTAAGTCAAATTACCATTATTCCAAATAGTGTTATGTCAAATGACCCAGTCCTCTTTTGACATTTCGCCAGTTATTTTTACACATTTTTCTCCTGGAATTTAATTACAAATTGAATCAAGTATTACTCGGAAAATTTCTTCAGAAATGCAGCCAGTCCTCAGTTACTTTTACACATTTTCTTAGGATTTTCTCCATGAAAATAATTCTATATGAAATAGTCCTTTTTTAATTCAACTTCTCCTAGAGTATTGTTTGGGATTTCTCCAAGAAATTAATCAGAATCTTTTTTAAGGATGATACATAAATCTTTACACATTTTTTTTCAGGATTTCTCTCAGATTGTTCTGAAATTGTTTTCCAGAAATTCATCCAGTGATTCTTCCTCGGATATTTCAATGAATTCTTGGATTATTTTCTTTGAGCATATTACAAGAACTCATCCAGGTTTTTTTTTCTAATGATACATTCAGATAAAACTCATCGGATTTCTTCGGAGACTCTCTTAGAAATTACTCTAGAGATTCTTACAGAAATTTTTCTAGGAAATCTTCCACAAATTTTCCTAATGTTTTCTCCAATATTTTCATAAAGGACTTATTTTTAAACTCAACTACTAAAAGGCTTTTTTTCGAGATTTCTTCAAGAAACCAAACAAAATCTTCTCTAAGAATAATACCAGAAACCCTTCCATATTTGTTTCAGGAATTCCCTAAGATTCTTGCTGAAAATTTTCACGGAAGTCATCAACAAAATTCTGCAGGAATCCATCTGATGAGCCTTCCATGGATTTTGTTGAGATTTCTTGTAAAATTTTCATTCGACAGCTGAAAGAATCAACCGGTATTTTCTCCGATGACACCTCTAGAAATTACTACTTAGATTCATTTATGGATTTAATAAGGTTTTTTTCCATGAGTTTTTTTTCTAGTGATACTTTCAGCATAAACTCATCAAATTTTTTCAGAAAATCTCTCGAGAATTCCTCTAAAGATTCTTACAGAAATTACTCTGGGAAATTCCCAGGAAATCTTCCACACATATTTCTAAGACTTTCTCCAACATTTTCATATAGGACTTAATTGTAACTTTAACTACTCCAAGACTTTTGTTAGAGATCTCTTCAAGAAATCAATAATTACCACATTTTTTTCAGATATTCCCTAAGATCATCGCAGAATTTTTCCACGGAAGTCCTAAAATAAAATTCTGTTAATCTTCCATGGATTTTCATTAGATTTCTTGTGATTTTTTCATTTGACTGTTTCAAAAAGCAATTGGTGATTTCTTTAATTACATCTCTAGAAATATCTACTGATATTCCTGGTTTTTATTAGGGTTTTCACCATGAATTTCTTTAGAGATTTTCCCAAAAATTATTCAATATAGTAATTTTTGGCTTGGATTTTTTAGCAAAAGTTTTCTTCCGTTCTAAATTTCATTCAGATTTCAACTAAGGGTTTCTCTTAGAAAGCCTTCAAGTATTACTCCAAGGAAATCCTTTATAAATTTCCTAAGAAAGTCCTCAAAGAATTTCTCCCGAAAATTGGCGAAGCAGAAGAAAAATCCGGGAGACGTTTCGAAAGGAAATCGCAATATAATCTCTGATGAAGCTCCCGGAAAAATGATTTATGGACAAAAGTTCGAAAGGACAAAAGGTTAATAGAACAAACGGTCGAAAATGATTTGCTTTGTTCTTCGAGCTTTTGTCATTTCGACGTTTTGTCATAGATTCGAAATGCTGGAGAATTCCACAGAGAAAACTCCGGAGGAAACAACTGACAGAACGTTATTTGGAATCATTGGATAAGTTCACTGAGGAATATTGAAAATAGTTCCTTATAGCATCACTGGAGTTTCTGGAGCAATCCGGAGAGATTCCATCAAGAATTTTTGAATGAACTCCAGGCTAGAAGAAATGCTGAAAAACTCGACGTTGGAAGTCCTGGAACAATTCATGTGGATATCAAGGAGAAAATCCTAAACAAAATTGTTCAATAAAACATGAAATGAACAATTGTGAGGTATTCTGTTTCAGTTGCAATTTTCTAAATATAACCTTGACGAAACCGATGAAAGAGTTGCTGGAGAAAATCTTCGAACAATTTTCAGAGCAATATCTGAGTAAAATTACTGAAGGTATCGGTGTTGGGCTGCTGTAGATTTTTCTGGAACCAATGCTGTAGACATTGTTTCGAATATCCCTTAATAATTGTTGAAGAATTTTTGTTTTGAATGACCTCTGGGAGCATTTGTTGGAGGGATCCTTGGAGGAGTCCCTGAATGTATTACTGAAGGAATCTTTGGAAGAATTCCTGAAGCTGTTCTCGCGAAATCTGTAAAGGAATTCTTGAAAAATCAGTGTAGTAGTCGCACTCGAATCTAACGGATTTCCATCGAAATTTTGATTCAGGATTTCTATATTTTTTCAGGAAAATTCCTGGAATTATCAAAAATATTTACTGGAATTTCTCCAAGATTCTCTCAGGTTTTTTTCTAAGAAGCTCTAAGGTTTATTCTAGAATACTGCCACGAAATTCTTGGAAGGTGGAAGGTTGGAATCCAAGGTGAAATTTATTAGGACTAATCGGAAGTGTTACTGTTAGGGGAAGACGGGGTAAAACCGCCCACCTAAGCAATTTAATTCATGTGTCAAAATCAAGAACCAATAAATCTTTTTTCGACGCAGCATATCGTTTTTTGAAGCCTTAGGCATGATCAAAAAATATCACAGGTGTTGTATTTGTAATAAAATATTTATTTCTTGAAGCTTGAAAAAGTGATGTCTTATCACGATTATTATTAGCGACGGGATAAAACCGCCCACCCACGGGGTAAAAGCGACCACCACGATTTTCGTGCACAATTTTGCGAAAAAATATATCAGTTCCTTGTGATATTAAAAAATATAATGTTGAATGAATTCTACATTGATGAACGTGGATATTGAATTATGTTTAGGGTTACAGTCGAAGCGCGTTATAACGACATCGCAAGGGACCGTCGCAATAGAGAAAAGTCGTTCTAGAGAATAGATATAACATTGAAATATTTTTCATGGGACCGAAAAATGTCGCTATAGAGAGCTTTTGTCGTTATAAAAGATGTCGTTATAACGAGCTTCGACTGTAATTATTTCAAAAAAAAAAAACTTAGATATATACTTATCATCACCTTAAAAAATCCATATTTTTGAAAAATATGCGAATTTGACTTGTATTTTTAACAAAATTTAATACATTTTACTTGAATAGTAATGTACAACGTAGTTACAACTTTTGAAATGGTTTAGACATTTTATTTAGTATAAATTAGGGGTGGCGGTCTTACCCCATTCATAGTGGTCGGTTTTACCCCGCTTGCGCAATTTTTACAACTCTGGCCTTATTTCAAAGCTAAATATTTACAATTCATATTTCACTTCACTGAAACATATTTCACATTTCTGTTAAAGCATGGACGGGTAATTTGTTATATTTTTACAAAAAAATCCCTTCCGAAATCCTTAAGTTAACATCTGTTGAATTTAGATCAAATTCAATATTGACGAACAGAAACTTTGTTTTTGATATTTGTTATGAAAATTTTAATGTCAATATCATGGTTCGTAATGTCAAAAATCTTGTGTTTATGGAAAGTGCTTGGTGAACTTTTAAGAAAACCGCCATTTTCATGCCAAACTGAAGATGGTCCGTCTTACCCCGGTGGGCGCTATTACCCCGTCTTCCCCTACTGTGTTACTGTCTTAAAATAGCGGAATTTGTGAATTTTCAACAAAAAAAATCCTATAACAAATAACTGAAGGTTGGGTTTGGACTGGTGAAAGATTTCTTGAAAATAAAACTGGAGAAATTTCTGCAAGTATCCTTTGAGAAAATGCTGTATAAACTTCTGGAAGGAGGAATGACTGGGGGAATCTTAACCTTCCGGTCGTCGCGTGGTTGACCACCGTCAGAACCACCACGCTGCTGTTGTGATCGAAAAGCGAGGTTTTTTCACCAGTGTTGTACAAAATATAACAGCGCGACAACTGAAGTGTTAGTGAAAATTTTTGGAGGAGTCCCTAGAAAAATCTATGAAGAAATTCCCGAAGAACCTGTGGAAGAATCGCGTAGGAACCTCTGCAACCTTAAGGATATACACACAAGAGCGCTGGCTCTGATCAATAGGACCACCACTAATCAATTCAGCACCCTTTGTATCAAACTTTGATTATGTTTTACGCAATAGAAGTGATCTCCGATACCTGGATTTAATATTTCCATCTGTACTATAACAGTTGAAAAGTAATAAAAATCGCACGATCGATCTTGAATGTATTGGCCGAATATTTATCTATTTTAATTAGAACAAACTATTTATCGGCAAGATCTAGCTGACGAACAAAAACGGAGGTCTACGACTTTTCCGCCGCCTCGAAGGGAACGGTCATTCGTAACACCTTATTCTACGCAAAGGCCTTTTGTCGCAAGCCGAGATGTGCCAGGATAACGATATGAGCTACTTGACAGACGAAGGTGAACTGATCGAAAGGTGAAAGCAGCACTTCGATGAACACCTGAATGATTGCAGCCAGTAAAGATCAAGAAAACGGAGAAAATGTCTACGTCAATACTGCGGAGAATGGAAACCAGCCAGCACCACTTTCAGGGAGATTATGGATGCCATTTAACAGCTCAAGAACAATAAAGCAGTTGGTAATGATGGTATCGGAGTTAAACTCACATGATGGGCACAGAAAAGTTGTTGATCAATATTGCGCAAAAAGGTGTTATGCGGAGTCCCGAAGCTAACAACCGAGGAACGATTTTCAACAGATCCAGTCCATTGGATTGCTTTACGTCAAAAAACTTTACTAAATCTCCACAAATTTCTATACCTCTTTGGAGTGTAAGTTTGTTTCTCATATAGCATTTAAACCTTCATGGTGGTTCAGAATATTCGGTTAGAATTGAACTAGAATTCTCAAAAATAAGCTTTTTCTTCGTTCAAACTATAACTTGTCCGAGTCCTTTCTTCTAGCTTAATCTTCCTAGTGCATTGTGGTCATTTTTGGCCAATTTTACGTACACGAGTTGCATTGGCGATTTGGAATTTTGGTAGTAATAACTGAATGATTATTGTACCCACATTTGGTAAAAATCCGTCAAGATCGATTACACGTTTGTACTTTTCTGTGGTATGGGATGATCCTTACGGATGTGTATGGATATATATCTAATTATAAATCTTCATATCAATAATACATGCGACCAGCATACCGAATCCTCTTCATCATCAGTATTCTCAAATATAATTTGCTTAAACCTAATATTCATAGTCGAGGCTTATGGCCGAAATAGTCCGGACGCCACAAACGCGTCTGTAGATTCCCAATGGTTTGGTCCAAATAGTTACCAATTTCCCTTAACATACCTCACTGAACATGGAAAACAGTATATGGTTAACAAAAAAGTATTTGATATATGTCCAAATTTTCTTAAAGCTACTGTTTCACATATTTGGCTATAATATGCGTCGTAATTAAGTGCTTGTTATTGCAAACTTTCAGACAATTTATTTGAGGAGGTATATTTCGTGATGTTTTCACAATTGTTTTGGCGTTTGAACCAATCCATTGAAAGTTCACAGAAGCGTTTGTCTGTTTGGAAAATTTCAAAAACGGTTGGCAAACCTGAGTGATACGGATCCAAAGGAAGTCGATCATTTGCATAGCGTACATCCAATCGAACAAGCTTTCCACGACGCAAGAAGTCATTCCGTATTGTCAACAATGTTGAATGAATAACTTTAGTTGTAGTATTGTATAGTTGGTGGTAAAAACCTGTATGTACCGTTACGAGCTCGACTCAAATGATTAATCTTAAAATAGTTTACAATGTTAAACAGTTACTGTTGAAAAGTGGCAGATAAGTTAAATGATCTAAGAAAAATTTCCGAAAATAGCATTATTTATTAGGTTTGACCATCAGCTTTATTAGGCCGCGTGAATCTCCCGCAAAATTGAATAATTAAATTTTATGCCTTTAAATAGTTTTCGCTTTCCAAATTTTTTGATTAGCTGTCAATTTATTAGAGTAACTGATGGCTTCGCCAGCTAGCTCACCCAACTTCTCTAACACTCAAACGTGACATATTTCTGATACTGACTCTGATACATCAGATTAGCAAACAATAGAAACATTAACTACTGTTGAAGCCATCAGTTCAACACTTTTAAAGCACCGGTACAGTGAGCATATAACGGTGCAACCTGCGTACCTCGTTAGCCAAAAAGGAAACAATCTCACGCTACAAAAAGGGGATCATCAAGTGAAATACATATGTATCTTTAGATATTGAACTACCAACGCAGATATATACAAATCATATTTATCTATCTTATCACGGACGACAATGAGAAAGAAAAGTTACAATCGTATTAGGAACAATATACAACTGTGAAACAAAAACCCTCATTTGTTTTGATTTAACCGATATGCCCCTTTCGATCTACTTTTATATCATTATCTTGGTCTATTGTAGCGGTTCCCAACTGTTAAATCCCGAGCCTGAGGTCAAACTTGGAGGTATTTTCTCTTGTTAGGGAAAAGTGATCTGAGTAGGATGGTATCCACTTAACGAATGAGACTTCGGTCCCTCATTTATTCATTTCAACAACTTTCGATATTGTAGTTTACAATGATGCCAGTTCTTCATTTTACATCGGAATGCGTTCACTGATCAGATACTCTAAAATTAGTTCGATCTACTCGAGCTAAACACAACACCAACCTTTTCCGAAATGCGGACCCCTTTGAGGTCCTACAATCATTCAATCGATCAATGAGGTTCCTACAATCATCTTAAAGGCTTTTAACCCGTATAGGCCTGAGTGAAAGAAAAATTACTAAAACTCTCATCGCTCAGTGAATACTTAACGGATTTCAATTATTTTTTGTCAGTATACTCGTACACATATCTTGTTTCTAAAAGTGGTCAAAGAATCTCGGAAATGTTCCTGTGGCCGGAGTTATTGCGGTGGGTCACTGGGTCAGGTCGGGTAACAAGGGTTCTGTGCTTCTGTGCCCCTGGAGGTAGTAAAATTTCAAGTCACAGATAATTTACAGAATCGACTATAATGTGGCCACAATATCAAGGAGTTTTAAGAAAAACGCATCAGCGTAAACCTTCTGGTAGTCGATTAAATTGAATAATTATGTCAACTGCATTTGTTTGATCCTACAAATGACCATTTTCGGATCCCCGGGATGCCTCAAACTTATGATAGAGTGCACAGTTTGTATCTTCACATCTGTGTCAAGCTTATTGGAACGCATTTTAGTGAACTGTTATGTTCGATCCATACTTTTAGAGATTTTAAACGGTTTAATACCTAACAAATCTAGAGCCGATAACAAATCTTCAGGATATTAAGTCCTAGTGGCCACATCTGGTACACTCTAAATGGTGCAAAACTATTAATTTATAATGTTGAATATCAGATCTTAATGATTTATGCAAAATAAAATAATGGCATTGGAAATAAATAAAGATAACTTGGCATGTCCCAAAAAATCGCCTTTTTCTACCCGACTTGACCCAGTGACCCACCGCAATAACTCCGGCTACAGGAGTATTCCCGAGTTCCTCTGGCCATTTCTAGAAACTAGATATGTGGGCCAGTATACTGACAAAAAAATATTTGAATCCGTTAAGTATTCGCTGAGTGGTAAGGGTTTTAGTATTTTTGCTTTCACTCAGGCCTATACGGGTTAAGAGGTTAATTCGTCAAAAAAATGGATTTTTTACTCAGGATGATAAACTTAATCATTTATGTTTAAAATCGATTTTCAGAGAAATTTATTTAATGTCCAAAAAGGGGTTGATTAAAAAATGATCATTTCATATCATTTTGTCTACGAAATTGTGACAGTGCATCTATTAGATATTGGAAAAAGCGTGACAGAGGGGGAGGGGGTCTAGAAAACCCGTAAAACGATGGACTCCATAATTGAATCTTCCCTATGTCGTGTGTGAAGTTGTTATCAAAATATTGTAAGATAAGTAATTGTTATTTATCTATTTACTTGATGTTACATCAATTAGTTTGATAAAACCTCGTTAACGATGTTACGCCAATTTACTCGGTCTATGGCTGTGTCCCTCCAAATTCGATTTAGACCCAGTAATTGTATAGTATTATTTTCAAAAATTAGTTTCCGTCAATGATTTTGGACGCATTCAATACAAACTTTGTACTGGAATCGTTAAAATTACTCCGAAAGTTTATATTAAATTTCTCGAAAAAAAAAGGTTTTCTACAAAAAAAAAAATACGAGAAAGCCGTCAAGATCTTACCAAGAATTGTTCAAAAACCTTGCACTGCATTGTGTTTACGATTACGTCTGGAACTCTCTTGGGATTGTAAAAGAACATACAAAGCACCGTTAGAGAAGCCTACCATTGGCTTCTCTTGGAATTGTCTCCGCTTATTATTTTTTTTTTTTTGGTTTCGGCAAGATCCTGCATAGAAGTTGAAAATATTCTTGAAAAGATGTTCAGTAGATTTCTGGCAACAGCCTCGGGCTGATTTTCCCCTTAATAAAGAGTCAATCAAATCAATTTCTGGCAAGATCGTGAGTGAACTTAGTGTACTCCAAATGATCTTAGCAGAAATCTTGCATTATCTGTGGAAAACTACACACGTGACATTTGGATGCGCCTATCTGGTAATTTATAATGAGATCTTTGGAAGGTTTAAATTAGACCACATAAATTCAACAACATCCGTTCTTAGGGGACTCTCGGGATGTTTATAATTGAAGTTTTACAAAGTTTTTTTTAGGGGGCTGCAGCTTCAAAAAGGTTGAGCGCAACTGATCTACAAGCATATTCAATGCTAGCTGCTTAGTTTTGTCTCAAAAACCTTGATAATAAATCTTCGATTTCGAACTCAACTGTAAGGTCGTTTTCAGAGTAGTGTAAGTGCTAGACATGACAAGTCGATAAATTCGGTTTTTCATTTATTTATTCAAAAAACGTGCTTATGTACTTATTTGGAGTCAATTAACGATCGTTTGAAGAAATCATCAAAAAAGAGTGTTTCAGAACATTGCCACATATCTAGCAAGATTCTTCGCAAAAATCTCTCAAAGATCATTATTTAATAATAAAAAAATCTTTTTATCAGCTTCGAAACGATTCCACCATAGCCAATCAAAACAGTGAAGAATTTCGACTTTCAGCAGTTCTTTCAATAGTACGTGAAGGAAATTTAAAAAAAAATCTGGAGATCTCGAAAAATTTTAAAACAAATAAGCCGAATATAACCCAGGAATATCCTATATATGCCTCTAGGTACGATGCAAGTTTAATTTTCAAGTTCAAATTTTACATTGCAACTGTGTTGTCTATAAGTGCAGATAAAAACAATAAAATAAATTTGCCGGGCCAAAAGTAATTCCATAAAATCTCCCTGCAAAATCTAGTGTTCAGAATAAGAGTCTGCTTGGAATTTGTGACAAAACGGTATGTAATATTAAACATGTTTGTGGCTCTGAATTGTTAGTTGGGTACTAAATCGCGAATAATAAATAATTTTTGTTCTTATTTACGAATAGGTATTTGCACTATAGCATTGCCCAGGATGCAACTCATTGGTCGCTGAAACGTTATGCGACAAAGTTAAGAGTCGCGCGGGTTTGTTTTGTTATGATGCACGAAGACGAAAAGCAGGAAAAGTTTTATTGTGATGAAATCGCAGACATGCTGCTCGTGACGAATGGTGATTGTGATTTTGATGGTAACAATTTTACCCATCCCGATGGCACACTGGATTGGAATGCCGTGGAGCAGTTCTTTGCAAGTGATTTAGGTAAAGCTTCTACCTTTATATGAAAAATCTTTACATGACTGGGTTGCATTCAACTGGTTTGCAACAAGAGTGCGTATTCAAAAAGTGTTGCACGCGCACTGAATTCGGAGTACAGTAAAGATTGGCATAGTACGGTCGATTACATCGGATAATATACCCAGAGTTACTTAAGGTGATTATAAAACGAAGCCAAACTTTGAATTTTCAAGTGCACAAGACGAGAGAATCTGACAACAGTTCGCGTTGAAAACCAATCAAATTGCTTGCTTGCTGGTGGTGACCAATGGGATAGATTTTCAACGCGGAGCACTATTTGGTTCTCAAGTCTTGTGCTCTTGAAAATTCAAAGTTTGGCTTCGTTTTATAATCACCTTAAGTAACTCTGGGTATATTATCCGATGTAATCGACCGTACTATGCCAATCTTTTCTTCTTTTCAGGGTGGCCACCAAATTTCGATTTTGAAATTCCCGCTTTTTTCACGGTTTTCCCGGTATATTTTACTTAATTTTCCCGGTTTTTAATCCATTCTTTCCAACGACTTTAATAGAATTTTTCTATATCGTTTCTATGAAAAGTACTGCAATATTTTTTTTAAAACGGTTCAAAAAATTTTACTTATTTTTTTCTTAGTAATTTGATTGTTTATCAATAGTTTCACTATTGGAACAATAAGTTAACTATTAGATTGTTCTAATCTATATATAATCTTATCCTGAAAACTATGACATGATATAGTATTCATCTGAATCGATTTGTCTCGTGTTCGTCGAAAATCAATGAAGCTAATAAAACAGATCCTACTCTTGACACGACAGGAGTTTAATTTGAATGCTATTTGAACCATATTTAATTGCCTTTTAGACTAAATTTAAAATTTTCAACTTCAAGTTTGAGGATCTAGAGAACCTGACAACCGTTCGCGTTGAATATTTGATGGATTGGTTGCATTCTGCTGGTGATAAAACGATCAAAATTTCAGCTCAGATCTCTGTTGAGAACCAAATAGACTCGTGCTCTTGAAATTTCATGGTTTGGCTTTGGTATATAATCACCTTAAGCGCATCTTAATGCTGAATTTCAGATAATATGGCCGACAAAAGCCCCAGGTGTCTAAGTAAATCATCAAGATGCCCAAGTAGTTCTTTAACGTAATGTAAATTATTTCAATTCTTAAATCTTTCAATTTTCTTCTCTAAAGCAAATAAGTTCAAGGTATGAATGAAACAAATCCGCACATGTAGAAGCACTTACATAGGGCTCACTCACAATTTTAATAACACCGAAAATTATCATTTTTGACATCCATCCACCCTCTCGTAATGCTTTTTGTATGGATATTCTACACATTTTATATGTATGCGCTGTAGCAGCTTGATCGTTATTAAAATCGTAAATGCGCCCTTATTCAAAACTTTTGTCGACTAGATAACAAGTGACATATAAAAACTTTTATAAATAAAGGCTTATTTTCAAGATTAGTTGTGGTATCCAACAATTACAGAAGAGTGCTAACCAATCTGCAATAAGTAATAAAACTTTGATTCAAAACGTCAAGTAAAAAAAATAGAGAAAAGTTCAAAAAATATTAGCACTGACAGTGCGAGAACAAATATTCAAAAAAATATTTTGAAACGTTGCTTAGAAAAGAGTGAAGCAGTTTAAAGAAATATGATGTAGCATAGGTAGTAGAAATTAAATGATTAATGTTTGAAATTATTTCGAAATTGCGGATGCCATGAGAATGTCATTAAACATAACTACTTTCTATAATTTATTTTGGAGGTAATTTTGTAGATTACAGCTTGAAGATGTTCGTTCAAAACGATTTTCCCGGTGATCTTCTCAAATTCCCGGTTTTCCCGTCTTTTTCCCGGAGGATTCAAATTCCCGTCTTTTTCCCGCTTTTCCCGGTTCTGTCTTTTGGATATCAAGGAGGGAAACGATTCCGAATAAAGAATAAACTATGATAATTGTATAAAAACGACTACTTCATTATTTCTTAATAGTAATGGAGTAGAATGACATGCATTGAACAAAGGACACGGGTATACCACAAAAGGTCAAAGAAAACTGGTAGTGATTCATTTCGAATAGAAACAGATGGTTTCCCAATTATATTTACCAAATGAAAATGATATTTTTTCACATCAAATATATCTATTTAGATCAGGTTTAGATCTATTTTCACAAAAAGCATGTGGTGGTAAACCAAACTGTAGGCCCAATGCCAACGACTCCGAAGGACCAAAAGACAAACATCCACTAAATTTTCCACCGGAATCGCTCGGAAGGCTAACTGCTTCCACCGTCTCCTATTTGCAACTCAAACGTCACACCGCATTGTCTACCTCCTAGAAATCTAGCTCTGAAAAGAGCTGGATTGAATTAACTCTTTGTAAAGCGGCAGGCAGAGAGAACAATCGGCGACCATGAAGACGAGCTAAACTCAGAAACTTGTTCTGAACCCTCTGGAGCTTTAGATGGCAGCTCTCCCAGACCGGCATGCCGTACTCGATCACGGGACGAATGATTTGTTTGGAGACAGCAAGTTTGTTCTTTTGAGACAGTGTCGATCTTCGGTTTATGAGGGGATACAGCATCGTGCTGCACCTTATGGCCGTTTTGTCAACTTGTTGTCGAAAGATCAGCTTGCTATCCAAAGTCAAACCTAGATAATCGGCCTCGTTGGACCATTCAACCGCTGTGCCGTTAAGGGTGATTTTACAATCCTCAGCCGGAACAAGTCTGGGGGATTTGGATTGGGGGAAGAGGATGAGCTGGGTCTTCGCTGCGTTGATATCTTCCAGCTGGTGAGGAATGCTGTCAAGAAATCCAAGCCTCGTTGGAGTTTTGCCGTGAGCGCTCTGATCTCTTCCGCTGTAGACGATGGAGGTGTCATCTGTGAACAGAGACAGCGCACCTCCTCCTGGGAGTTCGTGCATATCGAAGGTGAACAAGTTGAACATCAGTTGCCCTGGGGAACGCCTGCGATGATGTCGTGCGCATCGGAAATTGCTCCATTTAGCGAGACCCGGAATATCTTCGCTGACAAATAGTTTTGCACTATTTTCATCAGGTAGATGGGAAGATTGTGCTTGAACACCAGGCCATCATGCCAGACGTTGTCGAATGCTTTTTCAACATCGAGCAGAGTCATGGCAGAGGTTTTGGATAAGGACTTGTTCCGTCTGAGGATGTTGATGACTCGGGACAGTTGGTGCACGGTTGATCTACAGCGTCGCAATCCAAACTGTTCCTCGAGCAGGATGTTGTTTTGCTCAACAGAAGCAAGAAGTCGGCTATAAACTGCCCTTTCGTAAAACTTTGATAACACTGAGAGAAGGCTGATGGGGCGATAGCTTTTGAGAGAGGAAGGATCGTTGCCAGGTTTCCTGATGGGGACGACTTTAGCTGACTTCCAGGGCGATGGGAAGTAGCTAAGCCGCGAGGTGATCATAGAACTGGACACTCAAGTGATTGAGTACAAAGTTCATTATGCTATCGAAACCTGAAGCCTTCATATCTTTGGAGCATTTTAAATAGGTCGAGAGTTTGTCAGCTGTGATCTCCAACTCCTCCGAGAAGTCGTTGGGAATCTGATGGAGATTGTTTGCATGCTCATTAAGGCAGCTTTTTGTGGACTGATGATGTTGCGTCCAAGATTATGTGAGCTGACGAAATGTCGACTTATTTCGGCTGCCTTCTCAGCAGGCGTTATCAAGCGATCTACGGGGCCATTGTTATCTAGCGGAACCTACGGTGGAATGGGCCTAGGCTTGGTTTTTCTTTTTCAATTTTTGTTAGCTTCCAGAACGGCTGAGCACAGTCGGGAAGAGCGCAAAACTTTGATTCCTGAGGTCCACCATTCTGGCCTTGATAATTTTGTTCATCCGATTGACATCGGATTTTAAGGGCAGGCAACTTAGTTCGGTGGTACTGTCTGCGGGTGGTATTACGAAGTTGGATCATATATTTAGTAAGCCTATCGATTGGTATATTGTTGCTCACCTGACTGGTTGCCGGCACGTGCCGTTCCCTGGCCTGGGAGATCGCCTCTTCGATGGCATGCAGCTGCCGATCGATGTCATCAGATGTTTCGGGTCGCACCTCGTAGTCGACGTGGGTAGCGACACACTGCTGGAACTGGCTCCAGTTGACACGATGATAGATGCGCCGAGTCGTGAGATGCCGGTCGACCGAGGACCCAACTTCGGCCACCACCGGATAGTGGTCCGAGCTGAGTTCTTGGTTGACGACCGGTTGAGAGAAGTTTACCACGTTAGTGATAAACAGCATCCAGGTCCAAGATGTTGAAGTCACCTCCCTCCAAGCCTCGATGCAGGATTACTCCGTTTCGCTTTCTTCGGAGGTTCCCCCAAGCTTCGTGCTTCGCGTTGAGGTCGCCAGCGATGATGTACTGCCCGCGCCGCCGAGTAGCTTGGTGATATCCTGCCGTAGGGCCGTGGCCGACCCATCGTTGTGGTTCGCTTGCGTTGGGTAGTATGCAGCGATCGGGCCATCAGAAGCTTGCACTTCTACTCACACGGCCTCGACGAGTTTGAGCTGCAGGCTCGGCAGTAGGCGACAGTTGATGTTGTGGCGCAAAGCGGTGGCGACTCCCCCTCTTTCAGGGCCGGTCCGATCTAGCCGCACAAGTCGATATTTGGGAATGGAGACACTCAACTTAGGCTTAAGGAACGTCCTATGATGATGGCAATGTCGATGCTTTTCTACGCAAACATTTCTTTCCATAATAGCTTCCTTTTCTTTTAGCACCATCTTGATTGGACCTTGATTTCTCTATTTTTCGATTATGTCCGGTACTGGGGGATTACCCTCTTTCGGAGGGACTGCAGGTGTGATCGCTGGATGAAATTTTGTGAAATCCCTTAAGGTAACCAAGGTAAAATTTCTGGAGTAGGAATCTCTGGAGTCACAAGAATTTACTATTAGAAATCACTGAAAAGAGGAAAACTAACTATTTTGATTAAAGAAGGGACTATACAGACCTTCTATCAAAAAGAAAAACTTTTCAGAAACTTGCATTTAAATAGTGATCAAGTCGCTAAAAGATACATGCCAACAATCATGTATGAGAATCGTTTCCACATTTTTAACAATTAACATTTTCTTTTCAGTTCCTCATGATAAGCCTTTGACCTACAAACAATGCAGTGGATTGATGCCCAAATTCCACGCCTTCTTGAAACGATGTCCAATCGTAGAATACCTGCCCGAGATGCTGACATGGTGCAATCGATTAGATGTGATAGTTATGTCGTTACATGCAACGACGTTAACCAGGACGTTGATACTCTCATCTGTCCTTGAGTATTCACTAGGAAACATTTTCCTCAGCAGGACAGGTATTACACCACCACATTTGTTACGAGATCTGCTGATGACCGACACCTTGGCGACTGAGCTAGGTGAAACTATTATATACCTTCTGAGACTCCTACTAGGCACCCCAAATGGAATCAACTTGAGAAATTTGGTCTGGCATGGTTTCCTCAGTGACGACGATCTTAGCCCAATCTACAACAATTTCCTGCTGTTGATTATGACGTCGATAGGAAAGGTTCTGCTCGAGCGAAACTCTGCCTTGAAGCATCGAAGTTGTTCCCTTGATGCTCAGATGTTAGTCACTGAAATGGGACTTGAAAATTTCAATGAATTACAGTTGAAAAATTGCCTCATGAATCATCCACAAATATCGAATCTTCAACTCAGAGATTGGACGCAAACTTTGAAGTACTACAAAAAGGACCAATTCTATTTTTGTGTGAGTCACGCCCTAATCCAGCTGGAAATGTACCTTCGGAGATTGTATGGTCAACTCTACCGAAGGGATTGGCGAGCAAAACTGGACGAGTATTACATAATCATGGACACCGTATTTGAAGAGTACAATTCCATCACACAAGATCGCAATCGAATGTATGATTATTTTCCTAATTCTCTGTTGGAACTGGTCTACGACCTATTTTCAGCGATGAACGGTCCAAGAATACGAGACAAGCTAAGTCACGGAGAACTTCAGCTAGATCAGGTCGATAAAACCATGGCCGAAGCAGTTCTGTACACTTGCTCTTTGGTCATAGAGAACGATTCAAAGTTTACCTATAGAAGCGTATATCATCCCAATGCGATTGCACAAGCCAAACTCAAGGAATGCAAAGCTGCATTGAACCAAATTAAAACTTTAAGGTTTCCAAAGAACTTAAACGACTCGGAACCGGCTGGAGACGTCCCATTCATACCTGAGGTTTGCATTATGGAAAAGATCAATATATTTCATCGTCCAGGCGGCGAGGAGATAGTGGTAGGATATTTGCAAAGGATAGCCACAACGCTGAAACTAGCTGCCAAGAATCTTCACCAATCACTGGGTTTGAAAATAGGCGCCATGGAAAGGAGAGAACTACGATCTCGGGCAAGGAATACGCTCAACAATATGCTGAAGATGCTGCCGACAATCACCGCAGCGTTTGAGCATGTGCTGACCCTGTTGGTGTGGATATTCCACTGTCTTATGGAAGCTGACGAGTTACACGATTTGAATAAACTTATTAGGTAAATTATCATTTATAATTATTTTGACGTCAGCTCATTTGCACTAATATTCGCTGTAGTCTCATAATAGTGATTCAACAGGTGGAAGGTTTGATAAATTTATCATAGCTCAACTACTATGGTACTCGCGTAACTATTATACAAGCCATTTGTATGAATAGCTTTGAGAGTATTTTTTTTATTTATTGATGCCTTAGTCAATGTTTTATCGTAATATTGGATCATTAAAGCTGTATATATCTCTTTAAACACATTGCAAGCCAGAGGAGAAAATATGTGTGATTATTATCAAACATTTATAAGGTTCTTAGAACATTTGCTGTGTAGTATACACTACCTGCGTCTAATTATTGAATTACAAAATATTAATCAGGCAGTACTTCGTGATGACCTAAGCAATCGAATTTGCTTCATCGCACATTATTTATTTATTTCTTTTTTTCTTGGCATTAACGTCCCCACTGGGACAGAGCCGGCTACTCAGCGTAGTGTTCTAAGAGCACTTCCACAGTTATTAACTGAGAGCTTTCTTTGCCTAAATTGCCATTTTCGCATTCAATACTCTTTGCCCAGGGAAGTCAAGGAAATTTCCATTACAAAAAGATCCTGGACCGACCGGGAATCGAACCCAGACACCTTCAGCATGGCTGAACTCTAACCACTACGCAAAGGAACACCATTTTTGTTGTCCGGTACTCTCGCAACATGCCCTGCCCAACGCACCCTTCCGACTTTCGCCACCTTCTGGATACTGGGTTCGTCGTAGAGCCTAGCGAGCTCGTGGTTCATCCTCCGCCGGCACAAACCGTTCCTGCACACCGCCAAAGATGGTCCTAAGCACCATTCTTCGCTCAAACAAGTGTTTGCAGGTCGTTTCCCTGCATGGCCCAGGTTTCATGTCTACAGAGGACCACCGGACTTATTAGCATTTTGTACATACCATGTACTATTTGATACGGGAGTGAATCTTTCTCGATCGCAGCTTCTTCTGCAGTCCATAGTAGGCGCGATTTCCACTGCTCATGCGTCTCCGTATTTCACGACTAACGTTGTTATCAGCCGTTAATAAAGATTCGAGGTAGACAAACTCATCAACCACCTCAAAAATATCCTTGTCTATCGTAACACTACTTCCTAGGCGTCCCCGGCGTGAAGATTTGGTCCGTCGTCGAGCTACCGTTGATGAAACAAGCTTGATAACTTCCCCCAAACTCATTTGCTATTGGTGATAGATGACAGAAGATAATTTGGGATAGCATTTTGTAGGCGGCATACAGGACAGTGATCGCACGATAGTTTTCACATTCCAGTTTGTCGCCCTTCTTGTAAATGGGGCATATGACCCCTTACTTCCACTCCTCCGGCAGCTGTTCCGTTTCCCAGATTCTGACAATCAGCCGGTGCAGACAGGCGGCCAACATCTTCGGCCCTATTTTAATGAGTTTAGCTCCAATATCATCCTTTCCAGCTGCTTTGTTGTTCTTGAGCTGGTTGATGGCATCCTTAACTTCCCTCAATGTGAGAACAGGTTGGTTTCCTTCAACCGCCTTGTTGACGTAATCACTTCCTCCGCTGTTGTGACCCTCTGTTCCTGTGTTCTCCGTGCCATTCAGTTGTTCATCGCAGTGCTGCTTCCACCTTTCAATCACCTCACGTCCGTTTATCAAGATGCTTCCATCCTTCTCCCTTCACATTTCGGCTCGATTGAAATCTATGAGAGCCTAGATAAGGCCTACGTAGAGTGCCCAATATAAGATGTGAAGATAGTCATCAGCGACGCAAATACGCAGAACGAGAAAGAAGACTACTTCCGACACGTCATTGAAATGGAAAGCCTTCATTCCGTTGGGAAGAATCAACGTTTCTGGAGATGTCAACAGCCTGTGGGACCCTATCCACGAAGCTGTGATAACAACGGCGCAGGAAGTTAGTGCCACTGGTCACAGGCAAAGACAAAACGTCTGGATCGATGGAGAGTGACAGACGTGAAGCCAGAAGCCGTATGCATGTGGCTGGTACCCGACACAACAGAGAGCGGTACATGCAGGCTTGATAGAAACTTTTCTGCAAGGCAAAGAGGAGGCGATTTTGCCGTTTTTCTGAGGAGAAAAAACTAAACTCAAAATTTTTAACACAGATCCTCAAGCGGTTCGAGTGAGAGTGCAAACAAATGCGAGGATTTTTTCAGGTACTCTCTATTTCTTGTTGCGATGCTCACCTTTAGGTATCAGGTATCAGAAGGCCGGCTCCAAAGGCACGTTCCCCACCAGTTGGGAGATTTGTGCCATCGCCATATTTGAGCCTATTTCATCATCTACCCGATGGGAGAGGAAAGGGAAGGGAAAGATGGGAGGAAATAGGAGTGGGGTCCCTTGAAGAGGGAAGATCGCATAAGCGAAATGAGAGCATGTAGCTCCATACCACAATGGGTTCGAACAGCGCCCTAAAAAGGGCACTGCAAAACGCATGAGCGTAAAGAGAGCCTATAGCTCATTACCACAGCGGGTTAAGAATAACAGAATGTCCTGAAGATTCAGGCTTCTGAATTCAGTTTCACTTAATAAGTGTTTACCAAGTAATTGGAATCGCATTTGCGCAAAAACTGGACAGTTACATATCAGGTGATACGAAGTTCCATAATCGGAGTCACAACTATCACACACAAATGAGTCAGCACGCTGAATATTTGCCATGTGATAGTTGAGTCGGCAGTGGCCTGTCAACGCTCTGACCAAGAGACTGCAATTCTGCTTTGACAGATTTGTTAAATACTTCGCCACCTTTGGAGATGGCTCAGTAATATACAATTTTGTTTGACGACACGACTCCAAACTATTCCAATATTGCTTGTGCTGAGTTGCCGCCCAAGAGTTTATCTGAAGCTTCACCCAGCACTTCGAAATTGGAATAGCCGGCTCAGGGCCAATGAAGTCATGCGATGCTCCATCGCGAGCTAGCTCATCAGCCAATTCATTTCCAGCGATGGAAGAATGGCCAGGTACCCATACAAGGTTTACAGAGTTAACTGAATTCAGTTCCTCAATTTGAGTTCGACATGCGATAACAAGCTTCGACCTTGAGTTGGCCGAAGCGAGAGCTTTTATAGCAGCCTGACTATCTGAACAGAAGTATATGACTTTACCCATTACGCGCTGTTGAAGTGCTGATTGCACTCCACACATAAGAGCAAATATTTCCGCCTGAAAAACGGTGCAGTTTCTACCAAGTGAGTAAAACTGATTCAGCCTTAGCTCACGAGAATATACTCCTGCACCAGCTCTACCTTCAAGAAGGGAGCCATCAGTGTAACATACTATATTGCTTGATATACTTCTTTCCAAATAGCCAGACGTCCACTCTTCCCGTGAAGGGAATTGTGTGGTAAATGTCCTGTAAGGAAAGTTACAAGCAATTGTGAGATCACTTGGAGCAAGGACAATTTTGTCCCAATTCACCAAAAGTGGAAACAACGAAGTGTGTGTAGATCTACGATTCACTGGATTTTTCTCCAGTAGATCCAGTACCCATAAACGGTAAGAGCAAGAAAGTGCTTCTTGTTTAAGATATATGTGTAGTGGCGCAACGTCGAAAAGGGCCTCGAGCGCTGCTGTGGGAGTTGTAGAGAACGCACCAGACATCGCCATCAAGCACATCCTTTGGAGATGGCCCAATTTTGATTGGATTGTTCTCACTTCGCCCTTTTGCCACCACACAAGACATCCATATGCCAATATTGGCCGAACAACTGTTGTGTAAATCCATTTGATATATTTGGGTTTGAGGCCCCAAGTTTTACCAAAGGTTCGCCGGCATTGACCGAAGGCCATGCAAGCTTTTTTGACTCTGAGATCAATGTGAGGTGTCCATGAAAGTTTGGAATCTAGAATGACTCCAACATACTTTACTTGATCAGTCACATTAATCTCAGTGCCAAAAAGACGTAAAGGTCGAATTCCATCGCGGTTTCGTCTTTCCGTAAAAAGAACAATAGATGTTTTATTCGGGTTAACCGAAAGGCCATATTGGCGACACCAACTCTCGACTACCTGAAGAGCACTTTGCATCAGGTCGAATAGGGTGCTTATGCACATACCAACTATCAGAGCTAGATAGTCGTCGGCAAATCCATAAGTTGGAAAACCGCAATTATTGAGTTGCCTCAATAGCGTATCTGCTACGAGATTCCACAAAAGTGGTGACAAGACTCCCCCTTGGGGGCATCCGCAAACACTCAATTTTCGAATCGCTGCTTGACGCAATGTCGAGAAGAGATGTCGGTTTTTGAGCATTTGATGAATCCAATTGGTAATCATTGTAGGTAGCCCATGGTTTCGTGCGGCTTCCAATATGGCATCGAAAGACACGTTATCAAAGGCACCCTCAATATCCAAGAAAACACCCAAGCAGGATTGCTTCTGAGCGAATGCTTTCTCGATATCGTATACAACTTTGTGTAAGAGAGTCACAGTGGACTTTCCAGATTGGTAAGCATGTTGATTCACATGAAGAGGCATGTTTGCCAAATAAACATCACGGATGTGATGATCGATAATGCGTTCCAGACATTTCAGAAGAAAAGAGGTCAGACTGATTGGTCTAAAACTCTTCGCTTCCTCATACGACGCACGTCCTCCTTTTGGGATAAACTTTACAGTAATATCACGCCAGGATTTGGGAATGTACCCGGTAGCAAAACTGCTTACAAGTAGCTTTTTCAAAACATGTTTGATAGACTCAAATCCCTTTTGGAGCAGAACAGGATAAATCCCATCCGCTCCTGGAGATTTGAAAGGAGCAAAACTATTAAGTGCCCATTGAATCGATTCAGTAGTTACGATACTGCGAGCCGAGGCCAGAGACTCGTAACTACATGAAAAGACATTTGGTTCATCCGTAGATGCTATGTCCACACATCCGGGGAAGTGTGTATTGAATAAACATTCTAAAACTTCTTCATCGGAAGAAGTAAAGTCACCATTAGGTAAGCGAATTTCGTTCACTTGGAAATCCTTAGATTTTGCAAGGATTTTGTTCAGCCGACTGACTTCACTCAAACTGGAAACATTTGTACAAAGGTTTTTCCAGCCGGATCGTTCAGCAGAACGAAGAGCCTTCTTGTAAGCCTTGCGAGCTGACTTGAACGACTCTGATCCAGCTGAACGGCGTCTGTTCCAACTCCTTCTACATTGTTTCCTGAGTCTAGTCAGATCGGAATTCCACCATGGGGTCCCTCTTGTAGTCTTTACAGACCGCAGAGGACATGCTTCTTCAAAAGCTTCCATAATGTAGGATGTTGTAGTATCAACGGCATCATCCAGATCACTTGGATTTTCAATGGACGAAGAATATCCATGAAATTTGGTCGCAACCAATTCAATGTAGAGTTCCCAGTTTGTTGACCGGGGATTCCTAAAACGCAAAGTCTGCGCAGTTACATTTGAATGTTCAAAGAAGATGTAGCGATGATCAGATAATGATTCCTCATCTGATACATGCCAATTCGTCAACTCGTGACTGATTCTATTCGAGCAGAGCGTTATGTCTAACACTTCTTCTCTATTAGAAACCATGAAGGTTGGGCGATTGCCTATGTTAAGTAATCCAAGGTCTGTACTACTTAAGTATTCCATCAGACTGGAGCCTCTCAAATTGATATCCGAGCTGCCCCAGATGATGTGATGAGCATTGGCATCACTGCCCACAATCAGCGGAAGGCCTTTTGTTACGCAGTGTACGACAACTCGTTTGAAGTCATCCGTTGGGGATGGTTCATCATGTGGTAAATATACCGAACAATAGACGTATTTCCTGTTGAGGTCACCAACAGAAACATCGATTGTGACAGCACATACATCTCTGGTAGTTAACTCAGAAATGAGTGTAGCAACGATTGCTTTATTAACGAGCACGCATGCGCGGGGCATGGAGCGCGAGTTTGCCATTTCAAGTTTGCTAAAAGTAGCAAAAACTGGGTCCACAAGGTTACCTAGATAGAAGTTCCCTCTACGAAAGTAGGGTTCTTGAACTAGCGCCACTTGGGCTGCACCATTTTGCATGAGTCTGCAAAGATTGATTTTGTACATACCACGTACTATTTGATACGGGAGTGAATCTTTCTCGATCGCAGCTTCTTCTGCAGTCCATAGTAGGCGCGATTTCCACTGCTCATGCGTCTCCGTATTTCACGACTAACGTTGTTATCAGCCGTTAATAAAGATTCGAGGTAGACAAACTCATCAACCACCTCAAAAATATCCTTGTCTATCGTAACACTACTTCCTAGGCGTCCCCGGCGTGAAGATTTGGTCCGTCGTCGAGCTACCGTTGATGAAACAAGCTTGATAACTTCCCCCAAACTCATTTGCTATTGGTGATAGATGACAGAAGATAATTTGGGATAGCATTTTGTAGGCGGCATACAGGACAGTGATCGCACGATAGTTTTCACATTCCAGTTTGTCGCCCTTCTTGTAAATGGGGCATATGACCCCTTACTTCCACTCCTCCGGCAGCTGTTCCGTTTCCCAGATTCTGACAATCAGCCGGTGCAGACAGGCGGCCAACATCTTCGGCCCTATTTTAATGAGTTTAGCTCCAATATCATCCTTTCCAGCTGCTTTGTTGTTCTTGAGCTGGTTGATGGCATCCTTAACTTCCCTCAATGTGAGAACAGGTTGGTTTCCTTCAACCGCCTTGTTGACGTAATCACTTCCTCCGCTGTTGTGACCCTCTGTTCCTGTGTTCTCCGTGCCATTCAGTTGTTCATCGCAGTGCTGCTTCCACCTTTCAATCACCTCACGTCCGTTTATCAAGATGCTTCCATCCTTCTCCCTTCACATTTCGGCTCGATTGAAATCTATGAGAGCCTAGATAAGGCCTACGTAGAGTGCCCAATATAAGATGTGAAGATAGTCATCAGCGACGCAAATACGCAGAACGAGAAAGAAGACTACTTCCGACACGTCATTGAAATGGAAAGCCTTCATTCCGTTGGGAAGAATCAACGTTTCTGGAGATGTCAACAGCCTGTGGGACCCTATCCACGAAGCTGTGATAACAACGGCGCAGGAAGTTAGTGCCACTGGTCACAGGCAAAGACAAAACGTCTGGATCGATGGAGAGTGACAGACGTGAAGCCAGAAGCCGTATGCATGTGGCTGGTACCCGACACAACAGAGAGCGGTACATGCAGGCTTGATAGAAACTTTTCTGCAAGGCAAAGAGGAGGCGATTTTGCCGTTTTTCTGAGGAGAAAAAACTAAACTCAAAATGTTTAACACAGATCCTCAAGCGGTTCGAGTGAGAGTGCAAACAAATGCGAGGATTTTTTCAGGTACTCTCTATTTCTTGTTGCGATGCTCACCTTTACTCACACTTCAAAAGAACTCTGGAATCTGCCGCCTGAACAAACAGTCCTCGGGGAGTTGTGAGAGCACCCTTTTTTGATGGAATTTTACTCTGTTGTATTTTGCGCTGCATCTTCCTCGCTCATTATTCGTTGCCTCTTTGCTTAGCATTTTTTCGCTCCCTCGCAAAGAAGCAAAGTCAGCACGCTGCTCTAGAGTATTTCACCGAACTCTAATGATGTTGAGGAGCATTATCAAGCCTGCGGTACATGACAGCGAGATACGAAGAAAAGCGAATCCACCGCAGACATAAAAGGCAACACGAAGAAAGTGTGAAAGCATAAACCGTAACAACATGCCGATATTTTATGCAACGGTCAATGGCACGCGGCTCAATACCGTACCAGTGCCCTCCATGTGCAATGATCGAGAAGTGAATTTGCTGACCGATAAAACGGCTATGGCTGCCAGGTGAAATGAGCACTTGCAGCAGTTGTTGAACGGTAAAAATGGAAATGTAGCGGATGTACCGTGTATGATCATAGAAGAGCTTGAAAAGGCTATCAGTGAGCTGGGGCCTTTCTTAGCCGTGTGGTTAGAGTCCGCAGTTACAAAGCAAAGCCATGCTGAAGGTGTCTGGGTTCGATTTCCGGTCGGTCCAGGATCTTTTCGTAATGGAAATTTCCTTGACTTCCCTGGGCATCGTACCTGCCACACTATAATATATTATACGAATGCAAATATGGCAACTTTGGCAAAGAAAGCTCTCAGTTAATAACTGTGAAAATGCTCATAAGAACACTAAGCTGAGAAGCAGGCTCTGTGAGTACGTAATGCCAAGAATAAGAAGAAGAAGAAGTGAACTGAAGAACTGTAAGGCTGCTGATACTAATGACAAGATCCCGGTCGAGCTTCTCAAACACGGAAGTGAGCAGCTTTACCAGTCGATCCGATCCACTGAGTACTTCTGAAGGTATGGGAAGACGAAGAAATGCCCACCGGCTGGTTGATGGTCTTGCGAATGAGCTTAAATAAATTCCGGGAGTAGAACTTGCAGACTCACCATCTGTTTATAGATTTCAAGGCGGCATACGATGCAGTGGAAAGAAATGCGATGTGGCAGATAATATCTGAACATGGTTTTCCGGCGGAACTAATTAGACTGATACGTGCTATGCTGGATGGTTCGAAATCAAGTGTTCGGTTTGCAGATGAGGTTTCAATCTCTTTTATGAATTTAGACGGATTGAAGTAAGGAGACGCACTTTCAAATTTACTGTTCAACATTGCACTGGAGAGGAGATCTGGAATGCAGAGAAACGGCACTATCATCACACGGTCGCACATGCTCCTTGGCTTTGCGGATGATATCGACCGCAGTTCAGTGAAAAACTCTCTACGGGCACTAAGCGTGGACTCGGTCGGGAACTCGAAAATGGTGTGTGGCGCAGACGCATGAATCACGAGTTATATCAAGTGTATGAAAATGCGAATATTATTAAGCGTGTAAAATACGGCAGACTTCAGTGGGCTGGTCAGTTAGTATGAATGTCGGAAGACAGAACAGCGAAAAAAAATCAGAAGGAAACCAGTTACATATCTATAGGCGACTTCGTGGAAGACCGCGAATACACTGGCTGTACGCAGTAGAAGATGACGTGGCGACCCTAAACGTTAGGGGCAACTGGAGAAGTATTGCTCAATACCGACGAAGATGGAGATCTACAATACGCTCGGCCATGGTGAGAGGCTACGCTTTAAGACATCTTCAGAAATTGAAGATGTGATTTATCCAAAGATGTCTGCACATATTCTTTAGGATTTCTTATGGCATTGTCGTCCAGGATTTTTTTTAGGATCTCAACCTTGAGATTTTAGAAGAATGTCTTCAGAAATTATTGCAGATATTGCTTCAGGAGTCCCTTCATAGATGCTTAAAACAAATCTCAAGGAAATTGCCAAATAATCAGTTCAAGACTTTCACCCCAAGGATATTTTATTAGAAATTATTGGAGATTTTTCGGAAACAAAATCCACAAAGGGATCATCCAAAAATGGCGTCCATCATTAGGGGGAGGGGTTTTTTTTTTCTTTAAATTGCCTAGTTCTTTCCACCTTTACAATAAAAGTGTTTATAAGGTACCGTGGGGCAAGTGGGTAATGGAATTCGCATAGTTGAGATTCTTCAAATTCTAGAGACTTTAAATTGAAACAAATGAGGTCGTGTATATTTTTTAGCTTGACTTCCACCAAATATAAGCAGCATGCTGAAATTGATTTTTATGAAAAATTAAAGAAAAAATACAGAAAAAGTTTTTGAAAAATGTCTCCTTACTTTTCACTTGCCCCAAAAGTGGGGCAAGTGAAAAGTTTACCGTTTCGAACAATAATTTTAAAAACAAACAGTTATATTTACGATTTCTATTAGCTTTAACATTTGTTAAGGCTTCCCAATGAACAATAACATAGTTAACATATAAACAAAGAAAATGTTATTCTTTTCACTTGAATTTTCTTCTGTTCAGTTATGTTAGTTGATATGATTCGACAACATTATAACTGCAACATTTCCAATGTTAGTTCTTACATTATAGGACAGCAAATGCATTTCTGCTCGGTAGAATTTCCACCGCTCGTTAGGCAGCATCCATTTATTACGTAACGCCAAAATTGGCCATTTCTGGACCCCCTCCCCCCGTCCGTAACGCTTTTTGTATGAAAAATTTAAAATTTTTGTATGAGCCGTAACGCTTGAGCTTACTCAACCCCTCCCCCTAGAGCGTTACGTAATTTGTGGATGCCGCCTTATTTGTTTTTGAGAAAGTCGAATATGACGTCGGATAACTCTTCGGGAGAAATCAAACGGAATCCTTCAATAACGTAGTTAGAATCTTTTTTATGTGGATAGACCTATACCCCATGTTTATGTTTTGAACTAGCTTACATAGACATTCCACGAGATTTCCGTGTGTTCTCTAATATTGCAACTTTTCAGTCAACGTCTTCCTTTTAATTGGCTGCCCGAAGTAGACATATTAATATTGTAATGTTTAGCAACATCTTTTAGAGAAGTTCCATGATTTCTAATAGCTTTTAACGCTTGGGTATAGTGTTTCTTGAATTATCAGCACGTTATGTTTTTCTATGATAATTGCGAACCATGTTTACTTATGGCTACTTAAAGAGAAAACTGAAATTCAATCTTTAATGATAAACTTTTCACTTGCCCCACCTGATAAGAAAATTGACGATATTTAAATTTAGTTATTTTTAGGTCTACGTCGAATTAATTCTAAAACTTTTTTTATTGCAGTTTGAAACTGTCACAGAGGACAACTAAGAAGTGGTACAGGAAATTATTTTCCGCAACTTTTTTCCACTGAAAATATTAGAATAAGATTGTACGCCGCCAACTTGTTACGGAGTAACAGTTGACAGGTTAACAATTTTTCGCTCTATTATGCAAAAATGGCTGAAAAATCTCAGAAATCTCTTACCTATCGTAATGTTCTCAATGGCCTCAAAGGTTTACGCATGAGTTTAAAACATTAATTCACATATTCAGTAAAATATATCAATTGTTTTCACTTACCCCATTTACCCACTTACCCCGCGGTACCTTAATAACAGCGAGTGCAATAGAAGTGATCGAAGTGATTTTTTTTATTACGGTCGATGTGATGATTCTTAGTTTAACTAGGGTGCCGGTGCCATTAGTGAACTACCTAAGCTATAAAAAATCATAACAAAATAACGACAAGCCTTAATAGAGATCTTTTGGCGTCAACAGAAAGATTTCAAACTCTAAAATATAAAAAGAGTGATAACATTATTTTTTTAACATAAAATCGCTTGAGCCACTATAGGTACACGTGTTCCAGTAGTTGCGCTAGTGCTCCAGTAGTAGACGTTCAGGAATGATACAAGGAATTTTGAACAAAATGGTAAATTTTTACACAGGTTTAACATTTTTCCATCGGAACAGCAACTAATATCTGTCGAATGAATCATAAAGATCATCTCTGGGATTTTTCTTCATTTTTATACATCCATTATAAAACTGCTTCCATCCGTTGATCCACTACTGGAACACGACGGCAACTATTGGTGCAAGGGAGCAATTTTTTTGCGTAAACTTAATTATTTATATGACTTTATGATTGAATAAAAAGCTGAAATTTGGCAAAATGACTAAGGACTGTTCATTTTATAAAGTGGACACTTTGTTTATGCTACATCTTTTTTATTTATTGATAAAATCGTAATCGGTTTTCTGTGTATCGTTGACCTATTATTCTAAAATGCTATAAAAATATAAAATCTTTGAAAATGCTTTTGGTTGAAGAGCTAAATAGTTTTTCCAAAAACTTTTAAAAAAAAGCTGTCACTCAAAGTTTAACATTATTTTTCGCAAAACAAAAATCCTTATTTTTATGAACAAATTGTATGTTTGTATCCTTTACTATTCTACTAAAGGTAAAGCTTTAAAAATATCAATTATATTCCACCATTCTATGACATTAGGTAACTTCAGTGATTTACCCATTTATGGCCAAATTTGCTGATACACCATCCTTTCACTCCCAGCAAAAGAGAACAGTAAAAAGCGTGTTCAAAACTAGTTTGGATTACTAAAGAAACTATATTAGTATAAACGAAAGCTAAATCGTGAGATTAAACCACAGTCTTAAGTATAAATTTTACTGTTTATGGTAGTTTTACTAAAAAGTCTCATACTTTTAAAATTATGCACGCATATTTATCGATCTACAGCAAATTGTAAACAGTTTTCTCCGAATTTTTCAATTGGTAATCTCAGAATAACATATTATGAAAATAATATGTGGATAATAAAATCGATTTTATTACAGCAGTGTTGCCAATTTTCATGATTGTAAATGTACTTTGATAGGTCTTCTAAGAATAAAGCAATTGTGTTTCTGTTGTGCTTTGAATGTGACGTGGGGACTTACTAAGTAACTCTATGAAGGCGTAAGTTATTTTTCATATTAATACTATACTAGCACTTCCGTCAGGACGTACTTTTACACAAAAAATTCTACTCATATCAATTCCCATCAAATTTAAAAAAAAATTCTTTAAAAATATACGGGAAAATTGATTTTATTATATCTGTAAAATTGTTGCTCCAAAAATAACTTGATTTTTTCCATCAGGCTTCTGATTGATGATGCTTTCGAAGAACAAGCCTTTTTTGAAAATAGAAAATATAAATTATCGAATTTTCCAGCCAATTTCTTACAATCATTGATTTTGATAACCTCAAAAAATCGACCGATCTAATCGTTGTTCCATATTCGTGTGAAATTTAATTATTTTGGAGAATTTTTATTATCACAACATTGTACAATACCAGTCGAACGATGTGCAAAAAACCGATTGAAATTTCATTGATTAATAAGAAAGATACAGCATGCACAAGGTGTCCACTTTATAAAATGAACAGTCCTTAAACTAGAGGTGGTGTTACCACCAAAAAAACACATGTCGTTTTTATTGAAAAATGTACGTTTTATTCCATAGTCCAATCTACTGGTACATTATAACCATTGGTACCGGCACCCTAAATAGTAAAAACAAAACAAAAAAATAAAATAATATTTAACATCCTTAAATTGTTGGTAATAAAATAAATTGGTATGGAAGTGGCGTGATGTAATATTGATGAAACTTGTAGCTGTGATGGTGGGAAGTGATAACGAAAGTTCATGAATATCGGTTATAGAAGTGATAGTGTCAAAAACAAAAGTGTTGACAGCAAAAGTGTGGAAATTTTGTGACAGTGAATGACAAAATGAAATGGGGATGAAACTATTTCGTTCTTCACTTTAACCACTCTAGTAGCCTTTCAGGTCTTATCATAATTTTATAGTAGTCTGGAATACTAGACTGCAAAACTACGGCAAGGGCTGATTGCTACTAAGGGTACACAGTGACCATTCGAGAGACATTGCTTAGGAACGTCTTTGTGATGAATGTAATAGAGGTTTATTAACGTAAATGTTGGGCAGGAGCTTAGGGCAGGTTAAAAGTCTCAGTACTACCCCTAAAACTACAGACAAAAAAAATATTGGAGATTTTTCGGAAACAAAAACCACAAAGATAATGAGATAAGACTTGGTAGATTATTTTAGATAAATAAAAAAAACAATCCATTTCCCGCACAATATTCAGTATGATTTGATAAACCAGAAAAAAGTGTAGGAACATTTGGAGAACTTGCTGGAATAGTTATACCGGTGTGAAACATAACACAATATTTTAAAAATTCAGTGAAAATTTCACTTGAGAAGTTACTCTAAACACGATTGTAATAACTGCGAGAGTAATCTCTGGATTAAGTGCTGTAGATTTCACAAGAAATTGCTGAAGATCCTTAATGAGGAATCACTGGTCGAATTTGTTGAAGGATTCTTAAAAGATTTCCTACAATAGTCCTTGGTGGAGTTTTTGTAGCAATTCCTGGGATAAATTCTCGAAAAAATGACAGTATGAATTACTGTAAAAATCTCTAGATTTCCCTGATAAAACGCTACATTAAAAATAGAGACTTGCATTAGAATAGTGACCTAGGAGTCATTAAAAGAGACCGTTTACCGGCCCTGCATTACCCACACGGATTTCTCATATCTTCTAGTAGTCACAATCTCCTCGACAACATCTTTAGCTTTCATTATCATAGTTTATCCGTATATTATTTTTTATTTGCAGATTTATGAAGTTTATTCTAAAATACACAGAAAATGCGGCTAACAATCTAGATGCGAAGAACAACATCTGGCTACCCCTGTACGAGACATCAAGGCGCGAGCTGTACGATAAAACTAGGCAAAATCTTACGCTACTGCTGTGCTGAATTTGAGTTTGGGATTGATATAGAAGTGTGTATTTAATCTTTGTCGATTTTTTGTGTCTCCCATTAGTAGAGATGTGGTGTAAAATGGTTTAAGTCGAAATAAATAAATCTTAGGTATACTCGCAATAGGCGTCCAAATAGCCGTGACATTCAAAGAGTTTGCTTTCCAGGAATCGTATTCTTCGGGCACTTCCTAATAAAGGTGCCATCGCAAATCACAATCTGTCCTAATTAGAATGTACTTAAAACTAATTGCTAGACTTTGAAAACTGTTTCAATCTTCTTAATAAGAGTGTTATTTGTACAAATTCTCAACCTTCCTCCAGCCTTGCTACCGGAGATGAGTGCGACCCTTGATGGACATTGATTACTTATAGCTTCCATCGCTAAACAAAAAGAAAAACGAGAAGAAACTTACTTGTTAGCTACACTATGAAGTGGTGAATGTGGGAAGGCTGCAAGACCGGCTCACCTCCTCATACGTTAAGAATCGATCAGACCAATGCGGAATGTTACCTCCTGCCAGTCTTAGTCTGTTTTCAGTCGCTTTGGAGCACTGTCCGATCCCTGCGAATTGGAGTCTTCCGAGAAGGGCATATTCGACACGAACTCGGTGGCGCCCTGAGAGTCACTCACAAGGGAGAAGCCTGAAAAACGAAACGGAACATCAATTAATGAAAAACCTTAGCGCGTCCACGGTGCTTCCCAGAACGTTATTAATTTGAAAAATTATTCCTATAAAATCTGTTTTCACTAGTCGATTTGTGTAGCTAAACTGCGTGTGCAAAGTTTCAAAAGTATGTTATTATGTATGGTATGTTATTTCCAAGAAGTGCATTAATTAATAACATATATTTTCATGTCGCTTATCCATGCGTAAACAGAATCCGATTGCTCAGAACTAAAGGATGACTATACAAACATGACTACGGGAGGGAAACTGAGGCAAAAACAATTTGATAAAACTACTTCTGCACAATATTCAAACAAAATAGTGTTAAAGCGGGCAACATAGCCTATTTCGTCTAAATATTGGCAAAAGTAGAGCAGGGTGTCTACTCGTTTACCGAAATCAAATTCCCTGATATTTCCAGGTTTTTCCAGGAATCACAAAATAATTCTAAGTTCAAGAAATAATCTAATTTTGAATGGCTACAACAAAATAATAACAAATTTTAAAATGTTAGTAGATGAGAAAACCGAATTTAGAACTATACCATTTAATTCCACTAGAGTTAACTCTAGTGGAATTAAATGGTATAGTTCTAAATTCGGTTTTCTCATCTACTTATAGGTATTCCACTAAACAGCTCGAAGATTTATTATCATCATTTAAAATGTTTTCAATTTAATAGCAATTCATACACTTCAAGACATTTTTTAACGCATGCAAGTGATTATTTCCCATGAAACCTCTCTAAGAATTTTCCTAAGGAATTTCCCAAAAAAAATTGTTTTGCATATCTCGATATAAAACCTGGATTTTTCCAAAAAATACTACAAACAATACCTCAGGGATTCCAACAGGAATTCCTTCATAAATTTTTTCTGTTTTTTTTTTTCAATAAAGCCCTTAGTCCTCTAGAATTAAATCCGGGGATTCCTCCATCGATTTTTCTAGGACATGCTTCAAGATTCCCGTTTAAATCATGTTGGAATATTCAACCAGAAATGTCTCCAAGGATTTTTCAGGATTTTCTACAAAACTGTCCTTCAGAATTTCTTTAAGATTTAAAAGAAAATCGTGAAGTATTCCTGAAGTAAATCTTAGGGTCGCATCTGTTAAAACTAAGTGTAAGTTCTTAAGCCACCCTTGATGAATAAGGATAGAAGAACAAGAAGAACTCAAACTTGAGGAAATTTAACAAGATTTTGTAGATTATTGCTAAGATAATTAAAAAAAATCAATTGAATCTCTGCATAATATCCCGCAGGAATTTGTGGAGAAAGTCCTGGAAAAACATAGAACGAAATTCCTAAAAAAAAGTGTAGGAATGATCGGGAGATTTCTTGAAAAAAAAATGCTGTAGTATTAACTGGTGTAGAGCCTTGAATGAACTTTTGAATATTCCATGGGAATTTTTTGAGTAATTCATAGAAAAAAGTTTGAAAGATTTCCACTAATCCTTGGATAAAATGCTGGAAAAATGCTTAGAAAAAAGTCTAGGGAAACTCAATAATGAAACACAGGTCGAATTAAAGAAATTGTTTGAAATGTTTTTAATATATTCACTCGGATAACCCGTCGAGAAATTTTAGGAGCAATTCTTTGGAATAACCGTAGATGAAATGGCGTAGAAATTCTTGTCGGGTTTCTTGAAAAAAATCTTCGAACGAATTTTACCAACAACTTTTAATTTAAAATTAACCTTTGCGGGTTTACTTGAAATTTTTTTGTGAAAATCTTTGGAAGATCTCTTACAGTAATGACTATAGAATCTGAAAAGTTAGTGGAGGAAGTCCTAGAATTGTCTTTGGAAAATTGTTCAAACTAATATCTGAGAAAATTACTGTAGATACACTCTTAAAAATAATGAAAATTACTGCAGACGTAATTCACATTATGACTGAATGACACATGATGTAAATGATGAAATGACGTAAAAATGTGTTCTGAAAGATGTATTAAACGAAAAGTGTAATTTTACATGATGAAGGTCATGAAAACGATACCACTATGACTGAAATTTCCCGAATCAGACACCTTCGTATATAAAATGTAACACAAATTCACGTCATTTGGTTCGCTTCTTTTATGTGCATCCAAAAGACGTAAAATCACATGATTTTTTCGGAGTGTGTAGTTACGTTGAAGTGCTCAAGGATTTCCTTAAGCAAATTCTGGAGAAATTACTTTAAGCATCCTTTGAAAAATTATTGAAAGAATTGGTAGAAGAATTTCCCGAGAGAACCCTGTTTTAGTTCTTGATAGTATTTTAGATGAAATCCATGGAGAAACCTCTACGCTAATTCCAGAAGCTGTTCCTGAGAAATATTGGAAGAAATTTTGCATCATAATCATCTGCAAGCAAGAAAGAAGGGACTATAGAGACCATTTTGGTTATAATAGAGACTTCAGAGACCTTCCATCAAAAATAGAGACTTTTTAGAGACTTGGATAACAATAAATACCAATTCTTTAATGAGAAACATGCTACCGGCCCTACATAATCATTTATTGTTAATCCATGTTAATCCTTTACTGAGATATTCAAAACGTAAATCATGTTTTAGAAAGTAGATAAAATTTCATACTCAAAAGTATCCTTACTGAACAGCTCAAATAGCGTTTTGATAGCGGCGCAGCCGAATGTTTTTTTCGATTGAAGAGAATTTTCTTGCAAATAATGGTTGCTATGGGGTTTTACGCAAAAATCCTTTGTCGTGACCATATTCTACCATAAATTACAGCCTCAAAATAATTTCCCTGATTGTGATCGAAATTCCCTGAGAATTCCAGGTTTTTTCCAGGTTGAATAAAATTCCCTGATAATTCCAGGTTTTCCAGGTTTTTCCAGGTAGTAGACACCCTGTAGAGGTAAAAATTTACACTACGGGGTCCAGCATAGACAAAGAAGCTGTCATGCAGCTCCAGCTGAGCACTAGCGTGGGACAAAATTTAGATTCTCGCTCCAGTCCACGTTTTGGATTGCTTTTAGGTCCCATAACAACTGTGCAAAATTTTAGCGCGATCGGAGAAACTATAATTTAGCGCCAGCCGTTCAAATTTGTATGGGATTTACTATGGGAAAACTTACTTTTACAAAGAAAAATCGCCAGAGGTTGCCCATTGACCTTTATAAAAATTCTGAACACAGATCTCGATAGGTATTTTTACAATGAAGAATATTGCCGAAGACCGCGAAACAATCCGACATTTGTGAAAAAAGTTATCAAGCATTCGGAAATATTGCCCGAATGTGTTATTATTGTTATTCTTTTACGTGTTAGTCAACGTCGCCTTGCCAAAAGGTTTTCATTATACAACCGTGTCCCAGGCTAATGAGCACACCATAAAAAAAAAGAAAATAAATACTAATACAAAGCCAATCCTTGAAATTTTAAGAGCACAAATCTATAGAATATGCTGAACAATTGGTCAAAGTTACTCGCTGGTTGGGGCCAATTTGGGTCTACCCCGTTTGGCATAATGCCATATGTCATAATGCCGTTTGGCATACAGTCGTTTGGCATAATAGCTGTTTGGCATAATGCCATTTGGCATAACGGTCGTTTGGCATAATCGCCATTTGGCATAATAGCCGTTTGGCATAATTGTAAATAGCATTGCATTTAATCAAATTCGTTCCATTAGGCAAAGGAGGTTTTGATAAACTGCTCGTGATCGCACATTCTGCTGTCAGTTATTAATAGGACATACATAAAATCTTCATTTTTAAAAGGAAACCAACATATAATGAAGCTCTTTTATAATTGCATCATACATGACTTCCGGGGCCATTATGTACGAGATATTATAGCGCATTTTTTTAACAAATTGTGTCCAACGCCTGAGTTATGTCATGTTATTTGAAAAAAGAAGGAACATAATGTTTTATGACGCATCTTATGGTCCTGGATATTACTATACCATTGCAGAATTTTCTTTTTCAAATTATGTACGAGATATTATAGCGCATTTTTTTAACAAATTGTGTCCAACGCCTGAGTTATGTCATGTTATTTGAAAAAAGAAGGAACATAATGTTTTATGACGCATCTTATGGCCCTGGATATTACTATACTGCCCATAAACGCATAATTGTCCCATGTGAATAGGAAATCCAGCAAACATGGGACTGACATGCGTTTATGGGCAGTATACCATTGCAGAATTTTCTTTTTCAAATTATGCCAAACGACCATTATGCCAAACGACTATTATGCCAAACAACTGTTATGCCAAACGACTATTATGCCAAACGGCTTTATGCCAAACGGCTTTATGCCAAACGACTGTATGCCAAACGGCATTATGCCAAATGGCATTATGCCATACGGGGTAGACCCGGCCAATTTAACACATTTTCAGCTCAAAACACTGTATCAAGATTTATACTCTTGTAAATTTTTGGGGTAGCTTCAATTGATCTTATGTTGTAGAATTTAAATAAATGCCTACATAAAACTAAATTTTAAATTTAAATGAATACTTCAACATGTATTTGAGGAAAGTTATTATATCAAATAATCAAACGATGTACCTATCTGTATCTGTATCGACCTTTATAAATGAAACACTCGGATGCCTTCATTAGTTAAGATGTCGTCTGTGCAGTTAAAGCTGAATCACAGATTTTCCTTTTTTTGGTAGACGACATTAATTTTAAATTTTGATGCGGATCTTTACATGCGTTTGATGTTCTATTTTCTACGAAGGGGACTTGTAGTGTAGCTACAACATAGATGCTCAGTTGTCCGAATGAAAACGAGGGTGGGATATTTCACATAATGACTTTTCGCATAAGGACGTTTGGCATAATAGAAATTCCGCATAATGAGAGTTATATGCCTTCTGTTAATTGCTCTTGTATGGAAGTGGTTTATGCGAAGCGTCTGTTATGCTAAACGTCCTTATGTGAAATGGACCTTTAGCACAAATGCTAATTTGTAAGCAACAGCAGTTCTGTAAATTGCATCATCTTATTGATACGGAGTTTGAAATCTCAAGAATTTTTGCAATCATTTCTCCCGACTATGTTAGGTTTTCTACGTAATTGTGAAGAATTTTCTCACATCTTACGCGTTCCATCTTCGAAAACTTTTGTAAAATCTCTATGAAATTTATATCATGAATAAAACTATCCCGGAACAAAAGCCTGTAATAAGTTTGCACTATGGCAACTAGAGGCACCACTATAATTTAAAAGAAGTTGCCAATTCTAAGTGGAACAGATTTTGAACCCCGTGGAAATTACCTGAAGTAGTATTGGAGTGCTCAAGCATTTCTTGGAGCAAATTCTGGAGAGATACATGCAGGAGTTACTAAAAGTATTCCAAAGAAAACTGTGGAAAAATCACTAGCAGAGTTCTTGAAGCTTTTCCTCGATAAAGCTAAGTATGCTGTTTCGCTCAAGAAAAGTAAAGAAATTCCTTGACTGAATGGGTCAAGAAATTTCCTACAAAGAGCCCCCTTTGAAGTGACATTTCTTCTCAACTGCGTACTGCGATCAGAAAAATGTGATTTTCTTGATCATTTCTTGGAAGAAATTTTCCACGCATCGAGATAGGCGATTCCTTTTCTTGTCAGTAGCAAACCAGCCTTAAACCTTAAAAGATTTCTCTTATTAATATTTGAATCCTCTGAGCAGAATCTCGATAGAGAAACTTAAAAGTAGATTCTCTTAGAAGATTTTTTGGACAATCTGAGGATATGTCGCGAAAGAGTCCTTCAAGGTTATCTGCACCCTCTAGAATTTTGCGACAGAATTCAAAGTGAATTAATTGACTTAGAGGTTTGTTGGAAACCGAACCGTCATCACGGCGTCTTTTCAAGGGCGGTTGTCGAGAGGAAACGCCAGGTTCTTGGTGTAGAGACGAGACTGGTTTGTTTGGTGATGTAACTTATAATGATTTATTTACTAGAGTCTCTTGTCAAGCTACTAACATCATGGACTACTAAGATCCTACACTTGGGAAAGAATTGGAGTTAACGGGGTGATGCGCATGGATAGCTGCGCGATTTACTGTCCTCGTTTGAATAGTTTACTGTCCTTGTCTGGCTAGTTCACCAGTATAGACAACATCAGCTTGAGTATTCTGTTCAATCGCCGTGACGCAGGTAGTAGTAAAAGCCAACAAATTGATGACAATCGATCTACCGGGAATGAATCCGTGCTGTTGCCAGCTTGCCTTAGCAAGATTTCAAACAACTTGGATGCTGCTGAGATCCTCGTTATACCTCTGTAGTTTTTGATGTATCGACGATCTCCAACTTTGAAAACCGAGAGCATGAAAGATTGTCTCCACAGCGCAGGAAATTTTCCTTGATCAAAGGAGAGATTAAAAATGACGACAAGAAGCTTAGCTAAGGCAGCTGCGCAACGACGACATACCACAACTGGTATGCCCATCTGGACCAGGTGAGAACGAATTCTTCAACTTCTGCGATGCTGATATAACATCATCCTCAGTTACTGTGCTGCCCATAACTGCAGAACAGTCACATTCGACATTTTTGACAAAATGGAGTTAATACCATGGAGAGTCATCAAATGGTAAATACTTTCGATCAACTTACTGAAATCTGTGAGATTGTTCTAGAAAATTCGAAAAAAATACCAAGTTGTTTTGGCACATTGGTAATTATAACCGCATAACAGTCACATTAAGATTATAAATGACCCTCGTAATGTGATAGCAATGAAATTTCTATCAGAATTATCTTCTGAAAATTCACCTAGTATGCGATATGAGTTGTACAAAATTTCAGCCTCAAATAAGCACTTTTGAGTTCCTGGTAATTTTTAGAAATTTTAGTTTCCTCCCATACTGCCATAAAATGCACACTTGGTATGCCATTTACTCAGGAGCGGGCCATTTGGCATAACGCTATTTGGCATAAAGGACATTTGGCATAACAGTCATTTGGCATAACGGACATTTGGCATAATTTTTAACTAAGTGAAAGATGGGGGTCATTTGGCATAATTTCAATATATTTTCTGCACATACTTAAATTAAAGATTTTAGCATTTTGTTTTATTTAGTAACAGCTGAATCTGTTTTATAATAATTTATTCATACTCTTCTTCGGCAAGCCGCCGAAGAAGCACAATAAATGCGGTATGTCCGGTATGCGGTAAATCCATCAGAAGATTCCGGTTAAATTATGCCACCGAATTCAATCGGACTGTAAACTTTGTAGATGTATTTTATAGACTTTTGTTGAATTCCTACCCGATGATCTCGCAATATACGAAATACCGGTAGAGGAAAATATGATGAATTACTTTCAGAAGCTTGCAAGTTAATCGAAAACAACTGAAAAACGATGTAGTTTTTCTTTATATATTACGGTTCTTTAGAAAATTTTCCGTTCTGCGGTAGCCGCCAAGTTCTACCGCAGCTGTCAAAGTTCTACCGCAGGCTTGAGAATCATTGTATCATTGAACAAAACCGTCTAATCAAAGTGTGCTAACAGAGTCCAACGCTTTGACAAACTGCCGTAAACAACAGTCATCAGCGTGGTTTCCAAGGTATCATTGCAGCCGATCGATGATGCTTTATGCAAATCAGTGATGTTTCAGCTGCGGTAGCTTTCTGTTCAACCGTAGAACGGAAAGTTATCTCTAAAATTGCAATATAAATACACGTTTTAGCTTTGATTTGATGTGCTCAGATAGCCATGACTTTTGTGAGTTGAGCATGTGTGAATCTATATATAAATAAAAATGGAATGGTGTTTGTATGTCACGAAATGGCTTACGAACGGATTAGCGGATTTGGATGATTCTTTCTCCATTTTGTTTGTCAAGGGTTCCGACGTGTTTGTGTGTATAAAAGTTCCAGGACATTCACCGGGAAAGCCGGAAAAACGACAGTGAACGGAACTGTCATTTTATGGGATGATTCGTACCGGTTTTCATCAGCCTACTTGATGGCAAGACGAAGTTTGCCGGGACCACTAGTATTCAATAAATATGGATTTATCTCATATCGTCTATTAGTAAAAACGATTTTAACACTTCAGTCGTCGCGCTGTTGTATTTTGTACAACACTGCTGAAAAAACTTCGCTTTTCGTTCACAATAGCAGCGCGGTGGTTCTGACGGTGGCAAACCGTGCGGTTAAACAAGATGGAAAAATGTCATCTTCTCTTAATTTTGATTAGAGGTACTCGAATACAAAAATCATTAGGTGGAAAGATTTATTTTTTCAGGTGCTCATGATTGAGAAACAAGGCATACAAAATATTAAATTTTAAGATGAAAAACTCAAATAACATGAAAACCATAAGAAATATACCATAGTTATGTTCAGCAAAGATGTAGCAAATGATAAGTATAAAAACTTTGTTGAACATAGTAGGCTAATAAAACTAAAAAATTAAAACACTTAAGCTAAGTATGCTGTTTCGCTCAAGAAAAGTAAAAATTTCTGCCCAAGAAATGGTCAAGAAATTTCCTACAGTGAGCTCCATTTGAATTGGCATTTCTTTTCAACTGCGTACTGCGATTAAAGAAAAATGCTTTTCTTGAGCATTTATTGCAAGAAATTATCCATGCATCGAGATAGGCGATTACTTTTCTGTTGAAGTGCATACTTTGCTTTAAGAGCGATAAACGATTTTTTATTACAAATACTCAATTATCTCGGCTTTTAAGCAAAACCGAGAAAAAGTTTGTTCAGCAAAGTTTTTTCTATGATCATTTGCAGAGCTGTTCGCTGTCACTATCAACGCTTAAAATTTGCTGATTTGTACAGGCCGACTGCGATACAATTTGGATCATTCTATATCACATCAACATCATGTCACCAATGCATTGATAGCGATAGACTATGATGATCACTGATGGGTTAACTTTTATTTTAAATTAAGCAAATAAAATGTCAACTCTCAATACGATATTTTTGATAATGCTGCAGATGAATTGAAACTATGTGTTGGTCACTGAAAAACATGATTAGCTTGGAGAATAGTGGTTTCTGCGCTCGTGTACATACACGGTACATGTCACCAACACTACTTAAAATTGCTGGTGGAAAATATAAACAAAGATCAGCTGTTCCCAGCAAAATCAAATGGCAGTATTTTCAACCAGCAAATTTGCGCATGTGTTCGTGACACCGCTCGGCGAGAGCTCAATTGCCACGTGATCACTCATTCTGAATAGATTACGCTCTAGAGAGCGATGTCGCATCACTGCTGTTGGTTGCCAAATCAAAGTAATATTGATAGCTCACAACAGATCTTGATAGTTTTAGTAAATCAGTCATACGCTGACTGATATTGAGCAACTCTGATCATTTGCTACAACTTTGCTGAACATACCAACTCACGATTCGTTAAAATAAAATAGTTGGCGTATACGTCACTCTTGCGATCACGGTAAAAAAAGTTGATGCGTACACTTTGTAGTACTGAGAGTTCTGAACATATTCTCAGAAGCAACTATGGTTCTAAAATCAATAAATCGAGACGAAAACCTCATGTCCGCCTAACTTAGCTTCCTGGACCAGTGTGCACTGGTTGATCGGGTTCGTTTGAACACGAGATGTTATTTAAAAGATAATTGTAGCAGCAATGTTGCTGCATTTTTTTCTTCTGTTTTCCAAAGTCAAGACTTTGTTTTCAATTTTCAATTTCAAATTAAGAAATATCGCGTCACTGATTGACACCCTAGTTCATCTTCTGTTATCCTGTTTAATCATGATATTTATCTAGAGATTTACCCTTCTTTCAAACATAAGGTGTTCTTTCGAGGGTTATTGTTATAGCGATGTGATGCGCTATTTTTTTTATATAGGAATTTGCCCTTCTTTTTTAACAAGGCCTATTCTTTTGCGTAATATTACAACAGTGCTATGTGAAAAAAGGAGTATCTGAATTATTATACCAAATGACAAGTAAGGGTCAGATGGTTTGATATTATGCCAAATGTTCGTTATGCCAAATGACCCTTTATTTTCACATAGTTCAAAATTATGCCAAATGACCGTTATACCAAATGGCGGTTATGCCAGAGGTCCTTTATGCCAAATGGCGTTATGCCAAATGACCTTATGCCAAATGCAGGATGTCCATTCTAAATCAGTGTTCCAATTCCCGGATTTTTCCCGGATGCCCGAAAGTTTTGAACCGGATGACATCATGGTTCTGTGACTTCATATTTTTTAATATGTTCAACAGAAAGTTTTAATATTTAATTTGACTTGAAGGAAAAAATATACTATGGCTTTCAAAAACATATTTTCAAATAAGGTACCGCGGGGCAAGTGGGTAAATGGGGTAAGTGAAAACAATTGGTATATTTTACTGAAAATGTGAATTAACGTTTTAAACTCATGCGTAAACCTTTGAGGTCATTGAGAACATTACGATAGGCAAGAGATTTCTGAGATTTTTCAGCCATTATTGCATAATATAGTGAAAAATTGTTAACCTGTCAACTGTTACTCCGTAACAAGTTGGCGGCGTACAATCTTATTTCAATATTTTCAGTGGAAAAAAGTTGCGGAAAATAATTTCCTGTACCACTTCTTAGTTGTCCTCTGTGACAGTTTCAAACTGCAATAAAAAAAGTTTAAGGATTAATTCGACGTAGACCTAAAAATAACTAAATTTAAACACCGTCAATTTTCTTATCAGGTGGGGCAAGTGAAAAGTTTATCATTAGAGATTGAATTTGTGTTTTCTCTTTAAGTACCCATAAGTACACATGATTCGCAATTATCATAGAAACACATAGCGTGCTGATAATTCAAGAAACACTATAATCAAGCGTTAAAAGCTATTAGAAATCATGGAAGTTCTCTAAAAGATGTTGCCAAACATTACAATATCAATATGTCTACTTCGGGCAGCCAATTAAAAGGAAGACGTTGACTGAAAAGTTGCAATATTAGAGAACACACGGAAATCTCGTGGAATGTCTATGTAAACCTAGTTCAAAACATAAAAATGGGGTATAGGTCTATCCACATGAAAAAGACCCCAAATACGTTATTGAAGGATTCCGTTTGATTTCTCCCGAAGAGTTATCCGACTTTCTCAAAAACAAATAACGAGCGGTGGAAATTCTACAGAGCAGAAATGCAATTGCTGTCCTATAATGTAAGACCTAACATTGGAAATGTTGCAGTTATAATGTTGTCGAATCATTTCAACTAGCATAACTGAACAGAAGAAAAATGAAGTGAAAAGAATAACATTTTCTTTGTTTACATGTTACTTATGTTATTGTTCATTGGGAAGCCTTAACAAGTGTTATAGCTAATAATAATCGTGAATTTAACTGTTCGTTTTTGAATTTATTGTTCAAAACGGTAAAATTTGAATTTGAAGTGTAAAGTAAAGACATTTTTAAAAAAACTTTTTCTGTATTTTTTTCTTTCATTTTTCATAAAAATCAATTTCAGCATGCTGCTGATATATGGTGGGAGTCAAGCTAAAAAATATACACAACCTCATTTGTTTCAATTTAAAGTCCCTAGAATTGGAAGAATCTCAACTATGCGAATTCCATTACCCACTTGCCCCACGGTACCTTAACAAGTTTTTTTTTTCCAAATAACAAGTTTTCAAAACTCTATGTAGTTCAATAAGGATTTATTCACAAATTTTTAAACACCCACCCACCCCCTCATAACGCATTTTGTAAGAATATTTTCCGAATTTTGTATGACCTGTAACATCTTGAAGACACCCACCCACCGCCTTCAGCGTTATGAAATATGTGAATGGACCCTAACATCAGAACACCATTTTATGTTTATGCTATAAGTTGTGAAAGGTTGGATTATATTAGCAACACTATTGCAGTACCGTAAATATTGAATTCAACAGAGAAGAGGATTGTTTGAATCTAATCTTTAATGTTTAGAAGGATTTTGTAGGTTCTCCAGCTGTTTGCTTTTAAATGTCAAATATTAAATAATACAGAACTAATTGAAACATTTGCCACTTTTTTGTGTTGTCATAAAATTTTTAGGACTGTATTTAGGTACTATCTAAGTATAATAAAATGAAGAATTTCAAAATACAGTTGGATAGAAACCGTTTAAATTTTGAAATGGTTTTGGACAAACATCTATTATAGAGTTATTAAAAGTCTAACAGACTAGCAATAAAGATGTTTTACGCAAACCTTCATGTAGTTTCAAAACTTGAAGTTTGCTTAGGTAATAAGAGTAACCTTAAGTAAGAGATTCTCTTTAAATGTATTAATTCAATTTTTTTTATTGAAAATTGCATTTCACTTTTGAATTCGCAGAAAATAATTGCAATGGTAGAAATAAGGTAGGTACTTATTTTCAATCGAAATGGACAAAATACGGATAATTGCGTGCAGCTAATATAAATTCATAAGAAATTGGAATTATACAGTGTATGTAAGCGATAGGCACCTCACAAAAAAAAAAAAAACATTTGACTGATTGCTTGCAAAAAATAATGACATAACAAACAAGCATCCCTCCAGGAATCAAATATTTTTCCAAGAATGTTATCAAGAAATAAACAAAATCTGCCCAAGAATACTTAGATGACCTTGCCATTTATTCATCCATCAAAAAGCTCTCCATGAATTTATTGAAGGTTTCACAAGGAAAATGCTTAGAATGACAGGAAGAATTCACTGTAAATCTACATAAACTCATATAAAATTTTGTCAAGGATCAAACTAGGACTTGGTTATAGATCACGGATCAGTCATGTTAGTAACCCAAACTAAACTTCTCAGGAATCCACCAAAACGCATTCTAAATGAATGTGTCCAGAATTTCATTGGGAAACCACTCAATTTCTGAAAATCTTCAATCTCAGTTTTACTCCAATCGCTAGTAATCTGCTCAAAATATCAAGAAAAAATCGTCGAAACTCTTTTACAAAACTACTAAAAATCTTATTTGCAAAGCACTAGATTTTTTGTCAGTGTTTTTCCAAAGATCTTTCAAGTAACTGATCAATTATCGCCTCGATTCCATTTAGGATTATTGAAAAGATATCATCAAAAACATGCCATAGAAATTCAAAAGACATCTCATCAAGACACTTGCCAGTAATCCCTAACTACTCTTCTAAACACTTTTCAAGGATCTCAATAATTGTTGTCTCTCTCTTGAAACCAACGATTATTTGGCTAAAAACTATACCAGAAACCGTTAACTATTTCTCTAGCATTCAGGCAAAAATTTATAGTGCTTTTTCTTGGTGTGTCCTAGAATTTCCCGTATTTCTCCCGGTCATTTGTAATTCCCGCTTTTCCCGGATGGATGGACACCTTGCAAATGGCTTTATGCCAAATGACCCAGACCCCATGTACTCAATGCCTACTTTTGTCGAATGTTACAAATATGCAGTTATGGGCAGTGTGAACGAGTCTAGAATTAGAAAATCTAAGGGTACGTCCCTAGCAGCTGATTGTAATTCATTGTCGTTCACATCGGATTGTTCAATTATTGAAGCAAAGTGCTCCGTAAATAATTCGTTGAATGAAGTCGGTTCGATACAGTTTTTCTTTTAGCGTCATTCGAAAGGCATTAGGCAAAAACTGTTGAGAAAGTAATTTTTAAAAATTGAGAAAAATCACTTCAAAAAAACCCTTAAAAACTTGTAATTTGCCAAGATTTGAAAATTATCGGCGTTTGGGTTTCGGCAAAATTGTAGATTTTAACTAGATTTACAACATTCCTATATACAACTATTAAGAGAAATGTCAAACAGAAAATTTAGAAATGAAAAACCATTCAGATTTAGGCCACTTAGTATTTTGTTCAATACAATTAAATAAGTGTGATATTGCCATGATACAAATTTGTGTTATCACAAGCATGAAACGAGCTCACCAGTTCCTCGACAAAAGTCACAATCTCGGCATCGACACGCAAAAACTGTGATAGAAAATCACTCCGATGGCACGCAAAAACGAACTAACAGGCTTGGACCTTTGCAAAGAACTCTTTTTTATCTGGACCTGAGGAATAGTCGGGAAAGTAACTGAAGGTTTTCTGGACTCTCTCTCTATAAATTTGAAATTTAGAAAAAGTGAGTTCATAGACCATTTTTGTTAGAAGAGACATTTTAGAGATCTTCAATTAAAAACAGATACCTTTTAGAAAATTGCAATAAAATAATGACCAAGTCTCTTGAAAGAGAACTGCTACTACTACTTCTTCTTGGCATTACGTCACCACTGGGACAGAGTTGTCTCCAGGTGATGTCATATATACACTAGTGCTAGTGAGCACTGATTTGATGGGGAGATTTTTTTCTGAAGACGGTCCCAGTTGCATCCCAGCGATACTCACAGGTATTGGAATCCTCGGTGGTCAGCGCAAAGTTCGAGTTGGAGTTCGAATCCGTCCCCTGTTTCCGAGTGTTTTCCTTATTCTCACTACTATTACTGTTACTATTGCTGTTGACCGAAGCCGCATTGCTGACCGTCGAGTTCCCGTTGGTCAGCACATTTCCTCCACCCCCAATCGTTGTGCCTCCTCCCCCTTTGAGCAGCCCTCCGCCCTTCTTGTTGTCCTTACTCGAGATCGGAACCCACTTGAAGATCTTCATGGACGTTTCCCCGATTGTGACCCACTTTTTCTCCCAGCGACGAACTCGATCCATTGAGAGCATAAACTTCTTGACATCGTCCTTCTTGCTGGCCCGCGTTTCGGCCCTGACACTGCGCGACATATTGGGGAAGGGTTTGTCCTTTGAGGAGACTCCAACCATACCACGCAAGGGACTTCTCCTCCAAGTGAGCAACGGCGGCGGGTGACGACAGGAGGAAGGAACGCTTCTCCTTCACGACTGAAGCGAAAATCGATGACCAGATGGATTCCACTAGCTGTTCTCGTCCGAATATCCACTCACTCCAAACGCAAACAACTTGCAACACTTGGTCCGCGATTAAACCTACAACTTTAGCGCACTTTCACCCGATTACCGTACCGAACGAGCGTTGTTTATTCCATATTTTTTCGTCAGCCTTATCGTTCCGAGTGGAAAGCACAACACAAAAATGGACTCCGAGAGGCGTTTGTCAGTGTTTTCGAAAATTTCGAAATGGGTTTTGATCAAGTTCGAAAACATGGATGACTGAAGGGGAAACATTTCACGAGTCGGGGTTGGTGAAATGTTTCGACGAAGATTGCGTATCGGTAAGATTGGTATCCCAATGTGCTCCAATTCTGCACACAGAGAAAACAAGTTTAAAATTAAATATATTCTGTATCATTACAACAATATATCTGTATTATTTGCCGGCTTGTCTTTTTTTTTGAAACAAGGGAAAACATTACAAAACGCTTGGAGCGCAACGAAATCAGCTATAAGCTAAGTATGCTGCTTCGCTTAAGAAAAGTAAAGAAATTCCTTGACAGAAAGGGTCAAGAAATTTCCTACAGAGAGCCCCCTTTGAAGTGACATTTCTTCTCAACTGCGTACTGCGATCAGAAAAAAATGATTTTCTTGACCATTTCTTGTGAGAAATTTTCCACGCATCGAGATAGGCGATTCCTTTTCTTGTCAGTAGCAAACCGGCCTATAGCTGTTAAACGGAAATGAGCTACAGAAAATTAAATGTTTCTTGGCATAATCAAACTACGTATTACTTTTGTAAATTAAATCTATCTCATGTTTTCAGGTCACGATTATGAACCTCCATCAAGAATACATTTTCAAGAAATTTAAAAGAATTATGTTTATTGTATAAACATATTTATAATAACAGCTTTAATCGTGGCCCCTACTTGAATTGTGAGTCACACTTATGGTCACACGTATTGAAGCACCGATTTAAAACACATTCTTTAGCCATTTTTGTTTTATAATGAAATTTAGTTTTAAATTACAATGTGTTGCAAGTCACCCCGTTTGACGGTACCTATAACACTTCATATAAGAGCTGTTTTCATTTGAATCGAGAACATTTGAGGCTTTATATACGAATATTAAACATTTATACGATTTTAGCACTTTCGAAACGCTTACAAACAATTTGTTCTACGATCATTATTTGATGTAGTTTTGAAAAGTTGGTCACTCACAGCGTAACAAAAATTACATTTTGGCCTGGCTCAAGGAGCAAATTATGTGTCTCGAGTAGATTTAAGGTTGCTGAATCTGATGCCGTTTTCAGAAATGTTCCAGCATGTCACAATTTTTAGCTACAGGTCGCCAAAGTTTTATAAAACACTGGTTCCATTGATGTCTACATGAATTTTTAAGTATGATTTATCAAACTTCTTTGTGATCTAATCCACCCAGCGCCAGCATGCAAAATAAGACATCAACTTTCATTTCAGACATAAGTTGGGTGAAATTTCAGGATTTTGTTAGGATTAAATCGATTTTTTTCAACATGCTCGCAGTCTCCATACAAAATTCTTCGTTTCTCTTATATGGCAAAATACAATGCTTTAATAAACTATCAAAAATAGCTTTTGTGCATCGAAAGTATTACAAACTTTGTTCATTAGTATTGTTATACCGTCAAGCTACCATTCACCGTGCATTTAAGAAAAAAAAATGCACTTTAAAAAATTATATAACTTTTCTAAATAATTTGAAACGTACTAGAATACCACTACGTAGCGTGCAATTATATAATAATTTAGGGAAAAATCTAAAATAAGTGAGCAATAACAAAAAAATACTCAAAAATTATGCTGAAAATGTCATGCTAAGGTCGCCTCGTACCGTTCTATCACTTCTATGTCACCATCCATTCACCGTGCGTGTAGTTTTCGTCATGATTTAATTTTTTTATCTTGATGAAACGTTGTTGATGGAGCAACTTATTTTGCTAGTAGTGTGCGCAATCGTTTTTAAGAGTATTCAAATCTTCATTTACAATAAAAACTATAAAAAGTTTAAAAATTGGCTAAATTATTATTTTTTCATAAAAATCGTTATAGGAGGTATGACTGTATTGTCCAAACCATTCCATATTCACTCAAAAACTAAATATGAAGTGGTTGAATGATGACATAACAATAAATATAATATTACCGAAAATTTTCATGCCTTTTACACTAATGCACGGTAATAGGAACCATATATATTCGTCATCAAACGTCAACATCCCACCGCAAAATCGCTAGTGTTTGGAGGGGATTTTAACCTCAAAATTGCCAAATAACCTCCAAAGCATCACCTCCAAGTTAGTTCTAATACCCTCCGTTATATGAAATGTGGTGGCGCGTCGATCGTCGCAAGTTTATCGTTAAACAGTCAATTGAAAAGGATCCATTCACCGTGAATTTGGGTTTCGACTGAAACACAATAAAAATTCTAATTTGCATAAAATCTCATTGCTCATACGATGAAATATATCTTACTTATAGTCATTGGCTGGCGTGAATACTGGGGGGCTAGGGGGGTCTAAGCCCCCCTAGAAAAATATATCTCTCATGCTAAGGTCGCAGGTCGCATCTTGCTCAAGCGATTTATTTTTATCGAATGGGTCAAGCCCCCTCTAGGTTTGAGTTCAAGTGACGCTAATGCTTATAGTATCCACAGTGAAAACTTGTTGAAATTTTGAAAAATTTCATACTCTATCGTTAAAATGAAATATGTGAATTTTTGGCGTTTTTACTAAGAGTGTTGAAAAGTATCATTATCAAACAGAATTCACATGATTTTGACTACATAAATAAGGTTTTTCGGGTATTTTCCATCCAGTTGGAAACATGCCGTTGTGATTGGTATCCCGAAGCCAAACAAGGATTCTATGATTGCGTCTAACTATAGACCAATTAGTATTTTGCCTACCTTCAGCAAACTTCTAGAACGCATAATCCTAAAGCGTATAGAGCAACACCTTGAAAACACTCGGATCATTCCCGATGAACAGTTTGGCTTCAAACGAGGCCATTCTACTAACCACCAGCTCGTCCGTCTGGTAAGGGAGATTCGCACCAATTTTGCGCAAGGTAGATCTTCAGGCATGGTCCTATTAGATGTTGAAAAAGCTTACGATTCCGTATGGCAGGAGGCAATCCTTCATAAAATGTCAAGAGGAAATTTTCCCCTATACATCTTGAAAATCATTCGCTCCTTCCTCCTGAACCGCTGCTATCACGTAGCAGTTAATGGGCAAACGTCGAATAAGTACCAAATACCTTTTGGCGTTCCGCAAGGTGCTGTACTAAGCCCCACACTTTACAACATCTTCACTGCTGACCTAGTGATGCTTGAAGATGTTCATTATTATCTCTTCGCTGACGATACGGGTTTTGTCGCATCCGATTCTGACCCCGCCATAGTAATCACCAAGCTACAATCGGCCCAAAACTCCATCGAATCTTATCAGACGAAATGGAAAATCAAAACCAACGCGGATAAATCACAGGCGATTTTTTTCACCCGGAAACGAAGTCCCCACAAACTTCCGCAAAATCAGATCTCTGTATGGAGTCGCGAGATTCCATGGTCAAACGACGCGAGATATCTTGGACTAACTATGGACCGCAAACTAACGTTCGCTACCCACATTCAGAACACTCTTAGAACATGCAACAAATTAATAAGAATGCTTTACCCCCTAATCAATCGGCGTTCACGGTTGGATACGAACTCAAAGCTCCTAATCTACAAGACAGTGTTCAAGCCGTCAATGACGTACGGATTTCCCGCCTGGTATGACTGCGCTGCTGTTCATAGAAAGAAGCTTCAAGTGAAACAAAATAGGATACTAAAAATGATCCTGAACCTAGACCCACAGTATCCAACAGATGGCGTTCACGAAATTGCAAAAATGGAAAAAATCAACGACTGGTTCCAACGTGTCCTCCCAAAGTTTTGGACGGGATGTGCAACATCAGCAAACCCTTTGCTCGAGCAATTGTGCCTGTAGTTCCTGTGATATTAGAATAGTAGTATTGTACCTTTCCTCTATCTACACCCTTTCTATTTGCTATGATGAAGGTTTTTCTTACCTTTTCCTTCCATGAATTCAATTCAACCGTTAAGTACCTGTAATTTTGTAATTATTTGTTTTTATTTTAGCTGTTGAAAGGATTTCCATAACTCAGCTTAAGATACCTAGACACACGCCATGTAACGTTAAATTTGAATTAATAAATAGAATGAATGAATGAATGAAATAAGGTTTTTCAAATGGTTTTGTGACAAGAACTACTTCGTTTCATCAGTTTTATCTTATTTTGCTAACAAAAGAATAATTTGTGGAAATTGTATGAATATTCTGTAGGAATTTGTATATGTACACGGTGGATGGAAGCCGCACGGTGACTGGTGACTTAACGGTACACATGAAGTTTGAATTCTGTGGCAAATTAAGCAAATAAATTGCCATAAAAGATGGCAAACTTGCATGCAAGTTGGCTGAAATAGTAAAATTTTGCATTTTCAACAACCAATATCTCAAAAACTAGACGTGCCATTATGTTTCTGAAAACGGCAATGGTTTCAACAGTCCTTAATTATGTAAATAGTGGTATTTTGGTGCATTAGACAAAAACGTGTTCCGCAGTGTTATCTTTGACAGCCTAGTTATCATAGAACTTAAATGTGGTCTCAAATCTTATAGTGAAAAGTATTTTCACAAACTGGGACCATTTTTGTAATCTAAGTCAGAAATTTCCATATAACGTTAAACGCCTAAAAGTATGTAATGCGTTATAAATGTTACGTAATTCATTCAATGTTGCTCGATTTATACTCCATTATCAAAGTTACACCAAAACAGAAAACCGATTATATGAAAAATTATATTGCAATTTTAGAGATAACTTTCCGTTCTACGGTTGAACAGAAAGCTACCGCAGCTGAAACATCACTGATTTGCATAAAGCATCATCGATCGGCTGCAATGATACCTTGGAAACCACGCTGATGACTGTTGTTTACGGCAGTTTGTCAAAGCGTTGGACTCTGTTAGCACACTTTGATTAGACGGTTTTGTTCAATGATACAATGATTCTCAAGCCTGCGGTAGAACTTTGACAGCTGCGGTAGAACTTGGCGGCTACCGCAGAACGGAAAATTTTCTAAAGAACCGTAATATATCCATTCAAAATAAATCTTTTGGCAATCTAAAAAACTCAAAGTTACCCTGTTTTATGATACATAATTTAAGAATAAGAAATCATGCCGACATTCATAGTGACGAACCATTTATAGTTTGTTGAAAAATCATATTTACGTCTCGCCGTTGTAACGATAAAATGTGTGGGCATACATATTCAATAGATTTGAAATAAAAGCCTGGAACGAGCTCACCAATTGATCCTCCATCCTTGGCTGAACAGCCACAATCCACCTTCAGCTTCAGCTTCACGAATCACTGCCAATCACAGTTTTAAGGTTCAATATGTCTTTTATATTTTTTCTAGCTTGTTTAATAATAGAGCTTCCAATCAGTAACAATATTAACTACAAAAATACTTTACTTTTAAACTATAGTCCATTTTACACTGATGATATTGTTGTTACTTTCACACGTTACGAAACCGCGTTCTGTCAAAATTTCATTCATAAAATAAGCGATCAGCTGTTCAAAAACGTCTCGTAAAATAGACTATATAGGATAGGCACGGTGCTCATCTGACCGTTATTATCAGAAAAAAAGTCTTCATCAAATCTGTGCTCACCAGCATGTCAGGGCAAAATTAAAAAAAAATAAAATCGGGCCTGTTTTAAAGTTACGCCTTTGAATGTGAGATATTTAAACGGGTTTTCCTTGGCCGTGATTATCAGATGAAATATACCATCAAAATTTGGTTCAAAGTTGTTTTTTTTTTAATATTTGGAACCTTTTGGTGGAGTTTTGAATGAGAAGATAGACGAAATTTTGAGTTACGCCCTTTTTGAGGTGTAACCATTGAAAACACTAATTTTAAATAGATTAATTAGGTATTCTAATACCGTTAAGCATGTTTAAATGTTTTCAATGATACGTTGCACTTAGGTACATGTCGCCAAAGTCTTTCAGAACTTATTATTTTTTCAAAGGCTCAAGTGCTGTAAGGCATTACGGAGTCATTTTTGTATTATTACTATTCAGAAAATAATGCCCCCTCGGCTGTTCCGGCTAACTTTGTACTGTCCCGGAACTTAAAACTCACATGCCACTATTGGTCAAACTATAGAACTCTAGACCACTGTCAAAACTTTTGCGATCATTTGTAGCATACAGGGTGATAACTATTTCCTGTCAGTAAAACAGCAACGTGATAGGATAATTTTCTTTCTTAGAGATTCCGTACACAATATATTAACATTGTGATTTTATTGATCAGACGTGTTTTCTGCGACACAAAAAAAGTACACAAGATGATATACCGCAACTCAAAGTCCCTCTCACTTTTATCGAACTTTGCTTGCTTACCTGTTTCGAATGTTCATTGCAGTCCTACAATTTAGCGTGTTATCTAAACTATCAGTTGATTTTAGTGGTACGTATCATCAACAGGAAAAAAACAGTGAATCCCAATTTGATTGAGATGTTTCCTGTTGTCCTACGAAAATTAATTAATACAACAATACACGAGCATCGAAAGGCAAATGTTTTGTTCAAGTGTGGTGGTTTGCCGCTCCTTAACTGCAGCACGTGGCCGGAGTTGGATCCAGTCCTGAGCTCTTGGTGATCAACAGACGAGTGAATTCTTCCGCAACGGTCGGGTGAATACCAACGGTATTCTTCAAAATCTTCATGGTGAGGCCAGATTTCAAAGCGGCTGCGAAACCTTGGATGACTTCTCCGGCAACCGGTCCCAGGAAGTGTAGTCCGAGGACTTTCTGATCGCCTTCGAGCAGGGCCACTGCCTTAAGATAACAATACCGTACGCTGCGTTGAGGGACGAAGAATTCCGTGGGTTTGTAGTAGGCATGGTATACTTCGACTTTGTCCTTGCCGAATTTGGCTTCTGCGTTTTCTTCGCTCATGCCAACACAGCCGTACTCCAGTGGGGAGAAAACGGTGGTGGCCACGTCCGCGTAGTCCATGATATCGGTTTGGTTGTTGAACAATCGTCGGGCCAGCAGGCGACCAGCGTGGATGGCAACCGGGGTCAGTTCTGGCCGTTTGTACAACACATCACCAACGGCGAAAATATTGGGCACGTTAGTCGTCTCGAAGCTGTCCACATCGAGTTTGTCAGACTTGCCTCCCTCGGCGGTAACAACACCGGCCTGATCCAGCTTCAGGTCATCGGTACACGCGGTACGACCAATGGCAAACAGAACGGTATCGTACACATCGGATCCTTCGGTTCCGTCATCGGAACGGTACTTCACAAGCAGACGGCCATCAGCTTGCTTCTCAACGGACTGTGGCTGAGTCTTGTGCAGGAATTTGATTCCCTTTTCAACCATTGCATCACCTACCATGGTGGCCATTTGCTGGTCAAATCCACGCAGCAGAATCGACCGCACCATCACAGTGGCGTCGTAGCCGAAGCCTTTCAGGAAACCGGCACACTCCAGGCCGATGTATCCAGCACCAACGACCAGAGTCTTGCCGGGCTCGTGTGGCAAACTGAAGATATCATCGCTAGTAATTCCGTGCTCCAGAGCTCCGGGAATGTTGGGATACCGAGGCCGTCCACCGACAGCGATCACCACGTTCTTGGTGTTCAGCACCCGTTCGGTTTGGTTCTTCATGACGGCCACCACGTTGTGGGCATCCTTGAAGTAGCCCAGCCCGTTGACATACTCAACCTTCTTGTCGCGAAGGTCCACGCGGGTCACCCAGTTAACGGATTTGATGTGATTCTGCACCGACTCGGTAAGGGTTGCCCAATCGTGCTTGACCGATTCCGGCTCAGCAAACTTCCAACCGTACGGTTGGGCATCCTGGAAAGGAAAGGAAAAGACGAATGTTTAGAGTGAGTTCAATATTCGGAAAGAGAATCTCTTTCCGTCCATCTGATGGTTGTAGCACAGGTCTGCTATGGACTGCGTGTCTTCAAAGTAGGAACTTTGGAGGAACAAAAGAGGACAAAAAGAGACCAAACGAGAACCAAAAAGCGATTGAGTGTCTTAAAAATAGGAACTTCAGAAATCTCATGCTTGATACAAAAATGAATAGATACCAAACTAAAAATAAACAGCAATTAAATAGAGCTCATACAAGAATCAGCATATAGACGTTTTTCATACTTTTTTTATTTAAGCAAACCGGTAAGTCATTTCACTATGGACATAATTTTATTTTTTCGAGTATTTTTCAAATGTTTATTTCGGATTTAGGTAACTCCGAAGATTCAGGAATTCATTTATTGATTATTCGCTTTATTTTTTCTCTCGAGACGAACACAAAATCATTAACCAGATAAAATCTCTCTCATAAATAACAATAATAATAATGATAAATTTATTTGTCATTTCACGGAGTTAATGAAGCGATTTTTTCTTCGGTTTCGTTAGGAATTTGTCTAAGATTTTAGTTTACATTATCTGCATGAATTCAACCAGTACCGTAAAGTGCCCTAATTCAGCGCTTTTCGTCTTTGATGAAAAAATCGACATTTCTCGCGTTACAATTCTAAAGGGCCAGCAAACGTAGCAGACATTAGAAATAACTAGTCTTGTGTTGAGATTTATTAGCATCTTTGAAAAAACTGCTCTACTGACTGAGGTTTTCAATAACAGTTTATTTTGAATACAATACTTTGCATTTTTTCAGCCATAAAAACGACTGAATGCATTTGATGTTTCTTGAGAGCGGAATCTGGGCTCAGGGTGTCTTCTCACATGGAGAAATGAAATTCACTGATTTTTCCATGTTTTTCCAAAGTTTGAAAAATAATTCCTGGTTCAAAAAATTCTTCAGAATACGATTCACGATTTTTTATATTAGATTACTAAAGCATGTTTTCAAAGATAGGCTTGAAAACACTAACGATAACGATAAAGTATTTTTCACTTCAATAAGAAAAATATCTGATAATTTATAACAAACAGTAAACAATTAAAAGAATGGTGGTTTTGTTTTAATTCTCACGAAAACCAAGAATTATGTGAAAGTGCTAAAGTTAGATATAAAGAAAATAGTGTTATTCTAACTTACGAAAATAGACTTCCCTTAGAATAGGAATCAAATTTATGGATATCAGGGACCTATCCAGGAAATTTCTCTAGTGAGCGTTGTCCTTTTTTCAAGATGATATCTAAAGGAAATCAGGCTGATAGTGTGTTACTTGAAAAAAAAAAAACAGAAACCTAGCAGGAACCACGACATGAGAATTAAATTTCTCATTTGAAGAGACATTTCCTTGGTGCTAAGACTTGTTTTTAAATTCCTCGTAACATAACGACAAGTATAACTGCTCGTTTTGCTGTAGATTTCCTTCACACATTATTCCGAAGATCTTTTCAGGAGTTTGATTTGTGATTTATCACGAACATTCTAATTCTGATTCTTCGTGGATTTCGTTTTAGATATCTTCATGAATTCGATCTGGATTTTTCTAAGGATCAGAAATCCCTCAAAAGCTCATTTCATTTTTCAAGGAAGCTCCATCCAAATTCTCCAGAAATTTATCCTCTGATTTTCTATAGAATTTCTCCAACATTCCCGTTTAGAGCATCACCAAGAATGCAAAGTACTTTCATGAATTTCTCCAAATATTTCCAAATTTTCAAAAGAAAGTCTTCAAAGAATTTTTCCAATCATTCATCAGAGGATGTCTTTAGGAAAGAAGATATGATGATGATACATCAAAGTTTCAAAATTTTATTTTTTAATTTAATATTGATACCAATAACTATTAATTTTCATTTATTTTAAATTTTCCAAATTGAGCGGAATTAGGGTCTTAGTTGTCGAATTGCAATACTTCACGATAATATCCTCAAAGATGCCTCCATTGATTTCTTATGAACTGCTCCGAAACTATCGTTCAGGACTTTTTTACGACAAGGAATCTTTCAAAGACTCCAGAAGCTCCTTCAGAAAGTCCTCCAATTTCCCAAGGAAGTACTCAAAGAATTTTTCTGGACTTTTCCATGGATGTTTGCCAAGAATTTTCAAGGGTTATTTTTAGAAATTGTTAGAAAAAAAATCCTTAGAAAATCAGGGAGGTGTTGTTAAAACAAATGATATTTTTTTTTGTAAAAAACCCGGTGCATTTTTGAAAGGAATTCTCAAACAACTCCTTAATTTCATGATGGATGGACTACTTTGTCATGATGGATTTTCTACATAAATTGTTAACATATTCATGTTGAAATTTCTGAAATAATTCTAGAAAATCATCGAACGTAATCGCAGAAGAAATTTGTATAGGATGGATCGGAATAAATTCTGTGGTGCTTGCTGTTGTGTAACCCTAGATGAAATTTGGAATAATACTTGAAGATTTTATTCGAAAAAATCACTTGAGTAATGTTTGAAAGAAGTGCAAGAGTAATTTAGGGACAAAATGATGAAGAAACTCCTAGAAAAAAACTGGACAAAGCTAATAAGGAACCCCTTTAATGAAATATTCCTGGAAAAGTTATTGATAGATATCGTGGAAAAATCTCTAGAATAATTTAAAAGAAATTCCTGAGACGACCCGTTGATAAACTAGTGAATCTACCTATATAAAAAGTTAATGGAAGCTGAAATGGGAATTTTGGCGTAGGAACTTCTGAAAGAATTCTTGTAGGGTTTCCTGGGAAAAATCCCTTAATAAATTTCTTCAAAAGCTCTAGAATAAACCTTCGAAGATTTTCATTTAAGAACTGTAGATTTCTTTGAAGTTGAAGTAACGACTGGAAAAAACAGTGGACAAATTGGTTGAAAAGTATTTCCTGTAGAAATCATTGGGGGTTTTAAAAGTTTATCTAGAATTTTCTTCAATTCCAACTCAGCGGATTTGGAGAAAATTCTAGATAAACTTTTTTGATTATTCTTTAAAACAAACTTCTGACACAAACACGAATTCCTGCAAATATTTGTGTTAAAAGTATTCCAGAAGAAATTTATGAAGAAACCACTAGAAGACGTCCTAAATATTTTCCTGAGGAATCTGAAAAAAATCCAAAATAATCGCGTAAGAGTCTCCAAAGGTTTCTCTGAAAGGTAAAAGATGATAGTGACTTTGGCGATAATTTTGGTTAAACAGAGACTTTAGAAGCCTACCATTAAAAGAGACTTGCATTAAAAATAGAGACCAAGACTCGAAGGAAGACCTGCTACCAGCCCTGCATACAATAATACAGAAGACAAACACAATCCAGGAGATTAATAATTGTAGAACCTAACATGTGGCCTACCAGAGTTCATGAGCATGAGCATGAGCATGATTGACCGCCCGCAGTTGCTACTCCGTTATTGCAAGAACAGCTGTACTTACACAGGGAACCAACGGATACTACTCGGGATCAATAGCATCCTCAATGTGTAAGTACTGGTGCTCTCATTATTATAATAAACAATACCGGCGCCAGCTGCGTCCGAATGCAGGTCAATTTGGGAATGGGAGGGAAATGTTAACGTGTTACTTGCATTACAGAAGCCGAGGAGTCCTCTGCACTTCCACAAGAAAACACTGGGAGTTTGGATATTGGAAAGGATTCGTTTTGGTAAACGATAAATATATAATTCGAAATGAATACGTGAGCATATACACGAATGACCGACACTGATAATGCGGTTACTACGCAAACCGGACACGATACTGATTTCGTTGCTCGCTCGCGTACAACAGGTTCAACTTATCAACGTATGATGCGTTTTTTTACCTGCACACTTCGTTTTTTCTTCCGCGAAACGCAAACCGGACACAATGGATCCGGATTCCGTTGCTCGCCCACAAGGAGCATGCAACAGATTTAACAGATCAACACTACTGACGCGTTTGTTTTTTTTCACCGGCACACTTCGTTTTATCTTCCGCGCAGCGCAAACTGGACACAATGGATCCGGTTTCCGTAGCTCGCCCCCCGTAGCGGGGCCTTCCTTAGCCGAGTGGTTAGAGTCCGCGGTTACAAAGCAAAGCCATGCTGAAGGTGTCTGGGTTCAATTCCCGGTCGGTCCAGGATCTTTTCGTAATGGAAATTTCCTTGACTTCCCTGGGCATAGAGTATAATCGTACCTGCCATACGATATACGAATGCGAAAATGGCAACTTTGGCATAGAAAGCTCTCAGTTAATAACTGTGGAAGTGCTCATAAGAACACTAAGCTGAGAAGCAGGCTCTGTCCCAGTGGGGACGTTAATGCCAAGAAGAAGAAGAAGCTCGCCCACAACGAGCATGCAACAGATTCAACGGATCCAACACTACTCCAGTCGGTTCGGCCAATGCCAGCTAAAGTCCAGCCACATCATTGTGAACCTACTACACAGCCATTCCAACGCGTCCATGCAGACTTCGCTGAACTACTGTTCTTTTACAACAGAAAATAAGGAAGCAATCCCTAACATGTGGCCTACCAGAGTTCATACATTTTCTGCGCCATGGCACATCCGTGACATACAGAAATTGCTCTGAAATGTCATGAAGTTTGATGGATCAGACTTTGCTGAAGGCATCGAATCCGTTCCATGACCGAGTCGTTCCAAGTATAAGCAGAGGCATTTGCAAAAATCAATAAAAAAAATGAGACTGACATTACATAAAGTTTGATGGGTCACATGTTAGGGTTTGGTCCAGGTCAATAAGAAGCCATCCTCATGGGGTCATCAATTTCGCTAGGTAACCAGTCGGTGCCAGAGTAACCTAAGAGCTTCCTTCTAGCTTGGTAATTACATCTTGTGACACGTTTTGTTGAATAATTAACGTATACAATAAGGTTTAAATAGTGGATGTATAAATCAAAATCAAAAACAAATTCCAACGGAATTTGGGATAATCCCAATCGAATAAAGCTAAAAGCATTGAAAGCAGATGAAATCAAACCAAATTAGAGTTGTTTGAAGACAAACATGTTATGCCTAAAACTATGTTAGATATTTACAATCATCATCAAAGTATTTGCGCTGAAACTTCATGAAGTTTGATGGATCACCTGCCCCAAAGGTTGGCTATTTCTCTGGGGCACCGGATGAAATGGTATGCTTGTTCCAAGTGTAAGTAGAGGTATTGCAATCGTCACCAATAAATTGGAGCAGAAAATTCATTAAGTTTTAAAAATCACGGTCCAGGTCGAGGGCACTGAATCCGTTTCAAGTCCAGATAGTTCCAAGTATAAGCTGATGTATTGGCAATGATCACCAATGAATTGGTGCAGAAAATTCTGGTTCTCCGAATTTGTGCTCTACCGTTTTTGACGTTTTATTGATCTTCGCCAGAAAGAGTTCTTAACACAACAGTCATTGAGGTAAAGTTTTACTTGTAGACAAATAAATGATATCAATGGTTCAATCGCCGCGACTTGATGTGTCAGTGAATCATCGATTTGTTCTCGCCGAAAACAAATCGATGATTCACTGACATAGACAAATAAATGAAGACTTCCAGGGATAATCTCTGAAAGAATTTGGAGCAGTTCCTGAGATAGATCGATTATGAATTTACTAAGATATTCATAGAAAAAGGTCAGGAGCAATAAATGAACAAAAAGACTTAGGAACACCTTGAGAAATACTTGTAGGGTTAATTGAACACCTTCAACGATTTTTTTTTCAAAAACTCTGGCATAAATACATTCTGGATTTTCTTGGAAGAACTCCTGTAGGAAATTTTGGAGGATCTGCTAACTACTGAAAAAAAAACCGTTAGAAAACTGGAATTGTTCGAAAAATGTCGTAAGGAAATCCTGAAATATCATTTTATAATTTTCAGTGTAATCTCTGTGGAAACTCATAAAAAGACAATTTACATCGTCTTCAGCCATAGGCTGCACAGACTGAACATAACTAACATTAGACAACGGACACACGGAATGACCAGTGGACCAGTGAAGAATTTGTCGTTTGACGAAAAGTTTTCTCCGACTGGGGAACCCACACTCCGTTGAACAATACGCCTAAACGACTTACGCCGCTAACCGCACGGCTACGAAGCCCAGAATCATGATTGCGTATTTCGAATCAGAATTCACTGCAAGGAGTAGACAATTAGTTACTTTTGATACCTTTTTGTATAAAAAATGATACTTTAAGGACCTTTAATTAAAACAGATAAATAAGAATATATAGACCAAATTTTGAAAAGGAATCTACCTGCTACCATCCCTGTCGTAACAACGCAGATACACTTACATGGATAGCTTCTCCCAGCAGGGATGCCTGGTGCATCAACTTCTTGGGGATACATCCCACGTTGACGCAGGTTCCACCCAGACCCCACTTGGTTCCACGAGGGGAGGGCTTTACAAAATCCAGCACCGCAACCTTGGCGCCGAATTGTACGGCTTCCTTGGCGCAAGCCAAACCCCCGGATCCACCGCCGATAACGACGAGGTCATAGTCAAAGTTTTCCTCTGAAAAAAAAAGAGATAAGAAAATAATGGTAAGTAGTGTCGCTAAAATGATAGTTTTTACTAAAATTATAACGATTTATTTATATGTTGTATACTAATGATTTTGTAGCTATAGGTTATGCCACTGTCGTAAACGAGAATTGAAACAAAAACAGCAGAAGATAAGACACATTCAAGAAAGAGATAACTACCTATTGAAGCATTCGATGACATCGGATCTATCAGCGGGCATATATTTGAATACGAGAACAGCAACTGCTGGAGCAGAAAAAATCCTACACTCGGCGATACTGATGTCGATGTATTAAACATGGGCGTAATTTAAGCTTCCCGATAGTCCTTGAATTCATAGCATTCGGATTGGAACTCGAGAGATCGTTCACATTTGTTTTGCTATTGTGGGAAATTAATAGTCAATAACACATTTTCATAGTAGCGATTTAAAACTAAAATGGGGAGACTTTCTTCTTCTTCTTGGCATTATGTCCTCACTGGGACAGAGCCTGCTTTTTAGCATAATGTTCTTATGAGCACTTTCACATTTATTAACTGAGAGCTTTCTTTGCCAAAGTTGCTTTTTTCGCATTTGTATGTCGTGTGGCAGGTACTATTATACTCTATGACCAGGGAAGTCAAGGAAATTTCTATTGCGAAAAATAGAGATGAGAGATTTGACAGATTCTTCAAATCATATGATATAAGCGTTACAAAAATCTCAAAGTCTCATATCTAATGCTTAAGATTTTTTTCACGCTTGAGTACAACTGAAATACATTGTGTAATTCAATTGTTTATGTCGATAAAAACCATATTAAAATTCTAACTTGTATGCAGTCAGGCAACTTCTTTAGCAAGAATCTTACCTCACTAACGATGTTATGAGTATCGCTAAAAAAATCGCCATGAATTTGTTAAAAATTTCTCGACGTGTCACCAATAATTTCATAAAAAAAATGATTGTGGAGCTTACCGAAATTTCGCCATTATTTCATCAAAAATTATGTCTATAATAAGAAACAACCTTGAACGACATAATTAGAAGATATCCGAGTATCTTGTCAAAGATCATTCATCAATTTTGTCGGAATAGACTAAAGCTAAACTGCCCATAACTGCATATGTGTAACATTCGACAAAAGTAGGCATTGAATAAATGGAATGCCAAGGGGTCTGGGTCATTTGGCATAAAGCCATTTGGCATAAGGTCATTTGGCATAACGCCATTTGGCATAAAGGACATTTGGCATAACAGCCATTTGGCATAACGGTCATTTGGCATAATTTTGAACAATGTGAAAATAAAGGGTCATTTGGCATAACGGACATTTGGCATAATATCAAGCCATGTGTAAAGTAGGAATCAATTGGCATAATATCAAACCATATGTGAAGTAAAGGTCATTTGGCATATCGGACATTTGTTATAATATCAAATTATCTGAAAAGTAAGGGTTATTTGGTATAATAATGCAAAAACTCCTTTTTTCACATAGCACTGTTGTAATATTACGCAAGAGAATAAGTCATGTTAAAAAGAAGGGCAAATTCCTACATAAAAAATAACACGTCGAATCACTATAGCAATAACCCTAAAAAGAATACCTTATGTTTAAAAGAAGGGTAAATCTCTAGATAAATATCATGACTAAACAGGATAACAGAAGATGAACTAGGGTGTCAATCAGTGACGCAATATTTCATAATTTCAAATTAAAAATTGAAAACAAGGTCATGACTTTGAAAAACAGAAGAAAAAATGCAGCAACATTGCTGCTACAATTATCTTTTAAATAACATTTCGTTTTTTTCAACGAACCCGATCAACCAGTGCACACTGGTCCAGGAAGCTAATTTGGGCGGACATGCGGTTTTCGTCTCGATTTATTGATTTTAGAGCCATAGTTGCTTCTGATAATATGTTCAGAATTTTAGATTCCGGGTCATTTGGTCGAATGCCGTTCTGCCGAAATTGAAAACAAAAGTAAACTATTGTTAGCATGGATTAATAATGAATTTCAAAGAACATATTCAGCTTGCTCATGAAGAAGGTTACACCATCATAGATATACGCATAATTAGCTTTTTAGTAGTAGTTCATGAAACAGTTCGTGCTGAAAGAAGAACATCCTAAATGTAAGCAGTTATTCACTTCTCTGCTAGCGGTGACAGCCACCTGCAGATGTTTGTAGTTAGCTTTTGAAAGTAACATAAAAGGTTTTGGATCGGGTTTCTTTGATCCCTCGAATCGTACTATGTATGGTTCTAGCAACCACAAGTCTTGGTTTCTTTGATTTAAGTGTTTCCCGAGTCGTTTATTGCTATACGCAAGCAACGGTACAAAGTTCAGTTCACATGTTGCAATCTTAAACTTGGAGAAGAATGACATCTCACCCAAGTTGAGGTACAAAAAAAATGATTTGAATAAGACGTAAGAAAATCTGGGGTAATCTGCACCCTTGAGGCAAAACAACCCCACGGTGCCTTTTATGATTATTTGTAAAAAATTTGGAAAAAGATTCGTCAGGGGCGGATAGGAGTGATCATGTGATGACATTTGATTTTACAAATCCAACTTCCAGAAAAATGTCTAAATTTTTCTGAAATAGTTATAGAATCCCCGAAAAGTCGTTTTACTCCTGGGGTGCATATTACCCCTGATACCCTTATTATAAGCTTTAATATGAATAACTATGAGAAATACTTCACTCTTGAAAGAACAGCCTATGATCTAAAGAAGGAAAAATCTCTTATGAAAATTAAGGCAAGTGTAATGCATATAATAGTTTTATCAGTACAACTACAAAGAACTTCCGATGATTTAAAGAAGGTAAAATTCCCAATTAAAATATAAGCTGAACTATTGTCAATAGTAATGAAACCAATATAACTAGAAAGAATAGCCTATGTGCAAAAGAAGGAAAAAATCTGATGAAATCAATAAAACACATCTTTGGTAATCCAGAGGCGAATTAACCGTCACCTCAGAGTCTTGGCGCGATGTTAGGAGTTCACAACTTCGTCCTGAATTAACGGGTCGATTTTATCATTCTCTCAGAGCTCTTATAAAGTGACAAAAAATTACGTCCCGTCACATCATAAAAAATCAACAAATTAATTAGTTTATCAGTTATTGGGCCACACTTATGAAACCTACACATCAGAAGAGTTGTAATTTGATTTTACGATGATCACAAGAGTGAAGTAGAGGCCAACTTCTTTATTTTAACGAATCGTGAGTTGGTATGTTCAGCAAAGTTGTAGCAAATGATCAGAGTTGCTCAATATCGATCATAACAGCGTATGGCTGATTTACATAAACTATTGTCTGTTTCATTCGCAACAAAACGCGCTGCCAACTTTCGAACAGACTGAAAAAATCGTCGCCAGCAAACCAATCAAAGGAGGTGATTTGCCTTTGTGTTGGCTAGACTGGTGAAACGTCAAATTCACAGCGGTTGCTTGGCTGGCGACGATTTTGGCGACGGTTTCACCGGCGACGATTACAAATCGTCGCGTCCAATAGGGTGCAAAATTTACAATATTAATATCAGTTGCGAGCTATCAATATCACTTTGATTTGGCAACCAACAGCAGTGATGCGAGTATCATCGTACCTGCCATGCGATTTACGAATGCAAAAATGGTAACTTTGACAAAGAAGCCTTTCAGCTGTCGTCGCTCTTGAGTGTTTTATTTTTTAGATTTTTTGGCCTACTATGTTCTACAAAGTTTTAATACTTATCATTTCCTACAACTTTGCCATAGTTGTATTTCTTATGGTTTTAATGTTATTTTATTGTTTATAGTTTGTGTGCCTTGTATCTACAGAGAATACATAAATTATTATAAAATAGATTCAGCTGTTACTAAAATAAAACAGTAATAAAATGCTAAAATCTTTAATTTAAGTATGTACAGAAAATATATTGGAATTATGCCAAATGTCCGTTATGCCAAATGACCCTCATCTTTCACTTAGTTAAAAATTATGCCAAATGTCCGTTATGCCAAATGACCGTTATGCCAAATGCCCTTTATGCCAAATGGCGTTATGCCAAATGACCTTATGCCAAATGGCTTTATGCCAAATGGCCCGCTCCCATGCCAAGTGTGCATTTTATGACAATATGGGATAAACTAAAATTTCTAAAAATTACAAGGAACTCTAAAGTGCTTATTTGAGGCTAATATTTTGTACAACTCATATCGCATACTAGGTGAATAGTCAGAAAATAATTCTGATAGTAATTTCATTGCTATTATATTACGATGCTCATTTATAATCTCAATGTGACTGTTATGCGGTTATAATTACCAATGTGACAAAACAATTTTATATTTTTTTCGTATTTTCTAGAACAATCTCACAAATTTCAGTAAGTTGATAGAAAAATAACTTTTGATGACTCTTCATGGCATTAACTCCAATTTGTCAAAAATGTCGAATGTGACTGTTATGCAGTTATGGGCAGTAAAGATGTCATCGAAGAGTTAGCTTACTACCATCAGTGCACCAGTATCCGCTCACTAGTGTAAAAATTGATTTTTCGTGTCAAAAACCAATATTTTTCGCACGGATTTATCCTAGCAATATTGACTACATTCGAATGAAGTCCTCTGACATTATTTTCATTTGATAAAATGTTTCTTTATATTGAAAACACACTACCTCGTGAGCGGTTATTGGAACACTATGTATTTTTGAGTGTTCCAATAATCGCTCATGCCAAAAAATAAATAAAGTATTGAATAAATGTCGATTTTGGTATACAGCCTTCTTTATTGCAGTAGTAGCTATGGTTCGACCATAAAAAAAAGTATCAGTACAAATAAAAAAAACGAAATACCTAATGCATTTTTAGTTCGTCGCAAAATCAGTTTACCGTGAGCGGAAATAGGAACAGTTAGATGCAGTAACAAATGCAATTAAATATTTTTTTACAAAAGTTTATCAATTTTTTTATATTTTGCCGTTGATTACCTATACTTGGAGTCGCATAGTGGCATAAAAATAGTATTGATCGACACAATAGTTATTTTATAATAAACATTTGAACTCTTAACTTCCATTAAATGAGCGCAATCTGGTGCATTGATGGTACTTATATTCTTTTTAGCTAGTCAGTCTTATAGAGGAAATGGAAAACGTTAGTTTATGATAATTCCGACATATCAGCCAAACGGTCAAAGACGATTCAATCTTTACAGTTGTTCAATAGCAATTGTTTAACTAAAAACCTTAATACATATACAATGACCCCAAGAATTTTTGAGAATTGTTAAAATTAATGTCACCGTAAATCTTGCAAGACATTTGTAATAATAGTTTCAGCTGAACCGTACAGGAATTCTATCACAAAAAGCTGGGTTCTCTAACACTCCACAACAATTTATCAAGAAACGAGCTCAGGAACCAGCAAACATCTTTCTAAAAAGTAAAAAACATGCAGACTAATTTGAAACTCGTTATCAACTTAGAACTTTTTATAACACATAGAAATATCTTCCTATATAATCAGTTCATATGTTGTTCTTCTATAATTTTAGTTATTTTTTGCCTCGTGATCAAATTTGATTATCAATCAGTACCTTTTTTATAAAATACACATGACTAACCCTTTGGGATCCGCAGACCTGCCCAGATTTCTGTGAGAATCATGTATCACATTCTGTTAGTATCCTGTTTAAAATTACGAGAGAATTATGCTCAAAATTCTGTCAGAATTGTGCCTTGAGTTCTGATATTTAAAATCTCTCAAGATTTATTTCAAAATCCGTTAAATGGAATCAGTTAGAATGTCGTCCAAAATTTCATAAAAAATGTCACATTTCTCGGTATTTTGCTTAAATTCTTTAATTCTTAAGAAGGGTAGACAATCGTCGCCGTCAAATGGAAAAAGTCGGCGACGAAACTAAAAGAAGCATCGTCATCGTCACTCAACCAGTGTCGGATGACGATTTGCCGCAGAGATCCAGTCACATAGGCTCAGCGTCATGACGAACAAATACGGTTCCTTCGTCATGGGCGAATCTTCGTTCGGGAGCACTGAGCCGACTAAAAATATGCATCGTGTCTTCGACAGATTATGGAATTTTTTTGAAAAAAAAGCAGAACACGTCTGGAATCGAACAAAAAATCTCTGAATCGTCAACTCCACGCGCTTACGAACAGAACTATTGTAGAACCATGGATTGAGCGGATACAAGCAATTATGTGATGGAATTCGTTGTTTGGTGCGTAGCAAGCAAATATACAGTAAACGCCTTCTACTTGTGAGTAGGGAAAGGCGGGGCTGTATGGTCATACGGGGTAATATGGGCCACCTATCAAGCATAACTTTTCAATCCGACGTATCTGTAAAAATAAACAATTCGAGATTTGCTTTGCATGGGTTCGACAATGGCATAATCTACATATTGAGTCCACAAAAAATTTTCTAAAATCATTGTTTGAATTTTTTAAATAAATTTCAATGATGGCCTATGTGCACTTTACTCAGTGTTTTTAATTTGGCTACATACACCCTACGTTTGCAAAGCGACTCAACTGACAACATTTTTCATGCTAGCACATACACCGTACATATGCTCATACGTTTTACTATAAGCAGAACCAAAAAAAAAAAAATAATAATCAGCAGGTACGTCATACTGTTTCCGAATCACTAATCATGTTTGAAATCGAGAGATTCGGATTCCCATAGCTCACGGGTTAACAAACTGATGTGGAGCATCATCAGTATTCGGTTCTAGACAATATTTCTAGCGTAACATTTGAAAAGGGCCTAACTGCAAAATGTAAACAAACTTGATTATTCATTATTCGTATCATTTTTTACGTAAATTACTCCTACATACTCTTACAGGCATGCAAAATGCATTATTAATGGTAATTTTATTCAAATTTAAAAGGGCCTATCTGAAAATGATAAAACTAAGAGGGCCTAACTGGTCATAAAAGGGCGTAACTGAAAATTTCCATCAAAATCAGATTGGCCCTTCCGTGCATTTTTAATTTTCCTCCATATTTTTCAATATTTAGCCATTGTATAGTGTTTTTCTCACATAATGGAACCTGATGAAATATTTGAAAAGGGTCTATCAGCATAACGTAAAAATTGAGAAATGCTCGATTGAAGATTCTGTAACATATTGATTGTTACTATTTTAAACTCATTGCTATCTAATAGTTTTAAACTTTTGTTCGGCACTCATAGTCTATTACTGGGCCACGTAACGTTTTAAATCTAACATAACATAAAAACTAGTAACAAATGTTGAATTCAAACATCATTGGCAGATAGGCCCTTTTACGAGTCTTCAAACCAGTTAGGCCCTTTCAATTAGGCCCTTTAATTGAACATGGTTTCAGTTAGGTCCCTCCAGTTAGGCCCTTTTATTTAACATAGTTCCAGTTAGGCCCTTTGGGAATTTGTCGATTTTATTGATTATTGAATAGATTTTCAAAGTTTTAGAACATAATCAATCGATTATGTGAGAAAATCAACATTGAATATTGAAAATTCTTTATTGAAGATTCGGTACTATATTGATTATTCATATTTCAAACCCTTTCTCCTATATACTAGTTTTATACTTGTGTTCACACTCATAATAGTCTACTAGGTGACCCATAACGTTTTAAATCCTAAATAACAAAACAACTCGTGAAAATGGTTGAATTCAAACATCATCGGCAGATAGACCCTTTTACGAGTCTGCAAACCAGTTAGGCCCTTTCAGTTAGGCCCTTCGATTGAACATGGTTTCAGTTAGGCCCCTCCAGTTAGGCCCTTTTATTAAACTTAGTTCCAGTTAGGCCCTTTTGGAATTTGTTAATTTTATTGATTATTGAAGTGATTTTCAAAGTTTTAGATCAAAATCAATCGATTAGGTATGTGAGAAAATCAACATTGATTAATAAAAATTCTTTATTGAAGATTCAGTACTATATTGATTCCTATTTCAAGCCCATTCTCTTTTTTACTAGTTTTATCATAATCTTAATGCGAAGTTAGTTGAAAAACTGATTTTTTATCCTGAAAAAATATCAATTGGGTCCTAAAATTTTTAATGAAATCTTGTTTTTATTTAATAACACGAAAAAGCATGTTATTGTAACTACTTTAGCAATTTTTCCCGCTCAAATAATGGCTATAACATGTTTAAACTTTAATTTAAAAATTTGGTTCATAAATGAACCTTGACACTTTTGATCATGTTTGACGTTCGCTTAGTCGACAAAAACACCACAGGGGTTTTAGTTCGACCACTGGGGTTGTTCCTATCTGACATTTCGTAAGGGACACGGGACTTCTTCTTGGCATTACGTCCTCACTGGGACACAGCCTGCTTCTAAGCTTTGTGTTCAATGAGTACTTCCACAGTTATAAACTGAGAGCTTTCTTTGACAAGTTGCCATTTTTGCATTCGTATATCGTGTGACAAGTACGAAGGTACTCTATATTCAGGAAAGTAAAGGAAGTTTCCATTACGAAAAAACCTGGAGCGACCGGGAATGGAACTCTGATACCTTCAGAATGGCTTTGCTTTGTAGCTGCGGACTTAAACTGCTCGGCTAAGGAAGGCCCTCAAGTATAAAACAAGTAAAAAAGTGAATGGGTTTGAAATAGATATAATCAATAAGGTACTGAACCTTCAACCGAGAATATCCAACATTTAGCTATTACATTGTTTTTCTCTCGCTTTATCTTATTTAAAAACTATGAAAATCACTTCAATAACCAATAATATCTACAAATTCGAAAAGGGCCTAACTGGAACTATGTTTAATAAAAGGGCCTAACTGGAGGGGCCTAACTGAAACCATGTCCAATCGAAGGGCCTAACTGAAAGGGCCTAACTGCTGATGATATTTGAATGCAACCATTTTCACGAGTCGTTATGCTATTTGAGATTACTAACGTTCTGGGCCACGTAATAAACCATAATGAGTGTATAACACAAGTATAAAACTAGTAAAAAAAAGTGAATGGGTTTTAAATATCAATAATCAATATGTTGCTGATTTTGTATAGAATAGTTTCCAATATTAAGCTTGTATGATATTGTGTTGTTTTCTCACATAATCATTAAATGTTGTCGAAGAATTATGCAATTCACTTCAATAATCAATAAAATTAGCAAATTTAAAAAGGGCCTAACTGGTTTGAAAATTCGTAGAAGGGCCTATCTGCGGATGATGTTTGAATTGAACTATTTTTACAAGTTGTTGTGCTATTTCAAATTCAAATCGTTGTGAGCCACGTAATAGACCATTATAAGTGTCGAACACAAGGGGTTATCCGAAAATGACGTCCATCAATTGGGGCCTCCTCCAATGGGGGGATGTACGAAAACGTGACAGTGCATGGATTGGGTAGAAGGGTTCTAGAAATCCCGAAAAACGATGGAGGTCATTTTTGGATCTTCCCCAAGTATGAAACTAGTAAAAAGCGAATGGGTTTGAAATAGGAATAATCAATATGGTACTGAATCTTCAATCGAAAATTTCCAATATTTAGCTATTATATAGTGTTTTTTCACATAATCGCTAAATTTTGTTCAAGATTTATGCAAACCGATTCAAAAATCAATAAAATTAGCAAATTATAAAAGGGCCTAACTGAAACCATGTTCAATCAAAGGGCCTAACTGAAAGGGCCTAACTGGTTTGAAGATTCATAAAAGGGCCTATCTGCCGATGATGTTTGAATTCAACAATTTTTACGAGTTTAACACAACAATTGAGATTAGAAACATAATGGGCCACGCAACAGACTTTAATGGGTGTCGAACACAGGTATGAAACTAGTAAAAATGCAAATGGGTTTAAAATAGGAATTATAAATGTGGTACGGAATCTTCAATTGAGAATTTCTCAATGTTTACGTTTTGCAGATAGGCCCTTTTCAAATGTTACGCTAGATTTCTCACAAGAACTGATCTCCATCTATTTTGATTACTCACGGCGCCGTCCGGTGCTCCTGTTAGTCGAGTTGAAATTGGAAACATTCGGTAACTAATATTCGTTGTAGTTGAACGTAGAAACTGACGAATTATCTAATTTTATTCAGTTTTTTCATAACTTTATTAGGTTTTATGGAAATTTGCAAACCGGTGTATGTGCAACTTCAAAACAATACTGGTGTATATGACTTGACGCCTTTGAAAAACGAACTGTCAAACCGACGCATCAAGCAAGGTGTATGTATTAATCAAGGTACGGTTTCGTCGAACCATCATGGTGCATGTAAGCACCACAAAGCAAAAGGGTTTATTCGATAATATTACCAGTTTTTCAATCTAATTTAAAACAAATCGAAATAGTTTAATAGTGGTTAGAAACAGTGTTCTTATGTGTTCAGTGTTCAGAACTTATAGTAGACACAGCAATAGAAAAATATGCAAAATATTTTAAACAGGATTTAAATTGCTTTACATTATATTCCATCGCATTTCTCTCGAATCCTTCCGAATGTTAGATACGCCGATTTGAAAAATGATACTTGAAATGCAGCACATTTTATGCATATAAAGATAGTGGACTGAGGGTAGCTGAAACAAAGTATCATTGAAATTTTCATGGCCTCAGAAGTAAGCAATCGCTTAATGTGTCCATCATGCCTCTAATTCCTCTAAATGTTCCATAAGGCAGCGTCCAATAGTTACGTAACGCTAAAAATGGAAATTTTTGACCCCCTCTCCCCCTCCGTAAAGCTTTTCGTATGACAATTTTTAAATTTTTGTTTGAACCGTAACGCTTGAGCCTACTTCCCCCCCCCCTCCCCCTAGAGCGTTACGTAATTCGTGGATGCCGCCTAATACGCCGCTTTGTAAACGATATCTCAAGTGAACTCTTTCAGAACGTTTTTTAAACATTGTTTCTAGCTTCAATGAAACGGAACTACGAATCAATGAAAATGCATGATCACCCCTAGCAAAACAAAACACATGTGTAGTAAACATTGCGTAAAACTACACACTACTATCGCTCGCCGGTTCGGCAGCTACCCCGACAGTAACGGTATTTGTAGCAACAATTCACACACTCATTCTCATTCCATCCTATCACTACTACTTACTCGCCAACAACGTAGTGTTTGTGCTCAGCAGTCTCGTGTAGCGCACACTTATAAGGTTCCCTACACGTCGCGCGACTAGCAGTGACATTTCGTGCAACACTTGCCGAAATCGTTCGCTCTTATGAAACTTACTCCACTCTAGGGCACTTTAATTTTCGACTTATTTAACTTGCGACGATGCGCTGTAAGCACGCATGTTCCAAAAATTTCACTTATTGCAGCAGAACAGCGAAGAGAACAACTTTTGAACCTATTACTGAATGGTGTGGGGAACTTTCTCTAGCACAAAATACACTTTCTGTCAAACTTCGTTTCGAGCTCGACGCGAACCCGAGCAAACACAACGAGCGAATGATGAAATAAACATCGGTGAGAGAGCTACAACCGAGCGAGCGCTAGTTACGCAGCTTCTTATCTGTGTGTGAGAGAGAGTCACCATGATGCATCACATTCTTTCAATGACTGCTTATGGATCATGAATGGGGATTTGGGGGAGTAGGGTGGTTCAAAAAATCGTTTCAGCTCCAAACCGCTCATTCGATTCTAGAAAAAAAATCTGAGTGTCCTCCCATAATTTGAACTGATTTGGAGGAAAACTTAGAAAAACTTAGTTGATAACAATAGCGAAAAAAAAAACAACAAGAAATCTTCTAATTTTGCATGATTTTTAACAATTTCAGAACAATATTATTCATCTAGATCCTCATAATCTCCGTTGTCTTCTAAAATTCACGAATAAATAAATACTTTTTCAAAAATTTTCATTTTTCGAATTAATTTCTTACCGATGGGGTGATATGAGAACCATTTTTTAATAAATTTACTTTACACTTCACAAATCTTAAAATCTGGAAATTATTATTTTTTTCATTACACATGAAACACAGACAAACAGACGTAACAGCTTGAACAATTATCAATTGAAAAAATAGTCACATGAACATTTTCGCCCAATGCTAAGAATACTTCATTTGGCCAACCTCAAACTAGGTGGCGGTAGTGAGCCAACGTCAAACTCAAACAAAAGCGATGCGAGCGCCACGAGAGGCCAACTACCTAATATTAGAATTGGGCGCTTTTCTGCTGTGCGATGGAAATAATTAGAGTGTTACGTCTGTTTGTCTGTGCTTGAAAGTTATTAGATTGAATTTCAAAGAACATTGTAACTGTCAAACATCATATACTATAACGATGAAATGTGTAAGAGCTTTTCGGGACAATAAGGGTAGTTTTTTCGTACATTATTAATCTACTTGTCAGCTTTGGGGTTGTATGCTATTTCTTATGAAAATTCAAGAATTTATGCGGTTTCAACGGGTGCTCGTTTCATCACATTAGCGAAACTGCCCCGACTTGATACGTGGTCTCCTACGTGAGAGCCGGTTATTACATCACCTACACTTTTCATCTCAAGTTAGAAGTGAGTAGATTTGTGTGCATGACTTGAAGTCAAAAGATGTTAATGTTTCCGGATATTGATAATTATTAAGAATATAATTGAAATTAGTACAAGTGAAAAGCTGAATCAGTGAGTCAATTTAATTTGACGGTAAACTTAGTGGTGGAGTAAATTGTTTTTCTTTCGAAACAACCATTTGTGCGTAAGTAAAAGTAATCAATGGGATAGTAATCTCAACATAAATAAATTCTTCTCCGTGCAGAGGAGCCCCCCATGAACTGATATAAAAAGTTTGATCGCAATACGCAGTTGAAAAGAAAGGTCAATTCAAATAGATCAGAAATTTTTACGTAGCTTTAATTCATAATCTCGCCCACGACATACGAAATTAACAAGGCAGGCTCTTTAGTAGTATAAATATCGCATGTTCAAGTAGCTGTCAGTTTTCGGAATATATCACCTTCTCAATATTGTACACTGTGATCTCGCCCAAAAAACCAACGACAACCAGTGTGTAGCAGTAAAACATAGAAACCATGTTTATTGTGTACTATCTTTCATGCCAGATGCAGCAATGTTGCCTGTTTACAAGATAAGAGCTGTTGAAGAATTTTCGATTGGATATAAATAAATCAGTAATTGGTCTTCGGCAAAGTTGTAGGGTAGCTGATAAATTTATATGACAGTATCGACACAATACTGACTCTCAGCCTCAATGGCTCATGGCAAAACACTCTGACCGATTGAATGAATTGCTTGGTTTTCCCATAGTAATTCTCATACAAACTTTGAAATGCTTGTGCTGTCTCAACTTTTATCCAAATGAGCTTAAAATATGGAGAGAGATACTCAGAATCTGAATCTGAGCGGTGTGAAGCAAAAACAATATTTTGAACCACCCTAATGGGGGCGGCCAACCAACAAGAAGGTTGGCTTGGTCAGATGCAGCTTTACAACGACCGTGAATTTCCATTTCGCACGCTAATCCCAAGGTGTGATTTTCATGATTGTTCAAGGTTAGACAGGTACTAAAATTAGGTTTTCATTAGCGGAGACAAGAACGAGATGCGACAGCGAGGTCTATTTACCTACACGTTCCGGGCAGAGGACAGTAGTTTATGTACGGAACATGATTCAACCTTTCTGTTTATCTAAGTTGAAACCCATCACTAGTGAATGGCCCTTCGAAATACATTCAAGGAGGCGACTGAATGTAAGCGTGACTTGCACTTTCTAAATCTAAACGTGTTTAATCTATTGGCTTTAACCGGTTCTACCAAACAAAAAGCTTTATTGTTTGCGTCCATTTTAGGCAATGTTGTAAGTATAAATGCATGATTGATGTGTTCAGCATCAAATCAGACCCACGGTACTGTTAATCCCTGTAAGGGCAATGTTATGTTGTGCTCATATAACCTTAATCTCCATAGTGTTTTACATACTTATGTGGTGTATGCCACCCTTACATCGACAAATTTGATGAGAGTATAAGATAACAATAAAATAAACGAGCATAGGCTCGGAGTCTTCTTACGTTGACTCTAGAACGAATAACACGTCTTTCTTTCATTATCCACCAGAAATACAATAGTATTACAATAGCAATTCATTATCCCTATAATCGACAGTGAAATCGCTTAAAATCTAATCTTATGATATAGAAACTTATTGTTGAGTTATTTTTTGTATGCGCTCAACCAGATTCTTGATTTTTCAAATCTACACTGTTTGACCCATCAACCATCTGAGACATAAACCATATAAATACTTGATAGCCTTACATTATATAACAAGCATGATGACACTATTAAAATACCCATTTACGTGCAAAGGTTTTTCGAATCGATTTGAAGCCTGTACAAATGCGTAAAATATGGGCGTGATCAGTAACGCATTTGAAATTTGTATTGGATTTTGTGTACAGTAAAACCTGTTTTATTTCTGTACTTTTGTTATTTACGCTCTTAGTTTTATTGATATCATAACACATCGGTCGCTGAACTGTAATTTGAAATGTACCGAATATTTTTGACAACTTATCAATATAAATTAACTGACTTCAAAAATCAATAAAAACTAAAAGAAACAATCCTCCACATGTTGGTGGTTCAACAAATATGGCTAAAATATCATGTATTGACCGCACTGATGAGCACCAAGAGAAATCCTAATTTTTCACCAATCTTCATATTTCATTGCAAAATAATGTAATTATCTTCGAATAACTCCCAATTAGATATGAGCTCATTAAGGTGAAAAACTTTGATAGAACGTCAAAATTGAAAATTTTCTTCCTTAGACACTAACAGTGTTGAAAAAAGTAGTATTTGGTGTAATATTCGCACTAACGACATGTGAAAGGGAATAGCTTTCATTACAGGCATTTTGTCACCTTGCTTTCTTCGGCAATGTTTTTAGACTCATTCTTAGCGTATTTTGTTCTAAGGGTTAAGAATAATTGGACGTTTAAAACACAAAAAATAAGTTTTTTTTCATATAAAATCCTATATAACTTTCAATCGCTATGCGCACAATGTAGACAAAACCAATCGATGTAACACTGGAGATATTTTCATCGTACAGCAAAATAGCGCTCAAGTCTAATATTTGGTACTTGGACAACAGCTCACTCGTGGCGATCGTGTTCGATTTTGACGTTTGCACACTACCGCCATTTGGTAAATATACTGTTTTAAGTAAACTTCTTATTTTAGCGCACAAAATATCAAAAATAATGAACAAAGCTAGCTAAAATTTCGTACACATATAAAAACAAATTTTATACCTACACATGTAACATGGTCAATTGGCAAATAAAGCTCTCAGGTAATAACTGTGGAGCTGAGAGCAGACTCTGTCTCAGTGAGGACGTAATGTCAAGAAGAAGAAGATCAGGGTATCTACTCATTTTCAGAAATGAAATTCCCAAATATTTCCACGTTTTTCCAGATTTTGAAAAATAATTCCAGGTTTATTAAATGCTCTAAAATACACAAATGACGAATGATTAAATTAAAATGACTAAACATTTATTTTAAAGTATAGATAGTTTGGCTTTGAAACACTTAAAATATTTCAAGAATACTTTTTTTATCTGTATGTTCTAAATGTGTAAATAACATACAAAAAAAGAGAAATTTGACAATTTTTATTTAATTTTCACCAACAACAAAAATGTTTATAAAATGATCTGAATATGTCTTTAATCATCAAAATGAGATATGAAAAAAATATCCTATTTGATCTTAAAAAAAAATAACCTTTCCCTTAAAATGGGATTCAGACAAAGACAAAATAAAGACATCCATGTTTCTTTCAGCTGCCCAAAAATTTATGGCGCATAAGGTGATAGAGCACAATCTATGATGCTGTGAAAAGTGTACTGAGATCTGTTAAACATGGGTACCAATACCAAGGCAACAAATGTAGTACTAGAAGTGGTACCTATTCTGAACCCGACTACTATGTCTCTATTCGTCTCGTATTCAGATTTATGGATGTCCATAGCGACGTCCAGTTGATATCTTGGGGAAATCAGGGCTGGTTGCAACTGAAAGTCTTGCCCGAAAAATAACCAAAAATGAATCAAAAAGAGACCAAAGAACCACGATATAAGAGTTTGATTCCTCATTTAAACAGACATTTCTCTAAGAATTTTTTAAGACTTTTTTCAATTTCTCTTGTTATTACGACACGTATTACTGCTGGTTTAACTGTAAATGTCTTCCACAAATTACTCCACCTCTTCACACTTTTTCATTAAAACTACACTCCTGCATCTACCACGGCTGTTTTTTTTTTTATTACAAACCATGGTTTAGTTCAAAAGATCATCATATTGGTTGTTTCTTTATCATGGCTAAGATTCCATCAGAAACCATTCCAAAGATCGTTTCAGACATTTTTCAAGAAAGTCCCAAGTTATTCAGAAAATTATCCATTGAATCATCATTTTTTTTGTTTGAAAAAAAAAATCCGATGGAAGTCTTTAAAGATTTTTTTCAGTTATTCATCCAGGAATATCTCCAGGGAAATGCAAAGAAAAATTTTCAGATTTGTTCGCAGAATTTTTTTTTTCTCTGATAAACTTAAATGAGTTCTAACTATGCCTTGATAAAATAATGTCCTATAAGGATTTTAAAGAAATTCGGACAGAATCCTTAAAGAAATTTATCTATAAATGATCAGAGCAATAACTGTAATAATTGCTGTAGTATTAACTGGTGTGGAATCCATGGAGATTTGGTAATTTATTTGAAAAATTATCAGTGAAGTGTTTGAACCGCTGCAATAATATGTTGTTGAAATGTTGGAGAATTTCTTAGAAGAAATGAGGAATCCCAGCTGTAATTAAAAAAAAAAAATCTTGTAAAAGTTTAAACTAGCTTTGATCTTTATCTACATGCCTTTAGAGCGTTCAAAGCTGCTTGACTATCCGAGAAAATATATATCTTTGCAAACCTGTAGTTTCATTTGAGGTGAACATTTGTGCAGTCAATGATGGCTTGTATTTCAGCTTGGAACATTTTGATCAGACTTTTGCTGAATAAACCCAGTTTACCATATTAGGTCTCAGTCCCCAGTTAATCCTAGTGCTTTATTGCAGATCCATAGGACATTGCTAAACCTTGTTTAGATGAGAGTTCCGACTCTTTTTTTATCCAAAGTAACCCCAAGGTTTAATTTAAACTTCATTAAAAGAAAGTTGTGAAAGCTATACCTTTTCCCTTACGGTAAAAGGCACGAAAACAGTTTTTGATTGGTTACGTTTAACCTCTCACTTCTACACCATTTGAGATTAATATTTGACACAATTTGCAACCGATCGGTCTACGAACCAAGATGGCCATATCATCTGCGTATCGAATTACCTCAAAACCTTGGTATTTTAGATTTTTGAGAAGTTCGAGAAGTAGAAGAAACCACAGTCAGGACGATAACACTCATCCTTGAAGCCATCCCTTAGTAGATCTTATAGATGTTTGCGCACCTCCTAGATCAGCAGAAATTGTCCGATCCTTAAGCATAGTCATAATCCATTTAGTAATACTTTTATCCAAGCTCCTTGCTTCCATGGCTGAACTCATAGAGCCATAGTATACATTATCGAAAGCTCCTTCAATATCGAGAAAAGCAATGGTGTAGTACTAAATTCGGTTTTTTCATCTACTTATCAGAAACATGCCAATTCACAATCTTCTCCGATAGCAGGTCACTACAGATCGTGAGATCAATAACCTCTAGTCGGATAGCATTTACAAAAGTAGGAGAATTCCCTATATTACACATGTTTATGGTGTAAGACGACATGTAGTTCAACAGACCTTCTCCTCGTTTATCAGTATAGGTGCTACTCAAAATTGCATGATGGTCGTTTGCATCGCACCATATTATGAATTGGGCATTAATTTTCTTATAGTAGTTAATAAAATTAACGACCGAAGTTAGAGGCACATCTTCAACATCTCCAGGACAGTAAGCAGAAGCAATACACACCTCCGTTTACCCCTGGATAGTTGGCACCTCCACTTTGATCGCAACAATAATGTCTCTACAGATAAGTTCTGTAACTGGGACAAATTGTGTGTCCCTATGTACAGGAATAGCTATTCGTGTTTGGGACTGACTTTCGTCGCACAAATCTCTACAGCTGCTTATGTTATGATAAAGATATTTTTCCCTAATAAATGGAGACTAGTTAGTTCTCATTGTGGTCTTTAAATTTGTCAAGTTAGATTTTTGGATTGAATAGTTCTAACGGTAATTGAAACTCCAAAAGAAAGTGTTCAGAAGCTAGCTGCTAATACTGAATTCAAGTTCTGATTAAAGACCTTTATGGGGTTGGGTTTTCTCGACTTCCCAGGCATAGATCATCTTCGTGTTTGCCAAATCAAGCATGATTTTTCAAATCGGCGTATCTAACACTCAGATGGTTTCGAGAAAAATGCGATGCAAAATATTTTAAAGCATTTTAAATCATGTTTAAAATGTTTTGCATTTTTTCTATTGCGATGTCTACTATAAGTTGAAAAAAGAACACTGTTTCTAACCACTATTAAACAAATCCGATTTGTTTTGAATTTAATTGAAAAACAGGTAAAATTAGAGAATAAACCCTTTTGCTTTGTGCTGCTCACATACACTATGGATGATTCGTCGATACCATACCTTGATTGATACATACACCTTGCTTGATGCGTCGGTTTGACAGTTCGTTTTGCACATCCGTCACGTCATATACACCAGTATTGTTTTGAAGTTGCACATACACCGGTTTACAAATTCCCATAAAACTTATTAAACTTAGTAAATTCGTCAGTTTCAACTTTCAACGACAACGAATATTAGTTTCCGAATGTTTCCAATTTCAACTCGACTAAGAGGAGCACCGGATGGAGCCGTAAATAACAAAAGCAGGAGGAGAACAGTTCTTGTGCGAAATTTGGTGAGAAATATTGTCTTAAACCGAATACTGATGATGTTCCACATCAGTTTGCCGACCCGTCAGCTCGCTCAACTGTGGAAATCCAATTCTCTCGATTTCCAACATGTTTAGTGATTTGGAAACAGTATGACGTATCTGGTGTCCGAAATTTTATGTTTTGATTCTACATATAGGTCGCTTTACTATGAGCATATGTACGGTGTATATGCTAGCATGAAAAATGTTGACAGTTGAGTCGCTTTGCAAACGAAGGGTGTATGTAGCCAAATTAAAAACACTGAGTAAAGTGCACATAGGGCATAATTTTGATTTATTTCTAAAAATCAAAAAATGGATGTAGGGATACTTTTATAGACACAATAGGTAGATTATGCGTTTGTCAAGCCCATGCAAAGCAAATCTCGATTTGTTTATTTTTGCAGATACGTCGGATTGAAAAGTTTGGCTTGAAATGATATACAAATGCAAAAATGGTCAATTGATGCTCCATTAAGAATTGGATGTGCTTATTAATAAAATACAAAAAAGTTGAGAGACAGGCTCAATCCCAGCTGGAAATTAAAGCTAGATAGAAGAATAAGACCAAATTCTGTCTTCTATTTTAAACGAAGGATTGAAATACCAGACGAAAGCACTATCTTGTACATAGTGCAAATGAAGTGCTCTTATAAATGTCTACGCAGCTTACGCTGTATGTAGGTATAATACAATACTCACAAACGTTCAGAAACCTTTGGATGTAGTAAACAGGCAATCTGTGAAAAGATACCGTGCATCGTTCGAAACTACACTGTAAACTTGGCATTACCCTTTAAGGTGTAAAAAATACCCACTTTTTTCTGATATAAGAAGCTGTCAAAAATAGGGGTATTTCAAATTTTTGCATAATGGGTAAATTTTGCCCATTTGTTAGTTCCAATGGTTTACTCTTTAATGAGTGAAAAAAATCTTTATCTTTCGTTGCGACCGAAGTCGTATCCTGATTGCAGGTTATTGAGCAGTATCTTGCAGGTTAGTGATAAATCGAGATTTGTTATCCATCTCGTTCTTAAATAAAGAAATATTGATATTCTTACAGGCAGGTGTGATATGTCATCAAAAATCTTCATTACGGCCTGGAGCGAGACGCCGCACAGAAAACTGCGACCATGTCCGAGGGCTAATTATATGAAAGGAAGCATGTCCAGAAGAACGTTAACTAGTTGTTAATTAATAAGATTTATTTAAGAAAATCCTAATAAACTGCAAAACAAAACGCCCAATGATTTGTGTGCACATTATTCATAACTATTAATTAATTTCATATAATAATGAAGTCATAAAAGAGAGTAAAATTTACTCTCATTCCAAACAAAATTCATTTGGAATAAAGGGTAAAAATCACTCGTTGACTTGACGTACAAGCGGTTTACTCTTTAATGAGTAAAGGCCCTTTACTCTTTTTATGAGTTAAACTAGTTTCTCTCAAAGAGGGTACTTTTTTACCCTTTAAAGGGTACTTTGGTCTTACAGTGTACATTCATTCCTTGATAACAATTAAAAATCCGTCAGTGGAAACAAGTGGCCTATCTACAGTTAAGAAAATTACAGCAATTTGTGATCAGCTGAGTATTTCAACTGCGAATATCTGTTGGATTAACTTGTAATCGGAGATTCCAACTAACAAATCCATCGTCTTATTCCGCTTAATAATAATTACGCTAGTGTGAGTATCGTTACGTCATTGTGCAAGTCTCTCTTGTTCAGACCAGACTCTTCACGAGGGTTTTATTCGCAAATACAAAATACATACGCCAATCGTCACAACCCGCGGTTGCTTAGTGCCAAAAATATTCAACACAAAACGAGACGGAGAACATTAAATTTAGTGATTTGGTGTTAGTAGGTACCTAGTGTTTCAAGCCATGAATTCGATCCTAATAACCGGCTGCAACCGAGGTCTCGGCCTTGGGCTGATCAAGAGCTTTTTAAACCTTTCGGCCCCTCCGAGGCACATAATCGCAACTTGCCGCAACATACAGCAGGCCGAGGTAAGTAGTTTTAATTTAAACCAAAGTAGGCCCTGCTGGAAGCGAATAGTTTCCTTCGGGTAACTAGATGCGGAAAAAAGCAGCTGAATCATGATCATCGCAATGAGCGAGACCGGGTGCACATTGTGGAAACATCGAGAAGTAGGCACTGAACGTGGGACACATGACATGTGCTTGAATGTCCGTACTTCTAGTGAAACGAGATAATTGCACATCATGAGTCAACTTACGATTGATGGGCGCCATGTTTTAATCCTTTCGTTGGTTCTTGTAGGTCTTCTTCTATGAAGTAAAACACTGTCTGTTTGTAACAGCTGCTGCACAGTTTCACTGGTGCGTCAAAGCGATGGTTTATCACAAACTTTTATCACTGAATTTCCACAAAAACCGAGTGCAGAATCTCTGATTTTCACCACGCCAACTGGGTGTTGTAAATACCGTATTGATCGCAGTGAGGTTTCGTCGTACACTAGCCTGCTCGGTGACGTCTGTTCGGTTCCGGAGAGACGACAAAACGGCGCAATATGTGTCTCTCGCTTGAAATGGTGTGCTACACAATCTTGGCTTGGAAGTAAATACCTTTGGTTTTATATATCCACACGCTTCATAAATTCCCTGTATCGAGCGGGCACGTATAAAAACACACATACATGAATAGAATCCCATTCATTGAACTTTCCGCCGGCACGCGAGGGATGTAATGTGACTACCACATGTAGCGGCGCTACATGTTCCAGCAGGTTCTACGCTACGCTACGTGATTATAAGATGTATTTCATCATCATGATGTGTCACGCTGCATGATAGGATGGTCCATATATCGGAAGGAAAGCAATAATTCAACCATTTTTATAATGCAATTTCCTATCGTCATAATCAAAAATCTCAGTTAATTAGAATGTAAAATAACATATATTTTCATTTTCATTTATTTTTTATAATAACCCAAAATATGAATCTCAAAAAGTCTCAACAACGCCATGAATAAAACATTATGTGATACGGGTCGATTCTAAAATTAGTTTCGTGGGCTTATTCACAAATTTCATAACGCTGAAGGGGGTGGGTGGGTGTCCTCACGGTGTTACGGCCCATACAAAATTTGTAGAATATTCATGCAAAAAGCGTTACGAAGGGGTGGGTGGGTGTCAAAAATGGCCATTTTCAGCGTTATGAAATAAATGAATGAACCCTCGTAGGGCAAGAAAATCAAAAATGCGAGAATGGCAGCAAGCAACCATTTCTTAACATTCAGAGCATTAATCTCAACATTACTTTTCAGAAATTTGGATCTAATTAAAGTCTCGAAAATCGTACAAGAACTTACAGAGATGCATTTTGAACAGAACATGAGCTTGGCTTTCGAACAGAACACAGTTTACGGCGTGTTCAGAACATGAGCAGTGAGTTGGATAATTTCGATGTCAATAATACCTAGTTTCAAAATTAAACGCGTTACAATCAAGCATGCTGGATTTTCATCACTAAATTGATCACGTGTTTCTATATTCAACTATGCTCATGCTCACGTGTCCAACTGCTAATATACACTCAGGCAAATGGACTATCGATAAACATAGGAACCCCTTATGAAAATTCGCCACAAGGAATCGGGTTGAAATTCATAAATTTGCCTTATGAAACCGAAATTTGAAAACAAAAATAGTTTTCGCGGCAACCTGGAATCGAACCAAGGACCTTGCTATCGATAGACTCGTACGTATACCCCGCGCCTATCGACGCCTTGGTGTGGAGTGATGCTAAAACGATACATAAAGCGTTCGTATTGCGATAATCGTTCCATCTTTCATAAGGCAAAAAGTATGAATTTCGATAGTCCAGTTCGCTGCGTGTACATGAACTTGAATAGGTCATGAGCAAATACGTCTCTGGTGCATAGACACTAGCGCTAGGCGATTTGTCTTTTTTTAATTGCCATAGAATAGTATACAATGGGCTTATTCTCAAATTTCATAACGCTGAAGGGGGTGGGTGGGTGTCCTCACGGTGTTACGGCCCATACAAAATTTGTAGAATATTCATACAAAAAGCGTTACGAAGGGGTGGGTGGGTGTCAAAAATGGCCATTTTCAGCGTTATGAAATAAATGAATGAGCCCAATGGGTCGTATGAATAAAATGTAGTAAAGGGGCCCAGATAGCCGTAGCGGTAAACGCGCAGCTATTCAGCAAGACCAAGCTGAGGGTCGTGGGTTCGAATCCCACTGGTCGAGGATCTTTTCGGGTTGGAAATTTTCTCGACTTCCCAGGGCATAGAGTATCTTCGTACCTGCCACACGATATACGCATGCAAAAATGGTCATTGGCATAGTAAGCTCTCAGTTAATAACTGTGGAAGTGCTCATAAGAACACTAAGCTGAGAAGCAGGCTCTGTCCCAGTGGGGACGTAACGCCAGAAAGAAGAAGAAAGAAGAAGAAAGTTGAGTTTACTACATTATCGGTAGTAAACGCTATATGTGGAACACGAGTGGAACATGTTTGTGTCATTTCTCTTTCTGCACCTTTCGAACATACTACAAACAACGCGTTGCTATGAATAAAGGTAGCATTTACTACAAAGCTACTGGTAGTTAGCTTCGCAACCTCTGAAGCTAATGCTTTGAGATTGTTGAAATGAATGGAATAATTAAAATTTGAGTAAATATCATGGGAAAACGATGTCAGCTTTGATATTTCGAAAGGTATTTTGAGATTATTTTGATATTTCGAAAAGAATTTTAAGATTCCGGTAAGGAATTTTGATTTTATTTGAGAGATCTGGTATTCTTCTGGCGTTAGAGAGCCTAATTCTCAGCTTAGTGTTCTTATGAATACTTACACAGTTTTTAACTGAGAGCTTTTTAATGCCAAATGACCATTTTCCATGTGAATATCGTGTGGCAGGTACGAAGATACTCATTACGATAATTATGTTCAATCTGGCATTACGATAATTATGTTCAATCTGGCATTACGATAATTATGTTGTTTCTTAGGGATGTCGGATGGATTTTAGCTAATTCTAAAGTAATTTTTAATTTTGTGTAATGACTACGGCATTCTCTGATTTCCTTTGGAATTCTGGAATCCCTATAGTAATTCTGGGTTTCCGATAGGCATTCTAGATTTGTTATAACAATTCTGGGATTCTTTTGGGAATATTGTAAATCCGGTATTTGATCTGGCTATTATTTTTTTGAAATTATTCGGGTATCAAGATGGTATTTCTGTAAGAATCTCTGAGATTTCAGTGAGATTCCTGCAAACTCTGGTCTGAGTCTTTGGAATTCTTGTAAACTTTAGATCCCTTTGATTTCCAGTTCCGTTGGGATTTCAGAGGAAATCTTCAATTATAGTATAAACATTTGATTGTCTGAATGTAAAAATGAAAAAGAAAATCCTTAATTCAACCACTATTGTGAGAATTTATTATTATTTTTAAGAATGCAAGGGGTACTACCAGGAAACCTACCGAAATAACAAGAATACCACAGAAATACTAAGAATTCCATATCCATCATCGGAGTTCAACATGCTGTTTTTATTTAATTCACAGAGGAAGCTCAAAATTCTACCACTATTTCATCAAATTCTCAGTACTGGAATCATGAAAATGTTAGGAACTTTATAATACCATAATTGCTGTATAATCTCAAGATCTTTTTATAGGACACAGATTTTTAGCTATAATTTAAAAAGTCTCAGAAAAATCTATGTAATCATCATCATAAAATTCACTTGCACATAAAGGGAATGCTAGATTTATCACAAACTTATACTTCAAAACGTGTAAAATTACATAATATACATGAATTAGTGTCCATGCTCGATTACGCGATGTATAGCGGGAATGTCGTAATATTCATATTTTCACATGATTTGTCGTGTGAATAAGCGATAAATTTGGCATATATGCATGATTTAATCGTTTTTAAGTGTCACTCTGAATGGAATTTTCTAAACGTGCAGCATCACTCTGCACTCTGAATAGAATTTTCTAAACGTGCAGAATCAGTCACTGCTAATGTTCGAAAGTAGTAGGTACTACATGTTCGAAAGGTTTTTTATTCATACCAAAAGTGTAGTAAACTTTGTGGATTTTGTTTTTGAGTAGATGCTACATGAAGTAAAGTTCAACGCTTTTTATGCATACCGCCCAATGACTCAAATTCATGTTCATACAGGGCACTGTTCAACATCAAACTGGCAAGAGAACTCTCAAATAATATTTGTGCCGAATTTAAAAAACATTTTCAGCAGTTTCACAACAAACTTTAGGTGACAATAATGTACGATTTTAACATAGCTAAGGAAACATTTAGATTGAGGATTCTACGGAATTTTAGTCCGTACGATGTATTTTTAATTGAATCGAAGACCAAATAAATCAATAATGAGAATTTGATGCAATTTATGAATAAAACTAAACCAATAGTTTTGAACGGCTATAAAAGAATAATTATTGAGCTGTTCTCTAATTAAAAAAGATAATAGCATGTTTTTTTAAATATAGAATTTATGCATTGATGAAATTCTCACAACCTGAAATTCCTTAGCCTAGCAGTTAGAGCCCGCGGCTACATAGCAAAACCTGCTGCTGAAGATGTCTGGGATCAATTCCCGGCCGGTCCAGGAACTTCTCGTAAAAGAAATCACCTTGATTTCCCTGAGCGCGCTTATTTTTCGGAAGGTTCTGAAAACAAAAAAATCGTGTGCTCTTCTCCACATAAAAAAATATTAACACTTCAGTCGTCACGCTGTTGTATTTTGTACAACACTGTTGACACTGGAAATCTTAACCTAGAGGTGGCGCAAGCCACTTGAAGGTGAATTTTCAATGGAACATGAAATGTGACCTTCAGTGAAGTCTTTATAACTTTGTTATTTTCTAACCAAGCTTGAAGCTCTTAGAATCATTCTTTTTATAAAAAAAATATGTAAAATTTGTGGAAAATCAAACCTAGTCTTAGTTGAAAGTAGTTTTTTCTAAAATTTTCGTTTTTTCACTAAAAAAAATCGTCTTTGTTTGGTCATAACTTCCTGAATACTTAATCGACTTCAAATCTTTTTACATGCTTTTGGAGAAGATTTAATAGTTCCTAAACATTGATCGCGAAGCAGGTAGTAGTGTTTGATCCTTTGCTCGCGTCACTTGCTCCTGCGCGGGCGAGTGATGTGAACAGGATCAATCGTGTTGCGCGTCGCTCGCGTGGCATGATAAATTAGTGGCGCGGATCGCGAAGCAGGTAGTAGTGTTTGATCCTTTGCTCGCGTCAAATTATTTATCATGGTCTAATCGCTTATCAAATTGAATTCTGTGACCCAACGATCCTCCCCATTAACAAACTTCCCTCTCTTTGTGGAGATGCAGAGGAAAACACGGTTTCCAAATAGCAAAGGTTACACACTAACATTTCTTCCTCCAATCCCACCTGACTGCAAGGACGTGGCCGGCGCCGTTATTGACCCTGTATAAATAGAGGCACTGAATTATGTATGCACACTGAAGAAGATTATGGCCAATCCCAGCCGAACTTCTATTTGATTCTTTGTGCATTTTCACTGACTTCGGTCAATCACGGAATAGCAATTATGAAAATGAAGCTCAAAACCTGATCTCCGGTGAAAAACAATCCAATGTATATTCGACTTTCATAATCTACCTGTACAAGCCTTCAGAATCGCACATGATTATTTTTAAGGGCCTAGCAATTATTTTTTACCGACAGCCTATAAAATTTTACCTGTCTTCGGGACTTCCATAGTTATTAGCTAAGCGTTTGCTTTGCCGTGCTTTGCCTATTGGCCATTTTTCCATTTTAATATCGTGTAGCAAGCACGGAGACAATCTGTGCAGAAAGATCCTTGACGAACGGGATTTGAGCCCGCGATCATTAACATGGTCTTTTCTGAATAGTTGCACGTTTATCGCTACGGCTAGGCCAAATCATTACTAGTTTACTGATAAGAATTGCAATTTAAGATATGTAGGGTGCTACGAAATAGACTTGTCTCTAGATTTCTGCATTAGTTATTCACTGCAGTTTAATACATAAATGTGATCAACTACGTGCAATAATGATAACGTATTTACTGCTGTCACTAGTATACAGCACGTTTCAGATGACGTCATCGTTTTATCACCATATTCCCTGATTATAGGGAACCACGGGCATTATCAAACGGCCAATGGTGACTTTCACTTTTTCTCACTATTCAGATAGTGATTTTTATCAATGACGTCACTAATCGCATCTGGTAAATTCACCGACCTGGTTGTGCAGTATGACGCCTGGTTTCTGGAACACGTGTTCTGGATGTACAACATAAAAACGACATTTTAAACACACTTTTACAAGATTACTTTAAATTACTGAGATTCCCACTTCACTTTCTATTCACAGGAGCTCAACTCGCTGGGGAAGCAACACAGCAACTTACACATTCTGCAAATAGGTAAAGCTTAAAATGCATGTCCCACTTGTCTTAGCCCCGCCAATACTCTCGATTATCATCCACCAGATTTGAAAGATGTCGACAAGTATGACCAGTTCGTGCAGGAAGTAGAAGCCATCGTCCAAGATAATGGGCTGAACGTGTTGTTTAACAATGCCGGCGTATCACCCAAATCGACGCGTCTCAACTTTGTCAAGAGCGATGATCTGATCGAAACATTCGTGACGAACACCGTTGCGCCGATAATGCTTACAAAGGTACCACTGCACAGATTACCCTTCACTAATCATGTAATTTTGAAGTAGGTGGAACTAGACAGTTTTCCTACTAGAAAAGTCCACATGCATCGTTAGCACCTCGTTGCCACCCAGAAAACACTGCAGTAGATAATCTTTAAGTAAAGACTTCCCTCTCAACTAACAGGCCTTCGTTCCCCTGCTGAAGAAAGCCGCCGAAGTGAACGCTTCGGCCCCGATGGGTCCCCAAAAGGCGTGCGTCGTCAACATGAGTTCGATACTGGGATCGATCGGTGCCAACTCGGATGGCGGATTGTACGCGTACAGGACTTCCAAGGCCGCTTTGAATGCGGCGACCAAATCGATGAGTTTGGATTTGAAGCCGAATCAGATAATGGCAGTAGCTTTGCACCCCGGATGGGTTCGTACCGATATGGGTGGGTCCAAGGCGCCACTCTCGATAGAGCAAAGCTGCAACAGGATGGTGCAGACCGTTATGCAACTGGGTGAGAAACATAATGGCGGGTTTCTGCAGTATGACGGAAAGGAACTGCCGTGGTGAGTTGGTTAATGTCCAGAGTTGATATGTGGCGTATATTTGTTGAAATTTCAATTAAATTGGCATTCAAGTTAGATCATTATGACTAAATGATTATTATTATCATGTTTTGGGTTAAATTTCTGGAAAGAAATCCGTTTATGCAACTTCGGAGAACTTCTTCTTCTTATTTCTGGCATTACGTCCCAACTGGGACAAAGCCTGCTTCTCAGATTAGTTCTCATGAGCACTTCCACAGTTATTAACTGAGAACAAAAATTTATGATAACAACGTTAATTTGACAGCTGCTATGGATTGATCCGACTGATTTTCTACGTGTATGTGGAGCGAAACAAAATGTACTGATGAAATCAGAAAAAAAGCGTTTCATACGAGGAAACTCATCAATCAAACGATTTCATTCGCCGTGTTGTGTGGGTGTAACGTAGTTTGTATAAGTAAATTATGTTTAACATTAATTCTTATGTGACTTCTGGTTATCTGGGTGTAGCACATATTGAAAGATCCATAATAGTACGGCACACACTGGAGCAGATCGCTGTTTTCGACGGCCAAATACTCTGGATTTGCATCCTGGAAATATGGTGTCTTTGACAAAGTATTTTGGAGTAATAGTATAGTATACTACATTTTTATACCTTCGGATTTGATCTAGACAAGTTCAAACTGACGTGGATGGCACTATGTGCCACTTTATTAAAAAAAAAAAGGCAAAACATAGATTTTGACCATTTTATGCTACAAAAAATTGTCAAAAAATATTTAGTCATCAAACTTTTAAAGTTTAACAATAACAAAGCAAATTTACATCATTCAATAGCAATTTTCAGATTTAAGCCTGATTTGCCTGAACTGCTACGGCAAATGAAATGTAATATGTTGTTAACAAAATGTAAATTAAATCTTAAATTTGTTTTACCAAATTAGGATGATAGTGTTGTCTAATAACACAGAACACCTAGATATAAGAAATGAATGTAATGTTTGGAATGATACTAATGAAAAAAAAGAAAAAAAAGGAAGTATTGCCAAAACATACCAGAATTTTTTTTTTTGCAATATCTCTTCGTGATAGGCTGTTTTTCATCACGCCAATCTGTCATGAAACGGCCTACTTTTCTGCACTGAAGTGTGTAGTGCGGGAATAGTCATTACGCAACTGAAACGAGTGCTTATCTTGTCTAATAACACAGAACACCTAGATATAAGAAATGAATGTAATGTTTGGAATGATACTAATGAAAAAAAAAAAGAAAAAAAAGGAAGTATTGCCAAAACATACCAGAATTTTTTTTTTGCAATATCTCTTCGTGATAGGCTGTTTTTCATCACGCCAATCTGTCATGAAATGGCCTACTTTCCTGCACTGAAGTGTGCAGTGCGGGAATAGTCATTACGCAACTGAAACGAGTGCTGTAATGGTTCATTACGCAACGCTTTCTCATTACGCAACTGTTTTGAGTTACGTAATGAATCATAACACAACAATTTTTCAGAAATTGTAAAATAATGTTGAATGTATTCCGATATAATGCCTGATACCCTTATGTGGTCTTCTACGAAATTGCGAAAAATGTTGTACGTAAGGTACCATGGGGCAAGTGGGTAATGGATTTCGCATTGTTGGGATTCTTCAAATGCTAGAGACCTTAAATTAAAACAAATGAGGTCGTGTATATGTTTTAGCTTGACTCCCACTAAATATAAACAGTATACTGAAATTGATTATTATGTAAAATTGAAGAAACAAGTTTTTGGAAAACGTTTCTTTACTTTTCACTTGCCCCACTTGAAAAGTTTATCGTTTTGAACAATAATTCAAAAAACAAACAGTTACATTCACGATTTCTATTACCTTTAACATTTGTTACGGCGTCCCAATAAACAATAACATAAATAACATGTAAACAAAGAAAAATTTATTCTTGTTACTTGAATTTTCTTCTGTTCAGTTATGCTTGTTTAAATGAAATCAAACGGAATCCTTCAATAAAGTATTTAGAAGCTTTTTTATGTGGATACATCTATACCCCATTTTTATGTTTTGAACTTGCTTTATATAGACATTCTACAAAATTTCCGTGCGTTCTCTTATATTGGAAGTTTTCAATCAACGTCTTCCTTTTAATCGGCTGTCCGAAGTAAACTAGTAAGTAAGTAAAATAATTATCGTAATATTTGACAACCTTTTTTTAGAGAAGTTCCATTATTTGGCCATGATAATAGCATTTAACGCTTTGAGTATAGTGTTTCTTGAATTATCAGCACATTCTGCTGTTCTATGATAATTGCGAACCTTGTATACTTATAGAGAGACCTACCTATAGAGAGGCTACCTAAAGAGAAAACACAAATTCAATCTCTAATGAGAAACTTCTCACTTGCCCCACGTGATTAGAAAATTGACAGTGTTTCAATTTAGTTATTTTTAGGTATATGTCGAAATAATTCTAAAACTTTTTTTAATTGCTGTTTAAAACTGTCAGAGGGGACAATTTAAAAGCGGTTCAGAAAATTATTTCCAACAACTTTTTTCCACTGAAAATATTAAAATAAGATTACACGCCGCCGGAGTTACGGAGTGATAGTCACGGAGAACAAAATATTGTGTTGATAATAATTTTTACGATCAATTTAACTATATTTTAAGGTTAATTTGGAGATAACTAAAAATATAGTTGAATTGACAGTATATTGTTAAACATAAATATACCATATAGTTGTTGACAACTATATTTTTGATTGAATTTACAAACGTCAAACGTCCAAATTTAACTATATTTTAGTTGACTCAAAGTGAATTTTATTGAATTTACAATATTTTGCAATGTTTACTCAGAATTTTGTTCTGCTTTATCAACATATCTGAAAAGATTCGGTGCTGCTTTATCGATCTAAACAAAACATTGCAAAAATGAAAACAATGGGCGAGTCGACAAACTTTATATGTGGTCTCCTGCGTGAGAGGTGGTCATCTTAGCACCTACACTATTCCTTGCAAGCTAGAAGTAAGTAGATTTGTGAGCATGACTTGAAGTCTAGGGATGTGAATGTTTCCGAATAGTGATAATTATCAAAATTATAATTGTTATAAGTACAAGTGGATAGCTCAATCAAAGAAGTGTGTGTATTTGATTTGACGTTAATTTAGTGTTGGCGTAAGTTAATTTTATTTCGAAACAACTATTTGTGCGTAAGTAAAAGTAATTGACAGGATTGTAATCTTAACATACAGAAATTCTTCTGCGTCAATGTCAATTGACAGGTTAACAATATTTCGCTCTATTATACAATAATGGCTGCAAAATCTCAGAAATCTCTTACCCACCGTAATGTTCTCAATGGCCTCAAAGGTTTACGCATGAGTTTAAAATGTTAATTCACATATTCAGTAAAATATACCGATTATTTTCACTTACCCCATTTACCCACTTGCCCCGCGGTACCTTAACTCGTGGAACTCGATTTTTACAGCACTCGTCGTAAATTTATGACTCGTGCTGTAAAAATTATCATTCTGCAACTTGTTCCGTAAACTACTATTACATCATATTTATCTTGGTATACTTTTAAAAGCGGAACACTTGAATTTTGTTAACTGAATTATATAATAATTTTGCTGTATATTAAGTATCTATCAAAATATGTAGATACAACTAATAATTTCAAGCATGGCTAATAAAATTTATTTTACATTGTACAGTTTGTCATTAGATTTTCTCTGTAATGTTGTAAATAAAAATATGGTTGATGAACTCGCGGAAAAACATGCTTTTCAAAAAAAAAAAAACATTACTCATAATCTTTCAAGCAGATTTAAACTCTTATTGTCGACGTTGAATGAAGGCAAACATTCTGCAGTACAAGTCATTTGCATTTAAACGGTAGTTTTTGCAGTTTTTCTATGGATTCCTTGATGTTTTTCTTATGTGGCCCATATTGCCCCGATTACCCCTAAATAAGATACACCCGATCAAGATGACTTGCAGTATTTTGAACATAATGCTAATACATGTTAAGAGAGGTGTTATTGATTCTTTTGTTAATTTAACATTTTGATAACTTGCTATTTCATTTTACCCCAACCCTTTCAACTTGCCCGGTGAACCGTATCAATACTTGAAGCGGACGAATGATAGATAAAAAGCATGTTTCTCACTGTATCAAAAATCAACGTAACGCAACCAATATCAGAAAAAATATAAAAAAAAAACACGGAATGGTTGAATCAGATCTTTTTTATTTCGAAACCTAACGTTTAAAGATGAAACATCTTGGAATTCAAAGATAGCCGTAAGCGCCTTTCGTACTATTGAATGCACACATCTGTTGAAACAGTATTCTAACACACTCAAATGATTCTCAGCTTTCTGTTATGGCATACTTAAGACTAAGATAAAATTGCACTGTTGTATGCTTCTTCCTTTGTCAGATTTGTGCTTTAATGTTATGATAAAACATTTGAGTTGGATTCCAAGTTGTTTAACCTTAAATTTTGCCATTAAATGAAAATTCACAGAACTTTCCTCTGCATTAGACATCCAGCAGATGCTTTTCGTGAAAATGTTTCAGCAATGGCTTTACAATTGCCTGATATTGTTTTCCATTGTACTGTATCTTCCTTGCTTGTTCCGCTTGCTTCTCATCGATCATATTTTCGAAGTTGACTTCCATTGTGTCCGTCTTTTCCATCATCGTAATCGGTAAAATGGACACCACCGACACCAAGGAAAAGAACTCCATTCGTCGAATTTCATGTTGAACGTCGGCCATAGTTGGAATCCATGGATAGTTGATCGACTTCAGCGTTTCGCTTAACGACTTGTAGTAGATATCAATCAGATCATTCACGCGGTCACGTGTTTCCAAGTTGGGGCAGTTGGACAGAGCATAGTTAATATCAACTCCCGGACTTGAATAGTAACTTAGTTGGTAGTCGACAAAGACAACGTCTTCCAATTTTTGCGACTTTGGCTCGTACTTGAACAGCATATTGTTGCACCACAGATCTCCATGATTCAGCACCTTAAAGCCATCTTCGAACTTCTGGGTTAAGCATGCCTCTAGCTTTTTAACGTAAACGGGTTGAAGCTCTTTCATTTTGGCCAATATAACAGGATCAAAATCGTGCCAATTTTCCTCGATGATAGAAATAAGAGTTCCCAGGCCTTTCTCGAACACGACATTGATACATTCGGTTCGCAAATCTTCATTCGGGTTGAACATGTTAAAGTTGAAATATTTGTTCATCAGATCCTTGTTTTCCCGCGAAAACGCCATTGAGGCAGCGTGGAGTTTCCCTATTTTCGTCATAATGGCCGCGCAATGGTCAAAGTCGAGCCCCGCTTGCCGATTGGCCATTGTGTAGCCCAGAGATTTGAGGTCGTGAAAGATCAACATGCGATTGGGTGCGGCCGTTGCGTCGAAACATCTGCAATGGAAATAGGATATTATGAAACAGAATACAGAAAATGGGTTTTCTTAACCTAGTGGTAACGTTTGTAAATATAAAGCAAATCCATACCAGAGGTTCTGGTTACGATTCCCGCACGGGTAGAAATCAGGTATTACGTAGATTTATTTGGTACGGATTTGTGACACAAATTTAACAATGTAACAATATATATTAAGGTACCGCGGGGTAAGTGGGTAAATGGGGTAAGTGAAAATAATTGGTATATTTCAATGAATATGTGAATTAACGTATTAAACTCATGCGTAAACCTTTGAGGCCATTGAGAACATTACGATAAGTAAACGAGATTCTGAGATTTTTCAACCATTATTGCATAATAAAGCGAAATATTGTTATTCTGTCAACTATCACTCCGTAACAAGTTGGCGGCGTGCAATCTTTTTTTAATATTTTCAGTATAAAAAAGTTGCGGAAAATAATTTTTGCAATTTCTCATCGTAATAGGCTGTTTTTCATCACGTCAATCTGTCATGAAACGGCCTACTTTCCTGCACTGAAGTATGCAGTGCGGGAATAGTCATTACCTAACTGATACCAGTGCTGTAATGATTCATTACGCAACGCTTTTTCATTACGCAACTGTTTTGAGTTGCGTAATGAGTCATAACACAACACTTTTTCAGAAATTGTGAAACAATGGTGAATGCATTCCGATAAAATTTCTGATACCCTCAAGTGGTCTTCTACGAAATTGCAAAAAATGTTGTACGTAACTCGTTGCAGAACTCGATTTTTACAGCACTTGTCGTTATTATCCTACTCGGCAAGCCTCGTAGGATAAATTTACGACTCGTGCTGTAAAAATCATCATTCTGCAACTTGTTCCGTAAACTACTATTTCTGTACCACTTCTAAGTTGTCCCCTCTGACAGTTTTAAACTGCAAGAAAAAAAGTTTTAGAATTAATTCGACATAGACCTAAAACTAACTAAATTGAAACACTGTCAATTTTATAATCACGTGGGGCAAGTGAAAAGTTTCTCATTAGAGATTGAGTTTGTGTTTTCTCTTTAGGTAGCTATAAGTATACAAGATTCGTAATTATCATAGAACAACAGAACGTGCTGATAATACAAGAAACACTATACTCAAAGCGTTAAATGCTATTATCATGGCCAAATCATGGAACTTCTCTAAAATTAAGGTTGCCAAATTTAACGATATTAATATGTTTACTTCGGACAGCCGATTAAAAGGAAGACGTTGATTGAAAAGTTCCAATATAAGAGAACACACGGAAATCTTGTGGAATGTCTGTGTAAAGCTAGTTCAAAACATAAAAATGGGATATAGGTGTATCCACATAAAAAAGTTTCTAAGTACTTTATTGCAGGATTCCGTTTGATTTCTCTCGAAGAGTTATCCGAAGTCATATCTGCTTTTCTTAAAAATAAATAATGAACGGTGGAAATTCAAAAATGCAATTGCTGTCCCATGATGTAAGAACTAACATTGGAAATGTTACAGTTATAATGGTGTCGAATCGTTTCAACAAACATAACTGAACAGAAGAAAATTCAAGTGAAAAGAATAAAATTTTCTTTGTTTACATGTTTCTTATGTTATTGTTCATTGGGATGCCTTAACAAATGTTAAAGGTAATAGAAATCGTGAATGTAACTATTAGTTTTTGAATTTATTGGTCAAAACGATAAACTTTTCACTTGCCCCACCTGTGGGGCAAGTGAAAAGTAAGGAGACATTTTTCGAAAACTTTCTCTGTACTTTTTTCTTTAATTTTACATAAAAATCAATTTCAGTATACTGCTTATGTTTGGTGCGAGTCAAGCTAAAAAATATACACGACCTCATTTGTTTTAATTTGAGGTCTCTAGAATTTGAAGAATCCCAACTATGCGAAATCCATTACCCACTTGCCCCACGGTACCTTATGTGATTTTGGTAAAAAAAGTTACTGAACCCCAGGTAACATGTTTGGGTTGAAGGATATTTTTTTCATTACACTCAAAATTGGTTTACATGTGAAACCACAAAGTAACCTTATTGGTTAAAATTCGACCCTGTGGCATGTAGTTTTTTCTCTACATGAATTTGATTTTAGAAACCAAGCGACCATGCTTGAACAAAAATAGAAAAGTTTGATTACACTTCATTTATATTTTAATTGAAAAAACAACGGAAAACTTCACTTTTTTAAACTATTTTTTTTAGACACGTCCACCGTCTTCAGCCATTTTGCTGCATAGACTGTAACTTAACACTAAACAACGGACAAGCATGCTCCATTGGCACAGCCGAGAAACATTCCAGAAGAAGAGTTTCAGTGGCTGCAGCTGGAGTCGAACCCACACCCCATGACCATTTACCCATAAAGCAAAATTTTATAGCGATAAATGGTGGTTTTCTCAACTGAAATATGACTGCAAACCCCATTTTATAAACTATTTGCTAATAAATAAAAACAAAGAACTATAACATTCAGTTTTTTCTCCATATATGTTATTTTAGAAGTCTAGTGAACATTTTTAGGCTAAATTCTAAATTTTTGATTGCATTAAAAAATTATTTTACTTTAAAAACTACGAAAAGCTCGATTTTCGACCCATTTATATGATTCTGGCCTACTTTGTATGAAAATCCGCAAATTGGCACAGAATTCTTGTAGGTTGAAATTTAGTGATTTTCCCCTAGTTTTCATTAAAACTATTAAACAGAAATTGTTAGTGTTATCCAAAATTTATATTTTTCTGCTCAAACATATTAACTAGACATCTTTGATGAAATTTATGTAAAACAAATAAATGTAACCGCTCCAAATTTGGATTTACTAGCAAATAATTAAAAAAATGAGTGTTTTTTTATTTGCTTAGCAAAAGAAATTTTGAGTGTAATGATTACACTGTAATCTGATATTTCCATTTTACCCCAAACAAGTTCTTTGAGCTTCAAAAAACAAATTAATGCCGAAAAAATATATGTCGTCGCTTCAAATTTAAATTTATAGGTAACAAGTTAAAAAACCAGGGTTTCTTTTGATATTTTTAGCAAAATAAAAGCGTAATCTTCTTGTTCTTCTTCTTCTTCTTGGCATGCTGTCCAAATTGGGCCTACTACGAAGTCGGGGTTCTCTTCTTATTCTTCTTGGCATCACGTCCTTACTGGGACAAAGCCTGCTTATCACAAGGGAAGGTCACGATGGTGTTACACGGGGTTTTAAACCGGACTATTTTTGTTAGATTCTAGAATGTCGAAATATGAAAAAAAACCAAAGCTTTTCGGGTGATGGACCAGTGGTGTAGCCAGGAAGGGCTCTAAAAGGGGCAATTTTGTACATATATAATATTATTAAGCTAATTGGAAATTTGACAAACATATTTTTTTAGTATTTATTGTGATAGTAGAGAAAAGGATTGACATTAATGTATATTTAAAATGTATTTTTTCCATGCCATAGGCGCAATCGGGATGGGTTTCTTGTTGGTATACTATTCCATGTTAGTTACGCCAATGGCATAAAAATACATTATAAACATACATTAATGTCAATACTATAAATAAATGCTACAATACTATAAATAAGTACTGAGAAAAAACTTTTTGACAAATTTTAAATTGACTCAGTAATATTATATTCGTACAAAATCGACCCTTTCAGAGCCCCTCCTGGGTACACCACTGGTCCATCACCCGAAAGGCTTTGGGGTTTTTCATATTTCGACATGTAGAATCTAACAAAAATAGTCCAGTTGAAAACCCCGTGTAACACCATCGTGACCTTCCCTTGTCAGCTTAGTGTTCTTCCCAGTCAACATTTTGGTTGGTATAACTTTTGTTATACATCATTCTATATGAATTAATTCAATCGTATAGAATGCACGAAAAGGCCTACCAAAGTGGAGGCTATATGCGTACTTGACACGACTTTTTCAGATCTTCTGCGATCAGATATACGATGCCACAAAATTTGGATGAAAATAAAAAAAAAGTTTCCACCAAGCCTCGAACGCGGAACCTTCGGATTAGTAATCGGGCACCTTACCACTGTACAACCAAGGGTTACATTAAAGTTGAGTGATTATTAGCTAATATTAATTCATGTTTCATCTTCAGCGACACTTGCTTTGTTGTTATTTGAGGCCCATCGTCAGCAGATACCAAGTTTGGGTGACAAGTTTTGCTAAGTTATTGCGATTTCATATGATGCTTTCTGAATTGATATATGATATGTCAGTTTATACAACTTAACGCGATTCTGTGTTGCACTATTTACGACATGTCTTACTGTCAACAAAGATTGTCGTTTATGAATCGTATTGGGGATTTATATACAACTCGTGTTGACATTGATAACGCTTAATCTGGCATGTTGTGCGATTCTGATTTCGGACGTACGTATATGTGATTTTGGATGCACATTCTTATACGATACGTGGTTCACTGGGTTATGAGCACTTCCACAGTTATTAACTGATAGCTTTCTTTGCCAATTTTCGCATTCGTATATCGTGTGGCAAGTACGATGATACATTATGCCTCTATGGAAGTCAATGAAATTTCCATTACGATAATATCCTGGACCGACCGGGAATCTAACCCAGATACCTTCAGCATGGCTTTGCTTTATAGCCGCGGACTCTAACCACTCGGCTAACGAAGGCCCCATCGCTTTGAATTTATTATTTGAATTGGTTATCAAGATAAAAAAAAAGGGTTTCATTTGATATTTTTAGCAAAAAAATGCGTAATCAAAATTTCTCATTCTACTCACATATAATTAAATTTATTACTTAAAACTAAAACTTGCTTTGAAACTTGATTTATGGGCAAACAATTATAAAACATAAGTTTTTACGTTGTTTTTCAGTAAAAGAAGTTTTGAGTGTAATCCTAAATTAATATTTCTTACCAAAAATGCTCGTTGAATTTCTACAAGTGTTACATATTAATTTACAAGTAAAGAGGTTGAAAATATAGGGTTTCTCGTGGGTTTTTGCTAAAAAAGGTTTGAGTCTGATCCACAATTTCTATGTCTGCTCAAATACTTATACCGAAAATGCTAGATATCATCGCTATGAATTTTTAGTACATGAAAATAGGTTAAAAACCTTAAGTGTTTCGTAGTACCTTAAGTAAAACAATGTTTGAGTGAATCATTAAATTCAGAGGCGCGTCCACGTTCGAAATCATGGGTAGGACAAACGTTGGCTTATATTTTGGGCACAGAGAAGCTATGAAAAAATGTATTCCTATCCGCAAACGTTGGGACAAGCGGTTGTGAGCGAGCTTGCTTTGTTGTTTGTTTTTCGTCTGTTTTGATGACAATTTGATCCAATGCCCTGGACTGAAAATTTAAGGTTCTATATTTGAGGGGCTCAAACGCAAAGTGGTATAAGTGACATTTTGGTTGGTTTTAAGTTGAGATGAGACAATTTTACTGTTTCCATGCGTTCTAACGATGTTCTCAGTTGATTTTACCGTGCAACAGAAAAAAAATTCATAAATTTTAGAATACTAGCCTGTTTTTTTTTGTTTTCTGACTCCCATACAATGTGTATGGAATGTTCTTTTTTGTTTCTAGCAGATATTTCATTAAGATCTGGGACTTGTTTTAAAAATTCCTCGTGACATTACTACAAGTATTTTATAGAAATTTAATCAATTTTTTTTCAGGTATTTTCCCAAATATTCAGTCATTACTCCGGAAATTTCTAAAGGAATTCATTTAGTAATTATTTTCTCAAGGATTTTCTCCACAAATTTTCCTAGGGGATTTCTCTAATAATTTTGATTAGGTTACATCAATAATGCAATCTTAATTTTCCCAAGTAGAACCACAGAAGTGGAATTTCTTCAAAGATTGTTTAATATTTTATCTGAATTCATCCAAAAAATCTTTTGAGACATTTTTCAAGTAATTCTAAACTCCTTAAAAATTTTATCCAGCGATCATCCATCGATTTCCCTGCGACATTCTCTCGGAAATTATAGGGATTTTCTATAATATTGTGTTTCAGGATTTACATAAGATTTCAACTTGGGAATTTTTCTAAAGATATCTTCAGCAATTGCTCCAGAGATTCCTTCTGATATTTCTACAAAAAATCCTCCAGTAATTCTTTGAGATTTTCTCAACTAAGCCTTGAAAGTATTTTTTTTTCAGACATTCTTCCAGGAATGTCTCAGAGGAAATGCCAGGGCAGTTTTTCTGAAAAATAAATCCGTGAGTATTTATAAATCCTAGAGTAACCTCTAATAAAACTTGTGTGAGTTTTCAAGTCACCATTAATCAACAAGGGTCGCAGAAAAAAAAACTCCTGGACTCATAGGGATGTTTTAAGAGTTATTCTAGATAATTTGATAAGACAATCTAACAAAAATAAATCGCATCTCGGTATAGTATTCCACAGGATTTCTAAAAGAAATCAAAAGCATTGGACAGAATCTCTATAGAAATTTGCGTTGGAATAATCGGAGGAATTTTGAAAATTGCATGGGATTTTTTTTTCAATATTTTTTTGGTACAAGTGCAGTAGTAATACTTGTATGAAATGTTGAAAAATTTCTAGAAAAAAAAAATCCATCAAGGAATTTTGGAATGAATTCTTGAAAGAATTAACTTGAACAAGCGGAGGTGTTCTCACAGGATTAAAAAATACTTAAGCTATTTTTTCAAACACGCTGGAATAAATTTATGTTAATATTAACATTTGTATTTTTCCTCGGAAGAAATTGTATAGAAATGTTTGGAAAATCTCCTAGAGTAACTACTGAAAATTTTGATTGAAGGTTTAGTAAATATCTGGAGGAAAGTCTAGGATAGTTTTGGAAACGAAAATCAACGTAATACCTGAGGAAATTACTGGAGGATTTCCTGTAAATTCTTCTCAGTATTCAATGAAAAATCACTTCGCTTGAAGAATTTCTGGGAGAATTAGTTGAGAAATCTTTAGAAGAATTTCTGAAGAGATCCCTGTAAGAGACCCTGAAAGTATTCTAAAGAAAATCATCTGAGACGAAATTTTCAAACACCCATGGTGTCTGATGTTTTTTTTAGAGGCTGTACAATTTCAATTCAGGATTTAATACAAGCAGAAAGAGAAAAAAACAGTTACTTTAGAGACCATTTTGGTTGCAATAGATACTTTAGAGACCTTCCATTAAAATGTACGTTTTAGAAACTTACATTAGAATAAGGAACAACCCAAGTAACCACAAGGTTTAAGGTTTTACCGTATTTTAACTTAAATTCAACGAGTGCAATGCATCATTGCTTTTATTCTGCAATATGCGTGCAATAATGCTTTAATTCCATTTTATGAATGCAATGTAGCATTGCTTTATTGTAGCAACGAAATGTGCATTAATGGGTGATATATGGTCACCGCTCAATGCTTCATTGCATCATCTTACTCAATGCCTCATCGCAAGAAAAATAGCAAGACTTCAATGCAGTATTTATAGTCGATCCTTCATTCTCTTAGGCAAATGGACTGTAGACATACCTCAATATCCCTTATGAAAATTCGCCACAAGAAATCTGGTTGAAATTCGTAGATTTGTCTTATGAGAAACCAGAATTTGAAAACAAAAAAAAAGTTGCATCAACCTGGAATTGAACCAAAAACCTTACGATTAATAAGCCCGTGCGCACACCACACGCCTACCGCTGACTCAATATATCTAGATGCTAAAACAATACATAAAGCGTGAAGATGAGCAATCGTTTTAGCCCCACACAATGAAAACAAAACAAAATCTCAACAGCAAAAGACCGACAGCCGCGGTAAATTTGGAAGTGCAACAGTCGTGTTCACCAACTTATTGCACGGGTAGAAATCAGAATCCAAAAACAAGACTATGACTCATGATATCATGATTCTAGTGTGTTTTCATCTTATGAAAATACACCATGATTTGGCCTCATGATATCACGAGTCAGATTGCCGTAACGCAACACACGCGTTAGGTTTTTGTAGCTGATTGCTCGGAATCATGATTCAAATGCCAAAAATGCTGAGTCGTGCATCCGTTTATGATCGACAAAATAAAAAAAAAGTTAAACGTAGCATACATTAAGTTTCGAGCCAAGAACCTTCGGAATGGAAGCCACGTACTCTACCACTCAATTGCTTCGTTATCTTGAATTAAGAGTGATCGATACGAATGAGATGAAGCAAAGTGCGCCGCTTAGTGTTTTCTCACCGGATGTTACGCTTATGAGGAACCATGAATGACTCCAGTAGGCGAATTCCGGCGCGTTTTTTCTTCGAAGAAAATAAAAATTTCTTGCTGGTGTGTAATGGAAGAAAATTTCTTCTCTTCGAAGAAATTGTTCGCCGGAATTCACCTACAGGAACCATGATTTGTGATCGTGATATTATGACCTAACCAATTTATAAATTTCATGATTTGTAAATCATGGTGTGAGGATCAGATATTTATCCGTGTGCGCACTTCACTCCAAAATGAACTATCACGAAATTTGTAGAGTGCAAAAAAAGTGTGATAAGAGTGCACGCTTGCAACGGATCATCTCAACGTTTTTGGTGTATTCGTTCCTTGAACCACAAGGAATACGTGCACTAAAATAATTATCATGATTCGACGTATCCCTGCTATCACACTTTGAGGGAGCTTACACACTTGTGATGGTCCAACTTGGAGTGAAATCGACCGGCAACAAAAGGGCACTGCTAGTGCAGGGGGCTGCATCCATGGTCCGGAGAATAAGCGCGGCGAGTCATCGAAAACATTTCACTGAATTTGGTTTCGAATTTCTCATAAAAAAAAAATCTACAGACAAATAAGTTCGTAAGCAACACTGACCTGACATCCAACGAACAAAAAAAAAAATACAATAATATTTTTGTGTTTCTATTTTTGATTTTAAAATAATGGTGCATTGAATACACTTTGGCTAAAGCTTTTATACGGTACAGACAGTAACTATACTTTAGCAATTGCCAACATGAAGCTAAGAAATGTAGCCGTATTTACACTTTACCAGCGCCCTTTTCCACTTTAATACTGCATTAATGAGACATGTAATGCATTATGACTTTATATGCCATATTTTATAGTAGCATATAAAGTTGCATCAATCAACTATATACAGCTGTACGGTTACTTGCGAAGCCTCTAAAATGAAACCTACAACCAGTCCTGTCTTAAGAATCATTCATAGGATCAACTTTTGTTATCATTTCTTATGAAAAATGATTCATCGCGCAGAAATTCCACCAAACGTTTTTCTGAAATTTTTTCAACAATTTTGCAAAAAAATCTTTCAAGAAATTATTTTTCAAGTATTCTGCTGATTTTTTTTTGTTTGTTTGTTGAATCGTAGGTAGGATAATCCTAATACTGTCCTAACCAGGTGTTTTTGGGCGTAGTACATGTCCTACCTGTCCTACCCACTTCCCGCGCCACTGATTCAATTCTGTTTCCTCTCAAAAATGTTGAGTGGACTGATGCAATTAAATAGTTGTCAATGAAACTACATGTTATCGCTTCTAATTTTGTGTTATAGGTAAACAGTTTTAAATAAATCGTATCTATTTTTTTTAGTGAAATACATTTTGAGTGAGACCAAAAACTCTATTTCTGCTAACAAAATTTTCACTGTACAATAAATTTCATGTCGAAAAAACGCTATCGCTTTGAATTTCGTTTTATTGTTGAACATATTTTTCAAAATTCTAGAAAGTGTTTATTGCTAAATGACTTTGAGTAGACCGCATTTATTTCGAGACAATTTAAATAAACGTTGATTTTGAATGATTGTCGGTTACTGATGATTGCTGAATACTTATTGAAAATCGCTTCGAAAACAACAGAGATATGTATTGTTGGACTTTCGACCTTTTCAGGGGGTTGGATGTACAGTAGACTGATGCAAATTTTGAAGTTTTTGCTCCCCTATGCTTAAACGGTGTCAATTATGATGAAAATCATTCTCCGAAAATTTGAAGTGATTTGGAATAAATTTGGTTGTGCACAGGCCATTTGAAGTTTCTATGGAAATTACTATGGAAAAGACTTGTGTTCTCTAACCGCTCGTAATGATAATTTATGGAAAAGTGAACAAACTCTACTCATGTGAAATCTTCCCAGCTACAACTTTGCCCAAGACCACATTTTGATGGGACTTAAGGATAATTTGTTATTAAGGACTGTTCATTTTATAAAGTGGACACCTTGTGCATGCTGTATCTTTTTTATTTATCAATGAAATTTCAATCGGTTTTCTGCACATCGTTCGACTAGTATTGTACAATGTTGTGATAAAAAAAAATCTCCAAAATAATTAAAATTCACACAAATATGGGACAACGATTATAACGGTCGATTTTGGAGGTTATCAAAAACAATGATTGTTAGAAATTGGCTTAAAAATTCGATAATTTATATTTTTTATTTTCAAAAAAGGCTTGTTCTTCAAAAGCATCATCAATCAGAAGCCTGATGGAAAAAATCAAGTAATTTTTGGAGCAACAATTTTACAGATATAATAAAATCATTTTTCCCCTATATATTTTAGAGCAAAATATTTTAAATTTCAAGGGAATTGATATGAGTAGAATTTTTTGGCTAAAAGTATGTCCTGACGGAAGTGCTAATGCAGTGTTAATATGAAAAATAACTTACGCCTTCATAGAGTTAGTTATTTAGTCCCCACGCCACATTTAAGGCGCAATATAAACACAATTGCTTTATTCTCAGAAGACCTTTCAAAGTTTATTGAAAATCATCAAAATTGGCAACACTGCTGTAATCAAATCGATTTTATTTTCCTCATATTATTTTCATAATATGTCATTATAAGATTACAAATTGAAATATTCGGAGAAAACCGTTTGCAATTTGCTGTATATCGATAAATATGAGTACATGATTTTAAAAGTATGAGACTTTTTAGTAAAACTACCATAAACAGTAAAATTTATACTTAAAACTGTGGTTTAAACTCACGATTTAGTTCTCGTTACAAATACAAATATATATTTTTTAGCAATCCAAACTAGTTTTGAACACGCTTTTTACTTTTCTCTTTTGCTGGGAGTGAAAGGATGGTGTATCAGCAAATTTCACCATAAATGGGTAAATCACTAAAATTACTAATATCAGAGAATGGTGGCATTCAATTGATTTTTTCAAAGCTTTACCTTTAGTAGAATAGTGAAGGATACAAACATACTATTTGTTCATAAAAAAAGGATTTTTGTTTTGCGAAAAATAATGTTAAACTTTGACGAACTGCTTTTCTTAGTAGTTTTTGGAAAAACTATTTAGCTCTTCAACCAAAAGCATTTTCTGAGATCTTATATGTTCCTAGTATTGTAGAATAATAGTTCAACGATGCACAGAAAACCGATTACGATTTTATCAATAAATAAAAAAGATATAGCATAAACAAAGTGTCCACTTTATAAAATGAACAATCCTTATTGATAACAAAGTGTAAATCATGCTGAGATGATCATTCAATTACTTTAAGGGGACACGGGAGACCGTGTTATTTTCCCTATCTTTCGTCTCACTCTAACAATTATCATCAAAACTTTGTGGAAGCAAATCTCGAGTTTTAGTGAATCGATGAAGCTGAAAATGTATCGGGTTGTGCACCACATATATAGAATCATAGTGATATATTTTTCGCATCGATATATAGAGAGGTTCTTGAGATTTGCTTCTTGAAATGGATAGGGTGATTATGATGACGTCCCGTGCGGCCTTAAGAGCAACACTGCTGTTTTGCTGTAGAACATAGTAGCCTGGATTACTTTGATCTATTCTACCCGCCAGGAGCACCACTGTTGCCTGCCGAGCAGTTGGTTAAGCATGCAAAATGCAAACCTAGTTTATGATTAGGAATAGCAATTTATTCTTAAGTCCTATCAAAATGTGGTCTTCAGCAATGTTGTAGCTGAAAGCATTTCACATGAGCAGAGATTGTTCACTTTTCCATAATGTCGAAGAAATAGAGGCGTGAACACAAAAAGTTGGCGTTTTCCATAGTAATCTCCATATTAACTTCAAATGGCTTCTGCACAGTCAAATTTCTTCCGAATCGTTTCAAACTTTGGGATGATGCTATTTACTATAATATAAATTGTTTAAGCATAGGAGAGCCAACATTTCAAAATTTGCATCACTCTAATATGCAGTCTTTTTTTATTTTCGACTTTTTGCGGTCAGCTATTTTTACTTTTTAGGGGAAAGGTATTCAATATCGGCAGATAGAGATATGTTTGCCAAATTAAGTGTAATTGTGGTAATATTGTGCTAAAAGATTATGTAGCCGGCGGGACTTGAACCCACAATTTCCATTCTGTACACGGACGCATTACCAATTATACTACAGCTACGCTACGGTAAACTGAAGTATTTGGCTAATGACCTTTGTAGCATCCCCAAGCCCCACAATCTTACTAGTCCAATATACCACACTTATCCCTCACCATATCTCTATCTGCCGGCATTGAATACAGTCGGTGTGAGAAAACGCAACACTATTGTACCTACATCCCCATATGATCGCAGTCGAAAATAAAAAAAGAGAAGAGTAAACCCCTTTGAAACGGATGTATCATAGCCGTCGTTGGTCAGTGTGTACGGCAGCAGCCACGCACCTATTCCTCAGCCGAATCGACAACCCGTGCGATCATATGGGGATGTAGGTACAATAGTTAAATGCCGGCAGATAGAGATATGGTGAGGGATAAGTGTGGTATATTGGACTAGTAAGATTGTGGGGCTTGGGGATGCTACAAAGGTCATTAGCCAAATACTTCAGTTTACCGTAGCGTAGCTGTAGTATAATTGGTAATGCGTCCGTGTACAGAATGGAAATTGTGGGTTCAAGTCCCGCCGGCTACATAATCTTTTAGCACAATATTACCACAATTACACTTAATTTGGCAAACATATCTCTATCTGCCGATATTGAATACCTTTCCCCTAAAAAGTAAAAATAGCTGACCGCAAAAAGTCGAAAATAAAAAAAGAGAAGAGTAAACCCCTTTGATACGGATGTATCATAGCCGTCGTTGGTCAGTATGTACGGCAGCAGCCACGCACCTATTCCTCAGCCGAATCGACAACCCGTGCGATCATATGGGGATGTAGGTACAATAGTGTTGCGTTTTCTCACACCGACTGTATTCAATGCCGGCAGATAGAGATATGGTGAGGGATAAGTGTGGTATATTGGACTAGTAAGATTGTGGGGCTTGGGGATGCTACAAAGGTCATTAGCCAAATACTTCAGTTTACCGTAGCGTAGCTGTAGTATAATTGGTAATGCGTCCGTGTACAGAATGGAAATTGTGGGTTCAAGTCCCGCCGGCTACATAATCTTTTAGCACAATATTACCACAATTACACTTAATTTGGCAAACATATCTCTATCTGCCGATATTGAATACCTTTCCTCTAATATGCAGGTGTAACGTACATTTCAGTATTGTTTTTTCAAAAGGGGTCCTCACTTTTCTTAATCGTTGCTCTCTTTGCGTTATTGCAGAAAACTGATTCTCTTTTCGTAACATATTTTCGTGCTGTAAGATTAAACATCACTACATCTTGCTTCAATAACCAGAATTATAACAGATAAAGAGATGAGCCAGCATCGGGCTGCAAATCTCTTAAATAAAGATATCTATCTATCAAACAGAGTTGCCTAATTTAGCGAAGCTATTAGCTAAAGAGAGCAAAGAGAGGGGCGATGAGGAGAAATCGCTCATGTCAGATAGGCCCTTATGCAGTAACAGAGTAGATTTGATCATGCTGTAGCGCCACCTGGTAAGTGAATTCCGAAATATAATCTCCACTGAGTGCAAGATATCAGGTCAATGAGCAAGTTCTCCAAACATAATGTTATTATGTTTTGTGTCGTTTTCAAGTTATTTGCGCAAATCATTGTCCTCAATTGAGGACGCTGGACGTTTGTCACATCTGTTCTCAAAATGGGACGCTGGGCGTCAACGGGTTAAGGCCTCCCTTTGTATGTGATTTGAATTTAAAAAAGCACGCTAACTTTTGGTTCTGAGTACTTTTGAAAAAAAAATCCTTACCGTAGTGTCCATTAAGTAAAATTATTGAACGATTATCAGAACTTCTTCTTTTATAACTTCTGTTTATAACAAACTTTTTCATTTTTGAAAAAAAAGGAAAACTCAAACCCTCTTCCAAAATTCCTTATGCAATCGAAGGTCGATCCCACTATAGTCATCTACCTGTGGGATCGATCTTCACCTATGTTTTTTAGACTTATAAGACTTCTCCAGAGATTACTTACTTGGCCGCGAAAAACTCATCACCAGCGATTTTCGACAATTTGGGTAATACTTCGGTGAACATCTGAGCCTCCTTGTGAAAGGCATTCAACTCGTCGATGACCGAGCCCCGGTTACCAGTATCTGGAAGACACTTGACCACGAAGGAAATGTGCTCAATCTTCTTCTCCGTTGGCGAAAGCCTGCAATAAAATGAGTTCAAATTGAGTGCGAACTGAACAATCAACCGCCTTCGATCATCAATTAATACCGAAATTTAACGGGTATTCGAAAGACATCGCTCATATAGTTATCGCCAGCCGATGTGGCCGGAGAAACGTCGAATTCTTCCACCACGATATCGTTACTATGAAACTCCTTGATGAGGGTGTTCCTAATGAGGTCCTCATTCAGGTACTCTGGAATCGAACACTTGACCGCGGCGGTGGACATGTTTCGGTTCTCTCGGTGGCAAAGGCTTCGGAAGAGGCTCGATGTTATCGGTAAGCTAGTCGGTCACTTACTGAATCGTACGCAACCAAGCATTCTGCTAGCAACACGCAGATGAGCAAATGATATTTAGAAAACGTGATTTTACACTTTTGTTATCTATATAGATATAGATGTGTCCAGTGCCCATCATTCTTACGGTTGCGAACATGACAATTCAAATACAATACTATCTGCTAAGCAGCAATGGCTTGATTAGAATATATTCCAATTGAGCTTTTGAAGTCGGACCTTACCGGTTCGTGCTGATTGAGAATGGCATTTTTATTGCCATTTGAAGTCCAGCAAAGCGCGAGTGGAAATATGCGAATATTGATATTCCATATGAGGGTAAGCGTGGATTGTACTAGCTCTGCGGTAACGTTTGCGGCTACAGAACTGAATTGATGGTTGGGCTCGAATCTTGATTTGAACAAGAATCGTCCGCAACTTTCGTCGACTTATACATTCTGGCTATATCAGTAGATGCAAGCTCTGTCGCAGTTGTGGTGTAATGCCGACGAAAAAGATGAGAGTAATCTCCGGCGGCACTTGTGTGTTATCTCTGACATGTTTGGGTACTATAATTTATTTTGGCATAGCTTGATTTACATGTCATCATCCCTGTAATAAAGCTAAATTCCGCGTTTTACACAGTGTTTAAATTTCGCACAAAGGTTGGCGGTGTAAATTTTCCAAATGAATTGCAAATTTGGAAGCATAGCATTCATAACGGCCAATATTTTGGGATGGTTGAACCATCATATTTCATTACATACTACATACTTTCACAGAAGTACTTAAGGACTTAGAAAAGCAGACTCTATGTTTAGTTCATGTATATAAAATGAGCAGCAAGAAATTGTAAGAAATTCATCATCATAATAAATATTCCAAGAAATAGCTTTTTTTTAATTACGAACAAGTTTGCTCAGCATATTATGTCGTTAATGATTTTTAACTAAACCATGTCCTGTAATTAGTCCTGTGTTTGCGCACAGGTCTTTTTTGGCAGGGCGAGAAATCTTTGTGTATTTGATGTATTGGGTGTTATAAACTTTTTAGATTGGTGGGCTTCAACAGTTTTATTTCAACTGTTTTTTACCATGGCTTTTTCCCAGTTCCTGAGTTCCAGTTTAGTTCTCATCATACAGAAAGGCTCTGGCCCTAAATGTTGAGATGATCCAACTCTTACCAGTTCAGCTGCTTTTTCATTCCCTTCTATTCCCTGATGCCCAGGCACCCAGTAAAGAACTATAGTAATATTTACTGACATTTTTTGCAGTAAGAGAGTACATTCCCAAACCATCTTTGAAGTACATGTGTGATTTCAAAGCAGCGAACGCTACTTGGCTATCAGGAAAAATGCATATATTGGAATGCTTTTTCTTTTTGAACAAATAGAAGCACGTTCTAGTATAGCTTGTATTTCAGCCTGGAAGACAGTTAGCCATCTACCCATTGAGACTGATAAACATATACCGGGACCTGTAACACCAGCTCCCACTTGTTCGTTTTGTTTGGAACCGTCAGTATAGAAGACTATTGAACCTGAGCGAATTTATGGTCCTCCCACATCCCAGACAGAGCGATCCGGCTTTACTACATTGTACCTACGATCAAAATTGAATGTCGTTTCCATCCAGTCATTGTTGACTGTAACTATTGGTTTAATTAGAACTTTTTTTCAAAATTTCCAAATGACCTTTTATGTCACCTTCATAAAAAACCGTAGTTCGTTTAAGCCGTAGTGCGGCTTTTCCGGCTTCTAGTTGAACGAATAGATACAGAGGGAGTTGATTGAGGATTGCATCTACCGGGTACCCCCGTTGGTTTGACCATATTTAATCTGAACACTTTTTAATTTGTACCCCGCTAATTTGCACATCGTTCAGATTAAAAATGGTTCAAACGTCATCTAGCCCATGGAACGGAGTAAAGTGAAATGGAACGCAGTGGAACGGAGCGCAGAATCAAAACAAAACAGCGAAAAAGGTAACCAGAAATACAATTCTAGGGTGACTAGATGTTCAAATTAAAAATGAACCCCGATGGTTTGCATGAGGTACCGTTCAAATTAACGGGGGTGCACTGTATTGCTTTTGTAGGTGTGCTGCGCAAAGCGCCTGTTATGGATTACTAATGAAGCATACGTAATTCTGCAAACCCAATTGTTTTTCCATAATTTTGAGCATTATAGATAACAAACTTATTGGTCTGAATGATTTGGGAGAAGAAATAAAAATCACTCGTATCTGTTGCTATGGTTTGGGTATGTAACCAAGTGTAATACTTGCTTTAAACATATTACAAAGATATGGGGTAAGGATACCATTACTTTTTGCAAGAATGTTGCAAACATTCCATCTACATTAAATGAATTGATTACCCAATCAACCTTAGTTACAGTAGAAATTTTTTCAGCTATATTTTTCGCGTCATAACAAGAAGTCGAGAAGTTTTTACTGTGTTCACCATGACTATCCAGCTCGGTTGTTTCATTACCGATAATGTTTTTTAAAATATGTTCATCATTACTACCAAACAGTTTATAATCAGGAAAATGTGTCTGCATCATAACTTCCAACGTTTCTTTTGCGTTCAATGTTAGGCAGTTGTTTACTTTCTTTACAGTACCTAAACCATTTGTATGATATTTCGATAGGACTTTTTGTAGTCTTGCAACTACAGGAGTGTTTTCAATGCTTTCACATGTATGTCTTCAATCAAATCTTTTAGATCTTTACTACGCATATTAAATAAACACACTTTGTTTAAACTTCGTTAGTCCCTAACAAAAAGTTACAAATTGTGACATGGGGGCTTAGATAGACATTTGTCACACTCATTATTTGATACAAAAACTGAAATGTCTCACTATACGGGTTTCTCCGGTTGTCATTCCTCAATCAAAATAATCCAAACGTCATTGTTACGTGAAAACATACGTGGTTTTTTTCCATCGCACTTTCCACGTAGCTCTTACGTGAATCATAGGTAGCCCAGAATGAACGCATGAACTTTTGAACTTCGTCCATTCCACCGGCGCTACACGTAAGAGCTACGTGGATTTTCCGGTAGCCTTTACGAAGCGTTTCAATAGGATCTAGATGGTTTTGAATTAAGGTGATTATAAAACGTAGCCAAACTTTGAATTTTCAAGTGCACAAGACGAGAGTATTTGACAACAGTTCGCGTTGAAAATTAATCAAATTGCTTGCTTGCTGGTGTTGACCAATGGGATAGATTTTCGAGGCAGAGCGCTGTTTGGTTCTCAAGTCTTGTGCTCTTGAAAATTTGAGGTGTGGCTTCGTTGTATAATCACCTTAAATTTAATTGTAATAAAGACCAACCTTATTTCTAATAAGCTTTGGAAGAAAACTAATTCCCAATTGAAAAATATAAACAAACTTAAAAGATTGTGATATTATTATATTCAATCTAAGCATTTTGATTCCTGTTTCCCAATTTTTGTGAGATTGGTCTGTCTTGTTGTAGCCTTCGCGTGCTACAATTGATAGAGGTTATAAATCAGGTATAAAATATGAAGTAATACAGTGATACTTCGGTATTCAAAGCATATTTACCTTGAAATCGAGCTTACACAGGGTTTAAAGTTCAGCAGCTTCTGAAGTTTTTCAAAAATCAAGCGGGCGCCATCTTAGGATTTGAGCTCAACACCGAATGTACACACTTAATCGTAGGGTTTTATTTCGGTAAAACTAAATTACGAATTCGGTCTGTAAAACATATTTTTACTGAAATCTCGTTCAATTTTGACAGATGAACTATATTGACAGATGCAAATTGACGAAAATCGGTAGTTTACCTAAATAACTGAGACTCGGTAATCTATTTTGCCACAACAATCAGCAAACAAATATTTTTACTGATTCTCGGCAAAGCGCATCTGTCAAAACGAGAGCTGCATAAACCAACATGTGCTCGAAATATTTTGAGATGTTCTTCGAAAGAGCGCGCGGAGAGCGCCAATATGTGAGTATTCAGCGAATTTATTGTATTATGGCGAATAAATGTGTCGAGTCAGCAATCGTCAAATCTATTCTTATTACATTTTAGGGATATTCCTTGGAACTTCTACTCCCCCCCATATGAGTGCAGCGTAAATGGTAGTGCTGCCTTTATTTGATGAAAAAGCAAAAACAAATTGAACAAAAAATGAGATATTTACAGTGATAGTGGCTCAAACAATAATAAATTAATATGAATAAATTTACTTTCATTAATAAAATTTATTTTTACCGTTTTCTTCTTATTATTCTTCCAATCAAGAAAACAATCATTTGCCGAATTTCAGCAATGGTGTGCTGAGATTTTCGGCAATGGATTACCGATATCTTCGTCAAAATTTGACAGCTGGGAAGATTTAACATTTTGCAGCGCGATCGGCACTTTGAGCTTTTACCGAGATTTTTGCTGAAATCTCAGCTGTTGGGTTCTCGGCAACAAATTTTGACGGCCTCGGCGAAACGAATTAAGTGTGTACGTATAATATGCAGATGTCAAAATGAACTTAGGTACCCAGGTGAATTTCACGTAAGTGCGATAGGTAACCTCAGTAACATTTACCGAGTCACTATTTGGTGATTATGAATGGCTTAGTGATCTTTATATTGGTCAGGTGAAGTGGAGGTAAAATGAATTTGGAATGATCTACGTGATTCTTCACGTAGCAATGACGTTTAAATAGTGATAGGTTATTCCAGACTGGTTATTAGACTGATGCAAATTTTGAAATTCTTGCTCCCCTATGTTTAAACGATGCCTTTTTGGGTTCTTATGATATCCTGAAAATTTAAATTTATTTGCTATCAAGTTGACTGTGCACACGCCATTTGATGTTTGTATGAAAATTAATATGAATAGTTCAAGCTTTTCATTGCGGATGCAATAATGTTTGCCCACATAATTCTAAAATTATTATTTGCACAGATTCATACAGCCCAGGTGATGTACTGAAAAAGTCCAGAATACATAAAACATGTAAAACCCAAGTAAAAAAGTTTTTCGATAAAATTTATTTCGGAACCATTAATGATGATCTTTTATTTTTCATTCTGGAAACACTGCTTAAGGAAAATTCTTCTTATACTTAGTAGGTTTACAAGAAAGTTTGTTTTGGAAAATGACAAAAAGGTGGCTGAGAAGATAACCCAGTGTGGGGTGCCGCACCAACGACGACCACTTAAACCAGCCTATGCACTGTACTTTTCGTTGTAATGCTGAAACAAATCCTTTAATAATCTCATATGAAACATATGTAGGAATTCCTTGGTTGGTTGGTTTGACTTTATTAACGAGATTTTTAGCCCTGGGCTAGTTCATCTCGGGACCAACGGCTTTACTTCCCTTCCGAAGGAAGTCGTCAAGTCATGCAAGGATCGCTGAAATATTTCAAATAACTGAGGAGCATAATTATTGAAAAATAATAATCAATTGAGCCCCTGAAAAAAGGCTGCAGGATTTTCTGTAGGTATTCCTTGAAAAGCATAACAGAACCCCTAGATAAACTTGTTTAGAATACAGTCAAAATTCTCCATAACTCGATACTGAAGGGACCATCGAGTTAGGGAGGTATCGATTTAAAAAACACAAAACCAGTGCAAATGCGATCCAAGGAACCATCGAGGTACACTCAGAAATAAAAATAGTCACCGAATTACTTAAGGCTAAGTAGCCCGTCATTCGTTTTGGCAGCAATGATGACTTTATTATTATTATTATCTTTATTATCGAGACTTTCAGCCGTCGGCTGGTTCGTCTCCGAATGATGAATTTGCTGCTTGCAATTTCAAAGTGATAAAACTCAGTCTTGACAGTTTATATTGACTTGAAAAAGTATCACTGTACGCGCTAACATGCATAAAGCATGCTGATACTTTTTCAGCTGTGTCAGTGCAAAACCAACTGATTTTCTTTGATTCGAAATCGAGGGATGAATTATCAACAATCATCAACGACGCGTACAAATTTCAATGACGGCCTACTTCGCCTTAAGTTTATGCATTAATGACTATTTTCTATCTGCCGCTCTTTCGTTCTGCCGCGAATGTTTACACTAACTGTCATTTCGATTGGGTAGATGCTTATAGCGATGCTTCAACCCCTGCAGGTGAATTGACCGAATTGACAAACAGGATTAAAATTTCCTGCAGAATGAAAACAAGACAGATAGAAAATAATCATAAATTATTGCGTTTCTGAGTGTACACGGTAAAAAATCAGCACGTTCGATTGAATGGATTGCTCACTTGACTCAATTCAAAACACCAATCACCATGATTTGAAGAGTTCTAACTTTGGATGTGCTCTACTGTCTTTAGAACTAAAATCTGAAGTGAAAAGTCGTTGATTTTGAACATCATGTTTTTTGTATGATAGCAATCATTGACAGCTCGTTGTAGAAAATGATTGGGATCAATTCAATACCTTTCAACAGATGAGATGAGATGGAAAAATCAATGAAGATTTTACTTGAAAATTACTCGAGATTAATTTGAAAGACATGAAGGAGTAAGACTTGAATGAAAGGTTGGATGAATTTCAAAATTCTTTCTGAGGGATTTCTCGACTCGAGTCGTGTACTAGCGACACTGAAGACGGCCTTACAGTTGAGGTCGAAATACGCGTATTTGTCAAAGAATACAAACTCTAGTGGAATTAAATGGTATAGTACTAAATTCGGTTTTTCCAGCTCGAAGATTTATTATTATCTTTAGAAAGCTTTTAAAAAAATCATCGGAAAACTAAAATTGGTGAAAAATGCAAGGAATTCCCAGAATAGTATTTTGAAAAAATCCAGAGTATTTGTGAAAATTCCTGTTGATGTTTTAGGATCTAAATTCACTACAAGTAGAGTGAAAATAGTGACTTTAGAGGCCATTTAAAAAAAGAGACTTAAAAAACCTTTCATTTAAAATAGATACTTTTCAGCGACTTGCATTAAAATAGAGATCAAGTTCACAAAAAAGACCTGCTACCAGACCTGTAGTTGCTACTCTGTAATTGACCAGAACCTCAGAAAATTCTCCAGAGATAAATTTCTTCAGTAAATCATTCAAAGATTTACACCAGTCCTCCAGGAGTACACCCAATAATTCCTCCATAGAACACGCAAGGATTCCAGTTAAGATTTCTGTTCAGGGCATCTTCAAAAGTTCAAGCCGTATTCGTAAAATTAGAATTCTTAAAAGCAGTATTCGTAACTTCAGAAATAACTTACACTACTAAGATTTCTTGAAGAAGTACTCCAAAAATTCTAGGGAAATTTCACTGGGAAGTTCTTTAACAATTTATCCCAGAATTTTTCCAGGGACTTGTTAAGGATATTTTTTAAATATATATAGAGAAATTCTGGAAAAAAATATAAGAGGTATTGGTGAAACACATCCTATTGCACTTCCTAATTAAACTTCTGTAGAAATTTGGAATGAAATCTTACAAGACACTCTGAAAAAACTTCCCACTTCCTGATGAAATTACGGTGGATTTTCTAGATAAATTGCTAAGGCAGCGTCCATTTATTACGTAACACTAAAATTGAAAATTTGTGACCCCTTTCCCCCCGTCCGTAACGCGTTTTATATGAAATAATTCAAATTTTTGTATGAGCCCTGACGCTTGTGCCTATTTCCCTCTCCCCCTAGAGCGTTACGTAATTTGTGGACGCCGCCTAATATAGTTATTGAAAAAACAATCAATCGATTCCTTGCATAATATCCTGTAGGATTTTCTGAAGGAACTCATATTAAAATTTCGAATGTAAATAATCTCTGAAGAAATCGGTTTTGTGATGATCGGAAAGATTGCTGTGGTATGTATTTGCTGATGTGAAAACTCAAATGAAATGATACTCGAGAATTGTTCGAAAGAACTGCACGAGGGATTTGTAAATAATATGTTGGAGATATTTCTAGAAAAAAATAACTGGAGGAACAAGGCCGCACGGGACGTCATCATAATCACCCTATCCATTTCAAGAAGCAAATCCCAAGAACCACTCCATATATCGATGCAAAAATGTATCACTATGATTCTATATATGTAGTGCACAACCTGATAAATTTTCAGCTTCATCGGTTCACTAAAACTCGAGATTTGCTTCCACAAAGTTTTGATGATTATTGTTAGAGTGAGACGAAAGATAGGAAAAATAACACGGTCTCCCGTGTCCCCTTAATAAGAATTCTCTGGTCAAATTTCTTGAGAGAAGGATCGCAGTAGGCAGCGCGCGTGAACGGATGTGTTGGAAATTCATCTGTCATGTTTTTGTCGTCTCCTCAAATTATTAGATTCGGCTTGTAAAACGGCTGGTGCAGTTTATGAAAAAAGCGGAAATAAAGTCGGTTTATTCTACACGTGTTCTGCTGGGCAGTGCTTCGTTAAAGCTCAAGCAGAAGGTGGAGATGCATCGAAGCCAAATTTCAGATTTTCGGGGGCACGGGTCTGGAGAGGCGGACAGCGGATCGGGCTGAGGGCTCGATCGATTGATCACTCGCTGGGAGGGATTGAATCCCGAGAAAATTGAGAGAATCTCTCACGTATCGCTCTCTGTAACTATCATAACATGCTGCACATTATGAGAGACTGTTTATCGTATACTGCTACAACTTTGATCAGATTGGGGGGATAGTAGCGCATGATAAAACCCCTCTAAACATGCTCCAAGCCTGGAGGACACTATTGCTATTGGAAGTTCGTGGATTGTTTATCGTGTCAGTAAAGAAAAACACCTATCCCCAACGGTAAACAAGCGAGAAAAATTGATTTTATCATCGCTCTCTCTTTGGGGCTCTCGCTCGCTGCTTCCATTTCCATTTATCAGACTTGTTACAACCTGAGAGAGACTCGCGAAGAGGAAAAATATCAACGTCATATGCAGCCCAGATTCCCCTCTCACGAAACGTCAAATGCAGCCCACCGTTTTTATGGCTGAAAATGTGAAAAGTATTGTGTTCAAAGTAAACTGTTATTAAAAACCTCAGTCGGCGGAGCAGTTTTTTTTTCCAAAGTTGCTGATAAATCTAAGCAGAAGATTAATTATTTCTAATGTCTGCTACGTTTGCTGGCATGAAATTTCACTCAAACGGCTATTTATGATTCGATGTGATGCAAACTCAATCAATTTTTGCTGAGAGGTTCATGTGAGGATTTGAACAGCATGCGCATAATTGGTATAAACACAAAGTGGAATAAGAAAAAAACTCAGCAATCACAGAAAAAGAAGACCGTCTTCGCGAGTCTCGTCTTAGGTTACAACTTGCGATACATTGACGATCGTGGACCGCAACATATGGAATTTTTTTCTTTGCTTGCTTTGATTGTGCTTCATACTCAAATGAGAGCGAATTATGCAATGCCTGCTCGCTGGTGATGGTCAATTGATGGAGTTTTAAGCTTGAACCGCTGTTTGGTTCTCTAGTTTGGTGCTTTTGAGGGTTTGAGTTTTGACTTAATTTTCACTTGAAAAATCGGTTTTTTTTGCATCATCGCCTAAGTTTTTTTTACGATTTAGTTTGCACGCGTTCTGAGTGAAATCGAGTTCAGGTTTCTACGTCGGCGGAGTAATATTTTGCTTTTGTGAAATGAGCATGTCGATTAAAGTCTGCTCAATCAAGGATGGATGGTTACAGCTGCTCAATCAAGGATGGATGATCAATTTGGTGAGCTCGTTTCATGCTTATATTTTAAATGTTCAATATATTATGAAACATATTTGTATCATAACAACGCTAGGAATGTTACCTAAATGGATTGATTTAACAAAATATGAACTATGTGTCACTGTAGGTGTCGACATAGACTCTTGTAAATTAACTCTCAAACCCCCAACGTCTGACTTTTTATTAAAAATGAACTTTAAAAACAATTATAACTTGGCCAATTATTAATCGATTTTGGATATTTTGGTCTCAAACAAACCGCATACTGCTCAAGATTCATTGTGTTCCGGAATAAATGGGATTGGCCACTTGGTTCCGGAGTTATTCCGGATTCAAATAGGGTATATGCGTTCCGGAAGTGATAGTTTCTTTGATTTTTCAAGATTAGCGGTAAGAAAACTATTCACTGTGTACTTTCTATAAGTAAAAAGCTGCCAGAAGGTAGAATGACGTTGGTTCTCATTGATTCTGGCCATTTCAGATACCCGGTTACCTGGCACCGGTTCCTGAATGTATCCAAAGAGGACATTTTCTGAAACTTAAAGAATACTACCGTGCGACGGCTCAAAATTCATGATGTCAAAGACCAATATGAGGTTCTGGCCACATCCAGACACCCCGGAATCGGTTCCGGCAGGGCCTCTGTGGGACACTTTTATAATCGTACTCATTCATATCGTGCGACGGCTCAAAATTTATGAATTTTCATCCTGAATATCATAGCTCATCATAGTCCACGGCACGAAACCAATATGAGGTTCTGGTCACATCTAGATATGCTATAGAAAGTACACAATGAATAATTTTCTTACCGCTAATCTTAAAAAATCAAAGCGAACTATCACTTCCGGAACGAATATAACCCATTTGAATCCGGAATAACTCCGGAACCAAGTGGCCAATCCCATTTCCCATCCCAAGTTATGATTTTTTAAAGTTCATTTTTAATGAAATGAGTTTGAGAGTTAAAGTAGTGACCAATAGCCTTTGAAAAGAAACCTGTTGTCAGTCCTGGGGAAGGGAAGGGATATTAGTTAGACAACCATAGTTACTAGAGGTTGTCTAGTGTGGTGCTTCCCTCAAAGGGCAAATCGTCCACTGGAAGTAGCGTTGGGCGGTTTAAAATCGATGTTGTCAAAATCGATGTTTGCTTTCCGATTAATCGATTTTTTGAATCGATGTTTGGAGTACCTACAATCGGGTGAATCGATTCTCTTCATTCGATTTTTTGATTCGACTCATTTTGTTGAAATCGTTATATATTTCTTAACGAGTTTGTGGAAAAGAAAAAATATTTTGAACTAATCTTGAAGTAGGGGAACTTACGTATTGTCGGCAGCCTAAGCAGCTGAACTTTGAAGAACACAATTATACAGAACAATGAAGCACAACAATTAGCAGGATACACCTGAACTGCACTTGAGCACTCTTTATTTAGTAATTATTATGCACAAAACACTATTTTGTTCTCTAAATCATCTATTTTCCCTCACCAAAGTCACGAGGCACTTGTTCTTTTATCGGCAATGCATTTACTATTGTCGGCAACAAAAATGTTCACTTCGGCAATCCAAAACTTAACAAAAACTAGGTTATGTATTGGTAACTTTTCGTATTTGTTGACAATGCCTGAATTTAAACGTCACTCATTATATTCTACCCGTTGAAAGGGCCAATGCAGAAAAAACAGACTACACTGAGAACAGCATTGCATGCAACTGCAGTTATAAATAGAATAGCTGGGAGTCATATTGAATACACAACGCCACTAAATTTGTGCAGACTAAGGCACCGTCCACAAATTACGTAACGCTCTAGGGGGAGGGGGAGTAGGCTCAAACACAAAATTTATTTTTTCATACAAAGACCCTTGCGGAGAGGGGAATGGTCGAACACGATTCTCTTGATTTGTTCTTATTGCGAATCAATTCTACACGCGGCGATCTGGGCTATAGAAATTCATACATCTTGCCTTAAGAAAGATGGAACGATTATTGCAATACGAAAGCTTTATGTATCGTTTTAGCATCACCCCACATCAAAGCGTCGATAGACGAGGGGAGTGCGCACGAGCCTATCGATCGCAAGGATCTAGGTTCGATTCCAGGTTCAGGCATCAAAACTATCCTGATAGTATCACTGAGAGAATGGTTTCTATCAGAGATAGACGATAGAGTGATAGTATCCCTATCCCAAAAAATTCTCATGATGATGATGATACTATCAGTACAACACCTCTCAAATAACAATGATAGAGGGTCTGTCTTTATCAATTGATAATATTATAGAATAAAAATTGTTGGACGATGGATATAGAAAATTAACTAAATTCCATATATAGCAATCCAAAGTGGCGGCTTCAGGAGTGTAAGAATTGTTGGAAACCCATGCAGTATGGGTATTTTCAGAACGGGCGCGACGAGGGAATGACGAAAATCGATGTTCGACGCTATGAAATCAAAGATGGCGGCATCCGGTCAAGGAAAATTGCTGAAAACCCATGCAATATAGGTATTTTCGGAACGAGCACAACAAGGGGATGACGAACATCGATATCCGACGCCATTTTAAAATCCAAGATGGCGGCCTCTGGTCAAGGAAAATTGTTCAAAACCCATGCGATATGGGTATTTTCGGAACGGGCGCGACGAGGGGATGACGGAAATCGATGTGCGACGCCATTTTGAAATCCTAGATGGCGGCCTCCGGTATAGTAAAATCATATAACACTGAACATGGGGTTTCAATGATTTTATCAAACTGGAGTCCTCCATCTTAGATTTCAAAATGGCGTCGCACATCGATTTCCGTCATCCCCTCGTCGCGCCAGTTCTAAAAATACCCATATTGCATGAGTTTTCAAAAATTTTCCTTAACTAGAGGCCGCCATCTTGGATTTCAAAATGGCATCGGACATCGAATTCCGTCATCCTCTCGTCGCACCCGTTTCGAAAAAACCCATACTGCATGGGTTTTCAACGATTTTCCTTAACCGGAGGCCGCCATCTTGGATTCCAAAATAGCGTCGGATATCGATTTCCGTCATCCCCTCATTGTACTCGTTCTGAAAATACTCATATTGCATCGGTTTTTAATGATTTTACCAAAGACAAATTAAAGACCTCCATGTCCCTTGCAGTTGCCCAAAATTTTATGGCTCATAAGGTAATCTAGAATGCCGTGAAAAGTGTACTGCGATCTGTCAAACTTGGGTACCTTTTGTACTACCGACGGACCAAATGCAGTACTAGAAGTGGTACCGAATCTGAGCCCGAGTGTGACGGACCTGATTTTACCAAACCGGAGCCCGCCATCTTAGATTTCAAAATGGCGTCGCACATCGATTTCCTTCATCCCCTCATCGCGCCCGTTCCTAAAATGCCCATATTGCATGAGTTTTCAACGATTTTCTTTAACCGGAGGTCACCATCTTAGATTAAAAATGGCGTCGGACATCGATTTCCGTCATCCTCTCATCGCACCCGTTTCGAAAATACCCATATTGCATGAGTTTTCAACGATTTTCCTTAACCGGAGGCCGCCATCTTAGATTTCAAAATGGCGTCGGACATCGATTTCCGTTATTCCCTCGTCGTGCCCGTTCCGAAAATATCCATGAGAACATACCTTGAGTTATTTCTATTAGCTTTTTCCCATTATGCGCAAGATTTTGGTTTCAGTTTTTGTATCAATGATAGGATAGATAGGGATAGCTATAAAATTTTGCAGATAGTGTGATAGAGGTATCCATCTTTTTTCAAGAAGTGATAGTATCCCTATTACTACTCATAGTATCAAAAGATAGACGTGATAATGGTAAAAATATATTTTTGTTTTCAAATTTGATTTTATAACGTAAATTTATGAATTTCAATCCTTTTTCTTGCGGCGAATCTTCATAAGGGTTTCCTATGTTTATCGATAGTTCAATTTTCTGAGTGAAGTTTGTTTGGACCAATGTCACTTCCTCTCGAAGGGGTGAATTTGGGCTAATTTTACGTCTCCAATTTAAAGGAAAATAATCAAATTTTAATTATTTGTTCAGAATTTGCAATGTATTCTCATATTTAGCCGAACATATCAAGTCAAATTGCGAAATTTGTTGAAAAATAAATGAGGACTTACGCATTTTTTGCCAAAACTCACCCCCAACGACGGTACTTGCACATTTGTTTTCAAACTTCTTTAAATTCGAAAGGTAAATAATTTCACCGTGAATTGAACTGACCCGCTGAATGGCTCGATATGGTTGTGGTCTGTGAAGGTTGCTGCTCTATCATCATGTTATTATCGAGAGAATGAATGGTAACATAAAAAAAATACCGATTGCGATGTTCCACGAATTTTTCGGATTCGGAAAAATCTAAACTTTGCCAATAAAATTTATTTGCGTTCCTATTTTTCTCAGTGTATGAGAAAATCAGAATTGGCCCTTTGCAAATCAATTCACTTATGACTTGACAAAAAAACATCATGCTCTGATTGCCTGTAAAACAACAGGAGTGTTGCCAATATAGTTCAACTATTGAAAGACGTATATTTTATGTGCTTCTCAGTATACTGAAGATTATGCACTACAATCTTCAAATAAGAAAGTATTAAAAGGTTCAATTGTTACCAATGCATGCTTTGTTGCCTAATTCCAATAAATTAATTAGTCATGTTCGTTTTTTTCTGTGAATTTAAATCGTGAATAAAAAATACACCGCAATTGAATATGGTTTTCTGGCAACCTGTTCCCGTAATAAAAAGTGATTGCCGAGGAAATCAAAGTGCATTAATTTTAATTTGTGATTTAAAGCATAAAAAATAAGTATTTGCGAGTGCTTTATGCACAAATACAAAGTTCAATAGTGCATAAGTGATCGGTGCGTAGCTGTTGTGAAAAAATCGGCATTGGAGCGGAAAATTGGACTTTTTAAAGTGGTAAGTTTTTGTATGCTGTTCTTGTGTTGTTTTTTTCGGCAGCTCACGAATGACGAAAATTTCGTAAGCATTTATTTCATTTAACGATAAAACCCATGTTATACAATATTTTTGTGAAAGATGTGATTTACATGGAAGATTATAGTTCAAGGAATATGTTGAGTACAGTGAAGTTAACTCTTGTTCCGTAGATAAATTGAAACAAGGACGATAAGTTAGTGCTGCCGAAAATACCCTCAGGGTGCCGAAGCCATCATTTACCCTAGTAATTCTGTTCAATTGATTTTCGAAACTGATCAGATTGAAATAAGTAGAAATCGAATGCAAATACATTTGGTCTCATTTCAACCTTCATAAATGTCAATTGTCATCCGATTCGAATCGATTCGAAAACATCGATTCAAAGGATTCGATTAAATCGGTGAATCGATTCGGCAGTTCAAATGTGAATCGATTCAGTAACATCGATGTTCTGGACAACGCTAACTGGAAGCCACGTGCAGGTGTCTTTAAAAAAAATAATCTTTGGTTGTTGATGCGATATTCAAGCGTAATCGGATTCGCGATTTAACTCAGTAATAGCATCACACGTCGAACAAGTGTAATCTCGATTCTTTCGGATGCTCCCGCAGAAGCAAGCAACACATTCAAAAGATCAAAGAGGTGGTTGAAAGTGCGGTTTTTACTAGGTAGGCTCAAGCGCCGTCAGGCAAAATGGTGCTGAATGAATTTGATTGGTTTAACAAATTCATATAGCTTTTTAGTGTACTATGTTAGTTTTGGGGAATCGTAAAACTACTGATTTGGTCGACATCAGGGAATACGATTTTGTTTGAACGTGGATGGGATTAGAGGATTTGAACGATGACATTCAGCAGCGATGTAGCAGTATGAGGTGGACAAGTAAAACGATAGACAGTAAAGATCAAACGATTACGTCAATTTTCTTCAGAAACTTGAAAATGAAATCGAAGTCAGTACCAAAACATTTCTAATGTCTTCTTTACTGGTTCTTCTCGGGCATAGGGATTAGTGATTGGATATCAGGCGACATATTGTATTTATGTATTAGGTCGGTCGTCATCTACTTTCTATTTCACATTACTAACAAATGCGATCAATTTTATAACAGTTTTCTTATTTGTATCAACACTTTGGTAGGGGAAGATCACCAATCATCGACATAGCTCTAGTTTTCGACTCATTTATACGTTCTTGACCTATTATGTATGAAAAACCGAATATTTGCACAGAGTTCTCGTAGGTTGAAAATTAGTGCTTTCCCTATGTATTTGCATGAATTGCAATCATAAAAAATATCAATTGCTACTAATTAATTTTTGCAATCGAAAGTATTTACCGTGTAATAAATCATTTCCAAATATTAGCAGAGCTGTTATGTGTTTCGCCTCAAATGGATGCAAATGTGAATCATCATTATATCATTTCAACGATGTAGTTATCGTTGATGATATTGTGCTATGTCACATCTGTATGATAGGTGATCGTTTTGCGTGAATGATAGGTTGTCTGTCTCTACATCCGACAATTATCCAGCACCGAAAGCCATTCGTAACTTAATCGAGTAGCCCCTCGCGATCAAATCTTTCCAGCAATACGCTCATAGATTTCCGGTACCGCTCCCCATTGTACTGCAACAAACGCAACTGATCCGCTTTATGTTCGTCCACCAAAGCATCGAAGCTAATGTCCACACCTGATGAGGTATCCATCATTACGATCGGAAGAATGGAGACCGCTGCAATGACACCTGGGAAAATAGGAAAGTTTTAGGTTTATCAGTTAACCCCTTCAACCAGCACACTCCCTACCAAAGAAGCTCATTCTCCTGATCTCATTCCGGACGTCCTCCAATGTTGGAACATCCCGGTAGTCTGCAGCTTTCAGAATCGCCTTCAATGTTGTATGATATACGTTTACCAACTCATCTCGGCGATTCTCCCGCACTTCGTAGGTAGGGCAATTCACAAGCGAATAGTTCAAATCTATCCCTGGGCTGGTGTAGCAGCTCAGCTGATAATCAACAAACATAACATCCTTTGGGCTTCCGTTGGCATCGTACTGGAACAGGATATTGTTGATCCACAAGTCCCCGTGGTTAACGACTTTATAACCGTTGGAAAATTTCTGATTCAGGCAAGACTGGATACGAGCTTTATAGTGTGGCATCATACGTTTCAATTTAGCTACGATTTTCGGATTAAAACCAGTCCAATGCTTTTCCGCACACGTTACCAGCGATGTTAAACCGTTGGCCAAAATGTCCAGCATTGTATTGTCCTCCAAGGGAATATGTGGATTTAGGAAACCGTATTCTAGGCGTTTCGTTAGCTCAGCGGCCATTGGCTTGTTGCTATTGGCCAACAACATCGAAGCAGCGTGAAATTTGGCAATCTTACGCATTATTGTGCTGCAGTGGCTGTAATCTAGGCCTCCCAGGGTACGATCAGCCATTGTGAATTCCAGGACTTTCAGATCTTGGAAGATGATCATCCGAATTGGGTCGGTAGTTGCGTAGAATATTCTGGAATGGAAAAAATGCGTTAACCTTCAATGCACAATCCCGTCTTTAGACGGGGTTACCTTTTGAAATTTTGTGTAATTTTTCTTAGCTCGGAAATCAAAATGAATTTATTTTTGACCCAAACCTTGGGCCATAACACGCATGTTAAGAAAATTTTATACGACTTTTGAGACACATTCGCATTTTTTGAAGAAAAAAAAAAATTGAATAATTATTGTATTATTTTAAAGCTTACACATGCGTGGCTAAATTGGAAGTGTAAAAATATAAAAATAAAATTTAATAAAATTAGGACATTTTAAAAAAAGCTTGAACAAAAGCAAAAAGCCTTGAGCATAGCAAAACACCCGTTGCTAAGAGCAACGCAAAATTACTGTAAAAAATGTTCTATTTCCTGCAGCATTTCCAGTCCTGTTTGAGTATTAGTATTAGTGGGTTAAGTAACTTTCAAATATGTCACCCGCTTTTAAAAGTGTTTTTTTTTCGAGATTTTTTAAATACCGTTTTGTCTCAAATTCCGAACAGACTCATATTCCGAACACTCGATTTTTGTATGGCGATTTGGTTGAAATGTTTCGCTGAAATATGTCACCAAATAACAAGGAAATGGCAGTCAATTGCAATTCAATTTTATCGTATCCAATATAATTTTTACCGCGGAAGTATTGATGATTCTCTAGATTGAGAGCAGTAGAACAAGCTCAGATAAATTTATTTGCGAAATTATTCATTTGAATTCGATTTATTCGTGCTGTTCAGAATTTGAATAAAGGTGTTCGGAATATGAGACAGAATAAACACGGTGTTCGGCATTTGAATCAAAATGTTGTTCCATACTTTTAAGTAAAAACAATACTCAAACTAAATTAATCAACATTATTATTGGTACACACAACAGTCAACAGTTAGACTTTGCAAAGAAATTAAAATTTACTCAAATATCAGCCGATTTATGCCAATCAGATGCATTTAAAGTCACTGTTGGCCTTAAGTGTTCGGAATATGAGTCAAAACGGTACGTTTTCGTAGTTCGGGAATCGAAATGTTTCAGACGTTCACCAATAGGTAGGACCTTAAAGCTCATCCCCAAAAAGTTTGTGATCCTTTTGAAGCATTTTGGCAGTTATGGCTTTAGTTCTACGGAAAAAGGTGAATGGGTGTGAGAATCTTGTCACACAAAATGATCGATTTCTTCAAGAGAGAAAAATGTCCAAACATTTTTAGCACATCATTTTGTAGCATTTTAATTGCACTTCAAGTGACAAATATACACACTCGAGTTATTTCACCAACCTCAGAAAAACGAATCGCCGAGAACTCAACAGCTGAGAATTTGGTACTTTTCAACACCGATTCTCGGTACTTATTTTACCGAGATTTCGAAAATCCCAATGTTGTACCGAGATCTTGGCGAACGCTAGCAAGATTCGGTAAACGTTTGCCGAGATCTCAGTAAATTGTTTACCAAGATTCGGCAACTAATTACCGATATATGAACTGGATTCCCGGTGAACCCTTTTACCGAGGTCGATTTTCGATTTTAAGTGTGTAAGAAAAAAATATGTCTCAGCTTTTCAGTTTAATTTTCGAACTTTCTGCCGAATTTCATTCAAAAAATAGTTCAACTCATATTTTTGTAACTTATTTCTCAGATTTACACTTGATTATTGCTCAAAATCTTTTGATCGGTTGGATATATGAACAATTTGGTGGATACTTTTTCACTAAAATCGACATTATTGTGCAATACCATAGACATACTATACACTCAAAATAGTCCAAACGTCATTGTTACGTGAAAACATACGTGGTTTTTTCCATCGCACTTTCCACGTAGCTCTTACGTTAATCATAGGTAGCCAAGAATGAACGCATGAACTTTTGGACTTCATCCATTCCACCGGCGCTACACGTAAGAGCTACGTGGATTTTCCGGTAGCCTTTACGAAGCGTTTCAATAGGACCTAGATGGTTTTGCATTAAATTTAACTGGAATATAGACCAACCTTATCTCTAATAGGGTTAGGAAGAAAACTAATTCCCAATTGGAAAATGTAAACAGACCAAAAAGATTGTGATATTTTTATATTCAATCTGAGCATTGTGAATCCTGTTTCCCAAATGTTGTGAGTTTGTTCTGTCTCGTTGTAGCCTTCGCCTTCGCGTGATATAATTGATAGAGGTTATAAATCAGGTATAAAATATAAAGTAATGCAGGGATTCTTCACAGGGTTTAAAGTTCAGCAGCTTCTGAAGTTCCTCAAAAATCAAGCGGGCGCCATCTTTGGATTTGCGCTCAACACCGAATGTACGTACAACATGCAGATGCCAAAATGAACATAGGGACCTACGTGAATTTCACGTAAGTGCGATAGGTAAGCTCAGTAACAATTACCGATTCACTATTTGATGGTTATGCATGGCTTAGTGATCTTTATCTTAGTCAGGTAAAGTGGAGGCAAAATGAATTTGGAATGATCTACGATATTTTTCACGTAGCAATGACGTTTGGATTTTTTTGAGTGTACCATTCTATGACGTCAGGTCTGCACTATGGGCGATCAGGTGGCCAATAGTCGAAAAAATGATTTGTTCTGATAGGTTTTCCATGTAATCATTCCATTGTAAACACGTCTATTAACATATTACTGGGATATCAGGGCAAGGTCTTTTATATTTTAAATGATATTGTATGTCAAAGTTAGAGTTTTTAAGAAAAATGAAGAATTCAGTGCAAACACAAGGTACACATTGAATACAATATACTGCATAATCTTAATACATTATACATTATACAGATCTTTATACACTGTCCGAAAGCTTATTCATAAAGCTATCTTAGAAAAATAGAATGAAATAAAAATTCGTACTTTAGGTCAGAAAAATGAGGGAAGTGCACTGAAAAAAATATATTTGATTTTATATCGAAACTTTACACATCCCATACTTTTTTGTTCCAAGTTGTCCCAAGGCTAAAATTTATTTCCAAGAGTACTTTGAGGTGTAAACTTAAGGATCGTGGAGAATTTAGCTGCACAAATTTGCACTTTTTTATTTAGGGCTTATTGATTATTTTTTTCAATATTTTTAATCATTTTCTATAAAAAAACAACTAAACAATAATTCAGAGAATAACTGAATATCGCTAAATCATTCATATCATCATTTCTATGTAAGTTCTAACATTTATAATGGTTTGCATCACGTTATTCGCATAAATGGCTTATATTCATCATTAGTAACAAAGCTTATTATTTCGCTATAGGCCCTATACAAAAGTTAGTCTCGAAAACTTTTTTTTGAAAATAAAACATCAAATTTGTATGACAAAACTCATAAATACAGCATGAGATAAAAAAAATATTTTTGGCCGCCAGTCTGTACGGAAACCGCCCATAGTGGTCTGTAATGGTAGCTGTCTAAGTCGGGTTATAACCTCATGGGATCGATGATCGATTGAACGAATGGACAAATTCTATTCTGAAGACACATTTCTTTGTAAACTTGTCCATTTTGTTATCCCAGTGATAATAACCAATAATTTCATTCCCCAGAACACAATACACCTACTTCGAAGGTTAAAAAAAAAATCTAGTTAAAAACAATTATTTAAAACTCCATACAAATTTTAAAACTTGTTTCCAAGTACCAGGGTTCGTAGTATCATGTTTTACATATCCGAACTGATTTGCTATGTTATGTAAATTCGGCAAAATAAATAGGTATTTATTAATATTCTGCATATTTATATGATACACCCTTCTAGACCTCAAATCTAAAAAAAATGTACAAATGACTTATTTAATCTTGCACAACATAGTGATGTACCCTTCTTTCGGTCATGTCATATTGACGAAATAGACAAAATTTTTCGTAGGGAGACCATATGGCAAGAAATAATTTGACATAATTAATGATCTAGGGCCATTTAGCCAATGATCATTTGGCGTAACATGAAGAACATCCTATTTAAAAAGAAGGAGCATAACTATGGTGGGATGCCTAATGTACATTATTATGTAAAATAGATTTATACCAACTCATTTTATGCCAAATGACCTTAAGCCATATGGACTTTCAATCGATATGTTTTGCCTATATCATTTATGGGAATTTATTGGTGGTTATAATGGTATTGTGTGTTTTTTGACCTTTTGTCCTTTCGCAGTTTTGTCTTTCGGCCTTTTGTCCATAAACCATCATTATAATATACAAAATAATCATGAGTACCGTAAACCAGGGGCAAATTGATCACTGGGGCGAATTTGATCACATCGGTACTAAAAGACATATCCTCCCAAGGATGCTTAAGGATTTGTTGGCGCTACAGACATTCCATGTTTTCTAGTTTATAGATGTCAAATGATGATTTTGAACTATTTCATTTTTATAAGGGTCAGTTTTTCATAGAAATATTAACATTTTTTTAAGTTGTAAACAGTACAGATAGAAATATCGGAGCTAAACATTCTACTGGTGCTATACCTACATGGCATCTTTTAATGTTTAAAATGTTGTGTACGCTTGTGTATGAACTACTGAACTCATTTTTGATATCATACAGCATAGTAAGTATAGTTTTTTGCTCATTAATTCGTTTTTTCTCAAATAATGTGCTTATTTTAAGGGAAATTGCCTACATTTAGGCGTATGAGGCAGATTTTCATTTTTTAATTATGCAATAAAATGATCAAACACTCAAGTTGTAAGAATTTTGACATCATTTTCAGATTCAGGAGACCCACATTTATTAGATAGGGAATTTTTTTATTCTTAAACCTGCTTTGTTATATGGTGATCAATTTCGCCCCAATGTGTCATTTCAGTGTTTTTATATTAAAACTATTTTTATGATATGTTAAACATTATTTCATGAAAAGTCGATTACATAAACTGATAAAGATCAATAGAGTACTGATTTTATCGAAATTTTTTTGACAAAATTTGGATTCCGCAGGATAACACAACAAAAATTTGTAAAACAGTGATCAATTTGCCCCCGGATTACGGTACCGTGATCCAGGGGCAAATTGATCACTATTTTACAACTTTATGTTGTGTTATCCTTCAGAATTCAAATATTGTCAAATAAATTTCGACAAACCAGTTCTCCATTGATCTTTATCAGTTGATGAAAATGATTTTTCATAAAACAATATTTAACATTTCAACAGTTTTAATATCAAAAAATTAAAATGACACATTGGGGCGAAATTGATCACCATATCACAGAGCAGATTTGAGAATTAAAAATTTCCCTGTCTACTAAATTTTGGTCACCTGAATCTGAAAATGTTGTCAAAATTCTTGTAACTCGAATATTTGATCAGTTTATTGCAAAATTAAACATTGAAAATCTGCCTAATGCGCCTAAATGTAGGCAATTACCCTTTAAATTAGCACATTATTCGAGATTAAACGGTTTTATGAGCAAAAAACTATATTTTATATGCTGTATGATATCAAAAATAAGTTCAGTAGTTCATACTTAAGCTTACACATAATTTTAAACAGTCAAAGTTAACATGTAGGCATTGCACTAGTGGATTGTTTGGCACTGACATTTCCAACTGTATTGCTTACACCTTCAAAAATTGTGAATATTTCTATGCAAAACTGACCCTTATAAAAATGAAATTGTTCAAAATCATCATAAGACATCTAAAAACTAGAAAACATGGAATGTCGGTTGTGCCGATGAAACCTTCAGCATCCTTGGAAGGAAATGTTTTTTGGTTCCGACCTGATCAAATTCACCCCAGTGATCAATTACCCCCAGATTACGGTACCTACAGTTGTGTTCAGAATAATAGTAGTGAAAGCCGATTTCCATACAAAATGCTCAACTTTGGCATGCTGTAACTTCGTTTCCATATGAGGAATCGGCATGAAATTTTGACAGTGAACTACAAATGTACTCAATTTCATTATCACAAAATTTGAAAATGTTCACACTACCGGCTAAAAAGTTAAGCACCAGGTGAAATCGCTCAAAATAATAGTAGTTTTAATATTTCAAATATCTGCTGTATTATGAGTTTTTGAATTTTTCTATACTCATCGTTTCAACCATTTCCACCCAAGCTATATATGTATGAACAAGCCAATTTTTCATAAAATTGTTGCTGAACAAAAATTTACAGAAGAAAAACTACTATTATTTTGAGCGTTTTCACCTGGTGTTTAACTTTTTAGCCGGTAGTGTGAAAACTTTCAAATTTTGTGATAGTGAAATTGAGCATATGTGTAGTTCACTGCCAAAATTTGATGTCGATTGCTCATATGGAAACAAAGTTACAGCATGCCAAAGTTGAGCATTTTGTATGAAAATCGGCTTTCACTACTATTATTCTGAACACAACTGTATGTATTTGTTTTGTTACATCAGCGACACGCTGATTACTGCAATTAAATTCTGAGGAATGGTACATTCTGGGGAATATTATAGAATCGTTTTTCTCACATAACCGCAGATATCTTGTCAAACTATCAACTTACAAGTGAATTTATTTCCAAAAACTTATTTGAACTTACCCGATACAACTCCTTACGTTCTAAGCGGTAAAACGGCACGGAATTTGAAAATTTAGGAATTTTCGAGATCATTTCTCCTGACTCTGTTGGGTTTTCAAGCATATTATGATTGATTGCGATGCTGTACAGATTTATGGTTCACGTAGGTAAATGTGTTCGAGATAATTGCACTTGTACTTGATGAGATATTCCCTTTTTAGTCCAACTCTGATCCATATTTGTGTGCTATCCATAACTGTGGAGTGACTGTACCTCAAGTGATTTTTCCATAAAATTCTACAAATTTTGATATGTTGCGTTTGTATGTTGAGTGTGAATTGACCACATTTCCGAAGTCTGCAGTGCGTGTACCAGGGTCTAAAGGTGATAGCGGCTGAGTGTCTTGAAAATATTAACTTCAGAGACCTCATGCTTTAAAAAAGTGACAGCATAATGGATCCAAAAAGGGACCAATAGGAATAAAAAAAAAATAGCAACCATATATGATCCAGGTGATAGAAATGAGTCTTTAGAGAATCCAATCAGACATTAATTTAATGACACGTCAAAAAAAATAAATACTGCCTACACTCCCGTGCATAAGTTTGGGTTCACCTCCCAAAAAACATACAAAAGTGTTCAGTCCATATCTCTGTGATTACACGTCCAATTAAAACTCTTTAAGCCGCATTCGAAAGGCAAAGAGTTATTCTTACTTCGTATGTATTTTTCCAAAAACATTCTTTGAACTTTGTATACTAAATTTTCACTTAAAATTGAGACATTTTTCAAAAAACACACTGAAAAATCATATCTAATTTCCTCAGCATTGGATCGACCAAAATTTTAAAACAATTTGTCGTTAGAATCGTAATCTTATATTCTTTGAAGAACACTGAAATTTGGGCGGAAAAATCTGAAAAGTATTCAAAATCAATGAAACAGTCAGTCAAGTCATCGTGCAAAAGTTTGGGTTCCCCCCTAAGTATGGTGTGTCGTGCAAAGCTGGAGAGTCACTATAGCTTTTCCTCGAAGAATTTGTGATGAAATTCTTGAAGATTCTATGCAATAGTCGCGTGGTCTATCTGTGGAGCCTCAATTATTTGCACCAAATAAAAAGCAAAAAAGAACTTTGCTGACCATTTTATTTAATTAGGGTTTAGAGATAGAAGGCATTAAAATATAGACTTTTTAGAGACTTTAGAGATATACTTTAAAATAGTGACCAAGCTTCTGAAAAAATATATTTTTTTTTTGATTTTCTCCGAAATTGTTGTTCTGGATTTCATCAATATTTCAACCAGGAAAGTCTTTAACTAATATTGTCAGAAGTTATTCTATATCTTCTTCTTCTTCTTGACATTTACGTCCTCACTGGGACGGAGCCTGCTTCTCAGCTTTGTGTTCAATTTTTGCCATTTGTACATCGTGTGGCAAGTACGATGATAAGAATGAAGTCATGGAAATTTACATTACGAAACGACTCTGGACCGACCGGAAATCGAACCCAGACACATTCAGCATGGCTTTGCTTTGTAGCCGCGGACTCTAACCACTCGACTAAGAAACTCCCTAGTTATTCTATTTATTGCTCCTTAATACCGACAAATTATTATGTGTAGAAATTGTAGGATAAATTTCCGGGAGGTATTTGTGAATGAAATCCTAAAGTAATCTTTGATCTTTGATTCTATAGAATTTCTTGATGAACTCCTGCGAAAAAGTCTGTAAACATTCCTGTACTTTAGATGAAGTCTTGGAAGATATTTTAGATAAATTGTAAAGATATTCTGCCGGATTTTCGGAAAGGATTGTGTAAAAAACATCGGGCGGAATCCCTGTAGAAAATAGTTTCGTTGGTGTGAAGCCTTAAATGAACTTTTGTAGAACTTATGAGAAATGTATGATACTCGAGAGACTATATGATTCATGGGATAAAATGCTGAAGAAATTTGTTAAGGAAGTTAATGAGGAATCCCTCATTAAATTTATTAAGAAATTCCTGGGAGAAGCTGTAGGTGAATTGTTGAAGGACTGCATATAAAAATAACTAGAAGAATAACGTAGGAACTCCAGGAGGAGCTCTTTTAGGGTTTTCTGGAAAAATTGAAATCCTTTGGATACTCTGATTTGAACCTTTGTGGATTTTCTTGTAAGAACAACTTTATGAATATTTTTAAGATCTCCTGGAGTAACAACTGGAGAAATCCATGGAATAAAAAATCTCTGGAAGAAATCCTGAGACAGTCTTTGGCAAAAATGTATGTAAACACATGAAAATCGACAAGCTGTTTGGCATCATTTCAGTTGGGACTTGATTGGGAATTATGAAAAGAGAACGTGAATTAGATTTTGTTCAAGAAAATACAGAATTTATAGAAAACTTCACCTACAATAGTGTTTTTATGTTCAAAATTGCATGATAAACATCATATAAGTGTATATGAATGGCTATAAATTAATATTTCTTAAAATATATTCACTGATATTTACTTTTCGGCATTGAATTTAACATAAATCAAATTTATTACGTTTTTGGAATAAAAAGAAGTATATTTCGAACAAAACCCAATAAATTACTTAGAGTAAATAGGGCGTTGCATACCTCTAGGCGCTTAACATTATATGGAAATCTCTGACTTTGATTACAAAAAATGGCCCCAATTAGTGAAAATTATTTTTCGCTGAGGTTTCAAAAATGCTAAAATCACATCGATTTTTAATATTCGAATAAAAAACTTCAAATGCACTCGATTCCAACAAAAATAATTGCGACATGAAGTGTCATACTAAAGCTCTTCACATTTGCATTGGGTTTGCTTAACTGATCAACAGAAATTACGTTATTTCGTGCAGTGTGTTGTGAGTCCCCCACTATCAAAGTTACCCGCATTGTCAAAGATACTAGAGATGGTCGGGTTTCACATTTTTCAAACCCGAACTCGATCCGTACCCGACTTATTTTATTTCTTCAGACCTGGACTCGACACGAACCGGAAAATTTTTCGCTGTGTAAACCCGAACCCGAAAAAAATGGTAAGAAAAACCCGAATAAACCTGAGATCGAAAAGATAGTAAATTCATCGTTTCTGATGCATAGGGAAGCATTTAGATAGTTACTCTGTTCACAATTCTCACCAAACCCGACTTTTTCTAAGCCCGAACTCGACCCGTACCCGATAACTTTGTAGCCTTTGAACACCCGAACCCGAACGCGAAAAATTTCAAATTTTCAAACCCGAGACCCGACTATCTCTAAAAGATACCTCGTTTTACGATACCTAGATAAAACATGCATTTTAGAATTTGAAAGTTTTTTTGGAGCGTCTGAAATTTTGCATTAGGATTCAATGAGAGGAGAAAACAAAAAAAAATGGCTTAATATATGATTTTGGTTGAAGATGCGTTGTTAGAGACATTCTATTAAAAATAGAGACTTTTTGGAGAATTGTCATAAAATAGTGACCGATACTCTTAAAAGAGATCTGCTATTAGCCCTGTGAGTCCTAGATGTGGCCACAGGACTCCTGGAATTCTTTGAGAAATTTTCCAAGCTAGTCTTTAATGCTTTTTCCAGTCACACTTCCAGAGATGTTAAGGATATTTTTTTGTAAAATTTGAAAAGTAATTATTCTTGAAAGATCCTTGTAGGAAATCTTTGAATAAACTCTTTACTTAGCCTAAGTCTAAGGAAGTCTTAGAGGATTTTCTAGATAAATTGTCAAGATAATTAGAGAAAAAATAACCAAGAATCTCTGGACCTGCTGATTTTCTGAAGGAATTCCTTGAAAACGTCGGACACAATTCTTGCAGAAATTTGTGTAGGAATGATTGGACGAATTACTGTAGTACGAACTCGTATAAAACCTTGAATAAAGTTTTGTGTAAGAAGAATGGATAAATATATTTTAAATGAGCTTAGTATGAAATATATCGTCAGAGAAATATACATTTTAGCTCAATTTCAATCAAGGGTCTTAATAATACAATAAATTAGGTATAGGGGAAAAGCACCAATTTTCGACCCATTCATACGATTTTGGCCTACTTTGTATGAAAATCCGAAAATTGGCACAGATTTCTTGTAGGTCGAAAATTAGTACTTTTCCCCTATTATAAAATATTATACAAAAATAAAAAAAAATCAAAATTATTTTTAATATTTTTGGCCGCCTCTTTATATGGAGCCCGACTATTGTGCATCCCTCAAATAGATGCCCTCCTAAAAATGGCCAAACCTTGACTTGATCCGTTTTGCGCTGATTCTAAGTTTTCAGTCCGAATTAATAAAATTCATAAACTTACTGCTCTTTGCAAATAAAAACTTTGAAATTTGGTTTTGAAAACGCCTCCGAAATGTTAAATTTGAGAGGTCGGGGAGGTAGAGATAATTTACAACCCGAAAAGATCATTGACCGGACCGGGTTTGAACCTGCCACACTCAGGATGGTCTAGCTATATAGCTGACCGTTCACCGCTATTCAAGCACCATCGTCTCCTTACTTGGCAGCGAATTTCTCTCCATTCATCAAACGGGACAGTTCAGGAACCACGTTCCGCACCATGTAGACTTCTTTTTCGTACGCGTTGAGCATTCCGATCACGGGTCCCCGAAATCCGGTATCAGGCATACACTTCACTATCAACGAAATTTCATCTTCCAAGCGGTCCAGACCCGATTTCCGGCTGAAGCGAACCCACACACGAAATACATCGCTCAAATAGTTATCGCCCGCGGAAGTTGCCGTTCGCACGATGAACTGATCGATATTGACACTGGTGCGCGCCGGATACTCCAGGCCACTTTCAAGCGCCTCGCGAACAAGCGCTTCGTTCAAGTATGCCGGGAAAAGTACTTTGGGTTTGCTAGCGGACATGACGGTGATCAGTGTGGAACTAGTTGAAGCGTCCAGCTGAGGGATAATTTGATCTGGCAGTCCCGAGAAAACTTTAAACGTTGCAAATCTTCATAGTAATTACTCGTGATCAGCGAGTCGGACAATCCAAATGCGAAGTTTTTGCATGGATTCTCCGCATCGATAGATAAGGTACGAATTTGCAAAATATTTCTATAAGGCTTAAACAATGGATGAGCGAAATAAATGATAATTACTGCTTTAGTCTGTATACCTACCTCTTCAACTGCGATCATATCTACCATATTAACGACATTCGATTAAAAAGGTATAATTTACAAATGCTGTGTCATTAGTTGTTTAGTGCTTAATCACGTAAGTAGTTATGAATTACGAAAATGAGGTACCAAGATGACAATTGTTCTCGAGGTTTTAGTTCAAAATAGTTTTGATTATGAGAAGATTGAAGTTATGTCATCTTAATAATTCATATACAATTTTGTAATTCAGGGCTGTGATCGACATCTACGGCGTAAATGCAACACGGGTTGTTGTATAGCATTTAATATATTTTTCTCCTCACGTTCTCTTATATACTGAAAGGAAGGTTCGTTTCACTTTTTAATCATAATGTATAATAATTTCAATATAGAATCAATTTTCAAAAATCGTAATAGTTCATCATTGATGCGTGATGCATTACAGTGCTCTCTCGTTTGTCTCTTGTTTTTGAGTCTAGGATCGCGTTTGCGTCGGGTACAAGGAAAGAACAAAATTTTGTTTCATACTATTGCTATCATAGAAATTTAAATTAAAACCATTATACGTAGAGAAAAACAAGGCTGGGTCGTTTCGCTACTCCTTTGTAATCAATGTTGAAAATTTATCGTCGTTATGGAATTGTATTGTGTGTTTAACGTTTCTACTACGCATCAGTTTCCGTTTTATTTCTAAACAATCGCACAGATTGCGGCGTTACTCGATTTGTTTCTGATACAAATTGATCATAGTTTTCCCTTAGCTGCATGATAACATTTATACTATTTTTTCTGTATTATGTAGACCTCTTTCATTTTGCTTTCAGGTTTTTCTCTTCTTTATCGCCAATACTGAATTGTGTACTCATCAAAATTTTGTTTCATTGCGTTTTTAATCGTTCGATTGACTCGATTGCTCAAATTTGTCTAATCGTTGCTGCTCCGTTGGAGCGACTGGCAAGCCAGTGCTTCAACTCATTAATTGCAGTAGTAAACACCAAAGTTTTTAAAAAAATATATGAGAAGCTGCTGTCATAGTTCAAGTTCATGTATAAATATATGAATATAATAAAAATTCTGAAGTAGTTCTAAACTGATAATTAGTTACCTAATTTATTTTAGACATTAGTTTGATTTCAATAGCTTTATTATGTAAAAATACATAAAATTTAATAAGTTTAAAAGTAGATTTAAGAGCAAGCTTCCAACATACATTGACACGATACAAGCTGCTTTAGAATAAAGGAGGAGAGAATCGAATATTTTGTATCACAATCAGGGTAAGAGATGGACAAAAATCTGACAAATGTGTTAGAAGCTGCACTCTCTCTCGTTGAGAAATCCTCTCAATATGTGTTGGAAGCACATCGTGTTACGAATAAAATGTGTGTGTGTATGATAAGAGACAAAAATAATACGCTACGTAGGGAAAATTGTAAAAAAATCGATTCGAAAACCGTTTACAAATCGGTATCGTACCAGGCGGCCACCTGGTTGTTATCCTGCGGTGGCGATGGCATAACATCCAGGTGATCGAACGTCAGTTCGCTGGCGTCCATCTCGCCGACGTCCATGTCCATCGCGTAGGGCGACGTTGGCTGGCCGGATGGGGGCCCACCGGCACCTGGATTGTTGCCCGCGTTCGGGTTGCTGCCAGCCGGACCGGCGTTACCGCCTCCGCCGATCTCCAGGCCCTGCATCGAGTCTATCGGCAGTGTGTCATATCCTGCGGAAGCGAGAAAGCAAATGAATACGATTAGTTAACCAATGAGCATTGTTTCATCGTTTACATCTCGATGAGAAATAATTCACTTTAAATGTGCGTTTAACAGGTTTAAGCGTGAACTGAAAAGTGCAATACTCGGCGGTTTAAGGAACGCTACAAATTTTGTGTCCATATAGTAAAGCATGGTCTAAGCCAATTACATCACATTGAATAAAACGTTCGAACTATAAAACCATCGGAACCTGATGAAAAGATAAGAAAGATGTCTCAATTGAACTTCTCGAACACTAGCAATTAGATGGCTCAATCTTGTATGAAGTAAAACAAGTCTGACTTTCTGTAGCTTCAGAGTAATTTGAATACAAATTAAAAAGGGCAAAACATATGCAGGAAGCAGATGGTTCCCAACTATGACTAAATTATCCCATTGTACCCTACGATAAAGAGCAAGAGGAGTAACGAAAACGCGAGAGAAAGTGTCAGGTGGAGTTATCTTGACGTATGAGCGTGAGGTGATTGTAAGGTGGAAGAACACCGAAATGGAAAATAGAAAGCTATATCGTACTGCGGGTGAGGACGATGATGAGCTCGGAAAAGTTGGCAACTTGTGTGCACCGATTGATAAATGGGATACAGAACAGCAACCGGAGGAGTGAAAAGAAGGTATAATAAGCCAATTTATGAGAAAGGTGACAAGCTGGAAAGTGACTATTCTTAACGCGTCCTTAGTGTTGGGATTGACATTAGGAATCTAGCGCGACAGTACCCGACCAACAAGTCCTAATAATTATTTATAGATCTTAGTCGAAAGATGGCGCTCGCTAATGACTCAAAACGAATCGATATCGATCGCTAACGATTTGAAACCAATCGATATCGATCGCGATCGGAAATCACTGACTGGTTGACCGGGTATTGGTAGAAGTGATTCAAGATTTTAGACAAGTTCGTACACTCAAAATAATCCAAACGTCGAAGCTACGTGAAAAAACACGTGAGTGCCAAACCATATTCATTCTGTTAAGTTTATCAGTTGAAGGTAGTTATCGCAGGACAACGAATGAATATGAAATGAAACACTCACGCAAAGAATTTTAAGCTATTCAAAATAATAATATTGTTTGTTGTTTCAAAAAGGAAATACAATTCAATTCAACTGGATGTACTGAGTTGAAATAATTTTGATTATTTTTGAATCAACAATAATCGACTGTTGTATATTACATATACTGTGATAGCTAAGTCAGTTGACCTAACACACATTACTCTGAGCCAAATAAAAAAGACTTCAGTCTTATCAGAAACGTACAACTAAACGGGTCTATATTCTATGCTAATTCTATCACGGTAGTTGACTATTAACTAAGTACGGTTAAACGTTATAACATAGTATGTTACTACTATACATTTCTCTAAGCTCATTACTCAATTAAAAACTTAGTATACAAAAGTGGCGACGAGGCTAAAAAAACGAGTGAATTTAGCGTGCACAACATCGGCTCCATTGTTCCTACACAACAAAGGTTATGAGGACGCTGCTGTTACATTCAACAACCAAAAAGTTTCTACAATAGCTCTTCATATCAGTGATTTAGCTTCTCACCTGGAGTGAAAAAAAACTGGAAAAACTGCCATTTGAACATCAGCCGAAAACTATAATCACATTAAGAACCTTAGTGGCGGTGATTGAATGACCTTTTTCTGTGTACCTAAAGTGCATCTTATTAGGAGGATATAAATAACATAGAAATCAAAGGTTTCTGTGGTGGAAGTGGAGACAATGGTCTCGATTTGCAAGAGCGATTTTCATATTCGGTGTCGAACTGGCATGAATAAGTTTTTACTGAGTAGGAGATGTCCAAGTTGTATTACATATGATTGTGCGTATGAGTCCAGCAAAGTTGCTGTAGTTAAATGTGTAAAACCTTATAAAAGAGATCGTGAAGATTTTTTGACGTGGGATAAGGTCCCAAATAAGGATAAGCGAATTCATGGAAAAGTGGCGAAAAGTAGGTTGTTGATTTTGAAGCGTTTAGCAAAAAATTATTATATGTTTTATTCATTCACTAACAGTGAAGAAAAGTTAGTTTATATAAAAGAATGGTCGATTGGTAACGGAGTAAATACTCTTATAAATTCAAATAAAATAAACAAATCCTATCAAAATTATAATGCCACAGCAGTAGACAAAAATAAAATACATACACCGAATGAAGTGTTGACTTATTTCAAAGGATTTCGTAATTTGCAGTATATAGGAGATTGGTGTTTTATGACACATATTAGGATATTATGTTATTTTAAATTGATTATGTTGCAAGGATTTCCATTTCAAAACTTCTGTGTGTATTGCATTAGCAGGCAATGTCCTAGGTGTTTTTCAATGTCAATAACGAATGCAATACGATGCAGCATGTGTGATGTTTTCGATTATTATGAATGTAGTAGTATAAATATACATACAGCTTTATACATTTTTATCATACGAATTTGTTCCACGATCAAGAGCATGATGATGTCGCTAATATTAATGAACAGTATCAGAAAGTTAAGGGGGCAAAGGCCATACATATTAACGAGAAATATTCTGAATAATGGAAGAACAAATGAATGACACAAAAGTTGTTCACTAGCATTCCCATATTGGAAGTGATTCCAATGGGTGACTTCACACAAGAAAAAATGAACTTGATATACGATCAGCGTAGGAATTTGAAGTTTCGTAATAGTTCATCGTCAAGTTGTTTATCATTGTTATTTCAGCTTAAAACTGTTCTGATTAGATTATAAGGAATATCGAAATTATCGGAGTACTGTCAGTATCTTTGAAAAGGGAAAGAACTGTTGTATATTACATATACTGTGATAGCTAAGTCAGTTGACCTAACACACATTACTCTGAGCCAAATAAAAAAGACTTCAGTCTTATCAGAAACGTACAACTAAACGGGTCTATATTCTATGCTAATTCTATCACGGTAGTTGACTATTAACTAAGTACGGTTAAACGTTATAACATAGTATGTTACTACTATACATTTCTCTAAGCTCATTACTCAATTAAAAACTTAGTATACAAAAGACATCATTTTGAATGTAACATGCATTCATGTCAATGATAATTCTTGTTGTTCCTAATGTTTAGTTTCGCTTAATGTAAAATATTGAAAATGTGAAACGCCTTTTTTTTTCCTTGGTGAAGTAAAAATGTGTCATATGGCTGAAAATCGCAAACAAAAGTAGTACGTACAACAAATTTCCGTGGATTAAACTGTAAAATCCTTAAATAACTGTGAGCCCTAGATATCGGGTATATAAAAATAAGTTTTTTTCATTGTTTCTCGATTATGTTTTCCATTTTTTTCTTAAAATCTGTCTTAGTTATAGTTCACCCACAAACATTGTGAATGGAAAGAAATTCGAAGAGCTGAAGCTTGAAGGTGATTCCGTCTATTGATATTTCATTAAATCATATCAATAATGAAAAACATATTTGTTTGAGGTGTAGTCATCAGCGAAACTGAATGTTAAATAAATTGAAGCCAAACACTTTGAAATGTTATACATGCAGCAATATGTTTTGTAATACCTTTTTTTCGTTTGATTTTTTCGGAATTTAAGAATTTTCGAAGTTTTGAATATGGATTATCTAACATGGATTCTCTAACAAGAGTTCCTGTATGAATATTTATTTCAAACAGTAACACCTTAATCATTTGTTTGAAGCAGTCTTAAGAAAAATTTTAAAAATAATTCTTGGGGCGGTAGCGTTGGAGTGCTCAAGGGTTTCCCGGAGTGAATTCAGGACAAATTGCACTATCCTCAATAAAATTACGTTGGGCAGAGATGTAATGAATGGGGCTTGGGATTAGCTTACCATTCTTCAATGTGCACAAATCGAGAGTTCCCATTTTGAAAGTCAATAACGGCGCCGGCCACGTCCTTACGGTCATCTCGTTGACGCCGTGACAGCACGCTATTAATTAATCAGTTGAAAAGAAGCATAGAAACCGCGAACATCTCATTTCCACCATTGTTATTTTATACCGAAATATGTCCTTTTAATGTGTTATTAGTTTACGTGTCACTCACATTCCGAACGGCCACCTCGGATTCGCGTGACCGTAACAGACCGAGTATACCTCTGCGTCTCCACAGTTGTCATGGAAAGGATATTGGGTTAGTGGGATAATGTAAAGATCTGGGAGTCAACAATGTTTGGTGATGCGATCCATTATATAATCACGCCTAACCGGATTCGCGATATAATTCGATGATCGCATTGTACGCCGAACAAGTGTTCATCGCTCGCTCCCGCCAGAGCAAGCGACGCGATCAATAGATCAAACACTACTAACGTTCCGCGGCGTTTTTAATTTTACTACGCGAACGACGCGCAACATGTTTGATCCTGCCCTCATCGCCCGCCTTCGCAGAAGCAAGCAACCAGGTCGAAGGACCAAATACCAAAAGTTCCTGAAAGTACTGCACATAAACCTCTAGGATAATTTCTAAAGCTTTTCCTCGAAAATCGGAGTATAAATTCTTGAATTTTACTACGCGATTCTTGATTCAGATCAATAGTCGCGTTAAAGCCTCTGAAAGTTTCTCTGGAGTCTGTAGAATTTTGCATCAGAATTCACTGCAATCAGAGTATGGAAAAAAGAGACTTGAGAGAACATTTTAGTTAAAGAGTTAAGTTAAAGAGAATCTAGAGACCTTCCATTGAAACTAGAGACTTTAGACTTGCATTGAAATAAAGATCAAGTCTCTGAAAAGAGACCTACTACCAGCGCTGCCTAGGGCTCATTCACAAATATTATAACGCTGAAAATGGTTATTTTTGAGACATGCATCTTCATGGTTGTCACGGGAAGGAGTTTTGGTTAGTGGAAAGGATTCAGAAGCTACAAAAACTTGATTCAGCTTGGTAAGTGATGCGATTCGTGTTACCTCACCTATTGACATAGACGAATACTAAAAAAAGTTGAAATTTAGCGTGACATAATTTGTGTACCATCCCCTACTCGGGATTAGTAGCATCTTCAATGTGTAAGAACTGGTGCTCTCATTATTATAATAAACAATACCGGCGCCGGCTGCGTCCGAATGCAGGTCAATTTGGAATGGGAGGGAAATGTTGACGTGTTACTTGCTTTACAGAAGCCGAGGAGTCCTCTGCACTTTCACAAGAAAACACTGGGAGTTTGGATATGGGAATGGATTCGTTTTCGTAAACGATAAATATATAATTTGAAATGAATACGTGAGCATATACACGGATGACCGACACTGACAGTGCGGTTACTACGCAAACCAGACACGATACTGATTTCGTTGCTCGCTCGAGTGGAGTATACAACAGATTCAACGGATCCAACACTACTGACGCGTTTTTTTCCATAACAAAGGTATAGGTATATTTATATCAATTTGTTATGTGAAACATGAATAAAAATATGTCGACATTTGTAGTGACGAAGTAATAAATGTTTTTTGAAAAAAATAAAAAATAAAAAGAATGCAAAACCGTTGTCACAAAAATATCTGTGTTTATATATATATATATATAACTTATTTGAAATAGAAGCATGAAACGAGCTCACCAGTTTATAATCCACCGTTGATAGGGCAGTTGTCAATCAGTTTCAATTTCGTCACGAACACTGCCCAGCAAAATGCGAAAACCGAAAAAAGACTCTGGCGACGAAAACAACGGAACCGATTGATTGGGCTTTCGAAGCACACTGTACAGCAGAACATGGAAATTGAAAAAAAAAAACTTTCCGCTGCGAAAACAAAGGGACCGCTCGCTTGGGCTTCCAAAGCTCACTGCCCAGCAAAACGCGAGAGCCTTAAAAATAAAACACTCCGCGGTGAAATCAAAGGAATCATTTGCTAGGGCTTTCGGAGCCTTTTCTGGTCAAGGTGTTCTAATTACCACAAGGCAGTTTGAAACTGGTTTGAAATCATATTAATGTTATTTAAACTCAGAAGTATTACGGGGAAATTTCAAAATTTGGATAAATAAAACAAGACTTTTAGCTATTGTTTAGCCATACAATAAAAAACTTGGAGTGCACCGGTATTTATTTATTTCAGGAAAAGATTAAGATTGTGCTTATACAGCCGTCTCTCCACATCTCGATATCGAAGGGACCATCGAGATAGGGAGAAACAAATTTTCAATTAACACTAGATTAAAACTCTCCGTTACCAAGAAATTTAAAAACAAACAGACGTCATTTCGTTTTGGCAAGTTGTTTTCAATTCCTAAAATCTAGTCTAGGGACCTTTGATAATGGGCATATCGACATACAGAGAGAAAATCGGGAATGAAAATCACATCGAGATAGGAAGATATCGAGATCAGGAGGATATCGAGATATGGAGAGTAAAAATGTATGAGGAATGAAGGGACCGAAAAAATCATCGACATAGGAAGAGAAATCGAGATGTGGAGAGTTGATTGTATTTAAAATTATAGTATATATAACATGTTTAACACTTAAGATTTATTCTCTGGAACCATTTATCAAGGGTTACATAGAAGGCTGCTATTTTGATTACAGTTTTTTTTTTGCTCGTTGTTAATCAAGGTTTAAAAGAGTCTTAAAAAAGCTTTCATTACATTTCAGGAGCCCAAAATGCAAAAGGGTTTAAGTGACAATTTTGTCGGTTTTAAGTTAAGTATACTGAAAAATTCTATAGTTTCCAAACATTCTTACGGTATTTTTAGGTGATTTTCGTCCGAAAGAAAAAAAATAACACAATTCGTAGATGACTGGCTTATTTTTTCGTTCTCGTACAATGTGTAGGGAAATAAGGAACACACGGGGCGAAATAGACATCCTTCTATTTTCTGAGAATATGCATATTTCATCTAAGTCTGATACATTGTATGCAATCTGTTTTGCATATGAGCTGTTTGACGGTAAAAAACTTTATTTTTTGCTTTAAATGTCCTTTGAAATTTGTTTTCATTAAATTTCACGAAAGTGTTGCTACCTTTTTTCCAGTCTTGTTTTCAACCAAATTTTAAATATCGTTTTTCTGAAAATTGATATGATTTTTGTTATTATTAATGAATACAGTTTATTGATTTCGAGTTATCTTTCAAAAGTATTATATCACTAATATTTTTAGTGGTAAAGTAAATTTTGTGGATGCCCAGGAGCCATCAGTAGAAGCAGAACATCCCTTGTTCAACGAAGTGTCCAATAAGCAAATCAACATAACGATCGTCACACGATGTCGGTGACATCTTTGCAGCCTTCAATGATTAACCTTCCCTGGAGGAAGCGAACGGTGCTCCTACGAGGATAACCTCATTGTTGCTGAAGGACTGCACGATGAAGCTGAAGCTGTACTACTAGGCAACAGTATACAAAAGCTTATCGAGAAGTATTGGATGTGACATTATTATCGAAGTTAGAAGATTAGACTGAAATGTGGTTGATCTTCGACTTGCAGCATACCGAGGTGCGCGATAGAATTGATCGGATCTTCGTGAAACTAACTAAAACAGTTGGAGGCAGAAGGATTACTACCAAGATGATCCAAGACAACAACTTTCAGCAGGGTTGGAAGCAACTAATGGATTATAGTTTTCCGTGTTATCATGGTCTGACTTGTCTGCTTAGAATCAAACACACAAAAAGAAGAATCGGTATGAGCTGGTGAAGACAGTCAACCGGCACTTAGAAAGTCGTAAACGGCATTAAAGTCTACGCGATGTCACGTAAGTTTTCTCTTGACAAAGATCATAACGGCATAGTTGGATGATTAGGAACATTGCAGAATCAGCACCAAACAGTTGTCGTAAGATAATAAAACTCAAGGTAAGATTTTCAACTGATATCTGTAGAAGAGATTTTTGACATTTTTTTGTGTAGATACTTGATAAATATCTGACAAGATTTTCAGAACTGTTTAACGAATTCTTCCTACGGACTACAGTTTTTATACATATAAATAACTGCCTCTAGCGATGTTGCTTGGTAACATCTTTAGTATATTACTCGATGGAAACTTCGCGAATTTCTTGCGAAATCTTTTAAGAGAATACCTTGGCAGATATTTGTGGAAATCTTTCGGGATGATTCCCAAGGAAATCTTCAACGAACTCTTGGGAATACCTTTGACAAATTGCTGGTATAATTTCAACCTGCTGATTGTTCTGCAAAATTTCGACAAGATTTGTTCTAAAAAATTCTCAGTGAACTTCTTCAGATGGTCATAGCACAATTCTTCCAATATCAGTGGTACATCACACGCAATTTTTGAGTGTGATTTTTAACTTTATCGCTTGATTCAATCTGGGACCTTTGGCAGGTTTTCATATACGTTTTTTAATTCCTAGAACATCCATTTTAGAGGCCCGGATGATTGTAAAACTTCAAGGGGATCGCAGCTAGGGCAGGGAATTAGTAGTACATATAGAGTTGGAAAATTGTCTTATCATATTGTGGGAAAACTTCATAAAATAAGAATAAAATATGAAGCCTCTTCTACCCTCCCAATAAGTTCATAATGATATCTGTAGCGTACCGCGTACGAATCTAATCTAGCGCGTTCGGTAGAATGATCCAACCCCTGTCGTTATACGGCCGAAAAGCCGATCGATTATTGAGTAGGCTAAGAAGCGAATCGAAAATATATCCAACAGCAGAAGATTCTGTGATCTGGTAGAAACCACACGTAGTTTCGTTTTCTCTTTATATCCCGAAAGTTTAAACTAAGAGTGAAACATAAAAATATCAAAACCAAACAAGACAAAATCATGTTTCGGATGATTGAACACTTCAATTCTACTGTAATAGGAAGCATTTTGGAAATCAATCAAATTATAATTATCAAACAAAGATATCGTAATGAAATACGTGGCATTATTAATGTAAGTATAACAAAAATCGTCAAACTTTGGAAGAAAAACAGCGATATTGAATTGGTGAAAATAATTCTCTAAACCACGAATAAAACACAGAAAATCTCTTTCAAAAAATAAAAACTATCTAAGTCACTATCAAACCAACAAACATAGGTAAAGAAAACTAGAAAAAAAAAACATGGTGTGCAAGCAAAAAGAGGCCATAAAACCACAAAACCATCTTCGAAACTTTACTCGTGCAGAAAAAGGTATTCACCTATGGTAAGTTTTGAAAGAAGACCGATTCCGCATACACACATATTCGCTCACAAACGTGCTCCGGTAATTGAAGAACGCAGATATTGTGACGTGCGATGTTTACTACTGCCCTCAGCATTGTTTGGACGTTGAGCGCTGCTACACGATTGCCGCTGCAGAGATTTTCTTCCTGTGTTTGAAACGCATTCCTCTAATTTCGTTACACCCAGTGAGGTGTGTTCGTTTTATGTCGATATTTCAAAAAATGAATCTACTGTATGCGTCGACATCTTACATATTTCTGTTTTCATTAACAAACAACTTGCTTTATTTCGAGATTTGTTTTACACCATGTTGCCTTTAATTATGAATTACCGTTAGGTTGTTTTTCCTACCACTGTTTCTACTGATACTAACATACAGTAATATCAAGAAAAGGCTGTGAGAACAAAATAGGGGAAGAATACTGATTGCTAAACCAAAACTAGCCCACAATAATGCCCTTTAAGTGCTGTTATAAAACTTGTGAGTATCATTTCAGCACAATTTGGCACTATCCAGCTAGGAAACGAAAGAATGAGCTAGTAGATTTTTGATACTAATCAGCTAGTTTTTCCAATGGTAACAAACATAAGCTTCATATGTCAGGAAAAGGAACTGAAGGCTACATAGGGTTAAATTAACAGAAAAGGAAATTATGGTTTATTAGAAATTTTGATACAATAAATAAACAAAATTGAGATGTTAATAGGACTAAGTAGGCAAATAAAAGTAGTATTGCAACGCAATTCTTTAGTATTATTTCTTGTTAGATTTTTGCTTCTTCAGTGATGATATATGTTAGGCTGGTTTAGCTGAAAGTACACAAGAGACAGAAGAAAGCAACGTACGATGGGTTAGTATCATACTTAGTTATCAATTTTGCTTATTCCTGCGCAGCATGTTTCATATAATGGTTCATAAAGTTTTTTACTCAACGACAGAAAATCTTTTTAGCTGATAAATACGACATACGATTATTATACATTTTTTGTACATAGGCTAAAGGATAACGAATGTGGGTTTACATACCTTGCTGGAATGCACGACCGCCGTGAGAGCTGTGCACACTGGGGGGACCTTGTCCGTAAAGGCCCTCATATGCTTGATCGGGCGAGAGGATGTCCTGAACCCATAGGTGTAGGTGGGTGGTGGTTGGAAGTGATTGTGGTAGAAGCGGTCGTGTGTGTTGGTGGTGTTTATTTATTTGCCGATTGTGGTGAAGTAAAGTGTAACACGAACAAAACAGTAACAAAAAAGAAGGAAAGAAATAAAGAACGACGGTGAGTCAATTTTCGGTACTGAACTTAAAACTTAAGCTAGATATTTTGTTAGTAACGTTTCGTTTTCCAATCAATGAATGCCTTGATAAGCATTATCGTAGTTTAAAGTTATTTGAATTTCCAATCGTTTCCAATTCATTTAATCGAAACTATAAATTAACAAGCCGAATATTTGTACGTCAATACTCAGAAAATGATAAAGAATTCTGTTGGTTGAATATTAAAATTTGTTTAAGTTCAAACATTTGCTTTTGAAAACTCTCTTATTACTAAGTTTTCATTTAATATATTGCATTATATATGAGAAAACAGTTCAGTAACGTAGATCATAAACCATCTAACGTATGAATTTGTATACAGAGCTTTCTTTGCCAAAGTTGCCATTTTCGCATTTGTATATCGTGTGGCAGGAACGGTGATACTCTATGCCCAGGGAAGTCAAGGAAATTTCCATTACGAAAAGATCCCGAACCGAACGGGAATCGAACCCAGACACCTTTAGCATGGCTTTGCTTCGTAGCCGCGGGCTCTAACCACTCGGCTAAGGAAGGCCCTTGAAACGTATTCTATGGCCTTTACATTTCTCACTAAAACATCAAACTTTCCGTAATGCCTATGAAAGGATACAGAATGTAGAGCTCGTCTGCAACTCACCGATCCGCGTACGCAAATTTTGCGCTACTATCAGGCGAGTTTTCAATTGGGTTAGGTAGTTCAGGGTGGATTTAAATAAGACGTCACTTTCGCAAGGACGTGACTAAGACAAATGCTAGTGCTATTGAAACCTTCTATGGCCCAATGTTTGATTTCTATTTTAAAAATTGATATATTTTGATCATAATCTTCAATTGACCAAGTTAACCACATCAAGAAGTAAAAAAAAAATAGAGGGGGTTGTGTACAAGACATGACCGCATGACGTTAACTACGCCAAGTGATTTTCTGCATTTGAATTTTAGTCGATTGTCATAGTTGCAGCCTTCCTTTAGTTCAAAATCTAACATAATATCGTGACGGTCGCAACATTTTAGATTTTCAATTGACACCCAGTATATTGCCGTAAGACGTAGTTAACGTCAAAAGAAGAATGAGCGAAGACGCAGAAATTGGTCTGCTATTATAAGCGCTTCCCAACCCACGTTTTTGAAGTTTGGTTGCGTAAGAAAGGAGTCGACATTTTCCCAATTTTCGATAGTCAATCGTTAAAAATCAAAAGTTTCTCCATTTGAGTATAATGTTGTATAAATTTCCGACCGATTGGAGGGAAAATATTAAAAATCTACCGATAAATGGCTGAGTTATCAGTATTCAAAATCTTACATAATTTCGTGACGGTCGCAACATTTTAGATTTTCAATTGCCGTAGGACGTAGTTAACGTCAAAAACATCAAAGACATCTAGAAAGATTATTGTGATTAACTCTGTAACTTCTGATTGAAAGGTACGAAACTACGAACATTACGCGAAAACACTACTTTAGAAGAAAGACGTTTTTTGAGAACGACGTACAAAATTCTACCAACCAATAGAAATTAAAAACATTTCATTTTGTTATGATTTTCTATAGTAACAAATATAAAAAAATAGAAAGAATAATAGAAATGTGTTTAATATTTTACACAACAGCTTACTGCCACATTCGCGACAGGCAGCTCAACACTTTCGATCGAGAGTATACATTCTAGCAACTTTACAGTGAACACAGTAACAAAAATTATAACATATTGCAAAAAAAAAAAACAAGATACTACCCGTATTGAAGCGATTGGAAATCATTTGGACCTCTCCCAATGCTCACGCCGGTGCTCCCATACTCGAACCACGACGGTTAGTATAATTACACTGCTAAATAACCCGTTCCACCCAAGCGATCAATCTTACCTGCAAATCCGGCCCTATCCCGAGCTCGCCGTTGTTCCACATCGTATCGTCGCGGAACACCGGCAGGGTGGTCAGTTCGCTGGAGAAACGCTTCTTGTAGTCCATCGATTTGTCCTCGCTCATCTTGAACAGGACGGCGGCCGCATAGGTGGCAACACCCTCATTAGCGGAATTGAGCAGTTCAGTCAGCGGTGCGGTGGCACCCTCGGCTTCGATCATCTCGGCCACTTCCTTGTCGACGGCCAGCTCGCACAGGACACCGGCAGCAACGCGCTGTAATGGAATTTTTGGAGGGGAAATCGATTACATGGTGATACTGAGCACATAAGTACATAAGCATCCGATTTCTGGTGCGACACAAACGCCTTTTTGTGGGGAACAGCGCATGCGCATGGACCACAGGAACTTCAACCGTGGATAGAGCGAGAAACCCGTTGAGGCAGCAAAAAATCGCATCCATCACATACCTGAATGTTTTCGATGTCGTTGTAGAAGAGCAGCTGGACGAAGATCGAAATCACGTTCTGCTGGCGGATAAGCTGCCGGTTCAGTTCCTCCTTCGAGAGGATGTGTAACGCACCAACAGTGCCTTCAACGATCTCCTCCATACGCACCCCGTCGGCGTAGGCACCCGGTGGCTGCGACCCGTTGGTGGCTACCGATGAACGTTGCTGAAAGGTATATATTGTATTGTTAATTCGATGATACTTAATCGGATAGACAATATCGATAATTTAATGTTTGAGGTGGACGCAGGACCTTAAAATGTAAGTGAATGACATTTGTTACAAAAATTTGCGAGAAATTAGAACACTGTTTGAGAACCACTGTCTATACCGCAACTATATATGCAGAACAATACTGTCACAAAGCATATCGTAGATCTAGTGTGGAGATGTCTTTCAGCTAGGATGGAAGTAATCGTCTTCCTGAGCAGGTTACCGAGTTTGTAAGTTTAATGTATATTTGTACAGATAATTTAAAAAAATATGATATTTTAGCCTTTTAGCTGGCTTAACATAAAATTGGCCTGCTAAGAAGAGTCGGTCCGAAACCGTTTGTTCACATCTCCCGCAATAATATTTGAAATTTGTGAATTTCATCGCCCCCTGAAAAAAATATAATTGGTAGACCTAACCATATCATTCTGATTTTCGATTATTGTAGTTGCAAATGCATTCCAGAGTAAAACCTCCAAAAGAAAATGTGAAAGTCGATTTTCTTTGCCATTGATTCTTGTAAATTTAACTCCACAACATTCTATGATTTCAAACGTTTCTATGAAAATTGTAGAATGGCTTAAAATTTCATATATGTTTCAAGAAATTTATTTAGATATTTCATTTTAAACTTCAGGAATTACTCCCGGAATTCAGCAAGAGATTATTTATTTACTTATAATCCCATAAATGCCTGCAAAGATCCTTTTTTATGTTCTCGAAAATTAATTTCAGACGCGTTCCAAAAAATAAGTAAAAAGAAAGAAAAGAAATAGGTACCAGGAATATCACTAAGGCATTTTCACCTCCAGGCATTACTTTAGTCTTTGGTCTCTAAAGTCATTGTTTTTCTCTCTATAATAAAGTAAATAAACAAATCAATCACTTTTATCTCCTTGTGAATGAAACCTGATGCAAAATTGTAGAGGCTCCAGAGATTCTTATGCGACTATTCCATAGGTTCTTCAGAAATTTCTTAACACATTCTTCGAGGAAATGCTTTATTCTTCTACGGAAGTTTCTTTTAGAATACTTTCAGAAACATCTCCATTGATCTCTACAGCAATATTTCTAGGGATTTCACTGCCAATTCTCCCAAGAATCTGTCCAGAAATTCCTCCACCGATTTATCTAGTTTGTGCAGGAGTTCTTCTAGAATTATATTAAAAAAAAACAGATCCGCAGATTCTTCCAGAAATTGTTAAAAAAAACCTATCAGATTATTCAACGAAATCTTACAGGATGTTCTCAATAAATTAGATTCCTCTTGAAGTTACTACAGATATTTCGGTAATAATTTCTTCAGAATTTAATACAGCAATTACTCCTGCAGTCCTTTCAAACATTTCTCCAATGATTTATCTACTAGAGTCTGCATCATTCACAAACTAAGCGCACTTACGGAATCCGGTGAAATTGATCGTGATGCAGGATAGTTTTTACAGAAGATTCATTAAAGATTATTTTGAGGATTTCTTTGAAGTGATTTTTAAAATTTTTTACATGGCATTTCGTTGGAGACATCCCTGGAGGAATTCCTTAATAAATAATATGAAAAAAATCCGAATAAATCCATGAAGCCATTTGTAAGAAAATTCGGGACAAAAACTTAATTGAATTTTTAAAGTTAAGGATTCCGCAAAGAAATTTCGGAGGAACACCGAGGAAAATCGATAAAGTAATCAATAGATGAATTCCTGGAAAGCTCAGAACTTTCTTGAGAAATTTAGAATCTAAATAGTTTTTTGAGTTTTTTTTGCAATATTGAACGTTGGATTCTAAGCTGTTTCGCCTTAATAACTGTGGTGGTGCTCATTAGAACATCAACCTGAGAAGCAGATTCTACCCCGGGAAGGCGTTAATGCAAAGAAGAAGAATACGAGCAGTAGTTCTTATCGTAATGTCACGAGTAATTCCTTAAATACCATTAGACGGCGTCCACAAATTTCGTAACGCTCGAAGGGGCTAGGCTCAAGCGTTACGATTCATACCAAAATTTGAAAATTTCCATACAAAAATCGTTACCAAGGGCCCCCCCAAGGGGGTCAACATTTTCCATTTTTTTATTCCTTATATTTAGTAGGCACCCCGTGCACTTGGCCGCTACTGTGCCGAGTATCATAGTATTCTGTAGCCACACTGCTAAATAATCTATTTTTAATCTAATTCTTATTGCTATTTTGCTCTCAAGAACACATCTACCGAGTAGGTAGGAGTGAGACCTTCGTTGCAGTTGATCCGATCCATGTCTATGTATCCAAAGTCCATTGTTACGGTGGTTCAGTTTGCCGTGCTTCCGGTATCGAGTGAGGCAAGGATGGATGTGTTCCCCCTGTACACAGTCCTCCGTGCGGCGTCGTCCGGTGGCTAGACGAAGATTTTTGTTAAGGGACTGGGAATCGAATCCATGACCTTCCGCTTACAAAGCGATAGTGTAGCCTCGAGGCTACGAGATCCCCTGTTTTTTCAATTTTAGCGTTACGTAATAAATTGACGCTGCCTTAGAAACTATTAAAAACACTTGTACCTCGCATTGACATTTTTTCATTCCTGTCTGGTTTCTTTTTTTTTCAGGCATGTGGTCTTAGAAGTTGTTATTTTAAAGATATTCAGTCGCTAACAGCCATTCGATTTTTTTGGGTTTCCTGTTATATTTTTCAGAATTTTTTCCAGAAATAATTGAGGCATTTCGGAATTATCTAGGAATTATCCAGGTATTCCTTTAACTGTTTCTTTCCCACGACTTTGATCCACTATTTCTTTACAAAAAATCGTGTTTTTAAACGTGCTGGAACAATGTTGCAAAATTTTACGAAATCGGTCTAAAAACTTTTTGATTTGTTTTTCAATAGTAAATTGATTGTTATTCACCATTAGCCCGAATTTTGTTGCTTCGCGTTTTAGGCGGATGAACAAATCTGGCACCGTTTCAAATTTTCTCCCAATAATATCCATGTCATCCGCGAAGCAAACAAATTGTCCGGATCTCGTGAAAATTGTGCCTCGACTGTTAAGTCCGGCTCTCCGCATGACACCTTCAAGCGCAATATTGAACAACAGGCGTGAAAGTCCGTCGCCCTGTCGTAGTCCCCGCCGAGACTCGAACGAACTGGAGTGTTCGCCCGAGATCTTCACACAGTTTTGCACACCGTCCATCGTTGCTCTGATCAATCTTGTGAGCTTCCCGGGAAAGCTGTTCTCATCCATGATTTTCCATAGCTCTACGCGGTCGATACTATCGTATGTCGCCTTGAAATCGATAAACAAATGGTGCGTAGGGACCTGGTACTCACGGCATTTCTGGAGGATTTGCCGCACGGAAAAGATCTGGTCCGTTGTCGAGCGGCCGTCGATGAAACCTGCTTGATAACTTCCCACGAACTCGTTTGCTATAGGTGATAGACGACGGAAGAGAATCTGGGATAGCACTTTATAGGCGGCGTTTAGGATGGTGATTGCACGATAATTTTCACACTCCAGTTTGTCGCCCTTTTTGTAGATAGGGCATATAACGCCTTGCTTCCACTCCTCCGGTAGCTGTTCCGTTTCCCAGATTCTGACTATCAGCCGATGCAGACAAGCGGCCAACTTGTCCGGGCCCATCTTGATGAGTTCGGCTTCAATACCATCCTTGCCAGAGGCCTTGTTGTTCTTGAGCTGTTGAATGGCATCATTAACTTCCCCCATCGTGGAAGTTGGTTGGTTTCCACTGTCCGCTGTGCGCACGTAGCCATCGCCTTCGCTGTCCTCACCTTCTGTGCCTGTGTTCTCTGCGCCATTAAGGTGTTCATCGTAGAGCTGCTTCCAGCTTTCGATCACCTCGCGTCCGTCCGTCAAGATGCTCCCAACCTTATCCCGGCACATTTCAGCTCGCGGCACGAAGCCGTTGCGGGATGTGTTGAGTTTCTGATAGAACTTCCGCGTTTCTTGAGAACGGTACAGCAACTCCATCTCTTGGCATTCCACCTCTTCTAGGCGGCGCTTTTTGTCTCAGAATAGGCGGGTTTGTTGTTTCCGCTTCAGTCTGTATCGTTCCAAATTTTGTCGCGTACCATGCTGCAGCATTGCAGCCCGCGCTGCATTCTTCTCCTCTAAAACCTCCTGGCACTCTTCGTCGAACCAATCGTTTCTTGAGCTCCGTTCCACATATCCGACAACGCTTTCGGCAGCGTCGTTAATGGCTGCTTTGACTGTCCTCCAGCAGTCCTCAAGAGGGGCCCTATCGAGCTCGCTCTCATCCGGCAACGCTGCCTCAAGATGCTGCGCGTACGCATTGGTGACATCCGGTTGTTTCAGTCGCGCTAAAGCCTGTCCACGATAAATTTCGGACACTTTTTTTTTCAGTGTAGGTTTTGAATTATTTCACGGATTGCTGAAACGTTTCACTTATATGACAGCTGAAACTCTCCACTTTATTTCGTGGTACAACATGTTTACATTATCGTAACATTCACTGAAATGGCGTCCAATTAAGTGGAAGTGCGCAAACGCATTTTGTTTGAACGGCAGCAAAATCCGAATTTATCGGTACGCGATCTTGCCAAAAAACTAAAGCTACCGAAAAGTACGGTATTTAGTGTTTGCAAATCATTTGACCAGCGCTTGACTGTGGATCGGAAGGTTGGAAGTGGAACAAATCGAAAAGTATGCTCCCGACAAATGGATAAGAAGGTGGTAGCCATTATTGAGAAAAATCCCAATCTTTCTGTGCGAAATGTGGCTCGCAAAGTTGGGAAGTCAAAATCATACGTACAAGAAGGATTAACATCCTTGTCAACTGTTTATTTTGTAGATATAACTCTTTTATTCTGAAATAAACAATTGTTTTTGTTGAATTATGAGTAACTTTTTTTTGCTGCCATTATTTGGGTGTCCGAAATTTAACGTGGACAGGCTTTAGATTGTACCGTGGCGGACGTCGGTACCGTACATCGTTGATGACGGATAGTTTTGGGCGCAGTTTTACCATCACCAGGTCTGCCCATAAAGGCATAACTGTCCCATATGGAGTAAATAGACATTTAGAAAAAAAGCTTTCAAAGATTGAAGTTTGTTCTCTCATACAAATGTTCATAATTTTCTAGTAAAATTTTGCACGCCATATTCATATGCCAATACCACAGAGATAACTCATTTTGCTTCGATTGATCAGCAAAAAATATTAACTTGAACACAATTCACGTTTTGCAGTAGCTATTTGGGATGAAAGTTCATATAGAGACTGTTATGCCTTTATTTTTCAATATGGGACTGCATCAACTTCATATTTTTCCACAACATTGTCGAACAAAGTGTGTACATTTTTGTATGCCTGGTAAAGTAAATATTGAAACAAGAATGTTTTGATCAAAATAGGTGTTGGTTCAAAAATCAATGGGACAGTTTGTCATGCTTTTATGGGCAGTAGTGGTCGGAGTCAATGTTAGCGCCACAATAGGTTCTGACGTCGGTGCTACGAATGGCCATATTCTTGGAGGCGGCAAAACCTATCAGTCGTAGGCCGCTCTCGTTCGTCAGCCGGTGGGCGCTGAACTTTCCAATCGTCGGTCTGAACTCCTCCTCCTGGCCAACCTGAGCGTCGTGGCTTGGGCAGCGATCGTACTCGCGTTCGAGCTGCGCGTAAAATGCGTCCTTGTCATCATCAGCGCTTCCGGAGTGTGGGCTATGCCCGTTGATTATGCTGAAGTTAAAGAATCGGCCTTTGATTCTTAACTTGCACATTCGCTCATTGATCGGCCACCACCCGATCACGCGCCTTTACATATCACCCATTACTATGATAGCTGTTACCAGCTCGCGTGTGTTGCCGCAGCTCTGGTAGATGGTCGATGTCGAAACCGCAGATCTTCAGTATATCGGAGAGTATGCGTGTGCTTTCGATGAAGTTTAGAGATTTGCAGTTCCACGTACCAAGTTTCCAATCGCTAGTCCATTTCCGTTGCTGTGGTCTTTGCCGTTTGTTCCGGTCCGTATTCTCTCGGTGACATTCCTGTGCTGATGTGTTTTTACGGTTGGCTTGCAGGGCCTGACACCAACCCCCTAGATTTCCGGAGGACCATTCCCCCTAAATGTTCGGAGGGCCATAGTGCGCAGTTTAGCTCAGAGTCCTTCTCTGGCACTCGGACGATGATCAGCCACCCCTGACATGGGGAACAGACGCTGTTGTGAGCCGCTCCTGACATATAGTACAGACGCTCAAGGTTTGCAGAAGCAAAAGCAAACCCCCCTTCTCTGTCAGCATACGACCAAAGTTCCCACCGGGGGTTGGTTACCCGGTCTTCCCCAAGGTTACTCGTACCCCGACCAGTACCACGAGGAGGTAGGGATAGGAGTTGCTGGGCAAGAGGCTAAGGACCGCACAAAGAGGTGTATTTCATTCCTGCAGGTACGCGAGGTACCAATGGTACGCCATGCTCAACCATTTACCGTTAATTTGGACCTAAGTCCAAAATTATCCCCGAATTTGAAATTGTCAATGCATGAATTAAAAATATAACTCATTTATTAATTTTCCTAAAAATTTCATCGAAATCGATCGAACGATTGCGTAGTTGCCGAATTTGGAAACTTCGATGTCGGCACCCAGTACTGTAAAGATTTATCAATAACTGCGCCGCATTACACTCTTCAGTGCGTTTTTTTTTGTGAAACGCCATGAACATTGTCCTTCGATTCATATTAAAAAACAAACTTCCCTAAAGTTCAAGCATTGCAGTATTATAATCGAAAGAGAGCGAGAGAGGAGAAAACTTCTCATTGTTACATAGATCCATTTGAAAAGATACGCGAGAATTAATGGAGCTCTAGAGCTACCACGAAAAAGAAAGGACAAAGAACACCTCTAAGCATTCTTCTACGAAATTCCATAGAAAGAAAATGTTTGTTTCTATGTTTCTGTGATCTGGGAGAAATCTGTAGATTCTGAGGTAATTGCTGTTGTTAATCGTGAAAGAATTCCAGAAAACATGTCTTGAATAATATCTGTAGGATTCTTAGGCATGTTATCTAAAGATGTGGGTAATAAGAGCATTTACTCCACTCCAGATCAGTACATTTAAGGCGAAGTAGGCCGTCATTGAAATTTGTACGCGTCGTTGATGATTGTTGCTAATTCATCTCACGATTTCGAATCAATGAAAATCAGTTAGATTGCACTGACAGTGCTGAAAAAGTATCAGCATACTTTATGCATGTAAGCACGTACAGTGATACTTTTTCAAGTTAATATAAACTATCAAGACTGAGTTTTATCACTTTGAAATGCAAGCTGAAAAGTCATCATTGTTGCCAAAACGAATGACGGGTTACTTAGCCTTAAGTAGTCTTTTAAGGCGAAGATGCATCGAAGCCATACTTCGAATTTTTAAGAGCCTAAATCTAGAGTACCTGACGAACGTTCGCGCTGAAAATTTGATCAATTGGTCACCACCAGGCATTGCAGTATGGACCAATGCACGAGTTTACTAATTTGACGTTTGAGCGGTGCCGAATTCACTCGTTGCCATGGTCACGTAAATAACACGGCACCGCTCAAACGTCAGATAGTGGACTCGTGCATCAGTCCATTCGCTCTCATTTGATTTTGAAGCACGATCAAAGCAAGTGAAGAAAAACATCCCATCTGTTGCGGTCTATGATCTAAAATGTACCACAAGTTGTAACAAGTCTGATAAATAGGAGCAGCGAACAAGAGCCCCAAAGAGAGAGCGATGATAAAATTTATTTTTCTCGCTTGTTTCCCGTTAGGGGTTGGTGTTTTACTTTAGTGGCACGATGAACAATCCCCGAACTTCCGATAGCAAAAGTGTCCCCCAGGTTTGGAGTTTGTTTAGAGGGGTTTTATCATGCACTGCTATCCCCCGATCTGATCAAAGTTGTAGCAGTATATGATTAACAGTCTCTCAAAATGTGCTGCATGTTATGATAGCGATACGCGAGAGATTCTCTCAATTTTCTCAGGATTCAATCCCTGGTCACCACCAATGAGTGACCAGTAAGACAGATTTCCAGCACAAACGGTTGTATGGTTCTCTAGATTTGTGCTCTCGAAAATTCGAGGTTTGGCTTCGATGTATCTTTACCTTATATCTAAGTTAAAACTAGTTCTTGAAATATTACGTCATGATCAAAGGCCAAATTTTGATTCTACCAGTTGATAATAAGTTTTCAGTAATTATTCGATGCGCCTGCGAGAACAAACGAAGCTTTAATTTGCAAAAGCTATTCCGCCCTTTCCATACGTAATCTAATATTGCCTAAAACATCAAACTCAACTTACCCTTTGCGTATCCTGGAACGCCTTAAACAGCAACCGCACCAGAAGATGAATCGCACCATGTTCCCGCAATGGTGCTGCATTGGATGGGCAGAGCGCCAGATTACGAATCAGTCCGATGACGGCCTTGATCAGTGGCCAACGGGACGGTGGATTAAGTAGCTTCACAATCACTGGCAATCCGTAGCCATTGCGAACGATGTTCTGCGCCGATTCGGACTCCGGATGGCGCGAAGTTAGGTGACGCAGAGCGCAAACGGCTGGCTCCGTAATTTCTTCGCGATCGCCCGCATTGATGATGGTACCGACCAGAGCCTCAACGCCGCCAACTTGACATACCGTGACCTTATTGCGTTGGTTGTTGCACGTCAGATTGGACAGGATGCCGGCAGCACAAGTGACAACGTTCACATCCGACGAGCCCAAAACTGTGACCAAGCCAGAGAGAAGCGTTTCTAAACCGTCAACCTTTGTGGCGGCATCGGAAAGGTTACGCAACGTCCAGAGGCAGTTCTGAACGAGACGCTGTGATGGATTTCCTAAATGCATGGCCAAGGCTTGCATGCCACCAGCCTCAACGATGGCTGGCTTGTTGCTCGAACAAACGGACAAGACCTTCAGCACACGGGAGGTCGTCCAAAGAAGCTTCTCATAGTCATATGAGCGCATAATGCGAACCAATTCACTTGGTCCAGTGGAAGCAAGGATAATAAGTTTGCTTTCTTGATTTCCGTAGGCAAGAATCTGCAGACAATCCGTAACAATAGCCAGGAATTTAACATTGTTGCGCTGCAACAAAGCTACCATTTTCTGTAAGCCACCAGCCAAACGGACTGCCATTTTGCTGCCATCTTGATGGAGCAGTAAATTGTGAAGCGTTGTGATTGCATAGAACAGCACAGATTCAACCGGCGACGATAGCAGCTTAACGAGTGCTGGGATTCCACCAGATTTGAAAATTGCTAGCAAACCTTGCCGATGGTGCGACAAATTGTGCAACGTCCCTACAGCTCCTTTAGTGGTCTCTAGATCATTGCTCTGGGACAAAGCACGAACCAAAGCTGCGACCATCTGTGGGCTGTTCATAATAGCGTGACGTGAAGCTTCCTTCTTTGACAACTGGTGCACCATCATGGCAGCCTGGGAAACCACAACCTGATCTTCATCGTTCAAGAGCTTGATCAACTCTGGAATAGCTCGAGTAGCCAGATCAGCATCGTCCTGATAGTTAATCAAGTTGACAACGGCATGCTTAAGCATCTGCGACGGTTCGGACAATCGCTGTACCGCTGTCGGTTGTTGTGGGTCGAATTGTGTTGACGGAATTTCGATACCCTCTTCGAGGGTTTCCGGGAACATGGCGGCTCGAACACGCTGGGAACGTGTCTGGCTGAGCTGCTGATTCATGTCGTCCACCTGATCTTGGGTGAAGTTCTGCGAGAAACCTTGATCCATGTCGAACATCAGCGGGTCGTCTTCCATGTCGTCATCTTTGCCACTGAGCGATGGCACCTGCGTGACCGCACCCGAATGGATGCCGGAATCACCCAAGTACGAGTTCTGTTGCCACATCAGCGTTTGCTCCTTCGCCGAGGGCATCGGCATATCCGATGAATTGTAGGGGTTGTGGGACACTGTTGAATGGAAGAAGAAAAGAAGGAGAATTAATAATTGATGGCGGTATGGAGACTACTTTGGGGGGCTGGTGTTTCATTCTAGGATATGCAAAAGGGAGGTCACCACGTGCGAAAACAATACACATTTATAAATGAATCACGCAGCTGCGACACTTGGTATCAATTTGCTTTGAAGAACAAAAGTGCTGTGAACTAGAGCAAGTACTGATATTCTCGGAAATTGTTAGATTCTAGTGGATTTTTTTTTATCGTTATTTCTTGTTTTATGCAAGAATGGATAATATACTATCTTTAAAAAGATATGACTGACGTATTCGATTCAAAGTAAACTTAATTTAATTAATTTAAATGTCCAGTATCCCCCACATTTTCTACGACTTAACATAAAGAAATTTCTCCAAGGACTTGTTCAGGAATCCCCTAGAGATTCTTCTATGAATATAGCAAGGAAGTCCTCAATTAATTCAGCCAGTAATATATTTAAGGATATCTAGGAACTTACCCAAAGATTTGTTACAAAATTTCTTCAAAGATTCTTCAAAAATGTCTTGAGTAATTTGTTGAAGGGAAAATGCTTCTTGGAATTTCTTCAACTTATCTTTCACGGAATGCCTTAAGATTTACTTCAAGCATTCTTGTTCTGGATGTTTTTTTTTTAATTTTCAATCGGGATTTTTTCTGAGGATAGCCGCAGCAAAAATCTCAGGGATTCCTCCATCTTGTTCTTCAGAGATTCTTCCAGAAATTTTCCAAGAAATTCATCAATAAATCCATTATTCTTTAACATTAATAAGTTAATGAAGTTTATAAAAAGTCAATACTAAAGACGCATTGGTTAAAAAATGCTTGGGTAAACCTGGGTCACAAGATCCAAAACTACATTTTCAAACTAGTTTTGTTAATTTTTGATTGCGTAGTAGAATATGCATTAAAACATATAACAGGAGTTTTGCGTTGAACAAGGTATAGGATAGTTACGGGCTTAAGGGCTAGATCTCATGTTTATCGCGTATGCTCTTTCTAACACATACCTAATCCTGAAGTTGTTCCTCAATAAAAAAAACTAAGGGTGAAAGATCAAAGAATTCGACATCCCATTCAATATGCATTATTTCCTTTACCATGATTGCATAGAAATCAATTCAGCTCACATTTTCCACAAAGTTTTTTCATGTGAACTGCTTACCCCGAACCAAGGGGTTGAAGAGAAGAAGTATTCTGATTTTTTTTTTCGTTCGCCAAGAAAGGGGTTGCCATGTAAATGTACACCGCACTTAAGTACCCGTGGAAAATAAGGTGTCGAATGGCTTCATTTCCAGTAGCAGGTGCCCGGCTGCAATTCATGTAGCAATAGTTAAAAGTGGAAGCAAAATCGCAGTTGTAGCTGAACGAAGGTAGTTCCTGGCCAAACGGGCATGACCTTGTTAATTAGCAAATTTCGCTGAGGCATTTAATTATTCATGGAAATTGTTGCACCTCAGGGTACTTTGCTGGTGGAAACACACTATTAGTTTCACCTTTTTCCCTGATGAGAATGTTAGTACGCGTAGGGCTAAAAAACGTTACAAAAGGATTTTAAATTAATTTCACTCCCATTTAAACGTGCAAATGTTCATTGTTAAACGAAGAGATTGTAATCCCTACCCCGGAACCGCCGACAACAATCCACCTTCGCAATCAACACGACCGTTTCTCACCCCTCCATGCCTATGGCAATATCGTAGTACGAAGCAGTCGTCGTCACCAGAGCCTGTAATTACGAAATACACTCGTATTTCGCTTTGAAGTCCGTGTTACTGAGAAACCCTTATTGCTTTCATAATGAATGAATGCGAAAATGTGGTGCGGCTTTAGTTGATTCCGTTCGATGGATATGAATTGAGCAGATGGACTGGTGCCAAAGGGTTGCGTAATGTATACCATCCTTGTAGATTCGAAATCGAACTATGGTTACTCTCGCTTTGAGTTTTTAGTTTCAACGTTATCTTGGATATGTGGACTTTCAAACGATGCACAATGGTCGGGCTTCATATAAAAGAGCGGCCAAAACTACCAAAACACTTTTTTGAGTTGTTTATGGTTTTTATCATTTTAAAATATACCTCATGTATTATATTATTATGATTCCTAATTGAAATTGAATTGAAATTTAAATTCCTTTGACTTATATGCCGTCGAACTGACAGAAGTCAAAAAATTGAAAAATGTAACAATAAAATGAAGTACAAAACTCATATTTAGGATTGCAATATTCTCAAAGTTACGCACTATCTGAAAGCTTATGGTTCAACACTTTTATCGAGCATGAGGATGGAAACAAATATTTGGTTGAAGCTTTAACACTGTTCAATATTAAACTTTAGTATTTTGATGATTTTGAACATGAAAAACAACTCTTGTCGCATCATGTCGCTGCCATTTCGAATATTGCACTTTAAAATGCATCCTTAGATCTTACAACAAACGTTTAAATTTTTTGCAGAAATTTGCTGATTTGCAAGTTAGAGCTAGTTGAATAATTCAATATTTTCATACATTTTGACGATATTTTTCATACAAAGTTGATATAAAACATATTTAACCACTCTTCATACATATTTTGATCAAACTCGTTAAAATACAAACAAAATTTGTGCTTTTAGCCAAATTTGATTGCATTTCTAAAATAAAACAACTTTTTAAAAAAAGTTACGTAATATGTGAATAACCCCTTCTGAAACAATAAAAACGCCAAATAACATATTTAGATTACATATTTCATCGATTAAGGCGATAAAACTAGTTATGGCCAAACTTCGTTTTTTCCGACCATTGTGCGATGGTTAGCTCTACTGGAGACATACCAACTATTTATTTGATCTCTGGGCAAATAATAGCACATACGTGTTTGATCCTCAAGGTTTACCAAACAAATCGCATCAGACTACGTTTATACTTGGGTTTTCTGTTCATCATTTGCAGAATTCCTTTTTTTAACATATGAAATATATGGTTGCAGATAGAGATAGAGACAGGCCTAGTGATTTTGATACTGTGAAGGTTTTTGCAAAAGATCCTTCAAAAATACTTCACGAGGTTTAGTAAATATTCACGAAATGGATATATCCATCTTCAAATACTCACAGTTCGTAGGCAGCTTGATATTTATTCCAAGCTATGGTACAAATGCTTCCACGAAAAATTTAAAGGTGAATCTCTCAATTCACAACTTTCTTCCAAATCGGTTTTGGAGCTGTCGCTGAACGATATGAAATGGCGTTTTTTTTCCAGAATGTGTATTTTCTCGACAGGGTACTAAAAAGGCGTTCAAAATTGTATCGTAATGAGAGCTAAATTCGATGCATTACATCAATATTTGAGCATCAAATGAAAGCAGCTTCTTGGCCAGAATCTTCAATTCATGTTAGAAAGCACCAGTTGTAATCAATGTTTGCAAATTTGCTGGATTTATGCCAAAGATCTTGAACTTCAATATGGGAGTCAAGGAAACCATCGCGATGAAGGAGACAGTCGTGAACTTCTACACAAACACAAATAGAAAAGGCACACATTTTAATGGCTTAAAAGTAATCATAAATGTATCTATTGATGCGAAAGATATGAATGACGAAGATGAAATTTACGAATAAATTAATTATTGGATTATGTTTTCTAGAAACAGTTTCAAATAATTGTTTGAATATTCTAAATTAGAGTTCTCATTCTCTGAATGGTAAAGATGATGAGCTGTGTTTTTTTACAACAAGTTTTATACTCATTCGTATGAGTATAAAACATCAACTCTTTGTCGCTAGGACGTGGCCAGAGCAACTCTCTACTGTTGAACTCTAATTGATTGACAAGAAGGAATCAAACCTCACTGAATGGTACAGAACATGACACATACCATGTGCTCAACAAAACATTTCTAGAAAGCTTATTATTCTTCCTCTATAAGCAAATTCATTGAAAATATAATATTGAACAGAATAATTGTTCAAATAATGAAAATACAATTTTGAAACAATTAACACTTCGGATTTTCACAAGGACATTCGACCATCTACCAAAAAACAGATTGAGCCGTCGAAAACTCAATGTTGGCTCAAAACCTGAATTGTTCTGCAATTCGGGTTGCTCCGGGGCATTTCTGGGTGACCAAAACAAACCTGAGTGGTCATTTAATCATTATTGTTTGATATGGGTGGCATCCTTAAAAAATAAGAAAAATTGAGCAATTCAATGCTTAGTTCTAGTTCAAAACTTGATTTTTTACCACAATACGGTATTAAAAATCATGAACATTGTGTCCTAAAATGCGTACTTTTGATACTAAAACTGAATGTTCTCATGATACGGGTTTTCCGATGAGCAAGAAGGATCATAATAACTATTTGATTATCATAAGGTCTCAAAAGGGACCTTTTACAGATGTTGTGTATTCCCAGTAGACACTATGATCAAATCCGGATCATCCGGAACATTTCTGTAACCAAATAGAACCGAAATCGGTCAGGAAACCAACAGATGTAGCTTGAGAGTAGCATACCATCTTCAATGTACAATTTCAAACTCTGTAATGTCAATAACGGCGTCGGCCACGTCCTTACGGTCATCGGGAAAAGGAAGGAATGTTAGTGTGACATCCATTGCTACTAGAGACCGAGATCACCTCTGCATCTCGATGATTTTCACAAGAAGGAGTGTTGTTAGTGGGAGGGATCAAAAGCTACATTATCAGGATTCCCCTTGATGAGTGATGCGATTCATGTAGCCTCAAATTAAAACAAAATATCTACCAGTGCGTCAACAATTTTAATATCGAACTACTAAAAAAATATTTTAGTAATTGCGACAAATAAATTAAAGAATATGGACGCGTAATTATTTTTTTTTTTATAAAACAGGTCTTATGCCGACACTTACAGTGACGAACCATCCATAGTCTGTTTAACAAATAAATGAAACATTGCCACGATACAAATTTGTGTTTTTACAAGCATGAAACGAACTCACCAGTTGGTAATCCATCCCTCAACGGAAGTCACAAATTCGGGATCAACAGGCAAATGCTGGGAGCCGAAACACAAAATCGATGATCCAAAAATCTTCTAAAATCCAAGCAACTTGCAAAAATCAGAAATCTTGAAACTTGAATACTATTAGCGCATTTGATCGATTCTTGAAATCATCCAAAATTTTCTCTCTTCATGTGGCTCAGTTATGGATTGAAGAGAAATTAAAGAAAGAGATCCATTCATTGTTAGATATATCCTTTTGAAAATTTACGCGAGAAATCATTAAATTTGTGGACATCACATTCGACATTACTTGTATGACAGGATAGAAACTTTTTTTTTTTGACTCGCACTTTCTGCTGTTTGTATTTCCCCTCGATGTAAGAATGGAATTGTCTCTTAGCGAGTGCATATGAAAAGTGTTTCGACATACTGTGGTCTACCGTAAGCATCAATTTCTTTGATTTCAATGCATATGTTATTATGCAAAAATGACAACCAGTTGCAAATGATAGACCATGGCGACATTTGATGATAACATAATTTCCTGGGTTGGATATTGCCACAGCATAGTAAACCGCAAAGCATGATGAATTAATAATAAGCCCCCAACATAAATTGCTTAATTTAGTGTGACTGTTGGAATGAAATATGTGCCAAGTATTTGTAATTCCTAGCAAACAACTTTCAACATCTACATGTAGTTACTTACACAGATTGAAACCTTATAAGCAGCAAAATGTAAAACACCGACGTAAAGATATCAAGAACAAACCTCATTTAAATTTTTGCTTTTGAATTTCATGAGGCGCAAAATGAGAGAACAATCGTTTCTCATCAATGCACTTGGCATAAACGACGGTACCGCATTCTGTCTTCGACTCCGAGTTCGATATACGAAAGGAGACATCTCCCGTGCCATCCATTGCAAGGAAAAGACAGATTGCGACAGGCAAACACACTTGTATGTGCCTTCAATCGGAAATGTAAAGAGCGACACAAACAAGTTAAGTAGGATAAGGACCAAGGATAAGAAGATAAATCTTTTCTTTCCATCTTCGATGCCGGGTTGGGGTGGGATGGCTTGGGGTTTCCTGTATATGCCAATGAAATAGAAGTGTATATAGAGTTTTTGTGGCGTAGATTTGTTGACCAAATCGCATCGTGGGAATCACCCTTGGGAGCATCTCCCCTTTTCATAAGCTCCTTGTTATTAAATTATATCCTTTCCATTCAATAGAAGACCTCAGGCCTAGAGCTCTTAGCAGAAAATAAAGAAAGAACAAACCATCTTACAGTTTCGCCAGCAGGACGTCTGTTTCACGAAGCGTTTAATCGTAGCCAAATAACAACAGCTCTCCACAATGAGGATGTCCCTCTCCTGGACTGTTTGTGGTTCTTGACTTTTTCGGCGAATTCGACTGAAATGGGGGAGGGTGAGCTAATTCTCGTTATAATGTTTGGCTTTTCGCGTCTCATTGATGTTGTTAAGGCCAAGGAGCTTCTTGAGACGTTCGTATCTTTACCGGCAAATAATGGAAACGACCGGAAATTGGACATTAGATGCCTTCTACCGGCAATAATGATAATGGCATTACTCGACGCTACGAAAAAAGTCGTTTCGTATACACGTACAAGATAAGTCAGTACCAGCTGTCAAATCAACTTTATTATCATAAATTAAGTCGCATAGGATTACTTTATACGTTCGCATTATATGCTAATTTTCATCTTATAAAATATGAATTTATTTCGCCTCCGTTTTTGTACGTATAAGGTCCTTTGACGACATCTTATACGGAATCTTTGAACATATAACCATCGTATAACGAAAAAGGTGATTCCATTATACGTACATTCTGGTTGTCTGGGTCGTCACGATACAAGGCCACTTTCCTGATTTTACCAAACAAACAAGTAAACGTGTCCATTTGCCACAATGCAAAATTGTTCAATTTGTACACAGTTTGAAAACGGTAGATAATATGGCCTGTATTAGAAATATCAATTACTGCGTAATTACGACAATACCACCGTTGACAGTGCCGCCAGGGGGATACGTGCAGAAGCTTCAAACGGAACCCCTCCTTCCGGCAAAACCAACATCGTTGGCCGTCAATTACACGACCCTTCCGAATGTGTATCCTGCATTTGTAGGCGAGGGTCAAACGAACTGGATTTTAAATCTTGTCAACAAGAAAGGAGCGATTCCATAGGCAAACATGAAACGGATCACTCATCGAATGACAAATTCGAAAGGGGTTCCTCCGGTATTGTCCTGTGGGCTTAAAAAGAGAACAGATAAAAGCAAATATTGTGCAGATAATAAAAAACTATATCATTTCACCCTTAATATTTGTGTCATGTGACAGACTACAACGCATCGTTGGAATATGTCCCGGGCTTCGAAAGGAACGTGTGCCAAGCCTGATTATCACAATCTCTGTTCGACATGCGGGATAAGCATAGCACGCATTTTTCCCTCTTGACTAGAACCAAATAGAGTAAGGTGGGGCAAAAGGATACCACTAAGGTCGACCTAAGGTCAATATTTAAGAGAAACTACAACAGTGAAAAATATGAAATATTACACAGTGGACCTTCAACATATTGGCTAAATTTTTGTCGAATTTTTGGGTCAAAAGACTACCACATTTTTAGTTATAACTTTGGGAAGTATGGACTGTATGGTTTAATCTTAATTTTCCGGCAACGCAGTCTTAATTAAGATTAAACGAGGTGCTTATTTGCCCGACGTTTCGACACGGGTATTACCCAAATTTGCCCACAATAGGATTAGTTGTAATATACTTAAAGACAGCAGTTGTTCACAAGACTTAGGTAAAACCTGAAATTTTGATATTTTTTTCGCTTGATGGAGCATATTTTACTGAATTTGGTAATAATATGTGCTAATAGTGCATTTGCTAGTTTTTTTTCGTGGGATAATGTATGGCTCGATCTGTTGCCCTGGTAATCTGAATTTTTGCCCATTATAGTACAAAAACGGTTTCCAAATCCCCATGCATAAAGTAATGCACTTCGAGCATCTCAACGAAATAACCAAATACGCTTGGAGTGAAAAGTCTCCTATTTGAAGAACATTCGAACCACCATAAAGTTTATAACATTTGTTTTGAGTTGAGCTAGAAGAAAGCTCAAGAAAAAACTTTTGCCCCACTTTACTCTACCGACAATCCCTGCTTTCGAAGTCGGGATCGAAAGCGAAGGGTGTATGCACTTCTAATGATGCTGTTCACCGAAACGGGAAACATGAGGCAGTGCAAATTATGACGACATTTTCCTCTATTAGTAGTGTGTTGTACATATACCTTTGCTTCGGAGGGTCGAAACACCAAACCGGAACATGACAAATATTTGTCATAAAATTCATAATTGTAATGATGCGTGCCGTCAATTTGGTACGGGTTTTGCAGTGATTTATTGTGGGAAATGGTTCCCACTGGTTCACAGGTGACTGGAAGTGGTCCACTAAAGAACTCTTGGAGGAATTCATAGTGAAGCTCCTGTACTAATGTTGTTTTTTTTTCAAGAATCTTTGAACGAATTCCTTCTTTTATTCATTGAGAAATTTATTGAGGAGTTTTTCTTAATTTTTTTCAATCATACCTGGAAAAGGTCTAAAAATAGTTCCTGAAAGGATACTTACTAAAACTATCAAAGAACCTGGAGAAATCCTTGCAGGACCATGTGAAAGAAATTCTTCGAGAAATACTTAGCATAGCTTAGCATAGTCTGACTGTACATGTCGCTACCCCGTGATTGATCGGAACTGATGAGAATTTCACTTCGATCCAAATGAATAAGAGATGGGACTATCCGCTTATTCTCGAAGATCACATTTTAGCAGTTCTCATATTACTGATCAATAACGGCGCCGGCCAAGTCCTTACAGTCAGTTGGGATGGGAAAGGGATGAGTGTAATGATTGTTGCTTCTATAGACACCAAGAATACATCTGCATTTCCACAATCACCTCTGGAAGGGTGTTTATTAGTGAGGGAGGAAAAAGATCTGTGAGTCACCTTCGGTCAGTGATGCGATCCATGGGTAAGGAGGATAAATACGACTCTTATGATTGTGCGATATTTGCCAGAAAACCATTCTTCAGAATGACATTCGCCAGAATGTAATATTCCCCAGAATGGACCATCCACTAATTGTTTTGATTTGTTTCAGATAGATCCAGAGCTCAGCATTTTTGGCAATAAGTGTTTGGCTTAGAATGAACAATATCTAAATAACTACATGCTTATAAAGTAAAACAGTTTAGAATAATGTTTCAAAGCTTTATTTGCAAAAAATCTCGCAAAAGATGTAGAATAACAGTGTTAAATTGTCTCAGCTCTGTGCACTAACAGAAAGCTTAAATAAGAAGAGCGTGATTGTCGTACTTTTAGTTCAACTGCTTTTGAAGATGTAAATAGGGTCACAAGTCGACTATTGTGACGGCCATCAGATTCCGGTATGTTTCACCATAAATTAATTGATCAAAATCGAGAAGAAAACAATTCTGAGAAATGGTATTTTCTGGCGAATGGTACATTCTGACAACGGTGCATTCTGGCGAATGGTTTTCTGGCAAATATCGCACAATCAACTTTTACTAAAGACAGGGTGGCCATCAAATATCCATTTTGAAATTCCCTCTTTTTTCCCGGTTTTCCCGATATGATTTTCAAAATTGTCCCGGTTTTCAATTGAGGGGCCCATACGCAAAAGGATGATCCTTTGATCGATTTTTTAGCTGAATATACTAAAAAATTCTACTGCAAGCTTTTCAACGGTATTTTTAGGAGATTTTTCCGTCCAATAAGAAAAATAATAATTTTCGGGTTGGTTTTTTAGAATCCTATAAAATAAGTTCGATATGAAAAATTGCCTAAAAAAACACTTAAAACTAGGTTTCTGTCACTTACTGCCCTTTGCTTCTAATCCCCTCAATTGTGCCAATAGGATGGTTTCTACTCTTGGCTCTTTTGATTCACTTTAACAACTAGCAGTCCCTGCAAACGTTGTATTGCCCAGTAGGGTACGGCCTGAAGGCTTTGAAAAAAAAAATAAAAAATTCTGAAGCATTAGTCAAATTTACATTTCCCACAACTTTATTGGACGATTTTCAAAAATATTGCGCATTTCTTTCACCACTGGACTATCGCAAAAGTTATGACAAGTGCGGAAATGCTAATAAAAGTGCGCGATTGCAACAAATCGAGGCGGTGTCTTCAGCGGGGTTATTCCTCACAGTCCAACGAATAAGTGCTCTGAAGACACCAACATGATTCGATGCAATCCCGCACTTTCATTTGCATTTTCACACTCATGAAGCCGCACTTTGCAGTCCAGTAGTGAAAGAAATACACAATATTATTCCACTTAAACACGCCGGAGCGCTTGATGACAACAGAAGTGAAAAACATGTTGAAATCGGTCGTCCCGTTCTCATGCCAACTCGTGACATACGAACACCATTCCATTTTCATGTATATAGATAACCCCTTTTGTGCATCCTATAACACTATTTCAAATGTTTCAATCTATAATCTTTCGATTTTTTATCTTCATAAAAAAGAAAAGTTCACTAAAGCAAATAAAGTTTAAGGTGAGGATGAAACAAAGCCCCACTAAACAGAAGAAACTAAAGAAAATTATGAATCCAATATGTTCAAGGTTTTAGGTGAAGATGAATCGAAGACAAACCTCAAATTTTCAAGAGCACAAATCTGGAAAACCAAACATCCTAAAACTTGTTCGATTGGTCAATGGCTGGTGGCGAACAATCGATTAAGTTTGCTTCTCCAGATTTGTGCTCTTGAAAATTTGAACTTTGGCTTCGATTCATCTTCACCTTAATTCTGCCAGATGTTTTGAAACTCTGATTCGAAATTTTGAATCAGATAGATTAGTGAAAAAATCAAGCCCTGTTAGTGAGAAAAAAACAAACGATTTCGAAACATTGCCAACCAATTTGAAACATTTCTAAGAACTTTAGTGTAGCAAAGTAAACTTTTTCTACGGAAAAAAAGAGGTTAATCATTGATGTTTAAATGTTATTTTCCAAGAATACAGATGCTTAATGTAAATATAATAAATCATATAAACTTTCTACAACTTATTTTTGGTGGTTTGGAAATATAATAAACCATATAAACTTTCTACACACTTAAATTTTGTTCGCGAGCTCGGCATTTAAATATGCTGAGTCAACTCGGCTTCTGTACATTTTGCTGAAAACTCAGCTGAAAAATAATGTTAACCGAGGTTCGGCAACTTCTGAAACTGAAATCTCGGTTAATTCAACTTTTTACCCGTATCTCGGCAACTATGTAAGCCGAGCACCAACGTTAACAACGTTTTCACCGAATTCAGTTGTCTCGAATGCTGATTAATCGGTTTCCACCTAAGTTTACCGAGATTCTCAGCATTTTGTTCTACCATCTGCCATCTTGTTTTCATTCACATCGGTTTTGTGTATACGTGGAAAAGTAGTGTAAATATCGTGGAAAAGTTCTTACAATAAACCAAGTGCTGGAAATTATGAAGCAGGAGGGAGTTAGATTATACAAACTCTTAAGTAAGTACGCTCAAAGTTGTTGTTTTCATAGTGCTCAATATTGGATATTACGTGCTTTTTCGGCCGAAAAGTAATTATGGAATAATTAGTCGAATTTTATACACACGTCATTTAACATTTCCATTTTTGATTTATGGGCAGCTCCAATATTGATATTGCTTAAAAATACTAATGTAACCCTATGTAAACTAAATAATATTCTGCGTCTAAAAGCGCCTCAACAAAGATTGTTTTCATTTTTGCTGAGATTTCAGTTTGTGAGATGCCGAGATTTTCGGTTAAACACGGTAGCTAAAACCTTTCACAGAAACCGAGTTAATCAGTTAAACCTATTAAGCCGAGATGACTGCCGAGCGCTCGGCTGTGCGGATCTCGGTTTCCAAAAGCCGAGATTCGGCATATTATTCTAAGTGTGTATACAACTTATTTTTGGTGGTTTGTAAATTTGGAGCTTGAAGATGTTCGTTCACAATGGTTTTCCCGGTGACCATCTCAAATTCCCGGTTTTTCCCGTCTTTTTCCCGATGGATTCAAATTCCCGTCTTTTTCCCGGTTTTCCCGTTTTTCCCGGTTCGGTGGCCACCCTGTAAAGAATAGTCTTGCATTTTTGTATCTTGGTGAAAGGGATTGGTTGAAAATAAAAACAACGTAGATCGACATTCATAATGTCGAACTATTCAAATGTTGTTTTAGTACTAACAAAATAAGAAAAGTATGTGTATATTAAAACTATATAAAACAGGACAAATATAACGACACTTGAAGTGACGCACCATCCATAGTTTGTTTGAAACGCATAAAACATAAACGCAATGTTGCCTCATAAGCATGAAACGAGCTCACCATCCTCAAATGAAGACGAACATCTTGTCGCACTCGCATAACGATTGAACTTGATTCCGTCGCCCGCCCAAAAAGAGCATGCAACAGAATCAAAAGACTGCACACTCCATTTGAAAGAAGTTCTCCGAGAAGTCTATTGAGCATATAATGGGGGTGAAATATTTGAACAAACTTTTGCAGAACTTCATGGGAAAACTTATCTATGAAGAAATCACTGGTAAGATTCCCTAAGAAATCTCCTTAAGAAATTCTTATAGGAAGATTCGGAAAAACTGTTAGAGAAATACCATTATTTCAGGCGATATTCCTTCAATACACTTAGAAGGTAAAAGGATCTTCAAAAAAATGACTGCAAGAATTCTGAAAAAATAAATAAATTTAGGAGCCCTAGGAAGAATTTTGACGCGAATTCAATGCAAACTTTTTGAAAAAAAAACTTGAGAAACATCTTCAAAAAAATCTTGAAGAACACTTGACAAAATCCCTGGTGGAATTCTTGGAGACTTTCCTGGATGAATACCGGAACTTTTTTTTTGGATAAATCCCCGTAGATTTTTCGCAAGACTTTAAGATCTTTTAAGATTGACGGTTATATCGACTATTCAGGACAAAATTATCTTTGTACTTCACATACGAACTGCAAAAATGGTTTACTGGCTTATATTAAATACTGTGGAAGTGCTCATACTAAACTGAGCCGCAGACTTTATCCCAGTTGAAACATAAGGTCAGAATGATTAAAAGAAATAGGAAACGTTTTCTGAACTTAGGCATTTGAATTAAACATTGACAACGACTTTAAAGCCTGTTAATTTCCACAAATTTTCATTATCAAACGCACCCATTTATCGATCTGTTCTCGGAATAACCACCACTGACAGTGTTGTATATGTATTTATGATGCAGAGAGAAAATTTTCCATATATCCTTTTCCCGCAGCAGCCGTGGTGAGCAACATGTCATCAAAATCATCCTCCCCATTCCATTTAGCTGCCGCCCCCAGCTTCCATTGAAGTTCTCGCTCAATGAGATTCAGCACTTTCCTTTGATCTTTTTCCTCTCCACGGTCCACAGTCGCTGGTGCGCAACGAACCCATCCCAAAGCACCGAGCAAGCGGCGGCGCACAGTGGTTGAGATATGAAAAATCATGGCAGAAATAGCACCTAAAATCGTGCTACAGGTCGCCAAAGTAGTATGTAATACTGGTGGTATTAACCTTTACGTCCCCAACCCCCGACAAGGCATTTTCAAACAGCTGCCATTACGTCAATATCTATTCGTTTTTTTAAACTACCCTGAGTTGATTTTGAAGAGATACTATTAATTTGTCATAAATGGACAATGCAGGGGTTGTACTGGGAATACGGGGGTGCCAAATTTGAGATATTTGATTATTTTTAATTCATTGCAGTTATAACACCGAATTTAAATTAGTTGCCCATTGCGGAACACCGTTGCCGATTCCGCCAGGGCCTATTTGGAGACACTTCTATTTCTTGTCCAATCTTCATGAATTCGAGTGAAATTGTTAATAAATGAAGAATGAACTAGGTACGAACAGATGTCCAGAGCTCTTGGCACATATCGTGCAACTCAATATTCATGAATTCGAAAGAATGTGTCACAAACAGATGTGGCCACTCCAGAGCACCTGGCACTGACTCCGCCAGGGCCTGTTGGTTAGGGACATTACTATTTCATGTTAAAAAAATACCGGTCGACGTCTAAATCTTCGTGAATTCGATAGAACTCGTCAATAAATGAAGAATAAACGTAGTACGAACAGATGTGGCCACTCCAGAGCTCCTGGGACAGGTTTCAAGAGGGCCTCTATGGAGATATTTCCGGTTTATGTCCAAAACATGCTGTGCGACATTTCGATCTTCGTGAATTCGAAAAAATATGTGAATAAAAGAAGAACAAACTTAATGTTAACTGATGTGGCCACTCGAGAGTGCCTGGCACCGGTTCCGCTATAACCGCTTTGAGGATTGCATTCCTCTAAAGAATATTCCAGAGATTCCACCAGAAAAGTCTCTAAGGAATTCCTCTATTCCTCTGCCTAGGTAATTCTTCAGATATCTTTCAGAAATATACCCAGGAAACCCTTCATTGATTCCATAAAAAAAAACTATTCAGCTAATCCTTCAGATATTCCTACAGGAATTTCTCCAGAGAATTATCTAGTGATTTCTCCAGAAAAATCTCTACAGGGATTCCTACAAAGATATCTCCAGCAATTTCGTCAGGAATTTCTCCAAGGATTCCCACAAAAATCTCTACATGGGTTCCACTAAGAAGTATTCCAGGGTGTTTTTTTTTTCAAGAGTCCTGAGAGAGCCCTGCAAGAATTTCTCCAGGGATTCATCACGGGATTCTCCCAGATATTCATATAGGGATTTCTCCATAAAATCCATCAGGGATTTTTTCACTAATATTTTGAGAGATTTCTCCAAGAATTTATCCTGGGATTTTCCCAAAAATTTCTCCAGGAAAAGAGTTACTATAGGAATTTCTGTAAAACTTCATGGAGGAATCCATGGAAGAATTCTTAGGGTAATTTCTAATCAAATTCCTAGAGGAATTCATGAAGTTTTTCATGAAAATGAAAAAGTTGAGTTTTGAAGTAGAATTTGAAGTTTTTTGGGAATGACACAAATATGAAGAAAAACAATATTCTTTTGAAATTTTCGAATGTATTCTTAACTCTCTGAAATTTAAGCTGAATATCTGACTTTTTTCAGCTTAAAACGTGTTTGTAAATCTGATTTTCGTCAGCTTCATAGAAAACTGGACCTCTGTGCGGCGGCGGCGGCCTTCAACGTCGCTCGTGGCGCTAGCTGTAGTGTGGGACGTCCGCCTCGTGTATTTTGAAGTTTTCATGAAACCATGTTCTGCAATTTTACAATGTTCAGTGGTGGAACTGTACCTTCCAGCAGGGAAAACGTGACGAACAAGCTGTGGGGAAAACGAGGGGGGGCTGTGGTGGAACGAGGAGCAGGATTTTCATTTCATTTCAATATTCTGCCACGGGTGTTCTCCAAGCTAGACACATAACGACCAGTCAAAGATGCTGTGTTGCCATTGGAAACCACTTCTTCCGGACATTATATATGGAATGTGAAATGAACAGCGATGACGCTTGGGCTCCTCCCTTTGGAAACGACTTCTATCCGAGCACCTGAACGAAAGGAGCAGATAGTAAACGTGTCCCTGTGATAACAAGGAAAATTTCGTTAGTCTATGTTTGGACGACCCTACAACCTCTATTGACAATCTTTAAAGCAGTTAGCCGGCCTATTTTCCCCATCTGCCCCGCGTCTTACCAGCAGCGACTAAGGGGGGAAATAAGCAAGGAAGCATTTTTGACGTGATTCCGTTTGGAAAATTGACGAACGGAAATTTCTTAAGAAATCCAGAACGCTTGAAAAGTGTTGCTAATGATGATTTGTCGTTTGAGGACGATTGCCTGTGTATTCGATAACAAAATCAATTACACTTTGGCTGAAGCAGTCCAAGTTGATGTAAAATTTACTAATGAAATTGTAATTGGATTACGTTTCTCTAATGGACCCAAATATCGTTTTAAATATTTTGAATTGGAATTCTCATTTCTGAATGGTAAAGAGGAAGAGCTGTTTAATTTTCTAGCTAATAACATACATATAGCAGATATTATTGAAACTTATTTGAAATCTGGATCGAAACTCAAAAGAGAGTCAAACTTTTTTGTTTATAGTTATGATCGACTGGATAGACTTGACTGAATGTAGGTGAGTTGCTGTTAGCATTCAAAGGCGTATGAAACATAAATTGTTTCGTCAGTTGAAACTAAAATTTGAAAACTTTGGGCGTTTCTGTTGGAACACAGCTTGGTAAATATACTTTCATAGCTTCCTATTTTCCATTTCAATGCTCTGGGCAGCAAGGTAATTCAAACTAGCTTGCGAAAATTGACTTGCAATGCAATAATTCATTTTTGTGGCATTAATACCAAACAATAATAAGCAATAATTTGCAAAGTAATTCCAACGTCAGAACTCTATTTGATGAGAATGAGTGCCCTTCAGGATATTTCTCAATTCAATACTCTGATAGCCCTACTTGTTTTTCTTCTTCTAGAAAATCTTCTACTATTGATTTGGTATTAACCGTAACCTACGTAGCCAACTGGTAACTAACGCTGATTTTGATTCTAATCATGCCCTTGTTACATTTCAAATATCCCATGAAGCGATTATCAATCCTAGCAACTCCACATTCAATTATTTTCGAGCCGACTGGAATACATATAAAACATATATCAATAGTAATCTTGATGTTAACATTTCTTTGCAAACAAAACTGACAATGCTCTCGACACTGTGACTAATTCCATTGCTGAAGCAAGGGAAGTAAAGTTCGAATCCGTGGTTATAGACGACGATCGTAAACACTTGATCCGTCTTGAAACGCGAGGAGAAGGCAATTTCAACGCACTCGCGATCCTGGTATGAAAATTATATGACACAATTTTGAAAATAAAATTTTTCAACTGGACACTGGCTCTAAGCCCTTTTGGAAATTATCTCAAATTTAGGGAAAAGTTCAGAAGCCAATTCTGGCATTGAAAAAGGAAAACAAATTATTACTAGCAAAAACATGCTGTATGGTTTGAAGGCACGCGCAATTTTAAGTTGAGGTTCACTAGTCCAATTGAAAATCAATGAAGATAGAAGAAGTGAGAACTGTTATTAGAAATTCAAAAATATGACAGTCCCTAGCGATGATAAAATTTTCTACATCCTTCTCAAGAAACTTCTAAAGAGTAGCTTATCATTCTTGGTTGATATATTTAACAAATGTTTTCAGTTGGCATATTTTCCTGACAAATGGAACAATTCCAAAAAAAATCCTGCAGAAGTTTCTGGAAATCCAATCAGCTTGAAAGCGTTTTTTTGTCTCTCATTAGCAAGTGAAATCAACTGACTTGTGAAAATTCTGGACTGCTACGGCAAATGAAATGTGATATGTTGTTAACAAAATGTTAATAAAAGCTCAATTTAGTTTTATCAAATTAGGATGGCAATGTTGTCTAGGACAGAACTAGGTATAGGAAATGAACGTAATATTTGAAATGATACTAATAAATGGCATTAAAAAATAGAATGCACCATTAAAACAAATCCCTGCTCGTTACAAACCTCCTGGACCACATTAGCCCTCTCCATCGTTGCATCTAAATTTCAAAGCAAACAGCTCTGTTTGTTGAGTTTTCCAGCTCACCTTACTGTCCACAAAGAAGTTTATCCTCCCCGTCTAAGCCACACTCTGCAAACAAGATGACCATTCCTGGCGAGTGTCCACTTCAGATGGCCCAAGTGGTCGCTTCGTTTTGCCTGATTAGAGCCAATTTGTGGCCACCCCACAGGTACTCAGCCTCACCGGTCATTTTTTTTTTCATTTTCCAACTCAGCAAAGAGCAGTTTAGAGAGATTTTAGCTTTCTCTTGGCGTTTTTGCACTCTGATGTTCTCCCCTCGGGGAAATCTCCAATGATCCTCCGACTAAGGATTCCCTTCCCACGATTAAAACTTTGTCTTTCTTTTGCGTACACAAGGATGCGAGGGCAACGAGGATAACTTATTCCATAATACCCAAAATCGCTTTTGAGCCCGAAGTGTGCGGGGCTTCTTCTCCCGGTGCCTTTGAAGTTTTTCGATTGCAGCGGGGGACGTAAAGGTAAATATTTACAAATTTCTCCCCGCTTTAGACTGTGTGTCGCACACATTTGTGCAAGCCGCCTGAGTTACGTACGGGAGCCCATGGGGACGGCTCTTATTCAGCTTTAGTCTTCATGAGTTTAAATGGAGGTGTGAGTGGAATGATGTTTTCGAACATAACAGGAAAAGTGGGAAAACGCTTGCGCTTCAGCGCCATTTTGAAAATGGGTGTTGATGATAAGAACAACCTTGTAATTGTATTTAACGAAAAATACTAATTCATTAATCAACTGAAAGGATGTCTTAAAAACAGAATGCATTGCATTATGTGTCATCACCATGTTTGAATTCAACATGTTCTATTCTTTTATCAATTCTTTTTTAGTATCATTTCAAACATTACATTCATTTCTAATATGTAGGTGTTCTGTGTTAGAAAACACTATCATGCTAATTTGCTGAAACCAAATTAAACTTCCATTAACATTTTACTATTAAATGATATATTGAGTTTGAAATGCTTTATCCATATTGATGACCATAGGTGTCATCTATTATTTACCAGTCATAAAATGTTTCCAGTTACATTCATCTTTGGATTAATGGAAAAGTATTGAATTTGTGTCTAAAATTCACCTAATCCCGTATTCGTACACCTATCAAAATTTAAACAAACAACATTCAAAACTGAATTTTAATGCTATATTTTATTGCTCAAGTACTATATTACGTTGTTCGGGTGTAGTAGAGTACTTTTGGACAATTTATAAGCGGACATATATGAAACTTAGATAACATTATTAGAAATACCAGTTTTTCAATGATTTTTGCTATAAAATTCAATAATTCTAACAATAGCGTTCATTTTTGTTGGAGGATTCAATCTAAAAAATATATTCGTGAGCACTGAAAGAGTTTTGGTTAAAATATATTCAGTTTACAGAAATCATAAAAAGTGTTTATCCCCCTTGAGTTAAGAAAATTATTATGTCATAACTTCAAAACTCTTCTGATATGTTATTTTCAAACAATGTAAACCAAATTTTCGTTCTAAACAACAGTAAAAGCTTAATTTCAAATTTTTCTGAAGAAAAAATCTTAAATAAGAACTTCGTTTTACAACAAAGTACTCTACACTATGCTGTACATAACTTCACATAATTGATGTTTTCTCAATATTCAATTATTTTTTAATTCATATTCAAATTATACTCAAAATAGGACCATATTCTGCGGTTTATTTATGTTATAATAAAAATACAAAATATTCCGAGTGAGCGGAGAGCATTGAAATACTTTTTACTAGAATATAACCTGTTGTTTTCATCATTTCAAATAACGCATGTGCTGAGGTTACCGCAATAATATTTATTCTAACAATCTCTATGATAATGTTTGGTAGTAAAATATGAAATAAAAATAATAATTGCGAAATTTTTAGATAGGAACATTAACTTTGGATTATGTACACAACCCACCATAAGTATGGAATCGCGTATTGCAACACTCATACTGAATATTGCAGCACCTTGAAAAGTTTAGCATCATCTAAAATGAATATTATCTCGTGATTCTGAAGTGATAGATCAATGCATTTTTGAGGTCATCTTAAAAAATTCGTCTTTAAGCCCCTGCGATTTTTTATTTTTGTTGAAAAAAACTTCTATCACTGGATATTGGGTGATGCTAAACTTAAATGTGCTGCAATACTCAGTATTACAACGATTCCATACTTATGGTGGGTAGTGTGCATCCATTTAACCCGTAGGCTACGGGGCTGACAACCAAAATTCAAATTGCTCGTATATCGTAATATTCATAGCAGTACACTTTCCGGGTCATATGATGCTTTATGGATAGGAACGAGAAAATTTCACGGGAATTGGGTGAGTATTAAACTGTAGTAGATTTGATAGATCAAAATGACCTGAACTCCAGGTTGATTTGGATGACTTCCAATATCCAATATCTTGTCAAAATTTGTGAACACGTCTGTTAAGGCCAAATGAGTGCTATAAACCACTAAACGAGGACATCACTCACTTAAAATAATTTATGAACCTGTGTAGATTATGGTCAAAACTTCAGAATGTTTTGGAGGCCTTAGCATTGTTATAGGTTAATTTTATTTTTTCTTAATATCCTGCTGCATCGTAACTTATTACAAATAACCGGTCTATTCACTTTTTGTATGAAAACATTTCGTTTCCAAATGATAAATGAGTTCTAAAAGGAAGTTTATGTGATTTTTACCCTACCTGACCCAGAGATGTTCTGGAATAACTTTGTCCACAATACTCTGAATCTATACTTTCCCCTCACTCATGAAACTACAACTATAAATGAAGCAATCCTCAAAATTTCACTGAAAAATATGGAGTTATGCTCAAATACGAGCAATTTGAATTTTGGTTGTCAGCCCCGTAGCCTACGGGTTAAGAGCCAAACTGAAAGAAACTGACTAAAATTGTTGGTTTTAGATTTTTTATAAATGTTATATTAACCAAGACTGTGAAGTATGAGATACCGATATGCACTCGTAAGTACTCTAAAACTGATTACACCCGATTCTGTTTTTGCACGGGGGATGCGTACCGTGCAAAAACAGTTTTCAGTTCAAAATTTCAAAAACCGTGCAAAAAAAGTAACACCATTTCTCGAGATTTCATGCGAAAATAATGTTTTGGTGGAAAAAAATGTATGGAAACTTTTTTTGCACGGCCGTGTAAAAAAAATCCGTGCAAAAACAGAATCGAGTGTATAAGTTTTTGAAGCTCGTTCAGTATTCGTATTAATCATTGTTCATGAAGTGAACTTGAAAAAAATACGTTATCGTTCGTCTTACTAGATTGTTTTTAGCAAAAACATCTGAACAACGTAATGAAGATATTAAGCAATCATCTAGCACATAAAAAAATAGTTTTGAATGTTGTATGTTTGATTTTTGTTAGTTGTACGAATATGGAATTGGCTCAATTATTCATTATTCCAAAGATTTTAGCGAATTAATAGAGTTTGTTATTGCCGAGCAATAGATGATACCTACGACCTTCGTAATTGATAAAGTATATCGAAGTCAATAAATCATTTGATAGTTTTAAACCTACTTGATGTGGAAACAGTGTCCCGTACGAAAATGAGGTTAAGTCACTGTATTACATTTCATTAAACGTAGCAGTTCGGAATTTTTACAGTTGAGTTGATTTCACCTGCTTATAAGAGAAAAAAAAACGCTTTCAATTAACTTAACCTAAATATACATCGCATTAATCGTGACAATAGAAGATTGCAACGATTTTTTTTTAAAATTATCAATAATTTTATTCGAAATTTGTTCCAATGTTTCAACATTGGATATTATATGTAACTCATAAGTACTATATCAGGAAAAAAGTTTCAAAATTTCATTTTGAATCTTCAGCAAAGCTTTCTTCCTAGTATTACAACAGCTAGTCCATATTGGTACAGTATACAACATGGCTGTCCTGAAAATTTGTTTGAAGATCATAAGCTTGTGCTTAAGACAATGTTTTGATTTTCTGTTAATTAGTGTTTACTGACATTTTATATATTTGTTACATTTGGCTTGAATGCCCTCAAAGTGATTTTTGAAAGTTATTTTTTTTATCTAGCATGAGACCTAGATACTTAACTTCATCTGACCAATTTATTGGAATCCCTCTCATCGTAACAACATGTCTGCTTGAAGGTTTCAAATAAAGAGCTTTTGGTTTATGTGGGAATATTATTATTTGAGTTTTGGAAGCATAAGGAGAAATCTTCCATTTATGCAAGTATGAAGAAAAAGTACATATCCAAACTTTTTTGAAATCGACTACAGATGACAGTCAGGTTTAGTCCTTTGGCGGAGAGACCTGTGTCATCTGCAAACAAAAATGTTTGATATCACTGAGGTAAATCAGGCAAGTCAGATGTGAAAATATTGTATAATATTGGTCTTGAGATGCTGCCTTGTAAACACCAGCTCTTACAAGAAGCCTTTAAGACTTGGAGTTTTGATAATTAACCTGAAGTGTACGATTTGACAGATAACTTTGGATTATTCTAACCATGTATGTTGGAAAATTGAAGTTTTTTTTTATTTTACAATCAAGCCTCTATGCTAAACACTGTAGAATGATCTTTCTAGAAGAGCAAGACTAGTAGAATAGCAGCCAGACGAATCAAAATTGTTGCCCGTAAAAGTGTTCATGTCGGAATTTGAACTGTTCATTGGCAAAAATTCCAATTCGGTCCAAATCGTTGATGTGGACCATCATTCTGTTCAAAATGACCTTCTCAAAGGGTTTACTGATGCAGGAAAGCAAGTTGATTGGACGATAGCTAGAAGCTTTAGCAGGATTTTGTACAGTTTTAAAAAGTTGGTACAACCTTGGCATTTTTCCATTTGTAAGGAACAGGCATTGCAGAATTCGCTCTCATTTGAGTATGAAGCACGATCAAAGCAAGTAAAGAAAAACATCCCATCTGATGCGGTCCCCGATCGTCAATGTATCGCAAGTTGTAACAAGTCTGATAAATGGAAGCAGCGAGCGAGAGCCCCAAAGAGAGAGTGATGGAAAAATCCATTTTTCTCGCTTGTTACCGTTGAGGATAGGTGTTTTTCTTTACTGGCACGATAAACAATCCACGAACTTTCAATAGCAATAGTGTCCCCGAGGCTTGAAGCATGTTTAGAGGGGTTTTATCATGCACTAATATCCCCCCAATCTGATCAGAGTTGTAGCAGTATAAGATAAACAGTCTCTCATAATGTGCATCATGCAGCATGTTATGATAGTTATAGAGAGCGATACGTGAGAGATTCTCTCAATTTCTCTGGACTCAATCCCTGGTCAGGAATATATGCCAACTGAAAACATTTGTTAAATATATCAACCAAGAATGATAAGCTACTCTCTGGACGTTTCTTGATCAGGATGTAGACAATTCCATCATCGTCAGGGCTTCCATATTTATGCATTTTTGAAATAATAGTTCCCACTTCTTCAAAAATACTCCCCCAGGAATTTTCAAAAATGTTCTCTTGATTGAGAATGTTTTCGAAATCCTGAGTAATATGATTTTCAATTGAACTAGTCCTAAATTAAAATTGTGCGCGCTTTCGAACTGCATAGCAAGTTCTGGAGCTTTTTCACGATTAGTTAGTAATAATTTGTTCTCCTCGTTCAATGCCGGAATCGGCTTCTGATATATTATCAAAATTTAAGATAATTTTCAAAAAAGCTTAAAGCCAGGGTCCAATTGAAAAATTTTATTTGTAGATCCTGTCATATAATTTTTATAGCAGGATCGTGAGTGCGTTTAAATAGCCTTCTCCTCACGTTCTCAAGACGGATCAAGAGTTTAACATCATCGTCTGTAACAACGAATTCGAATTTTACTTCACATTTTGGTATTGCAATGGCCCTTGCTTCAACAATGGAATTTGTAAATGTGTCGAGAGTATTGTTAATATCATGTTTTGATTGCAAAGAAATGTTAACATCAAGAATACTATCAATATATGTTTCATATGTATTCCAGTCGGCTCGAAAATAATTGAATGTGGAGCTGACAGGATTGAGAATTGCTTCATGGGATATTTGAAATGTAACAGGGACATGCTCAGAATCAACATCAGCATGAGTAATCAGTTGGCTACAAAGATGACTAGTGTCGGTTAAGACCAAATCAATCCCAGAAGGGTTTTTAGAAAAGGAACAACAAATAGGCAAGATGCTGTATTATACGAAAGCATTGTTATTTTATAGAGGAATGCTTCCGTAGAATAACATATAATTGAAATATACATGTACTTTTCATAAATTAAGCATGTATGTAAACCAATATAAAATCGACGATAATGTTATACCTATTTTAAGTTAATTTACAATGGGTTATGTTCTGTTGGAGTAACCAAAAGAAGTGTATTGGGTTGTAATGTCAAAAACTCAACACATTTCAAAAATCAAATTTTATCAAAAACGACAAAATTTTCGTCTCGGTAGGGTTCAAACAATCAGGAAAGTCTATTCCATTTCCAACACCCGCGCAATCCCTTTCAAAATCTTTTTATCCCTAATAGCTTTCATCGCATGTTTCCCAAGGCCCAACTACAAACACAACGACATCCACGTACAGTTGCTTGACACGTTTCTTGGTCCTGCGACCAGGAAACAGATCATACCGAACCGACAAGCAAATCTCTCTGGAAGCAAACGGTGGTTTTGCCTTCGAATCGCGGAGGGTAGGTACATTGTCGACATCATCGTCATCAACGTGATTAGGATTCCCTTTGATCTTTTCAGTTCTCCCTCCGAACGGATCCTTCTTGCTCTATGTGTGCGGCCGCCACTTCCCTGCAGATTTATAGGATATGGCCACCAGTATTCGGCACCATAAGAAACAATGTTTTATATAATTCTGTTAAAATACTTATGAGTACTATCAATACATTTAACGAAAGTTTTCGATCCATGTTTAACAGGAAAAATATTAAAACCTGTCACAAACTTCGTTTTTTTATATTAAACTGGGGGGGGGGGGGGGGGTTGGTATCAACTGGGATCACCTGTGCCAGTATTCGCCATGTTTTTGAATTCGGTTCCTGAATTTTTCTATTATTATTAGGTTTTTGAGAATTTTGTCACGTTATTACAAAGTAATTTTTGAACACTAAACGATGCAGGCGTATATGTGTCATTAAACGGTATTATTCGGGTTGACCAATATTAGTACTATGAACAAGACCGGTACATCTACCCTACCTACGATCTCTACTACCGCAAAGCGGAAGAGCGAATGAAAAGCAATGACAAATGTGAGAAGTACACTCATAATGAAAATTACATACCCATCCAGAGAGCGGAACACAACCGGCAGGCCGAACATGGCTCCCCAAACCAAACCGCCTATGCCTCTCACGCCCTCGCGTATGTTCGTGTGTGGTCCATCATACACCAGCAGCTTTGCCTTTGTGTAATCTTATAGGCGAATCAAGGGCTCTTCTCACTTTGAATCTGCATTAGGCACCCACCGAGACGTATGCTTTGTTTTGACGAGAAAGTTGAATTATTTCTCGTATGTTCTGTTCTATCATATGCTTGTGGGTGAATGCGTTTCCGTGCTACCTGCTATTAAACGGTAGAGATTATGCACGGCCTTGAGTTTGCTTCACATACGTAATCTTGAACAACTGAGAAGCAGTCTTTGTCCAAAATCTAGGGCTCATGCTAGATAAAAATTTAACTTTTAAAAATCACTTTGAATGCATTCAAGCCAAATGTAACAAATATGTAAAATGTCTTGATCCCCTTATTAATAGAAAATCAAAACTTAGTCTTAAGAACAAGCTTTTGATCTTCAACAAATTTTCAGGCCATCCATGTTGTATGCTGTACCAATATGTACTAGCTGTTGTAATACCAGGACGAAAGCACTGCAGAGGATTCAAAATAAAAAAATTGAAAATGATTTTGAAGCTTCCTCGTTGATATAGTACTTATTAGTTACATAAATGTTGAAACATTGGAACAAATGTCAAATAAAATAATTGATAATTTTAGACAAAAATCGTTGCAATCTTGTATTTCCACGATTAATGCGTTATATATTTAGGTTAGGCTAGGTTAAGTAAATTGAAAACTTTGTTTTCGATCTTATAAGCAGGTGAAATCAACTTATCGGTAAACATTTTGAACCGATACGGCAAATGGAATGTAATGTTGTTAATCAAATGTTAATAAAAGCTTGATTTTGTTTTACCATACTAGGATGATAGTGTTGTCTAACACAGAACACCTAGATATAAGAAATGAATGTAATGTTTAGAATGATGCTAATAAATAAAAAAAGGAAAAAAGAAAATTGACGAAGAGAAATTGATAACCGAGGAAGGCAGAAACTCTCGAATAAAATTTGTATGGTAATTTTATAAAAAAAGGTTTTTTTTTTCAATTCGACACCGTTCTAAGGGTTTACAGTATTGGACAAAACATTTGCAACTTTTTCGATTTTCCATACAAAATGAAAAACTTTGGTAAGCTAGATCTCAGTTATTTATAGACCGATTCGAACGAAACTTTCACAGAACATCAGATATAACTTGAATTTTAACATATATATTTTTGAATAATTTTTCCAATCACGAGTTTATAAGTAATAACGGTTTGACTAAAGTGTAATTTTCGACGAAAAAATCAAAACTATTTATCTCAAAATTTGATAGCCCTACACAAAACTGTCTTCAGCAAACTTATTTATCTCGTCAAAATCTATAACTTTGTTGAAGATACCATGAAGCTATTCCTTCAATATGTTTAGTTTTGTCCATCATAAAAATTGTCAAAAAAAATCACTTTAGTCAAACCGTTACTTTTCAACTTGCGATTGGGATTTTTCCAATATATGTTAAAATTCAAGTTATGTCTGATATTCTGAGAAAATTTCATTCAAATCGGTCCATAAATAACCGAGATATAGTTTATCAAAGTTGATCATTTTGTATGGAAAATCGAACAAGTTGCAAATGTTTTGTCCAATACTGTATATGACTTGATCGATTTCACTTCAGCGATCCTCTCTTTGGCTTATAAATTTGCCGAAATATCTGAATCCGCAATATTTGTTGCATACGAAGCGAGAGTTATCGTACAACAATAAAATATGTTTCGAAAAGTAAATTCAGGTTATCCATTTAAAACCATTTTTTCAATTCCCGGTTGCCCAAGAAATGAGCAAACTGATGGCAAAATGATCTTGGGACTTGATATTTCCATTTTTTTTTTCATACAAATTTGGAGGATTTTAACCAATTTATTCATGAACTATTTTTAACTATATTTATAAAATACTGTAAGCTTAAAAGTGTTGAAATTTTGAAAACGTTTCGGACAGAAATATATTAGCTATTTGTTCAGCTCTGAAAGTTCAGAGATTTTGGGATTAGGTGAAATTGGGGCAGTTTGGCCATCTTAAGGAGAAGTCGATCAAAGTGTCGAAAATATTATGAATTCTTCGAATATTTGCATGATTTCCCACAATTGTTAGCTGAATACACTAGATCCGCATGATTTCTTTTGTCTTATAAAGTTTACGGATGAATGAATGATTTTTCAAAATTTGTAATTTTTCGAGTCGATTTTTTACCGATGGGGTGATATGAGCACCCAATTTTTGGTTGTAAAATTATCTCATATAATTTAAAAATTCAATTATTTTTTTAATGCACTTGAAATTTATTAGTATTTATAAACACTCCGTGCAAGAAGATTTGTTTTTTTAAGAACATTCTAACAGTCAAACATCATCATTCTGAAATGATATAATTTGAAAGAACCATTCGGGGCAATATGGGCAGTTTTTTCGAACATCATTTTTTCTTTTTCTTTGAGTTTCGAACACTGACTTGTAACATGGCTATTGCTTCATATTCTCTTCAGCTTTGGGGTTGCATGTTATTTCAGATAAAATTTCAAGAATTTATGCAGTTTTCAAGGGGTGCTCATTCCACCCCATTGGCCAAACCGCCCCGACTACCCCTATGTAAACAAATTTACACCATATTTCCACAGCAGGGCAAAGTTCAATAGTCAATCCATTACCTACTGAGAATGCCTTCGGAACTATGCGTTAGATATGGCCCATGCCTGGTTCCTTGAGAAATTTTTGTTCTGGTAAAACTCATGTTAAATCAAAGGACAATTTAACAGAAACGATGTCACCAAATACATTTTTTTGATCGCTTATGAAGTTGGCTTACAGTTTTGACATGTAAATCAAAAATAGCATCTTTCAAGAATGAATGACATGAAGGACTTAACAATAATCTGGTGAAGAATACCTAAAGGACCTGTCCATCAAAGATCTTGCCGTGAATTCATGAAATGATAAGAAGAATTCTCTGTAAATATGGAGAAATCCATACGAATTCTCTTCAGGGGTCTCATAAGACCGTTTTCATAGATCAATGACTACCCCAACTAGTAATCCAGACAAGGCTTCACCAAGAATCAGTAACATGAATAACCAAAGAAACCCTGCAAACGGAATTCTTCATTAATCTGACCATGATTTCAAAAAAAAATATTTCGCACGAAATACGCCATTTTTTTGATTCAGCTTTCTGCCAACCTCTACCAATCTACTAAGAATTTCAAGCAAAATCATCTAAGGGTCTATACACCCGATTCTGTTTTTTCACGATTTTTTTTCTACAGGGCCGTGCAAAAAAAGTTTCCATACATTTTTTTCTAAAACCTTATTTGCATAAAACGTCGAGAAATGATATGAAATGATGATAAAACATATGTTCTCGATGTGTTCTCAAAATTCTCCGATTTCCGTGATGGATAGGTACCCAGTGTTCTTTTAAAATGCGAAAAGAGTAACAATGATGAGAAATCGATAATTTCAAAAAAGCATGAGCTGGAGCTTAAGCTTGATTGGCCGCCCGAGGTTGCTATTCCACTATTGCCAGATAAACTGCACTTACTGGTACGTCAGAATGCAAATCAATGAGAGGAAGGGGAGGAATTAATGTTGCATTCAAACTGGCTCACAGTTGACTGGATATATCCCTGCATCTACGCCAATTCATGTAGGCAGGTATAGGGATAGGGTAATTGTATGGCAGAGAGGCTTGCTTGTGGTTAGCAGACTGCCTATGTATAAGGCGTAAGGAAAGGCGTGCTATAATGATGTAAGAATGGAAGCGTTGGAAAACGGTTTCTTGCCCGTTTCTGGTTCTAGCGATTGGTATTAACGAATAGTTTGAAAGTGTGATGCATTGAGAAGGGAAGTCTACTATGATAGATACAACTACAAAGCACGAGGAACGGGGCGGGCCTGGAGTTGAACCCATCACTTCTACTTATGAAGCAGAAGTGGTAGTAATGAGACCACCAACCCCTTAAAATTGATCATTGCATGTAAGCTCTTATGAAAAATCAATGACAAATTAACGACTTTGCCAAGTTGTCAAAATATCTCTAAAAAAGTTATAACCTTTAAATAAGCTGAAAATACTTTGGCAACAATTACGCATTCTCAATATTTTAAAAATCATGACAAGTGTTGTGGAACATTTTTTAGGGTTGCGGTTAAATTGCGGTTAAATTATTTGGGCAAACTTAGGCAAGAGCTTTATTCTCTAATCGATTCCATAGACTTGAAAAAGCGTTTGAGAGATGTCTCCGCGAGGAGCCTGACTTTTTCTTCTTTATTAGTGACACATAACACCGCTACGGTTCATTCGTGACATTGAATGTCCATATTCATTCAGCCGAACATTATTCGACGAACCTACAATAATAGTTGTGTATTTGATATGGTCAACGACATGTTGGATTTTTTAAGTAAAATTTTCAAAAAACAGGGATATTGCGTATAGGCCATTCTTGCGATCGGGCAAGTTCGGGCAGGTGTTTTCATCATCATCCACTTACGAAAGGTCAGAGCATTCACGTCTAATTTTTCCATGGATATGATATTTAATATATTTTTTCTATGTGATCTGAAAGAATGCTAAGCTTTTAAAAAGGTTCAAAATTATTTTACATGACAATGTAATAGTTTTACAATATGAACAAAAGTTGAACATAATCATGAGTATGCTTGCGGCTTACTGGTACCCAAAAGCACTTAACTATTTGCTTTTTACATTGCTTGTATATTTGCTATTCGCAAAAACGCCCTAAGCGCCAGACTCATTATTTCAAATCATTTCGGTCGAATGGAAATGTACGTACATGGTTCCTTCGGCAAAGACAATCGTTATTTTAAGCTGAAAACAATTGCTGAAGATGTCAAATATCCAAAGCCTGCTATTTTTTTTATAAAACTGACAAAATTTTGATAAATTGTGTTAAAAAACCGTTATATGCATAAGTATTGTATTTTTTCAGTTTAAATACCATTTATTGCCTAGGATCATATCATTCATTGGTATTAGTCAGAGATTGTAAAAACAAAAAAAATGTAAGAAAATCTAATGAAACTTGATGTCAATGAATGACATAATCATAAGCGATAAATGGTATTTAAACTGAAAAAACACAAAACTTATGTATATAACGGATTTTAGCACAATTTATCAATAGTTTATCAGTTTTTTTAAAAAATAGACTTTGGAAATTTGACATCTTCAGCAATTGTTTTTTAGCTTTAGATAACGATCGACTTTGCCGAAGGAATCATATACTTCTTCTTCTTTCTGGCGTTACGTCCCCACTGGGACAGAGCCTGCTTCTCAGCTATGCCAATGACCATTTTTGCATGTGTATATCGTGTGGCAGGTACGATGATACTTTATGCCCTGGGAAGTCGAGAACATTTCCAACCCGAAAAGATCCTCGACCGGTGGGATTCGAATCCACGACCCTCAGCTTGGTCTTGCTGAATAGCTGCGCGTTTACCGCTACGGCTATCTGGGCCCCTTCAATCATATACCTACATTTCCTTTCGACCGAAATGGTTTGATATAATAAGTCTGGCGCTTAGGGCGTTTTTGCGAATAGCAAATATACAAGCAATGTAAAAAGCAAATAGTTAAGTGCTTTTGGGTACCAGTAAACCGCAAGCATGTTAAACTTATGATTGATTATGTTGAACTTTTGTTTATATTGTAAAACTATTACATTGTCATGTAAAATAATTTTGAAACTTTTCATAAGCTTAGCATACTTTCAGATCACATAGAAAAAATATATTAAATATCATATCCGTGGAAAAATTAGACATGAATGCTCTGACCTTTCGTAAGTGGATGGCGATGAAAACACCTGCCCGAACTTGCCCGATCGCAAGAATGACCTATACGCAATATCCCTGTTTTTGAAAATTTTACTTAAAAAATCCAACAGAATTTTATTTTTACCATCAAATTTTCATCAGATCTGCTTTATGTTAAATAACGACATAGTCATAGGCGATATATGGTATTTAGATTGAAAAGTTGCAAGCAAAACTCAAATATTTCGGTTTTAGGCACATATTTTTAAATAAATGTCTATATTTCAGAAACAGTAGGCCTTCGACATTTGACGTCTTCAGCAATTATTTTCAGCATAAAATAATGATCAACTTTGCCGAAGAAACCATACACCTAAACTACCATTTGACCGAAATGGCATATCAGTCATTTATGCGAATAACACTAAAAATATGACTTTGTCTCAAAACAACGGCCTCATTGAAAGGATCATTTTCGTTGAAGACACCAAACGTCTATCTCTTCATTCCAAAGTACTACAGGTTGTTTCTGCCCCAGTGTGCGACAGATGAAAAAATAGCGTTCAAAAAAGTTGAATCTTAGTAAGCATGAAATACCGACCAAAGAAACTTATGCTGAAAACTAAACTTGCTGAAAACTAAAAAGCTAAAAATTATGTTTTTTTTAAATGTGCTTCTTTTTAGGATGAAAACACGAAGAAAGAAAATTTTATTTTGAAATTTCCGTGTGTGTTCCTAACTATCTGACATTGTAGATGAAAGTTTGACTTTGCGTTTCAACTAAAACATTTTTGAAAATGTTTTTTGACAGATTTTTAGAAGATTTAATCTGGATCCTTGTGGAACAATAAATAGGTTTCCACGTTTCATTAGTTTCATGATATTATTTAACTTATGACGACATTGAAAGTGATCTGTAACTGCCCTTTCGAGGATGGATTACTAATTGGTGAGCTCGTTTATTGCTTGTATTTCAAATGCGCAAAATATATACATATACACATCTTATAAGGACAACGATATGCATGTAACGTTTATGAATTTATTCTATAACACATTGATAGGTTTGCCATGTTACCAGGGTTTCCATCCTAATGCCATAAGATTTTTGTCGGATTGGTCTTCATGCCCAGTGAATCGCGGCGACTGATCATTTTCGACCGTAACTGCAAAAAATCCTCTGAGGCACCCTTCTTTCGGTACAACAAGAGCTTGTTGATGAGGAAAATAAGTAGCAGCGTATAGAAAACTTGACTATATAATGATTTTGGCATTTAATTATTGTTATCTATTTGTTAAACACTCAATGGAACATGTTAACGCATCGCTCTAGTAAAATTGAAGAACATGTAGGCTTACCAAAACGATAAGGAATGGAAGACATGTTGCTGTTTAAAAAAAATGAAATTTCAAAATTTCACCTAAGAAAATATCGAAACTGGAAAAACATGTTTCTCCGTAATATATAACAAATAGAAAACAATAAAAACATTTAGCTGTTTTATTTTGCAAATGAGTTAAAGGGAAATGATTAGCTCCACGGACTGGCCTACCGAACATTGTCAAACTTCTAGTAAACTTAAAAATGACAATTTCCCTTCATTGACATAGTTTAATAAAACAAAACTTAACTCATTTCTGGAGATTTAATTAGTAGCATTTAAATCTTTTCACACTATTAATCAACCACACTTCCTTATCCGAGTGGTAAGAGTCCGCGGCTACAAAGCAAAGCCATGCTGAAGGTGTCTGGATTCGATTACCGGTCGGTCCAGGATCTTTTCGTAATGGAAATTTTCTTGACTTCTCTGGGCATAGAGTATCATCGTACCTGCCACATGCAAAAATGGCAACTCAGGCAAAGAAAGCTCTCAGTTAATAACTGTGGAAGTGCTCATAGGAACACTAAGCTGAGAAGCATGCTTTGTTCCAGTGAGGACGTTAATGCCAAGAAGAAGAAGAAGAATTAACCACAATAATGGGATAACTGTTCTTCATTAGAATTTTAAATCTGGACGACTGCCGCTGATAAAACCATTTTGAAATTAGTGCCTACAATATTCAAAGTACTACTATAATATTGAGATCAAGTGATTGTTTCGGGTATGGGACTCGTTGTCAGTCCACGGCACGAGAAACATGTATTCTAACCACTACATCAGGTCAGTTTCCTTCAAAGAAAATACTTTTATCCATGTTTGATTTAGTCATTGATTGATTAGGCAGATGAATGAACTTTGGTTAATAATTGACATCGCACATCTAGAGCATGATGGTTTCGAATGATTCTCTGTTGTCAACTAAATTTTCATGCTAATCAGACGTGTAATTAAAACACAGAGCCTATTTCAATCTATTCAATATTCAACTTTTTATAATTAAAAATTATCCAAAAACGTATCAAAAAGATTTTCTATACCCTTATTTTTGCATAACATCACATTTGTTTAATTAAACTTTTTAATCACATTTCTATCTTCTATCTATCTATAATTCGGTGCTACTAAGGTATTGGTCACTTGGTCAGTTTATAAAATGTTTATGTGGCAAACTTGGCAAACAAGTGCAATCGTAGAATACACCAGCAGCTAATTTTCAGTGTACCGCATCACCATAAAAACCGTTTGATTTGATGTTACCATCAATATTATTGTGAAAACAAACTACAACTACAATTCATCACTTGCTGCCGGTCGCAGAAGAACAAGTAAACCATCTTACTTTCACCCAAATACTGTATAAACTCCATTACGCTCCGGTCCTGATCATCGCATCAATCCGCACTGCTTTCTCTATTTCTACTCTTATATCCAGGGGTAGGGTTCTCCTAAAACTTTATCCAGTAAGCGAGGGAAAGCAACTATCGTCGTCATTTTAATTTAGGCACTTATGCAAACGTTGCGATCACTATTGCGAAACTTACTTAGCATCACGGGTCCGAATATGTGAAAACTTTCTTCAAACAAATGCTAGTCTCGAAACACCGATTTCGACACGCAGAATGACTATTATATACAGGCTTTTCGCACTTTTCACAAGCGTATCTAAAAATGTCCCAACTGTCGCCAAAGCTAACTGAAGCTCAAACGATTTCCCGATGATCCGAAACCGACAGGAGCGGGTCCTGCGCTTATCGAGCGATAAAAGTTCAATACACAATTTTTCCCCAGCGCTGATTTAATTTATACGACGCGTTGTGCCTGGTTATCCTGCCCGGTCCTGGTTGACAGAGGGTGCATGCCTGGTGGTGGACACTTTATTTCTCCCTAGACGGTTGTCCTGGCGGCAGGCTCTCTCTATCTTACACACCCACGGCCACGGGATTGAGACTTATTCTTTTTCTCGCTCGTTACGACGCCCCTGAAATCCCCCACCACTGTGGAATTGGAGCAGCGATTTTTTTTTTCGCTGTTATTCTGGCTGGCTGCTATCGAAGGGTTGCGACGAGGAGCGTTGGAATATCAACCAAACAGTAGTCACCAAAGCTGCGAAAAAATCCTGTGACAGCTTTCCTTTTCACTGGTTTAGATTGCTTGTACCTACTAGGATTTTATAGAATACGTTTCTCGGACATGTGAATTGTTAGTACCTTACATACACCACATAACTCAATTAAAAAGCTACAAAATACTGATAAATCTTCTTCTTCTTGGCACTACGTCTTCACTGAGACAGAGCCTGCTTCTCAGCTTATTGTTCTTATGAGCACTTCCACAGTTATTAACTGAGAGCTTTTTTTTGCCAAACTTGCCATTTTCGCATTCGTATATCGAGTGGCATGTACGATTTTACTCTATGCCCCGATAAGTCAAGAAAATTTCCATTACAAAAAGATCCTGGACCGACCGGGCACCCAGCCATGCTTTTGCTTTGTAGTCGCGGACTCTAACCAACCACTCGGCTTTGGAAGACCCCGATGTGGAACTGAATTTGAGGGGCGAAAAAGCTCGAAAGGGGGCGAAAGTGCTGGTATGAAAGTAATTGAATACAACGTTATAAGTCTTAGGGCCGATTTCATCACCTTCGCTTAAGCCGTAAACCACGTTTACCCATATAGTTAAACTAGGTTTAGGGCTTAAGCGGTGGTGAAGAAACCGCTTATTAGTAGCATACATTTATTTTGATGGAAGATTATACTCCTTGGAGAATTATTAATTCCACATCTATCTTTTCACATCTTCTGCATCTCTAAGCATGCCGTTTTCAAATCATGTTAGACAAAACATGACGATTTTCAAAACAAAATGTTTGTGTAATGCATTCAGTTTTTTGTATCTTATATGAATTCTTTCACACGATCAGAAACTGAGTGTTTCCTTAAAGATGATGTAGTATTTCTGAGTATTTTGTTGTCATAGACATTTTTTTTCTATGTAAAAAATATATGCAAAACAAAAACAAGTATTTCAAAATCTTAAAAAAAAATGTATTGATTTCTCGTAGGAATTTTTTTTCGATGGTATTCAGTATTTCACGCACAACTTTATCGACACTACTCATTTTGAAATTTGTGAAAAAATGAAGGAAAAATCGGAATTACATAAAAAAAAAATCGCTTTTTTACGTTATGTTGCAATGAAATAGAAGTGGTAAAATTTTCTGAATTTCATACATATATGTTTTGGAATGGATATATTTTCATGTTTTTGAGTTTTCGAATGGATGAAAAGCGTTTTCAGGAGGGTCACTTGTCCAAAACTTATGGAAAAATTATTTTGATAATTTCAGATATAACAGGTGATAAAAATGAAACATTAACGAATCTCAACAAGATTTGAAAAGCAGGAAGAGGATCAATAGTGTATCGATAGTCACAGTTTTAGTGAAAACTGATACAGAAGCCAGTAATGCACGCAAGACAATTGAACATTGAAAATTATAAATAACAAATCAGTGAATTATTTTAATATTTTTCGAATATCGTAATATAAAGAGATATATCGTTAAGTTTTGCTGGTGATAGAATATAAATAAAAACAATAGTTTTGCTGACATTGAAACGTTAATTGATATGATAGTTATTTCATGAATCTTTGATGAAAGTATCATCTTATAATGAAGGCTTAGAGTACGTTTTCCTGAAATCACTTAGGACATACAGTGATTTTAGGAAAACGTACTCTAATCCTTCATTATGAGACGATACTTACATTATTTCAAAGAGATCAGAACTGATAAGGTGTTTGACTTATCTTTGCTTGGACCAAAATATATTCTTGTCTAGTCTGTCTGAACACCGATCATATATGCTCCAAAATAAAAAATGATTAACATTTTCATCACAAATATACTCGATTAATATATAATATATTCGACAAAAGTAGGCATTGAGTAAATGGGATACCAAGTTTGCATTTTATTGCAGTATGGGAGGGAACTGATATTTCAAAAAATCACTAAAATTCAAAAGTGCTTATTTGAGGCTGAAATTTTGTACAACTCATATCGCTTATTGGGTGAATAGTCAGAAAAAAAATCTGATAGAGATTTCGTTGCCACTGCATTATGCAGACATCATGTATACGCGCTTGATATCAAGAGCTTGAGATCAGCTTGCCATGAGCGCACTAAAATAATGGCGCGCTTGAGCACGTGCTATGGTGAGACACATTTTTTTAGATCTCATGTATCAATGTACACCCGATTCTGTTTTTGCACGGGGGATGCGTACCGTGCAAAAAAAGTTTTCAGTTCAAAATTTCAAAAACCGTGCAAAAAAAGTAACACCATTTCTCGACGTTTCATGCAAAAATCAGGTTTTGGCGAAAAAAAATGTATGGAAACTTTTTTTGCACGGCCGTGTAAAAAAAATCCGTGCAAAAACAGAATCGGGTGTACTAGCTCAAACGATCACATCTGCACTGGCTCATGCGTCGTCTCATGAGACAATCTCAACGTGACGTACATTTGAGACTCGCAGGCGATGGTTTCAGAAGCAAGGAAAAGGGATTAAACTGCCCGTAGGCGGTTTGGAAGGACTGATGCGGTTCAGAGTGGTTAAGATTCTAGCATTTGAATTGAAAAACTTGTGCTGGCCATCGAAGAAACACACGCATAGAACGAAGCCGTATACTTCCATGGGGTTATGGTACTAGGCAAACATAACTGCATAAAAGTACTCTCAGTAAGCGCATGTGATGAGCCCCACGAGACATCTCATGAGACTCGTTCACTAAGATAGATTTTGTACGTATCTGCATCTCGTGTCTTACATAATCTGTGAGCTGCGATATGAAATATCGCATGGCACACTAGCTCATTTAAGTATACATGAGAAATACGACACTCTGGCATTATGAGGCTCATGTATAATCTCAATGTGACTGTTATGCGGTTACAATTGCGAATGTGAAAAAACAACTTGGTATTTTTTTCGAATTTTCTAGAACAATCTCACAGATTTTAGTAAGTGGATCGAAAGTATTTGTTATTTGATGACTCTCCCCGGTATTAACTCGAAATTGTCAAAAATGTCGAATGTGACTGTTATGCAGTTATGGGCAGTATAGTACTCCATTAGAAAACTTGATAGTTTTATCAATTTTTGATACGCTTATGATAAGATGTAAGTAAGAATCTCAGCACAGTATTTTTTCTGTTCGGAACATAAACCACTGCGACCAATATTTGATCTATTGTAGTGTACCTATTCAAGGGGGCGAATGTCAAAAAAGTTTAGAAAACAGTTGTTTAGAACAATGAAAGGTTGAAAACCACTGTAATAAACAAATAATGTAGGATGATCCCTAAAAATCGGGTTTCTCACGTTAACTTTTTATACAATAATTTCTAGCAGAACTTTTGAGAGTTCTGTCTTCTGGCTGATCTTTCGACCTTGACGCTTGCTCCTACTGGGGCCAGCGACGAGGGCAGGATCAAACATGTCGCGCGTCGGTCTAGTAAGTGAAAAAGTGGCGTGATCGGTTAGTTCTTTTTGATCCTTTGACCTTGACGCTTGCTGCTGGGCAGTGCATCAAGAAAGCCAAGTTTTTTTTCCTTTTCGGGTCGCGCGCCTATTTTTTTTCTGAGTGCTTTTATATAGCCGAGCAAACGAGTGAGGCTGAGAGTGGATTGTGGCTGCACAGTGAAAGATAAAGGATCAATTGGTGAGCTCGTTTCAGAACAGAACACCCCTTTTTACCTTTATTTTTGTAATTAAAAAAAAAACTTTGAATGGTTCGACACTACAAGTGTAGACTTGCGAAAGGTTCACTTTATTCAACAAACTTTGGATGGTTCGCCACTGTAAGTGTCGGCATAAGAATAAGAGTGTTCTATGATGTTCCAACCAATCGAGTTTTTTGTTTCTTTTCAAATAAGTAAAATATAATAACACATGCTTTCGTCCTGACAGCTGTAGGAATGTTACATTTAGGTATTTGTTCAACAAACTTTGAATGGTTCGTCACATCAAGTGTCGGCATAATTTTCCACTACATAGAAATTGTTCATATCAGTTGAAAATATTATATTTACAAATAAGCATGTATATATCTCACAAATCATTATTTATTATGGTCTAATCGCTTATCAAAGTGAATCCTGTGACCCAACGATCCTTCCCATTAACAAACATCCCTCCCAGTAACCTTTGTGGAGATGCAGAGGCAAACACGGTCTCCAAACAGCAAAGGTTACACACTAACATTCCTTCCCCCAATCCCATCTGACTGCAAGGACGTGGCCGGCGCCGTTATTGACCCTGTATAAATAGAGGCACTGAATTATGCACATTGAAGAAGTTTATGGCCAATCCCAGCCGAACTTCTAGTTGATTCTTTGTGCATTTTCACTGACTTCGGTCAATCACGGAATAGCAACCATTGATATGTGTAGTCAGTCTAAGCTAAGCTAAGCTAAGCTAATAATTTCTAGCAGAACTTAAGGAATTTGCCTATTTTGACTGTAAAGACATAAATATTACACTGTTTTTCATGTGCAGTATGTTTTTTTAGAGTTCTTAAGCATTAACATTACCGCAAAATTTTGAAAAAACTATTTTATTTCCAAAAAGAGGTTAAAAAAATCTTATATTTGGTAGTCACCATCAAGCTAGCGAAGCAAAGTGGACACCCCCATGGGGCAGTATAGACACCTGAACGTTTATAGGAAAATTGTCTCGCGATCATTCCCCAAACTGTGGGTAAAATGAACAGGTTTGTGTTTTACGGTAATTATGCTATAAATCTATGCAAAACGTAGCACCATCCTTAATCCTCAGGCTAAGAAACTATTTCGACAACTCTAGCGCAATCTAGAACTGTCAAAAGCTGGAAAAATAAACAAAAACAAAGTACGCTTCTCCGTTTTCTCATATGATGTAAATTATACCTCGTGGAATTTAAGGTTTTTATGACTAAAATCATCAAAAATCTATTGAACTGCGTAGCACATCATATCTTTAAAGTATTTATGATAAGTAAACGGAAATTGAAAGAATGTTTATCTTCCTAAATCTTAGAACAAATGATTTGATTATGTTGATTCTTTGGGGGTAAAATGAACCACACGAGATGGGGGTAATATGAACACCATTGCAGGGTGAATACTCCCGGATTTTATTTCAGATGCCGAGAGTTTTCCGGAGAAAATACAAAGACAGACATCGATAGCCATCCAAATGGTCGCAGATAAACGTTCCATCGATTCCGGAATGTCTTTGAGATATGAATTGTTCATGTACCAGATGTCGAGAATCGTGCCGCAACCCGTTCAATTTAAATGGTGTTCATTTTACCCCCACTGCATGTTCATTTTACCCCCAGTATGTGTTCATATTACCCCCATTGTATGTTCATTTTACCCCCAAGTATATGTTCATATTACCCCCGTTGCATGTTCATTTTACCCACATGTTTGGAACATTGGCTCTGTTGAAAGACATTTTCAAAATTATAATAATGATGATAAAATTCTATTTCCATCACAATATTTCAACTTACTACATTGCATAAACATCCTTCTTCAATTCTGAGCTATTGAAAAAGAATTTGACAGCTTCATAAGCAAGGAAACATGAAAATTGCTTAGGGTGTTCATTTTACCCCCAGTTCCCCTACATATTCAGGAAACCAGAGTTGCATTTGAACGCGTCAAGTTTGCGTTCCAGTTCAAACTTTTGAACGAGGGATCAAGTAGGCTTGCTCATTGAGCAGTTCAAAAATCTGAACCCGTGCTAGCTGGAATTTGAACTTGAAATGAAAACTGTTTTCATCGCAGATACACAACATATTTCAATGCGGAAGATATTGAGAAACATTTAAAGTTCCATATATGTTGAGTGATATGAATTTATTATAGTCGGGTGTAGTTTTTTCGGGTTCTTTATTGCGCTGTTCACACCACATCGAACCGCACACTTCGAAAGTGTGACACTTATGTATAAAACGGCTGAGGGTGTCCGTGTGGCCTCTACGAAATTGTTATATTTTCCCCTACGGGATATTAGAACCAGCTCCTGTCATTTGACAGGTAAAGGAATCGCTGCTTTTTATTTTTAAGGGGGCATCAAATGACAATTTCTTCGTTGCTCACAAAAAAAACAAATTGAAGAGAATTTGTCCTTCTATAAACTGTTATTTACCCATTTACTTGTATACTCCTAGAAATCATGTAATTCTGAGCAATAACACACTAACATCAATTCCGTCGTAACGCACCTTATCATACCTCAATCCATTTTAATGCAATTTGACTAGTTCACGTGCACAAACCAAAACTGTCAGATTTTCTAAAAAAAAAGCCATATTATTTTAGCCACGCTTCATCAGTATCGGACATATTGTCGGTGCGGTAAAAAGTTAGAAATGGTTCCTCGCCGAAGTTGGATTTTGTTCAGAACCTGTGGGAGCAATCTAACTTCGGAAGTGGTGCATTCGATTCCCATCTGGATGCGCTCGAATGCGCCCTACTTCCGAAGTAGGGTATCTTGCATGGATTCCGAGTAAAATTCAAGTTCTAACGATTGACCGAACTTACCATATAACCAATTCGGGTCTACGCAAACAAAAAAAAAAAACACTCGCACTTACACGGGAAAAAATACTGTGGTAAAAATTACTATTTTAGCTGACTACGCCTATTCTTGAAACTACCATGGAATTTCAGAACAATTTACTATGTTTATGGTATTGTGGGCTTCATGGTCTTGCGGTTAGCGGCGTCAGTCGTTTAGGCGTATTGTGCCACGAAGTGTGGGTTCGATTCCCGCTCCAGTCGATGGAAACTTTTCGTCAAACGAAAAATCCATCATTGGGCTACTGGGTGTTTCGTGTTGTCCGTTGCCTAATGTTAGTGATCGTTCAGTCTGTGCAGCCTATGTGCTGAAGACGGTGTAAATTGTCTTTATTTCCCACCACCTTACTGGTAGATTTGACAGAATTTATTTTCGTCAATCTGATTTCGACTACAGACATGGTAAAATCAAGCGCATTTCTGGTCTGCTGAAAATTGTCGGTGCAAGCGCTTAAGTTAACCCCCTAAAATGGTAGTTTTTACCGTACAATTTTTTTGCATGTACGGAATACCTCTTGTAGAACTGTCAAAATGTGCAATAAATAAAGCAAAAAATATGTAGTTGCTGGCTAGTGTAGTGTGCTATTTCAATACCGAAAAAAAAAATAATGCGCTCTCGGGCTAGGCATTGGATATATATATAGAAAGCGTTGTGTTTGGATGGGCATCTAATTCTTCCGAAAGAGGTGCACTTTGCGAAAAAGAATCACGTGATTATTGAGCTGAAATCGAATTCAGGTTAACTTCTGCGTTCATGAGTCCTCTAATGGCGAAGGGGTAACGCCCCCTAACTAGAGATCAGGGAGTCGTGAGTTCGATTCTCACTGAAAAGACGTGTAACTTTTTCACAAAACTTCACATCAATTTGTCCATTTAATCCAATTGCAAACTATATGTAATGTTCAGCTTTTCGGTAGTTGTTAAACTTCTACTCGGCTGGTCAGCCGTAAACCACGATTCATAATTAAAAACAAGTAAAAAATATGTGTATCCTTGTTTTTCTTACTGAAAACCGAAGAAAACGGCCTCATGGCCGTGCGTTTAATGTCGACAGGCATTTAAGCGCATCGTGTCATGGGATGTGGGTTCGATTCCCGCTGCAGCCGTTGAAACTTTTCGTCAGGAATCTTTCACGGATGTGCCACTGGAGCTTGCTTGTCCAATGTCTAGTATTAAGTTACAGTCTGTGCAGCTAAATCGCTGAAGACGTGTCCGTATCTATTATAAAAACATCAGCAGCTTTGTAGCCGCGAATACCAATATGATGTTGACAATCATAAAGGGACCGTGATTTCTCTGGGATAGTAAATGAGATAGAATTTCACTACGCGGAGACGATATTCAACTCAATTTTGGGTTGTTTCAACGCAATTCCGTAGTTGAGCGCAATTACTTAATTTTGGTTAAATTTCCAAGGATGTGCAATAAGGGTGACTTTGAGCCATTATGTTTACAGAAAATTAAAACAAGAATAATGAAAAGAATGTGTTAAGCTTCAAGAGTACCATGACCACACAGTTACGGATCACCCACAGTTACGGATCACTTTGGCGTTCAACATCGGATAGTTCGCTCAAAACATAAACGTTGACGTAAAACATATTTTTTTTCCATGTCATACTATTTGTCTTCTACCATTTGTAATGTTAAGCACAACATTCAACCGCTGAATAACGGTGTTTTTGACAAATGTTTAGTTGGTCGGTTTCTGTAAGAAGTGTCATCAGCATTCATAAGCTCTCACAGATGGTAAAATTCAAATGTTATAGCAGAAAACATGCTCGATCGCTTCGATTTAGTATGAATTCATCTTTGGAAAACATTTTACTTGATTGTTGAATCTAAATACCGAATATTAGCACTTCTAACTAGTGATCCATAATATGGGCCAGGAAATGATTGTTTACCACGGTGATGGATCACTTCCAAAGAATGTAGATTTCTGCCATTTTAAGCATTGTATTCGACATTTTCAGACAATAGCACTAAGGATAAAACTCATAAAACATTAAGGTTTGTACATTTCATTTTCAAGTCGACAAAAATGTTTGGAAAACTTGGTGTGGAGCGAAAACAGTTCATGCCTTAGTTACTACAATGCAGTATCACAAAAAGGGCATTTTACCCTTGTTTCTAGCTCGAACTCTGCTTTTTTTTGCAGTAATATGTGACGCATTGTTAACACAAAACATGCAATACAGATGCATTGAGTTGAAAATCTCTTGATTTTGCGCACTGATCCGTAATATGTCGCAATTTGATCCATAATATGAACATTGAACCATAATATGGTTTTCAGAAACCGATACAGTTTTTAATTTTTATGCAATCCTATGTAAATATTACACTCAAAATAGTTTACAAACCGAAGTTCCAATTTGAAACGATTCAATTCGTGCTTTTAAATTACAATTTTACGTTTTTCAAGTTGTTTTATTGAATTTTATAGGTTGGACTCCACACTATTTGATCCATAACTGTGGGGTCATGGTACGTCATAAATTGCTACTAAATGGTCACAGATAAGTATTTTGAAGTTCATAACAGCCAATAGATGTATCGAAAAGGGCGGTCAAAGTTACCCTCTAGTCTTTCTGTTACCCCGCATGGCGGTACCGAGAATAGTCAAATGGTGTCAAAGTCGTAAATCACCATACCTTCAAAATCGGCCATTTGTCCGTTCGATCAGATCTTTTCGGTCATCTGTTCCTTAAGCAAGACCATATAAATATGTTACCGCCGTGCGGGGTGACATTGGGCCTAGGGGGTGACTTTGACCGCCTCTTTCGATGAATCTCATGGCTAGCAGGAACGCCAAAAAACTAATATACGATCATCTATTGGCTATTTGTAACGTATTCTTGAAGCTTGACACATTGTTCTCAATATTCTAGCATTAGTTTGCTGTAAAAATATTGGCCCAAAGTCACCCTAATGGACCAATGTCACCCCGCACGACGGTATATGAGATGTAGATGTGCTAATCCTAACAACGGCCCACATTTTTTAATATTTTCAATATTTGAGATTATTTATCATTTGAAAAATCTCAAAATTCCGTTCAAAATACATTCATTTTCCGAACTTTTCAATGAAGACTATTTGTAGAAATTTAACTGAAGATTCGTTGACAATTGGTGGCCCAGAGGTTTACTAAGAATCAATAGTGTTCCATACTCACTATTCAAAATTGCATAATCAGGTTATAACTTTGGTCCAGAAGTTAACATAACAAATTCCATAGTTAAGCGGAAAATAATTTCTATGCTGAAATTTAAGCTATTTCAGATTTATCAAGAATTGTTTACGTTGAAAAAACAGACATACAAATACAGGTTGGACTCGATTATCCGGCGATTCGATTATCCGGGATTTGATTATCAGTGATTCGATTATCCGGAATTTTAGACTCGATTATCCGGAGTATGTTTTTTGATATTATTGTTTTTCAGTTTGTATGCATACATTTTAAATAATTCAGTACTGCAACATACAATATAAATGGTTTAGCAGTTTTGGATGTAGGTAGGAAAAGAGGGGTTCGGAAAAGGGGTTTTTGTAGCTGGTCAAAAAAATTTTTTATCTTCTCAGTACCCCTAAAGATCCTAGAAATCATTTCTGGCTACGCCACTGCATTACATAAATGAAACAAAAAAAAAATATTTAAGTTCTTTTATCGCAGATTTTAATTTTTCTTTTAGTGATTTGATTATCCGGAGTGAAAAAAATCGATACTCCGGATAATTGAGTCCGACCTGTATTTGCATAATGTCTAATTGACAAGTAGTTTCATGTGCTTAAAAATGAGCAATATGTACCTACTTCAGAATATGATAGGGAGGTGATCCTCTTCGAGGCTCTTTTTAGATTAAAGAAAACCTAAAATAAAAAGAACTGCGAATTTCTCAGTAAAATAATTTCTGTTTAAAGGCAAAACGTTGAATTGGTGATCGATTTTTGAAGGTACATTGTTAATTTTGTTATTTGTACCAGGAAAATATGTTTTGCGCTTAAAATCAACCAGTAACTCGTAGATAGCGAAATTTCGAAGACATCGTAATCGTGTGAAAGTGTATACCTTGCCTCCCGTGCTGTAGTTCCTCTACAGAAACCTTTTCGTCGTTATCCTTTTCTAGTGCGAAGCTTCTACAGTTCCACTAACCGTGTTCTCGAAAGAGTATTGGACACTTTTTCACACACCAATGCACGTATCAACTTTCGCGCGAGCGGTTATACACCGAATATGGCGAATCGCGGAGAAAAAAATGTCACTAAGACGTAACGTGTACACCTCGTTTTCTCCAGTTTCCACTACTTGCTGTAGCACTTGGCGAGATTCATGTAGAAAAAAACCGTCACCAAGCTCTAGTAACGTCAGCCAAACAATCGGCCAACCGACCACCAGCAATAACGCTGCTCTTTTCCACTACCTAATGCACTTCCTCGAGTTTTTTTCGCACACTTCGTCCGCTGTAAAGACGTTTGCTAGAGACCAGGAAAAAATGCGGCCCTCTATATCCGGGGTATCCTGCCTGGAGCCTGCTGGACTGTTGTATAGTCTGAAGCACTAACTCTCACTACCGCAAACCGGACTCACCGACACACGAACCGGGATATTCTGCAGCAGCAAATGAAGTAAAAGTGGCCCCTTTTGCCGAGTGGGACACAAGTCCTCTTGTGAAGACGATTCCGGGGTCAAGTGCGCCACCGAGCATGCGCAAGGATACGCCATTTTCCAACCCGAGCTGGCAGGATAAGGGAAAAATCCTCTAACGAGGGTGTATGGCATAAGCTCCACCCAATTTCCCACTGCCATTGCGCTTTTCGACTTTAACGCGAAGTGCTTTCAGGGGAAAGTTTTCTCCGCTTTTTGGCAAGGATATAATATAATATACCGTGGAGCATTCCTTCTTTAGCTGTTGCCGTTGGTTATACCCGGAAGAAAATGGGGACTACATCGGTCGGTCGGTGGTTTGAGTGAGATTGTAAATGATTATGCAGTAGGGTGACGCAGTAATCTTTCCAATCAGATTCATTAAGGTCCTTTATATGATGCAATTCAGAGTCAAAAGTCAACAAACGTCTCGGTTAGGGTGGTTCTCGATACGGCATGTTGGATATTATAGTGAATTTATGATGAGCAATTAATTCGATGCTCTAGACAAATTTTCCGACCAAATCGAAGCAGCCTCTAGCCCAGGCAGGAATCAAATTCAAGTGAGAAAACAAAAATGTCGCCTATCGTGACCAGTTGTTGCGGAACTAGCAGGATTTATACAGCAGATCTTGAACTTCAGTGGAATCAAGGTTCCTTCCAAATCGCAAAGAAAGGAGACTGTCGTGTTTTGCCGGAAACTCTTAAAGATCGCGAACTTCTTGTCAAACATCCTGATGAGAAGAAGCACATTTTTTTACTTATGACGACAAAACTGAACGTTAGTTCAAGGTCGTCTTGGGAGGTCTCTCAAGTGACTAGAAGTCATCTTCTTCTTTTTTCTGGCGTTACGTCTCCACTGGGACAAAGCCTGCTTCTCAGAATAGTGTTCTTATGAGCACTTCCACAGTTATTAACTGAGAGCTTTCTTTGCCGATTGACCATTTATGCATATGTATATCGTGTGGCAGGTACGAAGATACTCTATGCTCTGGGAATCGAGAAAATTTCCTTTACGAAAAGATCCTCGACCAGCGGGATTCGAACCCACGACCCTCAGCATGGTCATGCTGAATAGCTGCGCGTTTACCGCTACGGCTTTCTGGGCCCCATAGAAGTCATCTGAAGAGGTCAAAAATAGAACAAATGATTTACTTGGATTTTCCCTAGTACAAGTTAATCATTATAAAAAACACTCAATCCGGTAGTCGTCGGAGAAGACTTTCTGAAAAACATTATTTAGTTCATTTTAACAAAAGTGATCTAAGTAATATTAAAGCTTTAGAAAAAGCAAGAATTATGTTCGATGTCCGTGTGACAAGAGAACATTTCCAAAAACCTGGATGAAATTTCCAGAACCTCACTCAGTACTGTCGGTGCCGAAAGTGGGGTCATGGTACTAAACATTGCCCCTTGGATGCTGAACGTATCATTTGCGGAGGTTCTTCTCACGCTAAGGGCGTCTGTTCTGTGAAGAAAGATACCAAAAAGTTTGAATGCGCACAATGCGGGGCAACCATACGTCTAATTTTTGGGATTGCCCTTCTGGCAATCGAATTTTTCAGTAAACAATCCCTTGCTCAATAATCATACTCTGATGGGTATGATAATCATGCTCATTCACAAGCTATTTTTTCCCTCGGGTACCCGTTCGATTTTTTAAATTTCGAATGGCACCCAAGGAAAATCCTATACCAATATTGTAATTTATGTTCATCCCCTTTTCTTCCTAAGGTTAACGGTTCGAATTGTTTCAAATCAAATGAAAATACCCCTACCGCTGCAGGTAACTTCTATTCCGCCTCTTCATCAACCAATAATCCTAACAGAAAATCATCAGAAAATACACCAACTTCTAGTAACATGTCTCCCTTTGATGTTGATTTTCTAACTGAACAATTTAATCAACGATTGATGCAATGTTCAAAACCGTGGCTGAAGCAGTCCAAGTTGGTGTGAAATTTACTAATAAAATTATTATTGGATGACGTTTCTCTAATGGATTAAAATATTTTTATTAAATACTTAAACTTATTTGAAACCTGGGTCCAAACAAACTTTTTAGATTGTCGTGATGATCGACTAGATGGAGCATGTGAAGGAGTTACTATCATCATTAATAGGCGCATAAAATATCAACTTTGTTCATCATTTGAAACTAAAGGTTTTGAAACATTGGGTGTTTCTTTTGAAACACAGCTTGGTAAATATACTTTCATCTGCCTATTTGACTTTTCAATGCACTAGCCAGCAATTTAATTTGCATCGAACTGACTTGTAGAAATTGACTCACAATAAGTCAAAATTTGTTGTCAATGGTGACTTCAATGCAAAGCAATTCCAATGGCAGAGTTTTATTTGATGTGTAATAGCCCTAATAGCCCTACTTCCTCTTCTAGAAACCATTCTACGATTGATTTGGCCCTAACTGACTCTAGTCCCCTTTGTAGACAACTGGTTACTCACGCTGATTTTGATTCTGATAATGTCCCTGTTAAATTTCAAATATCCCATGAAGCGATTCTCAATCCTATCAGCTCCACATTCAATTATTTTCGAATTGGTTGGAATACATATGAAACATATATCGATAGAAACCTTGATGTTAACATTTCTTAGCAAACTAAACGTGATATTGACAATTCTCTCGAAACTTTAACTAATTCCATTATTGAAGCAAAGGCCATTGTAATACCAATATGTGAAGTAAAGCTGACGTGATGAACAACTACTCCCTAGACTTCCCCAAAACACAGATGATCTGAAATTCAAAAAGCGTGTACTTACTTGTTCGATTTTGCGGCATTTGATAGCTCATATTGGTAACCACGGGCGAAAAGAATCCACACCTATAACAGCATGATGGCGCGCAGGAACAAATGGTACGGAAAAGAGAAAAGATCACACACATTAATTATTCATTTCTTCAAGAAATTGTTCTTTCATTCCCATTCTGAGCTAGCACGCGGGTTCGGAGGGGGAAGAGCGCTGTTTTGTTATTCCAGGCTTGCTATAGGATTCCCCATCCGTTACCGCGTTGCTGCTCAGTGGAATTCGATGCCGGTGTGTGCCTATATGTTTGATGGTGTTTTTATTGCATTTAGTACTGTTCTTTTTCAGCTGGAATTGTGCGGTGTTTCTACGCTTTTCTTCACTTGATACCGGGTGATGAGACGCATGTGCATGTTGTTGTTGTTCTTATTTGAATAGCAATGCATGACAAAAAATCTTTTGCTGGACGATACATTGGTATAGCAGATCGATTCCACCAAAAAGGTACATGATTGCAGGTAAAGACAGCACCATGTTGGATGTAGTTTAAAATTAGCTTACTTTGGAACACTTGTGGCATACAATAGAAGATGAGAGCGATCATTTGCTGAACATTACAGTAAGGAGAAGATGAAGAAAAGACCAACTTTAAATTTTTGATAGCACAAATCTGAAGAACCAGGCAGCCATTCATGCAGCAAATGTTATCAAATGGTCACTCTGGAGTGGTAGCCAATCGATCAAGTTTACAGAATGAATGGCTATCTTATTCGCCAGATTTTTGCTTCTGAAAATGTAAAGTTTGGCTTTGATTTATCCTCACCTTAATTTTTCATATCTTACGTAGGAACAGAAGCCTCATACTACGTTAGGATATGATGAGAAATTTTGGTTCTTCTACTTATTTCGCAGTGTGCTTGAATTATGCTTTAGTCTATCATAGACATTTTTGATTACGTATGAGAAACAAATCATACTCTAAGCAGGAAATCACTGGAGGTATTCCTTGACTTAAGATAAGACATTCTAAAAAAATCCCAATTCTAAAATTCTGGCGAAATCCTGGTGAAATTCCTTTTGAAATCCCTGATGAAATTCCTGAAGAAACTAATAGTGGAATTTCTGGGATCTCTGGTAGAATTTTGGAGGAATCCCAACTGGAATGCCGAAAAGTTCTTGATGAAATCTCTGAAGAATAACTTGGTTAATTTGCTGGAAAAATCCCTTGAATTCCTAGATGAATCTTTGGATGAAATCACTGGCAAAATTTTTGAAGAAATACTTTGCAATTTTCGGCGGAATCCCTGATGCAGGGCTGGTAGTGAAAAGTGGCACCGAAAAAAGTTATTTAAGTGAGCCGATTTGAAAAATAAGTGACTAAAAAGTGACTTCCGATTCTCGAAAAAGTGACTAAAAGTGACTTGAAAATCAAAACGTACAGGTCAAACAAATCATTAATAGAAAAATAAAATCTTCAATTGAAATTGTCAAATCACTAGAGAGACGGCTAAGGTAGTTGGGCATTACAAATTTTCATAGGTAGTACGGCGCATATTGTGGCCAAATATGAGATCTGTAAAACCTCACTGCCGAAGTGAATCAAAAGAGCCAAGAATAGGATCCGGCTCCCTATCTATGGTAAATGCTTATTAAAACGAGTTTCGAAAGTGAGAACATTTGTACCGCAAAAATTGAACCATTTCGTGTGAAATGTTTCCCATACCAAGTAGAGTGTCCGGAATTTCAAACTGTCCGTAATATGAATCGAAACGATATTACCAAAGAATTTTGTTTTGTAATGTAAATTTTAATAAGAATTTATCGTTTTATATTAAATAAAAATTTTGTAATTTCAGATTTTTATTCAAACTTCCAAAAAATGTCATTTTAAAAACAGCTACAATTGAATTAATTGTAAATTGTGTAGATTCTGAAACTTTTCCATGACTTCAAGTTGATAAGAATTTAAGATTTAGTTTAGAAAAATTATAAGCATACAGGTGAAATTCGATCAATAACAATATTCACAGAATAAACATTTCTATTTCACTTCATAAGATTCCCTTAAAAAGGCGCGGTCTATATGTTTCACAACTAACGCTGCTATCTAATAAGCTAAGTATTCTGTTTTATTCAAGAAAAGTAAAGACATTTCTTGGCTGAATGGATCAAGAAATTTCTTACAGAGAGTCCCATTTAAAAAGACATTTCTTCTCAACTGCGTACTGGGATCAAAGAAATGTGATTTTTTGACAATTTCTTGGAAGAAATTTTACACGCATCGAGATAGGCGATTACATTTCTTCTTTACTTGACATTGGGGGGTTATAGTCGGTCAAATTCTCTTAAACGACGCCATAAAAATCACTTTAACTCTATGCATACTCTTGTCAAATTAATCTCAGTGACCCTCGAAAAGAGAGTGGCACTTCATTTTTTTGAAGAAAGCATGCATGATTCCATGAGCGATTCAATGGAAACAATAAATTGTGTGAAGCATTTCTGTATTACCATTCTTAAGTTTTAATCCATGAATATCTGTTTTCAAACGAGTTTCGAAAGAGGCTCAATTAAAATGTATTCCTAGAAACAATTGATAAAATATATTCATATATAAGAAAAATGGATGTATACTTTAGTCAAAGCCATTTTGAAAGGTTTGGTTTGCAATTAAAGTCTGTCCTTAGAAGTATGATAAATCTTTATTCTTAAATAGAACATTCAATAGTTATTCTTTGTTTTACGATTTATTGATTTTCAGCTATATTATAGATATTGTGAAATTTTTAGGAGCCAATGTGCTTCATAATTGGATGGATTGGTTACGAGTTTCGAAAACAAAGAAAATCATTGGAATGCATGTTTGAAAACGTAGTATTGGAAAATAGAAGATAAACATTTAATTATCCACCACAAAATATAAAAACTCCTACTAACCCTTCAGTCGTCGCGCTGGTGAAAAAACCTCGCTTTACGATCACAACAGCAGCGTGGTGGTTCTGACGATGGTCAACCACGCGACGACTGGAAGGTTAAATTAAATTGCACAAGATATTCAAAAAGGATAGTAAACATTTAGTTTTGCAACAACAAGCTTACACCATACTAATAATAACTTAGATACTAATACAAACTACATGGAACTCAATGGGAGATTAACTTTTTTCACAAGAAAACTATGAAGCAATAATTTGATACTGAAATTACGTTGTACTTGTGATGACCTACCTTAAAAATTAGTTTGAATTGAAAAATAAAACTCAATTTTATTCCGAAATTTTTGCTCAAAATAGTTGAAAAAAGTGACTTTTTGACGAAAAAAGTGACTTTAGTTGAAATGGCTTCAAAAAAGAGACTTTAAAGTGACTGGCTTCAAAAAAGTGACCAAGTCACTAAAAAGTGACTTGCTACCAGCCCTGCTGATGGAATCCATAGATAAATTTCTGGAGGAATTTCTTGTAAAAATTCTGAAGGAGAATTCTTGGAATCCTGTGTGCAAATTCAGGGGGAATTCTTCGTGTAATTTCTATGAAAATACCTGGGAGAATCCGTTTCAAGTATCCGGTAGCGCTCAGAAGTTATGATATTTTTACTTTTAAATGAAAGATCGCGAATTACTATCCATCGAATACATTATTTTATCGAATGTTCTTGATTTGGCATGATTATCTGGATATAACCGTTTTTATGATTGGTCTTTATCTTGACTTTTTTGTAATCTGTAAGAAGAATCATAAATATTGAACTGCCGGATGATACTATTATATGATGTTCATCTGAAGATGTTTATATTACGCCTAACCGGAACTTTTTTTGAAATAGGTATTCAAGAATAACCAAAACCAATAGTCCATGGCATTTTGCTGAATCCAGCAAAAAATAATATGATGAGTAGTTTTCGTAAAGTGAGATCACTCACATTATTTAAATTGTTGGCAATTCATCACATTTCGACAGCAAGTGCTAATTATTTGAATTAAATTAAACAATTCAGATCAAAAACACCGACACATCACGTCATTGTTCCGCGATGGATGAAATGGTTTACGGAAAGTTGTTAATCAAAGCGGCAGATCAACACATTTTGAATTGGATATGTATAGACGCAAAGCTAGGAAGTCCATGTGTTTTTTTTTTAGCCGATCTGACTTTATGAATTTGAAATGAAAATGGCATAAATGTTGTTAACAAGCTGCACTTAACCCATATCCGCCCAGCGTCCTAAAAATAGGACAGAAGCCCCGAACGCCCAGCGTCCTATAAATAGGACAGTACTTGTAGTGCAAATATCCGGAAAATAAAGAGGTTTAGGAGAAAACTGTCTTCTGCAAAGTTGATCACAGGACTGCTGACTTCCACTTGGTAACTAATTTAATTCAGAATTAACTCACCAGGTGGCGCACAGACGCCAACAAATGTCGCATATATAAGCAACATATTAAACACCTTTCCAGCGTACAAATATTTGCTTCGTTTATATCTCAGTCCAGCGATGAGATACAAAATTGGTGTCTTCGACCAAGTTGAACAACTAAATAATATCTATTCACATAGAACCTTACAAATTCGGAAAACACTCCCAAGATGGTGCTAGTGAGCCAAAACTTTATTTGCTTATATCTTAGCCCAGTTATGAGATACAAAAATGGTGTCTTCGACAAAGTTGAACAACTAAATAATACCTATTCGCATAGAACCTTATAAATTCGGAAAACACTCCCAAGATGGCGCTAGTGAGCCAAAACTTTATATGCTTATATCTTAGCCCAGTTATGAGATACAAAATTGGTGTCTTCGACAAAGTTGAATAACTAAATAATACCTATTCGCATAGAATCTTACAAATTCGGAAAACACTCCCAAGATGGCGCTAGTGAGCCAAAACTCTATTTGCTTATATCTTAGTCCAGTTATGAGATACAAAATTGGTGTCTTTGATAAAGTTGATTAACTAAATGAGAACTATTCGTCTAAAACCTTATTTGTTCAGAAAACACTCAAAAGATGGCGCTAATGGTCGAACATTTTATATCTCAGTTCAGTGATGATATACAACGTTGGTGTCTTCGACAAATGTGTTTAACTGAATGAGATCTAGTCACCCGAAAACTTATTAGTTGGGAAAACACTCACTAGATGGCGCTTGTGAGCAGAGATTTTATTTGCTTGTATCTCAGTCAAGTTATTAGACACAAAATTGATGTGGTCGACAAAGTTGATCAACTAAATGAGACCTATTCGACTAAAACCTTTCGGAATACACTCAAAAGATGGCGCTAGCGATCGAACATTTTGATTGTTTATATCTCAGTTCAGTGATGAGATACAACATTGGTGTCTTCGACAAATGTGTTCAACTGAATGAGATCTATTCACCCGAAAACTTATTAGTTCGGAAAACATTCACTAGATTGCGCTGGTGGGCAAATATTGTACTTGCTTGCATCTCAGTTCTGTTATGAGATACAAAATTGTTGTCTTCGACAATGTTGAACAACTAAATGATACTTAGCCACATAAAACCTTATAACACTCACAAGATGGCGCTAGTGGGCAAAGATTTTATTTGCTGATATCTCAGTCAAGTGATAAGATACAAAGTTTGTGTCATGGACAATGTTGAACAACTAAATGAATCCTATTCGCCTAAAACCATATTAGTTCGGAAAACACTCACAAGGTGGCGCTAGTGGTCAAATATTTTATTTTTTTTATATCAGTCCAGCGATGAGACTGAAAAAAATCGATCTCTTGAAATTGGTATCTTCGACAAAAGTGTTCAACTAAATGTGATCTATTCGCCCAGAAACAAAGTTGTTTGGAAAATTTTTCCAAGATGGCGCTAGTAGACAAATATATTATGTACGTCTATCTCAATCTAGAGATTGGATACAAAGTTAGTGTTTTTGACAAAGTTGGAGAACTTAATGAGACCTATTCGTCTGGAAACTTATTACTTCGGAAATCACCTAAATGGCACTACTGGACACACATTTTATTCGCTTATATATCAGTCCACTGATTAAATCTAAAGAAAGCTATTCGCCTAAAACCTTCTTAGTTTGAAAGTCATTCTCATGATGGCGCTAGTCGACAAATGATTTATTCGCCTATATTGAAGTCCAGTGATGAAAAATTTGGTATCTTCGAAAACGATGATCAACTAAAGGAGATATTTTCGCAAAAAAAAAACATATTAGCTGGGAATTGCTTTTATGTACGAAACATCAAGGAAACAACCAATAAGAAATTGGTCTGACTAGATCAAAACAATGGATACTTCGATTTGAGCAATTCGAGCAACAATCGCTTATTTTGGATGCAATGCTCCTTACATTTTTAGATGAAACTTGACACCATTTAGATCTTTTGATTTTTTGAAGGGAGTGAAGAACGAAAAAAACGACAAATTGACTTATCCATCCATGAACTGAACTCCAAGGGTGAAGGGCGGCTGTCAAATGAGAGTAAAATTGAATAGCCACCAACCTAAGTCCAGAACCAGTTTTATGACTTAAACGTGGAAAAGTAAAAATTATTATTCGCAAAATTACACGTAATAAATGCGCTTGAAAAATATTGTTTGCAAGCAGTTATTTACTACGCGCTACTGCAGTGCGTTGTTGCCAATTTAATCAGAAAATTCTACTTAATTCCCAAAATGATTTTTTCGAGAAAATTGATTACGCCTTCGCCATTGTTTGGTCGTAGTGTTATATGGCTGTTTACTTTTTACAACCAGCGACGCGGTACCAGTAAAGAGCCTTCCTTGCTGAACTCACTCGGTCCAAGAATTGTGACATTTGAGCGGGCACGCTTCAGTATACTTCCCAGGTATTCTGGCCAGCTCTAGTGTCAAAAACATTGGACCGCGTGGATTCGGTTCTATCGGTGAATAAGACTATATGCATCAGTGATGCAGTAACTTCAACGATATAGTCGAATAATGTTGGCTTCAAATATTCACATCTGTAAAGCATGTAATAGTTGGAGTCCAATATTTGACTGTCATTGCACTGAAGGACTAACTTTTGATCAGCACTAACGAAATTCTGATATTGCCAAATATGTATTTCGATCACTGTCAGAACCGAGTCACATCCCAGACAACCAGAAATCGCATGAAAGTTCACGTTATAACTCGTTTATTCACACTAATTACATCAAACTCGCAAAACACCGTGGATAAACTCGTCAGATTGATGAGTTTCCTCGTTTAAAACACTTTTTTTTCTGAGTTCATTTGTACATTTTGCTTCGTCCCGTATACTCGTACAAAGTAAGTCGAATCAATTCGTAGCAGCTGTCAAATCAACATTTATTATCATATGTTAAGTCGCATAAGATCACAGGTTAGTTCGGTAGAATATGTATACACTCGCAATGTATGTTATTATTCATCACATAATATATGCACGCATATCGTCTCCACTTTTGTACGTAGAAGGCCTTTTCGCGACATCCTATAAGTGAAATTTTGCACATACAAAGCCTCCAGGTGATTTCGTTATACGTACATTTTGGTTGTCTGGGATTGTATACTAATAACTTGACCCGGAAAAAAATATTTTGATAGTTATGTTTCCATTGTCAGCTGGCAAGTTTTAAATAATCTTTTTGAAGACTATTCTGAAACATCTGTAAGTTTTTTTTTGTAAATCAAAATATTTGATGTTAGATTTTATTTTGTTTTTGGAATAAATGGTTGAAAATTGAATTGAAGTCACTAAATGATTTAGTTCTGGCATGCACCTTTCGCCTCTGAAAATTATATTCTTTATGTTGCAATTTCTTTATCAGGGTACGTCCATAAATTACGTCACGCAAAGTTTTGCTTTATTCATTTACTCAATTTTCCTCTGTATCACACTTTTTGTAAGGATTCCCATTTTTAAATTGGTAGCCACGTTTCATTGTAACCCCCTCCTTCCTCTTCTGTACGTGACGTAATTTATGAATTACCCCTCACCAGCATTTTTTTCAACTTGTTTACATTATAATGGGTCGAACTGCATGAAAATATATTTGATTAATCTCGAAAATAAACTTATAGAACAGCTAGATATGGACGACACACTTTCAAGAATTTTTTTGGATCCCCACCATAGACTTGAAATTTTTTGGTGAAATAAGGTTTAATTTATGGGAATACGACAATGAATAACGAAAATGGAGCTGAATTCCAATTGTGAGATACCTTGGGCGTTAACGGGTTAAACTTGCTGAATGTAGATCTGTAATTTTTTAAGATGAGCATTTATTAAAAAAACGTTACAAACCCAAGTAACCATGGAGCATTATATCATTGCTTATATAAAGCAGCTGCATTGCCGTAAGCCTACCATTGAAATAGTTCAAAAATGGAAAAAGGCCCTGATATAGTTGAAGTAATGCAATAATGTTTTTAAAGCAACCAAGCAATTCATAAAGTAAAGCAATGTCACATCAGTATTGTTGATACAGTGAAACCTCCATGAGTCGATATTGAAGGGACCATCGACTCATGGAAACATCGAGTCATGGGACAGAAATCCTTTGGAAAGCTGTATCGAGGGACCATCATAGCAACCATGAAATTTTATTTCTAGTATGGTTCCATGAGTCGATATCAAGTCATGGAACATCGACTCATGGAGGTTTCACTGTATGCAGTAGAATACGTGCAATGTTATAATGCTTGGTGTTACTTGGGAATATTCACCCAATTGAATATAGAAGAATCGACTAAGCACGATCAAGATCAAGTAGACGATTACTATGAAAAACAAATTATGCCTTAGAGAAAAACAAACAAACAAGTCATGTACTGACTTGATTACAGAAATTTTAACCGAATTGCAATTCCTTTCAAGGATGCTAAACATTTCGTTCGCGTCACAGACATTCAGTTTCTTCTCGTTTTCGGACATCTAATATATTTTCTTAATTCACATATTTCATTTTTCAAAAACTTTCGCTTGCATAAATATAATTGAAGTTTTCAAAGGTGTAATCAACTTTGTTGACAAAGCTAATACTTTTTTTTTGTGTTTATTAGTGACACTTCACACCAATTGCGTATTACAATTTCATTCACAATTTCACATACGATCTTGTTCACGTAGATACTTTATTAACTTTTCTTTCCTTTCTTTACTGTTAGTGCTTCTTTCACTGTAAGAGTATCGATGTCGTATCGTTTTCTTTCGTTTTCATACTCTCTGCAGTGTAAGATTAGGTGTCGAACATCCAGTACGGTTCCACAAAACTCGCAGGTTCTTTTTCAGGAGGAGAATATGTGTGAGCCGCTTGTGGCCGATTCTCAACCTCGTTAACACGCGTTGGTAGGCCGCATTGCCACTGTCTAACCATGTCTCACGCTATGTCTGAACCAGACGATTATAAAAATCGAATGAACATCGGATTTTTTCTTGCTAGAGTTTAGTATTTAGGTTATATTTTCATAATCGGAAAGTTTTAAAATATTCCATCGGTGAAATTTTGATTTTTTCCACTTTTTAGCCATTTTTCATACTAAATCCCATGAAAATCAGGTATTCGACGCATTTCCGCCCATACAAAATGTATGGAAAGAATTTCACCGATAGAATATTTTAAAACCTTCCGATTATGAAAATATAGACCAAAATACTGATCTCGAGCGAGAAAAAATCCGATGTACATTCGATTTTTATAATCGTCTGGTTCAGACATAGCGTGTGTCTCAGTGTAGTTTTTTTAACTCCCTCAGCTTGTTCTCTCTAGTTTCGAACCATTGATAATCCCATTGGCGCTGAATGGTTTCTCTTAATGCCCTCAGAGCATCTTGCCGGGGATAGGAATGTCAAAAACCGATTGGTGTCTAGCCATGTTGGCCAAGCGATCAGCTTCGTTATTGCCGGTTAAGCCGGCATGCCCCGGGATCCAACAGAAACGAACATTTTTGTTTCGCACTAGGTGCTCGATCTCTTGAATCCACGGGTGTTTGGAAGATCCGGCTCCTACCGTATATTCACACTTTGATCCGTAAATGTATACGACGGTCAAGTTGTGGAAACGAGTCGAATATAGTTGCTGAACGACTAGGTGGACTCTCTCTCTCTCTCTGGGTCACCGGCTCGAACACTCCTCTTCACGTCCCATACAATCGAAGGTTTACGACCGTTCAAAGCACGGTCGCCTTGTCTCATAAGATGGTCGACAGCAGGGAGTGCCGTGCCTGTGATTTCCTCTAGACCAGTGATTCCCAAAGTGGTCGAATTCGCCCCCCTGGGTGTTATATCTCTAATCATGGTCATTTTAAAAATATTTTAGACAACTTTACATGATTGTCAAACACAACATATTTGAGTTATTCATTGAGCTTTTTGAATAAGATTTGAAAGTTAATCATTAGAAGATTTGGAAGTTAAAATTTCTGGCATTCAGCCTTTTCCAACAAAAATCTACAGTATCATTTGTGATGTTTTTAATCATTTTATAAACAAATTTTGGAAAATTTAGCCTATAAAAATCGCGTTCCAGCGATGCCAAAGCCAAAAAAACTCTATTTATAAATAGATTTGAAGAAATTTTAGAAATGCGTTGGATTTATACCTCCAGAACGTCCGGAAAATTCGAGTTTTTCTTGGTGTTAGATAAACACCCTTTTGATAAATTGAACGGATAATTGAGCTGAAAAACATTCTGGATTTTCATATAATTTTCAGGGTTTTTGGATTGGATAAAGAAAAGCGTTAGAAACGTCAGGCATTTATTACTCACAATTTCTGAAAATTATTTCAGTAATTTAAGAAATAGCAGATTAACAACAATTCACAGGGTGAGATCTTTCAAAAACGAACAATGGCGAACAGAATCATTGCAGTTCACCCAAATATAACATATTCATGTGAAAATAAAAGGTTATGGTTCAGTTTTGGAGAACTTCGCCCCCAACTACGTCACAAGGCGCCAAATTACATTTGTTAAGTTGAAACTGGACCAAACTTTTGCAGACTAAATCAGTAGCCTGTAATGTACGCAAGATATTTTTAAAATCGATATTTTAATTTACAGTCAAGGCTACCGATATTGAAAAAAAAATTTTAATTGTACATAATAGTTATTGTATTATGATTCTATGGATATGCGCGTCAAAGAAATTTTTTGTCCTTATTAAAATATTTGAATCACATATCAGGGGGGCGATTCCAGATTAATATTGGCCTCAAGGGGGCGAAAGTTGAAAAAGTTTGGGAAGCACTGCTCTAGACGATCCGAAGTGCGCCGAATCAAAGGGAGGGCGTTGTTTCGGTTGTTCTTTGATAGAATGCGGATGGCTGTCTCGCATTGCACTGAACCGCTAACAGCTCGAACGGTAAGGTTTTGGCCATGACCGGAATTATCGGGCAAGTAACAAACGCTCCAGAAGCATACCGGACCATTTTATTATAAGCAGAGGCAAGGATCTGCACTGTTGCTGGTCCTGCTCGGCTCAATCCGATACCGTACGTCAGTTTTGCAGCTACTAACGCCGATCCGACTTGCAGCAGACTTGTCCGATTACCTCGCGGTAGTTTGGCGCCGATCATCTGGAGTATTCGCAGACGTGACTCACATGCTTTCTTCACCATTTTTGCAATATGATTTGAATGTCAAGGTACGAGCGAGAGTGAACAGCCAGGAACAGCGATACATTGATCCTTGCGGCATACCATTTTCCAGCTTGTGTTCACTGGACGTGTAACCCAACCCAACGAAACCTGGAACGTTCGCTCCGAGAGGAAGCTTTGCAGAAGGTTCATCATCCGACCACGTATCCATGATTTCAGGGTACGACGTATACCGTGTCGCCAGGTAGTATCGCCAGTATGCTTTTGACAGATCCAGAGACGCTATCAAACAGTGCTCATCGGCGTTCGGTATCGATCTCTCCAGTTCGGCGAAGTACGTGTCGGTACCGCGTCCCACACGAAAAGCGTGCTGACGCTTGTCTAGTCGTTTAGCAAATACTGAATAATTTGCTGATACTAATCCGAAACGCGAGTTAGGTATATTTTAAGTGGTGTTAACTTAAGTGTGATCTACTTAAGGCTAAGTAGTCCGTCATTCGTTTTGGCAGCCATGTTGACATTATATAAACACTTATTAAGGATTTATTAGTTCGATAAGTTTTTCAACTGGTCTCGAACGGTAAACCACAATAATAGCGCTTATTCAGTTGTTTTTGAAGACCTACTATTAAAACACTGTATATTCCTCATTTTTCTTCAGATTTGGAAAAGCTCGTTTGAACAAAGAAAAGCAACGAAACAAAGTTGTATCAGAAATGTTCTCTCGCCATCATAAAGTGAGCTAAAGCACAGGTTCTTTTTTATAGTGGAACTGCATGCATTGGGTATGTAAAAGCTGAGTCTCTCGCGGCGAGGAAAAATATCAACGTCATATGCAGCCCAGATTCCTCTCTCACAAAACGTCAAATGCAGCCCACCGTTTTTATGGCTGAAAAAGTGAGAAATATTGTGTTCAAAGTAAACTGTTATTAAAAACCTAAGTCGGCGGAGCAGTTTTTTCCAAAGTTGCTGATAAATCTAAATAGAAGAATTATTATTTCTAATGTCTGCTACGTTTTCTGGCATGAAATTTCACTCAAACGGCTATTTATGATTCGATGTGATGCAAACTCAATCATTTTTTGCTGAGAGGTTCATGAGACAGTTTAAACAACATGCGCATAATTGGTATAAACACAAAGTGGAAAAAGAAAAAAACTCAGCAATCACAGAAAAAGAAGACCGTCTTCGCGAGTCTCGTCTCAGTGTAAAAGCATACCGCAATAATAGAAATAAATCAATCAAAAAGTAATCTCTGAACTATTCACGGAATTTCATGGAATACCTTGCGTCATCAAGTAAATTTCAAAAGTATCAACATTAGACTGGCCTAGCTCAGATGGGAGAAAAATAAAGTTGTATTACTTCACTGGACGCCCTTCAGGAGTATTCTTTAGGGTGGAAGAAAAACTTCCTGACAATTTCAGTTCATTCGGTCGTTCATGAGCTGGCGCCTTTGAATTGAAGTTGATATGGGATTTCCAGTTCAAACTAAAATCGCGTTCAATTGATGTCCAAAACACTACTTGAACACTACTTGATACCATAGCGAACAATATTGCAAAAGGCTATACCATGATTAAAATTGACTGAAATGTTAATGAAAATAAGGTACAGACTTCTGCAATTACTTTAATTAGGGTATCAACAAGTCTCGAAAACTTATTCAAACAGACTCAAGTCAAACATGTGAACAAACTTACTTTATCGATCCTACGTGTTTCGCAGACGAAATTCTACACGTTTCGCTCAGAACCAACTCAGTCAACCAATATTTTGATTTTTCAAAATGAACTTCTGGTCAAAAGTTCAGTCAATTTGGAGACAAATTAGATATGCTACAAATCAATTACGTGTTTTTGGACTATTTTCAAGCTTTGAAAGTTCATAACTACTGAACGGAATATTAAAACTTATTGAAAATACCTCTACATAGTAGTTTATTCAATTCAACGAACTTTTGTCGAATACGGTTTTATGATTGGATCAAGTTTAAACATAGTTTGGTTTAGGTTTGTGCTTCAAGGTTCTTGTTTTCAAATCTTTCTGAATAGTCAGTGAAATACGATCAAAACAATCATCACTCGGAAAGAAAAAGCAATGCTTACTTGTTCAATTTATTCATTCGACGGTACACGTGTCATGCACGATTTAGCTATCATCAGGTTGGGATGGCTTGTTCGGTGTTAGGGCACTTTTTGTAATTTATTTCCTAAAGCAACATGTAAGCTGTTAATGGTTAATGATTTCATAGATTTATTATGTTGTTTCCCGTTGACTAGGGCCTGAAAAAAATAATGCCAATGTGTGTTTTTTATAGCATACATATTCAGAAAACCGTGATTTCTGGGTACTGTAGAGAACAAATCTCGACCAAACAATGTTTAAACTTAATTTAATCTTATTGGTGTGTTCGGCAAACTTTAACAGAACAGAATTAGCTTTCAATAGGAGAAATAGTAAGTGATTTTGATTTATGTGTTGAGTTATGATTTTTCAAACCTTAAAAGTAAGCCTTAAAATTTCCAGAAATTTTTTTCAACAATGAACAGGTCTAATGCTGAAGCTTTCGTTGGCACCCCAGACATTCCATGTTTTGAAGTTTATGGATGTTTAATGATGATTTTGAACTATAGGCCTATTCACATGACGTCTCAAATCAGCTGATCGAGAAGCACTTTGACAGTTCTTCTATGAAAATGACAGGCCCATGTTAGCACCGATCCTCCACCGATGTAAACAAATGCATAGACGGATCTGTCACATGAAAAGGCCTATTTTATTTTTATTAGGGTCAATTTTGCATAGAAATATTCACACTTTTTGAAGGTGTAAGAAATACAGTTGGAAATTTCGGTGCTAAACAATCCACTGGTGCTATGCCTACATGTCACTTTGAGTGTTTAAAATATTGTGTAAGCTTGAGTATGAACTACTGAACTCATTTTTGATATCATACATCATAGCAAGTATAGTTTTTTTTGCTTATAAAACCTTTTATTCTCAAACAATTATTTCAAGGGAAATTGCCTACATTTAGGCGTATAAGGCAGATTTTCAAAGTTTAATTTTGCAATAATATAATCAAATACTCGAGTTGTAAGAATTTTGACATCATTTTCAGATCCAGGAGACCCAAATTTAGTGGATAGGGAATTTTTTAATTCTTTAACCTGCTTTGTTATATGATGATCAATTTCGCCCCAGTGTCATTTAAATTTTCCGATATTTTAACTATTTTTTATGATATGTTATATATTATTTCATGAAAAGTCGATTACAGAAACTGATAAAGCTCAATGGAGTACTGGTTTTGTCGAAATTTATTTGACAATATTTAAATTCCGAAGGACAACACAACAAAAAATTGCAAAATAGTGATCAATTTGCCTCCGGATTACGGTAGATTACGGATTAGGATCCCCCTAGTTTTTGAAAGCAAGCTCATTGTATGCAAAATTTAAGCAATGTACATGGCAAAAAAATATCAAAAAGGTGAAGCATTTTAAAACAGTTTTAGAAGACAGGTTGTGATTCTTCTGGTATTTTCTCAAAACCGTATGGAAGTTATTTACGTCTATTTGAAAAAGTAATCGAGAATTGTTGACACCCCCTACCACCATAGTCCATTTTACGAGACGTTTTTGAACAGCTGATTGCTTATTTTATGAATGAAATTTTGACAGTAGGCGGTGTCGTAACGTGTGAAAGTAACAGCAATATCATCAGTGTTACCGTTTCGTAAAATGGACTGTTGTCACAAAATCGTAGACTCCTAAAATCTACGCCATTTATGCACGGTTCCTTTCTAGATCAATCGCTATCCTGTGTAGAAATGGTCTGAATAATTGCTGTAGTATTTGCTAGAATGAAATTACAATTCGAATTATAAAGAATCTATGCATATTTTGCTTGAACAGTTACAGGAGATTTGTCTGGAACAATTGCAGGAGTAATTCGTGGATGAAATGTTGGGAAAATTCTAGCTGAATTTTTGGAGGTATTCCTAGAATATTTCCTAACGGTTGCCCTGGAATAAGTCCCTGAAAACGAACCTTTTTTAACTTGAATGGTTAGAGTCCGCGGTTACAAAGCAAAGCCATGCTGGAGATGTCTGGGTTCGATTCCCGGTCAGTTCAGGATCTTATTCGTAATGAAAATTTCCTTGACTTCCCTGGGCATAGAGATATGCGTGGCGTGGCGGCGCACTGGTCTATTTCCCATAAGACTCCTTCAGGAAGTTGAGAAATTTTCTGATGAAGAACTCTAAGAATTTACCCTGGATTTTCCCAGGGAGTTGATAAGAATGATTTTTTTGAAATTGTTTCAGATATTTCTAAAACAAATCCCATAGTAATCTATGATGAAACTTACGTAGAAATTTCTAATAAACTTTTACAAGTAAAAATAAACTCCTTAGATAGATAGATAAATAGATATCTTTATCTAAGAGATTTGCAGCCCGAGGCTGCTTTTTAGAAAACATAAAAAACTCCTTAACTAATGAGGAGGCTTAATGGATTTTCTAAATAAATTGCTTGAAAAAAAAAAATTATCAAATCTCTGCTAATATTCTGAAAGATTCACTGAAGGATTCTAAAGGAGTAATCAGATTGATTGATATAGTATTTGCTGGTGTGAAACCTGAGATGAAATTTTGATCCATGGAAATTTTACTTGAGGTTGTACTCCAGTATTGGAAAAAATACAGGAGTAATTCTTAGATGAAATGTTAACCCTCTAATACCCAACCCCGCCTTTAGACGGGGTACACTTGGGAATTTTGTGTATTTTTTCGTAGCTCGGAAATTAAAATGATTTTATTTTTGGCCTAAGCCTTGACTCATAACACACATATAAGAAACGTTTTTTATGATTTTTGAAACTTTTTTGTATTTTTGAAAATTGTTTGAAAAATTGTATTCTTATATAACCTACAAATGCCTGGGATTCATTTGACGTGTATTATAAAAAATCGTACCTTTTATATTTTTCTACGATCAACCTATCACAGAAGAAGGGCCTGATGGTATTGAAATGATTTCAAATCTGTTTTTCCGTTAGTTACACGGAAAATAAAAAATTTTCTAGAAAAAAATTAAAAAATTTACATTTTCAAAAGTATAATAAAAACTCATTTTTTTATTATTGTCAAAATTGAGTCACCAGAAGAGGCTTCAAGAAAAAAATGAAAAGGATAGGGATGTTCAAAAATAAAAATAATAAAAATCAAAAACCAAAATTCATAAATTTGCGAAGAAAAATAAATCATTGCCCAAACCGTGTTTAGAATGATTTTAGATAACGAAAAATAATATTTAGATCGAAAACAAAAATTTGGGTATTAGAGGGTTAAAGAAATTCATAGAAAAACTTGTGGAAGAACTAATTTGTTCAAAAACTCTAGAATAAACCTTTAAAGATTTTTTTTTGGAAAAACTTCAGTAGGAATCTTAGGAGATTTGCTAGAGTAATCGATGGAGGAAGAATTGGTGGAAACATTTTTTTGGGAACTCCTAGAATAGTATCCGGAAAAAAAATCAGAATAATCATTGAAAAATTATTGGAGATTGGATTTTAAGAATATTTTTCAAATCAAAAGTTTAATAAATTTAATTAAACATCTCTTGAAATAACTCTGGAGAAATTTCTGGACGAATTCCTGAGAGAATTCGTAAGAAATTTACCAGAGAACTGCCTGGAGGAGTCGCTGAAAGCATTCCTCAAGAAGAAAGTATTTCTGATGAGAAATCACTAGAATCTGAACGAGACTTATCGCGTAAGAGTCACTGAAGGTGTTTTTTTGGTGCATCTAAAGTTCTGCACCAGGATTATTTTTTACCATATTGATTAAAAAGAAGAGACTTTAAATACCTACTATTTAAAATTGAGTTTTTCAAAGTCTTGCGTTAAAATAGTGACCAAGTCTCTAAAACAGAGACCTGCTACCAGCCCTAGATTAGAGAAAAACGAAGAAAAGGAACTCACTGAGAATGGGATAACTGCTCGTTAGCTTAGCTTGAGCCTGGTTGAGTCTTTAAGCGGTATCTTTTACGAGATTATTCCTCTTGGTTTTCTTACGATCTCTGCCTTTCTCCGAACATTCTTGGCAGGCTCTTCTTGTGTAGGTATCAATCTGTCTGGTTCTTCTTCTCTTCTCTACACAACTTCACAAGTCCAGTTCCGAGAGAACTCCATTTTGAAAGTGTTCGCTCTAAGCCACCGTCTATCACTTATTCCTTTTGTGCTACTTCGTTTTCGATTCGACTTGGATGTGGAGAACCTTAATAATCGAAGAAGAATATCAAAGAGCTTCCGACTCTTCTTGCCTTGCGTTTTTTCTTCGTAACAATGTTTGCGTTTGTAGAAACAAATAAACACTCACACACGATGATGATGAGGGCAGGAATGGTTCCAATCGATTCACACCAATTTAGAATTATGGGAAAAGGCAAATTGCTGTTTTCCTTTTATCCGAGTATAGATTTACTGCACTTGGTTTGATTTATCTTTTTCACTTTGTTGTATGACAATTAATTATTCCTTGGAATTTTGCGTGATTACTCATCGTAACCATTTTCAGCTCTTCACACAGTTCTTCCTCTGTTCATATACGAACTTAACTTCAAATCCATTCAATTTTTTAGCCACCAATGGCCAAAAAGTCCTTACATCAGATTTCGATCTCGAATCTTCACAAAACGGAAAAATTGCACCACTCATTCATAGAAGCACTGAACCAGCAGCCATTTTGATTTTTGTTTACTACTCTACTTGAGAGTGCACTCCGCGGTCCACCTTAACCTTCCTTTCCTTTCCCCACCCACAACCTGCATCACATAAGAATGCTGATCAGCTCAGGTCAAAGCAAGCGGAGCCCTAGGAGTAAGCATAAAAATCGGTTGCCCCCTTTTCCGAAGAAAAAAACGTTCACACCACACCCGCACGAGCGTTTTTCCGTCGCAATTTTCCACCCTAAAAACACCACCAAACGGCACGAATTTAGCACCAACGCGCACAGCAACTCACCGTTTACCGAATTGCTGCTACTTTTCTGGTTTTGGATGCACTTTTCACCACCAAATTGCACTTTGAGCAAACTTTCTACTCGGAAAAGTTGGCCTGCCAACCAACCAGCGAATGATTGAATGATTTTTTTTCTGTCTTCTTGATTCATAAAATTTCAGTCAACGCACGCATACACACGAATCGATTTGGTAAACAGTTTACGCACACTGGCACACAGGTCCCAGTTTTCGCGCAGTTTGACGTTTTAATTACGAGGGAACTCAGCGGTTTTGGTGGATGAATCAAGGCGAAAATTAGCGTCACATGTGAAAACCGTCTTCTGTTACACAAACGCAGGGGAAATGGTGGTAAACTACTTCCCTCACGTTTGTGTAACACAAGACGCTTTTCATCATTGCGCAAAAGATTTAAAAAGCATGCCTTCAATTTTTATTAATTTTTTGATTCACTTTGGCTGTGGGTTTTTTGAAAGCTTCGAGGCTCATATATGTCCACAATATAGTGGTTATCACGCCCAATGGTATGGGTGCCCTAGTATAGATGTAGTTGTGAACCTTAGAGGAAAACAATATGCACTCTGTCTCGAAAAACACCCAGAATCCGGGTGTAAATATTTCAAATTGGGTAATATTTCCATATACATTTTGATGAGTCTGGAAAGCGAGTGCAAGTTCCTTTGAGGAAAACAAAAAAAACTGTGTATGACGAGCGCATGATGACGAGCGCATGCTAGTCTACGTGTGTTGAAATGTCACTAAGCTCTATGCGCCCTACTAAAGCAATGTGATGGATTTTACTAAGGTGGCGCAGATGATTGATGCGTGCCACTAGTTCTCGATTACTTTTTCAAATCGACGTAAGTAACTTCCATACAGTTTTGAGAAAATTAATTCAGAAGAATCACAACCTGTCTTCCAAAACTGTTTTAAAATGAATCATCTTTTTAACATTTTTTCGACGTGTACATTGCTTACATTTTGCATACAATAAGCTCGCGTTCAAAAACTATAGAGTTCCTTTTATTTCACACAATAATTTTATGACAAAATGATAAGCCGTTTTATTCAGTTACTTGCGACGTTTTTCTACCAGTGTAAAATCGACTCAAGTAGTGTTTTGTTTTGATTCGTGGTTAAGTCACTTTGTCTCTCCATACAGCGGGGCGGCGAAAGTAGTGGTTAGGTTGCAAAAGTTGAAAATCTTACTTTCGTCGTTTTGTAAATCCGGAAATTAAACGTACTAAATGTGAAAAATCGAGTTGGTTCAGAGGGAAACGTGTGGAATTTCGTCTGCGAAACACGTAGGATCGATAAAGTAAGTTTGTATAGTTTTTTGACTTGAGTCTATATGAATAAGTTTTCGAGAGTTCTCTCTTTCATTCTTCCGCTGTTCTTATGCAGCGCAAATAGTGACGTCACTATTTGCGCTGAATAAGAACAGCGGGAGAATGAAAGAGAGAACTAGTGGCACGCATCAATCATCTGCGCCACCTTAGTAAAATCCATCACATTGCTACTAAAGTGCTTGTCCACATACAAACAGACGTAACACTTAGAACAAATTTCTTCAAAATCCGTCGCCTAGTTACACCATCATCATCTGGTGAGCATGTTGCACGAAAAAGTGTTTCGTGCAACAAAACCGGCAGATGGCGGTAGTTTGAATCGTCAAACGCGAAGAAAAACGCCTCTGGTTGTGAGATTTGTAACATAGCGAATTTGAAACAGAGTTGCTTAATATCAATCAGATCAGCAGATGGCTGATGGTCTTAAACTATTAATATCACTTGGGAGCTATCAATATCACTTTGATTTGACAACCAACAGCAGTGATGCGACATCGCACTCTAGATCATAATCACTGCAGAATAAGTAATCACGTGGTCATTATCCATGGTATGGATCAATGCACGAGTTCATTATTTGACGTTTGAGTGGTGCCGTGTTATTTATGTGACCATAGAAACCAGTGAATTCGGCACCGCTCAAACGTCAAATTAGTGAACTCGTGCAAAGGTCCATTGATGTTTTTCAGTGACCAACACATAGTTTCAATCTATCTGCAGCACTGTCAAAAATATCGTACTGATAAATTGCCATTTTATCTGCTTAGTTTAAAGCTAAACTTAACCCATCAGTGATATCCATAGTCTATCGCCATCAATGCACTAGTGATGGAGTAAACAGCAAGATGTTGATGTGATATGGAATGATCCGATTTGTATCGCAGTCGGCCTGTACAAATCAGCAAATTTTAAACATTGATAGTGACTGCGAGCAACTCTGATTTGAAATAGTCGTTAAATTAGTGGTCGATGGAAATTTCGTCAGTGTTACGTCTGTTTGTCTGTGGCTTGTCATTGCAAGGTTTCAGAATACTCGGCCGAGAAAAACCCCCCATGCCAAAGTGAATCATGGAAGTGTCCATGTGGTTCTGCACCCTATGGACCGATGCACGAGTTCATTATTTGACGTTTGAGCGATGCCGTGTTATTTACGTGACCATGACAACGAGTGAATTCGGCACCGCTCAAACGTCAGATTAGTGAACTCGTGCATTTGTCCATATTTAGAGAGATAGGCAAATTTGTAGAATTTTGGGAGCGAATCGTATAGGTGTCTCACTCACAAACAGGGCTGCCAGATGATTTGATAGAAAATCTGTGTCCCATACAAAAAAAATCTGTGTCCATACAAAAAATGTTGAAAGAAAATCTGTGTTCCATACAAAATGAACCTGTGTCAGAATAAATAAATCTGTGTAATACAGATAAATCTGTACATATATGTGGCAGCCCTGCTCACAAAAGTACCTGTTCACAAATTTCATAACGCTAAAAGGTGGGTGTTGCAAATACAACGAAACGATTTTCCGATATTTTTAACCTCACTTTATTCGGTGTCGAATGGGCTATGGAGGGGAGATGTAGAGTAGTTGTCTACACATCTTTATTGATAATCAGATGGTCATGGGTTCGATTCCCACCCCTTCACCTTTTAGTAATAAGGGACGCCGTCTACGGACAATAAAAGAATAGGAAAAAGTCTACGGACACAAAACACATTCTTAGACATTCAAAAGTCTAACGAACGCTGTTTGTCGAACTAAACGCTTCCATTGAGAAAACGACGTGAAGCAGCCGATCCTGCTTCCTAAGCGTCATCCAATATCCGACCTGACATTGTTGGACACCCATCAGCGATATTACCTTAAAAATCATCAGACGATTCTTAATGAAATTCGTCACAAGTACTATGTCCCGAGTCTTAGAACTAGTGTCCACAGCCGTTCGTTAGAAATTTCGTTTACGCGATCGGGGAGTGCTGTCAACTGGGAAATGACGAGAGGTTCCAATAAGCGTTCGAACGTACGGTTTGAGCATATTGAAAATACCGCGGTATCCGCGGAGATGCTACCGACCAAGATGGCTCGAGGATTTTCTCAAGTTGCAAGATTTGTGGCTTTGCAGATAACAGTCGGATGGTATGTTGCGACTGTAGTAGTTGCATAGCGAATCCGGGCGTAGCCGGTGCCAAAACGTCAACGACACCAGAGACTAGCACCATAACAACGGCAAATGGAGAGCATGCGACGGATGATGTCAGAACAACACAAGAACTTCGAACAATTACTCAAAGCCAAAGAGGAGGACCAACGAAAAGCCCTGGAACGTCAGAGGACTCATTTTGAACATCTGCTGAAGTTTACTGAACAGGCAAGTGCGGCAGGTCAGTTTTCCAGCCACAGAAGCCCATCCAATTCCAACATGCAACGATCATCGGCTTATTTGTAAGTTCCGAGCATTCCAATACAGCCGAATGCGAACTCAACAAGTATAGTCGGTTCGTTCCGAGTTGGTGGAGCTCGTCGGACTACACCGGGTGAAGGACCATTGAGTACCGAACGGCAATTGACGGAATTGAACGGCTGGGCGGAAAACCCGCTCCTTTATGTCTGGGCTGGACAGCCAATCAACACCGAGAAGAGAAGGAATCGGTCTTTGGAGATTTCTGGCATGACGAACTGTAGCAAACGTTACGAACTTTCGAAGGTGCACACAGTTCGCCGCCCTCTCTGCCGAAACAAACTGTTGAAATAGACAAATTAGCACAGCAATACAAACACCTAGCAGGACTGCCTATCGCTTTGTATCGGAATGTTGCTTCGAGGATACCAGCCTCCTGACACCGCCCATACAACCCCATTGAAAAATAACGAGCAAACATCTCTGGTTCCCACTGGGAAGTGGTTCCCACTGACAGCTCAATGTTTGTAAACAAATAACCGTTTGAGAACTAACTATCGATGATGGCGAAATCTTTTTCTCCGAAAAATGTCTTTTCCCGCATAACAACAGTTATTCGAACAAACAATCGGTTGTGAACTATTGGATTGCAGTACAAGTCAATTTGGGTTAATGTGATTAGCTAGAAACACATTTTAGTATTGGAGGAAAATTTCTATAATATGATTAGGCCAATGTACGTTTTGCTCTTGAGTTTGATGCTGACCACGAAAACATGGCTGCCTAGCACCGGGTTGGAGGATACTAATTGGAGTAGATAGTTGCCGTTTGAGGTAACATCACGTTACCTCACAGTAGACAAATGGCGTTGAAAAGATTAGTGTGACTAGAGAAGAAATTGAAAAAAGATCAGCAACTGTTTAAGGCATTCAAAGAGAAAATACATGAGTATCTGGAAAACGGATACACGAGAAAAATGTTGCCATCCGAAGTAGAGGGAGGCTATTACATTATTTATGGTATTTACGAACATTCCCTGTCCAACACGCGAAAAAGCCCGGCAAACTACGTATAGTTTGCGACGCCGCCGCAAAAGTTAATGGCTTATCTTTAAACTCTGTCTTGCTTAAGGGACCGGACCTACTAAGGTCAATAGTAGGAGTGCTCTGCATGTTCAGGGAGTTTAAAGTTGCCGTGGCGGCTGAAAAGTTCTGATGACTCCAAGCGACCAGCATTCGATGAAGTTTCTCTGGAGAGGATGCGATAAGTCGCAGGAACCAGAAGCTTACACGATGGTAGTGATGATGATATTCGGCGCGTCGTTTTCCCCAACCTGTGCACAATTCACTAAGAATCTGAGTAACCAACGCTTTGCCAACCAATTCCCGCGAGCAGCAGAAGCTATTGTCGATGGCATGTTGACTAGTGTGGAATAAGAAGCCGAGGCCCAAGATTTGGCAAAGTAAGTGGAATACGTTTATGGTCAAGTAGGTTTTAAAATCCATAACTGGTTATCAAACTCAAAAGGTGTTCTGGAGGTCATGGGAGCAGAATGCGTGATCGAGAAGAGTCTCAACACTACAGCAGAGCACGCGTCTGATAAAGTGTTAGGTATGTGGTGGTGCACTTCTTCGGATGAACTGACATTCAAAGTTTCGCCACGACATGATTCTGAGTTACTTCTAGGGCGTAGCATGCCCACGAAAAGGCAGGTGCTGAGTACATTGATGACTATTTACGACTCTGTTGGCCTGATTGGGAATTAATATGATGTTCCTGAAAATTTTGCTCCAAGAAATCCGACGTTCTGGAGTGGCATGGGACGAACCGATAACATCTAAGCAATTAGAAAAATGGCAACTTTTGTGGATGCCTCCGAGAACGGGTACGCAGCAGTTGCGCTTTGAAGAGAATGGGATTATAAAATGTGCGCTGGTAGGATCGAAAACAAGGGTTGTCCCGTTACGGGTTGTGTCAACCCGACGCCTCGAACTACAGGCCGCAGTGTTAGGAGCCCAACTGGCGAGCAGCATATCAGATACGCTTAAGCTGAAGCCGGTCTGTAAATTCTTTTGGTCCGACTCACGTGATGTGATTTGTTGGCTGAATTCAGATAAGCGCAGATACAGCCAATTCATCGGACGCCGAGTTGGAGAAATGTTGGACCTAACGGAAACATCAGAATGGCACTGGATACCTTCGAAAATGAATGTGGCAGATGGATGCTACGAAGTGGCAAAGCTTACCGAATCTGTCGTCGAGAGGTCGTTGGTTCCGAGGGCCACCATTTCTCTGGGAATCCAAAATTAAATGGCCAAATCTTCCAACGTGCCCTGGTTCTACCACTTTGGAACTGCGTGCTCACATCCAGCATCACACAATATACGAAGCAATAATCAACGTCGACAAATTTTCTCAATGAAAGCGCTTAGTTCGACATACAGCGTTTGTTAGACGTTTTTCAACGAATATCAGACGTAAATATTCAGGCAAAACGCGCAACACCGGTCCTCTGACTGAATCAAGACGAGTTAAAGGAAGTCGAGAATTATCTGTATAGACAAGCTCAATCTGAATTCTTTGGTGAGGAAATCCCCTTACTGCAAGATGCTGTTTCAGAACCATGGAAAAGTAAGCGAAAGTTGCTGAATCATAGCTCCTTATACAATCTAAGCCCATTCGACACCAAATAAAGTTTGGTTAAAAATATCGGAAAATCGTTTCGTTGTGTATGCAACTGTGGGTGTCCTCAAAAATCTCAGAGCTCTTACTAAATTTGTAAAATACTTAAGCGTTACAAGGGTATCAAAAATAGCCACTTTTGGCGTTGTGAAATTTGTGAATAAACCCAAAGCGAATCGACTCATTTAATAAAACCAAAAATTGATCATGTTTCTCACAAAATAAAAAGATGAAGAATATAATATAGGTATTTTGAACGATAACCTTTTTATATAGCTACTTTAACCATTTATGCATGACTGTTGTACTTGACTAATCGAGAGTATTATCTCTGGTCAAATTTTAGACTCCCTTTCAGTGAGTATGCGGTAGTGAATGGCGACTCTTTTGAAAAGAACCGTGATTCGTGAGTCGACTCTTTTAAATGACGACTCGTGAGTGAGTCGTCCATTTCTAACTTATGATATAATTTTGATATGATCTGCTATTCCCACCTGCAACTGGATGAAACGTTAAAAGAATGTGATATATTATAATTACTCAAAGTTTTAATTATATATAAAAAAACAATTCTATTTTCAACGACAACTTTATGTAATATAATACATGGTAATACTTCTCCATTTATGCATACATAGAATACAATACTTCAATCTAATATTGAGCACATGAACCAAGCAGAGAGCCCGTAACTTGACTTACCACGTTAAAACAAAAGAGACATTTCACAGATTTTAATTTACCTTTCCTCCCGAGCATGTCGCGTACCAAAACTCCTAATTCCTTGATCGCCCCACCTGTCCAACCAGTCGTACGCCTTGGAAATACCGAAATAGCCCACCAGAAACACCAATCCGATTGTGCCCAAGAGGCACCCCACACCGATCAGCACTCCAATCAGCAGCATCGACGCCACGGTTATCAGTGTTCCTTCGATCAGCACGAACCCGGTAAAGGTCATGATTGCCGTGGCCAGTGTGAAAAATACAAATATCATGAACGGCAACGATAGGATGAAAATTACGGCAGCAATCGACAGGGCCAGCAAAGGGTACTTCCTCAGTCCGTCGTAGATTGCAGTGGCGATTTCCTTCACGCGGAAACGATCCATCAGGTTGTTCGTGACTGTGATGAACAAGTCCCCTGGAAATATGTATTGATTCGATAAGTGATAAGTATTCCCGGGTTGAATATCAGTTTCAATAAAATGTGTCATGTGTTAATGGTCAGATAAAATACCGGTTTCCCTCCGTTGGTTTGACCACATTTAATCTGAACACTTTTTAATTTGTACCCCGCTAATTTGCACATCGTTCAGATTAAAAATGGTTCAAACGTCATTCAGCTCATGGAACGGAGTAAAGTGAAATGGAACGCTGTGGAACGGAACGCAGAATCAAAACAAAACAGCCAAAAGGGTAACCAGGAGTACGATTTTCTGTTGTTCGTAGGGTGACTAGAAGTTCAAATTTAAAATGAACCCCGATGGTTTGCATGAGGTACCGTTCAAATTAGCGGGGGTGCACGGTATTTACAAATGGCAATGTTTGCTTCACAGAACTTTTGCCTGTTTGCAATGGTTTTAAGTTTCTTAACTTTCTCAACACCAATTGTGACGTTAATTATTTATTGCAATATTTTAAAACAACATACATTTTTTTGGGGGCTTTCCTTAGCCGAGTGGTTAGAGTCCGTGGCTACAAAGCAAAGCTATGCTGAAGGTATCTGGATTCGATTCCTAATTGGTCCAGGATCTTTTCGTAATGGAAATTTCCTAGATTTCCCTGGGCATATGACAGTGATCCTCAGGCCTGTTTTTATAACTATTTTTATTTCTGATCATGGATAGTTCTCATAATAATTTAGTTTCATGTTCTTGATAACTTTGGCAGTAGCTTGCCGAAGAAAAACATTGCGAAACTTATCAGATTTGAGAGATTCAGACATCACGTGCGGCCCGCGGGCCGCACTTTGGTAACCACGGGCATAGAGTATCATCGTACCTGCCACACGATATACGAATGCGAAAATGAGCAACTTTGGCAAAGAAAGCTCACAGTTAATAACTGTGGAAGTGCTCATAAGAACAGCTGAGAAGCAGGCTCTGTCCCAATTAGGACGTAATGCCAAGAAGAAGAATAAGAAAGAGAAGAAGACGGATACTCCACTACCCGTAAGTTATATTAAAAACAACCTTATATACCATACAGCAAACTGTTCAAAACAATATATTATACTGTACCGTACACCCCCGTTAATTTTAACGGTACCTCATGCAAACCATCGGGGTTCATTTTTAATTTGAACATCTAGTCACCCTAGAAACGTGTTTCTGGTTACTCTTTCACTGTTTTGTTTTGATTTGGCATTTCGATCCACAGCGTTCCATTCCACTTTTCTCCGTTCCATGAGATAAATTGTAACGTTTTACGTTTTTTGTAGTTTAAAAACATTAATAAACAAAACAAAAAATGATTTTAGTTTTTATAGCGTTGAATAAAAATATTTTGTTTGCGTTCGTAAAATGCAGCGATCCATGTAGCGTAAGCATATGTGGATTATGTTTGCCATAACGAATTATGAAAGCTTCGCAAAGAGCCATGTACACATTTTGGCGGACTACAGGCGTAATTCAGATTTGTCGCCATACCTACCACACACCATGCAAAAGCAGTTGGCGAGATTTTCTATAATAGTTGCATTTTGTTCGAATAGTTGGACGGTCAGAATAGGCAGTTTCTTGGCGCAAGAGTTTCTTCGACTCGAGCATTTCGCTACGAAGTTGGCTGGAGAGCAGAAGTGCGCGAGTCGTGTGATAAAATTACGTTCAGTTGCAGTAAACTTTGAAAGTTGAAGTTAAATCTGGTGAAATTAAATTTGAAAACTTAGAGGACTGAAGTCCGTGAATAATTCGCGTTTCTGCGCAAAAGGTTTTATTAAGTTTATCTCAACGGAAAAAGCGTACGGCTGGATTTTACGTCGGCATTCGGCATCCGTCACCGCCGAATCGTGATTTTTGGTAGTCCGTTCGTCGAGAATTTCGGAAGTCCGTTCATCGTTCAGACCCGTGTGCAGTGCAAAGGCCCGCCTTTTTAACAGGTAGCTAAACGGAGGCGCGAGTGAAGTCGCTCAAGTTCTTCAGTAGCGAATTTCTTCCTTCGTACGTCAATTACCGAGGGTAAAGGTCCCAATCACGCTACACTTTGTGGGCCATTTCATCGAGAGTTTGGTTTGTCGAAGCGTGACGTCAATTACACGCCGCAAATCTCGATCCTAACCCAAGAGCTGTGATGGTAAATCCACCAAAATGGCTTTGGTGAGTGATTTTGACGGATAGCGCCGACAATTTTTGTCGCATAGGATTCATCGAATGTAGCGCGGTTGTTGCACCATGGCCAGATTCATTTCCCCAGCGCGTGCACGGAAAGAAATAACAATTGCGATTTAAAAAAAACAGTAGCGGAAAATCAATTGATGATCATTGTCGTCCTACTATTATCAAACGTTTTAATAAAAATAAAATGCTTTTAGAAGTGCGCAGCAATGGTAAATCGGTCTGATGTATTCTGCGCAGTTCATATGTATTTTCCACACGTTCTCCTATAATTGTTTTTAATCCACTTCGATACCGTCAATCCACCCCCAAACTGGATGGCGTACACTCAGCTCAACGCAATTTATAATTAAGTATTGAGTTGTATATATTAGTATATATTAGTTGTGGTGCTAGAGGACATCTTGAAAATCCACTGACTTAAAATTCTGGAATTCGGCCGAAAATGTTTTAGTGGTTGCTTTCCAGTTTAATGGAATTTATTTTAAAAAATCTGGGTTCGGGGATTCTCACAAAATTTCTCGGGATTTCTTCTGGAAATCCAATCGAAATTATTATTTAAATTTTGATATTTTCCTCGTAATCCTTCAGTATTTCTTCCGTGAAACTCTTTGAAAGTTCTTCAAAAATCCCTTTGAGATTCTTTCCGAGATACCTATTTTTTTAAAAAAAAAAGACACTACACGTTAGTGCTTCCAGTGGGTTATTTGCCCTTTGAAGGAAGCACCACACTAGACAACGGACTAGCATGCAACGCCCAGTGGCACAGTCGGAAAACATTCCTCTCGAAAAGTTTTTCGGCCTGAGGCGGGAATTGAACCCATACTCCTTAGCACGATGCGGCTAAATGCCTCGGTGACACTAACCGCATGGCTACGAAGCCCACATTATTCTGGAATGCTCTCGGAAAGACGCCTGAGACTATAATTAAAAAAATCTATTATTTCACTTCACTTTCTTCCGTGCAAATTCGTGGGATTGTTTCGGAAATTCCTCTGGAGTTCTTTTGTAAATCCCAATGGAATTCTCCCAGAAATCCCTGTGGAATACTTCCGAAAATCCTGCTAAGAAGCTTCCAGATGACGGGGATTTTTTTAAATCTTTATTTATGGAAATCATCCGAAAATTCCTCTGTAATTGTTTGGAAATCCTCCTTATATTCTAACAGAAATCCTTCATATATTCTTACAGATTTATTGCTATTGATTTTATTGTTTCTGCCTGAGATAATTTTGTATATCCAGAATTTTTCCGAAAATTCCTTCGTGATTCTTTAGAATTTTTTTCTAAGATTTTTTGAGAAAAAAAACTCTGTGATTCTTCTGGAAATTCATAAGGAAGTGTTTTTGATTTTTTTCGTGAGGGGCTGTCCATTAATTATGTAAGGGTTTATGGGGGGAGGGGGGGTTTGAGATTTCTTACGCGCCATCCAATTTATTTTTAATTTTCATACAAAAAATCTTACCATGGGGGGAGGGGGGTTGAAAACCCCCGAAAATTGTCTTACGTAATTAATGGATCGCCCCTGATTTATCATTGATTTTCCTTGGAAATTTTCTTAAATCCTTGGCAGAATTTTCTGAAAATCCCTCTTGAGTTCAAATGGAAATCCTCCAAGAAAACTACCGGACAGCCACTGGGACTTTAAAAAAATACCTATGAGATTCTTTGATTACTGATTTCTTTTTCTGAGCATCTTTTGAAAGTGACTTTTAAATGGTTCTGGAAATTCCATTTGAAATTATTCCGTAAATCTTTCTGGAGCTCTTCTGGACATCGTAATTATTCTGGAAAATATTCATGAAATCGTCTGGATGTCTGTGACTTTTCTTCGAATCTTCAGGGATTCTTGCGAAATAACTTCTGGGATTCTTTTGGATATCACTGTAAAAAACATTCAAAATCCATTCGAAATTCTCCTGAGATTGTTTCAGGAATTTACGAGAATCCTTAAAATAATTCCTTTAGAAATCTCCCTGATAATATTTTAGTGATTTCTCTGTGGTTCTTCTGTAAATCGACCTGGGATTCTTCCGGAAATCCTCCTTTAATTCCAAAGCAATTTCCAGAAGAATTTTCAGAAGGATATTTTTAAGAATCCTGTATATTTTTCCCTAAGAATCTCAATGTATTTAAACAAAATACCAGGACAATTTACGGTTCAATCCCACAAAAACTTCCGGTGGAATTCTTGAATACTTATCATTCAAGCAGAATTCCAGTCGTATTTCCGGATGAATTTCGGCAGGTTTTACGGAAGAATCCCAGCAGAATTTCTTGAAAAATTCCACTAAAATTTCTGGAAGAATCTTTGAAAGATGTTTTGAAGTCCTCCAGCAGGATAACAGAAAGAAATCTGGGGGTATTGTAGAAGAATTTCCGAAAGAATCCTAGAGAGATAGTCGAAATAATAACAGTTTTCTTGAAAAATTCAGGAAACTCCCAGAGTCTAGAGGTAATTCGGGAAGAATTTTTGCAAGAATCCTTAACAGAAGGATTTGAAGGATCCTCAGAAAGATTTTCGAAAGTATCCCAAAAGGCTTCGCGAAAGAATGCTAGAAAGATATCTAGAAGATTTCCTACAGGATTTTTGGAAGAGTCCCAGACAAATTTCAAGAATATGGACGTAAAAATCTCAGTGGCATTTCTAGAATAATTTCAGAAAGATTTTCGGAAGCATCCTCGAAAGTATTCTAAAGGGATTCCGAAAGCATCTCAGAGGTATTCTCATAATAATCCCAGAAGTATTTCCGGAAAAAGGCCAGAGTTATTTTCGGAGGAATTCTCGACGAATTTGTAGTAGAGTCGATGTACATTTTTTGGCAAAATCCTCTAAAAATATCCAGAAGAATTGCACCAGGATTTTTGTTAGAATCTTCCATTGAATTTCCGAAAGAATCTTCGAGAATTTCGATTCGAATTTGATTTCCAGGATTTCAAAAGTAATCCTTAAGGAGATAAACGCAATCTCACATACAGATTTATGCAAATATTCCAATAAGATGTCCAGAAGAATCACAAAGGATATCCGAAAGAATCTCAGATATAGTACCGGAATGCTAACGATGTTTTTTAGATGAGTTCAAAAGCGATATCTGTAAGTATTCTGTGATTTCCAGAAGAACTTAGAGAAAAATCAGAAATAATCTTTAGATTTCCAGAACAATCCCAGAGAGGTTTTGAAGGATTCATAAGTGATTTAAGGAAGAATCCCAGGAGGGAAATTCCATAAAATTCTGGAGTAATTTCTGGACCAATGTCTTTTTATATGCTGTATCAATATTTACTAGTAATTATAATAAACAAGTATTTATGGAACAATAACAATTTTAATTTATCGCCATAATTGAACGACAATTTTAATTAGAATGTGCATCCACCACATCATCCCTCTCAGAAGGATTGTGATTCTAAATATTTTTTTTGCGGTGATTCAGAATTGTAATCACATACTAGTTTAATTGTATGTGGTGTCATTCAATATTTAAAATAAAATTCGTTAAGCCGAACATGTTGATCCTTCGACATGAACCAACGAGCATTGCTTGAAATAATGAGATTTTTTCGATTACTTTGATTACTGATTTCTTTTTCTGAGGATCTTCTAAAAGTTACTTTCAAATGATTCCGAAAATCCCGTTTGAAATTATTCCATGAATCTTTCTGCAGTTCATCTGGACATCGGAATTATTCTGGAAAATATTCATGAAATCTTCTGGATGTCTGTGAATATCCTTTAAATCTTTCATAGATTCTGGCGAAATAACTTCTGGGATTCTTTTGAATATCACTGTAATTTGGATTTAGAATTCTCATGGGATTATTTCAGATATTAACGATAATCCTTCATACAGAAGTGATGTTTCTGTGAATCGCCTTGGAATTCTTCTGGAAATCCTTCTATAATCCCAAAACAATTCTCAGAAAATTTTTCAGAAGGATATTTTTAAGAATCTCAATGGAATTTCTGAAAAATACCAGAACGATTTACGGTTGAATCTCACGAAAACTTCCGGTGGAATTCTTGAATGATATCCGGAAGAATGACAGTCGTATTTTTGGATGAATCTTAGCAGGTTTTACAGCACAATCCCAGCAAAATTTATTGAAAAAATTAGAATAGAAAGATATCCGTAAAAAAACTCCAACAGGATTTTTGTAAGAGTCCCAGGAGTATTTCAAAGATATTGGCGTAAAAATCTCAGTGGAATTTCTTGAAGAATTTCAGAAAGATTTCCGAAAGCATCTCAAGTCATTTTTGGAAGAATACCAGAGGCATTCTCATAAGAATACCAGAAGTATTTCCGGATAAAAATCTAGAGTTATTTTCGGAGGAATTCTCGAAGAATTTCTAGTAGAGTCGTACATTTTTTGATAAAATCCTCTTTAAATATCCAAATGGATTGCATCAGGATTTATGGTAAAATCTTCCATAGTATTTCGAAAACAATTTTCAAGAATTTCAAAGAATTTAATTTCCTGGATTTCAAAAGTAATCCTTAAGGAGATACACGCAAAATCACATACAGAGTTCTGCAAAAAAATCCAAAAAGATGTCCAGAATAATCGCAATGGGATATCCGAAAGAATCTCAGAAGTAATACCGGAATGGTAACGTTTTTTTTTTGGATGAATCCCAAAGCGATATCTGGAAGAAAATTCAGAAATAATCTCAAGATTTTCAGCAGAACAATCCCAGAGAGGATTTGAAGGATTCATGAATGATTTAAGGAAGAATCCCGGGAGACGCTCCCAAAGAATTCTAGAGTACTTTCTGGAACATTTTTTTTCATATGATTTATATATAAAAATACTTTAATTCAAATATATTTCTTGTGTAGCATTAAGTTTAACTACAGACATAGCTCGTAACATCAATAATAAATTAAATTTATAAATCTTTTAAACACATCCAAATTAAATAACAGTTCAAAGAGTAAAATACCATTCTCATGAGTTTTTGAGAATCATATGGGCGGTGTTTAGACAGACCAGACTAGATGAATTTTAAATCTTCCATGTTATTTTGATACAAATGTATCATCAAATAGATAAGTTCCATTATTACAGTAAATATCTAAAATATTTTGATGTTTCACATGTTTGGGGTACATTTTTCTTACTCGATTGAAAAAAACACTTGGTTCAGTCTGTCTGAACACCGACCATATCTATGTTTGCTATTTGATATTTAAATACTTGAATTGTGCTGTATCAATATTTACAGGTAATTATAATAAATAAGTATGTATAGAACAATAACAATTTTAATTTATCCCCATAATTGAACGACAATATTATTTAGAATGAGCCTCCCCACATCATCCCTCTCAGGAGAATTTTGATTCCCAATATTTTTTTTGCGGTGGTTCAGAATTGAAAATATCAAAAGTCTATTGTAATCACATCCTTTTTGTTCAATTGCATGTGGTGTTATTCGATATTTAAAATAAGATTCGTTAAGCCGAACATGTTGATCCTTCCACAAGAACCAACAACAAGCATTGCTTATGTTAAGAGATTTTATCGTAATGCACAACCAGCCTAAACGTTCTTCCCCTTTTGTATATGTACTAATTATAATTTCAAATTATTTTAATTAAATTAGTTGTGTTGTCTACTATTGTACACGGCAATATGTTTCAAAATAAGTGGAGCTGCTTTTAAAACAAACTTTAACATCGATCAACCAAACCGTAGAATATCCAATAGCGAAAAAATAATAATAATAACCGATCATTGCAAATCGAGCCGAACTGGCGCTCTTTCCGTGCGCACGCGCTTTCTGCAGAGCTGTCAAACAGACTTTTGTGCCTTCCTTCTTTCGCTCTCCTTCAACTCAACAACTCAGCACGATCCACCTCGCGGTGGATTGGTGAGCTGTCTGGTTGTTGCAGATGAACACTTATCGTGTAGCGTGACATCATCATTGACAGTAAGCGTGCAACTCACCAGACAAACGATAGGTGTAATTAACAACTGGACTAAGGATAGGGCTGCATTACACCCCGCTCGGATTAGCGGACAGGTACGCGAAGCCGGGTCGCTGGGTACGTGTATTCCTACACTGAGATGAAATCTCCATTATTTTTTATGTGCGGAAAACAGATAAGATGGGTTCGACGGCCTAAAATTTTAGTTTATGTGCAACATTTAATTTTCATTAGATTACAATAAAATTAAATGTAATCACATATATTTCCCACATGCTACGCAATACAATACAAATGAATAATGCATTCATGATTCAATTACGTGAAATATGTTTTTGATTGCGGGTCAAACGCAATAGAAAACAGAAAAAAAACATGTTTGGGAGTGTCTAGAAGAATTTGCTGATGGACTCTTAATCTAAACGTATGGTAAATAACGTAATACAGTAAAACGTACTTCATGTAGTTTAATCAAAAATATCTGTTTCTCAGCAGGACGTGAATATAGCGAGGGATTTAGCACACCGGTGAACATAGCAGCGAAGTCAGAAAGCAACAGCAAACCTGGAGACGAGGCTGAAAATGCCACTGATTCCTCAGCTCGTTACACCCATCAGCATCAGAAAAATTAATCGCACCCAAGTAACCATAAACACTAATAATAAGCCCTTAATCAGCATCATAGATGCGTACATGCATTATAATAGCACCACAAATGCTTACACACCTTATAACAGCACTTCCGCTGCATAGGAACTTTATTACAGCATCATTAATGCTTCTAAGCCTGATGCATACAGGCATTAAATAAGCACTATATTGGCTTTATATTCGAATACAGGGCATGTTTAAATGCCATCCAGTGTTTTGACAGATATACCACGTGCTTTGTGTTTGCATATAGTGGTAAGAGGGAGTCAAACATAAATCTTCTCACTACTACAATTGCAGGTTTTATGACGGGGAAAACTGATGGTTTAAATTGGTCACTTTTCTTTCCAATACTATTCATCTTATGTGGCCGTAGGAGCAAAGGAGCAGGACAACAACTCAACAATACGGGTGTCGCAAGTTCGAGACGTAAAATGAGGAATTTCATCATCATAAAACGAGGATCAAAATGTGTCAATTGCAAGTCCTCAAAAGGGTAAAAACTACCAAAACGAATATGTCTAATACGGAGAAGTACTATCTGTATCATTTTATAACATTTTTTGCATACTATTAGAGGTTTCCGTTTTCATTAATTCATTTATTTAGCTCGTGTACCAGTTGCTTGACCGCATACGCGAAAGCTCTCTGGCTGCGTACGCGAAAGCACAAAATATTCGCCCTTAAAACCTGGCGAAAACAACTGACGTTTCTCACGTGGTCTTATATCAGCATTAGTGGTGCAGAGAAGCACGGTTATATCTTGGCACTATAATGGCATGCTATTTCGCCTTTTCTGGCATTATAATAGCATTATATGCGTATATAAAACTGACATGCATCAAATGATTACCCTATATGCGCATATAATGCTGTTACCGTGCCGCATTATCGTGCTAACTGGTTACTTGGGCACTTAATCAACTAATCATGTATATGATACATAAATATTATTCAACATTATACAAACAGTTTAGACGTTAAACTTACCTTTTTTTTTCTTTTTTCGATGATGAGAAGAGTAAACAAAACAAAAAATAATCTAAAAGCGCGCCATTTGTTTACCATTTGTTGCCAAACATAAAATTTTAAAGTAGACTAATATAAATTGAATTGGATCCAACCTTGTTTTGGATGTGCGTCGCACATAAAAAAATAAAGGTTACATAATTTCGGGTTCTATCTGCATCATTGTTAAAATTTATGTGCAAAGCTTGATTGCAAAAAATTATGTTTGCTGCACATAAAATATAATGGAGATTTCATCTCAGTGTATTGGCAGGAGCGGATCGTCCCGGGTATTACTTGGCAAGATCGCCGTTCTACTCTCGTTCTCCGAAATCGGAAGCTTTCGTTCCAACCGCCACTCCCTCCGCAACATTGTTTCGGCCATTTTGCACGCGGGTCAATTCATCGCTGCCCGCCAATTTGCAGCACGGACACACCGGTGGTCGCCATCTCGTTACCGCCATCGCCGAGGTCGACCGTCGCCATCATCGAGTCTGCGGAGTCGACATTTCGTTTCCCGTCAACGAGCCATCATCGAGTCAACGCCAAAATCCTGCGCAGGTACGTCAAGAGCTTAATTTGTACATGGCCATGTTTGCTCTTTTCCATTCCGTACGGTTTTTGCTAGTCCAACCCGAATGAATGGAGAATCGTTTCCTAAAATAACTTACATTACGTTTCGTTCCGTTTTATTAGCTCATTTGAGTAAGCATCCTCTTCTGAATTCCCTAAAACTTTAAGGCTGTGGAGGTATAAAAGTCATTCTTGCGTTTGATTTTCTAGAGTTGTTTACCAAGAACCGTTCAAAACTCTCCCAGAGAGAAAAGTCTCTAAAAGTCGGGCAAATCTGAACACGACTGGTGGTCTCTCATTGAGAGTGGCGCTTAAGCCACCGAGTTTGCTAATAATCTCTAGTAAAGTTTTACGAACTGTTAAAAAATGACGTTTGCACCATTTTTATTCTGAACGATGTGCAAATTAGCGGGGTGCAAATTAAAAAGTGTTCAGATTAAATGTGGTCAAACCAACGGGGTACGTATGTGTATTGTTATTTTACAATACACTGTATTGTATTTCCAAAGTCTTGAATGGATCTTTTACAATATGTTGTACCTATTGTTTTTGTGTAGTATTTTTTAACCCGAGTGAGGTTTTACCCTGGGAGGGAGTATCTGTGCCACACGAAATATAGAACAACGTTTGTTTGAACTGCAAGATAACTCCAGCTTGCCAACAACAATCAAGGCAGGCTTGGGGAAAATCGCTAGTTTTCTTTTGTTGTGTATTTTCGATCTTTCCTGACAAACATGGAAAAAAGGCCACAGTCCACAGTTTTCTATGCACTGAATATTCATTTTCATTGGAAAAATAAAAACGATGCGTTTTTCAATGCTTTATATTCAATCAGATTGAAAGGTGCTCACGTGACATTACTTGCATTGCGTGCATTAATGGATTTTCATTCCATTTTTGTCACTTTTGATGAAATGCGAAATTGTGTTTTTATCAGTTACACGCTTTTTCCATGTTAGTCCAATATTTGAGATCTGGACTCACAGTGACAGTTCGTGACAGCGGAATCCCGGCTCACTATGAACCGATGCACGACTTCATTATTTGACTTTTGAGCGGTGCCGTGTTATTTACGTGACCATGGGAACCATCACTATAGTGAATTCGGCACCGCTCAAACGTCAAATTAGTGAACTCGTGCATCGGTCCATGACGTACAGAAATTTTGTTTTGGTTTCTCCCTCCCATCAGGTTATACCCAGTGTTGCCACAAGTACAGATTTATCTGGAAAGGTACAGATTTTCTGATAGTTTTTGGTACAGATTCTGTACGGTACAGACTACAGATTTTCACAAAAAAGTACAGATTGATAGAAATTTTTGAAATTCACGATTTTTGTAACAAGATGCGTGAAATTCGAACCTAATTTTCTTAAAACTATTATTGAATGACACTATTTCCCAGTGTTGTGAAAAACTCAATTTCTCACAACTCACGCTTGAGATTTTTCATGCGTGAGTTGTCAATAATGCAACTCAGCAGTCAAAAAATCATGGACGAGTAGGCTCACCTTTTTGACTCATTGTCTCGTATTTCCACAGTTTACTCACACACTGCAATGATTTCTTGTTAGTCAGATAAAATTATAGTAATCCTTTCTAACGTAAACAACAACATTCGGGTTTTACGAGTTTTTGCTGGGTTTTGCGACTAAATCATTTTTTACGGTTTGAGTTGATTGAGTTGATTTCGCATCTAAATCTCAAGCGTGAGAGGTCATTTTCAAATGTTCTCCTAGATTTGAAGCAACCGCACGGAGACGAAATTAAACTCAATTTTGGGTTGTTTCAACGCAATTCCGTAGTTGAGCCCAATAACTCAATTTTTGGCTAAATTTCCAAGGTCCCCACTAGGTAGTTTGGCTTTAATTACATTAGAAAAATATACTCAATTTTGGGTTGATTTAACGCAAAATTGAGTTCTTTCGACCCAAACATAAGAAAAGATGCATTTACCCAAATTTGGCTTATTGGGCCAAAGTACCCCCATTGGGTAGATGCAGCTCTCTCTATTTTTGACAACATTCGTGTGGGAGAAAGAAAAAACCGAGAGATTTTGGGTTGAAACTATAATCGATATACTTAATTTTGGGTAAACTCAAAAATTAAGTAAAAATATTTCTCCGTGCGTGCAAAATGTGCTGGACTCAAGTTCAAAAACGGTATGTTAAAAGAATGATTAACTTACAATACAACGTTGCCCGTTCCAGCAGATACCTGGCCAGATCTTCGGCGTTCTGTTGGCTGCGGTCAATGTCGCGAGAACGACCCCGGAACCCATTGCTGGGCGTGTTGCGGCTCTGATCTCCTCCATCGGACGATAGGTCGTCTTCCTACAGGGAGATGTTTATTAGTGAAAACTTGGTTGATTTGGAAAATGAACACTTACCAGATCGCTTCTTTCACGCAGAACCATGGTCGGTACAAATCTTTTTAGATTGAAAACAGTTTAAAATTTCATACACTTGAATCGAGTCGGACGCTGATTGAAAGTGATCAAAGCGATGGCCGCAAACAAGTTTTTGTTTTTGTTTCTGATTACCAGTGCTGCTAGTTTGATAAATTTACGATTTGAGTTACCGGAGTGAACTCCGGCACTCACATTCATTCGCGCTGGTTTTGTCGATATTTTTCGATACATTTGACAAACCACCACCATTTTTGCCAGCTCGTTTTATGAAAGTCATCTCAGTCGAATAACAGCTAGATTTGCTTTGTGCACAAAAACTTAAAATTTCTGGAAAATTGTTGATTGTTTTCGGTAAATTTAGTGGTAAGTAGAAACCTTAAGTTGTTATGCAAGCAATAAATATAATTTAAACGCCCAGAACGCAGACAAACGTCGAAAAAAGGATGAAGTTGAACATCACTTCCGCCGCCGGCATAATTTGCCTGCTGGACGAACCCATCCAGGAGTTGAAGGTTTTCGCCTTGCAAAAGTTGGACACCATCGTGGACGAGTTTTGGCCGGAAATTTCCGAAGCCGTCGAGAAGATTGAAATTCTACACGAGGACAAGGGCTTCGTGCAGCACGATTTGGCCGCCTTGGTCGCATCCAAGGTCTACTACCATTTGGGATCGTTTGAGGACTCGCTTACCTATGCCTTGGGCGCGGGGGATCTTTTCGATGTGAATGCCCGAAACGAGTACGTGGACACGATCATTGCCAAGTGCATCGACCACTACACGCAGCTAAGGGTCCAGCTGGCGGAGAACCCCAGTAAGGCCAAGCCGATCGATGCCCGTTTGGAGGCGATTGTCAACCGGATGATTCAGCGCTGCCTGGACGATGGACAGTATCGGCAGGCGTTGGGAATTGCGCTGGAGACGAGGAGGATGGACGTGGTCGAGTCGTCGATCATGAAGGCGGATGATATCCCCGGGATGTTGGCTTATGCGTTTCAGGTATGTTATATTAATACATGTCTCAACCTTCCTGTTCATAAAACAAAAAGTTACACCATTCCGGATTATGTTGGCCCAGATATGGCGTTGCAATTTCGCAAGCATTTTACAACCAAATTTTAAAGGATTTTTTATGTTGAAAAGAACCGTCAGTAGTTTATGATTTTTTTTTATAATTTCGACAAAAACTTTGGTCATTTGACGGTTCAAAATTGACCTCGAATGGATCAAGATTTGGCTTTTTTATTGAAGGACATCTATTGCACAATAGTTAACGTGCAGTGTTGGTACATAGGGTAGGTGTACCAGTTATGGCCATAGTGGTTCCCTATTTCGCCATATGTGATAAATTTAATGTCTCCACATTTTGAAAAGTTTGGTGTGTTTTAGCAGTAAGATAAAGGAGATTTCTTGATGTTAAAACATTTGAAAACATTAAAAATGTCAAGGTTATCGAAATATCACATATGGCCAAATAGGGAACCACTATGACCATAACTGGTACACTTTCCCTACACGTTTTTCCTTGCAGTGAGTCCTAGTCCTAGAAAAACCTTTGAAGATTTAGCCGATTATTTCACAGGTTCTTCAGAAATTTATTTTTGCGGTCTTGGAGGAAAAGTTTCAGGAATTATACGGGATCGATGGTCTAATGGCTACCGCTTCTGCTTCATAAGCAGAAGGTCATGGGTACAATACCAGTCTGTTTCCTCGTACTTTGTAGTTCCATCTTTCAGAGGAATAGTAGGAATTGATAAAAAAAAAACCTTATTCTAAGAAATCTCCAGATATTTCTCAATTACTTCAACCACAGAGAGCTCTCTAAAAATTTAGCTATAAATTTATCAAGTATTGCATCCCTAGATTGATTCCACAGTTTTTTTTTTCAAACATTTCTCGAGTAACTTTTTAAGTGAAATATCCATTGGATTCTTAAAATTTCATGTAAGTTTTCACACCAGTAAATTCTGCAGCAATTATTCCAGTAAGTCCTCCGATCATTCCTAGACCAATTTCTTCAGGAATTCCATCAATCCGAGCTGGATATTATTCAGGGATTTGATAGCCGTTTTTTTAGAAACACGGACTCCGTTTCCAAAATAGGGACTATCTCATCATTTTCTCCACAACTTTTTCCAATAACTCTTTCATCGTTGATGTTATTCTAGCTGATCTTCCAAAGATTTCTAGAGGCATTTTCATTGAAAGAAATTCGTTTTAGGAAACTCTACAAAATTCATAAGAAATCTCTGGTGAATAAATTCTTGAAGAAATTTTATATGAACATGATTAGAAGAACAACTAGAAAATCAGCGCAGAAACTACAACATAGTTTCCAAAACTGTGGGTCGTAAGCCATTGGCAGGAAGGTCGCGAGAAAAATTAAAGTAACATATACATGCATGATTGTTTCTGTCCTGTAACTATTGTTTCAGGAGTCAATATAATTTATTTTGTACGTTTTGATTTGCAATCTAGTACACTGTCAGTTACTCGCATCCAGTACTCAAATTTTCTTTTCCATTATGTCTACTAGGAATACGGCGCAGAAAGTTCGAACACATAAGAGAAGTCAATTATTTTGAAATCAAATCCATTATTATTCCCAAAATTAAATAGGTAATGAACAGAAAAAAAAAAAACAAAGAGAAAAAGTTATATTTTCGAGTTTTTATTTTTAACTATAGTTGTTGAACTTTTTTCAATCGTCTTCTAGATCGTCATTTTATCTGTTTTCCACTTAAAATTTTTAAATATACCTAACTAATTTCAACTTCTGTTTTTTTTACTCCCCTCCAATATTTTCTGATTTTTCAGGAAGGGGGGGGGGGGGGGTGGTGACATAAAAGAAAATTAATATTTGTATCAGCCGAAGCTAATCCTGATGAAATGAAGAAGTTATTGTCATGATGCATTTTACAAAACTTCTTTGATCATGAGATTGTTTAACACTCTTAATAGAAACGCCAATAATTCACATTTTACATTTTAACGTTAGAGTATCAAATTTCACATAATTTCAACAAGCAGTAGATACTAGTAGTGAGAAGTATTTCACCGTATGAGCCTTGAGATTTTGTACAAATTTGAATTTTTATTGTGTTTTAGTCGAAACACAAATGCACCGTGGACGGACACTTTTTTAAAATGTAGAACAAAATGGGGCAGTTTGGCCACCTTAAGATTAAGATGCATCAAAGCCAAACCTCGAATTTTCAAGAGCACAAATCTAGAGAACCACACAACCGTTCGTGCTGAAAATGTAATCGATTGGTCACCACCAGCGAGTGACGTCTGGTTGTCTGGCTCTCTAGATTTGTGGTCTTGAAAATTCGAGGTTTGGCTTTGATGCATCTTCACCTTAAAGAAAAGTCGATAAAAGTGATGCAAATTTGATTAACCCTCTGTCTGTGCGGGGGGCAAAATTGACCCCAAATTTCAAATCGTAACTAATTCATGGAATTTCAATCGATTTTCGGTTTTTCTGCTGTTTTGAAAAAAAAAAACATTCAATGCAGTTTTACTTAAAATACAGTGGGATTCTGTTTTTGGCAACAAAGTCGAAATTTTCAAACGGAAAAAACGGAACCGTGCCAAAATCGGAACCCTCATTTTAAATTTTATTTTTCAACTATTGGTTTTGAAAACATCATTAGAATGTTATTACTTCATCCTTGTGGAACCATATGACATCAAGACTTCAGAACGGTTCACTTCGAAGCAGTTTTCCGTAATATTGTACTATGCTACACGGGAAAAAATTCTGTGGTAATAATTACTATTGTAGCTGACTACGCCCATTCTTGAAACTACCATGGAATTTTAGACCAATTTACTATGTTTACGGTACATCCCACCATATAACTGGTACATTCGACAGAAATAATTTACAACAATCTGATTTCGACTACAAACATGGTAAAATCAAGCGCGTTTCTGGTCTGCTGAAAATTGCCGGTGCGAGCGCTTAATTTAACCCCCTAAAATAGTAGTTCTTACCGCACAATTTTTTTGCGTGTATGAATCTATAGCGCCGTGATGTTAATTGTGACAAACGTTCTACATACTTACTTTTTACGCCTCAATGTCTTTAAGGATTTTCAGAAGCTTTATGAACACTATTTGTATAAGTGGACCATGTAAAATCAATAATCGCAAAAGTGACCTTTATATAAGAACTGAGCATTTTCCTAAAACTGTGTAAGAATACGAAAAAAAAAAAATAATACTGTTTTCATACAAAGACGTATTTACAAAACAAATGCGCTGGGTATTGCAAAACGGCATGAGTTTTTTATTTAATGAATATTGAAAATCAGTTTAACATTAAGGCTTTAGCGTAAAATTTTACAATATTCGGTAAGTTTAGAATACCCTCCTTTAATTTATGTTTCTGATGAAGTAAAGCATTTCATAATTAATGATTGACTGCAATCAAAAGGGCAAACATAAACAACTTATCAAAAAAAGTAATCTACAAGAAAACGCTACGGCTCTGAAGCACTTTGTTAGGAATACTGCTGCGATATTTCCGAAAATTCTCAAGTCTTCAATAAAAAAATACAAAAATTCATTATTTTTAGGCTACCACTAGCACTCCTCAAAATTATCTGGAAACCTTTCCAAAATCTACAAGATTTTGCCAGAAATATTCAAAATACCACTACAAATCCACATTATCCAGCTAGGAATTAACAGGATGCCATAGAAAACTTAAGAGCTTATTAGGAATCACAAAATTTCGGACTAAATCCTCAATAACCAGTTATATATTCTCAGGATCCCGCAAGAAACCCTCAGTGTTCGCTAGGAATCTGCAGACATTCTCAAGAATCCGTTATAATTTCTGAGAAGTCCCTTATGAACTAAGAACTCCCTAAGGATTCTCCAGGGTTCAGTTAGGAAATTCATAGTCCCAGCTCGCAAGGAACATTTTAATTAAACTCGTATCCTTGATTAAAAATCTTGTATAAAACACATCTCTTAACAAATCTAACGTTTTAAAGAATCTCCAACAAATAGGGAAAGAAGCTCGCAGAAAGATTAATACACACATTAAAACCACAAACAAAATACTCTCAATCGTTTTTATCGCACGCTTCAATGATATTTTTGAGAATAAAGTTTAGTTTGGATTGTGTTTGCATTCGTTTTGGTGTCGGTATTGAATGGAACATTGGAATTCTTAAAAAAAAAAGACAATTAAAGACAATTCACATCGTCTTCAGCATAGGCTGCACAGACTGAACAATCACTTACATTAGGCAACGGACAATAACACGAAATACCCAGTAGCCCAGTGATGAATTTTTCGTTTGACGAAAAGTTTCCACCGACTGGAGCGGGAATCGAACCCACACTTCGCAGCACAATACGTTTAGGCGACTGACGCCGCTATCCGCACGGCCACGAAGCCCACCAATATACAATATAGTAAAATATATACTTTTTTATGGGTTATATGTTGGCACTTCTGCAATTAACTAGAATAACGCAATTTATTTAATGAAATTCCTCAAAAATTATGAGCACGACATTTTGCTGTATTTGCATCTATTACTGTGGTTTGTTCGTCATACGCAATGTTTCTAACTCCATAATAATAAGAACAGTGAGCTAAACAGGTGAGACAAAATTTAAAGTGTGAGTCATAGACTTTTTGTTGCCCTTATGTTCTTGTGTTTTGTTCAAACAAGCTGTTCCAAATCTGAAAAGAAGTGTTTTTTAGTGGCACCATTTCCGCTCTATTTCGATTCTCGTGTCGGACCGGTCCAGTTTCCGGATTTCTTCCTTTCTGTCTTCTTTGCTTTTCGTTTCTATGTCTTTTTGCATGGTCCACTGTTTGCGTACCCGTTTCTTCCTCGCTGTCCTCCTCCTCCTCATTCAGCTCAGGGAATTCGTCCATCCTGGCTAGCAGCGCGAACCTGTTGTTTTCTTTCGGGAACTTTTCCGTGGCTTCCGTCATCGAAATTCGTTCTTTTTGCATCGCCTCCTTGATTTTCCGTTGTCGCATCCTTTCTGGGCATTCCCTGGCATTCGCGGTGTGTTGTCCCCTGCAGTTAATGCATTTTGGTCTGTCGTCGCAATTTGGGTCTTCATGTTCGCTTCCACATTTTCCGCATTTTTTTCTTTTTTTGCAATCGGTCGTCTTGTGAGTGTACATCCAGCAATTTGTACACTGCTTAATCGGAAAGATGTATATTTCCACCTTGAACGGTACCCCGTAGATGAAAACCGAATCCGGGTGCTCCTTCCCTTTGAAGGTTACCTTGACCTGTTCCGTGATTCTTAGCTCCTCTCCTCTTCCCTTTCGTTTGACTCGTTCGATTAGTGTGACTTCTTGGTTGGATTCCAGATTGTCCTTCATCTCCTTTTCGCTGAAGTTACGTGGAACTCCTTTGATCAGGCCAATTATTTCGTTCCTTACGATGGGGTTGTATTTTTTCAGTCCTGTTCCGTGGAGCCTTTTGTCGTTGACTTTGTTCGCCTCTCCCGTCGAATCGAATGATATTCGGAAGCGGAATCTTCCTACGCTCCGGATATCTTTGTATCCGGATATTCCACTGTTCGACAATATTTTGGCGATCTCCGCTGGGTGCTTGAATATCGTTTGTTCAACGTTTGCCGGTTCCACGAAAATTGTCGTCATTTCCGGCGATTCCTGGGGTGGTGGTGTGGTCGATTTGTTGCTGGTTCTCCTTGCCATCTGGTTGACATCTCCTTGGCTCAGTGGTGTTGCTTTTTCCTTGGCTCCTGTTGCTCCGGCTTGCACCTTGCTGTACCTGTTTCTCGTCACTATTTGGGTTTTCGCTCGATCCATCTTCCCTAACTTCTAACTGTTGTTTTTCTTCACTTATTTCTAGGTTATGTCACTATTTTTTTCTTCTCTTAATTTATGGTTTATTCTTCTGTTTCTTTTCTTTTAAACTATCACTATTATTAGCACTTATGTATTAATCTTTGCTCTTCTGTTTTCACTGTAATACACCAAATATTTGGGTGTTTTTCTGGTCCAATTTAGTATTTTTCTTGGTCACTGCGGATAGTTTCACTTGTCTCGCGTGTAAACGTCTTACGGAACTGATACGATTATATTTACAAAAAAATACAAATTTTTATGGTATTCAAAAATGTTGCCAAAAACGGATGGAAATATCTCAGAAACAGTTTTACATAAAACTACACTTTCTTCGGTTAAGATTTGCAATAGGCATATGACTACTGTGTTGCACATTGGTTAGTTGGGAATTCCACCGCATGATGGAGCTATCACAGAAAACATTATTTTATGAGCCCACCCCCCCCCCCCCCCAATTTTACAATCTATCTATATTTATAAGCCATTGTACAGCCAATATTGAAAAGCGTCCTGGAAATACTAGCATTTTTCAGGTATTTTCTTGTCAGTATTAATGGCATTGGAAGCCCACACAATAGAAATCTCAGCCAGCACGTCGTAGGCGAGTGTGATGTGGCATTTCAATACCTAAAAAATAATGCGCTCTCGGGCTAGGTATTGGATATAAATAGAAAGCGTTGTGTTTGGATGGACATCTAATTCTTCCAGGTTAACTTCTACGTCCATGAGTCGTCTCGTGGGGAGGGAGTCGTGAGTTCGATTCTCACCGAGAAGACGTGTAACTTTTTCGCAAAACTTCACATCAATTTGTCCATTTAATCCAAATGCAAAGTATATGTAATGTTTAGTTTATCGGTAGTTGTCAAACTCAGAAGCTATCAACCCTGAATGCCAAATCCGGGTCAATATAACCCGGAATGCCTCAAGTCTAACTTTCTTGGGGCGCCATTTAATTTTTTGTCTGAAAGTCTCGCTTGGTGATTCCGTTAAAAAGTTACAAATTATAAAAAGTCTGTTTCGGGTCATATTGACCAGAGTGCAACTAGAAGGTTGATCCGATCTTAGCTTAAATTTCTAAAAGTTGTTTCACCTTTTTATTTCAGGTCACGATGAGCCTCATCCAGAACCGTGCCTTCCGCAACACCGTTCTGCGCTGCCTGGTCGGATTGTACCGCAATCTGGGCGTTCCGGATTACGTCAACATGTGCCAGTGCTTGATCTTCCTGGAGGATCCGCTGGCGGTGGCTGAACTGCTGGACAACCTGACCAAGGGAGGAGAGCACTCCGTGCTAATGGCGTACCAGATTGCGTTCGATTTGTACGAATCGGCAACTCAGCAGTTCTTGGGACAGGTTCTGCAGGCTCTGAAAGCCACTGCACCGATTCCATCGGCACTGATTTCGAACTTGAAGCCACAGGGAACCAATGCTCCGGCGGCGCCGGAAGTCAAGCAGGAACCGAAGGAATCTGAAGACGGAGACACCAAGGTGGAGCGTACCGTGGAGAGTTTAAACGAGAGCGAAAAAACTCACCAGTCGAACATCGAAAAGTTGGCTGGCATTCTGTCTGGGGAAGTGACGATCGATTTGCAGTTGCAGTTCTTGATCAGGAGCAATCATGCGGATTTGCAAATATTGCGTGCGACTAAGGAAGCAGTTCGGGTGTCAATTTGTCACACTGCTACGGTCATTGCCAATGCGTTCATGCATAGTGGCACAACCAGTGATCAGTTCTTGCGGGACAATTTGGAGTGGCTTGCAAGGGCCACGAATTGGGCGAAGTTGACGGCAACGGCTTCGCTGGGGGTCATTCACCGTGGTCATGAAACTGAGTCATTGGCGCTGATGCAAAGCTACTTGCCGAAGGAGAGTGGACCAAGCTCGGGATACTCCGAGGGAGGTGGCCTGTATGCTCTGGGGTTGATCCATGCCAATCATGGGGCGAACATCATCGACTATCTGCTGCAACAGCTGAAGGATGCTCAGAACGAGAACGTTCGCCACGGAGGTTGCCTGGGGCTGGGGCTGGCCGCCATGGGAACTCACCGTCAGGATGTGTACGAGCAGTTGAAGTTCAACCTGTATCAAGACGATGCCGTCACGGGTGAAGCTGCTGGCATTGCTATGGGAATGGTGATGCTCGGCTCCAAGCATGCGCCGGCCATCGAAGATATGGTGGCCTATGCTCAGGAAACTCAACACGAGAAGATCCTTCGCGGTTTGGCGGTTGGAATTTCTTTGACCATGTACGCTCGCTTGGAGGAAGCTGATTCTTTGGTTACTAGTTTGTCCAACGATAAGGACCCGGTTCTCCGCCGTAGCGGCATGTATACCGTTGCCATGGCCTATTGCGGAACCGGAAACAATCAAGCTATTCGCAAACTGTTGCATGTGGCCGTTAGCGATGTGAACGACGATGTGCGTCGAGCTGCCGTCACGGCTATTGGATTCATTCTCTTCCGCACCCCGGAACAATGTCCATCGGTTGTTTCGCTGTTGGCCGAATCTTACAACCCGCATGTCCGATATGGTGCTGCCATGGCCCTTGGTATTGCCTGCGCTGGCACGGGACTTCGCGAAGCCATTGCCCTTCTGGAACCGATGGCCAAGTTCGATCCGGTCAACTTTGTCCGCCAGGGAGCTCTCATCGCTTCGGCTATGATCCTCATCCAACAAACGGATCAAACTTGCCCGAAGGTCACCTTCTTCCGTCAGCTGTACACCCAGGTCATCACCAACAAACACGAAGATGTCATGGCCAAGTACGGAGCTATCTTGGCCCAGGGTATCATCGATGCTGGTGGTCGCAATGTGACCGTTAGCTTGCAGTCCCGTACCGGACACACCAACCTACAAGCCGTCGTTGGAATGCTCGTCTTCACCCAGTATTGGTACTGGTTCCCCTTGGCTCACTGTCTCTCCCTAGCATTTACCCCAACCTGCTTGATTGCCCTGAATTCCGACCTCAAGATGCCCAAGATCGATTTGAAGTCAGCCGCCCGTCCCTCACTCTACGCTTACCCAGCTCCCCTAGAAGAAAAGAAACGCGAGGAACGTGACAAGGTCGCCACTGCAGTCCTGTCCTTGGCTGCGCGTGCCAAGCGTCGCACCGGAGACAAGAAAAAGGACAGCAACAAGGATGCCGAAACCAAGATGGAAGTCGACGAGGCGGCCCCCGCCAAGGATGATCTATCGGCCACGGTTAAAGCCAAGGAAGAGGCCAAGACCACCCCTGTCAAGGAAGACAAAAAGGAAAAGAAGGAAAAGCCCAAGGACAAGGAGGGTTCAACATCAACTACACCCGCAGCTACCGGTGAGGAAGCTACAGCGGCCGCTGCTAAAACCCCGAAAGAACCGGAGCCCAGTTTCGAAATCCTGCACAACCCGGCCCGTGTCATGCGCCAGCAGCTGAAGGTGGTCAGCATTGCGGAGGGAACGGCCTACACTCCGCTGAAGGACGTCACTATCGGCGGTATCATCATGATGCAGCACAACGCGTCCGGGGAGCAGGTTTTGGTCGAACGTGTCACCGCCTGCGGGCCGAAGAATGACGACCTGAAGGAACCGGAAGCTCCCGAGCCGTTTGAGTATATTGAAGATTGAGTGGAATGAGTTCCTGCTTTTCGCGTTGAAATATATCTATCTATATTGTGCTGCGTTTGATGTTCTAACTGTACTAGTTTCATAACGAATAAAGCTTCGATGCCCATAGATTTGCTTTGTTTTTATTAAAGTCCGATCAATCCGACACTTCCTTGGTCATCACTACTAGCACTAGTAGTACTAAGTAGATTTCAGAAGGGCCCATCCCAGACCCTACCGGGATCGGTGTAAAGGTTGTGCATCTTGAGGTCCTAAAATGCATGGATTGTGGGTTTCGTGGCCGTGTGGTAAGTGTGCCGCATCGAGTCAAGGTGTGTGGGTTCGATTTCCGCTTCAGTCTGGAAAAATTTTCGAGCGAAATGTCTTCCGACTGTGCCACTGGGCGTTGCATGCTGGGGGACGCCATTTGGCATAAAGCCGTTTGGCATAAAATAATTTGGCATAACGGTCGTTTGGCATTATAGTCATTTGGCATAATGGACGTTTGGCATAATCATTGAAAACTGAGTTGATATGTTTTTGGCATTACGTTGTTTGTTCAACGCTCCGTCATAGTAATCATCGTCATCATCGAAACTTCAAAAGCAGTTTTTCTGTTCAAAACTAAAAATTATTCGATGAAAATGTGTTCACTGTGTTTGGGTTGAAGCATAGAATACACTGAACCTATTTTCCTGTAAATATCCTTGATTTTGAACGAAAAAACTGCTTTTGAAAATTCCGAAATCAATGACGGATCCTGTCCCCTTAAACTAGTGGTTTGCATGGTGACTACTAACATTTTTATTGACAATTTTGCATTCTTTCCTACGTTGGAATTATAACTACTAACATTTTCATCGACGATTTTCCCCTTTTTTGATCACCAGATCTTCTTGTAAGTAGCACTATTTAATTTTTTAATTTCTTTTCTTTTATGCCAAACGTCCGCTTCCTTCAAAGGGCAAATTGTCCACTGGAAGCATTAACGTGTAGGCGTCTTTAAAAAAAATACGGACTCGCTAAAATAAGTATTGCAACACTCAGTTGAATATTGAATCATCCCCCCAAAAAGCTTAGCATCACCAAGTAGGTAAATCTACTTTGCTATATCTCGAGATCCTTATGATATGCGAAGAATCGACTTTCTGCAATGTGGTAGCGGATCAAGGACATCGGGAAAGCAAACAACTGGTTCGCAATTTAGCCGCTAGGTGGCACTAATGGTAATGTACAATTCAGCATTTTAAGCATGTGGTATCTTGTGATCTACATGAGATAGAAAGTTCGAGTTTTCGGCAAAGTTGTTCAGAAGGTCAAAGACATCCGAAAAGCAAACAGTTAAGTTCGAAATTTTACTGATAAGTGGTGCTAGTAAGCATGTAAAATTGAGCGTGCTAAACTTGCTTTTTCTTGTGATCCACAAGCATAACATAGCACAGACTGACGGTACATGTCAATACTCAATGGTTGCAATGGTAAGAATTGCATTTCGATCCAAATTAATAAGGGATGGGAGTATCCGCTTACTCTCGAAGTACTAAGTGCCGGCCAAGTCCTCACAGTCAGTTGGGATGGGGAAGGAATGTTAGGGTGTAATGATTGTTGCTTCTAGAGACCGAGAATACCTCTGCATCTCCACAAGATTGTATAACATTTTGCGGTACTCCAGTTCGCGGTAAACCACAAGAAGCGTTGCCCGCGAACGGTCGTGTTTTGTTTTGCTTCACGTTATTTTTCGTGATATCGTTTCCACGATGTCGCCGATGAATTGACTGGTGCGACGCCATCCGCATTTGAATGTGGAAGTGAATATTGAAAAAATGCCTTCAGTGTGATATTCTTTGGCCGATTCAAATTGGTCTTGTTTAGATTTGTGCACCCACGTGATTTTTTTTTCGAGACTGCGCTTGTTTTTCGGCCGACGCTACTACGCCACTTGGACGGATGGTTATGAGAATTGAAAAATAAAATTATGTTTTTGTGAACATGTTAAGTGGGTACGTTGTGTAAAAGGTTTTTAAGTAAGAATTATAAATGGTAGTGTTAAAACATGCACACTAAGTGGTCTAGCAATGACAAATTGTATGCGTCACAAGGAATTGGATGCCACCCAGATGAGAAGAAGAAGAATAAGGTTCGATTGCTGACTGGATTTAATGACAACGCCGCCTTGGATCGATTTTGGTGAGATTGTTCTGATTACATATTTATTGGTACCTAAACATTAAATACGCGCCAGTTTCAAAGCTAACATTTTTGAAACAGGAAGTGTGTATGTATTATCATTATCCATTTGATAACGGTAATACCATGCCCACACAGTTACGGATCACCCACAGTGACGGATCACTTTAGCGTTCAACATCGGATAACTCGCTCAAAACATAAACGTTGACGTAAAACATATTTTTCCCATGTTATACTATTTGTCTTCTACCATTTGTAATGTTAAGCACAACATTCAACCAATAAATAACGGTGTTTTTGACAAATGTTTAGTTGGTACCACACAGCTATCATTATATGGTCGTTTCCTGTAAGAAGAACCGTCAGCATTCATAAGCTCCCACAGGCGGTAAAATTCAAATGTTATAGCATGTTTTATGCTCGTTCGCTTCGATTTAGTATAAATTCATCTTTGGAAAACATTTTACTTGAATTTTTATTCAAAATACCGAATATAAGCACTTCTAACTAGTGATCCATAATATGTACCAGGAAATGATTGTTTACCACGGTTATGGATCACTTCCAAAGAATGTAGATTTCTGCTATTTTATGCATTGGATTCGACATTTTCAGACAATAGCACTAAGGATGAAACTAATAAAACATCAAGGTTTGTAAATTTCATATTTTAGCAGACAAAAATAGGTGGAAAACTTGGTGTGGAGCGGAAACAGTTCATCTCTCAGTTACTACAATGCAGTATCACAATAAAAAGGGCATTTTACTCTTGTGTCCAACTCTAACACTGCTATTTTTTGCAGTAATATATGACACATTGTTAACTTTCACCATACCATGCAATACAGATGCATTGAGTTGAAAATCTCTTGATTTTGCGCACTGATCCGTAATATGTCACAATTTGATCCGTAATATGAAAATTGATCCATAATATGGTTTTCAGGAACCGACACAATTTTGAATTTTTATGCAATCCTATGTAAATATTATACTCAAAACAGTTTACTTACTAAAGTTCCAATTTGAAACGATTCGATTCGTGCTTTTAAATTACAATTTTACGTTTTTCATGTCGTTTTATTGATTTTTATAGGTTGGTCTCCACACTATTTGATCCATAACTGTGGGGTCATGGTATATACATGCGGGGCTTGTTGTTAGTGAAAGTGACTTCTGAATGGACGTGTCTCTCCAGCCATTCTGAAATGGGTCACCGGATCTGCAACAGAGCTATCACCTTCTAACTCCCGGACTGAAGTTTTTTGCAAATATATACTACATTTTTGCTAGAAACTTTTTTCCATAATACCACTGCCGGACAGTGGGTGTTAGATGGATCACACACACGCACACACACACACACACACACACTCCAGTTCACGGTGTACCATTTCGCGGTATGGCGTTTCGCGGTTAGTACCGTTTGGCGGTATGTCATTTCGCGGTCAGTGCCATTTCGCGGTGTACCATTTCGCGGTTTGTACAGGGATGTATAGTTCCCATTACCAGTGAACAACTTAAGTTCACAATTGTGTTCAAAAGAAGGGAAAATCACTGCTGAAAATGTTAACAGTGATATTGCCAACAAATAATCGTGTCACTCGTAAGAAAATCCTTTGATCATAAGAAGGCATAATCATCAATTAAATGTTAGTAGTTACAATTTAACAGTGAAATAAGCAGAAACATGCATATGTGCGGTTCCGGGTCAATTGGCCGAATGACGTTTGACCGAAAAGGTCAATTGCCCAAACACCGTTCGATCAAAAAAAAAAAAAAAGGGTGAGCTAAAGTATGCGTGTCACCGATAAGATCCAAATATACATTGCATTGGACAAATTATGCTTAATCCCTTTACAGGCAGCTTCATATTTTACCGCAAAATAAATATTCAAATCGTTATAAATTTTTTGTCTTTTGATATTTTTGCACTATTTTTTTCACAAGTTGTCAAAAAACTCTTCTTGTTTTAGAATGTGCGTCGATATTGATCATTGGTCATCTGGTTCCAGAGCTATTCCAAAATTCCTTGGGGGACCGACGCGTAACCACAACCCCGCGGTGATTTCTCAGGCTACAGAATTTTATCGTATTCGGATATTTACTCTTTGGAACAATACATTAATGCGAGTATAATGTGAAAAAATGAAGCAATTCGGTGCAGAGTAATGAGCATTTAGGTTTCTGGTGGCACGATAAATGGCTGGGCATGGCGTACCATTGATACCTCGCGTACCTACAGGTATAAAATAGACCCCTTTGTGTAGTCCTTAGCCTCTTGCCAGGCAACTCCTATCCCTACCTCCTCGTGGTAATGGCCGGGGTACGAGTAACCTTGGGGAAGATCGGGTAACCAACCCCGGGTGAGAACTTTGGTCGTATGCTGACAGGGAAGGGGGGGTTTGCTTTTGTTCTTGCTTCTGCAAACCTTGAGCGTCTGTACTCCATGTTAGGAGCGGCTCACAACAGCGTCTGTTCCCCATGTCAGGAGCGGCTGATCATCGTCCGAGTGCCAGAGAAGGACTCTAAGCTAAACTGCGCACTATGGCCCTCCGAACATTTAAAGGGTATGGTCCTCTGAAAATCTAGGGGGTTGGTGTCAGGCCCTGCTAGCCAGCCGTAAAAATACTCAAGCCAAGGAACGTCAACGAGAGAATACGGACCGGAACAATTGGCAAAGACCACAGCGACGAAAATGGACTAGTGATTGGAAACTCGGTACGTGGAACTGCAAATCTCTCAACTTCATCGGAAGCACTCGCATACTCTCCGATGTACTGAAGATCCGCGGTTTCGACATCGTAGCGCTGCAGGAGGTGTTCTGGACAGGTTTGATGGTGCGAACGTTTAGAGGTAATCATACCATCTACCAGAGCTGCGGCAACACACGTGAGCTAGGAACAGCTTTTATAGTGATGGGTGATATGATATGCAAAGGCACATGATCGGGTGGTGGCCGATCAACGGAAGAATGTGCAAGTTGAGGCTCAAAGGCCGGTTCTTCAACTTCAGCATCATAAACGTGCATAGCCCTCACTCCGGAAGCACTGATGAACACAAGGACGCATTTTACGCGCAGCTCGAATGTGAGTACGACCGCTGCCCAAGCCACGACGCCAAGATCATCATAGGAGATTTGAACGCTCAGGTTGGCCAGGAGGAGGAGTTCAGACCGACGATTGGAAAGTTCAGTACCCACCGGCTGACAAACGAGAACGGCCTACGACTGATAGATCTTGCCACCTTCAAGAACATGGCCAATCGCAGCACCTACTTCCAGCACAGCCTCCCGTATCGATACACCTGGAGATCACCACTGCAGGCGGAATCACAAATCGACCAAAAGATGGACGGCACTTCTCCGATATTACCGACGTCAGAACATATAGTGGCGCTAACATTGACTCTAATCACTATTTAGTGATGGTGAAACTGCGCCAAAAACTATCCGTCATCAACAATGTACGGTATCGACGCCCGCCTCGGTAAAACCTAGCGCGACTGGCCCAACCGAACGTCGCTGCCGCATACGCGCAGCATCTCGAGGTATCGTTGCCGGAAGAGGGTGAGCTTAACGAAGCCCCTCTTGAGGACTGCTGGAGCAACATAAAAGCTGCCATCAACAACGCAGCCGAGAGCATCGTCGGGTACGTGGAAAGGAGGACATGCAACGATTGGTTCGACGAAGAATGCAGGCAGGTTTTGGAGGAGAAGGATGTAGCGCGGGCTGCAATGCTGCAGCAAGGAACGCGACAAAACGTGGAGCGATATAAAAGAAAACAAAAGCAGCAAAGCGCTGCCTGGAAGAAGCGGAATGTGAAGAAATGGAACAGCTGCATCGTTCACAAGAAACGCGAAAGTTCTACGAGAAGCTAAACGCATCCCGAAAAGGCTTCGTGCCGCGAGCCGAAATATGTAGGGATAAGGACGGAAGCATCTTGACGGACGGACGTGAGGTGATTGAAAGGTGGAAACAGCACTACGATGAACACCTGAATGGCACGGAGAACACAGGCGCCGAGGGCCACGACAGCGCAGGAAGTGACTACGAACTCGAATTGGCACTCTTGTAAAGATTATCAAATCATGCCCGTTTTCGACTCTTGATTTCCTTTTTAGAGCTAACTTTGCCTCTCTGAATGCTGCACCCTCTTTGTACTTCTGCGCGTGCGCGTTGCGTTTTTTGTCTAGCCCGAATGCATATTGCTCGAAGATTCGCAATTGATTCGAACCACCAGTACACCGGCGGCCTGTTCTCTCTATGAGGGGCTTTTCTCGGCATGGAAGCTTCACACGCTCGTGATATCACAGCAACTAACTCTTCACCGTTTAGGTCCAGAGTGTCCTTTTCGCGCTTCAGGGCTTCGGTGAATACTTCGCCGCCGAAACGCGTTGTTTTCCAACCTCGGGCTTGGGTCGAGTTACATCACACTGCCCTCCGCCCGCCTTGTATTATACATAGCGAATCGATTGACGAACGCCATGAGTAGAACCGTCACCAACGCGTCAGTTCATGGTACTTGTGGTAGCCGCGTGTGGCATGCTCGAGTGACCACGCAAGACTGAACATTGTGTTGTTGCGCAGCAATGTGTTCGCTGGCTGTCGCACCACCATCCAAGTGCATACATGAGAATGTACGGTTAAGACACTCGTCACGTTAAGACACGGAAGGTACTCACTGTACCCACATTTTCCAACCAACCAAAGAGGCCAACAATAGCTGGCCTCTTTGGTTGGTACAGCGGCTACCCCACTCCACTGCCCATGCATTAAAGTCACCAGCTATCACTACTGGCTGTCGATTAGGTAGTTCGGTTATCATCCTGTCGACCACGTAGGAAAATTCCTCAATCGACCACCTTGGGGGCGCGTAACAACTTGGGTACCGCATTTTCTGCACATCTTAATTTTGTTGGGACCATTTATGGACCACTTATGGCCCTCCCCGAAACACTTGAAGCAAACTTCAGGAGGCTGATGTACGCTCAGCCGGCAAACCGATCAGGCCACTGCGGTATCGCCGGAAACGATGCGCTTACTCCGGTAGGGATAGCACCCCCCTGACTAACAAGGTACAGTGTGCGGACATCAAGTTATGGCTGAAGAAAAATACGGAAGAAGCTTGGAGCAAACAATGGCACATAGAGCGATCTCTTTTCACCACGAAAATTATAGGTTGCACCGAACACTGGGAAGACCGTGACTATAGAAAAGAACACATTGTTCTTTCCCGCTTTCGAACAGGACACACTAGGGTCTCCCTCGATATGGGCTAGGGACGCAATTTTCGAAAACTCTGCGAAACATTCCAAGAACATAACTTCGTCGAACTTTTCCTACATAGAGGAAAGTGGGGCAGTTTGGCCACCTTAAGGAAAAGTCGATAAAAGTGCTAAAAATATGATGAATTTTTCGAATGTTTGCAAGATTTCCAACAATTTTGAGATGAATAAACTAGATCCGCATGATTTACTTTATCTTATAAAGTTCACGGATGCACATCCGATAAATTTACGGATTGGGAAGCGTCCAATCAACCTTGCAGCACGACCGAGCCAGTGAAGCCGCCTTAATTAGTTTCCTCAAGGACGCTCAACTATACAACAATATCTGATCATCGGAGGCGAAGTAGGCAGGGCATCCTTAATCGCAAACTCAGGTTGTTGGACCCTCTCCACCGAATACCGAATACCTCTCCAATCTGCCTAAGGACAGGGATTGGCAGCCTCCGACCCCTAGAGTGATACGGCCCCGGGAGCAACCTTGCTCAGCCCCCTGCGTACCGCTACTTCTTTCAACGAAGTTTGTTGGTACCTATACGCGGCACCTTTAACCCGAACAAACCAGTTTCCAAGGTGCTAGGGGAACGACCTCTAGGCTCTTCGACAGAACCAGTTAGTAGGACGAAGGAGATGATTTTACCGTACTGGATTGACTCGATGTTCAACGCTGGGTCGACGCGAATCATCTTGTTGAAAGTGAACTCTGTACGTTGCACTCTGTAACTAAGCGATAGGCGAGACCACGTGGTTGGGCTCAAGCGTAGGTCTTTCTGTCCTGACCTTTTAATTTTTTTGCGGGGAGTCCGTCTGGCTCTCTCTGACGAGTGAAGAACTAGCCGGATGTGTTAAAATTTACATGAATAAAGACAAAACAACGATCAGCCTACCTTGAGTATACCAGAGATGCATTTTGAACGCTCATGTTCTGTGAGCGTTCACAAATGTTCCTTTGATTGCTCTCGTGTTCATGTTCAGTTTTTGAACAAACACAAGGATCATTAGACTGATCGTGAGCTCGTGATTAGGCTATGGCTGCGCCCCAACATGGGAATTAAATTCGCTAATAGTACTAACCGAAATCTGGTATGAATGATCAAGAATCACGATCTTACATCAACCTCGTCGCCAAGTACTTCTTGTGCCAGTTGCTTATAGACGGCACCCTTTTCCTTGGCTTCCTTCTTTAAGACTAGGATCATTTCACCAATCCTAGTTCGCCCTATGCTCCGCACGTCTGCGCCCGACGGCGATAACTTATCGGTGCTTCGCATCGCCTTCAGAACCTCGGCGTATTTCACTTCCTCCGTTTTAATAAAGAGGGCCACGCCTAAATTCCTATGTTTCGCTGTTTTCGGTTTAACATTCTCCTTGGGTCCGTTTTCCGTTTCCTATGTTTTTTTCTTATTTACAACTCGTAGCCACGGGTTGCTGTTACCTTGCGCCCGCGGTTCCTGTGGATGCAGTGCCTGGTTCGGGTTATCTCAAGGCTCTTTTTTCTTGGCTTTCTTGGCCTTAAGCTTGGTGTTTAAGTCGGCTAGGAGAAGCAGTTTGCCTAGGCTAATTCTGCTACATGTGTTAAGTGCTAAATGCACTGGTTCTTCCCCGAAGAAATACCGTAAGGTGGTTCCAGGGAGATAAGGGTTTGAGGCCAAGTGTCATGTCGGTGCACTCTGTACACCACTTGAGTATTTCAACAAAAAAAGGGGCTTTTCGGTACGCTTTAGACAGAACACGGTTCGGGGCGCATAGGGTGAGATGGTATTTTTTTCAACCTTACTCGAATATATTTGGCCAGATTTGTTTTGTTACTAATTAATGAATGAATTAATGAAAACCATCGTAAACTTGAGTAACGATTTGTCTCAATACTTGTTCGTTTATTCAAATATATCTAATAATGAAAGGGTTAATGTTTTAGAGCTACTCAATGGTTGAATGAAAATATCAATTTACAGCAAGGAAATATTACGTTCGGTTGGTGTTAGTAAATTAGCAATATCGATGGATGAGTGATTTTTTCGGTTAGGATAGCGACAGGTTCAAAAAGTGTAAATTGATTTGTGCAGCGCATTGCTCGCGCTTGCAGATCTTTTACCTGTTTTGTTCCAACAACTTCACACTGCTACTGAGTTATTAGGCAAAATGCGTTACAAAAGGTTTTGAATGGTCGTCTGCCTCGGTCCGTCCAATGGAAGATATTATAACTGTGTAATACTTTCGTTGATAGTTGTAATTGTTGCTGCTGTTGCACTCTACTTACTGGTTGTATTTTAGTTTAGTTAATTAAAATATCTAGCCCTACTCGGAAAGAAATTTATATAGAAAAAACGTCTAAAAATGGAATTAAGTTGATTTCAGTGAGATACACTGCTACTACTGACCCGTCATGTCGTAATCTTCTCAAGTCATCATCACTCGCTTCGTACACGCGTCTGAGCATTTGGCTGTTCCATTAGTTTCCGTCAATCAAAGGGCTCCAATTCTCATACTTTTGGCAAACTTTAAGTAATTGTGTAGTTGTATACATTTGGCATGATTTGTATTGTTTAGATTCAGTTCACCGTATTGTAATCCCATTTTGGCTACAATAGTTTGGATTAAATTCGGCTTTTTGGGACTGATGGGAGATGTTTAATTTTTTCTACTATCACGTTGAAAGCTGACAAATGAACACGATTTTCTTGTGTTGATAAATACTTAGAACTCTTGCTATCTATTACACACGAATGTGTGGAATGCGTTAGTTAGCCGTGTTAGTTGAGAAAATGTTAGCATTTTAGGACCGGCGAAGGAAATGTAATATGAATAGATGAATTCGATGATCTTTCAGTACTGAGTTGATAGTTTTCAGAAATGGTGAATGCGAGTTCTATGGATAAACTGATAAGCAGGATATTCATTTGATACATTCATTCGATTTTAGGCACTTTGAAGATTGATGAATAATATAGTTATTACTCAGAAAAAAAAAGTGATCTGCTAGTTTGGCGGGGTTGTGTAAGTCCACCTTGCTACGATGAGTATGTTAGTTGGTAATATGCATATTGCGTTTTGGTTACGATATATTTCTAGATAAAAACTAAAAAAAATCTGAATAAAAATTGTATTTTATTTTCGAAGACGAAAACATTAAACAGGACAATAAAAATGTAAGCTCCTTACCAGGAATGTTTCGATATAAAACAGTAATACAGTTTTCATTTTAAGATAGCTACCGAAAATAACACTACAAGTAAGCTTAAGTAACACAATCAAAACATTTAATGTGATGATAGTACGAATATCGACGCGTTTAAAAACACTTAACATGTTCAGAACAAAGTTTCACTGTACATACTAAGCTGGATTGACTCTTTACAGTACATATTTATCTAACAGTTCAGATCTGCTCAGTTTTTTTTTCATCAAGAGTATTCTTGTGAGTTAGTATTGTCATTACAGTTAGCTAAGGATGCTTGCTTTAAGCTTTGCTTTTTGTGACATATTCCTTGAATACTTCAAGGCGTTTAGGGCACATCCAAAGTCATTCGTGTTTTTTTTTTCATTGGCTAATTATGCCTAAATGCCCAAAAGTTTTCACCAAACGCCCGAGAGTATGCACTAAACACAAGTATGCAAAAAATGGGTTATACACTGGATAATGATGAACATTATACATGATTTACGAAAAAGGGAATATAAAAATCTTTTAAAGTTCATTGTAGCAAATTGGTAACAATTTTCAAGCACAAATCGTAAAAAATGTGATTAATGCTCTGGCTGCAGAGTGAATATATGGCTATCTAGAAGGAAGTATATGAAACTGTATTGTATAATAAACTGATGGCTTCCTCCTTGAAGGTAGAGTTGGTGGTTTTGTATAAGCTCGTGAGCTAAAGCTGCATCAGTTTTACTCGATTGGTAGACACTGGAACGTTTTATTTTCAGAAGGAAATATTTGCTCTTACATGTGAAATGTGATCCGCATTTTAAAAGCCCGTATAATTGGTTAAGTGATATGCTTCCGTCCAGATAGTCAGTCTGCCCTTGCTTCAGCCAACTCAAGGTCAAGGTTAATTATCGCATATCTAATCAGTATAGTCAATTAATTTGCCGTGAAACGGCTTCAATCCTCCAATATGTAAAAAAAAACAAAGCTTAAAGCAGTTACAAAAACCAAAATTCAACAAACTTACATTAAGCTAGCTAGCAGTACGCAAAGAAACAGGTACGTGTACACCTAGACATCCCTTAAAAGTTAGATCTTATCCAGCTAAATAAAAAAAAAACATAATAATGTAAACAATTTTTTCATGGAATAGATAAAAACGCCTTCCTCCAGTCCCGTTTGCAGTTAAAAGATACGTATATGCTTATTGTGTATGTCCACTTGGCCGAATTTGGCACGGAAGTTATGATAAGTAGGATAACATAGTTTGAGAATAGCGTTGTCCACAGTAGTGTGATGACCGCTTTTCGCCGAATAATTCAATTTACTTGTTAGCAAGTGTAATAATAGTACCTACTTTTGTAGTGATTTATCTACTTATCAGCTTGAATCAACCTGTTCGCGATATCAATTCCTTCATTTTGTTTGTTTTATATTGTTCACGTATCGACTTAATTGCATTATTCTTGGCTAATGTTGTGATAATATTGATTGAACTTTTTTTCATCGCATATAATACAAGACGTTGCTCAGGCAAAGATATGGCCTGTCTTCGAATCGTTTTGGCTATAATTACATATTTTACAGGTTTTAAGTTCCATTGTCAAATGCTTAACATTTGCACACTGGGAAGAATATATGTATCTATCGCTTGAATTCCTGGGGATGGATCTAAAGGATGCTTTCTCCTCCGCATCTCACTCTGTTGGCGTACCTGCGCTTGCTCGGGTAGTTTTTGTGTGTGTGTAGAATGTAAATCTATAAGTATGTTACCCACCCACCTGGTTTTAGGAAGGGGTAACCCTAGGCCTTGATTAACCGACAGAGACGCCCACGTACCCACTTGTAAGCCTTGCCGCGGAAGTCGTTCATTTTCGGCGAGGACTGGTTGTTGCTGCTGCTGTTGCTGTTGTTACTGCTGCTATTGCCAACCGCTCCTCCGTCGCTACCAGTCATGGTGACTGCTGTTGTGGTGACTGTAGCTGATTCAGGTCATGGGATACCACCGCTGATGGACGAGTTGCTCCAACGAGCATCGTCGGACTCATGGGTGAGATAACGCAGCCCGACTTGGCTCTCCAGGATGCGCAAATCATTCCAGGTTTGCAGATCCTGTAGCCAACAGTGCAGCAGGGATTTGTCCACGGTGAATCGTTTCCGTTGCTTCACTTGCAGCAGATTATTGATGAGATCGATCGCTGAAAATGAATAACGGACGTTTCGTTAAGTCGTCTGATAAATGATAACTACTTTATAAGTCTACCATCAGAAGATATTTCCTTCCACGGATTCGGAGGGTACATGAAGGCCGCATTCTGGATCTGGTCGTTGATGTCTTCGTCTTCGTTGAACGGAAAGGTACCGCTTAGACTCACGTAGATGATTACCCCGACGCTCCACATATCCAACGAGCGGTTGTAGCCCTTGTTCCGAAGGACCTCCGGAGCTAAAAATTTTTGAGATCAAATAAAAATGGTGCTTTTTACACACTTGGTACACAATTCTAAATTACTTTATCATCAAGCCTATGATTAAAGTTGAGGGCAGTAAATATAGGGTGGTTGTCATGTAGCATGGATGAAGTTAGCATGACAGCTATTTTGTATTTTTTTTACAAGGGGAGAAGGTAACTCAGGAAGTGTGGAGATGCCGCACCAACGACGACCCACTAAAACCAGTCCACGCACCGTACTAGAGCAATTCGGGTTGAATTGCTCAAATGGTGTACAGAGTGCACCGACATTACCCTTGGCCTCAGACGCTTATCTCCCCGGAACCACCTTACGGTACTTCTTCGGGGAAGAGCCAGCGCATATAGCACTTAACACATGTAGCAGAAGTAGCCTAGGCAAACTGCTTCTCCTAGCCGACTTAAACAATGTTACAAGGGACCAGCCTCGGCAGAGCTAATCCTCTGTAGCCAACTTTTGGTCGGCGTGCCATAGGCGCTGCAATTGTAGCATAATGTGAGTGGCAGCCGAAGTTACTGCATTCCAGCACTCCGCATCCGCACACATTCTTTGGATTATATTGTCCGGGGATGTGTACCCTCCACATGTAGCGATCATGCGATCTCTCACAACAATGAAACACGGGCAATCGATGCATGCTCCTCTGTTTCCTCCACACCAGCATAATTAAAGCACGCAAGAGATTCTGAATGCCCGAACCTATACAGGTACTGCCTATAACAACCATGTCCTGACAGAAACTGCGTCAGGTGGAAGTTCACTTCCCCATGATTTATTTTATACCAATCTGATACATTTGGTATCAGCCGAGGGTCCATCTACCTTTAGTGGAGTTATCCCATACCTGCTGCCAACCTCTGAGCGTTGCCTCTTTATACGCGTTGCGAACTCCTCTGGTACCTCTTTGGTTGAAGCATTGACCATCTTCCTTGATGATGAGCCCGATGGACGTCATCCCGGCTATGATGCACACGGCCTCATTAGATACCGTTCGGTATGCGCTTGCTACTGTTGAGCTCATGATCCTGTACGTGCTTTCCACCGCTTTTCTGAGCGCTTTTGACCAGATTAGTTCTCCATACCTTAGTATGGATAGCGCCACACTTGCCAGGAGCATGCGTTAGCTTGTAATTACAGGAGAGATGTAAGACACCATCATCGGTAGTGCCGATTTAGCCGCAGATGCCCTATTACAGACATATTCAACGTGCCTAGCGAAGCTGAACTTGTCATCGATCATTACCCCAAGATGCCTAAGGGATCGCTTGAACTCTATAGTTCAATTACCTACCGAGATAAGCGCCCGTTGTTCGAACTTGCGGTTGTTGACCACCACCACCTCAGTCTTGTGACGGGCCAGTCCTAGTTTCCTAGATTTCATCTATTCCTCAACTATGGAAATGGAGGGCGCTGCTATCAACACTACTTCCTCCATAGATTCACCATGGACCTCTAGGGTGATATCGTCGGCGAAGCCAACAATCTTAACACCCGTTGGAAGGGGTCGTCTTAGTACGTCGTACATCGCATTCAATAACAGCGAGCCTAGGTTTGAACCTTGAGGTACTCTCGCGGTAATTCGAACGCTTTTCTGTCCCTCCTCTTGAGGCGATGAAGTGCGTGGGCTATCGTTTCCCAGCTTGCGCTGTTGATTGCATTCTTCACATCCAGAGTGCCAACCGCGCAGTGACGGATGTCGCTTCTTTTATGATCGATTGCCACCACAGCTGTCTGAACGACCGGCTGGATAGCGTCCAGAGCACATATAGGTCTACACGCCGACGGGTCACCTGATGGTTTTCCCGCCTTTGGCAGTAACACCAATTTCTGTCGCTTCCATACATTCGGGAAGATTCCATGATCTATGCAACGTTGCATCGTGGTTCTGAACATGTCCGGATCCACATTCACTGCCGCTTTTAAGGCAACATTCGAGATACCTTCGGGTCCCGGTGCCTTGTTTGACGCGAATGTCACGACTTCTGCCAGCTCTTCGTTCGTCACCGTAGTCACTTCTTCTACTTCATCTGCCGCGTACGTCATTACCACTCTGTAGGCGTCACCCCACGGACTCGAATTGACACTCTGGAATAGACTACCAAAGCATGCCCGTATTCGACTCTTGATTTCCTTTTTGAGAACTAACTTTGCCGCTCTGATGCTGCACCACGTTCTTCTCTTTGTGCTTCTGTGCGTGCGCGTTGCATTCTTCGTCTAGCCCGTCTAGCGGACTCCAACCACTCAGCTAAGGAACCCTAAAAAAAAGAAAGCTCTAACTCCAACCGAACAACAGAAAATTCTTACGCGCTCCGGAAGTTTGGGTGCTCTGAACGTAATGCTCAATTGCATTGTAGGTTCATTCTGACTGTTTACGTGTCGATTCATATGGTACAGTCATTACTGGATACTCACATTGCATAACATCTTCTTCCAAAATATCCAATGGCACACCGGCGATCACACCTGTGACAGAGACCAGATGTCGTGGTATGTATGCTCGGTAATTTTTCTCCTTCAAATTCGCATCTGTCGTCAATCTGTTCGCGATTTGTTAGTTGTTGAAATAAACTATCAGCTTGGTACGTCCAACCTGTTTCATCTCAATGATGTGGATCTTGTACATTGGCATTTTACGAAGTGCGCTGGCCTACGATAACTTGTTGATTTTTATTTTCCCATTCTGTGTGTCGACCAACTCTACCATAACACGAAACGGTCCTTGGTCACCATTTTCATATTGGTAGTTCACTTTTCTCGAACCGGTGCTTGTGCTGGTATTCCTACTTGTCCACTCTTGATTTAGTTAAACGTAGTTAAAAGTATTTGAATGAAATGTGCTGAAGTTTATGATTTGAAACGTTTTTCGTAATATGAATCACTCTTCGAAATGATTTTCTAATCACTCTCCACAAGGAACGCGTGTTGTAACTCCGACGTCTCGTATTCGAATGGTTTTGATAGCAGTTTCGCCATCAACAGATAGTGGTCGTAGTCAATGTTAGCGCCACGATAGGTTCTGACGTCGGTTATGTTGGAGAAGTGCCGTCCATCGATCAAAACGTGTCGATTTGCAATTCTGTCAGTTGAGACGATCTCCAAGTGTACCGATACGCGAGGCTGTGCTTGGCCATATTCTTGGAGGCGGCATTGTTACTTGGGTTATAGATTTCGCCACCTCCATGAATATGATCATTCGCAGCACATATTTCCAGCACAGCCTCCCGTATCGGTGTTATAAGTTGTTTTATCAGCTGGAATTAGCTGTTACCGACTTTATCATTATATCAGGCCAAATTGCGTCCCTGACCTATAGTGCATAAATGACCACCACTGATATTGTTTTTCAAGCTGTCCCGCATTTCACGTGCCATTTCCGCCTTCATTACATGGACAAACTGTGCTTTGTAGAGCAAGGCCAATTGCTGCACGAGCTTTACCGTCTAACGACAGCCATGCCGCGCTTTGGGTCTTGCCTGTTCATTTTTTCTGTATATCTGTATTATGCCAAATGTCCGTTATGCTAAATGACACCGACTATGCACATGTTTTGATACTATATACCAAACGAGCAAATGAATACTACACTACACATGGTTTGATATTATACTATATTACTTTCATATTTAAAATGAATAGTTCAAAATCATTCCAAATGTCCATTCTGCCAAATTTTACATTGCTTTTAAGTTATATGTATTACGATTATAATAAGTAAAATGGAAACTTCAGGTCGTCTAATAAATCATTCTCAGTCTATAAAGCTAAATCATTAGGAATACCAATCTGATAGCTGCAAACAGTAACTTACCTAAATATGCAGGCGTTCCAACGACGGATCGCCGGAAGGACTTTTCTCCGATAATTCGCGCAAAGCCAAAATCACACAGCTTCACCTGGGGAAACTCGTTGTCCGACGATAGAAGTACATTCTCCGGTTTCAAATCACAGTGCACAATATTCCGACTGTGCAGGTATTTCAAAGCAACGAGAATCTGTAACGAGAGAAATGCATTCAAGGTTATTACTTCGAGAAACCCCCTAATCTATCACGTTCGCCTCATACCTGAGTAATCAAAAATTTAGTAACCCGCTCGTTCAGTCGTCCGTTCTGGTGCGAAAGAATCATCTCCAGCATATCGCCTTTCAGCTTTTCCATCACGACAAATATCCGTTCAGGTGTTTCGAACATCCGCTCCAGATTTACCACGCCAGCATGCGACAGATTCTGCAGTATCGCTACTTCGTTCTTGAGCTGCGCTTCCTGTTTCGTGGGGAAGCGTAGCTTGTCGATCACTTTGATGGCAACCGTCCGGTGCGTTTTCCGGTGCACTCCTCCGTACACGATGCCAAACTGGCCCGAGCCGAGCACTTCATCCGGGAAAATCTGATACAGCTGGCTCATGTCGGTGACCTTCTCTTCCGGTTCTCCACCGGCGGATTCCGACCGTATGTTGGTCACCGGCATTAGCGCCTGCTTGATGGCTGTTTCCCAACTTTTGGCCAAGTATGCACCGATTCCACTGTCCGGCGGTGGAAGAGCTAGCATAGGATCTCCTGGAATAAGCGAGTGAAGCCATTTTTGTTCAAGGATCAGAATAAGGATTTCTCAGAGATTACAACCAGGCTTCTCTCAAAAATCTAATGAATATTATGGACCTTCAAAAATTCATCCAACAATCCTCCATGGATATCTTCAAAACCGGTGGAGGAATTACTGAAGAAACCTTCCATCAGTCCTGGTATCGCAGATAAAACCTCACTCACCTTCCTTCAGATTGTACAACGGGTCCTGCCCGACAAAATAGTCCACGTTGGCCGTCCGGATTTCGAAACAGTGCAGCACTTCGCTCTGCAGATTCCTCGCCGCGTCAACCGTAAGAATCTCGTTCAGCGGAATCTCCCGGTAGTACTTGCTGCCCTGGTCCGACACGAACAGCGTAATCGCCTTCGAGTCCAGCCGCCAGTAGTGCCGCTTGACAGATTTGTCCTTGTTGGTGAAGTGCACCAACCAACCTTCTTTAATTGCCCGCCCATCGCGCCGCTTGGTGTGCTTCACGGACTGGACGATCCTCATCAGGGGAATGTTCGCACTCGGGGAAGACGATGAGTTGCTGGATTGTCGAGATTGCTCACATATGACCTCAAGCCGATCGGACGACTCGTCATCGCGCAGCTGAGAGATGATACCGTTGATTTTTACCGGTGGACCACTGTCCATCAGGTTCACGTTTCGATTCTGGTTGATACTATTATTATTGTTGTTGTTCATCAACCCGCTTCCGCAGAGATTGTCATCCACGTCGCTTTCGTCGCCTGTGTCTTCCTTGTAGGTCATTTCACGCTCCCCGAGCAGGTTGCGATCGTCATGCGGATCTACCGGTTGGGTATTTTCTCCAGTACAATCCTTCGGCACGAGGTCCACACATTTCTTGTGTGCATTGTAGTGGCAGTCGCGACATTGCACTCCCTGCTTGAACAAACCGCGGAGGAGTTTCTTACAATACTGACATACCGTGGGACGGGTATAGGTGTGAATGGAGAAACTGTGAGGTATTTTGATGCCTCCGACGGCGCCACCCCGGCTGCCAAGCGATGGCGATCGGCTCTGCCGAATGTTGGCCGTCGATTGGACATTTGGATTGAGCTGAAAAAAAAAAAATAGTTTTTTAATGTTTTTATTGGAGTTGATCACAGGTTCATAGAATGATCAGCTACACGACGTTCCACGGTAAATATGTAAGGACATAACTTGCTTGCGCCTAAAACTTTCCGTCATCAACGATGCACGGTACCGACGCCCGCCTCGGTACAATCTAGCGCGACTGAAACAACCAGCATCTTGCACCAGTTGAGGACTGCTGGAGGACAGTCAAAGCAGCCATTAACGCTGCTGAGAGCATTGTCGGATACGTGGAACGGGGTTCAAGAAACGATTGGTTCGACGAGGAGAATCAAGAGCTTTTGGAAGAGAAAAATGCAGGGCGGGCTGCAATGCTGCAGCACGGTATGCGGCAAAACGTGGAACGATACAGACTGAAGCTGTTCCCACGATGGGGGAAGTTAAGGATGCCATTCAACAGCTCAAGAACAATAAAGCCGCTGCGCGGGCAAGGGTGATATCGGAGCCGCACTCTTCAAGATTGGCTGCATCGGTTGATAATCAGAATCTGGGAGACGTTACCGGAGGAGTGGGAGCAAAAGGCGATATATTCCCCATCTACCCTAAACGCCGCTACGAAGTGCTATCCCAGATTCTCTTCCGTCGTCTATCACCTATAGCAAACGAGTTCGTGGGAAATTATCAAGCAGGTTTCATCGACGGCCACTCAACAACGGACCAGATCTTTTTCATCCGGTAAAGCCTCCAGAAATGCCATGAGTACCAGGTCCCTACGCACCACCTGTTCATCAATTTCAAAGCGCCATATGACAGTATTGACCGTGTAGTGCTATAAAAGATCATGTACGAGAACAGTTTTCCCGGGAAGCTGACAAGATTGATTGAAGCAACGATTGAAGGTGTGCAAAACTGCGTAAAGATCTCGGTCAAACACTCCAGTTCGTTCGAATTCCTCCAGGGACTACGACAAAATGAGTGACATTCGTGCCTGCTGTTCAATATTGCACTTGGAGGTGTCATGCGGAGAGCCGGACTTAACTGTCGAGTCACGATTTTCATGAGATCCGGACAATTTGTCTGCTTCGCGGAATACGGAAGGAAATTTGAAACGGTGGCAGATTTGTTCAATCGCTTGAAACGCGAAGCAACAAGAGTTAGACTGATGATGAATGCGTCGAAAAAAAAGTACATGTTGGCAGTGATGCCACATACACAGATTTATCTGTAATTACACAGATTTTTTCTTGTTATTGCCTACAGATATCTGTGATCACAGATCACAGAATTTTAGGATATTTCACAAGTTTATGACACGTTTTTGGAAGATTTAAATCAGAAATGCCATTACCCTGTTTAATTGTTCTCAAAAACTTAAGAATTTCAATATTTTAGAAACTATTAGTACTTCTAACTAACCTTTATAAGAATCAATTCAAATTAAACATTGATTACAAGCCAAAAACAGTCAAAATACGCTTGCAAAAATTCTTTCTGACCTAAATAAATATTTTGGATATTTTTGCGACACAGATTTTCACCAAGATTTTTGGGGGTTGACTTAAGATAAAAAAGATTTTTTCAGCCGAAAACACAGATGAGAATCGGAAAAATATGGCAACACTGCATGTTGGTACACGCAAAAAAAATTGTAAAGGTAAAAACTACCATTTTAGGGGGTTAACTTAAGCGCTCGCACCGGAAATTTTCAGCAGACCAGAAATGCGCTTGATTTTACCATGTCTGTAGTTGGAATCAGATTGTTGTAAATTATTTCTGTCAAATGTACCAGTAATGCGGTGTGGTGTACCGTAAACATAGTAAATTGGTCTGAATTTCCATGATAGTTTTAAGAATGGGCGTGGTCAGCTAAAACAGTTATTTTTACCACAGAATTTTTTCCCGTGTAGGCGAAACTGAGCGCGACAGGGCTCGCCTAGGAAGCAGTGTCACGAGAGACGGGGATTATTTCGAGGTGGTGGACGAATTCATCTACACTCTTAAAAATAATGAAAATTACTCTGGACGTAATTCTGGTTATGACTGAATGACACATGATGTAAGTGATGGAACGACACAAAAACGTGTCTTTGAAGATGTATTGAACAAAAAATGTAATTTTACATGTTAAAGGACACGAAAACTATGGAACTGTGATCGACATTTCCCGAATCAGACACTAACGTATTTGAAATTGGACACAAATTTACGTCATTCGGCTCGCTTCTTTTATGTGCATCCCAAAAGACGTAAATCACATTATTTTTTGGTACTGTGTACCTTGGATCCGATCTGACGGCCGACTATAACGTTTATCGTGAAATACGAAGGCGCATCATCTGTGAAAGTCGTGCCTACTATGGATTCCAGAAGAAACTGCGGTCAAGAAAGATTCAGCCCCGCACCGAATGCACGATGGACAAAACGCTCATAAGACCAGTAGTCCTCTACGGGCATAGAACGTGGACTATGCTCGAAAAGGACCTACAAGCTTTTGGGGTTTTCGAACGCCGGGTGCTTGGAACGATCTTCGGCGGCTTGCAGGAATACGGTGTGTGGCGGCGAAGGATGAACCACGAGCTCGCCCAACTCTACGGCGAACCCAGTATCCAGAAGGTGGCCAAAGCTGGCACGATACGATGGGCAAGGCATGTTGCAAGAATGCCGGACAGCAAATATGGTGTTCGCTTCGAATCAGGTTGGTACAAGAAGGTGTGGAGCGCAGCGAGCTAGGTGGTCAATGTACAAGATTTATGTCGACGCTTACAACTATTCATATTTTGTTAAATCAATTTATTTAAGTAATATTCCGAAGGTTTAAATTATACATTTAAAATACAAGCATGAAACAAGCTCATCTAATTGATCATCAATCCTAGACTGAGCAGCTGTAAGCTACTTTAATCAGCATGCTCGTTTCACAAAAGCAAAATATCACTCCAGCAACGCGAAAACCCGAACTCAGAACAATTTCAAACAAAAACAAGAAAAAAGACAAAGCTTGCTGAGAAAGCAGTTAGTATTCGTCTTTGGTTACGTAAGGAGAAAGGGGGGAAGGGGGATTCCTTGCAAATTGAGATTAATCTGGAATGCATGCCATTGACTTTGAGAAAATCGGTTAGAACTAGACCGATTAAAGATATGAAAAATAGATGTTAGATAAGAAAAAGTTTACAATCTTGATGAAATTATGAACGCAAGCTTTGGAGGAAATCCTTAGAAAATATCTGAAAAATTTCTATATGAATTCACGGAGGAAATCCTACATGATTCTGTGGATATATTTCTGGTGAACTTAGGACTGTCTTGAGAAATTTCAGAAATATTTTTTGCCTCCAAATATTCGCGTAGTAATTTCTCAGGACATATTTATAACAATTACATGAATAATACTATTAAAAGAATTGTCAGGGAAATTCGAGCGAGCAGCCTGGGATGAATATCTAAATTAACTTTGTGAGTAATCCCTGCTGAGAATTTTATGAAAATGCCAATCCCTGATGGAAACCTTTGGAAACCCGGAAAAAAAATTTAGAGTAATATCTGGTGTAATGCCACGTAAAATTACTTTTAATGGTATTCCCTGATTTTTGTGTTGTCGCCTAAGCTGGTTACGTATTTCTCCTCGAGACATTCGGATAATGTTTGTGTTTGCGTACAAATGCGGAGTGGTACGGTATGATACTCGATGAGCGATTGGATGTCGCACCATCGTCGGATCTATTAGTCGTTGGATCTACGACGGGAGTCGAATCAGTTCACCTTATGCAACCCACAGACGGTCAGACCCGGGGCAAACGACTTTTTAGGGTTTTTATGAATCGGAAGAAATGGATATTGATGAGGATTTCCAGTTATAATTAGCACGAAGTATTCCGACAAAACATTTAAATTATGGGGGGCCTCTGTCGGGGATTATTGTGAACAGTCATCAATAAAGGAATGGCTATGGGTATTTCTCCAAACATCCTATCCAGAATATATTAGTGGTTTTCTCTACTTATTCTGCATAGGAGTTTTTTCTATGGATTACCAGGGATTTCATCAATAATTCATCCAGGGATTTTATCGATAATTTATCTATACATTTTTGTACACATTAACCAGAAATATCTTCCGGGAAAATCCTTCAGGTTTACCTTCAGGAATTCATCCAGGCATTTTTCCAGAGATTCCTTTAAATGTTCCTCTACAAATTATTCAGAATTCCACTGATTCATTCAAAAACCAATCATCAAGTTATTTCCTGAGTAATTCTTCAGGGCTTACTCTAAGCCTGCCTCCAAGAATTCCTCCAGATATTTCTATAATAATTCTTTCAAAGATTCCTTCTGGAATTCCTCTAGGAGTTAGTTCCAAGGATTAATAAGTCACGCATTACTACAGGAATCACATCACGCATTCTTCCAGAAACTTTTCCAAGGATTCCACAAGAAATTCCCTCAGGGATCTCACCAAAACCTTTTCCAGGCCTTCCAGGATTCATCCTTAAATTCCACCAGGTGTTCCATTAGAAATTCCAACAGGTATTTCTTCAGCGATTTGTTCCAGTAATTTTTCTACAGTTTCATCCGATGATGTATCCAAAAACTCCTCAAGGATTTTCTTCAGTAATTCTTCCTAGGATTCCTCCAAGAATTCCACTTAAAAATTCCTCCAGAGATTAATTTAAGAATTTTTCTAGTGAGACTTCAGGATCTCCTTAACAAATTCTTTCAGGATTCTTTTCCTGCGATTCTACCAAAAAATTTATTCAGAAATTCATTAAAAGATGGCTCAAGGAATCCCTATCAATAAATTACTACAGGGATATCATCAAAAATTCCTCCCATGCAAAATCCTCCAGTGATTATTCTAGTAATTTCGCTGGGAATTCCTTCAGCATCCTTCCTTGATCCAAACAATCTTCCAGGGATTGCTTCAGAGATTCTTTTACGATTTTCTCTGAAATTCTTTCATAAATTCACCAAGAATTCCTCCAAGTGTTCCACCAGCAAGCCTTCAAGGATTCCACAAGAAATACTGCAAAAGAATTAATCAAACTTTTCTCCACGGGATTCCAACAGGAATTACTCTAGAGGTTACGCTTGCAATTTTGGAGAGATTCCTTCAGGTTATCCTTGGGGATTTTTCTAGGGAATCTTTAATAAATGATTTTGTAAATTCCTCCAGTGTTTTCTTGAAAGACTTCTCCTGGTAGCTGAAAAGCATACCAACATTTTTCAGAGTTCACTAAAATGGGAAAACTGCATTTACGCCCTTTGCGCCACCTCTAAACCTTCACCAAAAATTCTCATTTTTTCACAGGATGTTATTTTGGGACCGATGATCATTTTCCACTTTGTTTATCCTGACTACGGAAGATTTTCGGAAATAAGCCCCACCCTAGCCACCCATCTGCATCGGCAGTTTGTGGGACACCGAAGCTCGAATTTGATATGCTGACGTCGGTGTTCGTACAACATCCCTACAGACAGTACTATTAGCTCGTCAAACATTTGGCTCCACCCACCGGTGGTTTGAGTTAAATCAAACTCATTTATTTTTGACCGACCGATTCGTCAACCGTCAAAAAACTGTCAATTCGGTTCGTCAAGCAGCATCACGGTCAAACATAGCACTAGAGATGTACCGAATATTCGGCCGGCCGAATATTCGGGCCGAACATCTCGATTTTTTTAATTTTGCCGAATATTCGTTCTGCCGAATAATAAAATCCGTTATTCGGCCGAATATGCCGAATAGTGACCGAATAATAACAAAACTAACTAAACTGTAAAAAAGATATTATGTTTATGTAAGGAAAATTTAAATAATCAATAATTTATTCAAATTGTGACCGAATTTTTCTTGTTATGGACACCTTGAATAGACTTCGATGTCAAATATTGAAAAAGTGAGAATTTCTCTGTTCTATGGCGTTACCATTTTCTGCAAATCAAATTGTATCTCATCTTGCAGGAGCTGTAACGCACCGCTTGGCTAGTTAGAAGCGTTTGAAAATTTGTTTTCAAGGTATAGATGCATCGAAGCTAAACCCGGCATTTTCAAGAGCACAAATCTAGAGAACCAGACAACCGTTTGTGCTGAAAATTTAACTTTGTGGTCAATCGCTGGTGTTGACCAATCATTCCAATATTCAGTGCGAACGGCTGTCAGATTCTCTAGATTTATGCTCTTCGATGCAGGTTTGGCTTCGATGCATCTTCACCTTAAAGTCCGTCAATTATCAGGACTTTCTATACGTTCTATATTCTTTGCAAAACCTACTGATCACGTTCTTCTATTATTATGAGAGTCAGGGGTCTGCATCCGTCTATTTGCCTCAATTTTTATGAAACACTTCCAAAAGTCGGATGAATAGTAAACCAAATTTCTTAAACAAAAATCAACAATAGGATACAGCTTCCTAGCTTCAGAAATACAGAAATCCTCAGAACTTATGATTTCTGCAAACGGTTTCAAAAGCTCAAGAAGACGATCATTCATTTCCATTTATACTTCGTTTAATTGTTCAGCTTTCCCTACTTAAAAAACTGCACATACGGGTGTTATTCGGCCGAATATTTAGGTTTTATTTGACCGAATATTAAGTCATTATTCGGCCGAATGTTCGGCCGAATATTCGTTTGGCCGAATAATAATATTTCAACTATTCGGTATTCGGCCAAAGGCCGAATAGTGCTATTCGGTACATCTCTACATAGCACCAACATGAGCATCAACCTGGGGGCAGAGTCAAAGTTGGTCAAACCGTCTGAGCGTATGTGGGCTGCATTAGTGCTCATAGTCTCTGCGTACTAGCTGCGATGGTACGCTTTTGGGGAGTTACTTTGTACTTCGTCATCAAGGGCGGAAGAACGTACGATCCTCAACGAGAGCACGTAGTATAATCTCGATAGATAGGCTAGCGAATCGTCGGGAAAACCAATAGACGAGTAGTACGCATTTACACCTCGCCGGGATCATCAGTGTGAGCATTTATGAAGATGTAGAGTGTTATAGCAATGAAATTTCTTATTAGTAGTGTAAGAAATTACGAATAAATTAAATTAAACGTAAAGTAGTGCAAATAAACGATATGTAGTGTTTCCTAAACTGTGAATAGTGGTTGTTATCTGCTTCGATACGAAAAGGTTATTCTGAACCATCAAATTGGCTAGCCAACTATCCTCTCGACACTGGAGTCGATTGATGACAAAGTGATGTAAGTCCTTTTCGCCCTGAGTCCTACAGTTTGGTAGGCCTGACCCTGAACGGTAATTGAAGTCCAAGACATCTATGTTCATTCATGTTTTAACAAATTATACAGTTATATGTTTCATGAATGGCACATTTCTAGTGAGACCATGTACAGGGTGTTCTCTACCTGGAAAAAACCTGGAATTCTGAGGGAATTTTGGTCACAATCAGGGAAATTATTTTGAGACAGTAATTCATGGTAGAATATGTTCATGACAAACGATTTTCGCGTCAAAACCCAGAGCAACCATATTTTGCATAAAAATAATCTTCAATGAAAAAAAAATTCGGCAGCGCCGCTATCAAAAAAATGTTGAGCTGTTCAGTGAGGATCCTTTCGAGTGTGAAATTTCATGGACTTACCAAAACATGATTGACGTTTTTAATATTTCTAATATTTAATCAGTAAAAGATTAACATATCTAGGTCCAATAGCGGGTTTCTTTTTTGAGAATCAGTCTTTATTTTTATGCAAACCTCTAAAAAGTATCTATTTTTGATGAAAATTCTCTGAAGTCTCTATTTTAACCAAAATGATCTCTAAAGACTTGCAGATAATTACTATGCTATTTTTTTTCTCATATATCTCAAGAACAGCTCCAGGAATTGTTTCTCCAGGGATTAATTTAAAATTTTGGAATATCTTTGGATCCAGATGACCAATGATCAATATTGTCACAGATTCTTAAACTATAAGAGTGGTACAAAAATATCGAGAAACAAAAAAGTTATCGCGATTTGAATATTTTTTTAGCGGTGAAAAATGAAGCTGACGGTAGAGGGATTAAAGGATTTTCCCCAAAATTTCGTTTCTGTTAATGGGAAGACTGCTACCTAGCAAATCATGGAATTTGATAAGTCGCATGACTGGTTTCTACAGCATTGTGAAATTGATCACTTCTGTCGGGATATTCGGAACATGTCCTGTGTAAAGGTTGCATTACCTACGATTTCTTTGAGGTGTTTGTGATGTCGCACGAATGCATTTGAAACATTGTGGGAATGATCAACTCCTCTGGGGCTCCCTACACATATATGGCTCAACTAAACAGACTTTTGTGTCCTCATAGGTCCAGATATTCGATTCTTTACGGCTGCATTCATCGATAGTGTTTTATGTACACAAATCACGAATATCACTAGTTGAATGAAATCATTGAACAAATCTTATTTCCGCAAGTTTTGATCAGGCTTGATAGAAACTCCTCTGCGATGCAATGAGGAGGCGATTTTGCCGTTTTTCTGAGGAGAAAAAAGTTAACCCAATATTTTGATCTAACACATTATTGCCAAAAATGCGAGGATGAACCACTAATCAAATAAAGAAGGGTGCATATCAGATGACCAGTTCGTTCAAGAACTGGAAAACTGGCTTCAGAGACCATGTCTGCTAGAACTTCCCAGCATGAGCACAAATAAATTCTAATCATCAGAGTTAGACTACTGAAGATGAGTAGGAACTAAAAAAGCCACACCATAAAAAGCGGGTCCATTACAAATTTAAATAATGCAATAATGAGATGCTTGTCTAAGACAGTTCTGATAAAGGACTTTCTGCAGTTGATAAATAAATAATAATGCAACATAAAATTAAGATTTGGAATGTTTATTTCGAGCGTATTTATTGTGCATTTAAATACATAGACACCAAAATAATACTTCAACAATTCGGTATAAACAATAAGCAAAATATAATGAAAAAACTTAAAATACTGTCCAATTCTTCTTGGAAATCTAAGCAGTGCCTAAGGCACTGTGTCTTTTATCAGAAACTATCATTAGAATAAACAGCACCATCACCAAGCATTAAAAATTGTTCTATAGATTCCTTTGTGAGATAAACCTCGTCTACCCGTAACACTTAAATTAGTTAGCATAAGTCACTTTTCACTGGACGGAATACGGAATGATTCATTGTTATCGAGATTCGATATATAGTCGAGTCGTATCGTTTAAGTTCGTTGTAATGCAATAGCTGACACACCACGGTTCAGTTTGTGATGTCGTTCATGAGCTGCTGCATCTTTCTTACCAGCAGCGAGCCGGATCCGCTGGTCGCCTGATCGTCGGAGATGAGCGAGGTACTTGAACCTCCCGAGGGGCTCCTAGCGGGTTGCGAGGACGTGCGCCGATTGCCGCTGCTGCAACTGCCAGCATTCAGCACTCCGGTGTGCTCCACCCGGCTGCAGTTGTTTGGCACTTTGATGACACAACGCTTGTGATAGTTTAGGCCACATCCTTCACACTTGAGGCCCTGCCGTACCAAACCGAACAGCATCTCACCGCAAAAGTCGCAAAACGTGGGTGCTTTGTACGAGTGGACGGCCAGGGCGTGCGGCCGCACCAGCGGAATGTCATCGGATCCGGGGGCGTTGATTGCTGAAAGAAGAATCTCTGTGTGATTAATGCCAGTGAGAGGAACTTTGGGTGAGTATGATGTCGCGTAGCGAAGTGATGACTTACGATTGGCTGTGAGCACGACTTCCACAAGGGTTTCGTCGACAATCTCGGCCGCGGAGTTGATCATTTGAAGTACGTTGGACGAAGTGTAGTCATGGCGGAATAGGAGCAAACGGTCTGATAAACGATTTAAACCGTTTTCGGGTACCTGCAAAGAAATAGAAAGGATATATGATGTAGCGGTTTCAAATTTTCCCATACTTAATTTTTTTTTTCTATCTTTATTAACGAGATTTTTAGCCCTGGGCTAGTTCATCTCGGGACCAACGGCTTTACTTCCCTTCCGAAGGAAGTCGTCACTGAAATTTTTAGTGACTATCTCGGGGATGGGATTCGATCCCAGGTCCTCGGCGTGAGAGGCGTGTGTTCTAACCACTACACCAGGTCCGTCCCCTCCATACTTAATTAACTGTGTAGTAAAGTGGTCCATTTTCATATAAAAACTAACAAAAAAACTGCAAAAATCTGAAGCTACACTCCTCAATTTTGTTCATTTAGAACCCTTAGAAGCTAATTTAAAAGTTTGATAGAAACCCATCTACTCTAAGGAGGGTAGACGAGCTTGAAGTTTGTATGGGGAAAATCGATTAAATATATGGGAAAAACTGGTCCAACTACTATCGAGATCTGAGTTCAGAATTTTTATAGAGGACAATGGGCGACCTCTGGCGATTTTTCTTTGTAAAAGTAAGTTTCCCATAGTAAATCCCATACAAACTTTGAACGACTGGCGCTAAAATATAGTTTCTCCGATCGAGCTGAAATTTTGCACAGTTGTTACCGTGACCTGCTGAGCGATCCGAAAATGAAACACGAATGAATGAAGCGCCCGAACGGTTGTTTGTGATTATTCGCAGATTCTGTTTTGATGCCTACGAAAATTCATCGTACCTCGCGTTTCCGATCGTTGTTCAGCAACATTGACCTGCTCTAATTCCGTGTGTTGCCTAATACCGTGTATTTTGAAATTATGTGGATTTCTAGCATATTATATTATTAATTTTTCTTATTGATTGTCACAAACTTTAGCACATTAAGTAGTATTTAAAAAGCCATGACAAAGCTGAACTAAAGTTGCACACACAAGCAAACAAAAATAATGTTAGAATGTAATCGCCTGGTGCCAATGCACGGTATTAGGGCACGGTTGCTTATGTGTTTCAAATACCGTGTTTCAGTTATAATTCCAAAATGGCGAAGTGAAATATATATTTTATTTCCCGAATCAATCATGCAAACCTCAATACGTTGTTTGATATAAAAGTTTTATTTTTGATGCGCTTCGTTCGTTCGATTGAGAGATTTTTCAAAATGTGACCCGGCAGTCGGGGTCAGATGCACGGTATTTGGAACACTAGTATGTTTAACAACATCAACTGTAACTATGGTTAAAATTTTCAAAATGGTTCAAATCATATTTTTTATGCAAAGTATATAAAACGGTCTGCTATATAAAACATGAAATACTTGAAAATAATCATACGGTATTTTTATCTGATCGATTGAAACTTGAGTTTTTTAAACCTCACGGTAATAGAGCATGTCACGGTATGGGACCTAAATGCAATCCAAAAAATGGACTGGAGCGAGAATCTAAATTTTTCATATAACCGTGTCCCAGGCTATTGGACACAACTCTTTCGTAAGTAACTTGGAAATTCTACTATCAATACAGAAAATACTACAACAAACATGAAGTTTTTTGGTTAAGAAGCAAAGATTTAAACCTAAGCGTATCGTGGCCTTATGGCGCCCTTGGCAAACCACCATTTGAGCGCCCCAGTTTTAATTCTAGACCGACTACGGTAGAGCTGTTTATCAAGATCCTCAAAGGTCATGATAAAGGTATTTATCAAAACTTTCAATATCGAAATTGAATTATTGGAGAAAACTCTGTAAGGAGGCTTAACCATATTCGAATGTTTTTAGGGACTGAAAGTTCTGAGGTTATAGAGGTTTCTAATAAAATTCATGTTTGTGTGGCCAATGATGAATCTACAGAAACTACTGACTGGGATTCATTGAAACAAGACCTTTTTTGAAATTTCATTGTTGTACATATTCCTAACGAAATGTTTACAGCAGTCTTTCCATGAACAGAACCGATGTTCAACTTTGGTTTATACATTGCAACTTGTGTTGAGCCGCAAACGCGCTTCGTCTCTGTACCAGTGTACCACTAAGGCGGATCAAAATTCAAAAGAGATTGATCCTTTACTAGGTTTGAAGAATGAGTTTTCACTGTGGAATGATAAGTTTGTGCTTAATTTACTGTACAAAAGTGTTTGGAACCTTTTTCACAATTCCTACATAGTAATTTTCATATTAAACTTCCTCGTCTTTGGACACCCTTCAAATCTCCACCGAAAAAATTGAAATTTTCACAGAACCCTATTTTTATAGTAAGGAAGATATAGAAGATTGGATTTTCAAACTTTTTTGAAATTTGAACCACCAAACCTACAGTCACTCTTTTTACAGTCTGGCGGATAGGATTATTGGAGCCAATCAAACATATTAGGTAAAAAGTGCTTGAATCGGTGGGCAGTATTGTGACCGTTGCGATATTTAAATCAACAAAAAAACAAGAAATAAATTGCATTACAGGAAATATCAACAAAACTTCGTTGGTATTATAAACAATGTGCTGTTCAAAAACTTTCGGAGATATTTGACCTAATTGAAAACAGAAAAATATATTTCTTTTTCATTTTTCAAATAGGAAGTTCACTTGATGGCTTAAAAATTTTGATCAGTTGCCAACGATTTTGGTGAAATTATTACGTTGCCATTTCTTGGGATTATTTTATTCGCTAGACTGTGAATCTAAACTCGGTATGTGAGTAAAGGTGACAAAATGCGCTTTTGTTAGCATTCTTTCACTTCTTCTCCCTAGGCGCCCAGACGACTTATTACCGATACTATGCCACGCCCGCTCTACTCGATCAAGTACCTGACGTAATCCCTCTTTTCACCACATTCCAAGTGCTTTCACGCTGGCACATGTTCTGCACGATGTTGTCCGGATTAAGGACGCTTGCGGTTTCTGACATCATCTCGCTTCGTATATCCCTGGATCGAGAGCAGTCGAATATAACATGCTCCGGTGTCCGCACAATGTAGAGACCGCGTGTCCGAAATTGTGGAGATATTCCCGGAAGCATCCATGGCCTTAGCCGAGTGGTTAGAGTCCGCGGCTACAAAGCAAAGCCATGCTGAAGATGTCTGGGTTCGATTCCCGGTCGGTCCAGGATGTTTTCGTAATGGAAATTTTCTTGACTTCCCTGGGCACAGAGTATTATTGTACCTGCCACATGATATACGAATGCGAAAATGGCAACTTTGGCAAAGAAAGCTCTCAGTTAATAACTGTTGAAGTGCTCTTAGAACACCAAGAAGAAAAAGAATCCATGGCCTGATAAAAAGTGGGTTAGGAAGAAATTAACTTCTCTATGTTTTCTGGTCGTCCACACCGACACGTTAGGAATAGCGGACTTTGGGGTAAGTGTGCCACCACTGCTTTTTATAAAAACTACAATATATATTTTCTCTTTGAGATTAACAATATGTTCCCTTATAGTTCACAATACAATGATCAAAATATGATGGAAATTGCTCTTTTTTTTTCTCGTATTTACATCGACTTTTACAAAGACTATCAGAATTGAGTGGATTTTTATAAGATTTCGTTGTTCCTAAATAACAGTAAATTATTAACAGATTTTTCTAACGTACTGTACATCGTGAAGCTATTCCGATGTGTAAGTTATTGTGGCATTTGAACGAAAAAAGTATTTAGTTTTACATACGAAATCCAGTTTGGTTGACATCTATACCTATTGGGGCAAGTGTGCCACCTATTTGGTAAACGAAAATTGTTGGTGTGAAATTTATAGAAATGTAAACATTATCAACAAAATCATAATAATAAACCAGAATGAGGCACCGGTAGTGGTTTCTGAAGTATAGTAGGGGAATAACTGATATTTTTGCCCCCAAAGTGATTTTTTTTCTCAAAATATTCAATAATAACATGTTTTTCGGCTTATTAAGTACCGTTTTACAAATCTACATCAATATTTTACCGTTTTTAGTGCTTATCTAGTGTAATATTATACATTTTCACCGTAATATAAGGGAAATACATATATTGTACTGAATGGAGACAAAAATAACCATTTTAGTTATTCGAATTGAGTAATAGAGAGTTACGCATGTTTTGAACCTTGTTATAAAGCATTCTCTCATTACGGTAAACTTAAAAATATTTTTAAATTATCGATTAGAGTCTGCTTTGTAAGTAATATTAATAGGAAATAAAAAAAAAAATATTACAAGTAGAATTACATGCGATGTTCATTCGGTGGCACGCTTGCCCCATAGTGTCCGAAAATATGGATGATATATGAGAAGCTCCAAAACTAATACTTTTTGCAATTATTTTATTTTTAAATTATACAGTGGTTATGGGACCGGGAGCTTTGTTCAGCTTCAATCCTTTCGCAACCGTTATCAGCTCGACGTTGGAACCTTGGATACCGGTATTTTCGTCATCTACGTCAGCGTGTGGGCGACTTCAGTTTATTGGGGCACATTTCAGCTGGTGTTACTGAGCCCTTAATTTTTAAGCTTGCCAACAAGTTTGACATATATCAGAGTGGCCACCAAATTTCGATTTTGAAATTCCCGCTTTTTCCCGCTTTTTCCCGGTATATACTTTACATAATTTTCCCGCTTTTTAATCTATTCTTTCCAGCGACTTTAATTGACTTTTTCTATACCAAAAATCGTTTTTATGAAAAGCACTGCAACATTTGTTTTTTTAAAATCGGTTCAAAGTTTTTTAGTTGTTTTTCTATAGTAATTTGAATGTTTATCAAAAAGTTTCACTGTTGGAACAATAAGTTGACTATTAGATTGTTCCAATCTATATAGAATCTTATCCAATTCAATTCTAAATTATATTCTTCAAACGACAGGGGTTTAATTTCAATGCTATTTGAACCATATTTGCCAACAATATGCCCTTTAAGCCAAACTTCGTATTTTCAAGTTCAAGTTTTAAGATATAAAGAACTTGACAACCGTTCGCGTTGAAAATTTGATTGGTTGCATTCTGGTGATGATAAAACTATCAAAATTTCGGCTCAGAGCTCTGTTTGCGTGCTCTTGAAATTTGGAAGTTTTGCTATGATTTACAATCATCTTAAGTGTATCCCAATGCTGAATTTCAGATAATTTGGTCGACAAAAGCCTCTGGTGGCTAAGCAAATCATCAAGATACCCAAATAGTTCTTTATTTCAAATTATTTCAATTCTTAAGGTGGAACAGTTTGAAATCAACTTCGGAAACTTCAAACTAAAACTTCAAAGGAACAAATCTCGCAAAGAAAGCATCCAACCACAGTGCACTTTTTATTTTGGCTTTGTGCACTGCAGAAAGTTTAAAATAAGAAGATCAGAAACTCACTCACAATTTTAATAACACCGAAAATTATCATTTTTGACTTTCACCCACCCTCTCATAATGCTTTTTGTATGGATATACTACACATTTTATGTGAGCTTAAACAGCTTTATCGTTATTAAAATCGTAAAAATCTTTTATAAATAAAGGCTTTTTTTAAAGATTAGTTGTGGTATTCAGCAATTACAGAAGAGTGCTAAACCAATCTGGAATAAGTAATTAAAATTTGATTCAAAACGTCGAGTAAAACTGTTAGAGAAAAGTTCAAAAATATTAGTCCTGACAGTGCGAGAACAAAAATTTAAAATAATATTTCGAAATGTGCTGCCGTGAATCGCAAGTCAGTCCCATATGTAAAAAGTAGGCATTGAGAAAACGGACTGTGAAGTTTCCAAACTCGTTTTGTATACAAATATTCAAAAAATTCCATACGATTGGAACATGTTCAAATCTTAATGAAACTTTCACAATTTGCCTTTCACTATCTCTCCAAGAAAAATATAAAGATGATCAAAACACGTTTCTTTTTTGTGTTACACGGTGCGGGAATCTGTAGTCGACTGATATGCGGTTACTCTGCATTATGGGACAATTTGACTTGCTGTTTTTTTTCCTAATTTTTCTGAACAAATCATATAATCTCATTTGTGCAGTTGAAAGAGGATTGGAAGATATGCTGAAAACTGAACTCAACTTAATTTTGACGAAAATGCAGATGGGACTGACTTGCGATTGACGGCAGTATGGTGTTGCATAGTAGAAATTAAATCATTAATGTTTGTAAGATATTTGTTCAAAATTGCGGATACATCATAGAAATATCATTAAACATAACTACTTTCTTTAACTTATTTTGGAGGTAGGTTTGTATATTACAGCTTGAAGAAGTTCGTTCAAAACGATTTTCACGGTGATCTTCTAAAATTCCCGGTTTTTCCCGTCTTTTTCCCGCCTTTCCCGGTTCGGTGGCAACCCTGATATATGCAAAAAAGCATTTTTCCAGGAATTCATCAAAATGTTAGCCAAGAATCTCGCCAAACAATTAAAATAAATTGGTCTCACAAGATTTGCTAGGATTGGTTGAAAGAATTCCCTATAAATCTGCATTAAGGTGAAGATAAATCGAAGCCAAACCTAAAATTTTCAAGAGCACAAACCAAACAGCAGTTAATCGATTGGTCACATGCTGGTGATGATCAATCGATTAAGTTTACAGCTCAAACGGATGTTCGGTTTTCCAGTTTTGTGCCCTTGGAAATTTGAGTTTTGGCTTCGATTAATCTTCACCTTATTCCATAAAACATCTTATCATGCCCCTCATGAGGACTTTGCCATAGATTATAGACTAGTCAAGCTAGTAATCCAAACAAGGCTTGATCAAAAATCAGTGTCAGATCCCCAGTAATCCTCCAAACAAGATTTTGAAATGAATCTGATCAGGATTACAGTCGTATCTCACAAGAAATTTCCTTAAAACTCATCAATGATTATACATCTGCTAAAAACTTTATGAAAAAAATAATCAAATACCTTTTATAGAAGCTGCTGAGAATCATTTCTGTGATTTTCCAAGCAACTTTCATGTTATGAACTTCGCCTCGTTTAACGTTAGTATGCCTAACGGAAATCTTTCATCTCTCACATATCTCTGCATATCTCACTAAAAAGCTTGCAAGTAATCTCCTTAATTACCCGTCATTAGAGCCCCGATGAATCTGTTCAATATCTTGCTGCGAGAAATGTACAAAGTATCTTACAAAAAATCTGGAAAATGTAAGACAAATCTGCCAAATATATTGGGCACAACTTTTAAAATTATCGATATTTTACAGATGCTCTCGGGAAAATCCATGCTACTGTATGAGATTTGGATGCATGATATATGGGCCACCATGAATGGGTTTATATAAGTATGAATTTAATATTTACACCTGTAGGTATGCTCTTACTTAGTATTGATAAAATCAGGGGTGCCTTTGATAACGTGTTTTTCAATGTTATATTGGAAGCTACATGAAACCATGGCCTGCATACACTGATTACCAATGGGATTTACCAAATGCTCAAAAACCGACATTGCGTCAAGCAGCGATTAGGAAATTGAGTGTTTGCGGCGGATGCCCCCAAACAGGAGTATTTTAACCTCTTTTGTGAAATCTCGTAGCAGATACGCTATTGAGGCAACACAATAATAGCGGTTTTTCAACCTATGGGTTTGCCGACGACTATCTAGCTTTGATAGTTGGTATGTGAATAAGCACCCAGCTCGACCTGATGTTAATGCTCTTCAGGTAGTTGAGGTTTGGTGTGAATTTAAAGTCAAAAAAGCTTGCATGGCCTTCGGCCAATGCCGACAACCCTTTGGTAAAATCTGGGGCCTCAAACCCATACCAAATAGATTTGTATAACTTTTTTCGAGAATTGGGACAAAATGATCCTTACTCCAAGTGATCTAACTATTGCTTTTCACTTTCCTTACAAGACATTTTCCACGAAATTCCCTTCACGGGAAGAGTGGATGTCTGGCTGTTTGGAAAGAAGTATATCAAACAATATAGTATGTTTTACTGATGGCTCCCTTCTTGAAGGTAGAGCTGATACTGGTGCTGGTTATATTCTCGTGAGCTAATACTGAATCACTTTTACTCATTTGGTAGTCACTGCACCGTTTTTCATGCGGGAATATTTGCTCTTATGTGTGGAGTGCAGTCAGCACTTCAACGGCGCTTAATGGGTAATGTCATATATTTCTGTTCATATAGTCAGGCTACTATAAAAGCTCTTGCTTCGGTCAACTCAAGGTCGAGGCATGTTATAGCATGTCGAACTTAAATTGAGGTACTGAATTCAGTCCACTCTGTAAACCTTGTATGGGCCTGGTCATTCTTCCATCGCTGGAAATAAATTGGCTGATGAGCTAGCTCGAAATTGAGCATCTCATGACTTCATTGGCCCTGAGCCAGCTATTCCAATTTCGAAGTGCTGGGTGAAGCTTCAGATAAATTCTTGGGCGGCAGCTCAGCAACAAGCAATACTGGAATGGTTTGGAGTAGTGTCGTCAAACAAAATTGTACATTACTGAGCTACTCCAAGAGTGGCGAAGTATTTAACAAATCTGTCAAAGCAGAATTGCACTCTCTTGGTCAGAGCGTTGACAGCCCAATGCCGACTCAACTATCACATGGCAAATATTCAGCGTGCTGGCTCATTTGTGTGTGATAGTTGTAATTCTATAAAACTTCGTATTACCTGATATGCAAGTGTTCAATATTTGCGCAACTGCCATTCCGACTAATTGGTAAACATTTATAAAATGAAGCTGATTCCAGAAGGCTGAATTTTCAGGACATTGTGGACATTGTGTAATATCCCGCTGTGGTAATGAGCTATAGGCTCTCGTTACGCTCATGCGTTAATGCCCTTTGAAGTACTCATTTCACTCTTCATTTCTCTCTTCAAGGGACCCATCCTTATTTCCTCCTTTTTTGTTTGATCATTACAGGTCATCCTATTGTGTAGGAATCATGAAACAATGCATGTATGAATTGGATATCCGCTCTTACCTTAGTATTGATAAAATCACAGGCTAGATCCTTGAGCGTTTTCAGCGTCAGTGCATGGCTGGATACGGTAACGATGTCCCGCAGGTTACCGAACTGGAAGATGAAGGTGATTTCTGGTCCAGCCATTGTTGTGCAACTTTGTCGTTCCGGTGCTAGAAACAATATCGGTATTACTACTGTTTGTTTCAGTATCTTCGCGTCCGAATGTTCCTTTGTAGAAATAATGACTGTTGTGGCTTTTTAGGTAGGAGATTTCCCCATTGGTCCATATATGTTAAGCGATTGCTCTAGGTGAAAGATTCAGACTGAGAGATTCTGTTTTGTGCGGTGGATCGTGAATCCTGAAAACGAAACAAAAAAGAAAGACTGGGTGTTATTAATCATGCCTGCAAGCGTGATGTGAAATGTACATGTGCAATATGTGATTCATGTGTAGAGATTTTGCCCATTCAATGCATGTGCTTGTGGGCAAATTGGCTGAAGATGATAAGGAAAGTGCTAGTCTAGAGTAAATTTTACGTTCAGACTTTGCCCCCTCATCTGTTCATGTGCCAGAGCAGAGCCATTCGCAGTAAATGACCCCTAACATTGGAGGTGTTATCGCTGGTGTGGTCAAGGGGGATAGCCATCACACACCTTTTGACTCGGTCTCGCGTGATTGCACTCTCAGATGGTGTGATGAGAATTGTTTTTCTTTTTTTGAAATGTTTGTGAAGATTCCCTTACCTACAGTTTACATTGAAATTTACTTCATGCATAGCTGGTGGTTAGTTGTGGTGAACTAACATTGGATTGTCTGACAAATCGTACACTTTAGGTAAATTATCAGAACTCCAGGTTTGAAAGACTTCCTGTAAAAGCTGATGTTCCTCAAGGCAAGATGGATATTTTTTCTTCGTACTTGCAAAACTGGAAGATTTCTTGTAATGCTTCCAAAACTTAACTGATAATATTCCCACATAAACCAAAAGCTCTTTATTTTGAAACCTTCAAGTAGACATGTTGTCACGATGAGAAGGGTTCCATAAAATTGGTCTGATGACGTTATTTGTCTAGTACTCATGCTAGATAAAAACTTAACTTTCAAAAATCACATTGAGGGCATTCAAGTCAAATGTAAAACATAAAATATTTAAAATGTATATATCCACATTAACAGAAAATCTAAAGTTTGTCTTAACAAGCTTTTGATTTTCGAACAAATTTTCAGGCCAGCCCTGTTGTGTGCTGTATCAATATGGACTAGCTGTTGTAATACCAGGAAAAAAAGACTTAGCAAAGAATTCAAAATAAAATTTTGAAAATAGTGCAGCACAAATTTAGAAACATGGATTCAATTTACTTTTACTAGAATTGCTCCGTTCTGTATGATGAAAAGAAAAATAGAATTGAGTTAATCATATTCCCATGTACTTTTATTCGCAACCAACGAACAGTAGCAGAGCCGAAACACAAATATTTTGATACCTTTGATGTTCGCAAAAATAGACACAGCTGACACTAAATCACTCACTTCACTTCAACTGGACGCTAAATCTGATCACGCTTAGTTTTTGCACCACACAGTATTCTATCGACCAAATAGGCTAGCTGTGCGATTACCTTTAGCCGGCTTTCTGTCTGCCTTTCGGTTCACTTTCTCTCCATCACTGCGTATCGACTGACGATGGTGGCCTTCTTATTCAAATATCACAGCAATGACTCACACACACCCGACCAGATCCATTCGCGCAAGTTGACAACACACGGCCTACGATTACTCTATGGGAGAGGTGAGTATCCCCAATACCGTTTGCAAGAAATCTTCTCCACCAGCAGTCAGTCGGTCAGTAAGTCGTGCGATTGCTGTTTATCCAACTATGAACATGTTGAGGGTGGCCAGTAGCCACTGGCCACTCAAAATATAACATGAATTTTAGAGTTTGAAACGGTAATTTTTGAAAATTTTACCGATGGTTAAATAGTGTAACTTTATGAGAAATCGACCAAATTCTGCTGCTAGCAAAACATACAAATATGCAACTGTCTGTATATTTTTCATATTTTTTTATATCGAGTATTTAGGCACATATATACCTATTCATAGATAGCCGACATAGATTTTATCCGCGTTTCTAAAACGTAAACATGACTTGTTTATGTTAATAAACTTGTTTATGTTAAGGCTTCAATTGCGAAACAGACGAAATAAGCAGTTTTGGTATTAAATAGATTTAAAGCAAATAAAAATTTGTTTTTTTTTACATCGTTGTCTTTGTACTAATTATGGCAGTAGTGTTCCTGGCATTCGCCATAAAAGTGTACCAATCATGGACTACCTATCGATTATTTGCATGAAATAAACTCAAATTCCATCCAGTGTGATTGATAAATGCAACACTAATAAGTAAAGAAGTGATTACTTTGTAGCATTTCTTAGAAATGTTGTGTTAAATTGGTTTTACGTCAATTTATCGCAATGCGTTGAAGTGAACTATTAAACATACGAAAAAGACTGGAAATGTAGTGGAAATTCAAAATATGATACAAAACAGCATTAATGAACACACATTGCCTTCCCGGTTCGCGAATTTTGGGTGAAATAGCGTAGATTCAAAAATCAAATATCGCAGAAATTACCCTCTCTGTCCACTATGGGCCAGAAATTAAAATTTCGCCACAAAATTCCAAACATTTCAAAAATGAACAAAAATCAACTTAAAAGTAATACAAACTTGAGAAAAGATGAAAAAGTCGTGTTTGGGATGACTAAGATGCATTTTTAATTGAATTGAGAATATATGTCAGGATTATGAATATTTGGAAAAAATATGTAAGGCAATATTAATTCAAATTCGCACATGATATTGCAAAATTCATTGTACATTTTCAAAAATATGATTCATACATTTTAAAGTATTTTGAAGATACACTATTTATTTTCTCAGAATAGTTGACAGTGCTCGAAAATGTGATCATGAAGTTATAGTTGTTTGGAATGCATTGACAACTGTTTATTTAATATATTTATTGGTTTTTCACAGTATATTTGCATTTAATTCATGATGTGAACTATTAAAATTTTATAACACGTTGTTTTCACTATACAAAACCTATGAGAAAACCATAGTATCATCAGAAAGTCATAAAGGCATTGTCAAAAATGGAAAATGTTTGAATGAATTACAGTCATCTCTCCCTTACTCGATATTGAAGGGACCATCGAGTTAGGGAGGTATCGAGATACAGAAAATAAAATCAGTGCATCTGCGATCCAAGGGACCATCGAGTTAGCCATGAAAACCAACTTTTACTATGGTTCTCTAACTAGATATCGAGATACGGAATATTGAGTAAGGGAGAGTTAACTGTATAGTGTAGGTAAGTTCGAATATCCGCCGTAGTGGAACATTTTAATTTGATGTGACGCATATTAGCGCTTACGACGAAGTAGATCGAAGCTCTGAAGATTGGACTCGGAAATGCGACACTTTGTTTTGGGTGTAACTTTTTATTGCGTAGGTAAAAATTAATGAAATTTTGGGTAATACTAATTTGGAGTTTTGTGTTTATGTGTGCAAAATTTTATCGCGATCTGTCAAGATGCATTCGAACGAAGAAGAGCTACGCCAGCAAATCTTGTGCGCGACGATCGGTCAGTCGCACAGATGGATCGCAAAAGGCTTGGAATCCACCATTCCACCGTGCCCCGCGTTGTGAAGATGTTCCAGGAGACGAAGACCATCGAGCGGCGCTGGAAGCGGCTGAAAACCGAAAACAGAATACACACAGAAGACGCGAAAGAGTAGTACTTCAAGAATACCCAGAACCTTTCCACACGAGACGTAGCCAAGAAGGACTGACAAGCAAAACACCGTGGCCAAATTGCGTGCGCGAAAGCTGTACCGTGAGTGGTCAAGCCTCTCTATCTCTTAAAGTTAAGCCCTTGAGAAAAGAGTAATTCATGAATATTTTTATTACTTCAAAAGATAGTTTGATGATATGTTCAGCAAAAACAGGGGTTTTTCCATGACAAACAACTTTGTAGAAAACACAAAAAATGTTAAAAATCTTGGAAAAAAGTTATGATGAAATAATATGATTTTTACGGGCCATTCACATACAACGGCATATATATGAGATAGAAAAATCGTGTCTTCGACAAAGTTGTTTCAAATGACCAATTCTACATCTTTGCCGAAGACACCATATGTCTATCTTAATGTTATGAAAAAATAGTTTTTCTATCTCACTGCTAGGTGAATTGATCCCAAAACTTTTTGCATCAAAAGATGCGCTAAAACTTCTCCGAACAAGCTATATCGCAAAAATAAACGGTTTGAACGCTATTCAAAAAGCGCATGAAATCGACAAAATAATACATAGTGGATTGGTACAAAGCGAAGGGCGTCAATGTGGTCCCGAAGGAGGCGAACACGCCAAATATACCAGAACTTCGTCCGATCAAAAAGTTTTTTTTTGTCGCCCAAGATCTCATGAGCAGTTTTAAGAGAAATGTACGAGCATTCGGTTTTTGGGGAGGATTTTCAATAAATAAATTATGTCAAAACATAGCTAATATATAGTTATTAAATCCCTGAAAATTTGATAAGTATCCGATTTGAAATTGATTTTTGATGATCATTTTTGTGTGTTTCATTTTTTCCGAGTCCAGTCTCTTTATTTGTAGACTTAAAGCAATAACTTGAACATTGTAATTTTTACAAGATTATCCTTTGAATTTTCTGAAATTAAAATGTTCAGTCATTTTTATATTTATAATTGGAAAACGTTCTAGGTTATGGCTTTCAGTCTGTTATGCTCAAAAATTGGAAAAGTGTTGACAACAAATTTAAGTCAATACTTTCTAAATTTCAGAAAGCCAGAGCTGGTAGCGACTGAAAGTCTTAAAAATATGAATTTTAGAGACCTCTATCCTGAAAAAAAGACCCAACCGTATAGGAACCAAAAGGTAATCAAACATAAATAAAGTTAGAACAGGGACTAGGAGAAAAGAGTTTGATTCCTTAGATAACCTAACCAAACATTTTTGCAGGAACATTTCTAACGCTTTGTTTTCAAATTCCTTGTGATTTTACGACGACCATTGCTGTTCGTATTATTATATGTATTGTTTTCATGATTCGATTCAGAAACTTAATCAGAAATTAACTGAGGTGTTTGTCTAGTGTTTGCTTCAGATATTACTCCGGAAATTTCTTCATAAATTCATTAAGTGATTTTGACGGTCCTCCTAATGAATTTTGTTTTAGATGATTTGAAGATTTAAACCTGGAATTCAAAATCACCACGCTGTTGTTGTGAACGAAAAGCGAGGTTGCCTCAATAATGTTGTACAAAATACAACAGCGCGACGACTGAAGTGTTAACATCCCAAACCCAACAAGAATTTATCCTGAGATGCCTTCAGGGATTTCTATGGATTTTCTTTCAATCATCTTAGAATCAGGATTTACTGCAAACAGATTAAGGGAAAACGGGATTTTAGAGACCATTTTGGTTAAATAGGGAGATTAGAGACCTTCAATAAGATATAAACTTCATAGAGACTTACATTAAATTAGTGACCAAGTGTCTATAAAGATACCTGCAACCAGTGCTGTTAGAGAAATGTATTTGGAAGGAATTCCTGAAGAAACTATAGAATAGGTCCGAAGGAATATCCGGAGTTTTAGTATTTACACCTGAATTCAAAGCAAGAAAAAAAGAGCGACGTTAAAGAAATATAGAGTTTTTAGAGACTTGTACTAAAATAACGACCATGCTCTAAAAAGAGACCTGCCGTGGAATTCCCGAAAGAAACAGAGAACTTACCATAGACAGTAAAATAATCATTGAAATAAATTATGCTCATGTTGAAAAGTCATTGAAATTGCTTAAATAAGCTTATCTATGTCGAGACAAGCTAATACATAAAACATTCTCAATTACACATTTTTCGAGTTCTGTTCAAATAATTTTGAAATTGTTTCCATTTCAATAAGAATCCTGAAAGGATTCTAACGAGAATCCTGAAGAAAGCTAATGAGAATAGTTAATGGATTCTGATAAGAATCCTAGAAGGCTTTCAATGAAATCCCTGGAAGGTTTCTGATAAGAATTCTGGTAGGATTCCTGGAAATATTATAATGAGAATCTTATAAGAAATGTGATATAAATCCGGATTTCAGAGTAAATCTCTGCAATGTTGCTTTTGGGAATCCTTAAAAGTTAGGATTAGTATCGTGGAAAGATTTAATGTGAATCCAGGAAAGATTCTGTTGATAATCCAGGAAGAATTCTGATGAGAATCCAGGAAGGTTTTCTGAAAATGAGAATCATGAAAGAAATCCTGTAGAGATTCTGATGAGAATTCTGGATCGATTCTGATAAGATTCCTGAAACGATTCCGATGAGTATTCAGCATCGATGCTGTCGAAATCCTGAAAGGATTCTGATGACAATCGCGAGAGAATCCTAGAAGGCTTTTCAGAAAAGATGAGAATCCTGGAAATATTCTAATGAGAATCCTAGAAGAAAGGTGATAAAAGTCCTGATTTCAGATTAGATTTCTGAAATGCTTCTGATGAAAAGCATCAAAAGCTTGGATAAAAGTCGTGGAAAGATTTAATTTGAATTCAAGAAGGTTTCTGTTGGAAATCCTGCCTTCTGATGAGAATCCAGGTTTGATTTCTGATGATGAGAACTGATGAGTATTCTGATGAAAATCCTGGAACGTTTGAGATAAAATTCCTCGAAAAATTCTGATGAGAATCGTGAGAGAATCCTAGAAGGCTTCTAATGAAATCCCTGGAAGATTTCTAATAAGTTTATTGGAATGTTTCTGATAAAATCCCTAAAAGGTTTCTTGTAAAAATCCAGGACTGTTACTGGTGACAATAGTAAAAGATTTACAATGAAAATCTTGGTAGGATTCTGATGAGAATCTAGAAAGGATTTCTGCTAATGAGAACCATGACAGTATTAATTTGGCTGGAAATCTTGTAGAGATTCTGATTGAGTCTAGAACGATTCTGATAAGATTCCGATGAGAATTCAACAGCAATTCAACAGCATCGATGCTGAATTCTCATCGGAATCTTATCAGAATCGTTCTAGAATCAATCAGAATCTCTACAAGATTTCCAGCCAAATTTTTCTTCAGAATACTGTCATGGTTCTCATTAGCAGAAATCCTTTCTAGATAAGAATCCTACCAAGATTTTCATTGTAAATCTTTTACTATTGTCACCAGTAACAGTCCTGGATTGTTACAAGAAACCTTCTAGGGATTTTATCAGAAACATTCCAATAAACTTATTAGAAATCTTCCAGGGATTTCATTAGAAGCCTTCTAGAATTCTCTCACGATTCTCATCAGAATTCTTTCGGGATTTCACCAGCATCGATGCTGAATTCTCATCAGATTTTTTCGAGGAATTTTATCTGAAACGTTCCAGGATTCTCATCAGAATACTCATCAGTTCTCATCATCAGAAATCAAACATGGATTCTCATCAGAAGGCAGGATTTCCAACAGAAACCTTCTTGAATTTAAATTAAATCTTTCCACGACTATTATCCAAGCTTTTGATGCTTTTCATCAGAAGCATTTCAGAAATCTAATCTGAAATCAGGACTTTTATCACCTTTCTTCTATGATTCGCATTATAATATTTCCAGGATTCTCATCTTTTCTGAAAAGCCTTCTAGGATTCTCTCGCGATTGTCATCAGAATCCTTTCAGGATTTCGACAGCATCGATGCTGAATACTCATCGGAATCGTTTCAGGAATCTTATCAGAATCGATCCAGAATTCTCATCAGAATCTCTACAGGATTTCTTTCATGATTCTCATTTTCAGAAAACCTTCCTGGATTCTCATCAGAATTCTTCCTGGATTATCAACAGAATCTTTCCTGGATTCACATTAAATCTTTCCACGATACTAATCCTAACTTTTAAGGATTCCCAAAAGCAACATTGCAGAGATCTAATCTGAAATCCGGATTTATATCACATTTCTTATAAGATTCTCATTATAATATTTCCAGGAATCTCATAAGAATCCTAATTGACTTATCGTGAAAGAATTCTGATGAGAATCGTGAGAGAATCCTAGAAGGCTTCTAATGAAGCCCCTGAAAGGTTTCTGATAAGTTCACTGGATGGTTTCTGATGAAATTTTCAGTAGGTTCCTAGTAAAAATCCTGGACAGTTTCTGGTAATAATACTGGAAGGTTTCTGATGAAAGTCCTGATAGATAGAATTTTGGAAATATTCTAATGAGAGTCCTGGGAGAAATGTGATGAGAATCATGATTTCAGATTAGATATCTGAAATGTTTCTGATGGGAAGCCTTAAAAGTTTGGATACGAATCGTGGAAAGATTTATGGTGAATTCAGGAAGGATTCTTTTGAAAATCCTTTAGAGATTCTGATAAGATTCCTGGAACGATTCTGATGAGAATTCGGCATCGATGCTGTTGAAATCCTGAAAGGATTCTGATGAGAATCGTGAGAGGATTCTGATGAGAACTTTGAACGGATTCTGATGAAAATCATTTGAAGATTTTTGACGCCTATCCTACGAGGATTCTGACAAGCATCTCGAGAGGACTCTGATAACAATGTTGAGAGGATTCTAGTAAGAATGTTGAGAGGATTCTTAGCAGACTCTGACGAAAATCCTCGAATCTCAAAGAGATTTTTTGGAGAATTCTAAAGAAAAACTTAAGACGAGTGAGTGTGTTGAACGGACAATTCCTTAAAGAAGAAATCCCACTGAAGTGCCCAAAACGGTCCACCGACGGCCTAACTCAACCACCGATTTGTCTACTTAAGCCACCTAAAGGAAAGGCTACTCCAAGTCATCAAATACAGTCCACTCGAAAGGAAGGTAAGGATCAGATCCCAAAGAACGAGTCTGATGTGAATCTTGATAGAATTCTTAGGTTGTAGGACATTTCCCAGAAAGCCGAACCCCAGAACGACATTCCTCAGAATGACGTTCCCCATAAACCCATTACCCAGAATGGGACATTTCCCAGAAATCTATTCCCCAGAATCGTTTTATACGATTTTAAAGAGTGGGAAAAGTAATTTGGATTAGTTTTTTTTCCTTTAAAAAATGTATTTACTGAATTTATTCAAATTCCCAGAGGCTTCGAATTTCGGACACAGACGTCAATTCAGCCAAAATATTATTTTGTCAAAATCATTATTATGAATCTCAAGCGAATAAAATATGAATTGAGTTAAAAAAAAAACTTCTAAATGGCGAGTGTTTGCTTTCCTTGTCTCAGGCCATCCATAAACCACTTGGTCATCTTGGACCAAGGACCATACAAATTTCAAAACGTTTGTACGGGCGAAAGATCACGAAGGGGGAAGGAGGTGGTTTTGAAAATCCAAAATAAATGACTACGTGGTTCACCGGTGGACCCAACAAACCATTGTCGTTTCCTTGAATATCATTTCCCCGAATGCCACCTCTCCGAATGACTCGTTTCCTTAAAAGACATTTTCCAGAAAAGTGATGCAGTTCGAACAGGTGCAAGAATAGTCTTTAAGGACTGGGTGCTGAACTAGAATAAATGATATCAGAAGGCCGGCTCCAACGGCACGTTCCCCACCAGTTGGGAGAACCGCCAATCAAATGAAGAAGGGTGCATATCAGATGAACCGGTCCACCACTTGACACACAAAAAGTTATGACAATTATAAGAGCTAAAAACTTTTCGGGAACGAGGCTATTCGGGGAAACGGGTTATTAGGGGCACTGGCGTTCGGGGAAACGACACTTTGGGAACCGACATTCGGGGAAAAGTAGCATAACCGTTAAAGATAAGCTGCTCTTACATATGTCATACTATGTTTTATGAACAAACTTGACCCAAGATATTGGTTTTTTTTTGTTTTCATAGTTATTCTTCCTTCTTTTAAAATTGGCTGTTCTTTCTCATATTATTTTCAAAAGTGTGATTTGTATAGTTTAATATTCCTTATATATACAAAATAAATTGATGGAATTTATTTTTATTTTTTTAAATAAATAAATAAATAAATAAATAAATAAATAAATAAATAAATAAATAAATAAATGAAAGACTGCAATAAACTGAAAGTTCTATCGTTAAAACAAAAAAAAAACTAAAATGTTTTACCTGTGAAAAGTATAATGCGGTTTTCCTCGAATTTTCCAGTTAAATGCGTTCACTTTTTACTATTTACCATATACCTGGATTTTGACAACTCAAAAATCACTTGTCTTTTTATTTTTTTCTGGGGAATGGCGTTCTGGGGAATGTCGTTCTGGGGAACGTCATTCTGGGAAATGTCGTACAATCAATTCTTATGCGCATCCAAAGAGGATTTTGTGTATCTTAAGAGAAAATAATTCTGAGATGATTTTTAAGAGAATGCTTTGAGGATTCTGATGAGAATTCTGAGAGTTTTGATGAGAATCATGTGACGAATCTAATGGGAATGATTCTGATGAGAATCCTGAAATTTATTTGACGAGAATCCTGCAACGAATTTTATGTGAATCCTGGAAGAAAGGATGAAAATCCCGAGAGGACACTGACTACCGATTGTTGTAAGCAGTTGTATTTTAAACTACTCGTGTTAAGTATTTTCTTCAAGTCTTCATTTATGTACCAATTCATATATTCTTATACCGTGGCTACTGCACAAAACCCAAAATGGCTCCTTTACGCCCAGAATGTCCCAACTTTACTTCTTAAACTTTCAATTTGCTGAAACAGTGTTATTTGGTGTTTCGCACACCCATTATTGTTTTCTTATGATAAAAACCAACAAACTTTTTTCTTTTGGAACCAACAAACGGTATTCTAAAACTGGTCTTAAAATGGTCACCTGTATTTAAAATGACCATAAAATCTTCCGATGGCCATCATTTGTCGAGAAATTTGACACAGTATGGAAATAAATATTTGATTTGGGTTGGTTCACCGGAATCGCATACTAAGACCTTCGGTCACCTCTATCTGAACATGTCAAATGGCCTAGTAATTATTGTGATTCAAGAATGTTTCGCATAAACTCGCTAGACTATAACAAAGGAAGTCTGTACTCTTAATTATACAAACTATGGTTGAAAATAAAAGAGATAAGATTATTTTACACCTAAATATTTTGACGTTAGCTGTTCACTTTGCTCTTAAAATTTCTGATAGCTTTCCTATACTTCCCATATTTTTTTAATGTTTCCAGGTAGTTTATAGTTCCCGGTTTTCCAAAATAGATGGTCAGGGCCACCCTGATATATTAACTTTCAACTTTCGCGCGTCAAAGGCGTAACGTCATATCCACAACGCCATATTAATAATCAAATTGATGCACTTCACGCGGAACAGAACTCACCTTCAAGGCCACTGGAGGACTGTTGAAACGATTTCGCTCACTCGATTGATTTGCTCCGAGTCAGTCATCTTCGATGTTTACTTTCAATCCACCCTCTCTCACTGGCCGGCGGTCATCGCCTGCCATCCGTCCGTCCGAAGCTCATGTTTCGATCACATGCCAGTCAGCACTTAGTAGTTATAGGGGGAGGTTCGCGTGATGATAAGCAGTCTCTCACCACCAAAGGTGTCATGATTTGGCCTCACCGATGCGATGGATGGGACTCAACTCAATTGCTTGCGCTACAGTCAATTTCCATAAATGCATGTCAAGTTGTACAGGCGGGAATGGCTATGGGGTTAACAATCAAACTCGGCTGGCTTCCAATGCTCATTGAATCAGGTTTGCGTTCGTGTTAACGAGGTTTACCTGTATTACGTAAGAAACTGATTTCCAGATTCCGAGAGGAGATTGCACTGACTGGACTGGACTACCTGCACAAGGGGTATATACATTTACTCAGACAACCTAGCTACAGCAAATAATTGCATATTGTGAGAAGTGCATTGGTAAAATTAATTATTCTCATTGCATTTCAAGCACAGACTAAGATAATTCAAAGCAAATTTGTATGAGGAATAAGAGTGGTTAAAAAAACGAAAATAAAACTCATAGAATAGTAAACAAAGATGGACTGTCCATTAAAGCCACTGATTTTCGAAGCCACACCTTTCCGTAAAGCTTTAATTTCAATGTATAGTTCACCATGCATTTAAAAACTAATAAGAGCTTACTTTGCCAATGACACTATGGTTGAGTTAAAACCCAAAGTTTGAGTTGGAAAGCAAAAAGATTCCTATTGACTCTTATTATCCCTGCAATAATTCCTGGATGAAACTCTACTTGAATCCTTGAGAGAATTTCTATGCGAATACATATTTTTTCTGATGGAAAACGCGGAGGAATGGCTTAATAAATCAGTTATTTTTAAATTTATAATATATAGAAACAATCCAATAATTTAAAATTCCATTTCAAATATCTTGAAAAAATCTTTAAATATCCGCAAGAATTTTTGGAGAAACTTCTTATAAATTGTGTAAGAACTTTAAGAGAATTTCAATTTCCAATTTTGGCAACACATTGAATTTTCAATATTGATTATTATGTACTGAAACCTAACATTTTGAGTTAAAACAAAGTGAAAATAAGTCAAAATGAAAATGCTGGTGACCAGTGCGATTTAAGAAACGTAATGTGGAACGTACTTATGAGTAGAACTAGCATATTTCAAAGTTATTGTTTAACGTATGGGAGAAGTCTTACAAAGCAGACAAGCTGTATGAATTATTGCTTCATAGGCACCATAAATCGATGGAATACGATGGTAATCGACAGTAAAAAGAAGTGTAATGAAAGCATCAAATTTTAAAATGATCAGCTGTATTGTGTTATCGCAAATGTTTTGTTGTTATTGTGCTTATATGTTTTTGATATATCAATCGGATTATATGTAGCGGTCTGATGAGCCTCGAAATGATTCCAAATTATCTCGTGATCATTGATTAGTTATCCGTAAAAAATATTGAATAATTGGTGAGTGAATTATTTCAGATATATCTGTCAGCATTTCAATGAGAGTTGTTGAGGAAAACATAAAGAAACTTTGTTCATAACTCTAGATGACAATTTGGGCAAAATGTTGAGAATGTTTATGTAGGATTTCTAAGAGTGGATAAAATAAGAGCCCATGTTTAAATTTTTTTGAATCAATATATGGGAATTATCTCTAGCAATCTAAACTTCTTCAGCCAGTCAAGTGTTTTTCTGACCACATAAAAAAGTCAACAAGAAATTTTTACTGTTTTTAAAAATAAACGCTAAATTTCACACATTGTTCCACAAGAAGAAGAAAGAAGTAATAATATTTATTTTATTTTTTTCACTGGTTCCACAACATTTAAGCTACATTTTTTACGGACATTACAGAAAATCCCGCAAGAAAAATCGAAAATAATATTCCTATTATATCGATTGTATTTTCATCAGAAGCTTCAGTTGATTGAATTCTTGAGATAATTCATATGTGCCTCAGAAATTCAGAAAAAAAATCTAGTTTCCTCAGAAATTCGTTAAAAAATCTAACGGTATTCTTGTAAAAAAAAAACTAAATGAAATGAATGAAATTTGAAATTTCAGCTGCAAAATTTTCAACAATTAATCAAAAGATATTTAATTCAAAAATTACTCCATGATTAAACATTTCTAGCACAAATTACTTCTTTCACAAGATTTTCTTTCAGGAAATTCCTTCCAATCCTCTGTTCATTCATTTTATAACTCTCTGCAAAATATTTTCCGAATCTCAGCAAATGAACATAATGCTTGATGAGATATAGTCATTAACTCTATGACCGCCATGCTCTATTATCGAAATTGGAAAAGTACCGTGATCCAAAAAAGGCGTGTAGTTTTTTTACGGGCCTTACTGTGGTATTTGACGGGTGTCCTTTATCTTCTCTTTTTCTACTAATTCCTGACATTACACTACATTAATATTTATTTTAGCATAGTACTTTACTGCCCATAAAGGCATAACTGTCCCATATGGAAATAGTAGGCATTGAGAAAATTGCGCTCGAAGATTGAGTTTTGTATTCTCATACAAATATTCATAATTTTCTAATACATTTCTGCATGCCATATTTATTTAGCGCCACCGCACAGATAACTCATTTTGCTTCTAGGCATCAGCAAAATATATAATTTGGAACACAACTCACGTTTTGCAATTGTTATTCGGGTTGAAAGTTCATATAGAGACTGTTATGCCTTTATTTTTCAATATAGGACTGCACCAGCTTCCTATTTTTCCACAACTTTTCCGAAAAAAGTGTGTTAATTTTTATATGCATACTAAAGTACTTATAAAAACATGAATGTTGCGACGAAAAAAGGTGTTGATTCAAAAATCCATATGGGACAGTTATGCTTTTATGGGCAGCTTATAAGAACTTCCAATTTTTTCAACTTACACACTTAGATCAAATCACCGAATTCGGTAAATTATTTACCAAAATCTCAAGAGCTGAACGGGTAATTGATTCGGTAAACGAACCGATTACAGAATGATCGGTAATTCTGATATCGCAGCCCAGCTGTCAAAACAACCGAATGGTCAATATCGCTCACCGAAGAACTGCAGTCTGGCGTACTGGCGTAGCTTTCTCTCGCATTCATAGGACCTTTGTTTTGAAAAAGAATAAGGAGTGTATCGAAAAGTAGTCGCAAACTTTCAAAACAGTCTCAAAATTAATGGGTTGAACCTACAAACAATTTTTTGATCAATGCTTTACAATGTATTTAAAAATGATGATGTGGTGATATTGTTTCAATAAAGTGGCATTTTGCATGATAATATTGCAAATAACTAACAGATGTCGATGAAAATCTTGCACACCTCTGGAAAAATTGATATGTTAATAAATGTGTAAAATTTTTAGAAAAAATGATTTTTGTTTATGCTTATATATTCTGTGCCACAACTCTCGTGACATAGTGTAAAACATATTTTGAATAATTCATTAACAAGCATTTGAGAGCAAATACAAAAATCGAAAAAAGTCGATTTTTAAGGACCTCATTTTTTGATTTTTTTTTCTTTCTACACGTTAATGGTAATATCGAACGATTGTAATGAATAAAAAAATGTTTTTTGAATCAAAAGTTTCTTTGCATATTGATGAAGTAATGTAAGCAAAAAATGCTATTCTATATAATTGCCGCTGTTTATGACAGAGCTTCAAAAGTTGATTAACCCGTATAGGCCTGAGTGAAAGCAAAACTACTAAAACCCTTACCACTCAGCGTATACTTAACGGATTCCGATAATTTTTTGTCAATATACTGGCCCACATATCTAGTTTCTAGAAGTGGCCAGAGGAACTCGGGAACACTCCTATAGCCGGAGTTATTGCAGTGGGTTACTGGGTCAAGTCGGGTAGAAAAAGGCGATATTTTGGGACATGCCAAGTTATCCTTATTTATTTTCAATGGCAATCATTTGAATTTGCATAAATCATTAAGATCTGATATTCAACAATCTAAATGAATGGTTTTCCACCGTTTAGAGTGTACCAGATGCGGCCACTCGGACTTAATGCCCTGAAAAACCGGCTCTAGATTTGTTAGGTACAAAACCGATTAAAATTTAAAAAAGTATAGATCGAACATAATAGTTCACTACAATGCGTTCCCATAAGCTTGGCACAGATGTTAAGATACTAATTGTGCACTTCATCATAAATTTGAGGCACCTCGGGGACCCAAAAATGGTCATTTGTAGGATCTATCAACTGAAGTTGACATAATTATTCAATTCAATCGATTATCAGAAGGTTTACGCTGATGCGATTTTCTTAAAACTTTTTGATATAGTGGCCACATCATAGTCGGTTCTGGAAATTATCTGTGACTTGAAATTTGCCTACCTTCAGGGGCATAGAAGCACAGAACCCTTGTCACCCGACCTGACCCAGTGGTCCACCGCAATAACTCCGGCCACAAGAACATTCCCGAGATCCCTTGACCACTTTTAGAAACTAGATATGTGTACGAGTATACTGACAAAAAATAATTTAAATCCGTTAAGTATTCGCTGACCGGTGAGAGTTTTAGTAATTTTTCCACCACTCAGGCCTATACGGGTTAAAAAAAAGTGACTTTCTAAAACCGACCTTGTTCCAATAATTGAGCTTTTTTAGAGCAATAATTTATTTTTTGAATTTCTTTTCACGTGCTGTGTGAAGTAAACATACTTTCCGATAGAATAAGCTTTTCATCCTATTTTGTTTGATATACATTTTGTTCAATACAAATCATCGAATCTTCAGAAGACACTTCAAAAATGTAATTTTGTGCAAGATTTTATTTTCCATTCTTTACAAACCTTGTTGTATTTATATTAAGACTGCATATTATTCAATATTTTTTTAGCTGCTTCAATATTTGATGACATGATGACGATTTACGTGAAAAAAGCTTTTGAAAAGATGAACTATGCTCTGAGATATACCGTTTTGAATGTTTGCGACTACTTTTCGATACACTCCTTATGTCCGACAACATCAATCACATTTCTTCATTCATCAACAATTAAATTTAGAGTGCAAGCAAAGCTACATCGTAAAAATATATATGTAATAAGCCGAATCTGATGATACTGGATGCTTTGCCGGCTTTGCCACAGTAATTACAATGAGAATTACTTCTTCACTACATGATTATCGACTTTAAAAGTAATTTTCTATAATAATAGGAGCACGTTACAAATAGTCAGAAGAATGCATAAATTGTGATACGTAGCTGTCAAAATGCAGATCTACCGAACTCGGTGATCTGAGCGACCGGTAATACTGAAAAATCACTGTTGTTTCGGTAAAAAAAATTGACAGACCAACGACAGTACACCAAAATTCGGTAATTATTTTTTTTTTTGCAATTTCTCTTCGTAACAGACTGATTTCCATCACGCTAATCTGTCATGAAACGGCCTACTTTCCTGCACTGAAGTATGTAGTGCGGGAGTAGTCATTACACAACTGAAGCCAGTGCTGTAATGATTAATTACGCAACGCTTTCTCATTACGCAACTGTTTTGCGGCAAGCCTCGTAGGATAAATTTAGAACTCGTGCTGTAAAAATCATCATTCAGCAACTTGTTCCGCAAACTACTATTATCGTGCGCTGTTTGAGTGTGTATGTTACAAACCTCAAAACCAGAGGCGCGCGATTCTTTTTTCTCCGTGTTTAACGTTTTACACTAGCGCCTTCTGGTGGTCTTGTACAAAACAGTGCTTCGTGCAACATGCTCACCAGATGTTGATGGTGTGAATTGGGTGATGGATTTAAAAAAATGGGTTTTAAGTTACGTCTGTCTGTCTGTGTTATTATCATCATTAGTTACCATGCAGTTTGAAGCAAATGTTGTATTTTTTTAAAGACACCGACACGGTCATAAATGCTTCCAGTGGACGATTTGCCCTTTGAAGGAAGCACCACACCAGACAACGGACTAGCATGCAACGCCCAGTGGCACAGTCGAAATACGTTCCTGACGAAAAGTTTTCCGGACTGCAGTGGGAATCGAACCCACACTCCTTGACTCGATTTAGCCACAGCTTGGTAACACTAACCGCACGGCCACGAAGCCCACAACACTGCAGTGCATTGAAAAGGCACATATGCAGCTTCGAAAGTATATAAACCGAGCTGAGTTTCAACAGAAACATCTAAAGTTTTAAAAACTTTAGTTTCAAAATTCCCAAAAAAAAATGGGTGTTTTATAGCCGAATGACGATAGCAACTCCTACACATGCTCCATCCAGTCGATCATTACGATAAACACAATAGTTTGGATCTCTTTTGAGTTTGGATCCAGGTTTTAAATATGTTTCAGTAATAACTGCTATATGTATGTTATTATAATTAAACAGCTCGTTCTCGTCGAGCATTCCAATTTAAAATATTTAAATAATTATTTGGATCTATTAGAAAAACGTAATCCAATAACAATTTGATTAGTAAATTTTATACCAACTTGGACTACTTCAGTCAAAGTGGTGGTTTTTAACTATCATTTGATTCAATTCTCGCATACTCTGAGATAACGCCCTAAAAGCCATTGGTAGCCACCTGTGTGGCTCGTTGTTTCTGAGCAAAAGAAGGAATAAGCATCCAAACCAACATCACGGGCAGGTAGATAATGATCCTTTCTTCCCCATAGCGTTGTTAAATAGCAATAAAATCCATTCAAATGCTCAGAAACAACGAGCTACACACATGGTTACCAATGGCTTTTAGGGCGAGTTCAGAAGTTATGCGAGAATTGTTCAGTTAGAAAAAAAATCAGAGGGAGACATTCAATTAGAAGTGGTTACATTATCTGATGATTTTCCGTTAGAATTTTCTGTAGACGAAGAGGCGGAGTAGAAGTTTCCTGTGGCGGCAGGGTTTTTTTTTTCATTTGATTTGAAACCATAAGAACGGGTATACTACGAGTAAAAAGGGGAGGAGTTCAAATTACCTGCTACGATATCGGCATAGGATTTTACATGGGTAGATCCATTCGAAATTAAGAGATTCGAACTGCTATCCAACGGAATAAAATTAGTTTGTGAATGAGCATGATTATAATCTTCCTGATGGGTATGATTCATAACCAAGCGATTGTTTACTGAAAAATGAGCATTCCGAGGAATTCCGGAAACGACCGTTATCGTAGCCTACGCTACCGTTCATCCGCCTAGCACGAGCTTCGACGACTCGCCTACGCGAAGGGTAATTCCAAAAGTTGGATTTATGAGGGCCCCCGCAATTCGAGCATACGAATTTTGTGGTATCATCCTACACAGGACAGACGTCCCTAGCGTGCGAAGAACCTCCGCAAATCATGCATTTAGCATCCATGCGGCAATGTTTTGTGCCATGACCCCACTTTTGATACCGACGGCACTGAGTGGGGTTCTGGACATTTCCTCCAGGTTTCTGGAAATGTTCCCATGTCACACGGACATCGAACAAAAGTCTTGCTTTTTCTAAAGCTTCAATATTATTTAAATCTTGAGGAAGTCTTTTTCCGAACAATGCCAGATTGGGTTCTCCTTTTCATAATGATTACTTGGACTGGGGAAAATCCAAGAAAATAATTTATTCCATTAGGTGACTTATAGTCACTTGAGAGACCTTTCAAGACGACTTTGAACAAACGTTCAGTTTTGTATTGTTCAGTTCATAAGTAAAAAAAATGTGCTTTTTCTCTTCAAGATGTCTGAGAAGAAGTTCGCGATGTTTAAGAGTTTCCGGCAAAACGCGACAGTATTCTTTCTTTACGATTTGGAAGGATACCTTGATTCCCCTAATGGAGTTCAAGATCTCCTGCCTGAATCCCGCAAATTCGGAATAACTGATCACAAAAGGCGGCACTTCCTCACTTGAATCAAAGAGCCTGGGCTAGAGGCTGATTCGATTTGGTGTTCGGAAAATTTGTCTAGAGCATCGAACTGATAACTCATTTCGATGCAATTATCAACATTATCCATTTCACCTTTGGAAGAAAGTTCGCATTCCGGAGAAAGGTCCTTTCTTCCATCCTTGCCACTTTTAGTGACCACTTTTACGCGCTTTAAATCCTAAAATGGGCTCAACACCAACGTTCCCGAAAAAAGGCTCAAGACCTCTTGAGCCCTTTTCAAATGTTTGTCCAGACGTGACCTTCGAGAGGTTTTTTTCCCAAGACGGTGTCCAAGAAGCATTACCACCGCCAGCTTTCGCCAACGAGTCCAACGCAAAATCGAAGGCACGGGTCTAAACAAGAATCGTAAAGGGATTTATAGTAGAAAAATAGTACTGAAAAGTACTGTTTTAGTAGCACTGAAAAGCACCGTTTTGAATTTTAGCACTGTACTAGCAAAGTACTGTATTTGTAGCACTGAGAAGTACTGTTTAGGTAGTTTTTAAAGAAAAACTTCCAATAGCAGAGAGAAACCGTGTACGCACTGCACGAAGGTACGATGCGCACTGGTACCTACGATGCTACTCAACAGAGACCAAGGCAACGGCAATACATGGCTTTTCAACTTGATAGCTATATGTGTATTCTTTTAAAAGAGAATCATTCTTCCAAGTTATTCGCATTTTCTTTCAATTATTTCCTATTGACGTTTTGTTCTTTCGACGTTTTGACATTCGACGTTTTGTCTTTTGATGTTTTGTTACGCAACTTAATTTACCTGATGGGTATGTTTATTAATACCCGTAACGCGGGTAGATCACCTTTTCGAGGTGCGTTACGAGGTAAGATCTACCAAATTGTACCCTTGCTGTATCTGTTCTTGTGAATACTTTTAAGTTACGGTCGGAAGAGTATAAGAGAGTAACAAGCCACTAAGACCCACCTATTTGTCCTAGATGATGAGGAGGTCGAAGTGGAAAAATGGCTCAATCAGCATCTGAGGTTGGTTCCAAGTTCAAGAGTTTATCTTTCGATATCTAGGAGGGAAACGATTCCGAATCAGTGGAGTAGCAGACTTCTTAACTTCTAAAATAAGCTTTTTGTTTCAAGGAATCTAAATGTCTCATGCGATAACCTGTTCACAGTTTCAAAAAACGACCTTATAAGTTATGTAGAAGCAATAATTTGATACGCTAGAGTACCGATGCATGGTCAAAATCAGTATCATTCAAACAGCTTAGTGGCCGAGCCTGATTAAGGGGCGCGCTTTTGAGAGTTTAATGGTGACAAACTGTTTTCTCCAAAAGGTATAAATAGCGGTATCTTTTTCTAATGAAGCTCTATGCAAAATGGTAAAGAATGATATTTGTATAAAAAACGACTACTTCATTATTTCTCAATAGTAATGGAGTAGAACGACATGCACTAAACAAAGGACACGGGTATACCACAAAAGATCAAAGAAAACTGGTCGCAGTGGTTCATCCCGAACAGAAACAGAAATGATTATTAAGCAAACGATCGATAACTGAATAATGAGAATTCTTGAAGATCCAGCCTGGGGAATTCCGGCTACGAAAAACGTTGCCGTTCATCTGCCTGGTACGAACCTTAACGATTCATTTGCGCGAAGGGCAATCCCAAAAGTTAGGCTTATAGTTGCCCCCGCCATTTACGCATACAAACTTTTTGGTATTTTCCTTCATAGGAAAGACGTCCCCTTAAAACATCCGCAAAATGCGGTAGTTTCCTTTCTTCGCGATGTGGAAGGAAACTTTGATTTCCTTAATGAAGTTCAAGATTTCCTGCTTAATCCCTCCAAATTCGGAACAACTATCCACGATTGGCGGTACCCTTTGTTTCCTTACTTATATCAAAGAGCCTGGACTAAAGGCTGGTTCAATTTTAAGCTAGACAGTTTTAAGTTTATGTTCGTGGTGCAAGTATATTCAGTGAATAAACGAAAGAGGACGTGACCTACTAAGAGATTTTTTCAAGACGGGGTCCAAGAAGGATTACCACCGCTAGCTTTCGCTAAATGATCGAAAAGGGATCAATGAAGTATGTTAAGTAGCAGTGAGAAGTACTGTTTTATTGCTTTAGGTAGCTTTAGAAACTTCCGAGAATCGAGAGAATGCGAAAGAAAGGAAAGTGTAGGATGCGCACTGGAATTAAGTTTTTAATTATTTTGCAACAATGACTTATATTCCTATAAAGCTTATAACAACCAAACGGTGACTTTCAATTCAAAATCACTCTTCATTTGATTTGCCCAAAGAGCTGCACATTAAATTACATTATTATTAGGAATAACGTAAATCCGATCACATTTTCCAAGAAACTTGCATTAGAAGTGTTTCCTAATTAGGACAATTTCCGTTGAAAGTCTTTTCAGACAATTTAAAACATAAAACTCAATGCTCTGTCAAAGAGAAGCCCCACACCAAGACTTGGTCATAAACCGAACACTCACCTGTGGGTTGATGCTGCTGCTGCTGGGGAGGTCGATGTATTTATTTCTCCTTTCTCTGTCCACTAGTGCCGTGTGGACCCAATCCAGAAGACAGGGAGAGCTAAAGGGTAAAGTCAGCAGCTTTCTTCGTGCTTTCCGCTTTGCACTCTGCTCCGTCACATCAAAACGCCAACGAGGCGAAAAAGTAGAACAAAAACAACCGAGAAACACACCACCGTCGTCTGGTTGGACCACTCTCTTCAACTTTATCTACCTTCTTTTACTTAAGTGCTTCTTTGATTGGTCAGTGGCGATGTGTGTTTACACCGCAAATTCCTTCACTTTCTCGTGCTTTTTTGTTTCGTCTGGAGAAACCTCTTGGGGAAGCAAGATGGAACTCTGCGCACTCACGTCTTCCAAATGAATGGTACGGGGGAAAGGAATAGGATTATCACTTGCAATACTTTGTAAAGGAAATTGTCGTCACTACGCCTTATCGGGTTATGAAACATAAAATGTGTAACGACAAGGATATCCTTCGGGAATGATATGGAGTTCTACAACACACACCAAAGGACAAGGATTTGGGGAGTCAGGGAGGGGAACAAATCCGTTTATTCCTCCTCTATAAAGGGGCCATTCGTGTCTGGTGGGAGGCTAATCAAATTTCTTCACCATGATGTCCTTGTTCCTGCCAGGAGGAGGCAAATGGAATCTCACTTCACTTTATTGAGCTCAGCATCCGTATGGAGCAGCAGGATAATCATCGACATCCAGTGATTTTCGCAATCTTTCTGCAATGACAACGAATGCCATTGCGGTCTTCTTATGGAAAGCAATTTCTCTTTTCACGCCTGAAAAATGGGGAGCGGTCCAGTCGCGGATTGTTTTTGCCACCTGCGTGATCTTCAAACTTCTTCTTCACTGCCACTTCAAACACTTACTTCCGGTTTGACTGCCGATTTTAATGTTTCAATTTCAGAATTATAACCACTTGTTTCACCGACGAAAACTACAAAACCCTTTCACCGAATCCGGGCAGGAGAAAACGAAACGAAGAAAAGCGCCACACGACGTTCGACGTGTTGCGTTGCTGATGGAAAAAATCTGTCTGCTTCTGCTTTTCGTCTCCGCCACAATCCAATCTCTCGCGGCTTCACGACCAACACAAAAGAAGTTACAAGCGAAGCTTTTCTGTCAAAACATATGCGAAAACACACAAACACATCAACACGTCTGGGCTCCGCGAGAAGATAAACAACAGTTAGGTGACGGCAGTGCTGCAATCTGAAACATAACGGGACTTTGTCGGGTGTCGATTCCCTCGTCGATTCCGTTCTTGCGCGCACGGAAATTATTTTTTGAAACGGGAGTTGACACTCTCAAAAATTTCAAACCATAAAATTAAGGCGAATAACATTAGAAATTGATTTTTCAATACATTTTAAAAAAAGACTACAAACTAGAATATTTTTTAAAACTTATACCACTTGAATAACTCAACTTAAGTAACCACAAGTATTATCGTTTTGCTTCGAATTGCCGGACGCTTGGAAAGCCCGGCACCTGGGAGGGAGACACAGATACTACACACGAAATATGACACAACACTTTTCCAAATTGCAAGATAACTACCACTCACCAACGGCAATCAAAGCAGGCTTGGGAAAAATCGCTATTTTTTATTGTGTACCTTCGATCTTTCTGGACAAACTTAGAAAAAGGGCCATAGTTTTATGTGCATTTTATTTCGATTTTGATTGGAAAAGAGTAAAAGGATGCGTGTTTCAATACTTTATAATTGGGTCCTAAAATGTTTAATGAATTTTTGTTTTTATTTGATAATACGAAAGAGAACATGGTTCTTGCAATCACTTTGGCAATTTTTCTAGCTCAAATAACGACTATAACATTTTTAAACTTCAATTTTAAAAATGGTTTCAAACATGAATCTTGACACTTGTGATCATGTTTGACATTCTCTTTTTCGACAAAAATGCCACAGGGCTTATAGTTTTAACACTGGGGTTGTTCCTATCTGACATTTCGGAAGGGACACGGAAAACAAAATATACCCAAAACTTGAGTTTAAACCAAAGGGTGTCACAAAATCTAAAAAATCACAAAAAAAAGGTTTTTTTGTACTTAAACCAATGAAAATCATTTAAATTTGAGTAAACATGTGTTTCTGCTCTAAACTTATGCGTTTGATACTAAAATTGGGACAGGGCTTTAGGCCCCATTGATCAAATTAAAAGGTGCTATCGTGGCTTTGGTTTTAGATGTGCAGGAATTGATTTTCAACCGATTGTTGTCAACTTTGTTGGAATTCAAAAATTTATTTTGATCAATTATTGCGATTTTTTTACCACTTAGAGATTTCGCTGCCCCTTTTCGGTCACCACCACCCATGCAATTATCCTGATGTTCATGACAGTTTTCTCCGGCCGGCTCAATGTTTACCATTTTTTCTTTGTTCTCGACTCACCAGCTGGTCTTGTGTACACAACAAAATCAGATGGTCCTCCGATGTTTACAGTCATCGTGTTCTCATGTCCAGCTGATCGTGTTCTCATGTCAAAACTGTTGAAGGGTAGTCCGCTAAGAGCACGCAGATCCTAGCGAGGCTAGCCCGTCCACATCCGATTGCAAATCATAAAGAAATACAATGCAGTAGATGTCTCCATCAACTGGGCAGCTAACTGACTGATACCTCAATCAGCAGCTGCAACTCTCTTTATTCATTCCAGGTATTGCAATTTCAGAGAAAACTTTCCGTTTTACGGTTCAACGGAAAGCTACCGCAGCTATCACATCACTGATTTGCACTGGTAAATCATCAGTAGGCTTCAATGATACCTTGGATACCATCTTGATGATTGTTGTTTGTTGGTGTTTTTCATAGCGCTTACTCTTTCAAGTATACTATGATTGAATTGTTTGCTTCAATGATAGAATGATTTTGAAGCCTGCGGTAGAACTTTGACAGCTGCGGTAGAACTCGGCGGCTACCGCAAAATGGAAAATTTTCTTAACAACCGTAATATATATTTACAATTCAATCACACTTATCCAAATATCATACCTCTCGATAAATCTTCCACACTGTTACCTACGACGACGCATGCTTCTCAACCGACGATTCTTCTACCTGAAGGGGCGACACTACCTCTATTCCAACAAAAACCAGCTGGTAGTGACTGAAATCAAGGATGAAAGGTGGATCAGTGCGCATCATGGTGATTGAAAATGTACCATCAGTACATTATTGGCAGCTTCTCCATTTCGTCATGAAAGTCTAATCATTCGTGAAAATTACAATAAAAACAAGTTACACAATTCGTTACCAATGGCTTTTAGGGCGAGATCCCAAGTTATGCGAGAAGTATAAAATGGCATAGGTTTTCCATTGTTAATCGATTGTTCGTACTACGCGCCAGAATATAAAACAAAAAGTATCTAAGATTTTTTCTGTAATTGAATGTAAGGAGGTCCAAAATACATACATACATTGAGGGTCCAAAATAATGAAAAACGGTGCTTTACAATTGAGTTATTTTCGACGTACCGTGCACCCCCGCTAATTTGAACGGTACCTCATGCAAACCATCGGGGTTCATTTTTAATTTGAACATCTAGGCACCCTAGAAATGTGTTTCTGGTTACCTCTTTCACTGTTTTTTTTTTATTCTGCGTTCCGTTCCACAGCGTTCTATTTTACTTTTCTCCATTCCATGAGCAAAATGACGTTTGAACCAGCAAGTATTGTAATCTGAACGATGTGATGTGCAAATTAGCGGGGTACAGATGAAAAAGTGTTCAGATTTAATGTGGTCAAACCAACGGAGGTACCCGGTATTTCGAACTATACATGCCCATGTGAGCATTTTCATGTCATAGAGGAAGTTTTTCTCTTTGGCATGCTCATTAACACTGGTTATACTGTACAGAAAATAAATTGGGCCAAACCCAAATATCACTTCATTAAAGGGTCCTAATTAGGACCGTTACCCTACCTTGATGCTTACAGAAGGTCCTCATAACAATTACTGTATTTATTAGAGCATTATGCAAGAAAATACTCCACACATTCTGGAATTGAAAGTCCTCTAGAAATTCTTTCGAACATTTTTGAAATATTTGTACAAGAAACTTCCATGGATTCTGTCAAGATAGTAAATTTCCAAGTAATTTATAGGCAGGAATACCCCAAGAAATATTGTCATGGATATTTTCCAAGTATTCCTCTTTAAATTCTTCAGAGAAGAATTTTTCCCGAATTAGGCCCTCAAATTTAAACAGGAATTAATTTTAGCATTTTCTTCTGAAAGTTGATAGCAATAGGGTCATAAAGGCCTGTCCCAATTTTAGTGCAAAACGCCTAATTTTAGGCCAAAAACACATGTATACTCAATTTTCGAATGTTTTTCGTTTGTTTAAGTCCAGAAAACATTTTTTCAAGTTTGTGGGTGTACAGTGATACCTCCATTAGTCGATGTTCCATGACTCGATATCGACTCATGGAACCATACTAAAAACAAAATTTCATGGTTACTATGATGGTCCCTAGAAGCAGCTTTCCAAAGGATTGCTGTTCCATGACTCGATATTTCCATGAGTCGATGGTCCCTTCAATATCGACTCATGGAGGTTTCACTGTATTTTATTATTATTATTAACTTTATTTACGAGACTTTCAGCCCGTGGCTGGTTCGTCTCGGGTAATATAGAAAAAAATTCTGGAAGTACCTTAAGGGTACAACCAGATACAGAGTTTTAGTACAGAGTATAAGGTTTCTTAGTCAATCTTAGTCATACAATAAATTTACTACTAATATTAAAACTACTTAAAAACTATTGTATAGTGTTAGCCAAAAGGGGCCTTACAATTTGTTTTACGTAGTACGTTCTGTCCGATTTCAATTTTGCCTGAATTTAACCATCTCAATTTCCATTTACGTAGCCAGTGGTCATGTTTTTTAAAGAAAATAAAGTTCAAACAGAGTTTGAGCTACGACTGGTGATATTTTGGGGTGGGACTACGACACCGGGAGATTGTCTCCCGGCCTGCCCATTTACTGTATTTTGTTTTCCGTGTCCCTTCCGAAATGTCAGATAGAAACAACACCTGTGTTAAAACTAAGACCCCTGTGGTGTTTTTGACAACTAAGCGAACGTCAAACATGATCGAAAGTGTCAAGCGTGTGGACCCAATTTTTAAATTAGAGTTTAAATATGATGTAGTCGTTATATGAGCTGGAAAAAATGCTAAAGTAGTTGTAGTAACATGCTCTTTCATGTCATTAAATAAAAACAAGATTTCATTAAACATTTCCCAAGTAATCAGTAAGCACGATAATGCGGAACGGTAACAGCATTATATGCGCATATAGGGTAATCATTTGATGCATGTCAGTTTTATATACGCATATAATGCTATTATAATGCCAGAAAAGGCGAAATAGCATGCCATTACAGAGCAAAGATATAACCGTGCTTCTCTGCACCACTAATGCTGATATTAGACCATGTGAGAAACGTCAGTTGTTTTCGCCAGGTTTTTAGGGCGAATATTTTGTGCTTTCGCGTACGCAGCCAGAGAGCTTTCGCGTATGTGGCCAAGCAACTGGTACACGAGGTAAATAAATGAATGAATCACTTTTCCCCGTCATAAAACCTTTATTAGATTTATGTTGACTCCCTCTCACCACTATATGCAAACACAAAGCGCGTGGTATATCTGTCAAAACACTGGATGGCATTTAAACATGCCCTGTATTCGAATATAAAGCCAATATAGTGCTTATTTAATGCCTGTATGCAGCAGGCTTAGAAGCATTAATGATGCTGTAATAGGGTTTCTATGCAGCGTAAGTGCTGCTATAAGGTGTGTAAGCATTTGTGGTGCTATTATAATGCATGTACGCATCTATGATGCTGATTAAGGGCTTATTATTAGTGCTATTGGTTACTTGGGTGGATTTAGAACCCAATTACTTAAAAGTTGTCTTTTACATATTTTACCAGACGTACCTTTCCGGATTCATCCTGAGGCACTAGAATAAATAATTCCCACAGGTGTTCCTGCTGAAATTTATTGGAGGATTCTCAACGATTCCACAAGAAGAGTTTTGACTGAGTATTGACCTAAAATCCTTAAGAATTTTTCAAAGAAGTTTTTAAAGCGATTCCAAAAATGCTTTTGTTTTGGTTCTTCAATGCTTTTTTCAATGATTTTTCCTGAGATTGAAAGAAGTTCATTTTCAGATATTAAATAAAAATAGATTAAATAATAAAGAAATTTTCTCCTAGTAGTATGTCTCAATTCCTTTCAGAAGATCTACCAAACAAATTTCCAACATTTGAAGCATGTTTTTATTTATCAACATTTTCCCTAGGAATTTCAAAAATTCATTCAAAAATTCAGCTATCCACAATTTTTCTGGAAAGTTTTAAAACAATATTGAGTTTATACAAGAAAATTTCTTCTTTTTGCTCTTAATTTTGCTTCTTTGGTTGGTATGATCAAATGCTCAGTAACTTCCACAGTTATTACGGAGAGCTTTTTTTTTCCCAAGTTGCATTTTTTGAATTCGTATACCTACTCAATTCACCGATGAATAAATCAGAAAAATCGTTGATGAAATGTACTGTGTACTTTCAAAAAATTACATCTTATTTCTGATGATTTAATTTGTGGATTCTATGTAAGGCAATCATATGAGTAAAGGTTTAAAATCGGAACAATTACAGAGAAATGGTCGAAATTTTGGTTTATGGTTTCATACGCTCGATTGTGGTTTAAGTTATTAATTGTGATTTTATAAGCTTGGAAATAGAAGATAGCAAAAACAGCTTTCAAATATTGCAAATCTCTCAATTAATAATGCTTATTTAAACTTCACATGAGAAGGATAAAACCGATCAATTTTACTCCGCTTTCAAATGTCTTTTAAAATTCTCATATCTATATGGTATATCACAAATTTGGACAAAATGTTGGATTATATGTATAACACTCTTTAGGGAAATTGGATGACGGTGAACGATCGGTTGTCCTATGATTCCCATAAACTCAAATACTAATATCAGTACCCATGACCACCACATACCATTATACTACGGCCGTTAAAACTAACTCGTCACACATCATCAATTGAACTGTTCCGGTTTCACAGATCAACTTGTGACTTCATCGTTCATTGCTTCAATTGCTTTTTACTTGCAGTCTGGTGTGGACAACGAGACAAAGTCATGACGTTAGCGGTTTATTGGTTCAAACTAGCAGTGAATCTGCGTTAAAGTGGCAGTCTGTGGCTTAAGCTCAATCAATGATCAGTGCGATATACCCGATCCTGATAATCGAAAAGTAGAGTGATAGCATACTAAAGGAGTTTGATAAAACATAAGCAAGAAAATATATTTCAGAAACGTGCATGGACTTAGTGATATAGTAGCAAGTGCAAAAGCTGGTGTACATTGTGTTCTGTTACAAATTTGAAATGTGAAAATTTGAATTCCAATGAGTGAAACGTGTAAAAGTGTTCGATTTGTCTGTGGAATTGACATGTCTTATTAGATCGACACCTATTTTACAATCGTCGCGGGTGATGATTTTACCATTTGCCTACCTTCACCCACTCTAAGAATACACGTGGATAAGCATACTTCTTTTACAAGAGGAATAGAAACGACCAGTGGGTGGCTCCTGGCAATCAGCGCAAATATACGACGAAAAAAAAGCGTGCAACGACAACAGCATTGAACAGGTCGTCCTCAGCAGGACAGTTAGTAAAGCGACGACGATGGATGACATCAAGGCAGCCCTGGCAGATGCTGATCCTTTTAGCAGCTGGTGGCCATTCGTTATTTCCGGAATCGTTTTTCTGATCAGCACAATCAGGTTGGTCCGTGTTATGAGATGCCATAAGCAATTTCATAGAATTGGGGTACGTGAAATGTATGGCTTGGTTTCACGTGTAATGGGCTTCAACTATAAGTGTTCTCTACAAACCGCAAAATACAATTAGGCAATTTCTTAAGAAAATTGAAAATCGTGGAAATCATTATTATGAAAATTCAAAAAAATTACGCATAGAAAAAACTTAATTTAAGCAAAAATCCTATTTTTTATTAGCCTACGAGTATAAGAAAGAAAAGAACCATTAATGCATTGAAAATGTTCCATCGATAGGGTAGATTACCAATTATTACACATCACTCAATTATTGCACATTTCTGGAAATGTTGCATAGATGGCATTGAATTGAAAAGGTAATGTAAACGTTAAACATTAATGTATACTGCATTCCAGCTATCATCAGTATATTATTCATTTAAAATTTCAGAATCGTGTATGAATTTAAAATGAAATTAAACTATCGTATGCAGCGTGATTTAAGTATCACCCAAATTGTTCGTCATGAGCTAACAAATTCGCGCAAAAAAGGCTAGATGCTAGAACATAGAAGCTAGGTACCGTAAAACGGGGTAACTTTGATAATGCGGGTAACTTTGATAGTGTGAGACCCCCAACATAGTAAACGAAATATCGAAGTTTCTGTCAATCAGTTAAGGAAAACGAATGCAAAAGTAAAGAGTATTAGTATGACACTTCATGTCAAAGCTATTTTCGTTGAAATCAAGTGCATTTGAGGATTTTTATGCAAATATTAAAAATTTACAAGATTTTAGCATTTTTGCAACGCTTACAAACAATCTGTTCTACGACCACTATTTGATAAAGTCATAATGAGTTCGTCACTTACCCAAGATAGAAGTAGTAGTAGTTATAGTAGAACATGAATTCGGTCTCAAATCTCTTAGCGAAACCCATTTTTACTAACTGGGACCATTTTTGTAATCTAAGTCAGAAATTTCCATATAGCGTTAAACGCCTAGAGGTATGCAACGCCCTATAAATGTCCCGTGATTCATTCAATCTTGTTCGATTTATACTCCATTATCAAAGTTACCCCAAAACAGAAAACCGACTTTCGATTATATGAAAAATTATATATCCATTCAGAATAAATCTTTTGGCAATCTATCAAGTGCAACCGATAGCTAGGATGTCAGTACTTGTTTTAAAAATATAAAATATAATTCTTTGATACAGAATGCATAAATATTGAAGTTTTCTCCGAAAAAACTATCAAAGTTACCCCGTTTTACGGTACCGTTCATTATTTGCTCATTTTGTTGTAATCATTGATTTTTTTATAGATATCAGAAGATTCCTTCGGAAATTGCCTACATTTAGGCGTTTTCTGCGGTATTGTTGAAACTTAATTGTGTATTATTTCCATAAATTTTGCATTGTTAAGAATTTGGCAAGCATATTGGGATTCAGGAGGCCCAAATTAAATAAATAAAGTTATTTTCAAAACTAACAATAACTGTTGATCACCTGTCAAGATCAATTTCACCCCGAAATGGAATTCCTTGATTTATTATTTTAGAGGCGATTTTCAGCACTAAAATCACAACTGTATGAAAATTTGAGTATATGAACCAATGAGGCTGACCGTCGTACTTGTTTTCCTGCATTAAGTTATTTGGAATTGGCAACATCATAGAAAACAGACATGAAAAACAGTGAAAAGTGATCAAAAGGGTTCTTAAAATCTCGAAAAACGATGGACGTCATCAGGGCGTGATTCACAAACGTGGTGGTCTTTTTCTCAGAAAAACATTTTGATACTTTAAAATAGACTAGATATTTTTAATGTTTATCGTAGGGTTTAAGTTTTTAGAAGTCACACTATTTTGTAACGGTAAAAATATACTTTAAATTTTATATGCGAATAACCCAATTTTAAATTTAAATTAATGTTACTATTATTTTAATTAACATATATTTATATATATTTTGTAGATTTTATATGTTAATAGGGTAAATTCAATTTGTTTTCAAACATTTTTTGATTATTCCTTTCTTTTTGGTACCTCAATTCTAATTATGCTTATTCTATTCATGTTTTAATATCCAGGCTGTTGAACATACATATTTACTTAACAGTTTTGAAAAGGAAGAAATTGGTGTAGGGCTGGTAGCAGGTTTTATTTTTCTAGAAAGGTCTCTATTTTGATGCAAGTCTCTGAAAAGTCTTAATTTTCAATGGAAGGTCTCTAAGGTCTCCTTTTTAATCTCTAAAGTCTCTTTTTTCCATATTCTGATTGCAATGAATCCTGATGCAACATTCTACATGCTCCATAGAAAAAAAACAATGATTTGATCATGGCTATTCAGCGGGTTCTTCAAGAGTTTCGTCTCACACGTATCGGGTAAAAACTTCAAGGGACTCATACAGGGGTTTTTCTAGAATTTTTTCTAGAGATTCCTCTTCCATTTCTCCCAGAAATTCTTCCAGCGATTTCTAAAAGGACGCTTGAAAGATTTTCTCCAAAATTTTCACCAGGAAATCCTTGACTACTCCAAAGACACTATCTCTGGTAATTTCTTCAGAGATACACTAAGGAAAGCAATGGAAGAACCACCGAGTAAAATCCTGGAGGAGTTAGAACTTTCTTGAAACATATCTAAAAAAATCTTTCGTCTCAGCTTAGTGTTCTTATGAGCACTTCCACAGTTATTAACTGAGAGCTTCCCAAGTAACCAGTTAGCACGATAATGCGGCACGGTAACAGCATTATATGCGCATATAGGGTAATCATTTGATGCATGTCAGTTTTATGTACGCATATAATGCTATTATAATGCCAGAAAAGGCGAAATAGCATGCCATTATAGTGCCAAGATATAACCGTGCTTCTCTGCACCACTAATGCAGATATAAGACCACGTGAGAAACGTCAGTTGTTTTCGCCAGGTTTTAAGGGCGAATATTTTGTGCTTTCGCGTACGCACCCAGAGAGCTTTCGCGTATGCGGTCAAGCAACTGGTACACGAGGTAAATAAATGAATTAATGAAAACGGAAACCTCTAATAGTATGCAAAAAATGTTATAAAATGATACAGATAGTACTTCTCCGTATTAGAGATATTCGTTTTGGTAGTTTTTACCCTTTTGAGGACTTGCAATTGCCACATTTTGATCCTCGTTTTATGATGATGAAATTCCTCATTTTACGTCTCGAACTTGCGACACCCGTATTGTTGAGTTGTTGTCCTGCTCCTTTGCTCCTACGGCCACATAAGATGAATAGTATTGGAAAGAAAAGTGACCAATTTAAACCATCACTTTTCCCCGTGTTTGACTCCCTCTTACCACTATATGCAAACACAAAGCACGTGGTATATCTGTCAAAACACTGGATGGCATTTAAACATGCCCTGTATTCGAATATAAAGCCAATATAGTGCTTATTTGAAGCCTGTATGCATCAGGCTTAGAAGCATTAATGATGCTGTAATAGGGTTTCTATGCAGCGGAAGTGCTGTTATAAGGTGTGTAAGCATTTGTGGTGCTATTATAATGCATGTACGCATCTATGATGCTGATTAAGGGCTTATTATTAGTGCTTATGGTTACTTGGGATGTTCTGACCCAGTGAAGTGAGTCTATTTTTGTAAAATTATATGGAATGAAAAGAGTTGAGTTTACTGTTCAATATTGCATTGTGTCGCATATACTCCTTGATTTTGCAGACTATGAATTTATTCGAATCGATCACAGTGCAGTAAAGCAGGGTTTCACTATTTTAAAGAAAAGCTTGTAATGCCATTTACTCTACCCAAACGTATATGGTTGCATGTACAGAAAGAAGCAGATTTAAATGCTTTGATGCTGAAGCAGTGCTTGATGGAGATGTAGATGCATTTGTTGAAGAGCCGTATAACACTTGTGACGTAGGATAATAATGTTTCTCGTGTAGTAAAAACACGTGTTCTGGCTGCGAATATCCCTTTTACGGACTACATAACCTGCTTAGTGACCCACAACTTGCAAAGGGAAACGACATTTCAACACTGTTGCTTGATAAAGGCTTATCTGACTTCATAGATCCATTATTTGTTAACGGCTTCACCAAAACATCTTGCGATCCTTTATCGTATAAAAAGCAGCAAATCAGGCTGCTGACAAGTAATTTCTCGGCCTATCTTGATGCATAGAAAATTTCTGTAAGTAGTTCGTAGTTCGAGAATCGACAAGAAATTTCTTTAGCGATTCCTTTTCAGTAACAAACCAGAAAAGTGTTTCGAAAACTAAACCAGTTTTCGAAAATAATGCAAAGAGAGCAACGATGAATGCATGCTTGACAAAATGAAACATCATTGTCAATTTTCCCTGTATAAAACTCTTTTTCTTGGCTCTCGAAATACATTTGTTTGAGAACAGGAGTGGAAACTACTGAACGAATAAAATAGGCAAACTTCAGTGAGCTGGTCATTTAGTGCGAATGCCGGAAGAAAAATTTGCATCAATCAAGTGGAGACATTCGCGTATGTTCATTCTAATGTTGACGTCCCGTATATAATAGGATATAATAGTACAAATGTGGATGCGATATACGTACATATTGCATGCAGCTTAATGGCGCATGTACGTATATCGCCTCCACTTTTGTACTCATATGCGCTGTCGTATACGAGTTTGTGTTTACTGGGGTGAGCATACCAGAGCAACTAAATCATTCCAGATTTGAAAAAACGGTTGTTACTAGCTCTTATAGACCTTTAAAGTAAATATTTACATGGCTTCTCTTCTATTTATTATTGTGCTACATTTATTCTCAGATTCTTTTTTTTTTTCTCGAAATAACAACATTGTTAATTGTTCATTTATTTGTTTTACCTTTCAATCGGTTCAACATAGAAAACAACAATCAATTAAATTTAAACCAGTAAACTTAAAAAAAAACATTCTTAAGCCACTCCGGTAAGTTAAGTCAGATGTAAATATTTCTAACTATAACAAAGGCAACAATTTTATACTAATTGAAAACAGTTTGGCCAACTTTTTGATCGTTTTTGTAGTGTTTTTTCAGTGGTTAAAATTTTAATATGGAACATATTGAAATTTTTAGTCAAAACTTTCAAATCAAGATTTCTTGAGATTCCTCCTAAGCATTTTTTTGTAAATTGGAACAGAGGTGCAGAATAACCATTCCTGAGGTTAACCCTGCGCTCAGATTGAATGAACATTTTTTTTCCATAATAACGGTCTGTCGGAGCACCGTGATTGATATGTTTAATAATTGTCGCACTGCCAGCAGCTGAAGCCTTATTTGGAGTTGTCCACGAATGACGTAGTATTTTAGGAGGAAGGGGGTATTTATGAACTTGTGACTATGTGTGACGAGGAGGAGGGAAGGGTCCTTTACTAGTGGACGTAGCAAATTGAATTGATATACAAAGCAGTAGCGCTGAAAAGTACTGTCTCATTCATTTTTTTGTGTGAATCAAGTAGGTTTTGTAAAACGAAATAAATTCAATAAAAATAAGATAAGTAATTTGCAGAAAAACAAATAAAATCAGCCAAAAGTAGGTTTGAATCATAATTTATTCAAATTTCATTATAATGATGCTGATCTAGTGTGAATTGAGAAACAGTAAAACCTCCAAGAGTCGATGTTCGAGCACTCGATATCGACTCATGGAACCATGCTAAACATAAAATTTCATTGTTACTCTGATGGCTCCCTCAAGCAGCTATCTCTAGTATTGAATCCTGAGAAAATTGAGAGACTTTCTCACGTATCGCTCTCTGAAACTATCATAATATGCAGTACATTATGAGAGACTGTTTATCGTATACTGCTACAACCTTGATCAGATCGGGGGGAAAGCAGTGCATGATAAAACCCCTCTAAACAAGCTCCAAACCTGGGGGAAACTATTCCAATTGGAAGTTCGAGGATTGTTCATCGTGGCAGTAAAGTAAAACACCTACCCTCAACTGTAAACAAGCGGGAAAAATGGATTTTATCATCGCTCTCTCCTTGGGGTCTCGTACGGTGCTCCTATTTATCAGACTTGTTACAACTTGCGATACAATGTCGATCATAGACCGCAACAGATGGAGTGTTTTTCTTCGATTGCTTTGATCTTGCTTCAAAATCAAATGAGAGCTAATTCTACAATGCTTGAGCCAGTGGCGTAGCTAGGGTTATAGGGGCCCGGTGCTGCTTTCGATTTAGAGGCCCTCAAAGCGCAATTATGACTATAGTTTTGGAACTAATGTCGATAAGTTGATATGTTGTTGTGGTAGATTAATGACAAAAATTGTGAATTAATTAGCCTACGGTTCTTTTATTCTTAAATCTGGTTCAAAAATACAGTAGTTTACAGAACATTATCGGGAGGACTTCCAGTGAATTTTCATGGAAGTGGAAAAGCTTATATTTCCACTTCCATGAAAATTCACTGCCAAATAGCTCTGAAATAAATGATCAATATACAGCTTTAGTTGGGTATTCCAAGAAAATTTGGACATTTCCTAGATTTTGTGTTTTCGAGTCGGGATTGATTTTAAAATTCTTGATGAAAGAAATGCATTAAAAATCTATAGATTTGCCCAAAGTTTGCTTTCAATAAATTACAAAAGTTTATTTTGTAATTAAGATTTCTACAGAAGTTCAATTCTGTGATTTTGACAAACTTTCTAACTACTCCGTTATAGATACCTTCAAAAAATCAACGCAGAATTTTACCTAAGGATAACTACATAAGTTAGCTCAGAGATTCCATCATGAATTCCTTCAGAGATTTTTTCAGATTTTTTCACGAAAACCATAAGTACCTACTCCACGAATGTATTCAACGATTTTACCATCATTTTATCAAAGCTTCAACCAAAATTTCCGTGTACAATATCTTCAAGATTTCAATACGGGATTTTCTAAAATTTGCTCCAAAATTGTCGGTCAGGGCTTTTTTAATGATTTCAACCAGAGAATTCCTTTAAGAATTACTCCAGAGATTGGCCCTATGATTCCTTCAGGAATTAGTCTAGAAGTTCTTAGGAATAATTCGCAATGGTGTCTTCAAAGAACTTCCCACTATAAGCTCCTAACCATTGTAACGCTGTTTTTTTTTGGTTGACTATCTTTGCTCATCCCCCTACGGACCCTCTACCTTGCTACGACCATGTGTATTCTTTTTCTATAAACGTTTGACCACAATGTTTTCGTTAATGGAAAACTTTCAGCATTTGGACAAATATTTGTAAAGTTATGATTTTTTGAAAAATCCGTGTAACGCTGTTTTGGGGTCACCGTCGTCTACGGTTTTTTTTTTCTCACAGTAGCGTGACAGTTAATCAAGTATTTCACACAAAAATCGCAGACAAATCAATAGAATTTCACATTTTTTCGTATAGCCATTAAGGTAGTTCAAATATCGTTTTTGCCCCACACCACTCATTCGATTTTAGATCAAATTCTGAGTGTCTTGGGAGGACAACTTTGAGCTCATTTGAATGAAAACTAAGAGTACACACGCGCTTCAAAGTTTATATTCAGTCAATCGGTCATATCGTTTGTTGATGTGCCTTGAGGATTAGAACTACGCTGATAATGTCAGATACATTCGTCAGCTACAACTTTGCCAAATATCGTTTTCAAATCGGACGCCTCAGTAATTAGTTATGTATTAATTTATATCCAATCGGGAATTCTTCAACAGTGCTGATTTACCTACTGAACAGGCAACATTGTTACAGCTGGTGTGAAAGGTAGCACAATCAAATCATGGAAAAATAGCCCAATTATTATAGCCAAAGATTTTAAGCTTTTTTTCTGTTTCTGTTCGGGATGAACCACTGCGACCAGTTTTCTTTGATCTTTTGGGGTATACCCGTGTCCTTTGTTTAGTGCATGTCGTTTTACTCCATTACTATTGAGAAATAATGAAGTACAGGTATGTTCCGTTTTTATCAACACGATCGGCGATTTTCAGTTGACAAAAACGGAACCGTGACAAAAACGGAATAATTTTCTTCGACAAAATATTTACAAATTTGAAATGAAAATTGAAGTTTTGTCAGTATAAAACACATTTTCATCATATAAATGCACGGTATTGATGTTTAGGAGCTGTGAGGAGCATTAAGATTATTCATTCTTAAAGGTTCGTAGTGAAAGTTGATTGCAGAGTCCTATCAATCAATATGATTTTGTAATAAATCATTATTAGTTTTAGTTTACTTGGTTAGAATTTCAATAAATGTATTGTAGAATATTAAAACGATAATCACATAAATGTCCTTTACATCACAAGGTTCGTCATATATGTAAAGATATTTACAAGGATGTGGGGCAAGCTGATCATTGTTTTTTTTAAAGAAAGATTAAATAAGAAACCACTTTTTTTCTACTGTTCATCCTCATCCTTCTGCTTCTTCTTCTTCTTTACGGCATTACATCCCAACTGAGAAAGAGCCTTCTTCTCAACTTGGTGTTTTTATAAACACTTCCGCAGTTATCAACTGAGAGCTTTTTTGCCAAGGTACATTTTTTGAATTTTTGGGTGGATCCGACTGATAATCAAATGTGAAGTTATGATACGAAAGTTTTGCAAATTGAAATCAATACTTACGGTTTTCTGTGTTTTGAATTTCCAAATTTAATAGTAAAATAATTGTGGTGATCTTTCTTCAAAAGTTATTATTACCAACTTCGACAAGGATGCACTAATCGGCAATCTAGAACAGCCCCACCATCGCCTTTTAGCTTTACATTACATCACAAACAGACTGGCAATTAATAAACCTTAAGTTCTAGTTTTTTGTTGAGTAAAAATAGTATTGAATACTAGTGGTCCCGTCAAGCACTGTTTTGCCATCAAGTAGGCTGCTGAAAAATGGCATGCAATCCCCCATACAAAACGACAGATTAGTCTCCAGGTCCAGTTATTCCAGATAATTTTCCAAATCGTTCCTTCACTCAAACACGTTGAAACATTTGACCAATGCAACAGTGAAATAATCATACCAGTCTATTAGGCCGTTCTTAAGGCATTTCGTGACGTACAAACACAATTCAATTTTTATTTATAAAGAAGTTCATCAAAAACTCACAAGTGTACAAACTCTAGAATGAGCATGACCAAGTAAGAACTTTTTGGTAAGAAACTCCTTTGTAAAGTTTTCTGAATAAGCGTCTCCTCCTTCTTGGCATTAACGTCCTCACTGGAACAGAGCCTGCTTCTCAGCTTAGTGTTCTTAAGAGCACTTCCACAATTATTAACTCGGAGCTTTCTTTGCCGAAGTTGTCATTTTCGAATTTGTCTATCGTGTGGCAAGTACGATGATACTCTATGCCCAGGAATGTCAAGGAAATTTCTATTACGAAAAGATCCTGGACCGACCGGGAATCGAACCCAGACATCTTCAGCATGACTTTGCTTTGAAGCCGCGGATTCTTACCGCTCGGCTAAGGAAGGTCCCTTATCTACTTATTCAGATATGGCTGTTGGTATAAGAATCCTAATAAACCTTTTAGTCTCCATGTAAGGAAGGGGTTCATGTCTGCTCAAAGATCAACATTCTAGCAAATTTGGAATGGCAACAAAATCTTCTACAGATTTCTTAGTTTTTGCTGGACCTCTTTCCCCTTGGATCTAATCAATGGCTGTTTGCTATAATTTGTGCAATGCTATCGAGTTTGAGAGATAAAAGATAATGTCCAAAATATGACAAGGTCGACAGTCTTGTCAAAAATAAAATAAACTCGATCATGTCTCTTACCGTTGCCCAAATATTCTTGAGTTTATTATCAAGTGCATCCCTGATCAATTTCAATCAAATCGGTCTTACGGTTTTTGAATAACCTAGTTCTAGCCCTCTAAAGTTGATCATTTTGAATGGAAAAACGAAAAAGTTGAAAGTGTATTGTAGCTGTTCTTTGTTCGAGCACATCGTTAGATGCACTGCATCAGGCTCGCAAGTTTTTTTTTTATTTTCATACAAAAAATCATACCGTAGAGCGAGGGGAATTCGTTTATGCCATGTTATATAAGAAAAAGGAAAGGTCTCTGCAACTCTCTTAAATACATATTCAACTTATCACAAATTCCAGTTGTTGTTAGGACGTGGCCAGAGCAACTCTCGATTGTTGATGGATGGGTCAATCTTGTCCAACAGACCAAGCTAAGTTTGAAAACTCCAATTGATTAGCGCATAAGAAGGAGTCAAACCTAATTGAATCGTATATGACTTGACACCTACCATGTATCGTAGATGCTCAATTTGACATATTGTCGAAAATTAAACTCTGAGGCTATCAAAAAGCATTTCAATTTTTCCAAAATAAGTATTTAGTTTATATTCTAAACATATTGAAAATTAAAAAAAAAAAACAATTTTTGTGTGTTGATAAAAACGGAATAATTTGTTGACGAAATCGGAACGTGATAAAATCGAAGCGTGACAAAATCGGAACGTGATAAAAACGGAACATACCTGTAGTCGTTCTTTTATACAAATATCATTCTTTACCATTTTGTATAGAGCCTCTCTCGACCTCCTCATCATCTAGGACAAATAGGTGGGTCTTAGTGGCTTGTTACTCTCTTATACTCTTCCGACCGTAACTTATAAGTATTCACAAGAACAGATACAACAAGAGTACAATATGGTAGATCTTACCTCGTAACGCACCTCGAAAAGGTTATCTACCCACGTTACGGGGGACAAGTTTTCAGCAGAGCTGGGAAAAGTTCTGAAATTCACACTACAGTAGGCAAGCGTAGCAAATCACAGTCAGCGGAGACAGTAAGGCCCCAAGCACAATGTTAACGGCAACGCGGTACAACGGCAAAACGGCATGCCCATCTTGATCTACACTTTACTTATCAATCCAGTGTTGACTAAATCCTTTTCAACATTGACTTGACAAGTAGAGTGTAGCTCAAGATGGGCTTGCCGTTTTGCCGTTGTACCGCACTGCCGCTCACATTGTGCTTGGGGCTTAAGGGTATTCACTTAACAGCGTAAATCGCTGTATATTTTAATTACCTGAAATGTTTCACGACATTGAGTGAACTGTGAGAAGAACATTTCAAACTGTCAAAATTCGACACATTTTCAATCTAAGCATACATTGGCTGTCATTGTTAGGATTGTCATCAAAAAAATTTGGTAACAAATTTTGATGAAAATATACGTGAATTCAATTGTTGAAACTTTGCGAAAAATGGCTTGAAAGATGCAACACATTGTAAGAGCAGAATTTAGGCAGAGTTTTGAAAGAAGTGTCTTGCGGTGATGCAACTACAAAAGATAAGCGTGGACCTATCCAATAGCAAAGTTCGTGGAAAGGTCATATCAACAGCTTTCCATGGGCGACCAGGTCAATAGGAAATGCGTTCTGTTTCATTTCCATTACGCATTTGTCCCAAAATTATCGATCGTGATACTGTTTATGCATGTGTTAAAATGTAATCATTCATATTAAAACACTTAATTTTACTCGATAAGTAACAAATACTGGAAATTGAACAATGATTACTACTCTCAGGATACTACCGTCTCATTCGGTCTTTAGGGGAAGGAGGTTCTATAATTCTGGGAATCAAAATCCTAATTATGTGGTTCTTCAAATAGCGCTTTATTTTCCAGTAATTGTCAGTAATTGTGCTTCGATGCATCTTCACCATAATGACCATCGATGAATCGACCAGGGTTTCGAGTATCTAAAGAAAGTCAGCATTAATTGATTTGTTCCATATTCAACCACATTTCGCCTAACACTTACTTTTCCAACATAATACTGTCCAAACTGCACCAGAATGTTGGCATTGAACGGTGGTCCGAATATCGTGAAAAAAACGGCCTTTTTTCCGAAAAAATCTAACAGACGGGAAAATCTGAGTTCACAGAATAACAAATGTCGCGAAGAATTTTGAATGATCCTGATGGGTTGCTAGGTTATGTATTTGTCGTTTACCACCAAGAAGAATTATTTCATTTGAAACATTTCTTGACTTGTTACACACTTTACGCAACTTTAAGTGAATACCCCTAGTGAAACTTATTCGTATCGCTGCTGTAGGTAAATGCCATGAAAATAGCAAAACACCCGTTGCTAAGGGCAACCCAAAACTACTGTAGAAAAATGTTCTATTTCCCGCATTTACGGCCTTCAATGACACTACTGATTCAGAAAATTCACGTACCCAACATAGGCTACTTTATGAGATTCACAATTTCAAACTACTGTATTAGAAGAGCCACGTGATTTTCGCAAAAACTCAAGCCTACTACTATTACCATTCCCAGCTCTTGTTTTAAGCTTATACAAAAAACAATATCTAATTTCCAATTTGAGAACGGTCTTCGCCAAAGTTGTAGCTGGCGAATATATCTGACAGTATCATTGTAGCTCTAGTCCTCAAGAGCCCATGAGCTAACATTATAACCGAATGAATGAGTTACTTGCTTTTCCCATAGTAACTCCTTTATAAATATAAAGAATATAAACTTTAGAAGGCTTGTGAAGTCTCAGATTTCATCCAAATGAGCTTTAATTTTAAGAGGACACTCCGAATTTGGTCTAGAATCGAATGAGCAGTGGGGAGCAAAAACAATATTTTTGACCCACCCTATTAGCCATTCAAAACGTCGTGTCTATCTAACCATCCACACGTCCTACAAAATTGGTTCAAAAATGCAGCCCAATTGACTACAAACAAAAATCAGTAATGCCTATGTTGGTTCATATCTAAATCAAGAGCGTTTTACTGAGCATTGGCACGGCTAAACATATTGTGCAACTTATTTGTAAAAATGATTCGATGACGTTTTGTGATCTTTTGAAATCAGATGATTCTTAAATTGAGGGTGATTCAACTGTGCGGAGTGTATGTACTGTGGGCTGGTGCTATATGTATTATAGTTTCACCGATAGAGTTGTTTTTGGATCGAAATAACACCCAACAAGTGAACATATGTAGGTGAATGTGTTACAAGTGGCTTTTTGTAGTCATCCTGCGTGCACTAGAACAACGTGCTCGATTTTGTGCTCGGGGTTCTTCTACACCTGACATCATGGGGCAGGACACTAGATCCAGTACTAAAATATTAATATTTATTAATGATATTAATATTGATATTTAGAATATTATCAAGTATGCATGAAGTTTTGCTGTTTGCCTGTTGCCGGAGTTGCCAAGGCAAATTGATTATTTATATGAAAAAAACAAGTTGTGTTTATTGTCAGTTTGTCTCAGATCCATATGGTCATGCTAGGATATCATGATGAGTGAATGGATCAGAATTACCTTTTAGTCAAAATAAAAGAAAAGAAAATATGTTCCTGAAGTATTATGTGTTGGAGTAATATTAGAATCTATACCTGACAGGTCTCTGCAGACCAAGATATTCCCCATACTACCACTAATAAATTCAGTGTTTAGAACATCCTCACCTCCATTCTCTATATTGAACAAAATATATGAGAAATGCAACATAGACCACACTGCTTGTATGACTAGAAAAAGACTGACACCTTGTACGATGCATCACATTCGGTGAAGCTTGATTGTCATCAATGCCCCACATCTTTCTACGATTTCCGGGCCATTCCGCAACGCGATTCCGATACAACTTGTCTCACTGCGGTATGTCAGATCCGCAAGACATACAATTCACGATACTTTGCCGCTTGTTTAAAAGCCCCTTACATTGACTTAAATTCTAGATACTTCTGTCAGATGTCTTTAGGAAAATTGTGGCTATCTCGATGATATCATAAAAAATAATATATATTAATCCGTATTAACGGATATTAATGCCAATATTAATGAGTGTCTTACCCCATGCCTGACATCCACGAGCCCCGATTTTTTACCTAATTTTTTTCATCAAAATGAGCGCTTTATGCTAGTGAACCTATAATAATCCGCATTTGCCATAACGGCCTTATGACCACCTACGCTGCAATCTTGTCAGAAAAAATGGTATAATTTGGTAATTTAGTTTACCGATTGAACGGTTGTATAGATTTCGCTAACATTAATCAAAATCCTATAAATGATCTTCCTTTTTATGAATTTTGGGTTTGATATAGACTAGAGTATGTAAAAAAGGAAATTATAATTATAATTTAACATATAAGTACAAATGACCCACCAAGATTCGCTTTTGTCATTACGATGGGATTTCTAGGATGGCATTTTGTTCGAAATTTGAGGCTCCAAAGTTGTTGTTTGCTTTCATTTACCAACTTCATGTACTGTTCTAATCCGCAGGATGTATATGGGCGGACAGGCTTGCCCCAACTCGAATTTGGTACGCGACCAGGTGATTATCGTGACCGGAGCCAGCGGTGGCATTGGTCAGGCACTGTGCAAAGAGTTGGTGCGTCGGTCGGCTCACGTCATCATGGCCTGCCGGGACCTGGAGAAAGGCGACCGAGCTCGTCAATCAATCATCCGGGAAATTCCGGGCGCTTCGTTGGAGTTGGTCCCGCTGGATTTGCGGTCATTCGACTGCGTACGACGGTTTGTGCGGGAGGTCGAATCAAACCACCGGCAGATTGACGTGCTGATCAACAACGCGGGCATCATATTTCACCCCGAGCAGCGAACCACCGATGGATTCGAGATGCATTTGCAGTGCAATTATTTAGGTAGCTACCGTTCTGTTGGAAAACATATGTTCGAGTGGTTTTGCTGGTGACATCCAGAGACCTAGCAGTAGGGAAACTGGCCAGGACCAGTGAATCATAATGTCATTGAAACGGAAGTAAACCAATCAACAACGCAAGAGCACTCACAATCGTTTTTCCAAACTTTTGTGGATTGGGCAACGTCCATTTATTACGTAACGCTAAAACTGACCATGTTTGACGCCCTTCCCACATCCCTTAACGCTTTTTGAATGATTTTTTTTTAATTTTTGTGTGAGTCGTAACGCTTGACCTTACTCCCTCTCTCCTTAGAGCGTTACGAAATTTTTGCAAAGCGACGGGATACAGCGTAAAGAAAAATTTTCATGACATACCTACACAAGGGAAAAGAGGCAACATTATTGCTACCTTTTCAACTCTTGTTTAATCATTTATTTTAACAACAAAATCTGTTTTATGTTTTTTTTTTCGATAATGTAGTAATGGTAACCATCTCGGAGAAAGTTCACGAAAATTGCAATGAAAGATCAAGAAAATCACTACGCACGCGGTGAGCGATCTTTGTCATATTCTGTTCAAGATGTGATAAGCTGTTGTTGTGGAGTGAGACTGCTGCAACAAAAATAAGAGAAGACAATGATTTAGTTGCTGGGAGTCGTTTGATAATCGATTCACTGATCTGGAATACTTGCCCGTTGATGACAAACGTTATTTTTTTGCCTACTTGTATTTACATAATTCACGGAATAGTTTGTCAGCAAAGTCGGGGCAAGTTGAAATGCAAAGTCTTGAATATGATATCAATCGACTTAAGCAGCACTTCTTTCACTGAAAGTTTGTTCCATTTGTTAACTTAACGCTTCGGTAATTTATTTGCTCATCATCATAAAATTTTACCGTACCGTACCGTACCTTGTTATTTCATCTTACCTCAGCCGTTTCAACTTCCCTGGTGTACCTTAACGAAATGCGTGCTATTGAAACTGCAAGTGAACATTAGATATTTTGGTAATTCTCTTTGGATTCAAGCAATCTAAATATCTTCGATTAAATTCTCAAAAGTCAATAAATAAATATCAAACCATAATAATCATTGCTGGCATGTCAGCAATACCAACGACCCGCCATCCTGATGGTGGCGACAATAATGACATGGCACATGTGTTGCCCCAACGACCGTAAAATATTGCGCATCCAGCACCGAACCGGGTAATTTATCACCGTAAATTTCGACTTTTCGCTTTCCGAATTGGTAACTAACCGTGTAAGACCGCTGGCTACTAAAGCAATTTGTATCAATTTTACACTTGTTTGGCGCTCTTGAAAAAAGCCCTGCAGCGTGTTTGTCCCACTTCTGGATGCTTTGCAATGTTGGTTTTCTTTCTTCCCGAATAAAAATTAAATAAATAAAATATTAGTTGAATATATTAAAACCGATTGTGTGCAATAGAGTCTATATTTTTTTTTATTGTACAGTCAAACCTCCATGAGTCGATATCTGAAGGGACCATCGACTCATGGAAATATCGAGTAATGGAACAGAAATGCTTTGGAAAGCTGACTGAGGGGACTATCATAGTAACCATGAAATTTTGTATTTAGTATGGTTCCATGCGTCGATATCGAGTCATGGAACATCGACTTATGGAGATTTCACTATAGAATGTTCCAGCTAAGTTCAAACATTTATTGTTCTTACTATTAATTTTGTAAAACAAATTCTATGAGATTTCTTCTGTTTTTCAGAACAATTTACAGTCATCTCTCCCTTACTCGATATTGAAGGGACATGGGAGGGAGAAACCAATACAAAATTTCTGTACGTCATAGTGAGCCGGTATTCCGCTGTCACGAACTGTCACTGTGAGCCCAGATCTCAAACATTGGACTAACATGGAAAAAGCGCGTAACTGATTAAAACACATTTTCGCATTTCATCAAAAGTGACAACAATCGAATGAAAATCAATTCATGCACACAGTACAAGTAATGTCACGTGAGCACCTTTCAATCGGATTGAATATAAAGCATTGAAAAACGCATCGTTTTACTTTTTCCAATAAAAATGAATATTTAGTGCATAGAAAACTGTGGCCCTTTTTCCATGTTTGTCAGGAAAAATCGAAAGTACACAGCAAAAGAAAACTAGCGATTTTTCCCAAGCCTGCCTTGATTGTAGTTGGCAAGCTGGAGTTATCTTGCAGTTCAAACAAACATTGCTCTATATTTCGTGTGTAGTATCGGTGCCTCCCTCCCAGGAAGGGACTATCGAGTTAGGGAGGTATCGAGTTACAGAACACAAAAGCAGTGCAACTGCGTTCCTAGGGACCATCGAGTTAGCCATGAAAACCAACTTTTACTATGGTTCTCTAACTCGATATCGAGATACGGAATATCGAGTAAGGGAGAGTTAACTGTATTATTCGATAAAAAGGCATACTAAATTCAATGGTATCTTATTATAAGCAAAGTAGAAATAACACGTTAAAGTAATTTCAAGACAGATGGCTGAAAACATTAAAATATCAAAAAAAAAAATGAAAATCGAATATAGTATTATACCATTAAATTCCACTAATTTTCGTTTAGTTTTATGGCTATCCGGTTGTAAAATATGATATTGAAACAATAAAATCTATTGTATTTTAATCATATATTTTTCATCAGGGATCCTTCCTGTTTGGATTCACTTTCTCTCTTTCTGTTTCCGCATTTTAGGACACTTTTTGCTAACTCAGTTGCTGATGCCGCTGCTCGAACGGGCCCCGCAAGGACGGGTAATTAATGTGTCCGCCCATGGGTACACGGCTGGCAAGATGACCATCGAGGATCCGCTGAATGTTGGCAGCTGGGCGCCCGGGTTCCATGCCCGAGATGCATTCTCGCACTCCAAGCTGGCGATTGTTCTGGCCACCCGAGCCATGGCCGGACGACTGAGAAAGGGTAAGATTTATCGACGAACTGATTGTGGCTTGATGTGAATATTTCTTGTCGGGATTTATGTTCAGCGTGTAACTTCGGTTCTCTGGTAGATGGTCTTTGGGGACATGTCATAAGTTTAATCGGTATCTTTTCTAAAACACATTGTAATCAATATCAGATTTATCGTCCTGCGATTGCTGCTTCGCATCTTGTGTCTAATTATTGCAATAATCAAATTAGCTAATTTTCCTATTATTGTGGTATTAGTCCAGCAGTCAGGAAAGGTGCATTTTAGAAAATTCGTACATGTTAAATACTCTGAAAGTCGTTTTAAACTTTCGTAGTAGGATACCGGGGTGTCTGGCCATTTGGCCGAACGCCGTTTGGCCGAATGCCGTTTGGCCGAACGCCATTTGGCCGAATGCCATTTGGCCGAATGCCATTTGGCCGAACGGGTCATTTGGGCAAATGTCGTTTGGCCAAATCACGAAAAAAATTGCTTCAACGCTGACAAGTAGGAGTCATAAGTGTGGCCTAATAACTAATCAGGTAATTCATTTGTTGATTTTGATAATGTGGCCGAACGTCATATTTGTCGCTATATTAGTGCTCCATAAGAATAACTAAAACGATCCGTTAATTCAGGACGAAGTTTTGAACTAGCGTCAAGACTCTAAGCTGATGGTTGGTTCGTTTCTGGATTTCCAATAGTGTGCTAGGTTTACTCCTGATTGATTTTCATCAGATTTTTTTTCTTCTTTTAAACATTGGCTATTCTTTCGATATGTACTGGTTCCATAACTATTGACAATAATAAATCACATAAAGTTTTAGGGAATTTTACCTTCTTTAAATTATCGGCAGTTCTTTGTTGTTATACTGAAATAATAATTATTTGAATTACACTTGCTTTAATTTTTATCACAGATTTTTCCTTCTTTTGGTCATAGGCTGTTGTTCATATTTGAATATTTTTCATAGTTTATTGGAATTATGGCTTATAATACGCTCATGAAGAGTCTAATTAAAAACATATTTTATAGCGCAAGGGTTAACTTAGGTAAGATTTCATTCTCCTCCAAGATTAACTCTGCACCGTTGCTTTCGTATATCAATAAATCGAACTATTCAGTGAACGTCAAATAGGCTCACTGTTTCTCCGTCGAGAGAAGAAGAAGCCAAAACTCGTGTTTGCTAGAACTATGAATAAAATCGCTTAATATGATTGGAAGCATTGAAGCGAATCGATGCTACAGAAGGACGAATAAGTCTTAAGCAATCTTTTAGCTACTGTCAAAAGCTGACCACAAACACAATGCAAAAACCTCTGCTGGCTACTATTACCGCTAGCAGAAAAGTTATTAATTGCTTTCATTTAGGATGTTCTTTTTTCAGCATTGACTATTTGTTGAACTAATACTAAAGAGCTGTACATAAATGATGATTTATCCTTCTTTAAGAATAAATTGTTCTTTGAAATTCAGCTTTGAAATTCATTAAAAAATCATGCTAACTATTATCTATCTTCTATTATTTTCAATTTCGGCCAAACTGCATTCGGCCAAATGGCATTCGGCAAAATGACCCTTTCGGCCAAATAGCGTTCGGCCAAACGGCATTAGGACAAATGGCGTTCGACCAAATGACTCGGAACCGGATACCGGAATTAATAAGAGATTACCTAAGCACAAAAATTCGTAACAAAATAATATAATGACTTACACTGAAGATAGCTTATAGTTTTTTCTTCAATATCTGTTTTGTAAAACATGATTTCGTACATATAACTCAATTTCTTTTCGCCATAAGAACATTGTACCGTAATTTTGGGTGAAATTAAACACTTTTCATACTGTTTTATGTATTCAAACCCTCTGAGCAGAATCTCAATAAAGAGAATTAAAAAAGTATATTTGAGTGTCGTACCGTTTATTCTGGTATCATCGATCACCGTGGCACACGGCTTTATTTCTTACTAATAGAGCACCAATATTAATGCAATCTCTAGTAAATGAACATTGTTTGTCTTAACCCGTATAGGCCTGAGTGAAAGCAAAAATTCTCAAACCCTCACCGCTCAGCAAATTCTTAATGGATTGAATTAAATTTTTGTCAGTATACTGGCACACATATCTAGTTTCTAAAAGTGGACAGAGGAATGCGGAAATATTCTTGTGGCCGGAGTTATTCCGGTGGATCACTGGGTCAGGTCGGGTGAGAAGGGTAGTGTGCGTTTGTGCCCCTCAAGGAAGGCAAATTTCAAGCCACAGGTAGGGTAACCAATATATTTTGGACCCCTATATATTTTGGACCCCCTGGGCCGTTTCCCTGCAAATTTCCCAGTTTGAATCGAAAGACCAACTCAATTCGCATGCCATTTAGAATGATTGGATTATTCCGCACTTGCATCAACCGTTTGTACATGGAAAATGTGTTTATTTTATCTGAAAATAATTTAATTTAATCGGTTCATCCATGCAACCGTTACAACACGTTACACACAGAAATAGAAACCGTCAGAAATTTTTCAAATGTAATGCGTAGTATGCACCTGAAACGTAAAGCGCTCAAGTAAAATTTCTCTTTTTTACCAAAGTAATTTTGACAGCCGATCCAGTATCAGCGAAGTGTCACTTTTACTTGCGGAATAATTGAGCGGCACATTTTTCCGTAAGGAAAAGTGACAGCTCCATTTGATTTGTACAGCAGGCGTTACCGACGTTATGAAATCAGCTCTACTTCTCAGCAGCGTACAGCTCAAGTAATTTCGGTAGCGGAATCATTCCTTGACCGTTTCTTGTCCTATCCTTTTGCACAGTACTTATGATCAGCGTACCGGCCATAAACAAAAACTTTTTTCAAATTTCTGAACTAAGAGCGAAGAGTTTCTTTGGTTTTCCATTGTCAATCGCTTGATTAGACTACGGGCAAGCATATTATACAACCAGTGTCGTGGACTTTGACGCCAAACGATAAAAAATGCCGGGGGTCCAAAATATATACTTTGAGGGTCCAAAATGTATTAGTGTGTCCAAAATAATGAAAAACAATGCTTCACAATTCAATTATTTTCGACGTTTTGTGGATCCTACAGGACCGTTTGGGCATTTTTATTTCGTAGAGGATGTTTTTCTCTACATTTTAGCATGTTCTTTGACTTGGTTACGCTGTGCAATTGATTAATTGGAACAAAAAACTAAAATCACTTCCTAAGGGGGTCAAAAATACGACCGTTACCCTAATTTCCGGAGTTGGCTATAATTTGGCCACTACATGACGGAATTTTAAGAAAATTGCGTCAGTGGAAACCTTTTGAGAAACGATTGAATTGGATAACTATGAGTTTTGCATTTGATTAATCCTACAAATGATCATTTTCGGGTCCCGGGACGCCTCAAACTTTTGATAAAGTGGCCAATTTGTACTTGAACATTTGTGCCAAGCTTATGGGAACGCATTTTAGTGCAAAATTATGTTTGATTCCTACGTTTTGAGAATTGAAATGGTTTAGTATCCACGTCCGAATGGCCACATCCGGTATGTTTTAAACGGTGCAAAACTCTTCATTTATAATGTTGATTATCAGATCTTAATGATTTATGCAAATTAAAATTATTTTCATTGCAAATAAATAAAGATAACATGGCATGACCCAAAAAATAGCCCTTTTTACCCGACTTGACCCAGTAATCCACCGGAATAACTCCGGCCACAAGATTATTTCCGAGTTCCTCTGGCCACTTCTAGAAACTAGATATGTGGGCCAGTGAACTGACAAAAAATCATTTTAATCCGTTAATAAATCGCTGAGCGGTGAGGGTTTCAGTATTTTTGCTTTCACTCAGGCCTCTGTCTGAATGTGTGCTGTGAAGTTTATTGTTTTTAAGAATGTTTGATTTCTATGAAAATAATGTATAATTCCGTAAGAAGGTAGGTCATTTGGCATAAAGTTGTTTGGCATAAAGCCGTTTGGCATAAAGTCGTTTGGCATAATGGTCATTTGGCATATGGTCGTTTTCCGTAAGGTGGTAGGTCATTTGGGATAAAGTCGTTTGGAATAATGGTCGTTTGGCATAATAGTCGTTTGGCATAATGAGTCTAAAACCAAGATTTTCTCAGTTTTTCGTTTGTACGTTTCTATTGAATCTTTCTAATGACATCAGCCTTGTTTTGGAGCTAATTGATGCAAAGTGACACTTTATTCAACAATCATTCACTCTTGAATAAATTTTATCATGTTGGGAAAGTTATTTTCAATAGTATTTCATTATTTATCCAGAAATTACTCTTCTTTCAAATTTCAATTTTTCTTTTGCGTTTCGCTATTGTAACAAATTTTTGCACTGATGATTTATATATATTTTGCACAAATTTACCTTTCATTTAACTGTTCTATTTTTTTCTAAATATGATGTAACCATAATTATAGGAATGAAAACTGTTGATTAGGCTGTTCTTTGGAGCTATATTTTTAAAGTATTTTTTGTTCCCAACTGTCAAAAGGGCGGCAATCGATAACATTGACCTGCCATGTTCAGTAGCTCAAGGACTATCATTATAAAAGCTATGAGATTCGAGATTTTGCCACCAGGCGGCGCTAGTGAGCATAGAACTTTTGTTTTGCGTTTAGCTCAGGATCCTGACCACTTAGAAAGATGGCGTCTTTGGCAAAGTTGTTCAGTAGCTCAAGCGCTATCATTATAAAAGCTTTGAGATTCGGGATTTTGCCACCAGGCGGCGCTAGTGAGCATGAAACTTTTGTTTTGCGAATATCTCAGGATGCTGGCCACTTAGAAAGATGGCGCCTTCGGCAAAGTTGTTCATTAGCTCAAGCGCTACCATAATAAAAGCTATGAGATTCAAAATGTTGCAACCAGGCGGCGCTAGTGAGCATAGAACTTTTGTTTTGCGTATAGCTAAGGATCCTGACCACTTAGAAAGATGGCGTCTTTGGCAAAGTTGCTTAGTAGCTCAAGGACTATCATTATAAAAGCTATGAGATTCGAGATTTTGCCACCAGGCGGCGCTAGTGAGCATAGAACTTTTGTTTTGCGTATAGCTAAGGATCCTGACCACTTAGAAAGATGGCGCCTTCGGTAAAGTTGTTCAGTAGCTCAAGCGCTACCATAATAAAAGCTATGAGATTCAAAGTTCTGCCACTAGGCGGCGTTAGTGAGCATGAAACATTTGTTTTGCTGATATCTCAGGATCCTGACTACTTAGAAAGATGGCGTCTTCGGCAAAGTTGTTCAGTAGCTCATGTACTATCATTATTCTAGCCAAGAGATTCGAGATTTCGCCACCAGGTGGCGCTAGTGAGCAAAGAACTTTTGTTTTGCGGATAGCTCAGGATCCTGACCACTTAGAAAGATAACGCCTCCGGCAAAGTTGCTCATTAGCTCAAGGACTATCAGAATTCTAGTAAAGAGATTCGAGATTTTGCCACCAGGTGGCGCTAGTGAGTATCGAACTTTTGTTTTGCGGATTGCATAGGATCCTGATTACATAGACATGGCGTCTTGGGCAAAGTTGAGCTACTCAACAAGTTTACCGAAGACACCATCTTTCTTAGTGGTCAAAATCCTGAGAAAACCGCAAAACAAAAGTTTGATTTTCACTAGCCTGGTGGAAAAATTTTGAATCACATAGCTTTTATAATGATAGCGCTTAAGCTACTAAACAACTTTGTCGAAGGCGCCATTTTTCAAAGTGATTAGGATTCTGAGGTATCCGCAAAACAAAGCTATTTCTAGGGACACAGTATCACAACATATCACAGTAACCATGAAATTTTGTTTTTAAAAATAGACCGGTTGAAACCCCCATGTAACACAATCGTGACCTTCCCTTGTAAGTGGCCAGGATCCTGAGACAACCGCTAAACAAAATGTCGATGCCCACTAACGCCGTCTGGTGGCAAAATCTCGAATCTCTTGGCTAGAATAATGATAGTCCTTGAGCTACTGAACAACTTTGCCAAAGACGCCATCTTTCTAAGTGGTCAGGATCCTGAGCTATACGCAAAACAAAAGTTCTATGCTCACTAGCGCCACCTGGTGGCAAAATCTCAAATCTTTTGGCTAGAATAATGATAGTCCTTGAGCTACTGAATAACTTTGCCAAAGACGCCATCTTTCTAAGTAGTCAGGATCCTAAGCTATCCGCAAAACAAAAGTTCTATGCTCACTAGCGCAGTCTGGTGGCAAAATCTCGAATCTCTTGGCTAGAATAATGATAGTCCTTGAGCTACTGAACAACTTTGCCGAAGACGCCATCCTTCTAAGCAGGGTTGCGATAGATCTTCTTCGCGAACGGTGATCGACGCATCTTCGCGATCCAATATTCGCCAAAATTCATTTTTCATTTTTGCGTCACGAAGAGCATCGAAAAAAGCGAACGGATGCAACGCCGAAGAACCAAAATGAACACACCGATAAGTGGCTCGCGAAGCCTTCCCACTCGTAGGATACATTTATCCACGCGCTGTTCATTCTCGTGATTCATTGCAAGGTTGCTTCTTCTCGTGAAGTCTAGCAAACACTCCACGCTAAGCCAGCTCTACGCAGCGCATGTGTTAAAACTACACAGAATGGGGCAACCAGTGCAGAACTGGCTGACTGAGTGAAAATTCTGTGTAAGTCGCACTCATTCTGTGAGTTGCCGACGGGCTGTGCGGGGATCGATGGAAACGGAACTGTCAATGATCTCCCGCGAGGCAGCAAACAGTTGGCCGTTGGTAAGATGGGGAGTTTTCTGAGATGTTTTCTAGCTAAAAGCCGGAAGATGGTCGCAAATGCGAATTTTTTTTCCCCAGTTGCTTCCGCTTCGGCTATTCAAATGAAAAAATCTCTGATAAATTTTAAAATTGGAATGTTTTTTTGACGTTAACTACGTCTTACGGCAATATACTGGGTGTCAATTGAAAATCTAAAATGTTGCGACCGTCATGATATGATGTTAGATTTCGAACTATAGGAAGGCTGCAACTATGACAATCGACTAAAATTCAAATGCAGGAAATCAATTGGCGTAGTTAACGTCATGCGGTCGTGTCTTGTATACAACCCCCTCTGATTTTTTGTGTTTTCAGAAGCAAAACAAAAATGGAAGCGTATTACGCATTCCAAGCGTTTCTCCTTTGTGCGCATTTCACTCATTCAGTTTTATTTACGTTTGCACAAAACTGTGTACTGCTTTTGCACGAAAAAGGTCAGTTTTGTGCGCTCGGCATTCATTTTTGAGCGGAGCAAGTTTAGCGTGATTGTTTCGAGCCCGCATGAAGATGATCGAAATGAATATTTTTCTGCTCTTCGCGAAGAGCAGGCAGCATGGATTGTACCGTTCACATTACCGAGTGATGGAAAATCACCCAATGATAGCATCGGGAGAAACAGCGATCCGAAAATGAAACACGAACGAATGAAGCGCCCGAACGGTTGTTTGTGTTTATTGGCAGATTCTGTTTTGATGCCTACGAAAATTCATCATGCCTCGCGTCTCCGATCGCTGTTCAGCAACATTGCTTCTAAGTGGTCAGGATCCTGAGATATCCGCAAAGCAAAAGTTGCATGCACACTTGTACTGCCTGGTGGTGCAATTTCACTTAAGCAGTGTTGCCAGCTACGACGAAATTTTGAACATTTCATGAAAAACTGGATTACAGTTGAAGAGTATTGCTATGTTGCTTAGCATTCTATTTTTCTGTTCCGTCCAAGTTTTATGGTTTTGATCCCTTCTTGATTCTTCTTAAACAGTGTTGCCAGACGCATGCACATTTGTGATTCGGCCGACTGTATGGCACGCAACACTTCCTTCAACTTTAATGAACATTCGGTATCGTTATTTTTAAAATTTTTTGGTATTTGCATATCACACCCCTATAAAATTGGCTCTTTTGATAACAATCGAGCAGTGTTGCCATCTTTTACAAAATATGATAACTTGAACGGCCATTTTGGAAAGTTCTCAACCCATGCTTCAACTTTGCCGAATATCTCGAATCAGTATTTCCGCATCTAGACGTTGCACTTTTCAAAAACATAATTATAACCCTGATTTTTTTTACGACCGATTTTTTTTTACGACCCCCCGATAACGGTCGTAAAAAGAGGTTGGGGTGTACGTATATATTTTTCCAAAATCATTTTTTGAATTTTGTGTGTTAAATTTTTACTTAAAGTTGTGACATTTTTAGAAAAACACATTGAAAAAACATAGCTAATTTCTTCAGCATCAGATCGACCAAAATTTTAAATCAATGTGTCATTAAAATCGTAATCTTATATTCTTTGAAAAGCACTCACGAAATTTTTGCGGAAAAATCTGAAAACAATTCAAAATCAATGAAACAGTCATTCAAGTCATCGTGCAAAAGTTTGGGTTCACCCCTCAGTATGGTGTATCGTACAAAAGTTTGGTGTAGGGTCGTACCCTCGGTTGAATCCTAAATATAAATAAAGCTGTTTTAGTTCAGTGTAGGATGATGGATGGTAGAGAGGAGAGAAGGGAGGAAGATCAGTGTCAGCAAGGGAAGTTGGATGTAGCGGTTGTTGAGCAAAATAAATACTGTGTATAGAATTCGTGAGAAACGTGAAAGTGTACTTCTACGAGTAATCCGAACCCCACAAAGTGGCGACGAAGATAGAGGATTGAAGGTAAGAAATGGATTTCCGAAAAATAGTGTTTTGAGATTATCATTATACCATTGTGTTCCGCTGGCAAAGAGGTGGAAGATGGCGTCAGATTTTCTTGGCTCATACTTTCATTTTACTGACGGGCAATAGTATGTGTGTAATGCCGATTTTCTGAAGTCGAAGGGGTGTATGAGAAAATGTTGACCTGTTGAAAATGTTCGGATGAAATAAAATAAACAGGGGAGCAGTTGATGATAGTCTTTGAGATGGATGCTAACAAAACATTGACTTATATGCTACAAATGGGGAGTGATAAGAAGAAGCGTTATTTTCTAGAGTGTACCTGTTGGGGTAACAGGAGGGGATCAAAAAGGAAATTTGGTCCCGGGTCACAGTGAAGTTGTTTGTACCTGTAAGTGTACAGGAGGTGAATGTCTATTCACGGGTACTGTTGTGAAATATGAATGTACCTGTTGGCATAGCAGGGGGGGAGTGTGCGATATGCTCCCGGGTATAATTTACAAATGAGTATGTGTACCTGGTCAATGGACAGGAGGTGAAATATAATTTCACGGGTTCGGTTGCAAATGTATTCTAAAAGTTAATTAGTTGAAGTATACGAATCAAATAAAATATGATTTTCTCGTGTTTTGCTTTATTATTTTATATGACGAATTGAGATAAACAAATATGACAATAAACATATTCAAATGCAAGCTCGTGAAACGGTTGGTTTAGAATTTCGAAATTGTGTTATAATTGCAGATGGAAGACTCCCGGCCACTCCCACAATTTCGTTGCGAGGAAATTGAAAAGCAAAAGCTTTTCAAGGAGTGGAAGACCTGGAAAGGAGCTCTTGAGTGCTACTTTGATGCTTATGGAATTTGTGACCAAAAGCAGAGAAGAGCGAAGTTACTACATCTAGGCGGTCCACAACTGCAACGGGTGTTCCACAATTTGCCGGACAGAGAAAACTTTCCATTGGTTTCTCTTGAGAGGCAGTGGTATGATGTGGCGATCAATGCATTAGATGCATTCTTCCAGCCGTATCGCCAAGACTGTTTGGAGAGGTACAAGTTGCGGCAGATAAAGCAGAAGGAAGGAGAACGGTTCGCCGATTTCATTCTACGTTTGAGACAACAGATTTCCGATTGCGGCTTTGACAAATATCCGGAAGAAGTTAAAGAGGTGTTGAGTGAAATATTCCTTATCGATACTATCATCGAAGGGTGCCAGTCTGAAGAACTGCGGCGTAGGATACTACAGCAAGATAGGTGCTTGGCGGAGATTGAGTCGTTAGGTGTGACGTTGGAAGGGATAGATCATCAGGTGAAAGGTTTTAACAGGAGGAACGAACAAGCAGGTTTTGGACAGCAGGTTTTGAGAATTGGAAACGAATCGGGTTCACTTCAGAAGAAGTTTCGCTATCAGTCTACGGGATTCAAGGGAAAGTTTAGTGGAAAGGACGGATATACTTGCTATAACTGTGGTCGCCGTGATCATATTTCTACTTCCGAAACCTGTCCAGCAAAAGGAAAAGTTTGTCATGCCTGTAAACGAGTTGGTCACTTCGAGTCGAGCTGTCGATCCCGAAAGAGGAAGCAGCCACCGCTGACGAAAAACGTGAGAGCTGTAGAGGAGTCCGCCCCTGAGCTAGCTGTCCAGGAGGCTGAATCATCGAAAACCTACTATACATTCCATTCCGGCAACGAATCCAACGTAGTGCCATGTGTGGTTGGCGGAATTCAGTTGGATCTACTAGTTGACTCTGGATCTGATGTGAATCTTGTTCCTGCCAATGTGTGGGAGAACCTCAAGCAGGCTTGTATTGTAGTACACCAGTGCGTGAAAGGCAGCAGTAAAATTCTCAAAGGCTATGCAAACGATAATCCTCTGCCGATACTTGGAACTTTCGTGGCTGATGTTAAAGTTGGGCATAAGGCTGTTCGGGCGGAGTTTTTCGTCATCAAAGGTGGACAAAGGAGCATTTTGGGAGACCAAACGGCCAAGCAACTGGGGATCCTTCAAGTAGGGCTGCAAGTCAATAGTATCGCACATCAGGTCGAACCTTTTCCAAAGATTAAAGACGTGCAGGTACACATCCATACAGATCCGGAAGTTAAGCCTGTTTTTCAACCGGTTCGACGCGTCCCAATTCCACTCGAGGCTGCAGTGGACAAGAAGTTGAATCAACTGTTAGCAACGGATATTATTGAAGTCAAGCACGGCCCTGCCACTTGGGTTTCCCCTCTGGTCGTAGTGGGAAAAAGCAATGGAGAGCCGAGAATTTGCCTTGATCTGCGGCGAGTGAACAAAGCGGTTCTTCGTGAACGTCATCCGATGCCTGTGGTGGATGAGTACATGGCCAGATTAGGTGAAGGTAAGATTTGGAGCAAGTTGGACATCAAGGACGCATTCCTTCAGGTAGGTCGTTAGAGATGACTAAATAAAGCAATTGCAACTATCTATGATGTGTTTGTCAGGTTGAATTAGCTCCCGCGTCAAGAGATGTCACCACATTTATCACGAACAAGGGGCTTTTTCGGTTTAAAAGACTTCCTTTTGGATTGGTCTGTGCTCCGGAACTGTTCCAAAAGGTCATGGATCAGATATTAGCGGGTTGCACTGGAACATATTGGTATCTAGATGATGTAGTAGTTGAAGGAAAGGATCTACAAGAACACGACGAAAGGCTAAATGAAGTATTGAAACGTTTTAACGATCGGTCAGTCCAACTCAACTGGGAGAAATGCGTATTTCGTGCAAAGAAAATTGATTTTGTGGGTTATACTATTTCAGCTGAAGGTATATATCCATTGAGTTCAAAGATTGAAACAATACTGTCCTTCCGTCAACCTGATTCTGAATCGGAGGTCCGCAGTTTCTTGGGATTGGCAAATTATTTAAACAAATTCATTCCTGATTTGGCTACTCTCGATGAACCTCTGCGACAGTTAACAAGAAAGGGCTGTGCGTTTGTTTGGACTGAGCAACATCAACAATCTTTTGAACAAATCAAAGCTGCAATGGCCAATGCCGGGTCATTAGGATTCTTCAACACTGAAGACCGCACTGCAGTCATGGCTGATGCTAGTCCAACGGGGCTAGGGGCCCTGCTCCTTCAAACAGATAGGTCAGGATGTAGTCGAGTCGTCAGTTGTGCCTCAAAATCTTTAACAGAGACGGAGAAAAAGTACTGCCAAACCGAGAAGGAAGCCTTGGCTATCGTATGGAGCGTTGAGCGTTTTTACACCTATTTGTACGGAAATGAATTCGATATTTTGACTGATTGCAAGGCCTTGGAGTTCTTGTTCACCGTGCGCTCGAGACCTTGTGCTAGAATCGAACGTTGGGTATTGAGGCTTCAAGCATTCGACTACAGAGTTATCTACATACCTGGCGAGAAAAACGTAGCAGATGTTTTATCTCGGCTGGCGACACTCAAACCGATCCCATTTGATCCATCAGAAGAAATTGCGATCAGACAAGTTGCTCTGTATGCAGCAACAACAGCTGCATTAGACTGGAAGGAAATAGTTAAAGAGTCACGAGAAGATCCGGAGATTTGCCAAATTCTAGAGTGTCTGGATCAAGATAAGGTCGATGAGATTCCGTTGGCTTATCGTATAGTTGCCAACGAACTATGTCGTTGTGATGATGTCCTTTTGAGAACTGACAGAATTGTTGTACCTGCTGTGCTGCGTCACCGTGTGTTGTGTGTTGCCCACGAAGGACATATCGGTATGCGAATGATGAAGGCTCATTTGCGTTGTGCTGTTTGGTGGCCTAAAATGGATTCAGCGGTAGAGGATTTCGTGAAGAAATGCCGCTCATGTGCTTTGGTTGCTGCTCCGGATCCACCTGTACCGATGATTCGTAAGGAGATGCCTTATGGGCCCTGGGAAGAAGTTGCGGTAGATTTTTTAGGTCCATTACCAGAGGGACAGACACTGTTCGTTGTTGTGGATTTTTACAGTCGCTTCATAGAAATTTGTGAGATGACACAGATTACAGCAAACGACACTATTTTACAGCTGTCTAAGATTTTTTGCCGTTACGGGGTGCCCATAACTTTACGCGCAGATAACGGTCCTCAGTTGAGTACTTCTTGTGAAGAGTTCAGCACCTTTTGTGAAGAGATGGGGATTCGTCTGGTGAATACCATTCCATACTGGCCGCAGCAAAATGGCGAAGTGGAGCGACAGAATCGATCCATTTTGAAACGACTAAAGATTGCTCAGGAGTTAGGTCAAGACTGGAGAAGAGTTCTGGATCAATACATCTTGTCCTACCATTCTACTCCTCATCCTACAACAGGACGGTGTCCTTTTGACCTAATGTTTGGAAGGCGAATTCGCAGCAAACTACCGCAAATACCACGTGAGGTTTCAGCCGATGAAGGAGTCAGTGATCGCGATCGAGAACAAAAAGAAAAGGGGAAGGTTTACGCTGATCAAAAACGACGAGCTTGTCAAAGCAACATTGAGGTGGGCGATAAGGTATTGGTTAAAAGATTTCGCAAAGAGAATAAGCTTAGCACAAATTTCTCACCAGAAGAGCATTCTGTTGTTCGAAGACGGGGAGCGGATGTGACCATAAAATCGTTGGAAACTGGTAAGGAATGTCGCCGTAACATCTCACATCTCAAAAAGTTGTCAGATGTGACTTCAACTTGCGAGAGCAGCAATGATGCAGTGTCTTCAAACGAAGAAGCAGAACACAGTCTAGCTGCTGGAAATGAGGATATTCAAGTTTCAACTGAGGCTAGGGAACTAATCGATCGAAGATTACATTTGCAACGAAATAGGAAAGAGCCTGCTAGGTTTTTGGACTACCTGCCACACTAAAATAAGTTAAGGGGGGGTTGTAGGGTCGTACCCTCGGTTGAATCCTAAATATAAATAAAGCTGTTTTAGTTCAGTGTAGGATGATGGATGGTAGAGAGGAGAGAAGGGAGGAAGATCAGTGTCAGCAAGGGAAGTTGGATGTAGCGGTTGTTGAGCAAAATAAATACTGTGTATAGAATTCGTGAGAAACGTGAAAGTGTACTTCTACGAGTAATCCGAACCCCACATTTGGGTTCTCCTGAACTTACTTAAAACACGAAAAATCTGCAAAATCTCAAACCAATCATGAATTCAAAATTATTTTAATTCCTGTAATTTAAATCATACAAATGTAATTACAGGTTAATGGTAGGCAAATCGTTTTTCGTCGTCTATTTCTCAGAAAACATCTGTACCTACCTAGGGAAGAGCTCCAATTTTCGACCCATTCATACGATTTTGGCCTACTTTGTATGAAAATCAGAAAATTGGCACAGAATTCTTGTAGGTCGAAAATTAGTGCTTTTCCCCTACTAGCGAAAAACCAAAATCTGTGCTCAAAATACCGTGCGTCTCCATGTGTCCAATTTGGTACTTACCTTTCATTAATTCGTTCTCTTCCAACTTCGATTCCAGCCAAGTCAAAAGTAACAGTCAACGCTTGCAGTCCGGGGTTGGTGCGAGGTACGGAACACCTTCGACACTCGCCAATCATGAGGGCATTATTTGCCCGCGCTCTTACCTACCCGTGGATGTGGCTATTCATGAAGAATCCTCACCAGGGAGCTCAAACGATGGTACGGCTAGCAACGGATCCAGAACTGTGGCAGGTGAGCGGAGAGTTTTTCAAGTGAGTATCGTAGATTTGAGTTGAAAATGCTTATCATGAAACTTAACTCGTATACCCTCCATTCAACAGTGATTGTGAACAAACCGACGTCTCAGAACTGGCCAAGGACGATTTGCTGGCGGAGAAACTATACAAAGAAACCATAAAGGCGCTGAAGTTGGAGTGATGGAAGTTCTTTTGTTCTATCATGATAGAAGAGACTTATTTTAAGAGCTAACTTATTTTAATAGAATTTTATATCAGCCAAAATAAATCACCATTTCCAATCAACAATAAAGCCCTATTCGGTATTGCTAGAAAGAAGGTCAAACCGGCGAAAATGCGGAGACATGATAAACATATTTCGGATTCCATTTTCGTCGTACTGCTCAAATCATACCAGCCAAAGTCAACAAAGACCTTGGGAGAACAACGGCAAGGGCGGAATGCATTGTGGCTAACCGACGGACGGTCTATGATGAATTGGGCAACATGAATTGTGATCGCTGAAAGGAGACTGTATTCGATACTGTTCGAAGAAAAAAAAAGGTATAAAGAGAGGTTTGTATAAAGAGTGGGAAGAATGTGTGAGTAATGTACCTTTTCGACTCATACTTCAAACACTTAAATCTAACGATGATTTTCAATTGATCTGATGAAATCAGCTGTTATCCGGTAAAATTTAGGTTCTGAAAAGTTGAAACGTAAGCTGGTACTGTAACCGTAATTGAGAGAGGTGATAACGATACCTAATGAATTATGATTTAGTATTAGTTCCCTACAAGTGCCTCAAAAATACTCAAAAGAGACAAGTATTTGTATTTCTTTTAATGTTGTGTATAAGAAAGTTGTAGTTCCTGTTGAAACTTACACCCAAACCAAGACCTAATACAATTATTATGCAATACCGTTGCATATACAGAACATGCATTAAATTTCTGTACATGCAATGATATTATACAATACGAGTTAATATGTGAACGCCATGGTGCCCAAAAACTTTTTTTTTTTGTAATGTGTGATTTACTCTAAATTTTTCTTATCACCTTCCGTCTTGTTCCCTTGTTTTCCACACATGTGTATTAACTTTCACCTACAGGTATACCACTAATCTTCAACTTGAATGCAAGTTTGCTTTCTACCTTATTTATGAAGCAGACAAAATATAGGAGCAATGTTCGCTTCAACCGTCATCGCACAGCAGTGCTCCCGAAAATTTGAGGTTCAGCTTCGATGCATCTTATGCTTTTGGTTGGACTTTAAGGTGATTATAAAACGAAACCAAACTTAGAATTTTTAATTGCACACGACTAGAGAATCTGACATCAGTTCGCGTTGAAAACCAATCAAATTGCTTGCCTGCTGGTGGTGACCAATGGAATAGATTTTCAACGCGGAGCGCTGTTTGGTTCTCACGTCTTGTGCTCTTGAAAATTTAAGGAGTGGATTCGTTCTATAATCACCTTAACGAAGCACTGCTCAGCAGAACGTGTGCAAAATAAACCTTTTTATTTCCGCTTTAGACACTTTGTTCAAAAACTGCACCAGCCGAATCAAATAATTTGCGGAGACGGTCAAAACGTGACAGAAAAAAATTCAATACATCCGTTCGCGAGCGCTGCCTACTGCGATCATTCCATAATAGCCCAAAGCTGAAAAACGAAATACTTTTTAATCAGCCGGTAAAAAGACGGTCGATGGTTAAAGGCTTTCTTTCTAATGAAACTGCATACTATCACAATTACTTACTTTTGATCGTCGAACAAAAGATGATCGTTTTATTTATCGCTGTGTTTCGATATTTCGTCTATGAAGTTCGCAAGTGTACAATGTATTCAAACATTTGTTTGTTTGTCCTTTTTTATACTTTTTGTATTATGTCGGTTCTCTAATGTGATTTATGAGTGTCTTATGTTCCATATTTCAGATTTGTTATCGCCTTTACAGGTGTTTGTGCTCTAGCTTCAAATTAGCCACAAGCATCCTTTGCTACACTGAATAATTTACATAATTGCTAACTAGCGAGAATTGGCTTTGCGTTATTGTGTGACTTACTAAATAATTTTGTTGATTCTTACGTTTCTTAAAAAAGACATCAGATTTCCCTTACATTTACTGTATCCTTGGAAGTTATGCTTTCGGCGTAAAAAGCGCTAGGTATAAAGCAAAACATAATTGCCGCTGTTTTTCTTTTCTTTAAATGATGAAATGACGAACCTTTTTCATGCGTAAGGAATTCATTAATTGTAAAATGATTTCAGAGGTTCTGATATGTTATTTTGTGTGTTGTTGTACAGTAGTAGTGTGCCGATGAACTAGGAACAAGGAACGCCGTAACTTCAGTAACAGTAACTTAACTTGTTGTACTTATAGGAAACTTAATCAAATTATGCGATGCTTTATTCGAAAGTCCATATCTTCCTATCACAATTTAATACAATTTGTTTCTGCTTTGTTTTTTTTCTTTCTATTTAGTGTTTTTTAGTCCTTTTCTTTCGATTTTTTTTTGTACAACTGATAAGAGTTTCTTACACTCAACTTAGCCGAAAACTATCTAAAGTGCGTTCGTGTGGGTAATGTAGTGTTCCTTGTGTAAATGAAAAACTCTTATCGGAAAGACTATAAACTTCGATATTGCCAAACAAACTTCAGAATTAGAAGCTCCTATGGAAATAAGGCAATATTTTATTGAAGTTTATGCTCGTTTCAATGTTCTTCAAGCAGTAGAATTCCAAGTCTTTCCGACACGATGCTTTCACTGTAAGTTTCATTTTCATAGTTTGAGGCAGTTAAGAAAATGTTGCGCAATCAAATTTTCCCTATAGTCAACTAATACTGCGTGCCTTCCAAGGTAAACTAAAATTCATGCAGCTTTTATGTAGTTTAGGCTATTAGTTATTTTAGTTGTTTAATAAATATTTCATAACACAGTTCGTCGGAATGAACCTTTGTTTGGTTGAGCGACTAGATATTCTCTTGATTTGTTGCCTATATCAGTGTGTCACTGAAGTGCGTTACAGAATTATTAGTTGCTAGTGTAACTAGTTTGATTTTCCTATCATAAAATATTAGAAAGACTTCAACTTTACTAGTTTTTTCTGGTTTTCGATAAAAAGTGATTTTGGGTTTATTTGATTTTACATGACTGAATTTTTGTCGCTCTACAGACAATTTACATCAAACAATACATTTGTAAATAAAATAAAACTTTTTTTTCGCCTTCAGCTTAGATGAAGCTTGCGCTTCAATAATTATTTCACTTTCATCGTATCATATTCATTGGTCATCTCATCAAAACAGCGTTTTGTCCTCTCACTATAGATTATCGGTTTATGAAGAAGCGAATGGATGTGAGAAGTATTGTGTAGTGGATGTAACATTTTTACATAGATTTGGTTTTATTTCATTACTCCCCGTGTTTTAAGAGGTTAAAACAGTAACAATAATTGGTCGATTTTTTTGTTTAACAAGGCATTACAAGGATATAAACGTTTATCTGGTATTTCCTATCGTCATGTTATCGCCCAATTTTTTTTTCTCATCGATTCTAAAGAACGACTCCAACAGGTAGAAAAAAAAACGCAATTTCTTATAAGAGTTCTAGATGCTACGCTAGGTTTAACACTAGTTCAGTTACTATTGCACGTCACTGATAGGCTGATTACGCAAACTTTCTTATTTCAGCTGGAGAGAGCATTGAAGAAAGCAAATAGAATATTGATTTTATTTTTTTTCTACTTCCTATTCTTATTAGAACCTAAGCCTGTCTTTTATGCTCGAGTATTCCCAAGCTTTTGACTCAATGGATCTATGTGACTTGCATTTCATAAATTTCTACAAGAGAGGGGCTAAAACGCTAAGGCATGTCAGTAACATTTGGGCCAGTTGAGTTTAGTTTACTAAAAAGTTCTAATGTTTCCAAGGTTTCCAACTTTCACGACAAAGAAATTGTCAGTTTCTACGCTCCTTTTTCCGTACTGTGTTAGACAGCGTCCATTTATTAAGTAACGCTGAAATTATAAATTTTCGACCCCATCCGTAAGGCTTTTTGTATGAGAAAAATAAATTTATGTATGAGGCGTCCCGTCCCTCTTCATAGAGCGTTACCTAATTTGTGGATCGCACCTTACATGCATATAAAAAGATGAATAAACTCATGAACATTACGAATGGTAAAAGTGGTAAACAGGATGTAATTCAGAGTGAGAGCTCACACATGGTGATGAGACTCGTTACTGTCACTCCAAGTGTCATTTCATCATCCGGCCTCAAAGCATGCTCAGCACCATCCGTAAAGTCTTCCTCGCTCCCTGCTTCATCCTTAAATTGCGAGTGAATTCATACAGAAACTTTTTGCATTAATTCCGACAAGTTTGTATGCATGTCCTTTTCGTGTGTCTCGATCCATTCAGATTCGTGTTCCGGCTGGGTGGATGGAATTTATATCGTTTTATACCAGTCAGCTTCAGGTAAATTAATTGGATGAGAGTTATGTATCTGTTATGAAGAATTCGAAGTACGCAGCAGAAAAACGTGGTGGGTGATATCAAGAACTTGTGGAAGGGCCACATATTAAAAAAAAACTTCAATTTAAAAAGTTTACCTCAGTAGCATCAGTGGTAGATGATAGATGGTAAAATTATAAACTGAGGTACGTCAATCAGGGATATTTTTACACATTTCCGAATGGAATATGATTAATAGATTTGAAGCAACTTTTAAAAACATTTACCAAATACTCGTAATAGTGGAAATTCGATATGCAAAACAAACACCTGTGAGTCCGAAATTGAAAGTTTAACATGTTCCACTTATCAAACATCTACAAAAGCTATATCGTTAATATAAATCGTTAAATATAATCATTGCTCGATATTTCCCAGTCATTTTTTAAACGCAAATATGCAAAAAAAAAATCCTGTCTATAGCTTCCACTTTCAATCAAACGAAGTCAAAACCAGCCCTGTAGCTACCTCACTCTCTTCATTGTTCCCGCCACCTTCAGCATAATAAAGCGGCAAATTGCCGTTGCTGTTTTGCCCTTGAATAATCGAGCAGGCAATAAAATTTTGTAGGTTTTATGAGACAGGCGCCCATCATATAATTATTAGTAGGTATAACATTTTTATACGCGCAAATACACGCTCATGGATACTCGGTTGGTTTTACTACTCCATCGCCCACCGTCTAGATGTTTGGGTAAGTCTCTCAAGGCGCAAAAAGGTTTACGATTCTTTATCGGCGAACAGTATTTTGATGTAGGAATCAAATAATGCTTTTTACAGCTTTTCATTGATTAATTTTAAATTGTTTCAAACTATGCGATGAACGCAAGCTGTGTACTACAGCGCGAAAGGAAATTCAGGAAACCGATTCACGGTGCTTCATTTACCGTTAGTGTCAAACAAAAATAGCCGTCAAATTGCCATTTAATTTTAGAAAAAAAAAAAATACTGATTATATGCAAGCTCAAGTGCTATAAGGCATTACGGAGCCGATATAATTTTGTACTTACTTACTAACTTCATTAATCAATGTAACATTCTCAGTAGTTCGAAGACCACAACTTCTAGGCCCAAATGTTGTAGCGCTAAACCCGCAGCTATCCAGCTATTCGTGGGTTCGAATCCCGCCGATCATGAATCTCAACATAGCTCTTAATTAATTAATTAATAATTTTGGAATTTCTCATGAAACCGCTAAGTTGAGAAGAGTCTGTATTAGTTGCATATTTGAAAAATATTTGTGATATATTACTTTTCACAGATTTGTCGCATGCAAAAATTGCGCAAATTGGTGATTTCTTGAGGAATTTATATTATAAATTTCCATAAATTTGTTCAAGACGTGTTAGCCGATTAGAAGGACAATAACATACCATACAACAAAAGCATCAACATTTTTTCTAAGCTGAAAAAACTTGGATATTCCACATCGCGTTTTGTTTGGGTTGGTAATGGTTGATTGTTTGGGTTGTGAATAATTATTATTTTATTTATTTATTTGGTTTTACATCAATTAGCTTGATAAAACCTCGCCAACAACATTTCGCCAATTCACCCGCTTCTCTCCATTCTCGACCGCGACCAACGCTCTCCAGGTCTTGGTGCACCTGGTCAATCCACTTAGCTCGCTGCGCCCCACGCCTTCTTGTTCCGACCGGATTCGTAGCGAACACCATCTTTACAGGGTTGTTGTCCGGCATTCTTTCAACATGCCCTGCCTAGCGTATCCTTCCAGCTTTAGCTACCTTCACGATACTGGGTTCGCCGTAGAGTTGAGCGAGCTCGTGATTCATCCTTCGCCGCCATACGCCGTTCTCCTGCACGCCGCCGAAGATCGTCCTTAGCACTCGGCGTTCAAAAACCCCAAGAGCTTGCAAGTCCTCCCCGAGCATAGTCCACGTCTCATGCCCGTAGAGGACTATCGATCTTATGAGCGTTTTGTACATCGTGCATTTGGTGCGGGGGTGAATCTTTCTTGACCGCAGTTTCTTCTGGAGCCCATAGTAGGCACGACTTCCACTGATGATGCGTCTTCGTATTTCCCGACTAACGTTGTTGTCAGCCGTCAACAAGGATCCGAGGTAGACGAACTCGTCCACCACCTCGAAGGTATCCCCGTCTATCGTGATACTGCTTCCTGCGCGGGTCCTGTCGCGCTCAGTTCTGCCTACCATGTACTTTGTTTTCGACGCATTTACCATTAGCCCGATTCTTGTTGCTTCGCATTTAAGGCGGGTGAATAAATCTGCCACCGTTTCAATTTTTCTCCCAATAATGTCCATGTCATCCGCGAAGCAAACAAATTGTCCGGATCTCGTAAAAATCGTGCCTCGACTGTTAAGTCCAGCTCTTCGCATGACACCTTCAAGCGCAATATTGAACAACAGTCACGAAAGTCCATCGCCCTGTCGTAGTCCCCGCCGAGACTCGAACGAACTGGAGTGTTCGCTCGCGCAGTTTTGTACACCGTCCATCGTTGCTCTAATCAATCTTGTGAGCTTCCCGGGAAAGCTGTTCTCGTCCATGATCTTCCATAGCTCACACTCCAGTTTGTCGCCCATTTGTAGATAGGGCATATAACGCCTTGCTTCCACCCCTCCAGTAGCTGTTCCGTTTCCCAGATTCTAAGTATCAGCCGATGCAGACAAGCGGCCAACCTGTCCAAGCCCATCTTGATGAGTTCGGCTCCGATACCATCCTTGCCAGCGGCCTTGTTGTTCTTGAGCTGTTGAATGGCATCCTTAACTTCCCCCATCGTGGGAGCTGATTGGTTTCCACTGTCCGCTGTGCTGACGTAGCCACCGCTTTCGCTTTCCTGACCTTCTGTGTCTGTGTTCTCTGCGCCATTCAGGTGTTCATCGTATTGCTGCTGGCACCTTTCGATCACCTCGCGTCCGTCCGTCAAGATGCTCCCATCCTTATGCCGGCACATCTCAGCTCGCGGCACGAAGCTTTTACGGGATGTGTTGAGTAGACCTGTTCATATTTGAAAAAAGGTCTGGAAATATACCGGTCAAGCAGTATTCCGAATCATCATGCTAAGACCAATGTCTGGCCAAATTTTCAGCTCATTTGATAAAGATTTCAATATGCTTCAAGTTGAAAATGTGTTTTTGAGCTTAAATCAAGGTTTGAAAAATCATAACTAGCATTTGGAAAATCAAACCCACTTGCTATTACCACTACTTGAAAGCTAATTCTATTCTGTTAAAGTTTGTCGAAGTTTTTCTCCAAATTGATTGAAATTCTGACCAGAAGTTCATTTTAACATGAAAAATCTAAATATTGGTTGACTGGTTGATTTACCGATATTTTTGAAAATATGAATAGGTCTAGTGTTGAGCTTCTGATAGAACTTCCGCGTTTCTTGAGAACGGTACAGCAGCTCCATCTTTTGGCATTCTGGTTCCACCTCCTGGCACTCCTTGTCGAACCAATCGTTTCTTGAGCTTCGTTCCACATATCCGACAATGCTTTCGGCAGCGCCGTTAATGGCTGCTTTAATTGTCCTTCAGCCGTCCTCAAGAGGGGTCCTGTCGAGCTCGCCTTCATCCGGCAACGCTGCCTCAAGATGCTGCGCGTACGCCTTGGCGACATCCGGTTGTTTCAGCCGCTCGAGATTGTACCGGGGCGTCGATACCGTACATTGTTGATGACGGATAGTTTTGAGCGCAGTTTCACCATAAAGAAACTACTAGAATAATTTCAGCAGATTCGTTAAAAAATATGATAAATAATCGTTGGAGTAATCTGTTAAGGTGAAACAGTTGCACAGAAATTTCAAAGGCACTAATCTCGCGAAGAAGCCATCGCACAACAGTGCACTTTTTATTTTGGCTTTATGCACAAGCAGAAATTTTAAAATAATAAGATCAGAAACGTTTGTTAACTATTTCGTGGGCTAAAGCTAAGTATGCACTTCAACAGAAAAGTAAACGCCTATATCATTGCGTGGGAAATTTCTTGCAAGAAATGGTCAAGAAAAGCATTTTTCTTTGATCGCATAACGCAGTTGAAAAGAAATGTCAATTCAAATGGAGGTCAGTGTAGAAAATGTCTTTACCATTTCTTCCGCAGAAATTTTTACTTTTCTTGAGCGTAACAGCATACTTAGCTTAAAACGTGGGTAGGGTAAACAAAAGTACGATCGCAGCATTCCGTACGCGCGAGTAGCTGTTTTTCAAATTTTCTGTCGCTTTTACCAATAGAAATATTAGTAGTAGAACGCTAGTGGCGCTGTTATCACAAAACTGAATTAATTTATAATTACCTTAAAATATAGTTTTGCATTGTTTGTTCAATGTCAGGTGGTACAGGATGATTTGTTATGTTTTTAAAAATTGATTTGACACTTTGAGGTCCGGTACTCACGCTGTCAGCGCGTGGCAAACTAGATGTTGGTAACACGAACAGTAGCGACATTAGCATTCTTAGGTTAATGCTCCTACTCTTTTACCTCGGTTCGGTGATTCATTTTTTTCCTCGATTCGGCCGGAGAGACATTGAAACGGCTGATGGCGATGCCACCCGACTAATGATTTGAAGAAAACATTTTGTGAAGTGACAATATTCGTTTATAAATAAAACGAGTGTTAGCCGAGGGAGTAGTGTTTGATCCGTTGAATCTGTTGCTTGCTCCTTTGTGGGCGAGCGACGGAATCCGGATCAATTTGTGTCCGGTTCGCGTTGCACGGTGAAGTTATTAAAATAGAAGTTGAAAAATGCAAGTGTATGTTTATTTTCTGTGCAAAACTCACTCAATTTAGTTGGAGGGACTGTTATTATAAAGCGGATTGTGCAGTTGCAGTTTATGTTTCTTCCATCGTTTCGGGAGAGTTTTTGGCCGACGTTCAAGTCAAGACGTTTTGACCGATACGGCGTTATCTTCCAGGCTTGCAGATGTATTCGGTGAGTTTGTTCCTTTATGAACGTGATTGCATACGTGGTTAAGAACGGATTCTAAGACGAAGAGTTTTCATTTCAATCAAATGAAAGTTTCCGGATCGCGGTATGTTTTATCGGACTTCGTGTATGCTTGAATAACCGTCGGTACGAAGCTGGATTTGCGTTGCAGTTCGATTTTTATTTCTCGTTTATTCAAAATACGCTATTTTGTCAATTCACGCCTTTTGTTTCATTGTGCGGGTCTTTTCCGATTGTTACTCACGTGGCAGTGTCTTGCATTCAATATCGGAATTTCTTTTTTTTGTCCGTGCCAGGAGGGATCGATTCTGCTTTTCATTATTATCTAATTAGAAAATCACAATCGTTCTAAATGGAATCAACTAAACTGTAAATAAAACATTTGTTTCCTTCTTTTGAATGCCGGCATTCAAAAGACTAAAGAATTACCACCCAACCACAAATGCTCTGGGTCCATCGCCAGCTTTTCAGGCGAATCCTTACGTGACCATATACCCCTCCCAACCCCCAATTCCGTAGCACTTATGAGGGTGTCGCTGAGTCGGTGGCCTCTCATTAAGTAATAGCTGCATCAACATTTCCTTCCCCTATCCCAAGTTACGGTAAAGATGGGCGTGGCCAGGAATAGCAGTACTCATGCATTTGGTAATATTGTTCAAGATTGGGCCAAGGTTTACTCCCCAGCCTTGTTCCTGAAAGCAGTCTGGATGAGATTATCAAATGACACATGAATATTGCTAGTATCCAATCTACGAAGTATACCGTAACTACGCTAACGCTAAAACGTGGGTAGGGTCAAAAGTAAAGCGACCATATATGTCCCGCGAAACGCGGGACACCCTGTCAGATCTCGTTCCCAATTAAACATTATTCGTATTGGATGTGTATTTTACAAACATTTTGGGTCTAAATCATGATCTAATTGCTTAGTTTAGTCAAACAATTAAATTTGACGCAGTAAAATCATATTGAAAATTGCGTTGTCCCGCGAAACGCGGGACGTCTGGTCACCTTAGTCAAAAGTCAGCTATTGTGACGCCATCTTTGGATTCCGAGATGTTTCACCTTAAATTATCCTCACTAGATCAAACAACTCCTCTTTGTTCGAGAACACTCTGGAAGAGTTCTTGGATCAATCTCTGAACCTTATAAAATCCACAAATGCGAAATTTAAAATTGTGTTTTTCCTGAACAATTCAATACGTAAAATTTAGTAGGGTATGTTGTAGGACTGCTGGAAAACAACTACATAACAGCCTATTTTCTTTAAAATCTGTTCAGAACAAGAATGCGTACACAGTACGAACGAAACCTGTAAAATTATGACGAATTGAATGTAACAAAAGGCATAGGATAATTTACGGCTTCGGCACCATTTGATGATTATCGGCAACCAAGCTTTAAACGCAAAATACACAGTATTTTTGTATAAAAACATACCAATGAAAACATTCAGACGATTCTTTGTTCTGTCAGCTTCCCGAGACTTGACAAACAATTTTTCCAGAGATGTCATCAATTCAAATGAATACGCATCAAAATGCGACTGATTTGGAGCTGCCGAAGAGACTCGCCTGCAGTTCATACATGAAAGCTACCGAAGAAAAAGAGACTGCCGAAAATAGTCGCTTTGACAAGGGATGTTCAAAGCGTTGTAAAAATAGGGACGGTCCGATATATCGAATCACTTCGACCAACCGATCCCTTTTTGCTGCTCGTGAACGTTCACTTTGATATTTTTGCGTCATGCAACATTTTCTACTAATAGTTCAATGTATAATGATTATCATAGTGATAAAAAAATGTTGGAAAACATTATTTTACTTTTGGTTTTTCGTATGACTTACTTCCGATATTTTTTGTTTCGATATATCGAAAGTAAAAAATATCGAAATGATTCCAAAAAACAAAGTTTTATATTGTTGCGTAGGTGTTAATTATTTTAATGCTTTTCAATGTTTATGATGATCATTCATCATTACTTTATTGGATTGAAATACACAGTTCGAACGAAACGTGTAAATTTCTGAGATATATAATGCACATAATTGGAGCGTGGAATATCATGGATATTTACATGATATGTCATGTAAACTTCAATTATATGTCATGTAATCCAGCAAGATTCTGTGTGGTTACATGACATATAACACATTTTTACATGATTTCAGGCTTAAATTTACATGACGTCAGGTTTACATCGCATAAATGAAGTTTACATGACGTGTAATCTTCATTATTTTTAACTGTGTATTAGCTCTGCCAAACATATCGATATAAAAAGTCACGAGCAGGAAAAAGTAACTACAGTTTACTCTCCGTAACTCGATATTGAAGGGACCATCGAGTTAGGGAGGTATCGAGTTACAGAACACAAAACCAGTGCAAATGCAACCCAAGGGACCATCGAGGTAGCCATGAAAACCAACTTTTACTATGGTTCTCTAACTCGATATCGAGATACGCAATATCGAGTAAGGGAGATTTAATTGTAGTTGATGAAACCGATTCGATATATCGGAACGTCCCTATGTAAAAAAGCTATTAAGTTAAAGTTTTAAAAGTTTTAACATGTCAGTCGGTGTTAAACAGACAAAAACTTAATTTGTGTAAATTCCCCTTTATGATAGATATTTATGAGCGATCTTAAAATTACATTGTTGCTGGTTTGAAAATGAGCTATGAATAGCTCTCAAACTAAAAGAGGGAATAAAAAGCATATTTCGGGAATCAAACTCGCAACCTATTACAGAATCGCTTTGATGGTTGGCGGCTTCATCGAGAAGTGATTGAAATAGCAGTCAACAATGCGGAGCGTCCTCTCGGTCACCTAAGTATTCTCGAGTATGGGGTAGTTATGTGGACTCCATATCATGCAGTGTATATAGAGCGAATCGAACGAGTGCAGAAGGCGTTTATCAGATATGCGCTTCGACGGCTTCCATGGAGGAATCGGCCTCATCTGCCTCCCTACGAACACCGGTGTTCACTGATCCACCTGCCCACGTTGAAAACCCGTAGAACTTATTCACAACGACTTTTCATCTTTGATCTTCTCGAAAACAACATCGATTGTCCTGAACTGTTGACGCGACCTCGTTTTAATGTCTCAGCAAGAACTACTCGCAGAACGGAATTCTTTCGACGCTCCACGCATAGAAAGCAGTGCGGTCACAGGACTGAAACGGCTGTCATCCATGGATGCACGAACAACTGAAGTGAGGCCAAAAATTTGGTGCTGGAGAAGGTGCTGATTTGACAGCTCGTCCAAAAATACCGTTTTAGGCACGAGACACACTCGTTTTCGAATGCGACATTCATATTTTACCTATCAATCTGGTGTTGAGTGCGTATTACCATATCCAGTTTTTCTGTAATTGCTAGATAATTTAGTCACATTTTATTTGGCACAACGAAAAACGATTATCAATAGTATAATGTTTTTTTATCGTACGACATTTGTCGCTACCGCACGGGGTTTGATGAGGGCAAAGCCTAAATTTGTTTACTTCATCACTAGCGCCACACAGATGGTGGCAGGCTTCAAGAACTAGCATTTTATTCAGGGGGTTGAGTGCGGTCAGAATAATCCACTTTATGTTTGCTGTCAATTTGTTAACGATGTGAATCAATATTATGAATTTAGAATAAGTAAACTAGCTTTCAAATCAAGAATTAGATTTTAAGAATTAGTCTGTGCGATTTTTTTTAAATCTAAGGCTGTAAATAAATAATTAAATAAATAAATAAATAAAAACAAATAAAAAAAAATTGTTGAGCGTGTCTGGGTTAATTTTGTGGCATATTCATGTGAATTTCTAGCGTGAGATTTAGTTGGAAGGGTCACGAATTGAGTGAATTGGCGAGATTTTATCAACTCCAGAAACGCTGATGATATCGATAATGACGCGTAGCTGAAATGCAATTACTATCACTGCCACAACGTAAAGAGATTTCCATGCGCTGATTGATAGGACCAGCTTGATAATTAGGAAGATGTGTTCAAACAGAATATTGGTAAGTTCAGCACCCATGCAAAAACGATTAGTATTTAGGACCATATGGCGACTGCTCATGAAAAAAATATTTTTTTTTAGTCATATTGCCGCTTTTGCCTGTTCGTGTACTCTGGGGACCGAGTCTTTTTCCGACATATGATGTCCTCCATTGAGGGTGCGGTGAATCAAGGTATGAGAGCAGTGATATTTTCGGCCGGTATCACGCAAACTCGTTCCGTCCTTGTTCTCGTACAGCTTTTTCAACGCTTCCTTCTTCTTCGTCATTATTTTTGCTGGAGGCCACTACCGGCGTTCTGATCTGCGCTAACGGATACCAGGATCCGGTGAACTGTACTCACAGGCATGTTTTCGTCTCGAAAGTAGTCTACCGTTAACTTTTTTCCACGAAGGCCTTGGCCATGCGTTCCGTATATCCGTACAACACGCTCGGGGTGTGCTTGCTGTTTCGACGCCATCTGCGTTTGAACTGACAGCACCCGTGCGAAATAGTAGTTTTTGCAATTTCTCATCGTAATAGGCTGTTTTTCATCATGCCAATCTGTCACGAAACGACCTACTTTCCTGCACTGAAGTATGCAGTGCGGGAATAGTCATTACGCAACTGAAACCAGTGCTGTAATGATTCATTACACAACGCTTTCTCATTAAGCAACCGTTTTGAGTTGTGTAATGAATCATTACACAACAATTTTACAGAAATTGTAAAATGATGGTGAATGCATTTCGATATAATTTCTGATACCCTCGAATCGTAAATTTACGACTCGTGCTGTAAAAATCATCATTGTGCAACTTGTTCCGTAACTATTATTACGCAACAAGTTGCAGAATGTGATTACAGCACAAGTCTTACATTTAGCCAACGAGGCTTGTCGAGTTGGATAATTACGACGAGTGCTGTAAAAATCGAGTACTGCAACGAATTGCATACAACTTTCTTAGCAATTTCGTATTGGATCGCCTGAGGGTATCAGAAATTGCATCGCGATGCATTCACTTTTATTTTTCAATTTCTTGAAATTGTTCTGTAATGATTTATTACGGTTTTTACGATAATTACAGTGAGGTGTTAAAATCATTCTCATTTTTTACTGAACAGGATAACGGTGTTAGGCAACGGATAATGAACAAAGAGCTTGCTGAATTCTATGGCGAAAGCGAAAGCCGAAAGGGTAAACTGGTCAGGGCATGCCCATCAACGGATTCTACTATTCGGTCACTGTGGATGCCTTTCTAAGTGATCGGTTGATGAATTCATTCCATAATAGGGTGGTTGATCCAGTGGTAGTGTGTGTACCAATAATAGTGGTAGTGTAGTTTCAAGCGTGTTATAGTCAATTTATTTGTATGTGTATTTTTCTAACATGGCCCATGTTAAATTGATATGAATGTGTGTAAAATTTGTTTGGAAATTAGTAAGGAAATAGTAGAAAACAATTAAAAACCTTAACTTTTTTGCTCCTTTACACCAATAATAGTGGGACATTCCTATAATAGTGGGTTTCAATGGGAAATCAATGTAAACCACTATTATAGCAACATACGTTAGCAAATACCACTATTACTGGAACATGTTCCAGTACTGGAGGAAATGCTTTTTTCAAAGATTCAGTGATTTTATCATTCTAAGAGTATTTTTTACGTAAAATAGAATAGAAAAGCTTTCATATGACGTATTCAGATATTAAAAACGAGCTTCCATTATTTTCTGGCGATTTTTTATTCCTCAACCCGTTACTATTGCCACTATCACTGGTACAGACGCCCTATCTTTCAAAACAAACGAATTGCTTCAACTGCAACTGCAAAAATGTTTACCAACTTTGATAATCCGCTCAAACAACAGAGCTTAATTATTAATTTTCTTACAAGATGAGAGTCTCAAAATGTTCCGTTCAGCATATTCAGCATACCAATTAGCGAAGTCCCGATGTGACGATGAAAAGAAAATTCCCGCACAAAATAGGAAATTAGCATTTTATGGTTACTGCCGATGCCACTGGCAATCTACATCCCGAAACAAACTCCACCAAGAGAAAATGCTGCATAATGTATAACGACAAACACCTTCTAGCCACACAATTACCTCCTATTTGCGCAAGCAGCAAACACATGGGAATGTCTCGGTCATATTAGTGCCCCTTTCCCATCATCGTGCAAAACTTTGCCGCATGTAGAACAGTAATTTTGTGATGAACCAGCATAGGAAGAATAATCTTAACTTATAATAAATTCATTGGATTGTAATAGCTCCAGTAGCACTGGAGCACACTGTTCAAACGAACATGATTATTGGATACAGATAAATCGCGTGTAACTGGAGTAGATCCCGAAGAACATAATTTAGCTAATGTCTTCGAAGTGTTTGTAAAAATAAAATCAAACTGCCCAAGCTCTTCGATTTAAGTAACAAAACGAAGGGTGCCAACAATCGTGGTAAGTATTTCTGAATTTGGTGGCAAAAGATCTTGAATTTCATTAGGAAAATCAAGGTGTCCTTCCAAATCACAAAGAAAATAGACTGCTGTGTTTTGCCGGAAACTCTTGAAGATCGCAATATATTTCTTAAGAAGAGGCACAATTATTTTGCTTATGACGACAAAACTGAACGTTTGTTCAAGTCCGTCATGGAAGGTCGAATAAAATCATTAATAATTTTAGATAAACATCGTTGCAATTAAAAGCGTTTTTTTTTCTCTAATAAGCGGGTGAAATCAATTCATCTGTAAAAATTCTGAGCTGCTACGGCAAATAAATCTTAATATGTTGTTAATATGTTGTTGATAAAAACTTAATTTAGTTTTGGTACAGGATATGATGATATTGTTGCCTAACATATAACACCTAGATATAAGAAATGATTGTAATGTTTGAAATGATAATACTAAAGGAATTTCGTCAAAACGGTATCAAAGACTGTAATCTATTTAAATGAAGTTTGTAACGTTGTTCGACACATTGTTTATGACGCTTTTATTTCTCAAATAAAAATGCAACTCAATACTGTTATGACATGCATGAAGCATATTTTCATACTTCAACTCATAACTCAACTACCGCTGAGGGACGAATCATTTGGTGCCTGCGATAAATTCCAGATGAGCTCAATTTATTATTCATCCGCTCAGGAATCAAATATCGGGGGTATCAGGTTCCTTACTCACTTCCATCCTTGTTACATATTTCATGCCCATCAGTTTGAAACCATGGAATTATAATAGCTGGGATGTGGTATCTCTATCGAACCAGACAAACGGTTCAACATATCGTTGGATACCTTTGATGATGTTTTATCATGAGAGCCCAGGTAACTTATGGGTGATGGTGTGCATAACACGTTAACAAGCATTCCTGTACCTGTGAACCTACTGAGCCGAACATTAGGGGGTTCGTAATGGAAAAGGGATGAAAATTCCTTCTCCCATATATTTTTTTATAATGAAAATAGAGTTTTCTCAAATTTTCAGGCGTTTTGGTAGATGGGGATTTTTTTTTATTTCCGTGCAAAGTGTTACGTGTTATGTGTGTCTATGTTGAAAGTTTATATGAAGAAACTATCATAATACTTCTAATAGGGGAAGTGGTGATAAAACGAACAGATGTTGAAGGGGTCCTCACGCCGAGGACCTGGGATCGAATCTCTTGTAGGTAACAGAGAAACACTCGTTTTAAATCACGTAACTATATATTAAAGTGTAAGTCAAAGAATCATAAGAATCATCATTGATGTAATCAGTGCGCATCGTACCTTTGTGCTGTGCGTACACGAATTCTCTCTGCTCTTGGAAGTTTTCTTAAAAACTACCTAAAGCAATAAAACAGTACTTTTCAGTGCTACAAAAATAGTACTTTTCAGTGCTAAAATTAAAAACGGTACTTTTCAGTGCTACTAAAACAGTACTTTTCAGTACTATTTTTCTACTATTGATCCCTTTACGATCCTTGTTTGGACCCATGCCTTCGATCTTTGGACCCGTTGGCGAAAGCTAGCGGTGGTAATCCTTCTTGGACACCGTCTTGGGAAAAAACCTCTCGAAGGTCACGTCTTCTTTCGTTTTTTGACTAAACATGGTATCAACAACTAACAAAAGGAAAGGTGAATCTCTGAATTCACAACTTCCTTCTAAAAAAGTGGGATTTAAAACTGTCACTAAACGTGGCAAGAATGGAAGAAAGGACGCTTCCCCGGAATGCGAACTTTCTTCCAAGGGTGAAATGAATAATTGTATCGAAATGAGCAATCAGTTCGATGCTCTTGACAAATTTTCCGAACACCAAATCGAAGCAGCCTCTAGCCCAGGCTAGGGACGTTCCGATATTGCAAAGTATCGATATTTGATTCGATACGATTATCGAATCGAAGTATCGATACCACCGATATATTGAATCAAAATATCGATATATCGCAATATCATTTGATATATTTGAAGGCCGCAAAATACTTGTATCACCTAGTTACCTGAAGTTGAATTTCCAACGATTCGCAAACAATTCTTTAAGCCCTCAATTTCATCGGAATTTTGATCGATATGGACATGAATATCTTTTTTTTTATAATACATCATATAACAGTTGGTATGTGAACTGCTTTCAAATACTAAAAAATCAATTGTTAACGTGTTGTGTCCTCAAAAAAAAGTTTCACTAGGAAACCCTGCAATTGGTATCCAAATATTGGTTTACGATATATCGGAAAGAAATATCGATACCAAAATATCGAATATCGAAAGCAAAATATCGATATTCCGATATATCGGAAGTATCGGAACGTCTCTAGCCCAGGCTCTTTGATTCAAGTGAGGAAGCAAAGAGTGCCGCCTATCGTGGTCAGTTGTTCCGAATTTGGGGGATTTAGGCAGGAGATCTTGAACTCCATTAGGGGAATCAAGGTTTCCTTCCAAATCGCAAAGATCGCGAACTTCTTCTCAAACATCTTGAAGAGAAGAAGCACAAATTTTTTACTTATGACGACAAAACTGAACGTTTGTTCAAAGTTGTCTTGAAAAGTCTCTCAAGTGACTATAAGTCACCTGAAGAGATCAAAAATGGAATACATGATTTTCTTGGATTTTCCCCAGTCCAAGTAATCATTATGAAAAAGAGAACCCAATCTGGCATTGTTCGGAAAGGGCTTTCTCAAGAATATTATTTAGTTCACTTTAACAAAAAAGAACTAAATAATATTAAAGCTTTAGAAAAAGCAAGACTTATGTTCGATGTCCGTGTGACATGGGAACATTTCCAGAAACCTGGAGGAAATTACCAGAACCCCACTCAGTGCTGTCGGTGCCAAAAGTTGGGGTACAAAAAATTGTCGCATGGATGCTACATGCATGATTTGTGGAGGTTCTTCTCACGCCAAGGACGCTTGTCCAGTGAAGGAAGATACCACCAAGTTCATATGCTCTTATTGTGGGGCTAATCATAAGTCAAATTTTTGGAATTGCCCTTCACGCAAAAGAGTCATTGAGGCTCGTGCCAGGCAGATGAAAGATAATATCCGTTACGATAACGGTCGTTTCCGGAATTTGCCTGGTAGAGTATCGAACAATGCTCATTTTTCAGTTAACGATTGCTTGATTAGGAATCATACCCATCAGGAAGATTATAATCATGCTCATTCACAAACTAATTTTAATCCGTCGGGTAGCCATTCGAATCTATCAATTTCGAATGTATCTACCCACGGTAAATCCTTTGCCGATATCGTAACAGGTAATTTGAACTCTTCCCCTATTCGTTCCATGAGTACCCATTCTACTTGTTTCAAATCAAATGGAAAAAACCCTCCCGCCACAGGTAACTCCTACTCAGCTTCTTCGTCTACCGAAAATTCTAATGGGAAATCATCAAATGTACCCACTTCAAATGATATGTCTGCCACAGATTTTAATTTTCTAACTGAACAATTGAATCTAATGATTGATGCAATGTTCAAAGCCACCACTATGACTGAAGCAGTCCAAGTACGTGTAAAATTTACAAATCAAATTGTTATTGGATTACGTTTTTCTAATGGATCCAAATAATAATTTAAATATTTTAAATTGGAATGCTCGTTCTCTGAATGGTAAAGAGGATGAGCTGTTTAATTTTCTTACAGTTAATAACGTGCATATAGCAGTTATTACCGAAACGTATTTAAAACCTGGATCTAAACTCAAAAGAGATCCTAACTTTTTTGTTTATCGTAACGATCGACTTGATGGGGCATGTGGGGGAGTTGCAATCATCATTCATAGGCGTACAAAACATCAACTGTTTACGTCATTTGAAACTAAAGTTTTTGAAACTTTAGGTGTTTCTGTTGAAACACAGCTTGATAAATATACTTTCATAGCTGCCTATTTGCCTTTTCAATGCTCTGGACAGCAAGTTAATTTGCTCCAAACTGACTTGCGAAAATTGACTCTCAATAAGTCAAATTTTTTTGTCATCGGTGACTTTAATGCCAAACATCGGTCATGGAATAATTCTCAAAGTAATTCCAACGGCAGAATTTTATTTGATGAGTGCTCTTCAGGATATTTCTCAATTCAATACCCTGATAGCCCTACATGTTTTTCCTCTTCTAGAAATCCATCTACGATTGACTTGGTCTTAACCGACTCTAGTCATCTTTGTAGCCAATTAGTTACTCATGCTGATTTTGATTCTGTTACATTTCAAATATCCCATGAAGTGATTCTCAATCCTATCAGCTCCACTTTCAATTATTTACGAGCTGGAATATATATGAAACGTATGTTGACACTAATCTTGATGTTAACATTTCTTTAGAAACTTAACTTGATATTGACAATACTCTTGAAACTTTAACAAATTCCATTGTTGAAGCCAGGAGCACTGCAATTCCAAAATATGAAGTAAAATTTGAATCCATGATTATAGACGATGATCTTAAACTCTTGATCCGTCTTAAAAACGTGAGGAGAAGGCAATTTCAACGCACTCGCGATCCTGCTATGAAAATTATATGGCAGGATTTGCAGAAAGAAATCAAGAAACGTTTTGCTCAATCAAGAAACAAAAATTTTGAAAATAAAATTTGTCAATTGAACCCTGGCTCTAAGCCCTTTTGAAAATTTTCTAAAATCTTGAAAAAACCTCAGAAGCCAATACCTGCATTGAAAGAAGAAAACAAATTATTACTAACTAATTGCGAAAAAGCCCAAAAACTTGCTATGCTTGCTATGCAAGTGCGCACAATTTTAATTTAGGACTTACTAGTCCAATTGAAAATCAAGTTACTCAGGACTTCGAAAATATTCTCAATCAAGAGAACGTTTTCGACAATGCATGGGAGACTGATTTGGAAGAAGTGAGAACTATTATTAAAAAAAATCAAAAATATGAAAGCTCCTGGCGATGATGGAATTTTCTATATCCTCATCAAGAAACTTCCAGAAAGTAGCTTATCATTTTTAGTTGATATATTTAACAAATGTTTTCAATTAGCATATTTTCCTGACAAATGGAAAAATGCTAAGGTTGTTCCAATTTTAAAACCAGACAAAAATCCTGCAGAAGCTTCTAGCTATTGTCCAATCAGTTTGCTTTCCTCCAACAGTAAACTTTTTGAAAAGGTTATTTTGAACAGAATGATGGCCCACATCAACGAAAATTCAATTTTTGCCAATGAACAATTCGGATTCCGCCATGGACATTTGACCACTCATCAACTTTTACGTGTAACAAATTTGATCCGTTCCAACAAATCTGAAGGCTACTCTACTGGTCTTGCTCTTCTAGACATAGAAAAAGCATTCGACAGTGTTTGGCATGAAGGTTTGATCGTAAAATTGAAAAACTTTAATTTTCCAACATACATTGTTAGAATAATTCAAAGTTATCTGTCAAATCGTACACTTCAGGTTAATTATCAGAACTCCAGATCTGAAAGACTTCCTGTAAGAGCTGGTGTTCCTCAAGGCAGCATTTTGGGACCAATATTATACAATATTTTCACATCTGACTTACCTGAGTTACCTAAGGGATGTCAAAAATCCTTGTTTGCTGATGACACAGGCCTCTTCGCCAAAGGACGAAGTCTGCGTGTCATCTGTAGTCGATTGCAAAAAAGTTTGGATATTTTATCTTCATACTTGCAAAAATGGAAGATTTCTCTTAATGCTTCCAAAACTCAAGTAATAATATTCCCACATAAACCAAAAGCTCTTTATTTGAAACCTTCAAGTAGACATGTTGTCACGATGAGAGGGGTTCCAATAAATTGGTCAGATGAAGTTAAGTATCTAGGGCTCATGCTAGATAAGAATATAACTTTCAAAAATCACATTGAGGGCATTCAAGCCAAATGTAACAAATATGTAAAATGGCTCTATCCCATTATTAATAGAAAATCAAAACTTTGTCTTAAGAACAAGCTTTTGATATTCAAACAAATTTTCAGGCCAGCCATGTTATATGCTGTACCAATATGGACTAGCTGTTGTAATACCAGGAAGAAAGCTCTGCAGAGAATTCAAAATAAAATTTTGAAAATGATTCTGAGGCTTCCTCCCTGGTATAGTACCAATGAGTTACATAGAATATCCAATGTTGAAACATAGGAACAAATTGCAAATAAAATAATTAATAATTTCAGACAAAAATCGTTACAATCTTCTATTGCCACGATTAATGCGTTATATGTTTAGGTTAAGTTAGGTTAAGTATATTAAAACGTTTTTTTTTTCTCTTATAAGCAGGTGAAATCAACTCACCTGTAAAAAATCTGAACTGCTACGGCAAATGAAATATAATATGTTGTTAACAAAATGTTAATAAAATCTTATATTTGTTTTACCAAATTAGGATGATAGTGTTGTCTAATAACACAGAACACCTAGATATAAGAAATAATAAATGTAATGTTTGGAATGATACTATTAAAGAAATTAAAAAAAAAATCATTGATGTAATAGTAGTAATTTGTTTAGCAATTTCAGTAATTTGACGAGTATTGAAAAGCGAAATCTGCTGTTTAATCGTACATATCAAAAGAACACATTATGATTTAATGACGAGCAACAGAACTTCTCTGCTTGATGTTGGATTCATCGCATATTCTTGTTATGCATCGGCACTGTTTATGTTTGCAGGAGATGACGGTGTTGCCACATTTTTTTACGAATTGTAATATGTTCGTGTACAGAACATTTGCCGCATATTCTAAAACCTTATATTCTTCATAAACAAATTTATCATTAGATTACTGATTTAATAAAATTTCCACGATTTTTGTGATCAATTCTCATTAATTGCAATGAATTTATGGAAGGCATCCTTGGCATCACTGCGCTTAGCGATCGCGATGATTGTGCACGCACGGTGGTGTCGTCGACGTCGTCGATTTGCTACAAGTGAAAAACGCCGCCATCATATATTTGATTGTTGCGGTTGATAAAACTATAAAAATGTTCAGTTTCCGTTTGAAATGTGTTCCTTCAAGGAAAGTAAATGAAAGATTTGTTTAGTGAAAGTGTTGTGAACGCAATATAAAATCCAATACACATTTATTTCATGCAGAATTACAACGGAAAAGGTAAGCACCTTCTATTTACAAGTGTAGTAGTATGAGGCAATGAAATGCGGCATATGCTTGGAGATTTTTTTTGGGAATATGAATCTCAGTCATGTATATTGTCGCTAATTAGATAATGCTGTATCTGAAATTGTTGATTAAATATTGGAGTACCATCTGAAGCATTTTTCTTCGAATAAAATATCCATATAATCAAGGGCCCAGATAGCCGTAGCGGTAAACGCGCAGCTATTCAGCATGACCATGCTGGAAGCCGTGGGTTCAAATCCCACTGGTCGAGGATATTTTCGTAAAGGAAATTTTCTCGATTCCCAGGGCATAGAGTATCTTCGTACCTGCCACACAATATACACATGCAAAAATGGTCAATCGGCAAAGAAAACTCTCAGTTAATAACTGTGGAAGTGCTCATAAGAACACTAATCTGAGAAGCAGGCTTTGTCCCAGTTGGGACGGAACGCCAGAAAGAAGAAGAAGATCCATATAATCAGGCGGTGAGCAGTTATATTTTATTGATGATGCAAATACCAATACTATCATAACATTATGTTAATATTTTTGAAAGAAGCCATTTTGTGATGACGCACCAAAAGGCCTTAAGATAAAGATACAACTTGATGGTTGGTTTGGAACTAATCGAGCCGGGTGAAAATTTGTAATTTATAAGCCTCCCGGTTGTTGATTCAGTTACCATGGTTTCCTAGACTACCACGTTGACGCCGACTCGACTGAGGTGACCCGTCTAGGAAAACCTCAGATTACAACGATTGCACCCCCTCTTCCGACATACCAAGTTTGGTTGTCAGCCGTTGGAATTTGGTGACATCCAGGGATTTCGTGAACAGGTCAGCCAGTTGATCACGAGTGTCGATAGCTTCGATGTTCAACGTACCTTTCTCGACGAGGTCCCGGATGAAGTGATGCTTCACATCGATGTGTTTGGTCCTTTTGCTTTCCATCTTCTTCGCCATGCACACACAGCCGCGATTGTCCTCGAAAACTGTCAAAGGATTGGCAACAACTTGCAGGTCTTCCAGAATGCCGCTGATCCAAACGGCCTCTGCTGCCGCCGCACTGAGAGCGGCGTATCTAGCTTCACTTGAAGACAACGACACGGTTTATGGCTTCTTACTGCTCCACGAAACGGTGCACCCATTCTTCTTGAAGATGGATCCGCTGTAACCAGTTGGTACAATTTTTACTTGCTGGCTCCACCGCAAGTGGATATTCCTTTTCCCCTATAATAACACTACGCCCTTTCCAAAAGTAGGTCTCCCACTAACATCATTGCATGGGACAGGGGCTGCACTCAGTGGCTTGATGAGTGTCAGAGCTCTGCACCACTCACAACACTACTTACCTTGAGTAGCGCTTTTGGGCATTGTGAACGGCTCTCCGTGGTGAAACATAAGTTACACTCGGAGGTGTACTACTCGCTCATAGGTGGAACCCAAATCGATAATGGGGTAAACCGCCATGTTATGAGCATAACTGTCAAAAATCGTTCGTGATCTTTGGACACGAATGATTTTCGACAGAACTTCGGCTCCATCGAGGATTCTCGATTTTGATAAAAAGGCCGTCATGGCTATGCAAAAAATCTCTTTTTACCTGGAAATCTCAAAGTGGAAGTAGTGCGCGAAAAAAGTCATTTTAATTAGTTCTAAAGGTTGTAAGAAGTTAAAAAAGAAGTGGAAGTGTTAATAATTAAGGTTATTGTTTCTTTTGTTTAGGTGGCAATTGTTAGAAGGACAATTAGTTGTTAATACGAACAATCACCTATATAGTCAAAGTGGTTAAAAAGGTATTAGTAGAGTTAGTACGGTTAGTAGATAAAAGTTAGTAGCTTTATTAATTCTAATGTGATTAAAATGTATTATAGATTACACGTTAAAAGTTTGTGAGTGTATTAAAAAGTATAGCTGTGAGAACAAAAAGCCAAGAAAAAGGTAATTGCTACATGTCTGTAATTCAAAGTGTGATTTGTGAGAGGCTAAATAATATGACGTCATGGGGTACTAATTTTGTGGGCAGGTCCACGAAGCGGGCCTTTTTCTTTTTCTTTTGTGCGTTTCATCGGCAGGCGAGAATCCGGTTGGTCAGAGTGGACACAGTGAGGAAGAAAGTGGCCAAAAGTCAAGCGCGTCCAGGTCCGAACAGCACCGTCAACATTGCTGTGAAGGAAAAGGGTCGAACCAGCCCTGTCGACCGATATTTGAAACCAGGAAAAAGGTCGAACCAGCCCTGTCGACCGATATTTGAAGCCACCGCCATTTTCTTAGTCACCAAGCACCCTCTACCACCATCTCCGTCGCCAACCCATCATGCTACCGGTTCAGTGAAGAAAATCCGGACCCTCTACCGCTCCGATTCCAGCCCCGCATGCTTGTCGTGAGTCGGTCGCCACATTAATAGCAACCCAAGCAGTACCACCAAACCCGAATGCCACCGTACCCGCCACCAGCCCTGTCAGGATCGCGATCCCTTGTAGCCGAAACAAGCAAGTACCCCATGCATGACGTCATGAATAAATTGTAAGCATTATTATGAAAATTTGCCTCAGTAGCTATTTGTTCAAAGAGCATAGCCCTGGTGATTAATATTTCCTCTTCTGTTCGCATCTCTACTTTGTCGGGTTCAGAAAGGAACCAAATTTCTTCCACTTTCGGATTTCCATATTTCATTTGCATGAGAGTTTTTCTCGGTGTCGAACATTACAGTTTATTTCCGTTCAATCGACACGTGTGAAGCCAGTGGGCAGGAGTTCATTTCGAGTCGTTCCAGCTCATAGTGAGCGCCTCCCAACTTTGTGGGTGTTGAGGGAACAAGCCGATAAGCGACCATGAGATTTCCATTAACCCTTAGCTAGCAGGTAACAATTGGCGCCCAACGAAAATTTAAATTTGAAATCCTTGTCGTCCCCCGGAAGGGGTAATAAAAACAGCTCGCTGTTTTAGAGTTTATCTTCGTCCTCCAAACGAAGGAAAATTGGGTTTGAGAACTGTAAATCTAAATTCACTTTCAAGATGGATGTTGAATTCGAAACGTTGTATGCAGGTTTAGCGATTCATCACCTCGATCGCGAGGAGATTGAATATGAATTGAAAATTCGCGGACTACCGTTTACCGAAACCGAAACGCGCGCGGCTCTGATGCGACGGTTGAAAGATCAACTGAAACAGGATAAAGGAAGGGTCAATCAGGACCTGGACTTCGACCGGTTGGATACTACCGTAGACAATGAAATTAAAATTATCGATGCTAAAGTGAAACAAATTAAAGATTTTCTTACGAACCGTTCAAAATTCGAGGGAATTCGCGAAAGTCTCAAAACGAGGCTTACTCATTATTTCGCACGGGCGAAACGATTACCGGAGAACACCGAAAGAGACGAAGATCTCGCGGACATAGATACGTTGATTGCATGTATTCGAGGAGCATTTAATACCCATTTTTCATTATTTGCGGGACAGCGAGATGTTATCGAACAACTCAATCAATCGTTTTCACAGTTGTTAGCGAACAAGTCGGCTGAAGAAAAGCAAGATGAAGAGGTAGAAACCCTTGTTTCTTCTAATCGATCGAATAAGAGAAACCTACAGTCAGTCGACAACCCCGTCGCGAATCCGAATTTAGCAGCAAATTTCGTACCGTTTATGATGCCACCCTGGATGTTTGGGAACCCACAGATGCAAATGTGGGCTGCTCAGCAAATGTGGGGAGCAAAATCTGTAGAACAATTTTCAAAGCATAAGAATACTCATAACGATCCAGAACACGTGGATAGGTCTAAAAGCAAGTCGCGTCAATCGTCTCGTCGCGTGAGACCGAAAATTACGAGTACAAGTTCTGAATCCAAAGATTCGTCTGATTCAGAATCGGGTTGGCCATCGGATGACCCCCCGAAACCGGTTCGTCAAAAGAAGCGCGGTTTTAAATCGGGTAAGCGTCCAGTATCGGACTGGCGACTGAAGTACGACGGTGCAGATAACGGTCAGAACTTGATGAAGTTTCTGAAAGAGGTAGAGTTTTACGCGAAATCAGAGGACATGTCGCCGAAAGACTTGTTCAGATCGGCCATCCACTTATTCAATGGAGCCGCCAAAACATGGTTTATGACCGGTTTTGAAAATGAAGATTTTATGTCATGGGAGGAGCTCAAGGAGGAGCTTAAACGCGAATTCTTAAGTCCCAACCACGACCATACGTCCGAAATACGCGCGATCGCGAGGAAACAAGGTCCACGGGAAACCTTTCAAGATTATTTCATCGAGTTGCAAAAGATTTTCAACTCATTGACTAAACCGATGACCGAGCGAAGAAAATTCGAAATTGTGTTTCGTAACATGCGAGCGGATTACAAAGGCCACGTGGTGTCGTCCGAAATCGACAATCTGGCCGATTTGAAGAAATTTGGCAGACGGTTAGATGCGACGTACTGGTACAAGTACCATACGTCCAATAATGATTCGAATACACGCGGTAAGCCGGCGCAAGTAAACGAAATTAACACGGGGACTAAGCCGAAATCGAAGGCCAAGTCCGACGACAAGCAGAAATCGCGTACGTTTCATAATTCCGCTCTAGATCGTCGCGGTTCCGACGAAGAAGGTGAATCGCGTCCTAGAAAGTCAAAAAGTCCTCTCCGATTCAATGAGCAAAAAGAAGGTTTGCAGATTCTTGTTGAAAAGTATAAGCCACTTAAAGATGGTCACTGCTTCAATTGTCGTCTTCAAGGTCACCATGCTCGCGACTGCGATCGACCGAAACACAAATATTGCCAGAAATGCGGTTTCATGAATGTGGACACCTCTTCGTGTCCGTGGTGCGCAAAAAACGCGTCGAAAACTGTCCCCGAGGGCAGACAGTTCGATCGACAGTAAAGTCCCTTAACAATAATTTCGACATTAAAAATGCTTTGCAAAATTCTGGATTTGACAAAGTCGTGCCTATTCTGCGCGGCGTGTGAGGTGACACGTGTCGAATGAGGTGACAATTGTCGACTCGCTCCCATTTGATTAACATTAGTCGTCTCACGTCACTCGCGGTGAAGGCGACTCGTCTCGACTCACACGCCGCGCAGAATAAGCACAAGTGTCCAACATTGAATACGTCCATTCTCATAACTTCCAGATAAATGAGGCAATAATCAGTCTAGAAAATGACAATAGACCGTTTGTCAAGGTTTCCGTGTTTAAAACGCCCTTGGTTGGTCTATTGGATAGCGGAGCTCACCTGAGTATCCTCGGAATAGGAGCTCTGAAATTGATTCGAAAATGCAGCCTAAAAGTTTTTCCATCCGATACAACACTGCGGACCGCCAACGGTGAAGCGTTGGAAGTCACTGGTCTAGTGTACTTACCTATAACGTTCAATGGGGCAACTAAAATGATCGATACCCTAGTTGTACCCTCGCTCAAAAGAAGAATTCTGCTGGGAATGAACTTCTGGAAAGCTTTCGAAATTCGCCCCACTGTTGGCCCGACGCAGGTCGAAGAAGTGGTGGTCGATGCTGACAACGATCTAGATGACCATGCCGTCCTAACAGACTCGGACACGTATTTATCCGAAGAACAATTAGCTAGCCTTGATAAAGTTAAATCATTATTCAAAATTGCCACAGATGGTATTTTAGATACGACGAACTGGATAAGTCATCGTATTGAACTCACGGAGGAAGCTAAGAAGCTTGCCCCAGCTCGAATCAACCCATTTCCCACATCACCAAAAAAGCAAGAGCAAATTAACGCCGAACTTGATAAAATGCTTCAATGTGGAATAATCGAAAAATCCTACAGCGATTGGGCTCTGCGCTTAGTCCCTGTGGATAAGTCCGATGGAACAGTGCGCCTTTGCCTGGATGCACGCAAACTGAACGAACGTACGATCAGGGATTCCTATCCTCTCCCACACTCCGACCGAATCTTAAGCCGACTAGGAAAAGCTAACTTTATCACCACCTTGGACCTCTCCAAGGCTTTTCTCCAAGTACCCTTGCATCCTAGATCGCGCAAATATACAGCCTTTTCCGTGTTGGGAAGGGGATTGTTCCAGTTCACCCGTATGCCTTTCGGTCTGGTGAATAGTCCAGCTACACTATCTCGCTTGATGGACCGGGTCCTGGGCAGTGGTGAACTGGAACCAAACGTGTTCGTTTACCTGGACGACATAATAGTCATCAGCGAAACGTTTGAGGAACACCTGACCATACTTCACGACGTTGCATCTAGATTAAGAGCTGCCAATCTTTCCATAAATTTAGATAAATCCCACTTCTGTGTACCGGAAGTTACCTACCTGGGGTACATCTTAGGCCGGACTGGTTTGAGCCCAAATCCAGATAGGGTAGCTGCCATAGTGAACTATGAGCGGCCCACCTCGTTGAGATCCTTGAGAAGATTCTTGGGGATGTGTAACTACTATAGGAGGTTTCTGGCCAACTATAGTGCGTACACACAACCCCTCACCGATTTGCTCAAGAATAAGCCTAAATCAGTCAATTGGAATGATAAAGCTGAAGCTTCATTCAATAAAATTAAGGAACTGTTGATTAGTGCCCCAATCCTCACGAACCCAGATTTTACACGTCCATTCACCATTCATTGCGATGCCAGTGACGCCGCAATTGCTGGTGTGCTTACGCAAACGCATGATGGGATTGGCATTGACCTACATAATGAGAAGTAGCTGGCGTACTTCATCTCGCCTATGCCGTTGGAGCATTGAGCTTCAAAAGTACGACATGACTGTCCTACACCGTCGAGGCGTAGACAACGTCGTAGCGGACGCTCTGTCCAGGTCGGTTGAAGAATTGATTGTGTCTAATGCAGATCACGGTTGGTACGCCGATATGGTGAAGAAAGTTCAGGCAGACCCTGAAAAGTTTAAAGATTTTCGGTATGAAAAAGGAGTCCTTAAGAAACTAGTTTCGTCCCAGGATGATCTGCTAGATTATCGCTTTTCTTGGAAGATATGCGTGCCTGAATCCATGCGCGACAAAATTCTGGTTGAAGAGCACGACGACAAGTTGCACCTTGGTTGTGACAAAACGTTAGCATTAGTGAAGAAAAAATATTTCTGGCCTAAAATGCTAAACGATGTGAAAGATTACATCAGAAAATGTTCACTTTGTCGACAGAACAAACCGGCCATCCAATCTCAAATACCAGAGCCGGGTCGACAAAGGTTAACAAACAAACCATTTCAAATTATAGCGCTTGATTTCATACAGTCCCTCCCACGCAGCAAAAATGGGAATGCTCATTTGCTCGTGGTCATGGACCTGTTCTCCAAGTGGTGCCTGCTCACACCTGTGAAGAAAATTTCCGCACCATTAGTTGTCAAAATCCTAGAAGAGTCCTGGTTCCGGAGATACTCGGTCCCAGAATTCATAATCACGGACAACGCGTCCACATTCCTGTCGTCGGAGTTCAAAACTCTTCTGACCAAGCACAAAATCCAACATTGGAGGAATGCGCGGCATCACAGCCAAGCAAATCCAACGGAACGTTTAAATCGTACGATAAATTCGTGCATCAGATCGTACGTAAGAGAAAATCAAAAACTTTGGGACACCAGAGTGTCCGAAATTGAATTTGTCCTCAATAGCACCCCCCACACAGCCACCGGTTTCTCCCCCTATAAAGTTCTTTTCGGACATGAAATAGTAGGGTCGGGAGAAGAGCATAGGATGGATAGGGAGACGGATGAAGTGTCCGACGAGGAGAGGGTGGAAAGGAAGGGGGCAATCAACGAAAGAATTTATTCCATCGTGGAACGAAATCTGAAGAGATCGCACGACAAAAACATTCGCACCTACAATCTTCGTTCAAAATCTACTGCTCCAGTCTACTCGGTTGGACAGCGAGTCTTCCGACGGAACTTCCGTCAGTCTTCGGCAGCGGACTCATACAACGCCAAGTTAGATGCCTTGTATATCCCCTGCACCGTTCTCGCACGAGTTGGAACTAGCTCGTACGAACTGGCCGACGAGTCGGGAAAACCAATCGGTGTGTTTTCCGTTTGTGACTTGAAGCCAGCAGCCTGAAAGAAACGATTCACATCGATCTTCAGAACTTTCGTTTTATTTGATTCATTACTCACCATTGAAAAAATATTTCTGGACTTCCATTCATAAATTCCCCCGTAGTAGGATCGTCGAGTCCTGAGAACGAGATAGAAGTACATTGAAGTCGCAGTCGACCTATGCAAACATTAGAATAGTAAACTTACCAAGCTACACATAATTCCCTCCGCCAAAAGAATCATCTCCCCATCAGCTGATACTAACATCCAAGAGTGGCATCAAAACCGGAAAAAGCTCCTTCCATCGCTGATATTTGCGCGCCCGAGATCTTTCTTTCGCTGGACGAAATTTTGACCGTGAAATAGCCAAAAACTTGCGAAAACTTCGTAAAAATACCACGGAATAGTTCACGACTCGCATGCACCGTTGTTCAATTCGCGTCGGGATGTAAATAAACAGGTTGACGGTTTGACAGTTCTCAACACCCAGTGGTGTTGGTTGAGTTACTTTGAGTTACTTTTTCTTTTTCGTGTGAGCGAAAAGGTGAAAGAATTTAGAAATAGGCCTATTTTGGTCAATTTGTTTTAATCAAAGAAAATTTGATAGTAAATCAGATAAGAATCAAAAATACGAATGAAAATTCTTTTCATTCGAAGAAGGATGATGGGGTAATGTAACCAGTTGGTACAATTTTTACTTGCTGGCTCCACCGCAAGTGGATATTCCTTTTCCCCTATAATAACACTACGCCCTTTCCAAAAGTAGGTCTCCCACTAACATCATTGCATGGGACAGGGGCTGCACTCAGTGGCTTGATGAGTGTCAGAGCTCTGCACCACTCACAACACTACTTACCTTGAGTAGCGCTTTTGGGCATTGTGAACGGCTCTCCGTGGTGAAACATAAGTTACACTCGGAGGTGTACTACTCGCTCATAGGTGGAACCCAAATCGATAATGGGGTAAACCGCCATGTTATGAGCATAACTGTCAAAAATCGTTCGTGATCTTTGGACACGAATGATTTTCGACAGAACTTCGGCTCCATCGAGGATTCTCGATTTTGATAAAAAGGCCGTCATGGCTATGCAAAAAATCTCTTTTTACCTGGAAATCTCAAAGTGGAAGTAGTGCGCGAAAAAAGTCAAGTTCTAAAGGTTGTAAGAAGTTAAAAAAGAAGTGGAAGTGTTAATAATTAAGGTTATTGTTTCTTTTGTTTAGGTGGCAATTGTTAGAAGGACAATTAGTTGTTAATACGAACAATCACCTATATAGTCAAAGTGGTTAAAAAGGTATTAGTAGAGTTAGTACGGTTAGTAGATAAAAGTTAGTAGCTTTATTAATTCTAATGTGATTAAAATGTATTATAGATTACACGTTAAAAGTTTGTGAGTGTATTAAAAAGTATAGCTGTGAGAACAAAAAGCCAAGAAAAAGGTAATTGCTACATGTCTGTAATTCAAAGTGTGATTTGTGAGAGGCTAAATAATATGACGTCATGGGGTACTAATTTTGTGGGCAGGTCCACGAAGCGGGCCTTTTTCTTTTTCTTTTGTGCGTTTCATCGGCAGGCGAGAATCCGGTTGGTCAGAGTGGACACAGTGAGGAAGAAAGTGGCCAAAAGTCAAGCGCGTCCAGGTCCGAACAGCACCGTCAACATTGCTGTGAAGGAAAAGGGTCGAACCAGCCCTGTCGACCGATATTTGAAACCAGGAAAAAGGTCGAACCAGCCCTGTCGACCGATATTTGAAGCCACCGCCATTTTCTTAGTCACCAAGCACCCTCTACCACCATCTCCGTCGCCAACCCATCATGCTACCGGTTCAGTGAAGAAAATCCGGACCCTCTACCGCTCCGATTCCAGCCCCGCATGCTTGTCGTGAGTCGGTCGCCACATTAATAGCAACCCAAGCAGTACCACCAAACCCGAATGCCACCGTACCCGCCACCAGCCCTGTCAGGATCGCGATCCCTTGTAGCCGAAACAAGCAAGTACCCCATGCATGACGTCATGAATAAATTGTAAGCATTATTATGAAAATTTGCCTCAGTAGCTATTTGTTCAAAGAGCATAGCCCTGGTGATTAATATTTCCTCTTCTGTTCGCATCTCTACTTTGTCGGGTTCAGAAAGGAACCAAATTTCTTCCACTTTCGGATTTCCATATTTCATTTGCATGAGAGTTTCTCTCGGTGTCGAACATTACAGTTTATTTCCGTTCAATCGACACGTGTGAAGCCAGTGGGCAGGAGTTCATTTCGAGTCGTTCCAGCTCATAGTGAGCGCCTCCCAACTTTGTGGGTGTTGAGGGAACAAGCCGATAAGCGACCATGAGATTTCCATTAACCCTTAGCTAGCAGGTAACACCGCTTACCAAATTTCGATCCTCAAGGTCGGCCGCCCAGTTGGCATCAGCATAGCTGACTAGCGCTTCTGCTTAGCTGTTTTATCGGAATTCGATAAGCGATTTGGTCCCGCTTAAGTACCGCACCACTCGCTTTAGAGCATTTAGAGATAGCCGACAGGATAACACAGATCCAGCCTGATACAGAGCATGATGTACATCAGGTTACCGAGCAGTTCCCGTTCACCGGCAGCAGGACCACTGCGTGATAATTAGAGACCCTACTCCATCGGAGTCCTAGTCGGATTGCACCTGTTCATTCCGAAGCGATTCAGGACCTTTTCGTTGCTCGATTCGAAACGTTCCTGTTCTAACGAAAGGTTATCGACACTACTTACCCTGGACACAGGCATCACAGAATCGATTCTGTCCCGGCTTGAAGTCCACGCTACTTGCCAACTGCTTCTGCACGAAATGGCAGAGATGCCCCAGGCGACGATGCCACAGATTGTTTCGTTCTACCTGATAAACGTTAGCAGTTGAGCCACTCAACTTTTTTCAATCTCGTACAGGTTGCCCCTCATCGGTGCGGTAGCGATGATTTCCCCATTATTCTTGAGCATCGTTTCTTCCTTGAGGAACAGCACCTCGACGCCAGCCAGCTTTTTTACCGACAGCAGATTGTCTCGAAGGTCCGACACGTAGAGCACCTTACGCATGTTCAGGGGGACACCACGATTGCTTATGCCGTCAATCACGCCTTCTTCCTTTGCGACCAGACCTGCACCGTGGTTGGCCACGTTTATCGCCACCGGGGGCGGCAGCTTTTCCACAACGTCGAAAAATGTCTTCACATTCATCAAATGGTCGCTCTCCCCGGAGTCCAATTTGAAATTGATGACGTTGCATTTCGGCGTGGTTGGCGCATCGCGGTTGGCCATGAAACTTACCTCTTCCTGCACGTGGCAGCTTGACCTTCCTTGTTTTTGCAGTCCTTTGTAACATTTGCCTTTGAATTTGCCACCACTCTTGTTCCACTGGTGACACACAAACGCCGCCGGTCGGTCCTCAATGGTTTCGCCCTGACGATCAGCACGTTTAAGCTCTTCCGTCAGCAGTCGTTGCTCGACCAAATCCATATTGAGGTCGTCTTTATTTTGATGTTATGCAGCGCCGTCACGAAGGGACTTCATCCGCCAGGAATCCGACGATGGATGGAAACGATTTTCGGCTCGATTCGGCTCATCTTCCGTCAAGGTTCACGATACACTGGCCGCATCCAGGAACATCTTCACGCGAAAACTTCAATTCTCGAATCCCGGTCCACCGGAATATTTAGGAATTCCGTGCGCAGCTTCCTTCGGGGTGCCCATAACTTCTTGTATGCCAGACGAGAAACACGCAGTTTACAACGGTATAACTATTTATCAAGATAAAGAGTTTAGAACTAACCGAGCAGGGTGAAAATTTGCAATTTATAAGCCTCCCGGTTGTTGGTTCGGTTACCATGGTTTCCTAGACTACGACGTTGACGCCGACTCGACTGACGTGCCCAGTCTAGGAACACCTCAGATTGCTACGATTCCAGAATCACATCTCCGTCATAGTCACTTATAGCGTCAAAGTTATAGTGACGGCTTCCTTCGGGAAGTGAAGTAAAGCCGTTGGTCCTGATATGAACTAGGATAAAAATCTTGTTAATAAAGATAAAAAATGGACAGAGGTACTGAATACAAATTAGAAACCAACTTAAGTGAAGTTTTATCAAGCTCCGACATTCTAGAGCATAACACATAGAGTAAGAAGTGTATCGAAAAGTAGTCGCAAACATCGAAAACAAACCCCAAAATTGCTGAGTTAAGCAAGGGAGGTACTAGCGGCTCTTTATTGCTACCCCAACGTGTCGCTGGTTCTAAAATGTAAACAACCATACATAATACCGACCAAACAATGGTGAAGACGTAATCAATATTCTCTAAAACATCTTTTTTGGGAATTTAGCAGAATATTCTGATTAAATTACCAACAGCGTACTATAGTAGCACGTAGAAAATAACTGCTCGCAAACAATTTCTTTCACACGCATTGATTACATCTAATTTTGCGAATAACGGTTTTTACTTTTCCGCGTTAAGCCTTAAAACTGGTTCTGGACTTAGGTTGGCGGCTTTTCAATTTTACTCCCAGTTGACAGCCGCCCTCCACCCTTGGAGTTAAGCCCACCAACAATTTAATGATTAGAAATAAAATACAGTGTTGTTAAAAATGATGTAGTAGTGAGGTCATGCCAATACAATAGCATTTTAAATGATAATTTTGGGTAAAATTTCTCCACTTTACCAAAGTAATTTTGACAGCTATATAGCTATGAGCGAAATATCATTTTTATTTACCGAAAAATTGAACGGCATATTTTTCCGTACGGAAAAGTAACAGTTCCATTTAATTTACACGGTAGGCGTTACCGACGTTATGAAATCAGCTCAACAGCGTACAGCTCAAGTACCTTCGGTATAGGCTGACCAGACGGTAACATGATAAAAACGGCACAAATGAGGATCAAAACGGGACAATTCGAATGTTACGATTTGGTTAAATTCGCAAATTCGTAAAAGCAAATAATACCACGAATATCACCGCGTAAATTTTGCAACCTTCAAATCTAAATTGAGAACAGTAGTTTTTCGAATCATTTCCAATGTTGCAACTTATTCAGGGTTTGAATTACTTTTCCTCAAATTTAGTATATGAAGTTTCCGCTAAGAGTCGACCTTTAAAGACAGGAACACGCAAAAATTGATCAACTTCAAATTGATGTGTTTCTATTAAAAATGCATGAAAAAAAAAACAACTGACATGCTGCATTTGAAAGTTGAGTGTGTGTAAACTGGTTGCTATGATGAGTTTTCACCTTTTGCTCTCCAGTTTACAAAATGACGAGGGGATGCGTGTCAAAATTTTACTCACGCAGCAAGATAATCTCATGTTCTCGCATGAAACTTATGTGAAAGCAGATTTCAAACAGCTCCCGGGACAGGAGTTTTAAACCAGAATAAGAAATGAAAGGTGGCCGGAACTTTCAAAACTACACCCGATTCTGTTTTTGCACGGATTTTTTTTACACGGCCGTGCAAAAAAAGTTTCCATACAAAATTTTTTGCCAAAACCTTATTTTTACATGAAACGTCGAGAAATGGTGTTACTTTTTTTACACGGTTTTTGAAATTTTGAACCGAAAACTTTTTTTGCACGGTACGCATCCCCCGTGCAAAAACAGAATCGGGTGTATCAAAATTACCGAAACAATACCTCGCCCAGCATGCCATAGGCACATGTAGTCTAAATACTGACATATTCATCACTACGGGAACCAGGCCCGGTCGTTCGGATTTAGTGAACCAAAATAATAATCTAAACGATAGCCCAAAATAGCCGACAGCGAAATTGAAAAATCCTATTCTTTCCTTTGTCTCCAATCATGGGCATCAAAAGTTCTAATTTTTCTTTTATAATCTTCCTAAGATTAGTACTCTCTTAAGTTTCATTGGAATCATTTTTCTTCTAGATAATTCCACTCAGTCTTTCAAAAAGTACACTGATACTAGATTTTTTTAAATATTGCATTAAAACAGCGTTTTAAAAACTCCAATTGTAAAAAATGTTACGAGTTTGAATAATAGAAATATAAGTAGTAGAACGCTAGTGGCGCTGTTATCACAAAACAGAATTATTTTATTATTTCATAATATTGAAGCTTTTGATTGCATGTTTGAGGCCATGTTGTAGAGTATGTTTTATTTTGGTTGAAAAAAATTGACATTTATAGACCCGGTACTCAAGCTGTCAGACCGTGGCAAACTAGGTGTTGGTCACACGAACAGTAGCGACATTAGCATTCTAAGGCTAATGCTGTTACTGTTTGAATATAATGGAATTAAGAATGAAAGTCAAACATCAAAGTATTCATAACGATGATGATTATCGAAAATCAGTCTATGACTTTGATGTTTTATTGTTTGAATTCATGATAGAAAAGTTCATCTTAGGAACTCCATATTTAATATGCTTATTTGAGTGATATTGAAGTAGGATCTCGAATCTGCTAAGCGATAATATTAAAAAGCTGCTCAAGCTGCAATTTATGCATAAATACGGTGTATATAAAACCAGCATTACGTACAACTACAACTAATGTTAATTTCAAGTAGAAAAGGGTCCCACAAATGTCAAGTTAATGTTATAAGTTACAACTTCAAAATGGCCTTTCCATACTTTAACACTTTTAATCAGATTTAATTGCGGTTATACAGTAATGCTAGCTTTATATACACCGTATTTATGCATAAATTGCGGCTTGAACAGTACGGTTACTTGGGTATAACAGGATTTTACTAAAATAAACTCAAACTAAAAAAAGGTTTAAATTTCGATGCTTAATATTCGATTATGCATTATCAAAATGTCGTTCAAAATATATTGATTTTGAATATCGAACTTGAAGCTAATGACAAAATAGATGGGTAAGTCATAAGACTTTCAAAAGTATTTCGGAACCATGCAACGTCTATTCTTTCTTTTCAAAATTACTGGACAAATTGAACATTTTCAATAAAACGACGGGACAGTCCGTCAAGGTCGTGAAAACGGTACTGTCCCGTTAAATACGGGATTTATGGTCAGCCTACTTCGGTAGCGGAATCGTACATTGAACGATTCTTGTCCTGTCCTTTTGCACTGTACTTATGATAAGCGTACCAGCCATAAAGCAGTACCAAGAATACTGAAAATTTCCTAACATTCTACTTTTATCCTAGCAAGCTACGGGGGATTGGATGTTCCATTTGTTTTTGTAATTTGAACCGCCCTAGCCGAGCATCTGGGTGGGTATACCACTCTCCGTTCCCTAGTTACCAATCCAGACTGGCGGCGGCCGTTCCCTTGGTGCATGGCAGGAAATGACCTTCCTGAAAACTCGACCGAAAATAACAAATTGGCAGCGTGCTTACCGGTGTACCTTCGCGATCCCACACTTCCGTTGGCGCTGAGGCTACCCGGAGTTCCGAGTGGGAGTGGCATAAAGCATTCAGGGAAGAATTAAGACTTCATCTAAATTTCATTTGACTTTGAATTATTTTGGGATGATTTGTTTCTCGATGCTGCTCCGGTATGATGGTTTTCTGAGTGTGCTTGATACGAAGGAAGTAAGAAAAATGAACAAAAGTTTTCTTGTTACGGCAGCGAAGGGGGAGAAGGTAGGAAAATACGTTGAAATATTTGCATCCCCTGGCTAACCCGACAGATACCTACCTACATAAAGATAGATGAATAAATTATGGCCGTGTTTGGTAGGACAGCTTCTCGAAATTGGTATCATATTTTGCGAGGAGTTGGGGAATGTATCATCTTTTAGTTGATTATGGGCTATTAAAATGAGTATCATCGAGCTCCGGAAAGTTAATAATTGAAAGGCTCTTGTTATCAATGATGGGTAATTTAAAGTCCAATTAAGGTGAATGAGTTTCAATTTCAGGGACGATTTTGGTATTTTTAAAATTTTCCTCCTTTTCTTCGTAGATTTTTTACTCGTTTAACGATTGTTTAACCGTACTCAAATGACTATAGCTACTGTAGTCGCAGTCGAGTGTTATATAATACGGGTATTCATATTAATTATCTTGGCATTACGTTCGCACTGGAGATATTAGTTGCCATAACCCACGTAAACATCTCAGCTCTGAAGGCTATTCTACCCAAGTAACCACTAGCCCGCTAATTTGCCTTTTTGGCCTTATAGGGCTATTAAACGGCTAATATAGGGCCTGTCAGTTGTATTATAGCACTATATTGGCACGCAGGGCGAATTAAAGTGCTATTTGGTTTCTTGGGTACTGGTCTTGCTTTTCTAGACATAGAAAAAGCATTCGACAGTGTTTGGCTCTTTAATTTTCCAACATACATTGTTAGAATAATCTGTCAAATCGTACACTTCAGGATGATAATTATAGGAACTCCAAGTTTGAAACACTTCCTGTAAGAGCTTGTATTCCTCAAAGTAGCATTATGGGTCCGATATTATACAATATTTTCCCTGAGTTACCTCAGGGATGTCAAAAATCTTTGTTTGCGGATGACACAGGCCTCTGCGCCAAAGCAAAAACCTGCGTGTCATTTGTAGTGGATTGCAAAAAAAAATAGATATATTTACTTCATAATTGCAAAAATGGAAAATTTCTCCTAATGCTTCCAAAACTCAACTAATAAGATACCCACATAAACCAAAAGCTCTTTATTTGAAGTCTTCAAGTTGACATGTTGTCACGATTAAAAAGGTTCCAATAAATTGGTCAGATGAAGTAAAGTATCTAGTATAAAGTATAAACCAAGCGGTTCCCCTAGCCATGTCCCAAAACATCATCGGTCTCTTATGATAAAAACCCCAACGAATAAAATGCGAATCTAAAAACATGTAAGCACCAGACAAAAAATATCTGCCATTTCGAAAGTGAGAAATAATAGATTTCGGGGCTTCGGGCGACCGACTGGGATGATGGATTTTGATTATTGCTACTAGGTGCCTGTGCCAGCCTGCCATGGCCCCAGATCGGAAGGAACAGATTGCTGTAGAGCTGAGATTTATGCGACATTATTCATCACTTGAGGATTATTCGGCCGGGATTTGGCTGCCAGCGGGATATGTGGTGAAAGTATGTGAGATTTCTACCATTAAGGTTCTCCCGTCTACGATGGCGACATCTGAACCATGCCCTGCTGAGCCGGAACGATTAATAGGTTCTCGGTTGAGATGTAATACATCCTGGAATCATTTTGTGCTGATTTTGGCACCATTCAGCTATTTGATTGCTACACTAACTGGATGCTGACTTATGACTGACGGAATGGTTTTGTGGCTAGTGATGGAACATATATGATGATGTGCCTTTTTTAAATGTCAGTCAGATTTTCCAACTAATAGGTATGAATCTGAATCGTCACTATCAGTTACTGACATTTTTTTTTTGTAGTAGTCGGAAGAAGCTTTGAGCTGCAAAGATTGTTTTGTGCTACATTAATTTTTATCTAGGTGCATTTTTTTTAAATTTATCATATCTGTAACTTTTGTATCAATAGTTTTCCGATAAGTTTTTCAATACTTTTCAAACATAGTTTGTAGTATGTCACAGAAAAATGAAACGAAAAATCGGTTGTAAAACGATGAAGCTATGGCTGTCTGAAGTTAAACATTTTGAATGAGAATACGTTATTGGTGCATCTTGTATGTCCGGTACTATATGAATTCAGAACGCAACTGGAAAGCGCTATACGCAACAAGGTGCAGTAGGGGGATTAGGGGCATAATGAACATACGGGGTGAAATGGACACCACCTCGATATCTGAGAATATGCATACTTCATCAAAAGTTCATACACTGCATGAAGTCTGCATTGCATTTGAAATGTTTGACATTAAAAAAGTTTATTTTTTGCTTCAATTGTCCTTCAAAATTCAACTTAAAGTTTTTCTCAGTTTCAAATTGGCGCATAAGCAAGGCCGTGAAAAAATCTAATTTTTGAGCAAAGTAACGCACTCAGGAAGGTTTTTTTAGCTATTATGATTGAGGGAGAGCCCTTTTACATATCGAAACGATTGACAGTCATTACATAAATTGGAATCACTGAATTTCATGCAAGTGTTCATTTCGCCCCGACAACTTTTTACCAGTCTTATTTTCGACTCAATTTTCTATCTCGCTTTTCTGACATATGATATTATTTTTATTATCATGAATGAATGTAACACGTCGTACTAACATCAAACTTGAAAACTAGCCGGGGGTAAATTAAAAACATTGCCATTTTAGGGTCTTTAAACGAACATTTGCTTAACGTGTCCATTATGCCCCTAATTCCCCTACCTACTCGATTTTTACAGCCCTGTCGTAAGTTTCTATTAATTTACGCACTGAGATGATCTGAAGGTGGGAGTAGCATTTCAATGAACACCTGAATAGTGCTGAGGATACGGCTCTACCCCATTTGACATAAAGCCGTTTGGCATAAAGCCATTTGGCATAATGCCGTTTGCCATAATGCCATTTGGCACAACGGTCATTTGGCATAACAATTCCTGATGAAAAATTGTCCCTAGTAACTTCGCAAATAGCCCAAAAGAGCACAGTGGGTCGTTTTGCCTCAAGGGTGCATATTACCCCAGATTCCCTTACACTAAGTTTTTTTTTACGTCGGCCGACGTACCGTGTAAAAAGAATCGCGTAATTTCAAAAAACGACTTAAAAAGTTTTCATGTTTTTATATGTTTCATGTCCATACGAATCATAATGTAGAACATTGTTTTGTATGAAAATAAAATTCTGAATCAGATATTTAAGTCGTTTTTTTCGACTTTATTTCATCTGAAGCCCATAATTGCGACGTATTCCCATCCCTTATTCATTTGGATCGTAGTGCAATTCTTACCAGTTCCGATCAATCACGGAGTAGCAACCATTGACATGTGCAGTCAGTCTATGCTATGCTATGCTATGCTGAAGCCCATAATTGCGACGTATTCTACATTATCCATGCCTAAAAGTAGTCAAAAAAATGATTTTTGGGTGAATTAAGGCCAATGTCCGGGACTCGAAGCGTCTGGACAATTCGAATTAACATACTATCAAGAAAATCCGATGTATATCAACTCGATCTTGACGTGTATATAATTTGTGTACTATCCCTAACAGCGTAACGTTAGGGATAGTACACAAATTATGTCATGCTAAATTTCAACTTTTTCGGTGCCCCACCCCTCGCTTTCCCAAGTAACAATGAAAGCTTTCCCAAGTAACAGCAAGAGTATTTGCTGAATATTGGCTGATTAGTAATGTACAAGGCTGAACAGTTTGACAGCTGATCACTAATATAAAGAAGAGCTTATTAAGCGCTCTTATTCAGCAGTACACTCAAAGCTGAATATAAAGTTTTTTTCATCTACAGTTTTTCCACTTTTGTTCAGCCAACCTGAATGAAATGGAATTAAGGTTATTTAAAAATATAATCGAATCAACATCAACATTATTGTACCGCCGTAGGTCTACAATATACACACGAAAGTATGGGTCGTACACGAAATTCCTAAGGCTGAATAAAATCTCCAGAATTAGATGTTTAAAAGCTGAATAAAAGTGTGTGGAGACTATGAACATCCTTTGTTCAAACAAAGGCTGATTTAAATTATTTAGTTGTTATAGTTTAGTTGCTCAATTTGATAGCAACATCAAATTGTTACTTGGGGATGTTTGAAGACAAAACACATTTTTATTTTTTTCATGAAATTTAAATGTTTTCTACCATCCAATATCCACGTTTCATAACCAAACAATGTGATCTCTAATAAAAATATATCAAAATAGTTCTTATTTTATTAAGTGAAAAAACTTTTGTATTCGATAAACTTTCCGTTGATTAAAGAGATCTCGCTCAATGGTGTCAAATTTTATATTCCTCATATTACTCCTTCATGAAGCGATACTAATAAGTACTCACAGCTACAAGTGAGACTTGGAAGACGCCGGTCGAAACTCGGAAGGGATTCAATTTTATTATCCAGAGTCGAAATGAACATTGGATTTATCGTGTCAAAAGTTGAGAAAAAAAATTGTGGAAATGTATTCTTCAAATTATGCCAAATGGGGTAGAACCATCTCTGATTTGTCTTTAAAATATGTAGTTTTTAGCTTTATGGTTTCGCATTCATAAATTTATTCCAAACATCATTGTTAGAGTAAGATGGATCAAAATTTCTACCTTATTGGAATAAGCTTAAGCACTCTAACGCGTATTTTCCAAGTCAGGCAAAATAGAGTTAATAAATCCCACAACCTTCAACCTATTTCTATTCAAATTTCATTAGGTTGTAAATAACCCCTGTTTAGAAATTTGGATCTGCGCATGTATAATGTACTACAACTGCAGAGCAGATGCTCCGAGGCTTCGCGTTCCATGTTACAGAAACGACAGATATCATTCTGAACCTGACCAATATTCTTTTAATGATATCTACTCGGACAGTGTCCAGTACATAGCCAGAACTTTCATGTTAAGTTCTTTAAGTTTTTTCGTGATAGTTACATTTGGAACTAAAAATCTTTTAGATTGATTATAACTTGTGGGGCCCATCCATTAGGTCATCACCTTTTGTAGTTACCAGTTTTTTAGATCCATATTTAGTGCACAGTATAATATGCAACAGTATGGTTCCTGTCGTCGTCTTCCCTCTCCACGTTCTCCATTTCTCTCTTCGGCTGCTGCTCGGGTAGTGTCTGCTGCGGGTAGTCGGTCCTGCGGCTGCTGCTAGCGGAAGGCGATGTGTCCAGGCTTGGGAACTGTGACCACTATTCACCACAGTTCATCCACAGACAAACAGACGTAACACTTAGAACAAATCGCGATCAAAATCATAGTCGCGAGAACATGTTCGCCCAATGCTAAAATCACTATGTTTGGCCAATCGGCCAGCAGGTGGCGATAGTGTGTGAACGTCAAACACGAACAAAAACGATGCGAGCGCTGCGGGTGGTGGATTGACCACCTACCATATATTTGAATTGACCGTTAAAAAGTTGGTCGATGGACATCGATGAGAGTGTGACGTCTGTTTGTCTGTGGTTCATCGATTCTGCCAGTCAACCAAAACACAAAGCAGCAGCAGCATCAATACCATCAGTCGTTGCGCTGACAACAGTTCACACAATGCTTGACTGTTTTTGTCTTTCCACTATGATCGTTTTAGGGCAGCCATCTCGAGGTGAATGATTGGAAAAAAATGTTAAATAATGGATCATTGAATGTAGTTTTTGTTAGTGCTCACCGCATCAAAACAAAGGCGCCACGGTATATGGGATTTAACATTGTGACAGCATAGCTGTTCTGTCAAACACACAATGCTACGGTGGCGCTATCTATGCTTTCCATAGCGGCCGTTTTGGTTATTTTAATGATCCATTCAAGCGCTAATATTTCGCTTGTGTTTTCAACTAATAGAAATCTATTAGCACTAATAGCAAGAGCACAATCATTTCGTTCTGATACATATAAACAAGTTCAATTTCATGCTGCTTTTATCGTGCAAAAATGCAAAACCCCGAACACCGGAAAAATCGTGTCACCACTGTGCTCGAGTCATTTCGCATTCGGGTTTGAAAAAACGTTGGGAAGAAGAAGATTACAGTTTTGAGGAGCCGTGACATTTTTTTGTTTTGAATGGTCATGGTTTGCTTTTTGGATGTTGATGGTCGTGTAGAAAAATATGAATGTCGAGGTGGTAAATGTTTACTACAGTACATTTCCCATCCCTGGATGCGTCACTCGAGAAATCCGTTTCAAGAAAGAGCCTCAAAGTTCGCTCTTATTTATATTCGCGTGGAATCCGTTTTCGCTTCCTATTGGATGCTGAGTTCGACAAATGGCAGACATTTCGAATAACAAGCATGCTATTGGACAAAGAATTTAACGAATGACACACAAGCAAACATGTGGGAATTTTCACAATGTTGTCGGAGAAAGATGATGCAATCAACTTAAGGCTAAGTAGCCCGTCATTCGATTTTGCAACAATGATCACTTTTCAGCTTGCATTTAAAAGTGATAATACTCAGTCTTGATAGCTTATATTGACTTGAAAAAGTATCACTGCACGCGCTAACATGCTTAAAGTATGCTGATACTTTTTCAGCTGTGTCAGTGCAAAACCAACTGATTTTCTTTGATTCGAAATCGTATGATGAATTATCAACAATCATTAACGACGCGTACAAATTTCAATGACGGCCTACTTCGCCTTAAGAAGAGATTTTCGCTTACTGTATCGGCAATTTCTTTCATTCTGAAATATTTTCAGCGTCGCGTTTTTTTTAATGAAGGTGTGTAATTAGTGTCAAATATTATTTATATTTATTCCTCTCTTTCTACAGTTCCGAGTCAATAAACAGTGTATTTGAACCTTGTTTAGCAAGCTCGTCTGCATTTTCATTTCCTTCAATGCCATTATGATTTGGAACCCAATACAAACATACTGAGTTTTCTTCGAACACCTTTCGCAATGAGAGAATGCATTGCTAGACAAACCTTGATGAGCATTTACACACTCAATCTGTTCGGTAAAAATAACTGGGTTTTGGTACTACCCAAAAAGTCAGTAAACTAAAAAAAAAATGTCAGAAATCGAAAAACAGAGATTTTTTACTGAAATTTTGCAGAGAGCTTTCTTTTTATATCATATATCGATAAAAAATAAAACATGGTGAAATTTGCTTTTCAATTACGCGTGGTGACAGTTTTCATTTTACTGACTTTTTCGGTAGTTCCAAAACCCAGTAAAATTTTACCGAATCCAGTAATTTAATCTAAGTGTGTAGAAGCGCGAAACGTCTTCAATGCAGCTTGACTATCAGAAAAAACTTTAGATAATTGCATTTCTCCATTTTATTTTAACATACATATGAGCACACTTCAGTATAGCAAAAATCTCCGCTTGGAATACCGTTGGATAATTTTCCATCGCCCCTGAAATGTGTGTTGCTCCAGTTTGCGTCGTAATTTTTGAACCATCTGTGTTATGGAGCCTTATCGAATATTGGGACCTCCGACATCTCGATCGGTACGCGTTGGGTCGCATACATTATAAGGGATATCATAGTTGTCCACAGTTTTCATCCAGTCTTCATGCATAGTCATCAGTGGCCCATAATGGATAGATTGAAAAATATTCAGGGGCCCCTGATTCAAACATATTTTATCTGTTAAGCCTTAGACAACTCTTCTCTGCTTCTAGTTGTACAAATTCATACAACAGTAGCAGATGAAGAATAGCATCTAATGCTTTTGACGGAGTGCTTCGCATCGATCTAGTGGAGCGAACAACGAAATCAGGTTCGTGTTGTAACCGCAGAGACAATATCATCGTTTGGGCGATTTCAACTTAAGCGCAATTTCGTGGCAGCAGAACTCCAATGGGTCTGTTTTCCCGACAACCTCTCGGTCGTCCATTGGCTCTGCATCTTGGGCCCAGCTTGATTCATACAGCACTACTGGACTTAAGCAGAAAGTCGGAGTCGTAAACGAAACTAACCGCATGCTTGACCTGTGCTTTGTTAGCGAGGAACTTCAAAACGACTGCAAAGTCATGCAAGCTCCATCACCGCTCGTCAAAACCTGCTAACACCATCCAGCGTTACTAATGGAAATTGCAGTCAATCCGCAGTTATGTTTCCGCAACACTCTGGACGACGTTCGATACGATTTCGGCAAAGCTGACTTCAATGGCATGAACAACTTTCTCACAAGCTTGAACTGGGATGACATTCTCCATAATAGCGATGCCAATCTCGCTGCTTCGACGTTGTCCGGTATCTTGTTGTATGCCATCGGCCAATTTGTTCCCATCAAGCCTAGTTTCAAGCCTGCAAAACCGATATGGTCTAATTCTGAACTTAAGCAACTAACAAAACAGGCAGCTTCTCGGCGTCACAGCAAATATCATACGGACTCTACAAGAGAAACGTACGTTCAAGCTAACGCCGAATATTAACGGCTCAACGATCATCTGTACAATGCCCATCAGGACAATCCGCTAAGACGACTCAAGCATAATCCCAAAAGTTTCTGGAATTATGTCAATGAAAAACGGAAGGAATCCGGTTTGCCATCAACGATGTCCAACGGATTTTTTTAAGCAAATTCTACCGTGGGTATTGCCGAATTGTTCCGTACTCAATTTAGTAGCGTTTTTACAGACGAACTAGTTGACCCACGTGTAGTAGACGAAACAACCAGGATTGTATCTCAACTTCCGACTTCCGTTCAGCGGTTCTTCGTAACCCGAAGTGGGCCGGATGGGATCCCATCGCTTGTTCTAAAACGCTGCGTGGATTCTTGCCTTCTTGCCTTTAGCATCGATATTTAACTTATCGCTATCTACTGGTATTTTCCGAACTTTCAAATTATCGTGGCATAGCTGCACTTAGCGCCCACTCGAAACTTTTTGAGTTAATCGTATTGCGCGAGCTGGTTCACAGTTACGCGCATTATATTTCGCCACAACAGCATGGATTCATGGCCAAACGATCGACTACAACTTATTTGGCGTCATTCACCTCGTTCGTAATTCGGCAAATATAAGATGGCCAACAGGTTGACGCTATATATACTGACCTTTCCGCTGCGTTTGACAAAACGAACCATCAAATCGCACTGGAAAAATTTAACGAGCTTGGAATGGATACCCAAATCCTTAGTTGGCTCCATTCTTATCTGGTCGATCGAAGCATGTCCGTCAAAATTGGAGACCATGTATCGCTACCATTTTCTGTTAGTTCCGGCGCAGGCTTGGGAACTGTGACCACTATTCACCACAGCTCATCGATTCTGCCAGTCAACCTAAACACAAAACAGCAGCAGCCATTCTGGATTATTCCTCCGTTGTCTGGTCGCCTTACTATCAGAACGAAATTCAACGGATCGAGACTTTCCAGCACAAATTCATCCGCTTTGCGTTGCGTCATCTCAGATGGAATAATCCGCTCAACCTACCCTACAGGAACTACAGGAGCTGTTGCAAGCTGATAAATTTGGATTTACTGGAAGATAGACGCAACGTTACAAAGTGCTGCTTTATTGGAGACCTCCTGCAAGGCAACATTGATTGTCCAATGCTGCTTAGTCTGGTGAATATCAACATACCCAGCCGCAACCTAAGCTCGCACTCGTTTTTGACCATTTCTCCAGCCAGGACGAACTAAGGATTGCATGAACCTATGCGTAGCATGTGCCGTATTTTCAATCAATGTGTATAATAAGTGTAACTTCCGTAGAATTTTGTGTTAAATTTTATTTTTCATGTTAGTCATTTTATTATTTTATTTTAAATGTCGTGCTACACTAGTCACTGGGGTAAATATTTTACCTGTTGGCATAAATAAATAAAATATAAAATAAAAGTGGGTAAATATTTTGTTCAGCAAAATTTATTGTTTCACTGATTTGCTGCCCATTATTATCCTTAAATGGTTATCCACAAAAATTCTAATTTTAGCCATCAGATTTGGAGTAGAACTAGATTAGCAGACGCCCATTCGCGAGATAGTGTTTCATACTCCTGCTCCCAGATCGATTCTCTCCGAACATTACTAAAGGACCTATCTAACATTGAGAGGCTCTCTTTGTTTACTTTCTCTTTCATTAATAACTGAGTCACATTAACCTCTTCTGTTGCGTTTTTTGTATGAAACGCTAGTCAAGGGAATTGACTTTCGATCTATAGTGAAAAACTTCCCAAAATCATTAGTATTCCACTCATTTGTACATAGGTCCTTTAGTAATGTTCCGCGAGAATTTAGCAATTGTGTAACGCAACATGGTCTAATCGCTTATCAAAGTGAATCCTGTGACCTAACGATCCTCCTCATTAACAAACGCCCTCCCAGTAATCTTTGTGGGAATAAAGAGGTAAACACGGTCTTCAAAAAGCAAAAGTTATACACTAACATTTTTTCCAAATTCAACTCAAATTCTCATAACGCACGAATAAAATATTTCAATCGTGAGTTGTCAATATCGCAATATTCAGAAGTCAAATAATTATGGATGAGTTGGCTCATCTGTTTGACTCGTTTGAACTGTTAAATTCACACAGTTTACCCACACAAAGCAATGATAGCAATCCTTTCTAAACTAAACAGCAACATTCGGTTTTCATAAGTTTTCGACAGGCTTTACTGCCTATAACTGCATATTTGTAACATTCTACAAAAGTAGGCATTGAGTAAATGGAACACCAAGTGTGCATTTTATGGCAGTATGGGAAGAAACAAAAATTTCTAAAAATTACCAGGAACTCAAAAGTGCTTGTTTGAGGCTGAGAATTTGTACAGCTCATATTGTATATTGGGTGAATAGTCAGAAAATAATTCTGATAGAAATTTCTTTGCTACTACATTACGAGGCTCATACATAATCTCACGTACCACGTCCACCTATAAGCTTTTTGCCCTTATACCTACATGAACCGCGAGCCCACATCCCCATTCGGAATGTTTAACAGCACCCCACAGCAGCGGCCTATGCTCAAGGTTCCAGGTGGAAACCTTTTACCCCGAAAACGGTTCAACGATCATATATTTATTATGCTTCCAATGATTCGTAAATGATGTTTTCAAACCATAAGCCTCGCTTGAAGCCGTAAGTCGTCACCATTATCGTGGCCTACGCCAAAGCCAAGCCAAGAATAACAGAGCGGCAGCACGAGCAACCGGATTTTATGGAGCATAAAAATTCGAAATTTGTCGTAAACATTGAGCACACGGGAGGAGTTTTTCTTTTTACCGCGAGTAATTTGTTTCTTCACAGCAGTGCCACCTTCTCTGCAGCGACCACCAGAGCCAGTATTGTATGGTGGGTGCGTTTTGGGCAGTTGTTCTTTTTTGCGTCTAACTTCCCCAGCATACGAACAACGAAAGAACCAATTATCGTGAGTCTCCATTAAATATGGAAGCCGAGAATGGAATTTTCATCTGTTATTTCGGTTGTTCTGTTCGGTACGGGACGGGTGGCCCATCGCATTGGTAAGTTCCAGTGAAATTTGTGCACTGGGTTTCGTATGCTGCAGCTTTCGCAGTTCGCAGCAGAAATGGTTTCGTTTGAAAGTGTGAAAACATAGTGGTTTCCCCAGAGTGTTGTATTTTAGTGACAGAATCCTTTCTTTACCGTTGTATCATTTCAAAATGTCATCCGAAGTAAAAAATTTTCAGCGCTGAGAGCACAAGAGAGACAGTTTTTAGTCGAATACTTTTAGTTTTTTCGACAGGTGGTGAGCATTTCAGTTCTAATTGAATGAATCACATTGAAAAATATGTGATTTTTATAAATAAATACAGATATATTCTACATGGTTCACTTACCCCTAATTTTCAATGGGGTGGGGTAAGTGGATCAAGTATTATTATTATTTATTGGCAGACTGCTTACGATAATTTTAAAAAGTTTTAGTATCCGCAAATGTTGTTTTCTCTTAACTTTATTTATTCCCAGCTTAAATTTGTCAAATTGTCCAAAAAATTTGAATTAATCCACCTAAAAGTTGTTTTAACCTTTCTGGTATATAAAAATAATAATTTTAAAATGTACACGAAGCTTTCTGTGGTTTATCTAAGCTGAGTTGTAGAAGAGCAAAATATACAAATTTTACAATTGAAAGCATATAATCGTACCTTATTTGACCATATAAATTGTTCTAGACAGATGATACAAATTTATTCATAAATAGAATAAAAAGATGTCAGTTTGTTATTCAAAAGTAAATGTAACTAATATTTTTAAACTACAAGTGATTTCATAAAACATCGTTAGGAATAATCCTACAATACTTCTATATAACTTATGTGAAGATGAGTTTTCTTCAAATTATTTTAGCTACAATATATTTTTGGTTCGAATTAGTGGGAATCTATGTATAATATATGTATATACATATAACTTGACTAAATAAAGGTACTTTCTAATTTCAAAGTATTAAAATGTAACACTACTAGCACTAATTACAAGATCAATAGTAATACCATTCGTACTATACATAATTACACCACATTTGTTTTGAGAACAAAAGTTTGTTATTGGTGATCCACTTACCCCACCATGGTGGGGCAAGTGGATCGGCGCAAATTTTCAAGTCCCTCGTACTGAATACATAACAATCAGAAAAATCGAAATAAATGACGATTTGAAGAATATTAGTCCCTCATTTGTTATCCACAGAAAAAAGTTTGAATTGCATTATTCACGTTAGCTGTACATAACAATGAAGTTGACTTTTGATTTTTCTGTATCCACTTACCCCACGGTACCTTATCTATTATAAGGATCAATATTAGTGTATAATAAACACATATTTGTAATATGTACACCTCATCGTAAAACTTGAGTTGTTTGAAAACCGATCAAAATTGACGCATCCCTTTAACTTTGAACATAAATAATAATGATTTAATACAAATGGTCGGCGTTAAGTCAGAGTGGACCAAGTGACATTTTTCATATTTTGAGAAAAATGGGTTTAAAGTCTAACGCTCTGTAATTTTTGAACTCGTTTAAAATTTGGGTCAATATTTCTACACTGTTTGTATTAGTTTCAAACAATATAATGTGAAGTGGTAATCATGAAAAATCATAATCCAAACCTCTGATAAAACGATTTTCTGATGGGCTATGTGTACTTGGTCCACTCTGACTGAACAATTTCTAGAAAAATAACAATCATTCAATGCTTGCATGGGCAAACTGGGTGCATATCCCAAAGAAGAACAGATTATCAAGACCCTTCGACACCAGTATCGTTGCACAGTATCAGTTCAATAATCCATATCGCCAATACCGAAATCAGTGGCATTACGATAGCTTAAAAATTAAGGTTTTGCAGGGTCAGAGTATTGAAGGCCAGAAATATTCAAATATGTATTCAGTCAGAGTGGACCAAGTGAAAATCTTGAGTACCGACCAAAATGTACTGGTCCAATAAGCGGGTTCTAGCACATACACCATAGAACTACCATAAACTTCTATCGGACTCTGAAATTGACTAAAAAAATGCAATAATCAATCACTTTATTGCTTCTCAAAACTTGGTCCACTCTGTCTGCACATAAATTGTTGCAATTTCTGACCACCCATCAAAATATGGTAAATGGTCAAAAATCAAAATCAAATGCATCGAATTGAGTAATGTTTATAAATTTCTGTTTATGGACAAGTAGAAGAATCATTCGATGTCGAGAAATCTGACAAATCTCTTGAAATGTTTTTCATTTCATCGCATTCCTCAGCGCGCTGATCATTTTCGCTGATATGGTAATAAGCACTGGTCCACTCTGACTGTACACTTTTATCGATTTTTATTGATCATCCAAAGTAAATTTGTTACATATCTCTCGCAATTTACAGCATTCTAAAAATCTGATCAAAGTGAAACGGAGGTAAGGTAATTTCGCATCTACTGAGGGAATAATCCAATTTTCCCAAGTTTTGAACTTGGTCCCCTCTGACTTAACGCCGACCAAATATAAACACAATTTTATGATATTAATGTATTTTGCGCCATATTTGAACGAAATGTGAACAAACTACAGTTTGAATCGGACAGTAGGTCTCCATCTTCGAACAGATTGATTAGTTCGTAATATCTTTATAATTTCTGCAGCTTTGAAACACAGCTCAAATTCATATTCAAATTCAAATCATTTTTCATGGTTTTTTTCGATCATGGTTCCAATTTTGCAGTCTCAACTGGGACAGATCCCGCTTTTCAGCTTAGTATTCTTGTGAACACTTCCAGAATTTTTAACGTAGAGCTTCCTTTACCAATTGACCATTTTTGCATCAGTATATCGTGTGCAGGTAAACCAATTTTAAATTTAAATTAATGTAACTAATGTTTTCTTTAATATTTTATATATCTGTTGATTTAATATTTTTACAGGTTAAATTAAATGTTTTTTATTGCTTATTAGTAAACAACAAAATTCAATTGATAGTTTTTTTTTGCAGGGATGATAATTTCCTTAGAGATGACCACGTTTTTTTAAAGACTATACTAGAAGTTCCTCCAGATATTTTTTCACTAATCCTTCAACCAAATTCTTCAGTTGTTACTCTAGGAGATCTTACAAAGATTTTTTGAAGATTTTAAAACATTAATCTTGGACAAACTGAGGGAATCGATGAAGGATCCAAAAAAATCTTGTGGACTTGGGACTTCCTTGAAAAATACCTAAAACCTGCTTTGAAGATATTTCCGATGATATCCCTAAGGTAATTTCTATGGTTATCCTTGCAAAAATCCAGGTTATATTCTTAAGATATCCGAAACAAAATTCGTGTGGGAATTTCTTTGGAAAATTCTCGGAGGAATTCCACGGGAAATTATCACTTAATGAACTTATAGAGAAATCTTCGAAATAATCTCTGAATCTTTAAATTCATTGAGAAAATCATGGAAAATACAAACTGTAATAGAACACTGCCGTAATGCCACGAGGAATTACAAAAAAAGAAAAATGTCTGACCTGATTCTATGGTGAAAAATCGAACTCTTATCTGCTTTGTTTTTTTCTTTTCGGTCCATTTTCGTTTTTTTTTGGTTGCTGTCTAGACTCTTTTTGGTCTCTTTCTCCAAGCTAGAGGTCTCTAAAGTTTCTATATGCAAAGCACTTAAACACTACTAGCCCTGAAGTGTGATCGATAGAGTCATTTTCAAAATTAAAATTTAAATAATCAAGTCCTATTACTTGATCTGCAGATACAGTGGAATTCCGTTTTTGGTATGTTCCATTTTTGGCATGCTTCGTTATTGGCACCCCCAGATTTTGGCAACAAAATGGATCCGTTTTTGGCAACATTTTTGAATACCACTAAAATATGTAAATTTTTGTAAGTATCTTTTGCTTAAGTTATTTAAACAGCAGGTCAACTACACACCGACGACGTTCCTGAGCTCCATCGTTGGCGATATTCCCAAATCCCACCATCTACTACGGGCACACGTACGTGCTCATTATGGTTCCGGGTCATTTGGCCGAACGCCGTTTGGCCGAATGCCGTTTGGCCGAACGCCATTTGGCCGAAAGAGTCATTTGGCTGAATGCCATTTTTTAAAACTATCATGGAAGAAAATGTTTATGATATACCCCACCACATTACTGGTGTATTTGACAGATCTCATTTTCATCCATTTGGTTTCAACTACAGACAAGGTAAAATCCAGCGCATTTCTGGTCCGCTGAAAATTGCCGATGCGAGCGCTTAAATTTACCCCCTAAAATGGTAAAAAAGATTGGAGATTTTTAAAGGCTCTGAAATTTGGATAGTATTAGTGGTAATCTGGAAATAATACACTTTTAAAAATTTTCATAGGAGACTTGTTGAGACCTGTTGCTTAAATTCCTATCGATTTTCTATCGTGACTTTTCCAACTGTAACGAAAGCTCTCTCAACGAAGATTAAGACTAGATTCGAATGCAATTTATATACAGTGGGATTCCGTTTTTGGCAACTGAAAATTCGACTTTGTTGCCAAAAACGGAATCCCACTGTGATTGTCCGACATTTCCCCGAAAACCATTTCCCCGAATGATTTCTTCCCGAAGGATTTTCTCCCGAAAACCATTTTCCCGAATGAACTGTTTCCCCGAATGTACCGTTTCCCCGAAAGCTTTTTCCAAAGACTTGTTTATTTATTTAAAAAAATATCGGAGAGGGTAGCATCCACAAATTACGTAACGCTCTTGGAGGAGGGAGGAGTAGGCTCGAACGTTACGGCTCACACAAAAAATGTTTTTTTATACAAAAAGCGTTACGGATTTAGGCGTTACTTAATAAATGAACACTGCTAAGACTATATTCAGCTAGCTTTATAATCGCTTCAAACGAATGATTCTCTTATGAATGATTTGAAACGAAAAACAAAAGATGAGATATTTGGAGTGAAAATCGATGGCAGTTTTTACTGGCAGTTCTTTTCTAAAAATATGATAAAAAAAGTTAAGTTCGGTATTCAAATTTTATTATGCTAAGAATCGTAATAAAATACATAAAATGTTTCAAAATAACATTCAAGAGATGAACAAATCTGACGCTTAATGTTGTTTGTTCGAACATAATTCATCTTAATGACATCTAGCTGAACGGGGAAAGGCAGAATAATGAAATGAAGTTTGACTGGTTGAAAACAATTTGCCGGATTCAAAGACGTGACCCTAATGAGATCTTCACTTCATGAAAACTTAGAAAGAATGAATGAGTCACTAATGTCGTTTTCGTTTTAAGGAACTGGGTCAGTGATCAACACATGAACAATTCAACGTCAAGCAAATTGTAGCTCGGTCGAACCTGAATCGGGTTGGAGTTGTAACTGTGAGTCAGAGCGACCAGTTCCAAGTTTAGCCAGTTCCAACCTAGGCTCAAAAGCGAATTCGACATTTGTTGATTTGGGACGCATTTGACAGTCCAGCACACCGTGTCCAGGCTATTAATCGATCATTATTTCCACGTTAGTAGATTGTGTTTCTTAAAACATAAGCAGATGTTTTTTTTAACTACAACTGAGAACGTAGAAGGCTTGTTTTAAATTTTATAAAAATCCCTATTTGAGAACATAGATTATTCTTCTTTATATTACTGGTCTAATAATCATTGACATCAAAATAGTTGATAATTTTAAAGCTCTCACCTTCTTATCATCGTAGGTAATTCTTTAAAGCTTTGCTGGTTTGATATTGTTCTGCTTGCAGCTGCTATTGATTTCATCCTAAATTTGCCCTTCTTTTATTTGAAGGCTGTTCTTCATAGATAAATTTATCAATATAAATTAACAGAGCTACTGAAACTTTAATCAGATTTTTTCTGGTAATCACATGCTGCTAGTTCAAATGTCATTGTGAGAACGAATACTACGGATTCTAATATTTTGATCCAACATTTTCAATGCTTTCGATCTGCTTAATTAATTAAGACTTGATTACTTTTAATTACTTAACTTAATTAGGAGTTTTTGTTCAAATAGGCGATTTTTTCAGTTAAATTAGTGATTATTAGCATTTTTTGTATTCATTTCTAACATGCTCTCTGTATTTAACGTTTTCGACTAGATGACCATTTAGGAACGATTTGGAAAAATTGACGTTTAGGAAAATTGTTTCTATCCAAGACATAAAAAAATATTTATCTGAAAAACTAATATTGATTGTCAGGGGGGAGAAGTAAGACTAGAAGGGAGACTCAAGGTTTAATTATGTAGTGCAAGATATAATAGATTCTGAGGATCAATGGTATCGTCGTTAATCGTCAATCAAAGTAGACGTGTTTTTTATTCGCTGAAACCCGCGCGCGACTCGATTTTGTTTTAATTATTCTATTTTTTGCGTACGTCATGAACTGCGAAATTTGTGCTTTGGACGCTTCTGCCGACTCGGTATTGTGGACATGTGCGGGGTGTCCACGTAAATTCCACGCCGCGTGTATCGGTGTTACTGTGCAGCGGAGTTCATTGAGGAGGAAAGATAGAAAATTGATTGACTTCACCTCATATGTTTTGCCTTGCTGTGAGTCTTGCCAAGAACTCGTACAAGCAAAATTGGACATAAAAAAGCTGAATGAAGAGCATAAACTTCTAACAGAGCAGCTCCATGCTAATACAGAAGTGTTGCATCGCTTCAATTTAAATAATGAAAAACCAAGCATAATCAACGAAGCTTTTGAAGGACTTGAGATTCTGATGTCAGCAATAAAAAATGAGCTGGCTATTATTAACAAGTCAAGTAGCTTGGCTGGAAGCGTTGCAACTATAAAAAATCACATAACGACGGTTCTTGACATAGTTGCCCAGAAAAACAATGATAATTTGACAAATACGTTAAAATCATTTAAGTCCGATGTATCCACTGAGCTGCGGAACATAAATGACGATCTATGTCAAATAAATCAGCTGCAATTGGACATGGCCGCCACAACGTCTGCAAGTATGAACCCAAATTTATTTGTGGATATTGTCGACGAGCTGAAAGCATGGTCAGCGAACATATTGTCTACAAAAAGCATTGAACCGTTGACACATGAGGCGTATCCTAGTTTAGAAGTTGAAATGGAAAAGTCCGAAGATACTTCAGGATGGCGTTTATTAGGTGACAAAAAAATATGGAAGGCCGATTGGACTTCATATGATGCGCGCAAAATGCATCGCGAGCGGCAGCAAAAACTGGCTGAAAAGGCCAAGCAAAAACGTAAAAGGCGAAACAGATTGCCACAAAACACACAACAACCCGCAAGGAGTAAATATATGAATAAAAGTCACCCGCGTCCAACCACCGTTAATGAAAGAAACTACAATGAGCCGAGCTACAACAGATGTTCCATCATCCATCAGAGAAATACCAGTAGGAACTGTTACAACCGTAGCAATACTAATGCCGCAGGAGATATTGACTTCAGAACAAATACTCCTCTTCTAGACAGAGAATTACTAGCAGCAGCGAAGGAAAGATTTTCGAGACCACCTCCCGCTTCGTATCGTCCAACCATAGCATTCCAGAGAGGAGAAGTGCTGAACCCGTACCCTAGCGACAGACAACCGAATACGCCACACCGAACAAATGCCGCACCAGCACGTTTGAATGGAAGGTGCTCCTGCCAGTGTTTTTGCCAGAATTGACGCACTTCACAGAGGAAGGTAATATTAGTATCTTAACACGCAATGAATGTATTGCTAATAATTTAGGCTATGACGAAGGCTCAAATGACTGCGGCAACCATTCGAGTTGTGATAGGAATTGTATAAATTTAAATTATGAACACTTAAATGAATCTGATAATGCAAGGCATGATGCAGACCTTCCAAAAGCTTCCGAGGCTATTGTTTATTGTCAGAATTTCAATCGTATGAGAGGATCTTCAAAAATCAAGCAAATCCATAAAAACATATTAGCGTCATCTTTTTCGATCATATTAGGCACAGAAACAAGTTGGGACGAATCTATAAAAAGCGAAGAAGTTTTCGGATGTGATTATAACGTTTTTAGAGACGATCGCGATTTTCTTATGTCACAAAGAAAATCAGGAGGAGGGGTCCTCATTGCAGTCTCTTCAAAATTTAATTCTGAAATTATTTGTTCTTCGAAATTCAAAGAGTTTGAACATGTTTGGGTGAAAGTAAATATAGAAAACGAAAAACATGTATTTGCATCAGTGTACTTTCCACCTGATCATGCCAACAAACATGCTTACGACTCCTTTTTCAAAAATGCTGAAGATATCATGTCTGGCCTTCCCCCTGAGGTGAAGGTACACATATATGGTGACTTCAACCAACGCAATGCTGACTTCATCCCTGATTTTGAAAATGAGGGCATCATGCTTCCAGTGGTCGGGGAAAATGAAACGTTACAATTAATTTTCGACAAAATTGCAATTTTGGGCTTGAACCAAATTAATCATGTAAAAAATCGGCAAAATTGTTACCTTGACTTTCTATTGACAAACATCCAAGAAGATTTCTACGTTAATGAAAGTATTGCACCCTTGTGGAAAAATGAAGCATTTCATACAGCACTGGAATACTCATTATTTATTCACAATAACTGCAGACCCACAGTGTGCGAATATGAGGATATCTATGAATACGATAATGCAAATTATGAAAACATAAAAAATAGAATAAACTTAATTGACTGGCAATCACTGATCAGAGAAGAAAATAATGTCGAAAAAGCTGTTGATATATTTTACAGTTTACTAATGGAAATTATTCGTGAAGAGGTACCTGTGAAAAGGAAGAAACTTTTTGGTAATTCAAAAAATCCCATCTGGTTCAATAGAAATATCAGGAACTTAGAAAATCGAAAGCAAAAGGCTCACCAAATTTATAAAAAACATGGAAGTGATGATAATATGCAGAAATACCTGGACTTATGTGAGCAGTTGAACATTGCTATAAATTCTGCACTTGAAGAGTATAATAGTAAAATTGAGAGCGATATAAAGTCATGCCCAAGAAGTTTCTTTAATTATACTAAAACAAAATTAAAATCAAACAATCTACCATCAAAAATGCAACTTGACGATAAAGACGCTAACAACCCGGAAGAAATTTGCCACCTCTTTTCAACGTTTTTCCAAGAAATCTATACGACATTTTCAGAAGAGGATCGGGACCAAAATTATTTTTCATTCTTCCCTGCCCCCTCAAATGACATTAGTGTGCACCAGATAAGTGTACAAGACATCTTATCAGGCTTGAAAGGATTGGATGCCACAAAAAGTGCAGGACCTGATGAAATCCCTCCAGTATTTATGAAGAAGCTTGCTGTTGAATTAACATCTCCTTTGTTTTGGCTGTTCAATATGTCACTAAAATCCGGCAAATTTCCTAAAATCTGGAAGAAATCATTCTTAGTACCTATTTACAAATCAGGGAAGAAAACTGATATTCGTAATTATCGTGGAATTGCTATAATTTCCTGTATTCCAAAGCTTTTTGAATCCATTGTTAATAGAAAATTGTTTGGGCAATTAAGGAACAGAATTACAAATGCACAACATGGATTTTTTAAAGGCCGTTCCACTTCTACAAATTTACTAGAATTCACCAATTATACTTTGAATGCTATGGACAATGGTAACTATGTAGAGGCTCTGTATACTGATTTCAGCAAAGCATTTGACCGCACTGATATCTCTATGTTACTCTTCAAGTTAGAAAAAATAGGATTTGATAAACCATCTTTAAACTGGATACAATCATATTTAACAAATCGGCAACAAATAGTGAGATATAATGGTAAAAAATCGAATCCTATCCAAGTTACATCAGGAGTTCCTCAAGGCTCACATCTAGGACCTCTTCTTTTCATATTATATGTAAATGATATTTCCTACATTCTTAAGCATATAAATATTCTTATCTATGCCGACGATATGAAGTTATTCATGGAAATCAAGTATGCTAACGACATTGACATCTATCTGAGTGAAATATCTATTTTTGATGAATGGTGTAGTAAAAGCCTACTTCAGTTAAATGTTAAAAAATGTAATTTAATTACTTTTAGCAGAAAGCGAAACACAGAAGAAACAACTGTAGTTTTAGGAAATCAAATCGTTGAAAAATGCGATAGGGTCAGAGATTTAGGCGTAATTTTAGACTCAAAACTCACTTTTATCGATCATTACAACACCATTATACATAAAGCAACAAATATGCTTGGTTTTATCAAACGCTTTGGTTCTAACTTTAATGATCCATACACTATTAAAACTTTGTACGTCGCTTACGTGAGGTCTATATTAGAGTATTGTAGTATTGTATGGTCTCCTTTTATGAAGACGCATGAAGAACGTCTTGAATCAGTTCAAAAGCAATTTCTGTTATATGCTCTTCGTAAATTGGGCTGGACATCCTTCCCTCTTCCATCTTATGAATCAAGATGCATGCTCATTGATATTCAGACATTGAAAAAGCGTCGCGAATTCGCTATGGTTTCATTAGTGAACGATATTGTTTCGCATCGTATTGATTCTCCTAACCTATTAAACAGTTTAAATTTTTATACTCCTTCCCGGCAATTGAGGAATCGTAACTTGTTTTTTATTAATCACCGTCGTACTAATTATGCAAAATTTTCTCCTCTAAACCGAATGATGAGTTTATATAATCAACATTGCGAAACAATAGACTTAACAATGTCGCGTAGTAACCTAAGAATATACTTTAACTCTGTAAGATATAGCAGTATATAGATTTAAGTGTTAACATGTAGTCTACTTTGATTGACGATAATATATAAATAAATAAATATATAAATAAATAAATATATAAATAACTGTAGCTAGTCACTTAAGTGTAATGAAATTACGTTTATCCTAGTGGACATATGGCACGAAGACATTTGGACAAATAAAGCATCTTTGTGTAATAATGCAAAACAATCTTAAAGAATAACCTATTATTAAAAGAAGGGAAATTTAAGATTATCAGCTAAGTGTCACTGAATCATGGAACAGTATAAATATAAAGAACAGCCTACTATTCGAAGAAGGCAAAACTAAGCCGAATGTTCATTCGTCCAAATGTTCATAAGCCAAATATCTATACTCCAAAGATACCGCTTCAAATGAAACTGCCTATCGTGTGCTCGATTTTTTCATCAGGGTATCACAAAAATTAATCTAAGTTGTTTTGAGCCAAATGCTCGTGGCACATTATTATGAACACATAACAAATTAATCAATTTTCGTCTAATCTTACATCAGCTAACACGTTAAATACTTTTTGGCAGCAGGAACATGGATAGTTTTCAAAATGTATTTTACATTACGATTTTTTCGGGGAAATGGTACATTCGGGAAAATAATTTTCGGGGAAATAGTTCATTCGGGAAAACGTTATTCGAGGAAATTGCATTCGGGGAAATGGTTTTCAGGGAAATGTCGGACAATCCCCACTGTATATAAATTGCATTCGAATCTAGTCTTAATCTTCGTTGAGAGAGCTTTCATTACAATTGGAAAAGTCACGATAGAAAATCGATAGGAATTTAAGCAACAGGAAAGCACTCTACTTGTTTATCCAAATCGTATTTATATCTCTTTCCTATTCATATCTTTTTTTGGTCATTTTTAAATTTTCATGAAGTCAAAAAAATCCCATCATGAATGTTCTAATATTTTGTTTTAGTAATTTTATTTGAGTCCGCCCATTAATTCATCTTTCGAATCATATGATGCGGTTCAAAAAATATGTACAATGACTGCGCGGGCGGCTGCGTTTTGAATGTTCTGTCACGTTAATTTCGGTTCCGCGAATTTTCAAATCGAATAATGTGAAAATTGAATCGCCTGATTTAATCGCTATTTTAATTGCAAATATTGTTACAAATGTGAAAGTGTTTTATTTGTGCGAAAATTTAATTCAAACATGGCTTGTGACGTTCTGCTTGGTAGATTTTTCGTGATTCCGCTGTGAAAAGTGTACTGCGATCTGTCAAACTTGGGTACCTTTTGCACTACCGAGGGACCAAATGCAGTACTAGAAGTGGTACCCAATCTGAGCCCGAGTGTGACGGACCTGTTTTGACTGTTAATAACTTACTAACACCCGGATAGATTTTCAAGATTCTTGCACCAATCGATTGGAAATCTTTCTACTAATCTACTTCAACAATGAAAACTATTGATTTTCATGACTAAACTATTGAAAAAATGGTAAATATCGAGGTATGTCTTATTTTTCATAGAAAAGCACATTTTTATTGTGTATTCCTGACACAGACATCATTGCGCGATATCTTAGCCACTTTCGTCATTCAAAGAGAAACGCCCCTTTCGGTTTTCTTCTTACTTCTCTTTATTATCTCGTGTTCAGTCGAAGCCAACCAAACTCCACTTCACGCGCACACGCACGACCGCATTTTAATTCAATCGTCTTCGGTAATCTTTTGGTGTGTTTCTGTCTAAGAATGGAATGAAAACCCAGTTCGATCGATTGTAACTACCACCAACCGTCCTTTTCAGGACGATAAGTTCATTTTGAAAGAGAGTTATGAGAATTTTACACCGTAAGAGCGACATTACTGGTGAATGGATGTGATGGATTTATATTTCAGATAGTCATTTGCATGCAATCACTCATCAGGGTCAAAAATAGTGCTTTTCGAGAATCACAGAGTCAAGAAATCAAATTCCCATCGAGCTCGCGCGGTTGTGACATTGTGTGCATAAGAGATAAATTGCGGACCGCACAAGAAAGAAGAATCCATCCCGGTTTGCCTCGCATTTAGCGATGATTGAATAATGCCGTTGTCGTCGTCGCTAACCACATGCATGCCAAAGCGATCAGTATCAACTTGTCGAATTGAAAGCTAAAACTTATGAGCAACAGCTTTGTTGATTATTTGATTTGGTAAGAAATTGTCGATCGAATCTAAATACGCACACAGAGAAGACTGCAAAAATGCTATTGCCGCCCGACGGGAATCTAGGTAAAACTTTGTTTGCCATTTCTCTCCGTTGGAAAACTAATCATCCGAAATTTCAATTGGCAATTAAATAAATAAATTAGTTGAAATATCTCTAGCCGTAACTCTTTTACGTGGAATGCATTATTGTGGCTTTTGAATTAAATAATGAAAATAAATAAAATATCTCTAGCTCTAACTCTTACGTGGAATACATTGTTGTGGCTCTGAAAAGGGCCGTTTTGCTTGAAATTGTGTCCCAATTCAATTTAAACTTGTTCGCCACGGATACGACAAGCCAGCTAGAAGGCCTTCTGCATGATGGTGACACGCTTGGCGTGGATCGCGCACTTGTTGGTACCCTCAAAGATAGGCCTCGCTCGCTTCCTGCAGGGCCATGACGGCCAAGCTCTGTAATCGCAGATCGGTCTTGAAATCCTGAGAGATTTCACGGACCAGGCGATGGAAAACCAACTTGTGGATCAGCAGCTCCTTCGAATTCTGGTAGCGACGGATCTCACGCAGAGCGACCGTTCCTGGCCGATAGCGATACGGCTTCTTGACTCCTCCGGTGGCTGGGTCCTCTTGCAAGCGATTTTCATGGCCGGCTGCTTACGAGGGGCCGCTTTCCACCAGTGGACTAACGGGCAGTCTGCTTGGTACGAGCCATCGTCGTAGTAGTGTTCTCTGGACGGATTGAAACAAACGAATGATTGAATTTGCGCGGCTGCCGGTCACTTTTATAACCTTCTCTTGTGAGCGAGCGAGACGAACAGTGAACAGCGAGTGAGCAAGAAGAATTTTTCGAACGTTGTTGTAGGGATTTATTACCTAAAAAATAATGCGCTCTCGGGCTAGGCATTGGATATATATAGAAAGCGTCGTGTTTGGATGGGCATCCAATTCTTCCAAAAAAGGTGCACATTGCGAAAAAGGACCACGTGATTATTGAGCTGAAATCGAATTCAGGTTAACTTCTGCGTCCATGAGTCCTCTCATGGCGCCTAACTAGAGATCAGGGAGTCGTGAGTTCGATTCTCACTGAGAAGACGTGTAACTTTTTCGCAAAACTTTACATCAATTTGTCCATTTAATTCAATTGCAAAGTATATGTAATGTTTAGCTTTTCGGTAGTTGTTAAACTTTTAAGCTTCTTCTAAGATTCTAGGACTATCTAGTGAATTTAACTTGAATTTCCAATCTTCAAATTCCTTTGCTAATTTTGACAAGATTTTTTTTTCAAATCGTGACTATTTTAGAAAAAAAAGGCTGTGTAAATTTCAATAAGCGCACCTGTATTTTCAATGTAAATTTTTAATGAATTGATAAACTAAATAAGCAACCATTGCTAAAGAAAGTAATTTACCAAACACCGCGATACTTCAATATACTTTTTTAGGTAATACTCCTGAAGATATTTCGGGAAATGCTCAATACGTTTCTTCAGGGATACGTCCAAAAACTTTTCTAGGGACTCTGCAACGATTTCTTATAAAATACTAACATAGAATTCGTCCAAAACTCCTTCAGTAATACTTACAATGATGCGCACCAGATTTTTTCTTGTATTTCTGAAGGCGTTCTTTCCTCCAGAACATCTTCCAATAAACTCTTTACGAGCACATATATTTCTTCTAGAATTTTAATAAGGTCCTTGATTTTTTTTTTTCAGGATTACTTTGAGAATTCTTCAAACATTTGTGCAAGAATTCTACGAATATTTTTCCCAAAAGTCCAGCAAAAAATTTCCAAAGATTCTTCTTACACAGTTTTTTGATAAACCACACATATTTTTCTGTGGTAATTTCACCAAATATTCTTGTGAGTTCTTTTCCGGTTTGTCGAGTATTTTTCCTGGTTCCCAATTATTTTCCCAAGGATTCGTCCAGGAACTATTTTTAAATTTTGTCCGAAGATTAATAATAATGAATATTTTTTTCCAAAAATATTCGGTTAGTATCCTACCAGGGGATGTTTCAGGTATTTGCTACCAAGAATATTTCCATAAGTTTTCTTGAAAGGATTTCTGCATTTTTTTTTTTCAGGGTTTGTTGCAAATATTTTTTCCAAGATTTTTAAAGATTATTCCAGATAAGCGCATATGGAACAACAATTTCAATCGCTGTAATTTGAATTATTGTTATGGTTCATTAACTGTTTCGTCGTTTTAATTGTAGTTTACATTTCATTCATTCATTTATTTAGTTAACATCTACACAGATAATACTAATCAACATAATCAACAATCAACAATTTCACGCCAATACTCAGTTCGTGGCCAATACTCGGTTCGTGGCCGCATCTCTCCATCCTCGGTTCTGCCCCACGCTCGCCAAATCGATACGCACTTGATCCGCCCACCTAGCTCGCTGCGCTCCACGCCTTCTTGTACCAACCGGATCCGAAATATTTAGCATGATCTTGGTGTTTGGGTTGTGAGTTCGAGTCCCACCGCTAGAGGTTTTTTAACGTAATTTTCATGACAATTCAGGACACAGAGTACACCTATAGCTCGTGACTATATACTTTATTTTGTTTTTTGAACGATTTAAGAATGTTTACAGAAATGTTTCATATGATTTTTTTATTTAGCTGGTATGGGGTAACATTGATCACTTATGTAAACAACGTTCGGTAATATTGAAAATGCTGTTACATACTTAAATCATGGCCCCTGAAGCCGAATATGAAGGCCACACACTTACAAGTCATTTACATTTTGAGTTATTTTAAAATTAAAAACACTTCGAACCACGGAATACGCCTAAAGGTAGGTAATTTACATACTTAACAGTAATTCGGTAATATTGCCTAATTGAACATATTTATAACAGTTTAGACAACGGAATCGTTTTCGGCGATGCCGTTTTTAGTAAGAACCGCATTTTCCTTGCTCATATCGTTTACAGAACTTATGTGAGACATGAATGTTTGGTAGTGTAATCCTTAACCATTAATATCATTGTTTCGAAAAGTTGCCGAATTTACATATAAAGTAAACGCAATTTTCGCAAATATCTTCACTTTTATTAGCTCATGAATATAAGAAAGGGGAGCACCGCTCATGGTTTGGAAATGTTCCATCATTAAATGATAATGCGAACTTTTTACGAGATGAGTCACTCCGATCAATATTACCCCGTTGATCAATGATACCCAGGATTACGGTACAGTGGGGATTCGCTCGTTGGGGGTCCGCTACATGGAATGACTCGATGGTTGGATGTTCGCTGGTTGGAAAAAAAATTCAACTAAAAAGCACTCGAATGTCAGGAGAAGATGTCAAATTAACTTTGACGTCTGACTACCGTCGAATTGAAATCTCCATATATAGAACAAATGTGTATGTATATGTGCGTTTCGTGATGATTTGCGTTCCAGATGCGTTAGTCTGGAGCATTTCACCAGTCGTTCCAACTAACGGGTCGGATTCGTTAGATGGAAGGCAGTCGTGTTCCAACCAGCGAATCCCCGCTGTAACAAGAATATTTATTTTGAAATATTGAACAAGCTTTACAAACACATTATGTAAAACTATCCTATATGTTGTTCTAAATGACCGTTGAAGCCAACATAACAACTGTATTTACTTCAAATTATCCATTGAATCAAAAACTCGTGCTATATAACCCTTCGTACATTCAATACACACGATCAGGATATAAACACTACAAACATGGATGTTAATCTATGCCATAAATTCCAACCACGTATGGACGTCTGTAAACCTAACCGCATTGTCGAGTGCTTTGCTTACATCATACACGACACGAGAAGAATAAAAAAAACTAAACCTAGTTACTTAAGTGAGACCCATCAATCAACGGCAATTTCCTCTCTTTTCAATTAGGACGCGTCCCACTTCTGTTAGATTGACTAGAAATACCGTGAAGGCGAGTGCAATTGTTCAGGAATGATCATCGGCTTTCACGAATCATCCAAGAATCATTATCCATCATATAAATAACTCTCCCAAGAATACCGAGCTTTTTTTGAATGATACAATGTACACCACTTAACGGTATACTGATGGGATCTTCCAGTCAGCCAGTGGGTAAGTAGTGAAAGTGATGATATGAAGAAAAACTCAGAAAAACATAGTCGTCAGATATTTTTATTGAGTCAAAATGCGACCCATTATTGGCTGGCAGAGAAAACGCAAGGCAAGCGGTAGCAAATATTGCCAATGGACTCTAGAGAACCGACCGGAGCGCCACCAGCCCAGATGACTGATGTCCAAACGGTGTGTTTATGAAACTTTCAACATATCATACGGCTCGGTTAATATACTACGGAAAATAAAATATAAAAAGGGATGATATCAAATGGTCTCCGGAGCTTCAGTTGGCCTTTGTGCTGGAGTGACCAATATGGAAATAGATTTAAGGCTACAGGCATTGGGGGTGTTTGTGTGAGTAGGTTATTTTTTATTACCAAACCGTCATGATGCTGCGAATATAAGCGAAACGACAAACCCTAACATGGTTTGTGGAAGGCAAATGTTTCGTTTGGTATTTTTCGGTACTAGCTGTTGCCTACAGATGTGTGACCTGAGCTACAAGAAAAAAAAAACAGAAAATCGTTTGGACTATTTCCATTTAGTTTGTGCTCACGTCCACCACATGCCAATGACGGTTTTCAGTTTGCCTTTTTAGTTTGCGTTCTGCGAGCGGAAAATGGCTTTTCCGATCCGGAGTACGACGGAATGTGACACGCCATACAGCCGGAATGTTTGCTGTCTCTTGACGTCGACGGCCATACCGGGGATGATTTATTAGACATGAGATTGCTGTGGTTATTGGGACGGAGCCAACGTTCAGTTTCGCATACCTATTTAAGTTTTCGATGGATTCGGAAGCACAAAGTTGCATGAAGTTCGATGATACGCAATTCATTTTCGTATGGTTAGTCAAGTAGATACATACTACTTTTTCCAAAACTAGCACAACAACAATATTATTTGCAGTCCAATATAGACCATTTTTTAACAGCACAGCTAAAAAAATACAATTTTAACTACCATACACGTAGCCATTATATCCAAACAACCCAAACAACCAGAAGTCGCAAAAGTCGCTTACTAAAGACTGGACTCAGAAAAAATGAGACACACAGAAATGATCACCAAAAGTTCATATAAAACCTAATAGTATTAGGCTAATACTTCTCGAATTTTCAAGTATTAATCAACTATATATTAGCTATGCTTTGGCATAATTTATTTATTGAATTTCCTCATCCAAGCTGAATGCTCGTACATTTCTCTTAACATCTTTCTTACACAATTTCTCCCAGTTTTTCATCAAAGCTTCATCGGTTTTGAATGTTTTTCCGCTTTTCTTCAACTTCAACTTCTCATTAACGCCCTTCGCTTCGTACCAATTCATTACAGACTTGGCGTAATAATGGCACGAAGCGAGATCCGGCAAGAACAGTGTGGGACCACGGTGAGAGCAGAGGAAGGGCAACTAGCGCTTCTGCAAGCATTCCTCTCGATAAATCTGCCCGTTCATTGTGGCGGTTGTAACGAACGGCTTGCTGTACCGTCCACACTCGCAGATCGCCGGCCACAACAGGTATGTACTTCTTCGCGAATTTGTTCATCTTTCTCTTCCGGAATGTTTCCAGAACCTCCATGCGGGACGTACCGACAAAAAACTCGAGGCCGGGGATTTGTTTGGTGTCCGCCTTGATGTATGTCTCGTCGTCCATGTCGAGGCAGCCTGGCTTGACCAGCCTCACACGGTACAGCTTCCACGCACGCAATTTGGCCACCGTGTTTTGCTTGTCAGTCTGGTTTGGCACCTTCCTGACCTTAAAAACACGAAGCCCAGCGCGCTTCATGGTCTGCTGGACGAAACACTTCGACGAGTTGACCTTTTTGGCCACGTCTCGGGTTATTCTTAAAGTACTGCCGATGGTCTTCGTCTTCTGGAACATCTTAACAACGCGGGAGACGGTGGAATGGTGGTTTCCAAGCCTTTTGCTGATCCATCTGTGCTGACTGACCAGGTTTATCGATCACCGCGCCCAAGATTTGCAGGCGTGGCTCTTCTTGTTTCGTATGCATGTTGAAAACTACTTGACAGATTTGGATTTTGCACACATAAACATAATACTCTAAACTAGTATTACCCAACATTTCATTAATTTTTACTCACGTGATAGGAAGTTACTCCCAAAACAAAATATCGCCCTTTTTCCGAGTCCAGTCTTGAGTTCAAATTACATCACACCTGCACAGCATGACAAATGAAATTGTTTGAGTTTCTGCGCTTAAGGTGATCAAAAAACGAAGCCAAACTTTGAATTTTCAAGTGCACAAGACAGGAGAATCTGACAACAGTTCGCGTTGAAAACCAATTAATTTGGTTGCTTACTGGTGGTGACCAATGGGATAAATTTTCAACGCGGAGCGCTGTTTGATTCTCAAGTCTTGTGCTCTTGAAAATTTGAGGTGTGGCTTCGTTCTATAATCACCTTAAAGCACTATACTACCGTATACACGCATTGAGAAGGTCCATACAATCCGTCAAATCAACTTTGTTACCATAAGTTAAGTTGCATTAGATTACAAATTAATTCGCATAAAATTTACACACTCACATAGTATTCCATTTTATGAAGATTATTTTTTTGCAGAGATTTCTCTGTAAATAATTTCAAGGAGATTTCGGACAAATTTTCATGGGTTTCACTAAACATTTTCTAAGACTTCTTCTAGTGATACAACCCTTCAAATATTATCTCTTGAATTCCTTGAAGAATAATACTCATAATTCCTTTAGGGATGCTTCCAAGGATGCTACCAATGTTTTCAAATCAATCTAAGATGTTTGTATCGAACTCGTTCTTTTTCATGTTGTTGTTCTCAAGATATTTCTACAGATTCTGTAAAAAATACTCTTGGTATTTTTTCGAGGAATCTGTCATAAGATCCATTAAAGTTTCTTTCATTGATCTCTTCCCTGAAATATTGGAGTTTCTTAATGAAACACATCAGTGGTCGCCAAACTGTGGCCCTCGAACAGTGGTGGAAATGTGGACATCACGAAGTCCTTCACCAGTGTAAACCAACACAAAACAAACTCAAACAAACTCGCGAGTAATCGAATAAGGTGTGATTTATTATGGTTTAGACAGGCAAATCAATTGTATATATATCAAATTGACAGTGAACTACTAGTATATAGTAAAACAAACCTTGAAAATCAGAAATCTCGGAGGAGAATTAGCTTTTTTCTCCGAAACAGCTGAACAGCTTCGAACACGTTAATGAATCACTCGTATACTCGCGAGCACGACGGATGCGAGTAAATCAGCACTCTGATGTTCGCAAGCATTTTGTTTCGTATTTGTTCCGGTTCAGCAGAAATGTTCGCCACTTTCCATCACTGTCTACGTGCCGGTTTGGTCCGCATGTTTTATCTTCTTCATGACGGGATTTGTTTATTCTTGCGACAATGTTCTCAAAAAGTTGGCTATTAAAATTATGACAAGTTTGTCTGAATCTGTGTGTAGATGAAATACAACAAACTTTTCTTAAATTTCTCAATATGTCTTCGCTTCACGAAAAATTTCTTATCCTACTTATTTAAAGCATTTGATTATTTTTTTGTTTGAAACAGCGTTCTCTCAGTTTTATAGGCTTTGAAATGAAACGAGCTCTCCTGTTCTTTTACGGCAGTAGGAAGCCCCGAAATATTCTTTTTAGGCAAACTTTTTTGTTTTTTAGTGTCTGATTAAAAATTGTTGTTCATCATATTAACAGTTTCTTTGAGATAGAGCAGTCTAAGAATTTAATGAGCAATCGTGCTCAGAATAATAGCTGTAAAGGCTGATTTCCATACAAATTCGTTGTTCTCTGCTAAAACTTTAAGCCAATTTCTAATATAATGTTTTATAAATTAATTTGCCCAGAATTTTCTGCAGAGAGGTTGGAGGATGCAAAGTGGACAGTTGATTAAACCTTCGAATTAGGGTAGATGTATCAATAGTGGAGGTACTAAGCACGATTGAACTTCATTAAACCACCTAAAATTAAGACGCGCAATTAATGTACATTTTAATGATGTAACGGGAAGTAATGACCATTGACTAAATGAGAAAAATGGTTTCATCGCAGTAATCCACGGCATGTCCGTGAAAAATAATACCTCCACTATTGGTACACTGTTCCTTTAGTTGCGGTATATTTTTAATTTGTGTTCCTATAGTTGCGGTAACCGTTGTTTTCTTATGGGATCCTCTGCTATAGGAACACTTCAATTTTAGTGATATTTCGTTAGTTTAAAAGCAATTTGAACGCTCTTTTTAACTATTCCGTGTGTCAAGCCAATACGTCGATTGGCAGTGTCGGTTCTATGCCTAATGTAATAAAATCAGTGAAAACGGCACTATCACAACTATAGGAACACCCACAACTAAGGGAACACTTACCCTACTTATTATAAGATGTTTTTATTTTTTCATAAGCCATATTGTTTAGTGGACTCAAATAATTCTCCAAGAAATCTATCAAGACGCGATTATTTTATGAAAAGGAGTGTAGAAAATGAGCTTTGAAGAACTCAAACACAATATGAGTTTAGGCACCGAAATTAGTTCCATTTGCCACGGGAGTCCCCCCTCTGACTAAGCACTCATACCAACAACTCACATAATTTTCTGAGTGAATTAACTTGTTCTAAGCAACCAATCACTTATGACCGGCGTCGTAAAGTCAAACCACCAACAGGTTGTGATAAGACACACAAGTAATCATCTCCACCCGTCGCACAGCTCCACGAGAAGCCACACAGCACCGGGAAACAGCCCTCGACTTGGCTCACTCAAAACACAACGCAATAATGACTGCTAACAACGTTATTAACGTTCCTCGTCACGTTTCTTGTTGGGAGAATACTGTGTCTTGTCGCCGCCGTCGTCATCATCGTCTTCGTCAGGAAGCTTCGGCCCCCAATGCTGGATTCAAAGGAACAATAGAAAACGAATGAAGAAGTCCTTCCTTCACTCGTTTCCAGCGCTTCACCTTATAGCAAATGCTGAAACTCGAAACGGGTTGAGCTTGTTAGTTGATTTACCATGTGTGTGTAGAGCAGCATGTGCCTTTTGGGAAGAACATCAACGCAGCGTCATGCCAGGACTGCCTCTGGGACCAAAGCGTTTCTCATCATCATCATCACCTACCACTGTATGGTTGGTTCTGATGTTTTTCGATTGACAAGGCACGTTTGAGCGCTTATTCGATTCACGCGACTCGTGTCGTGTCTGATTTGTTATACATCTGTAGATCGACAGAAAGTGAAACGTGCGGGATGGACATTTTTTGGGAATATATTATTTTATTTAAATTGTGTAGGGTGTAGCACTATGGCAATTCAACATAAAAAAAACATTGAAATCCAATCTCACTGAGCACCAATTTTTAATACTGTCTTATACTGAGGCAAAAATCTCGCATGATTTTCATAAGATCACACTAATGAACGCGATTTTTTTTTGCTGTTGTTGCATAAGACACTTGTATATTTGATAAAATTAGATTGAGATTTATACGACTAGTGTAATTTTTTCATAACTATCAATAGGGTCCTAAAATGTTTAAAGAAATCTTGTTTTTAACACAGAAGAGCATGTCACTGCAACTACTTTAGCAAATTTTTCTCACTCAAATAACAGCTATATCATATTTATACGTTAATTTAAAAATTGGGTCCATAAATGAACCTTGACACTTCTGACCATGTTTGACTTTCACTCAGTTGACGAAAACACCACAGGGGTTTTAGTTTTAACACTGAGGTTGTTCCTATCTGACATTTCGGAAGAGACACGGAAAACAAAATACACCCAAAATTTGAGTTTAAGCCAAGGGGTGTGACAAAAAGTGTTTTTTTTTGTTGGACTTAAACAGACGAAAACATTAAAAAAATTGAGTAAACATGTGTTTTTTTTTTGGCCTAAAGTTAAGCGTTTGGCAGTCAAATTGGGACAAGGCTTTAGGACCCTATTGCCATTGCCATAAGAACGCTTATGAACCCCATTGCTCATCATTGTGAAAGACCACGTGAGACAAATTTTCTCGGTGCAGGCATTTCACTATCAGAAATTCAATATGGCTTCCGAACTTTCCGTGTTTGCTGAGAGCGATTCAAAATTGAAAAAGATTAAAAAATCCAATCTCCCACATTTTTCTCGCTATCCCAATCATAAAGATGTGCTGTGAAATTTTCAGCTTTCTTAGTTATTTGGCTTTACATCAATTATCTTGATAAAGCCTCGCCAACAATATTTCGCCAATTCCCTCGGTTCATGGCCGCTTCTCTCCATCCTCGACTGTGACCCACGCTCTCCAGGTCCTGGTGTACCTGGTCAATCCACCTAGCTCGCTGCGCCCCACGCCTTCTTGTTCCGACCGGATTCGTGGCGAACACCATCTTTACAGGGTTGTTGTCCGGCATTCTTGCAACATGCCCTGCCCAGCGTATCCTTCCAGCTTTAGCTACCTTCACGATACTGGGTTCGCCGTAGAGTTGAGCGAGCTCGTGGTTCATCCTTCGCCGCCACACGCCGTTGTCCTGCACGCCGCCGAAGATCGTCCTTAGCACTCGACGTTCGAAAACCCCAAGAGCTTGCAAGTCCTCCTCGAGCATAGTCCACGCCTCATGCCCATAGAGGACTACCGGTCTTATGAGCGTTTTGTACATCGTGCATTTGGTGCGGGGGTGAATCTTTCTTGACCGCAGTTTCTTCTGGAGCCCATAGTAGGCACGACTTCCGCTGATGATGCGCCTCCGTATTTCCCGACTAACATTGTTGTCAGCCGTCAACAAGGATCCGAGGTAGACGAACTCGTCCACCACCTCGAAGATATCCCCGTCTATCGTAACACTGCTTCCTAGGCGGGTCCTGTCGCGCTCAGTTCCGCCAACCAGCTTGTACTTTGTTTTCGACGCATTCACCATTAGCCCGACTCTTGTTGCTTCGCGTTTCAGGCGGGTGAACAAATCTGCCACCGTTTCAAATTTTCTCCCAATAATATCCATGTCGTCCGCGAAGCAAACAAATTGTCCGGATCTCGTGAAAATCGTGCCTCGACTGTTAAGTCCGGCTCTCCGCATGACACCTTCAAGCGCAATATTGAACAACAGGCACGAAAGTCCGTCGCCCTGTCGTAGTCCCCGTCGAGACTCGAACGAACTGGAGTGTTCGCCCGAGATCTTCACGCAGTTTTGCACACCGTCCATCGTTGCTCTGATCAATCTTGTGAGCTTCCCGGGAAAGCTGTTCTCGTCCATGATTTTCCATAGCTCTATGCGGTCGATACTATCGTATGCCGCCTTGAAATCGATGAACAAATGGTGCGTAGGGACCTGGTACTCACGGCATTTCTGGAGGATTTGCCGCACGGAAAAGATCTGGTCCGTTGTCGAGCGGCCGTCGATGAAACCTGCTTGATAACTTCCCACGAACTCGTTTGCTATAGGTGATAGACGACGGAAGAGAATCTGGGATAGCACTTTATAGGCGGCGTTTAGGATGGTGATTGCACGATAATTTTCACACTCCAGTTTGTCGCCCTTTTTGTAGATAGGGCATATAACGCCTTGCTTCCACTCCTCCGGTAGCTGTTCCGTTTCCCAGATTCTGACTATCAGCCGATGCAGACAAGCGGCCAACCTGTCCGGGCCTATCTTGATGAGTTCGGCTCCGATACCATCCTTGCCAGCGGCTTTGTTGTTCTTGAGCTGTTGAATGGCATCCTTAACTTCCCCCATCGTGGGAGCTGGTTGATTTCCGCTGTCCGCTATGCTGACGTAGCCATCGCCTTCGTTGTCCTGACCTTCTGTGCCTGTGTTCTCTGCGCCATTCAGGTGTTCATCGTAGTGCTGCTTCCACCTTTCGATCACCTCGCGTCCGTCCGTCAAGATGCTCCCATCCTTATCCCGGCACATCTCAGCTCGCGGCACGAAGCCTTTGCGGGATGTGTTGAGCTTCTGATAGAACTTCCGCGTTTCTTGAGAACGGTACAGCAACTCCATCTCTTGGCATTCCACCTCTTCCAGGCGGCGCTTTTTGTCCCGGAATAGGCGGGTTTGCTGTTTCCGCTTCAGTCTGTATCGTTCCACGTTTTGCCGCGTACCATGCTGCAGCATTGCAGCCCGCGCTGCATTCTTCTCCTCTAAAACCTCTTGGCACTCCTCGTCGAACCAATCGTTTCTTGAGCTCCGTTCCACATATCCGACAACGCTTTCGGCAGCGTCGTTAATGGCTGCTTTGACTGTCCTCCAGCAGTCCTCAAGAGGGGCCCTATCAAGCTCGCCCTCATCCGGCAACGCTGCCTCAAGATGCTGCGCGTACGCATTGGCGACATCCGGTTGTTTCAGCCGCTCAAGATTGTACCGGGGCGGGCGTCGGTACCGTACATTGTTGATGACGGATAGTTTTGGGCGCAGTTTCACCATCACCAGGTAGTGGTCGGAGTCAATGTTGGCGCCACGATAGGTTCTGACGTCGGTTATGTCGGAGAAGTGCCGTCCATCGATCAAAACGTGGTCGATTTGCGATTCTGTCTGCTGAGGTGATCTCCAGGTGTACCGATACGGGAGGCTGTGCTGGAAATAGGTGCTACAAATGGCCATGTTCTTGGAGGCGGCAAAATCTATCAGTCGTAGGCCGTTCTCGTTCGTCAGCCGGTGGGCGCTGAACTTTCCAATCGTCGGTCTGAACTCCTCCTCCTGGCCAACCTGAGCGTTCAAATCTCCTATGATGATCTTGACGTCGTGGCTTGGGCAGCGGTCGTACTCGCGTTCGAGCTGCGCGTAAAATGCGTCCTTGTCATCATCAGTGCTTCCGGAGTGTGGGCTATGCACGTTGATTATGCTAAAGTTAAAGAATCGGCCTTTGATTCTTAACTTGCACATTCGTTCATTGATCGGCCACCACCCGATCACGCGCCTTTGCATATCACCCATCACTATAAAAGCTGTTCCCAGCTCGCGTGTGTTGCCGCAGCTCTGGTAGATGGTATGATTACCTCTAAACGTTCGCACCAATGCTCCTGTCCAGCACACCTCCTGCAGCGCTACGATGTCGAAACCGCGGGTCTTCAGTACATCGGAGAGTATGCGAGTACTTCCAATGAAGTTGAGAGATTTGCAGTTCCACGTACCGAGTTTCCAATCGCTAGTCCATTTTCGTCGCTGTGGTCTTTGCCGATTGTTCCGGTCCGTATTCTCTCGTTGACGTTCCTGTGCTGATGTGTTTTTACGGCTGGCTCGCAGGGCCTGACACCAACCCCCTAGATTTCCGGAGGACCATTCCCCCTAAATGTTCGGAGGGCCATAGTGCGCAGTTTAGCTTAGAGTCCTTCTCTGGCACTCGGACGATGATCAGCCGCCCCTGACATGGGGAACAGACGCTGTTGTGAGCCGCTCCTAACGTGGAGTACAGACGCTCCAGGTTTGCAAAAGCAAACCCCCCCTTCCCTGTCAGCATACGACCAAAGTTCCCACCGGGGGTTGGTTACCCGATCTTCCCCAAGGTTACTCGTACCCCGGCCAGTACCACGAGGAGGTAGGGATAGGAGTTGCTGGGCAAGAGGCTAAGGACCGCACAAAGGGGTCTATTTTATTCCTGCAGGTACGCGAGGTACCAATGGTACGCCATGCCCAGCCATTTTCCGCGCCAGCTTTTCAGCTTTCTATGTGTTGATTTAAAGGTGGCCCAAAGACGATGTAGGTTTATATGGAAATTACTATGGAGAAATTTTGGAAAATGTTCCAAACACGTGAGTACTGTAATGTAAGTACAAACTTATCATCCCATAGGGAAAACTCATTCTTCAAACCTTAATTAAGGATGTTGCTTAAGAAACACATACGTTTTGAGCAAATATGAAGCTAAATAGTAAACAAATTCATGAGCATATCTTCTCCTATCCGTCGGATTAAATTACTCTTTTCAGCAAATTTCTTTATTATGGTTTGAATAATGGGTTCCACTATGTGATGATAAGTTTGCACTTACATTACAGTACCAACGTATTTGGAACATTTTCCAAAATTTCTCCATAGTAATTTCTTAATAAACCTACATCGTTCTTGGGCCACATTTAAATCGCCACCTAGAAAGCTGAACACTATTTTATGGTTGAGATGGTAAAATAGATATGGGAGATTGGATTTTCAAAGTTTTTTAAATTTTAAATGTCCCTTTTTCTGATTTGCCACTGGCTGACTCCATTTTTAATGCCTTAAGCTAAGTATGCTGTTCCGCTCAAGAAAAGTAAATAAATTCCTTGACCGAATGGGTCAAGAAATTTTCTACAGAGAGTCCTCTTTGAAATGACATTTCTTCTCAACTGCGTACTGCGATCAGAAAAATGTGAGTTTCTGGACCATTTCTGGGAAGAAATTTTCCACCCATCGAGATAGGCGATTCCTTTTCTTGTCAGTAGCAAACCAGCCTTTCCCTTTAAATCTATTTTTCTATTTATAATCAAATCCGCTATAATTATTGGTATCTTTCGATTAGATTGTGGAATTGGATCCAAAAAGTAAGATATTTGTATGAACATAGAAAACAATTTGTATGACGCGTAAGAAATCCTAAATCCTCCTCATCCATTAATCCCTTACGTAGTTAATGGGGGCGCTCCAAACGGTAAACGGTAAACGTGCAACAAGTGAAGCGTTCTTTACAACTTTTCTCAATATTTTTTTCGCGGCTCAGATATACTTCTTCGCGTGTTTTTAATGCGTTAGCCAACTTGAAAAAATCGAATTTCCTTCACTTTGTCGTATCACAACTCGATTCTCAATAATACGCATGATGCTTACAGTAATGAGCTATAATCGAATTGCGGCGTGGTAAAATGGATGAAAGTTTGATTCACGCAAATTGGTTATAGTAGTTTACGGAACAAGTTGCGGAATGATGATTTTTACAGCACGAGTCGTAAATTTATCCTACGAGGCTTGCCGAGTAGGATAATTACGACGAGAGCTGTAAAAATCGAGTTCTGCAACGAGTTACGTACAACATTTTTTGCAATTTCGTAGAAGACCACTTGAGGGTATCAGAAATTACATCGGAATGCATTCACCATTATTTTACAATTTCTGAAAAATTGTTGTGTTATGGATAATTACGCAACTCAAAACAGTTACGTAATGAGAAAGCGTTGCGTAATGAATCATTACAGCACTGGTTTCAGTTGCGTAATGACTATTCCCGAACTGCATACTTCAGTGCAGGAAAGTAGGCGTTTTCATGACAGATCGGCGGGATTTTTTTTATCTTTTATTAACGAGATTTTTAGCCCTAGGCTAGTTCATCTCGGGGCCAACGGCTTTACTTCCCTTCCGAAGGAAGTCGTCACTAAAATTTTTAGTGACTATCTCGGGGATGGGATTCGATCCCAGGTCCTCGGCGTGAGAGGCGTGTGTTCTAACCACTACACCAGGTCCGTCCCCTTGATTGGCGGGATGAAAAAAACAGCCTATTACGATGAGAAATTGCAAAAACCTATTTTACAACGCGGATATAAGAACTAACAACGGAGGGTATAAGAACTAACTTGGAGGTGATGATTTCGCAATTTGGAGGTTAACATCACCTCCAAACACTAGCGATTTTGCGGTGGGATGTTGACGTTTGATCACGAATAGCGGCTTAAGCAACATCCGGTTGGTTGGTAACCGTCGGTTTCTGACCGATGACGAAAAATAGAAAAAATATTCAGTGCGTAAAAGATCGTCATTTTCTTCGTCTTCAATGACTGACAAGGAGACCACGACGAAACAAAGCCGCAAAAGTCCACGAGTAATATTTTTCGTCACTCTTCCCGTCACCCCTCCGCACTGAACCAACATAAGCTTCTAATCGTCACCGAGCGCACAATTGCAGACAAAGAGAGTCTGAGCTACGAACTACTAGTCAACAAGGTGTTTTTTGTTAGCAATTGGGCAAGCACATTCTCAAGAAGTTGTGTTCGCCCTGCCGGTAGAGGCGTGCTACCGATAATTTAAAGTTTTTTTTTGTTCAACTCCGCAAGCTCGCTGATTTTTTTTTTTGCGGGTTCCTTTTTTGGTCGGCCTTTCATTGGCACCAATTAGTTGTCTGCCTTTCCATTCCAGCTGAACATGTTCAACGAAAATACAGGCATAGAGAAACGGCAAAGATTTTTCGTCGCGACGAGGTGCTTGGTTGCTGGTAGTTGGGTGTCGTTGGTTGCGCTGAGCTGAGGTAGTGACGAAAACTTTTTATTTTTCGTCACCGTCACTGATAGTCTGTCGAATCCGGTGACTAATAATAAACCTGGTCGCAACTGCGTACGCGCAGCACCTCGAGGTTGCATTACCGGAAGAGGATGAGCTGGATGAAACCCCTCTTGAGGACTGCTGGAGAACAGTGCAGGCAGCCATCAACAATGCAGCTGAGAGCAACGTCGGGTACGTGAGACGGAGTCGACGCAACGATTGGTTCGTCGAGGAATGTAGACAGATTCAGACAGCGTGGGCGGTTATGCTGCAGCAAGCGACCCGGCAGAACGTGGAACGTTATAGACGGAAACGGCAACAGCGGACCCGTCTCTTTTGGAAGAAAAAACGCTTCCTGGAGAAGACGGAGTGCGAGGAGATGGAACAGCCGCAGACAGACGTTCAAGTTAGACTCAGCCACTTGTGTAAAAACATGGCCGCCACAAATCGCCAAGTGGCAATCAGCTAACAGATGGCGTTAGTGACGTATGCGTCCCGCCACCACCCCGATCACATTTCGTTGACAGCACGACATACAAACGCTCCCACAGCCGGCGTGCTCAACGCTAAAAACTATGTACCTTTGTTTTGGGCTGGGTGGGTGATGTTCCCTTTTGGATCAAATTTCTCATGTAAAAATCAATAAAATCCATTGTAATTTTTACCACAAGTTGGCATTCAATTTACTCACAGATTCATGCTAGTATAACACCCTTGAATGATCGTTACTCATGTAAAATAAATTGGCGTGAAAGTATCACAATTGTGTGAATCATTTTTGAAGTGATTGTTTTGATAGTTTTGTTCAGTGGGTGGTGGACTGGGTGGTAAGCGAGAAGATGAAGCCACGTGCTTTTACAAACTGTCACTGTACTGCAGCAATTTGCTCCCTAGGTGACACCACGGTAGAATTTACACAGGAATTTTGAATAAATTTGTTCCTGCTTAAACGTCTGTCTGCGGAACAGCTGTGCCGGTCTCAAGAAACACGTAAGTTCTATCAGAAACTCAATGCATCCTGCAATGGCTTCGTGCTGCGAGCCGAGATGTGCAGGGATGAGGATGAGAGCATCTTGACGGACGAGCGTGAGGTGACCGAAAGGCGAAAGCAGTACTTCGACGAACATCTGAATGATGCTGAACGCTGGCAATGACTATCGAGATAACGGAGGAAATGCCTTCGTCAATATTGCGGACGATGGAAACCAACCTGTTCCCACTTAGAGGGAGGTTAAGGATCCCAACGCATCACCTTTTCATTGATTTCAAGGTGGCATACGATAGTATCGACCGCTTAGAGCTATGGATAATCATGGACAAAAACAGCTTTCCCAGGAAGCTTGCTAGACTAATAAGAGCAACGATACAAGGTGTGCAAAATTGTGTGAAGAATTCAGGCGAACATTTCAGTTCGGTTTTGAATCCCTCCGTGGTGATGGACTTTCATGCGTGTTGATCAATATTGCGCTAGAAAGTGTTAAGCGGAGAGCCGGGCTTAGCCGCTGGGGAACGATTTTCACGAGATTCAGTCAATTTGTTTGCTTCGCGGATGATATGGACATTGTAGGCCAAATATTTGAAAATGTGGCAGACCTGTGCACCCACCAGAAACGCAAGGCAGCAAAAGTTTGACTGGTGGTGAATGCGTCCGAGGCAAATGCTAGTAGTTGAAGTCGAAAGAACGCGAGAGGGCTCGCCTAGGTAGGAGTGGTACGATAGACGAGGATACGTTTGAAGTGGTCGACGAGTTTGTCTACCTTGGATTCTTGCTGAGGGCTGATAATACTCTTAGCCTTGAAATACGGAGGCGCATCATCAGTGGAAGTCGAGTTGCTATGGGCTCCAGAAGAAGCTGCGGTCAAAAAAGATTCACCCCTGCACCAAATGTAGAGTGAAGTGGGACAAAAGTTCGAGTGGGGTAAGAGTTTTTTTTTTAAGATTTCTAGCTCAGTTCAAAACAAAACTTATAAATGTCATGATAGTTCAAATGCTATTCAAGTAGGAGACTTTCACTCAAAATATTATGGGAATCGATATAGATTTGGAAAAGTTATGGATATTTTGTTGTTTTTCGACGCGAAAATTGTAATTTTTGGACAAACTTTCGTTGCATCGAACCAAATAAAGATATTTTTTTTCAATTTTGTTTTGTAAGGGCGTTTTTAGGCCTATCATAAGAATGCTTTAAGGTGTAATAGTTTTTGCATAAATGCTTGGAAACAATTATTGGCCTATAGTGAGGCAACAGTTCGAATTAGCGGGGCAAAAGTTCAACCCATGTATAAACTTATAGAAAAAATTACAAATTGTCAAAAATCCACATATTATCTTCAAATTTAGCTAAATTTGTCTGATCGGGCGTAAAATGTTGTCAAAATTTTACATTTTCACTTAGTTTTGCAAAAAAAATGCAATTTTTGGGTATATTACAATTAACCCTGTATTGGGCAATTTTTTATGGAAATATAGTGTGTATTTTTCGGCACACGTATACTTACGGCTGGTATAATGTATGCATGTCATAAAATTGTCAATATTTCGTGTTTTAGTCAGCGAACTTTTGCCCCACACTAGATTCGAACTCTTGCACCCAAAAGTTCGTTTATGACAATCAATTTTGAAACTGTTATAACTAAAAATGGTTAAATATTTTGACAGAAGTTTGTTCAGCAAAATAATTGCCAATATGTTGAAGGTTCACTGTATGGTATTTATTTTGTTTCAACTGCTATTCTTTTTCTGTAAACTTTGATTATACCACTAAGGCCGAACTTTTTCCACACCTAACTCTACTATGTACAAACGACACTTTTAAGACCGGTAGTCCTTTTCGGGCATGAAACGCGGACGATGCTCGAGGAGGACCTGCAATCACTTGGAGCCTTCGAACGTTGGACGCGTATAACGATCTTCGGCGGCGTGCAGTAGAACGATGTGTGGCGGCGAAGGATACACCAGGAGCTCGCCCAACTCGGCGAGACAGTATCCAGAAAGTGGCCAAACTGGAAGATGGTATTCGCTTCGGATCTCGTTGGCACAAGAAGGAAGCGCATCGAGCTAGGTGGGCGGATCAAGAGCACATCGATTCGGCAAGCGTGGTTAGAACCAAAGATGAAGAGATGCGGTCACGAACCAAGTAGGGGAAAAGCACCAATTTAAGACCCAGCACTAAGTTTCGATCCATTCATCTGATTTTGGCCTACTTTGTATTGAAATTCGAAAATTGGCACAACATTATTGTGGGTCAAAAATTAGTGGTTTTCACCCATGGACCGATGCACGAGTTCACTATTAGACGTTTTAGCGGTGCCGTGTTATTTACGTCACCATTCCAACGAGTGAACTCGGCACCACTCAAACGTCAAATAGTGAACTCGTGCATCGGTCCATTCTGGCGTGAAATTGTTGATTGCGAGTTATCTGTTTAGATTTTAACTTAATGAATTAAATTAAATTAACTTAAGCATAACGTACGCAGCCATTGTGCCTTTTATAAATTTATCAAAGTAAAATTTCATTATCTTGTTCAGAGCGTTATGGAACTTCGTATCTTCTGATATGCAACTGATTAGTTCTTGTGAAACTACGATTCCAATTAACTTCGTAAACACTTATTGATTTCAGAACAGCTGAAAAAAATAAAGGATATTTTGTTACTTTTGACCTGTTGTGGTGAGGAGCTATGGGAGCTAAATTTCCATTTTACATACTTAGTTATTCTATTGTTTAAATTTCCCTTTATCGCTCCTTTAAAATGCGCAAGCCCAATTTGATAGCTTTTGACGACCCAACCCTTCTAATTTCCAATTTTTAATACAGAAATTAATCAGAAATGACATAGCTTCATAACTGAAATAAAATAAACAAATCAAAGCAGAATGTAATAACAACGTAACTCCACTGATAAGGTTCTACGGTCCGACCTTACAGCTCGCTCTAAACGTACAATAGCGAAATAGAATCCAAATAACCCTAATGTCGAAAACGTAGTTATATAGCTAAAGGTACTAAAAGTGACGGGTTCGAATCCCAATCCGATCGAAGACCTTCACGGGTTGGAAATTTTCTTGACTTTTTAGAGTGTAGAGTTTGGGTTCACCACACGATGTACAAATACAAAAATGATCATTAGGGCACGAAAAACTCTCAGTTAACAACTGTGAAAGATAACACCTCAACATTTATGTATTTATTTATTTATTTATTTATTTATTACATTTAGAAAACTATGCAGAGAAGCATGATTTATTTCCAATTGGGACGTAACATAAGATGCGAAATGGAAATTCAGTTAAATATCAAATGGCACTCACGTCCACTTCGAAGCACTTTACTGAGGGATCCTTTCCGCTCGAGCGACCACACCATCTGTCCACAATGGGCGTACTCCATACAAAGAGGCGGCCAAAACTTCCAGCAGATATTTTGAGATTCTTTTTATTTTAATATGTACCTAATACTTAACACACTTATGATCCTCATTAAAATTGTACTCAAATTCGATATTTCTACGATTAAGACGATAAAATTAGTTTAAGCCAAACTTATTTTTTATTCCGTCCATTGGGCTATCCTCCGTTCGCTTTATCAGGCGCAAAATGAAAGTTATTTTGTTGATTCATCGCAGCCGAAAACCCCATCTCGTTACCTGTCGGAGTTTTCGGTTGTGGCCACCATCAGCCTAATCGCTTTATCAGATTCAAATTTGGCCAACCAGTTCGGTCCGTTCGTTCTGGTCGGTTCTGGTGTCTCCCTGCCTGCCGGGTCCTACTTTGTTGTGTATCTTTTCGATGCGGATTGTGAAATGTTGACAAAGAAAATGCTGAGTCCTGAGGCTCGTCGCTGTGAGATTATTTCTGAACAATCTTTCATTCGGGTTTTCATTCGAGACCGCACGCTTTTGGTCACGCGATTCTGCTGGACTGAGATTGATTTTGTGCCAATTACTGTATATATAGTAGTTAAATGGTTATATTAATTTTCCTATCTCATACTGCATACCTCACTGCATACCTCACTGCATATCTCACTGTGCATATGAACAAGATATTTTAAATTATTCTGATGAAAAGCGCCTTCGCGTCGAGTTAAAACATTTAATTCAACAAATGCCAACTCTTCAACTTAACTACACAATTATTAAAAAAAATCTTACTGAACTTTTACACAAAATTTAGCCGTTATTCCTGGAGAATTTTCTTATAATAAGCATTGAAGTTCTAGCAGCAGGTCTGTCAGAAATTCGTCCTGAGTTTTGGTAAAATGTTATTCAAATATTTCATAAAAAAAAACAGTTAATTTTTTATAATTTCCACCACAATTTGTTTTTGGAAACCCGTCTATTTTTTCCTACATATTTTGACAGAAACGTAACACCTCTTCCTCTGGGCATTACGGCTGGGACAGAGCTTGCTTTTCAGTTTAGTGTATAAGCACTTCCACAGTTAACTGAGAGGTTTTTTTTTTGTCAAAGTTGCCATTTTTGCCCAGGAAAGTGAAAGTTATCTCCAGTACGAAAAGATCCTGGACCGACCGAGAATCGAACCCAGACACAAGTATCCAAGGTACTAGTCTGCACTGTATCTTCATCTTTTCTATTATCTTCTAAAATCTGTTTGGTCATGGGCCACTATTCGTCTTTACGGAGTTTCGACGGCAATAGAAATCATGGGGACGCATGGTGCCTGATAATTTCATGAGCGGTTTCTATTACACCACATTTAGGCTGTTTGATTCCTATTTGCATAAATAACTACCCAATTGACTCGGATAACGTTGGGCTAATTTTATCTTCAGAAAGGCAAACTGAATCCCAGTTTTAATAGAAGGCTTTTGAATTATTCTAACGATCATCGCTGGTGCAAATATATTTAGGTCATGGCAAGCATTACATATAGTTCCCAAGAGCCATGTCATGGCAAATCAATCGCTTCATGGCCTTGCACTAATACTCAATTCCATCTTCAAGGTCCCGTGGGAGTGACATTACCAATCCCCGTATATAGCAGCTTAGCAATTAGAATTTATCGATGCATGAATTAAATCCGATCAAAGGGCTCATTTGGGTTACTAACAACACACTTGAAATACGTTTCGCCACAACTTTAATTGCTAGATGCTTCCGGCGTGCGTTCCCACTCAGTGACAATCGAATTTCCTGTCTTCCTGCACCTCTGCTTCCGTTGAAGGTGGTTCACTGAATCATAACGAAGAGCTGTACCACAGACAAACAGGCGCAAACATCGTTTTCCTTTGCGTTTGATGTTTTACACTCGCGCCATCTGTAGGTGTTGTTGCACATCATTCTGTGTGAGGTGGGCGATGGAATTCAAAAGAAAAAGTTCTAATTGCTACGTCCGTTTTTCTGTGACTGTACGCCCAAGGTACCGTAACTATAAAGGCCTTTGCATACAGCCGCGAGATTTTCGCATCGACAGTTTGCCATCTCGATATTTTCATAGTTGCTTGCAAAATAACATGGTGGATATCAAACATAATCATATCTTTTCGAGTGCAGTTAAACATTGCTCACAGTAACATGGCGATAAGATCGCAATGGTTTGAAGAGACCTTAAAGCCTCAGGCAGTATTAAGTAAATACCTAGAGCTAGACGTGATATCACTCACAAGTGGGCTTCTGAATAAGGCATCTTCTGTTGAAGGTGAATGGAAGGGCCGGTCTCAAGGATAAGGATAGCAGCCACAATTGGGTGGCACGATACGACTGTACTGGTTTCTCATTTGGGCAAAAAGGTCAACCGAGAGCCGGCACCTCAATTAATGTTAATTACCGTTTATCGTTGTGCGTAGAGTGTCCGAGCCATGGTCCGGTACGATTATTTGGTTTGCTTTGAGCATGCAGTTATCGCACTTGTGGTTGAGATCTATCGTGTTTAGGCGCAGCATAAAAAAAACTATTCAGGGAACATTCTCCTGACAATATATGCGGAAACTGCAGGAAACTTCTAGAAATTTCTTGTAAGCAGCTATCCAGCAAGGATGTTTCTCGAATTCTTGTCCAATCGAATCCTATCCAAAAGATTGTTGAATTCTTAGGCATAGGATTATTTTCGTGATTGCGGTAGACTAGAACAATATTATCACAAAAACTAGTTAGAAAAATGTCCAGCTTTTATTTGAAGTGATCCAAAAAAAAAAAATCCACCTTTCATTATAATCAATGTTATATTACTGTAGATCAAAAGTGCAGAGGTTTTTGAAATTTGATTTTGATTTATGGCCTTCACAGTAACCTGTTTGTGCTATTTTGGTATCAATTTTTGAGTGTTCTGATAAATCTGCAGTCACAGCAGAATTTTCATATACTTAAACTTGTTGCATAACTACAACAATACAGCCTGAATAGCTGTAACGGCAAGCGTGCAGCAATTCAGCATGATTATGCTGAGGGTCGTGGGTCCAAATTTCACTGGTTGAGGACCTTTTTGGGTTGGAAAGTTGAAAAGCAGATTTTGCTCGTAACGCCAGAAAGAATATCAAATTGCATAAGGCTACTTCTAAAGATATGGGAGGACGAAGAAATGTCCACCGGCTGATTAGTTAGCCTCATATGCCCAATCTACAAGAAAGGGCACAATTACAGAGGGATTACCCATGTTGTTGCATGTTGCAAGAATGCCGGACAACAACCCTGTAAAGATGGTGTTCGCTACGAATCCGACGAGCTTGGTCGCAGTCGAGGATGGAGAGAAGCGGCCATGAACCGAGTGAATTGGCGAAATATTGTTTTACGAGATTTTATCAAGATAGTTGATGTAAAACCAAATAAATTACCCTGCTGAATTCGGCGTACAAAATTCTGTCGCGCTTCCTGTTTAACAAACTGAGGCCGCTCGAGGAGTCCTTCGTCTGCAAATACCAAGCCGGTTTTCATGAGGACCACTCGACAATGGACCAGATGTTTATCTTGAGCAATTCTCGCTGAAACCAGGCCGCCATCGGCACACATCGATTGAATTCCGATTTTATGTCACTGATCGCTAGAGTGCGGTCGTTTCAGTTTTCTCAAATTGGTGGACTCTTCGTACGCCAGCTATCTAAAGGACCGACCATAAATGACGCACACGCAAAAAAAAAAAAAATTGTGCGGTAAAAACTACCATTTTAGGGGGTTAACTTAAGCGCTCACACCGGCAATTTTCAGCAGACCAGAAATGCGCTTGATTTTACCATGTCTATAGTCGAAAACAGATTGTTGTAAATTATTTCTGTCAAATGTAACAGTAATGTGGTGGGATGTACCGTAAACATAGTAAATTGGTCTGAAGTTCCATGGTAGTTTCAAGAATGGGCGTAGTCAGCTAAAATAGTAATTTTTACCACAGATTTTTTTCCCGTGTAGCCAAACTACAGAAATCACCTCACAAATAACCTCCTTCTCCGCATTATCTTCCGGGTGGATAGCGTTAGCGTAGTTCGTTATACTTCGTAGATTGGATACTAGTAATATTTATATTTTTTTCTTTGGTTGTCTCATCTAGACTACTTTCAGGTACAAGGCTTGGGAGTTAACCTTGATCCAATCCTGAACAAGAATACCATATCCATGAATTTCACTATTCCCGGCCACGCCCATCTTTACCGTAACTTGGGATTGGGGAAGGAGATGTTGATGTAGCACTTACTTAACGAGAGGCCTCCGACTCAGTGGCACTCAGTAGCACCCTCATAAGTGCTACGTAGTTGGGAGTTGAAATGGGTATTGGGTCAGGATTTGCCTGAAAAGCTGGCGATGGACCCAGGGCATTTGATGTTTAATTGTTTTAAGTTTAATCTTTTGAATGCCGGCAATCAAAAGAGAAAAAACGATTTAAATAAAGTATAAAACCATTGTCACGTAAAAAGAAAGTTGATTACGCGTTCAGCCGTAGTGAATTGCTGCTTGTTTAATATTAAAAAGCAGCACCGATCCACCGATGACCTTCGGATGGTATCGCAAAAAAACGAAAAAATGAGAATACAAAATGTTACAAAAAAAACAACAGTCCAAAATGAACTAATCGAACAAAAAAAAAACAAAACATTAAACCGACTGTCTAAAAACGCACAATTTGAAAAAAAAAATAAATTGTACGCTTGCTCGATTCCGCGAAAATCAACCGGTTGAAACAACAAACGATATGCAAGCCGACAATAAAACCGATGAATCAAGCTCTTCGCGATACTTTTTGTTCGTAACCTAAAGCGACCATATATGTCCTGCGAAACGCAGGACGCCCTGGCAGATCTCGTTCCCGATCAAACATTTTCCGTATTGGGTATGTATTCTACAATCATTTTAGGCCTAAAACATGATCTAAATGAAAATATCTGAAGGTCGTAGACACAAAAGTCAATTTGGACAAATTGAGATGTAAGATTGTGAAAAATAATAGAATCGTTCTGGTGGGCTTCGATCCCACGACTCCCAATACGCTAGACTGGGTATTTTCAAAACACCGTCGGCTGGTTAAGCCGTAATAGACATGACAACCCTAGTCAAGGGGTGGATCACTTGTTCAATGCCCATCAGATGTGCATTGAATTGCATCAAATGCACTTTTTAGACTTCTACATCAACTTAGTCCTGACTACAATCGTATCGTGTTATAGCAACGCGTCATTGTTTGTTGTTAGAGTTACGAGTTTATTCAACAGGTCCATCTCTATATTTTCTAACAAATCAGAAACGTTATTTATTTCAGCTTACCAAGCTTGTAAATTAACCAGCAAAGCTAGCAAATATAAGAACGACTTTCATTTGTGGTACATGCACTGCGGACGGGGCGTTGATGGCCTGATAGAAGCAAATAGTTTGTATTCCCGTACGGGAGTCACTAATGGAGCTGGTTGTAGACAACAATATTTACTAATGGCGGACTGAATAATCCCCACTCTACTGACGGCACCTTAACTTGATCGGGTGGATAGAACTTAGATTAAATACAGCTAAACAATTATGTATCAAACATATTTTATTTGCTTTAATGTTGGTTGTGGGCTTGTATGGAAAGATGAAAATTGATGTTGATTAACTATTTCACCTTCAATGGGATATTTTCATCGAAGCCTTGCCTTGTACCCTCAACAATGATATCCTTTACTGCTGTTTGTAAACCACGGAACGGAGCTGTTCCAGAACTCCTTTTTGAATAAAGTATACCAGACTCCAATCGTGTAAAAATTATCTCAAATGTCCATGTTGCCTATGAACTGCTCTTAGGGCATATATTAATTCCACTCCATCCATTGTTGGATAGCATTCAAAGCAGCTTCGAAAAACGAAACAACTGTTCCTGGAAATTCATCTTCCTAGCTAGGTATAATCTGCACATACTTTATTTTTAATGATACCCTTCGGACCAACTTATGCGGATTATGCCAGATAAAGGAACGGATATTTTGTTTTTTTTTTTTTTTTTTAACGCCTCCATCGCCTTTAGATACCGGGAATGCTTCTACGTTGAGCTTTTCTACATGCCACCTTTTTGATGAGACAGAATCCAAGCTCCAACCCGTGGCACGTCCAGTCTGTCGGTTTCCGAAGCTATAACATATAAAATATTATTATCCGGAAGAACGCTAATTATATTTGTGATATTGTCAGGAACTGAGACTTATGAGACCACAATGATATGGTGAAGCAGTGCATGATACTGCCATTCTTCCTCTCCAATAGTTTGCCAGCTTTATTATTCACGAAAAAATTTACAACCTTTTGCTCGTTACGTTTTGGAAAAAGAAGATACTTCTGTTAAATTGGTCGAGAAAAATTTCAAACAGACACTTTGAAAACGACAACAGAGAAAAGTTCGAGCAAGCCATGAATTATTGCGCATTTTCAGAAATGTGCATTTAAATGCATTTAATTTTGTTGTTGCATCAGATGCATCAGAAGTGATACACCCCTTGACCCTAGTTGAGAATGATCTAAATGCTTTTTTCAGTCAAACAAATAGATTTGACGTTGTAATATTAATTTGAAAATTGCGCTGTCCCGCGAAACGGCGTCTGGTCACTTATTGTAACCGCACTACGCGAAACCGTATACGATTGATTCCGATTCCATCTCTCGCCCGACGGAACGTAAAAACCAAACAAAGAGTAGTAATTGGCAAAATAATGTGGTTTTTGTTTCATGAAACAGACTCACCGGATTGATTTTCTGGAATTAAGTGCTGCTTACACACTCTCGGAAAGTATATGTCCTCCCAAAAATCAGGTATCACGAACACTGCACTGGAAAAACATGCCAAATTACTAAATTCTTAATACCGTTTTGTCTCAAAGTCCGAACAGACTCATATTCCGAACACTCGATTTTTGTATGGCGATTTGGTTGTAATATTTCGCTGAAATATGTCACTAAATAACAAGGAAATGGCAGTCAATTGCAATTCAATTTTATCGTATCCAATATAATTTTTACCGCGGAAGTATTGATGATTCTCTAGATTGAGAGCAGTAGAACAAGCTCAGATAAATTTATTTGCGAAATTATTCATTTCAATTCGATTTATTCGTGCTGTTCGGAATTTTAATAAAGGTGTTCGGAATATGAGACAGAATAAACACGTTGTTCGGCATTTGAATCAAAATGTTGTTCCATACTTTTAAGTAAAAACAATACTAAAACTAAATTAATCAACATTATTATTGGTATACACAACAGCCAACAGTTAGAATTTGCAAAGAAATTAAAATTTACTCAAATATCAGCCGATTTATGCCAATCAGATGCATTTAAAGTCACTGTTGGCCTTAAGTGTTCGGAATATGAGTCAAAACGGTATATTTTTCACAACAACACACAACTCAGAAGCGAAAATTCAAATTCAACTATAGTTTCTGAAATAAATCTTCACAGAATTCACAATCACCTACGAAAAAAAAACTGTCCGGGTGGCGTAGTACCGACCGAACCACCAGCGGAATCGCGAAAAATATCACGCAGAGTGCGAACATAAAAAAATGTGACAAGCAGATGAAAACACATCCGCACGCCGCGAGGCCTACTGTGTTTTCTCCGCATTATCTTCATAGCACCAAAAGCCGTTTAAGCACTTCACGAGCCGAATTAAAAATTACGAGAGTCCGATATAAACGCGACAGAAAATAACAAAAACAGCCATCCGCGCGCACAGCCTGCTGCGCTCTCAACCCAGTGTAACTATAATGTATTTAAGTTCGAAAAAGTTGCATATGTACTGTCAAATACTGTATGTATGAAAAAGCTTTAGGACATTTCGTCGAATGACATTTGGTCGAAGGGACATTTGGTCGAAATCTTATTCTGAAATGGTTTATTGAAAGATCATTTGGTAAAATTGATTTTTGTTTTGTAAGTTTTTACAAAGTTTGAAGTTAACGTATTCTTTTGAATTATATGAATTATTACTTGTTGTTGAATTAAAAATGGGACATTTTTTGTAGTCATATTTTTAAATTACATATGTCTATGTATTTGTTTGTGATTTAAATTTATGCCATTTCGATGATTATTCAAATATTCTTTTTAGAAGTAGTTTTTCGTACATTGGCTGAAATATTAAGCTATAGTTTTTTACAGTATGGCCCATAAAAATGCGAAAATTGTTTGAACGCTTTGAACGCCAAACTTTATTGTTGAAAATACTAGTTTGTTTGGTATCAGAGGATGGAGAAGTTCTTAGAGAACGTATTTTTAATGATCACAATAAAACATTTTGCCAGGGTCATAGTTTTGAGGGCATTTGCGTCTTATAGGTTTGATATGCCTTAAATTTTTGTTAAAGTTGAATAAAAAATAAATACGGAGGCCAATAACAGATTTTTGAGGATGAAATTTATTCCTTCGGTTAGAGACAACTTTTATCAATACCAGCTCATAGGTTTTGAACAAAACGGAGCCGCTTATCACACATATATGAAGGTTCAATCAAAGCTCTCCAAAATGAGCCGTTTATTCGAAAATATGTTTGAGTCTCCAATGACGAAGTGAATGTTATATGTCGGTAACTCTACCTATGAACAATTGGCTTATTGTGACTTCCAGCTTAAGAACATTCCTCAAGCAAACATATGACTTTGCTATCGGGTGCATAACAGAGTTTGCGGTAGCAGCTTTGAATAATTGAACAAGAAAATTGGTGACAAAAGTCGGCATCTCTATTTCAGATCAGCTTATCTCAACTCGCAGAACATGCGTAATTGAAAAAAGCAGCATGAAACGTCAGAAACGCAAGATGTTGATCAGTATGATGGGAGAATAGGGTCGATTAAATTGAATAACAAAATTTTGCTAACCACATAGATTGTTAGTAAAATGGCTGATAGTTGTTTCAATTATTCAATCACTCTGTGTATTAGCGAAAAAATGCTACTCTCGGCGATAATGAGACTAAACGTAAAACTTTGCGTCCATACTGTTTAGATTCGACCACATGTCCTTTCTACGAATTGTCGGTTCGATCATATGTCTTACGCTTTCTGTTGCAATTAACACTTCAGTCGTCGCGCTGTTGTATTTTGTACAACAGTGGTGAAAAACACTCGCTTATCGTACACAACATTAGCGTGGTGGTTCTGAAGGTGGCAAATCGCGCGACCATTTCGACCAAATGTCCATTCGACGAAACGTCCCTTCGACCAAATGTACTTTCGACCAAACGTCATTTGACTTAATGTCATTCGACCAAATGTCTTTCGACCAAATGTCATGGATTCGTGTGAAAGTACACATTGGCTGTTGCTAAATATCTTTCAATGCTTGCAGGCAGCTATTGCTAGAGCTATCTTCGCAAATTGGTTCTACGTGAAGTTTACAAACTTTTGCATTAAACTAAGATACAACATCGCATCGCTGCGACAACACAGTCTATATAATTAATGATACTTGGCAGATCCGTACTTGTTTTCCACAGCTTCAAGATGAATAAATCCTTCAGCATTTCCCGTCCAAAGTTCAAGAGTCAAAATTCCTCGAATACCCACCATTCAACAGCCCCAAAACGAGGAAAAATAATTAACTCAAACTATCAAATCCACTGCAAAAAGAATATTTTCATCCCAACAACGTTTCCCTTCTGGTCGCCAGACTAATGTTTCAAACAACTTGTCTTTTCCCCTTAATCACCGGCCAACCGCAAGTTATTTCACCGCAACCTCCTCATCCATCAATGGCTTCGCCTCAGCTAGATTCGCGACCTCATCTAAGGATTTGCTGCCGCTTAACCTCCACCCCCTTTTTCCATTTCCATCTTTCTTTCCTTTCCTTTGTTGTTGCCGATTATTCGCAGGAGCCAGCATTGTCGCTTTTATCTTTGTCTTTCCGGTTGTATTCCACCACCACGACCATCTAAGCATGGAGCAAGATCACAGACTGGGGGATGAATGGATGGCTGTGGTCAGGGTGGACGTTTACACCGTCTCACCGGATATCCAGTTAATCTCAAGCCAACACTTATCGCATCCTGCTGCCGTCAAGTCTTCGAGAGTCGGGCCGGTGAATATAAAATTCTATGTAACGGATTTTGATGACTTCTCGCCCCATAGGGTTAGTGTGCCAATCTTCGTCTCAATGAACGGAAATTCACAGTAAATAAATCAATCATGTCAGGGAAGTTCAAAATATTTGTTTGTGAATGACGCAGGCCCTTCCACCAAAGGACGAAGCCTGCGTGTCATCTGCAGTAGATTGCAATAAAGTTTGGATATATTTTCTTCATACTAGCAAAAATGGAAGATTTCTCCTAATGCTTTCAAAACTCAACTAATAATATTCCCACATAAAAAAAAGCTCTTTATTTTAAACCTTCAAGTGAGATGGATTCCAATAAATTTGTCAGGTGAAGTTAAGTATCTAGGACTCATGCTATATAAACATATAACTTTCGTAAATCACATTGAGGGCATATGAGTCAAATGTAACAAATATATAAAATGTCTGTGGCCATGTTGTATACTGTACAAATAATCAACTTACAAACTGAGTAACTGTTGTAATACAACCACCCCCCACGGAAGAATGCTCTACAGATTACTAATTAAGGATGATAGTGTTGCCTAACACAGAACACCTAGATATAACGAATATTTGTAATGCTTAAAATAATACAAATGAAGAATTTAAAAGAAAAACAAACAACAAATTCTTCGTTTTTAAGACGATAACCCTAGATTTAGATAAATTTAGGTACTAGTATGAAGTATGGTTCATCCACCCTAGATGGTTATCTTTAGTGGAAAACTGAAATTGAAACGGAACATCGCGATGAACATTTCGTTTCAATTTACGATACATTGCAATTGAGTTCATTCCTGATAATTTCACCGGTTATAAACTGTTTTTGGTATCTTAAGAAATAATCTACACAACATAAGCGAACTTCGCGATACATTGTAACACATTGACCATCCACAGCTTTTCATCAAGTCGCTGCTGACAGGCAGATAATATTATTTCCAGAAAAGTCCCCTTCTGGCTAACCTTTGGTTGGTTCGTTCAAATGGTTGACCTTGCTCCAAACAGCTTGATATCGCCATTTCATTCTTCCATGGCAGTCCGGTTACCGGTCGTGTCAAGATGGGAACGATAATGTCTTCATCTGGTTTTGCCATAATGAAACGATTTTTTTTTTTTTTTTGCGTTGTTGTCCAACGATGGTTGGGGTGAAGTGAAATTGTGTAAAATGAAAGCCAGAAAAAAATCAACCGAACGTGGCAACTCAAGCGAATGATTGCTGTTTCAAAAATTTTCGGTTGCTTTTCCGTAGGCCCGGGAAAATGTCCGTTTGAGTGCCATTGACCGCGTTTTTAAATTGAATTGATTGTTATATAAGTGGCGTTCCTTTCTATATCTGCATTTCCATAGTTATTAATGGCGAACTGTTTTTGCCAATATTGCAACCCATAATTATCAAACTACCAATATGGCAACCCATAATTATCAAACTACAAAAATCGTTACTTAAGGTTATGCTTAAGCTACTGTGAATGTTTGAGCGGATGCAGTCAACTCTAAGGTGGGGAGCGGACATCCAAACGAGGTTTAAGTTTGTAATGAATTTTAAATTCTCGAATCAATGTTGAAGAGATTGCAACTAAACGGATGTTTTCCGTTTAGAAACACAATACTTATACCTAGGGAAATATAAAATCGGTGGCCCTTTCCCGAATTAAATGAAAATTCACACATTTATTACTAGCTATTCAAAATTCAAAGGGTAAGAGTTCCAATCTATTTCATTCCATTCATTTAGTTAACATCTAAACATATCACACTGAATCAACAATTTCACGCCACAACACTACATAGGTTTGTGCCGCATCTCTCCATCCTCGGTTCTACCCCATGCTCGCCGAATCGATGCGCACTTGATTCGCCCACCTAGCTCGCTGCGCTCCACACCTTCTTTGCAGGGTTGCTGTCCGGCATTCTTGCAACATGCCCTGTCCATCGTATCCTTCCAGCTTTGTCCACCTTCTGGATAATGGATTCGTCGTAGAGTTGGGTGAGCTCGTGTTTCATCCTTTGCCGCCACACACCGCCAAAGATCGTCCTAAGCACGCATTCGGCTTTCGAAGACTCCAAGCTCTTGCAAGTCCTCCTCGAGCATCGTCCACGTTTCATGCCCGTAGAGGACTACCGGCCTTATGAGCGTTTTATACATGGTACATCTGGTGCGTGTGTGAATCTTTTTTGTCCGCAGTTTCTTGTGGAGGCCATAGTAGGCCCGACTTCCCCTTGTGATGCGATTCCATATTCCAGGCTAACGTTATTGTCAGCCGTCAGCAAGTATCCGAAGTAAACGAACTCGTCGACCACCTCGAACGTATCCTCGTCTATTGTAACACTGCTACCTAGGCGTGCTATGTCACGCTCGACCCCACCCGCTAGCATGTACTTTGTCTTGGTCGCATTCACTACCAGTCCAACTTTTGCTTCCTCGTGTTTCACCACCACCTTTTCAAATGTTCGGCCGACAATGTCCATATCATCCGCGAAGCAAACAAATTGACTGGATCTAGTATAAATCGTACCCCGGCTGTTAAGCCCGGCTTTCCGCATAACACCTTCAAGTGCAATATTGAACAACAGGCACGAGAGTCCATCACCTTGTCGTAGTCCCCGGCGGAATCCAAATGAACTGGAGTGTTCGCCTAAAACCTTCACACAATTTTGCATACCTTGCATCGTCAATCCTATCAGTCTCGTGAGCTTCCTGGGAAAGCTGTTGTCATCCGTGATTTTCTATAGCTCTACGCGGATACTATCGTATGCCGCCTTGAAATCGATGAAAAGGTGATGCGTTGGGACCTGGATTTCACGACATTTTTGCAGGATTTGCCGTACAGTAAAGAGCTGGTCTGTTGTCGATCGGCCATCAACGAAGCCGGCCTGATAACTTCCCACGAACTCGTTTACTACAGGTGACAGACGACGGAAGATGATCTGGGATAATACTTTGTAGGCCGCATTTAGAATGGTGATCGCTCGGAAGTTCTCACAATCTAACTTGTCGCCTTTCTTGTAGATGGTGCACATTACCCCTTCCTTCCACTCCTCCGGTTGCTGTTCTGTTTCCCAGATTGTGCCTATCAGCCGATGCAGACAAATGGCCAGCCTCTCCGGGCCTATCTTTATGAGCTCAGCTCCGATACCATCCTTACCAGCAGCTTTATTGTTCTTGAGCTGGTGAATGGAATCCTTAACCTCGCTCAAAGTAGGGGCTGGTTGGTTTCCATCGTTCGCAATTCTGACGAAGGCATTTCCTCCGTTGTCCCGTCCTTCATTGCCAGTGGTCTCAGCGCCATTCAGGTGGTCGGTCTTGCGATTCCGGTTGAGGATGACTTCAGGTACGCATGAGCCCCGACGATCCAAAGCCGGCGATTCGTCGTGATCGATAATACTCGGCGTAGTTACCGATGATGAAGCTAGCCTACTCCGATGGAGAGTTCACCGATGGAGGAATATCTCCCGAAACCGGTAACGTTACGCGTTGTTCTTATTTTGTTGTTGGCCGGTAGAGTGCCGAAGTCGGCTCAGCGATTCCGGTTGGAGGATGGCTTCCGGTTCACTGACACTCCGACGACTCAAGCTAGTTACTCGCTACGGACTGCTCAGAATAGTCCCTGACGGTGGATCTATCCTACTCCAACGAAGATTATCCAGAAGGCGGAAGATCTATCCAACCGATGCTATCCGGGCTCCGAGGTCGGTTCTGCGATTCCGGTGGATGAAAACTTCCAGTACACAGGCGTCTCGACGACCATTTGGCGGTGCAACTACGCGATCTACTCAGCTAGTCCCCGACAGTGGACTTAACCTACCCCGTAGCTGAAGGGGCAGATGCCGAGGTTGGTCCTGCTATTCCGAAGAAGAGAAGCATCCGGAACACAGGCAATCATTTGCCGGTGCTGTTTCGCGATCTCCTCAGCAAGCTCCTGGCGGAGGATCTAGCCTACTCCAACTTGATGGTGGTCGGTATGGTGCCGAGGTCTGTTCTTGCGATTCCGGTGGAGGTGCCCTGACAACCCATCACCGATACTACGTGACGCTCGAACTACTCAGCCTAGTCCCCGACGGAAAATCTAGCCCACTCCGATCGCTCTGTTCACCGCGGGCCACGTACTTGCATGTTGACACATTTTCTGCACGATATTGTCGGGTTTTAAATTTCCATCGCTACTTCCGAGCGTTTCGTTCCGCACTTCCGCGTATTTTGGGCAGTCAAAAACTATAGGTTGTGGTATCTCCGCGATGTTCGGACAGTATGGCGACTCTGCGTACCCGAATCTACGGAGATATTTTCTGAAACATCGTTGACATGATAGGAACTGTGTCAGGTAAAACTTCACCTCTCCAAGATTCCTATTCATCCACGTCGACAGGTTTGGGATGAGGCGATAGGTTCGTCTTCCTTACTCGGCGCAGTCCTACTCGTGCTGCGGTTTATGGACAAAAGGTCGAAAGACAAAAGGTCGAAAGGACAAAAGGTCGAAAATTACTTGGTGGGACTTTTTTTCCTTCTTTGAAAAAAGATTTTCGACCTTTTGTCTTCTTTTTGTTCTTCGACTTTTTGTCCTTTCGACCTTTTGTCTTTCGACCTATTGTCATAGATCCGAAATGCAACTGAAATTTAATGAACTATACAAAATAATTTAGTTTGAAATTAAATTATTTAGTTTGAAATTAAATTAATTTACAATTTTATTTAACCCAAACTTACGCTACAGATGCAACTGTTTTCGGCTCTATTCCCAATGGGGCGGCAAACGGCAAAAAGAAATTCACTGGTTTTTTAGTCGCGCGGAAACTGAAAAAGTTCAAGTTTTTGAGTTCATGCTGTTTGTCGTATGTGTTGTTGGAATTCTCTACTAAACAATGTATTGTGATTGCTTTATAATTACAAAACCAGAGATCAAATTTGTTCTGTGTGACTTCGTAAATAAAAACATTCGAATTGAGAGTGCATTTGAGTGAAGTCACTGGAAAGCGCACGCAGTAAAATGATGGCCAGAATAATTAAATGATTTGTGATTGTGGAAGTTGTTGCCAGTTCTCTTTGCGCCACTCTCCATTCATAGATTCTGCACTCGATATCCTCCGCAAAAGTGATGCAGATGGGGATCATACCGACTATAACGCATACAGCCTTGCCCCAAGCAAGAACTCCATAGCTCAGTATCGACGACGAGACGTTAGCTAGAAGACGCCTCGTACTGCTGCTTGGACCACCTAAGCTAGGCATGATTCTCCCTATTGCGTGGATGTTCAAATTCAGTCGATCGTCTGTCATTACTCACAGGTGCTTCACACGCTCTTCGGTGCTATCACATACCTTCCGACGTTGACCTCTATTTTCTGAATCACCCTGCAGTTGCAGACTAGCAGTACCTCTGTTTTGTGGTGAGCTATCTGCAGTTTGACTCCGTTCATCCAGCCCTCGATTGCATCAATTGTTTCAATCACTGACATTTCCACTTCTTCCACCGTCTCGCCCATCATCGCAGTGTCAAGACTCCGTCGTACATCTCGTTCCAAAGAGAACGGAACCTTGAGGGGGACGCCCGCTGTCACTTGCATTGACTTCTGTCCTTCATTTGTTTCGTACTCCACGATTCTGCTCTAGAAGTAGCTCTTCAGGATCTGTTATGCTGCGGCGATGGCCTCTCAGCTGACGCTGGTGCATGCGTTTTTCACATCTATCGTGATCACAGTGCAGTATCGATCTCCTCTTCGTTTCTGCTTCGACGTCTTTTCTTCGCACTCGAGTACTGATAGAATTGCGTCTACCGTTGATAAGCCTTTGCGGAATCCAAACTACATTTGCGACAACTCGCGCTCACTCTCCATACACTTCGTCAGCCGGGTAAAGATTATTCTTTCCAGGAGTTTTCCAAACGTGTTCAGCAGGCAAATTAGCCTAAACGAGGTTGGATCTCTGGCTTTGGCTTCCCTTGCTTTGGCACCAGTACCAGTTTGTGGCCCGGCACTTCTGCAACACCTTCCTGAACATGTCCGGATATGCCAGGATGGCAGCTTTCTGCGCTACGTTCGGAATTCCATCTAGACCAGCAGCTTTCTTCGATTTCAGTCGTTTCGCCGCTTCTACAAGCTCGTCGTTCCTCAGTCGAGTGGTTAGAGTCCGCGGCTACAAAGCAAAGTCATGCTGAAGGTGTCTGGGTTCGAATCCCGGTCGGTCCAGGATCTTTTCGTAAAGAAAATTTCCTTGACCTCCCTGGGCATAAAGTATAATCGTACCTGCCACACGATATACGAATGCTAAAATAGCAACTTTGGCAAAGAAAGCTCTCAGTTAATAACTGTGGAAGTGCTCATAAGAACACTAAGCTGAGAAGCAGGCTATGTCCCAATTAGGACGTATTGCCAAGAAGAACAAGCTCGTCGTTAGACACTTGCTGTTCCTCAGTGTTTTGGATAGTGCATCAGGAAAAGACCCTTCACGATCAACTTAAGCTTTTATTATAAAAATATTTATAGGTCTACTCAAAATGGATTGTTATGCAGTGAAATTGATACCCAAGGTAAATACTGGTAATACTGGTGTAAAAGAACAACTGGGCAGTCAAGCCATCGTGAGTTCCGTATCACCCGTGTCTGTCCAAAACGTTGACATCGGACTGAATGGCGAGCCTTAGGATGGGCGTAAAAGGAATGAAGGTTGACGTCTCTAATCTAGATAGGGAGAGAAAAAAGTGCAACGTAATTCTGCTAGCTAAACCTCTAAGTGCGCACGCTAATTTATCTACTTTAACAGTAGCCTAATAGCCTTTATCCTAAAGTCTTTCTTAACCAAATAGTTTGGGATTACTCGGATTGAGATGTGCGTTAATTGCTTATTATAAAATTTATTCGTAATAATTAATAGAAATTGATTAATTTGTAGATTCTATGCCTAAACATTTCTGAATCTTGTAACATACATTTTTTATTGTTCTTCTTCTAAAGTAATTGTAAGTTATACTACGTTGAATTGAACCCTATTACAAAAACTAATGTACTAAATTTGTTAAACCTAGACCCATTGCTTGTGGAATCGAAGCCAGCTAAGACTAGAAGTGTTTCGGGTTGAAATTGGAAGAACACGAAATGTAAGTCAACAATTGTATTTGAAAAACCATAGTTTGAAACTAATATAATTACAGCTTGAAGCTGCATTTGCTGCTAAAAAGACGTGCGACTTCTTAACTCCTATCCGAAACAACTGGTAAAAATATGAAATTAAAAAAAAACACTATCAAAGTTAACCCGTATTGCGGTAATATAGAAGTTTTCTATTTCAATTCGAAAGCAGAATGTTGTATTTAAAGGCACTATTTAACTGTTTTGTCCATCACAATGGTTTGTTCAGTGGTTCATAAAATTCAAATTTGATTTTTTTTCGACTAGCCAACTAGTTAGTTTGAGATTTGATGCAGATTCAGTGAAATCAAATAGAGTGAGTAGCACATCTTTTTATTATTGTTAATGCCATACTATATTCTGAACCTGTGTTGAAAATGTTGTAATTCAGGAAAATTGGAATTGCAACTTCAACTGTTCAAAGAAAAAATATCATCTATTTTATATTATTTTCAAGAATTCAAGAATTGAATTGAATTGAATTGAAAAAGCTTGTGACGAAGCGGAGTAAGAGAAAAGCACTAATTTTCGACCTAGAAAAATTCTGTGTCAATTTTCGGATTTTCATACAAAGTAGGCAGAAATCGTATGAGTGGGTCGAAAATTAGTGCTGTATCAAAAATTGGTGGTTTTACCCTATAGCCACGGAAAATATGGTTATTGATTACCACGTTTTTCAGTCTATCATTAAAAACAGATTGCAAATTCTTGCATGCCGTACTGTTAGATTGATCATTACCTTGGAACCTACTATTATTTCAACATAGTTTTTTTTACAAAAACATGTTATCGCTCTAAATATGCTGAAAAAAAATATTTCAAACACAAATTATCCCTTCTTTCGATAATGTACGGTTCTTTTGATTTACACTTCCAAAATTACAATTAATATCGAATACTTCAAAAATTTTGCCAAGGGGGGTCTGTAGCCTTGAGGTTACGCTTTCGCTTCATAAGCGGAAGATCATGGGTTCGATTCCCAGCCCCTCCACAAAAAACCCGTCCAACCACCAGAAGACGCCTCACGGAGGACCGTGCTTTGGGGAGCACATCCATCCTCCGTCAGTATCAAATGGTGACTGAGACAAACTGACCCTCTTCGCAGGCAGCTAGCCTCACTAATAGCAGAGCTCTCTCCTACCTGCTCGGTGTGAGAGTAAAAGAGTAGGAGAGAGTGAAACTAGATGTAAATATAGATAAGTTGAAAATAGATCTGTATCGGTAAAGAAGCTACAAGATCAACTGAGCCCGGCACAGTAGTGGCCACGAGCACGGAGTGCCTTAAAATAAAAAAAAAATTGCCACTAATATTTTTTTTGAAAAATGTGTTGTTAGTTCGAGTTATGCTATAAGAAGTTTTTTTGAAACATCCTCAACGAAAAATAATCTGCTCTTGTATATAGGCTACTTTTGCATTATGCTGCAATAATAGATCTTTGAGTTTGAGCTTCTAATATTTGGCATATAATTTTTCTCTTCTTTTACCAAGTAATTTTCATCAAGTGTTACGTCCCAACTGGGACAGAGCTTGATTCGCAGCGAAATATTCTATAATCGTTCCCTTAATTACCAACTGCGAACTTTCTTTGCCAATTTAATTTTTTAAAATATGTTTATCACAACAAGCTCAATGATACTCTTTGTTCTGAGGTGTATAGAAAATTATCTTCCATCAAAGCCGTCACGAATTTTAATAAGTTATGCTCTCAAATGTAACAACTATTTTTAACATTTTTACTGTTAATTTTAAATCACTGATTATGCCAAACGGCCATTATGCCAAACAACCATTATGCTAACCGACTTTTATTCAAAACGTGGTACAATCTTCGAATGTATTACTTTTTATATTGAACATTTGATATTCTTCAAATGGAATTTGTTTTCGGTCCGCGTGGCGCGAGTGCGAAAAGAGATTCGCGTTAGTAGTGTGTGGTCTTCCGATCCCATAGCTTGCTTTTGCAGGGCGAGCAGCGGAATCAAGACCAATTGTTTTCGGTCCGCGTGGCGCGAGTGCGAAAAAAGATTCGCGTTTCTCAGTTAGTATGTATGCTTCAAATAAAGCTGAAAATTGTGGCTGCTCAATCAGGGATGAAGGATCAATTGGTGAGCTCGTTTCATGCTTTTTTTTAATCTATAAAATATGTATGACCGCACATTTAATCGTTACAACGGTGGGACATAAATATGATTATTCAACAAACTATGAATGGTTCGTCACTGTAAGTGTCGGCATAAACTCTAATTCCTTTTTTTTATAAAATCCCTTGCCTTCTACCTTTATTTTTATAAAAAAAAGCTTTGAATGGTTCGGTCTGTTTGTCCGTGCTAGAAGTATAGACTTGCAAAACGTTAATTTTATTCAAAACACTTTGAATGGTTCGCCACTGTAATTATTTTGTTTTATTTTTTATATTTTTCAATTTGAGTAAAATATTGTTACACATGCTTTCGTCCTAATAGCTGTAGGAATGTTGCTTTTAGCTATTTGTTCTACAAACTTTGAATGGTTCGTCATTTCAAGTAACGACATTATTTACTCCTATTTGGAAATTTTTCATGTCGATTGAATATATTATATTCCTAAGCATGTTAACAAATAATCGTTTATCATGGTCTAATCGCTTATCAAAGTGAATCCTGTGACCCAACGATCCTCCCCATTGACAAACATCCCTCCCAGTATCCTTTGTGGAGATGCAGAGGAAAACACGGTCTCCAAATAGCAACGGTTACACACTAACATTCCTTCCCTCAATCCCACCTGACTGCAAGGACGTGGCCGGCGCCGTTATTGACCATGTATAAATAGAGGCACTGAATTATGCACACTGAAGAAGATTATGGCCAATCCCAGCCGAACTTCTAGTTGATTCTTTGTGCATCTTCACTGACTTTGGTCAATCACGGAATAGCAACCATTGATATGTGTAGTCAGTCTAAGCTAAGCTGAACATTAGATATTTTTCAAATGATCATCAAGTAGAACAATTATCAATGGAAGATTAAAGGCTCATGAAATCCACAATAAAACAATTTCTAATTGCTACATGCAATAGAAATATGTTTTCGGTTTGTCAAACTTCTTCCATTAGAAAAGTATAACGTTTCTCATAGCTTTGATAGCAAATAATATCCGTGATTAAAAAATGCATCATCAAATATTCACTACCCTTGCTGTATCAAAGCAGTTTCAATTCCACTCTCTACATTTTGTGTATCCTTTGAACTCTATCTGGCATTGTTGGTCGCTCTGGCCACGCTATGGAAACCACACACTAGGTAAACATACGTTCCGTTCTTTCCCGAAAATGGTCCTTTTAGTCAGCAGTACAAACAAAAAAAGAGTTCCACACCTTTCATTTCGCTTTTGTTGATATCTCCTAGAAGACCGACAAAAGGCAATCTCCCCCAAGTTGAAACAAATGAAACTTTCGAACCGAGCAGTTTCACATGACTCTAGACTATAGATGAATCAGGCAGGGGCAATTCGAAGCAACAGAAGCGGTCGCTTAAGGTAAACAGCAAGGAAAAACCATCAAATCCTGGCGAAAAGCGGAAGAGTTCTTATTTTTTCTTCAGTGGGAAGAGGCAAACTTTTCAACTTGGAACGGACTCGGAGATTTTATTTGACCTCTCCGTTGTCATATGGACCTCCCCAAAGATGCTTCTATCTCTCGAAATGTACGCCCTCAGAACCGTTTATGGAATCTGGACCCATTCTCGTTCATTGTTTGAGTTCGACATTCTCGCAGAAATATAATATTGAATTTTAAATTCCGAGCCCGGTCGGTCGTTCTTCCGAGGACCGAGAAAATTGAGCAGCTTGATGTGCTGGGGCAGCGTAAAGGTCGCATCAGTCCTAAATTTTATATTGTTATAAAAGGGATGATACTTTTTTATGCCTCCATGATTCGTTATGTTTATAAAGGTGAGCGGTTTTTCGTTTCCACGTGAACGAGAAAAACTGACATACCATGCGGCTCCATCATACAGAGAGGTTCAATTTAGTCATCATATGTAGAAGACGTCGTGACACGTCGCCAGCATGTCACTCGATAAAAGAAAAAGTTGGGAAGTAACTTCCCATAGTTGAGGGCCTGACGACGTAAGCTGACGGAAAATGGTGCAATTACCGTGATTTTCGCAACATAGCACATACCCGCTGTGTCAGATTGAATTAATTCACTTGGATTGCTACAGATTGTTACTTTTTCCTAGTTCTCGTCCGTTAATTGATGTTAAACCATGTAGGATACATAGCTACATCATATTTAATAATTTGTCAGCATGGCATTTTGCGCGCCACATCATTGCAGGAAGGGCCATACAAGATATCAGATAATGTGATTACATACAGTGTTGTTCAGACTCATTTCCCCGAAAATAACATTTTCCGAACTACGAAGCCACGAACTACTACAACCATGCTCTATCCTCCTAAGATAGAAAAGCAGATGGTTAAGCTTGAGTACTGCACACAAAATCGATCAATGTTGATCCCAGAGAGCCACAATTCAAGTTTCGGTGAAATGAAATGAGTGAGTGAGTGAGTGCGAATCATTTCACCGAAACTTGAATTGCGGCCCACCGAGATCGAAACTGTCGGATCCCATGTGCAACACTCAAGCCCAACCACCTCCCCCTCCATCTCAGGAATACAACGCCCAGTTATAATAGTTCATGGCTTCACAATTCGAATTTCGGGGAAATGAATCTGGTCAACACTGATTACATATATTAGAGGATTCACGAAAAAAAAAAGTTCCCTTATCAGAGGATGCGTAAACCATTTTCGTTAAAGCGAATGACGAACAAACTAGTGAATGCGAAGCTATAATAATAATGAAGATAATCATTAATATTTATATTCACTGACAAGATTAACGATGTAAAAAATAATTCAACAATATATTATAAATTTTAATTTTATCCAGTGTGCTCCGAAAATCACATATTTCACAAGTATGGAACGGAAAGTTTCTGCACAAAAGAATTACAATTAGTGGACGAGTGCTTAACTGCAAAAAAACAAGATATTTTGTCTGTTTGTCTGTGGTTAACCTATTATTCCGTTCTGTTGTTAGTTACATTGTTCATAGGCTGGCATAATATTCGATACAGGACTGACAGATATTCAAGACAAGCCAGTATAGGACATTGTGAATAAGTGTAAAATTCTCCACATTCCATAGTACAGTCAGGTCTCCTTTTAGATGCTACCACCCACTGAAATTTCCCAGTTGTTTTCAATCGGGTGAAGCAGATTTTTCGTTTGTGACTGAGGCATAGTATGAGCTTATTACCTACCAAATAAATTGAATGACAGCTGAGGAACCGCGGTGGGCGTAAAGTTGGTGGCAGTTGGACTATATTAGTATCAAACCATTGAATGTGGAAGTTTCAGACTGCGAAAACATGCGCATATGCTCTCTACGGAAAATTATACGTTTTTGCAAGTAACAAATAACACTAGAACAATTGATAATTGTACAAAGTTATCCAACCACATTTTGATGAACAAAGTGGAGGCGTTCCACGAAAAGCTCTACAAGTGTACATGATAATCAAGAGATATGCATACAGTGTCTTCAGCAAAGTTGTTTCTTTCAATATTACCTAAAACTTTCACGAACAAAGCTACAAAGCAAACTTTCACGGCTACAAAGCAAAGCCATACTTAATCTTAGTAAGGACCTTGGGTCTTTTTCGTCCTATTTCAAAATTCAAATCAATGTAACTTTTGACTGGAATAACCCAGCAATTGGAAATTTTCCGACAACTATTTTTTTTGTGGGAAATTCCATATTTGCCGAAACAAAAGTTACGAATTGTGACTTATGGTCGTTTTCGGCCCGTAAATTCCAACAGCACAAAGGTAAGTTTCCAGCGTAGTATGTTATTCACATCAGTACTATTCGGTTGATGGATATTTTGGCATCACAAATCTCTGCAATAAGACACAAGTTACCGGAACACATTCCGGTCCAGTATGTTCCATCTGGAACCGATTCCTGGAGTCCCAGAAAGTGGCCAATCTGGACAATTCGATGAGTAATTACATCGATGTATGCCCCAAAACCAAATGCATGGTGTCCGGATCTTTAGGATTTTTAATGTTTGGATGCCTTTTGGTAAAATAATGAATGGATGGTTAGTACGGTTATTTTGGAGCACCGGAATGACCATCGGGAAACCTGTATTATGGGCCCACAAAGTTTGAGCACCGAATTGGGTACGCGACGGCTCAATCTTCATGATTTTGAATACCTGTGACCCTTCTAGTTCAAGTATAGATGAATGACCACTTTTTTTTCTTTTTGACCACCGAAATAACCCAGGAAAAACCCTGTAGATACCCGTATTGTGGAACATTTCAATTTTTGCATTAAAACTAGGCATGCAACGGATCAAACTTCATGATTTCGAATACCTGTGACTCTTCTAGTTAAATTATAGATAATTGAACTTGAAGAGTCGCAGGTATTTAAAATAATTAACAATTAGCCGTGGCATGCCTAGCAGGGTACGGATTATTTTTCGAATATTCTCAAAACCAAAATTCGTGTGCTCTTCTGAATTGAAAACACTTAAAAAGGGAAACCTCAAATTTTGAGCAATAAATATTAAGATTTAGAGGTGGCGCGAGTGAATTTTCAAGTTATGAAATATGACCTTCAGTGATGTTATCATAACTCTGTTTATTGCTAACCAATTTTGAAGCTCTTAGCGTATTTTTCTTCAAATTTATGAACAGTTTGTTAAATATCAAATTTGACTAAAATCAAGACTAGTCTTGGATAAAAGTAGTTTTCTCAAAATTTTCCTATTTTTACTAAAAAAATCATCTCTGTTTGACCATAACTTAATGAATCATGATGATTAGAAATGATCATTTTACATGCTTTTGACGCTCATTTAGTTGTTTTCAAACTGTGTGCATAACAAATTAAATTTAAAAAAAATGACTTGGTTATTTATAAAAAGAACCCAAAAATATGCTTTTTCAATGAAAAAAAAAAACATTTCTCATCGGCTTGTTGATTTTTTTCGCCGTAAAGAACCATTTTACTGTTTAACTGATGTTTATGACGCTTCTTGTTATAGTACATATATTTTAGAAACAAATTAAAAATATTTTTCTTATGAATTTTATGAAGCATTGCTTCTAAGACCTTTTTGATGATTTAACAAATGAGATAACCAGTTTTAGCTTAAATATCAACGTTTTACTGACAAAATCTTGAAAACATATATTATTTTCCGTTGAAAATTCATGATTTTGAACAGTTTTTGTACAGTGTAAAAACTACTAAATTTGCTTGAAAAGCATGTCATATGATTTGAAATTGGTTAAATATTCATGAAGTTATGGTCAAACAAAGATAATGTTTTTAGTAAAAAGAAGACAATTTTGGAGAAAACTACTTTTAACTAAGACTTGTTTTGATTTTAGACAAATATACAGATATTCTACAAACTTTTCATAAATTTAGTTTTAAAGAGAATGATGCTAAGAACTTCAAAGTTGATTAGAAATAAACAAAGTGATGATGACATCACTGAAGGTCATATTTCATAACTTGAAAATTCACCTTCAAGTCGCTTGCGCCACCTCTAAATCTTAATATTTATGGCTCAAAATTTGAGGTTTCCCTTTTTATGTGGTTTCAATTCAGAAGAGCACACGAATTTTTGGTGTTGGAAACTTTTGAAAAATAAGCCGAACCCTACTAGACATGCGAAAATACTTATTCAACCATATGGACTGTTCATATTACTTGTCTGGTTACGAAGCTACAGGTTGTCAAAGTGAGGGTCTTTAAAGGGCCTTTTTTCATATGTATCAGGTTTCCTGTGGTCACAGTGACCAACTAAATAAGCTGAGAGGCAGGCTCTGTTCGAGTAGGAACATAATGCCAAGAAGAAGAATAAGATCTTCTTCAACTCTCAGAAGAATACTTTTATGGTGGTAAGCTCCATCGAAGTTACGACGCCAATAATACGCGAGTAAAGTAAAATCGAGGATAATACGCGATTGGCGTATTAACTTTGATGGAGCTTACCTCTATTAGAGGATCATCTACACGCAAAAAAATTGTGCGGTAATAACTACCATTTTAGGGGGTTAACTTAAGCGCTCGCACCGGCAATTTTCAGCAGACCAGAAATGCGCTTGATTTTACCATGTCTGTAGTCGGAATCAGATTGTTGTAAATTATATCTGTCAAATGTACCAGTAATGCGGTGTGGTGTACCGCAAACATAGTAAATTGGTCTGAATTTCCATGGTAGTTTCAAGAATGGGCGTAGTCTGCTATAATAGTTATTTTTACCACAGAATTTTTTCCCGTGTAGAGAATACTATGCGCATTAGGGTGCGGCTTATTTTTCAAATGCTCTCAAAACCAAAAAATCGTATGCTCTTCTGACCTCAAATCATAAAAAAGAAAAACTTCAAAATTTGAGCCAAACATATTAACCCAGATAGCCGTAGCGGTAAACGCGCAGCTATTCAGCAAGACCAAGCTGAGGGTCGTGGGTTCGAATCCCACCGGTCAAGGATCTTTTCGGGTTGGAAATTTTCTCGATTTCCCAGGGCATAGAGTATCTTCGTACCTGCCACACGATATACGCATGCACAAATGGTCATGGCATAGTAAGCTCTCAGTGAATAACTGTGGAAGTGCTAATAAGAACACTAAGCTGAGAAGCAGGCTCTGTCCGGGACGTAACGCCAGAAAGAAGAAGAAGATATTAACATTTAGAGGTGGCACAAGCTGCTTGAAGTTGAATTTTCATGTTTTAAAAAATGGCCTTCAGTGAAGTAAGCATAACTTTGTTACTTTTCAACCAATATTGAAACTTAGCATCATTTTCTTCGAAATTAAATTTATAAAAACTTTGTAGAACATCAAATTTGTCTAAAATCAAAACAAGATTTAGTTTGAAATAGTTTACTCCAATTTTTTCCTCATTTTACTAATAATTTCATCTTTGATTTACCATAACTTCACAAACACTTAATCGATTCCAAATCTTTTTACATGTTTTTGAAGCAAACTTAGTTGTTTTCAAACTGTTCATACAACACATTTTACTAAAAAAATGTTTTCACCAAGTTATTCAATACAAACTTCAAAAAATCACGTGATTTTTGAATGAAAAATGTTAATATTTTCAAGTTTTTGACAGATAAACATTATCGCTAAAGCTGAAACAGGTTTTTCTCATTTGTTAAACCTTTGAAAAGGACTTTGCAACAATTTTCAAATAAAAACATTTTGCACATGTTAAAAAATATATGCACTACAAAACTGAATTTTCTTCAAAAACATGTAAACAGATTTGGAATTGATTAAGTATTTACGAAGTTATGGTCAAATAAAAATAAAATTTTTAGTTAAATTGGGAAAAAATTGAAAAAAGCTATTTTTAACTTAGACTAGTTTAAATTTTAGACAAATTTGGTGTTCTACAAAGATTTCATAAATTTAATTTTGAAGATAATGGTGCTAAAAGTTTCAAAATTGGTTGGAAAATAACGAAGTTATGGTGAATTTACTGAAGGCCATTTTTTATAAATTTAAAATTCATCTTCGAGAAGCTAAATCTTAATATTTGTGGCTCAAACTTTGAGGTTTCTCTTTTAATGTGATTTGAATTCATTGTAGTACACGAATTTTTAGTTTTGATAACTTTTGAAAAATAAGCCATTTCGGTAAACCAAACGTTTACTGATTGTTCGGTAACTTGCAGATTCGAGCACAGCTGTCAAAATAAACGATCGATTGGTAATCGTTTACCGAAAATCCTTAGTTGCGGTCTTTAGGATATTTTCTTTGAGATTAAATATATCATGTACAAAATAAAATAGGCACGAAATAAACTTATTACACTTCTTTATTTGGCTGGATGATTGAAGAAAACAAATTGCTTCTCGGTATAACATTGAGAATAAGATCATCCAGAAAGCATTCGATTTGCTAGGAACGGCATGAGATTCTGTCGGAAAGACATGCGTTGGTAACGAAGGCGTACAAAGATCTGAAAAAAAATCTGTCGTCGATAACGGCCGAACTGCAAATAATTCAATCGATTAGTACGTTAAACATCCGGCAACAATTTTTACTAACCCTCGTTGTAATAACACATTTGCAACACTTTGAAATCGAAGCAAATTGAATGCGTATGCGCAAACAGTTATACAGCAATATCAGAGAAAATGAAAGATGAAAACAAATCTCTGCCATCTAGCCAAATTACCGATCTCGGTGATCTGACACAACGATTACCGATTTTTTTTTGTAAAATATTTCACAAATTTCGGTGAGAATAAAAAATTGCGGAAGTTTCGTTAATTTTTTGACAGATCAACGCAGTTCACCGAAATTCAGAAATTTCAATAGTGACATTCTGTCAAAAGCTAGCTGATTACCGAAACATCAGTTATTCTGTAAATTACAGATTGAGTACGGTAATTTTATTTACCGAACACTCACAGTCTGTTTAAGTGTGTTCCTTCAGGAACTCTTCAAATATTTGCTGTAAGAAGTATTGTCATGATACCTCGATGAGCTGCTCTAGGCAATTACTCTACACATTTTCTCAGATATTTCTCCAAAAATTTTCCTCAATTCATCCTTTAATTCCTTTGAGTATTTGATCACAAAAGTACAAGAAATTATCAAGGAGTTTGTGCATTCACAAAAGATTTATTTTATTTTTTTTTTACTTATTTTTTCTAATCCATCCAGCACTGAAGTCCTAAAGAATGAAATTAAAACATAAAAGTACCGTTATAATAATGATGAACGACAAATCTTCTGGTTCAAACTGCGCAACGATGTTTCTTTGAAATCGTACAGATCCCCAACCTGAGTAAAAGCTCGAATCATCAAACATACTGGATCGTTATAACCGAACACAAACTTAGTCTAGGATGACGGGAGTTTTTCACATATTCAAGGACTGAAGATTATATTATCCAGGGGTACTTCAATTCTTCAAGGAATAACTCAAGGATTTATTTAAAGTATTCCTACTAGGTTTACTTTTTTAAATTATTTCGGCATTTGTTCTTGACAAAAATGCATCATGGATTCCATCAAATATTCGTTCAAACATATCTGCATAAATTGTTCCAGCAAATTCTATTGGAATTCGTCCAGAACATGTACCAGTAACTCAGTTAACAACAATCCAATCGACCAGTCTAAAGGATCAACCACTTAATTCAGCTTAGGTAGCATTTTCGGCAACTTCGACCATGCGGACGCGAACCTCGATAGGAATCGATGAGCCAGCAGTGGATCCTGGACTTGGATATCGGAGTATCGGACCATCGCGTGGCCTGACATGTAAAGGTAGCTGCGTAAGCAATGGTAGGCAGTCAGGTAGTTTATAATTAATATTGATCAGGAATAAAATTCATTATTAGTTGTACCATGAATCTTTTTTAAAATTCCGAAACTCTTTAGGACTTGTTAATTACTCTACAGTTTCGAAAATCTTTTCAGGGTTACATAAACATAGTTGATTCTACCTATGAATTTTCTAATTACTCTTGAAGAAATTTCTTCAGGGTTTTCAATTATTGGATAATTGGACCGCCCCTTAGGAGCCTGTTTTAATTTGTTTTATAATGCACACAGTTCGAACGAAACGTGTAAATTTCTGAGGCATATAATGCACATAATTGGAGCGTGGAATATCATGGATTTTTACATGATATGTCATGTAAACTTCAATTATATGTCATGTAATCCAGCAGGATTCTGTGTGCTTACATGACATATAACTCATTTTTACATGATGTCAGACATACATTTACATGACGTTATGTTTACATCGCATAAATAAAGTTTACATGACGTGTAATCTTCATTATTTTTAACTGTGCACTGTTATTTCCCGATTTAATCAAAGCTGTAGCTATAAATGTGTGGTACTGAATGAACATTGTCATACAGTGATACCTCCATGAGTCGATGTTCCATGACTCGATATCGACTCATGGAATCATACTAAAAACAGAATTTTATGGTTACTATGATGGTCCCTAGAAGCCACTTTCCAAAGGATTGCTGTTCCATGACTCGATATTTCCATGAGTCGATGGTCCCTTCAATATCGACTCATGGAGGTTTCACTGTAGATCTTGTCTTCCAACCCTGTTATGATGGCTGACAATCAAAAGCCTGTTGAAAGAACTCCGAGAATGTAGCATCGGATCTGACATCAAACGATCTAGTAGGCATGGCATAACTTCGACGCCTAACTCCTATAGTAACGTCAGAATGGAATGAAAGGTTCTTCGTGGGGCACCCGCTTGCCAACAACGATTCTGAGTTCCACAACAAACAGACTCGCATGATATGTTGCGAATCATGATTGTTACAGAGAGCGATAAATGAGAGATACTTTCAATTTTCTCAGAATTCAACCCCTGTTTCGGGGGAAAAGGGTCATTCGGGGAACTGGCATTCAAAGAAAAGACATTTGGGGAAAAGTAAAACAATCATCTGTGACAGATACACGTTTTTCGCGACCACTTGTAGTCTTCTTCAGTGTCACCTAATTACATTCTCTTGAAGAATGTCTGAAAATATTCATATAGAAGTTCCATATGAAAAGTATCTCTAGGGATACCTGGAAGAATGTTCAAAGAATGTGTACAAAAACTCCTTGAAGGAATCTTTCGAAAGTTTCTTGAGGAATGTTTGGACAAGTCTCTGTAGTTATTTTTGGAAAAGTGCTGGAAGTATTTCTAGAGATTTCCATGAAGGAATCTTGAAAGAATTGTATACGTGTCTTTTACTGATAATATTTGGTCAAGTTTGACGTTTTATTCAAACTCGCAAAACCCCATCAAGCTACGCCTTACTAAAAATCCATTATTAGCGCTGAAACTCTCCCTAAGCAAAGTCTTTAGACGACCAAGAGCATAAAAATAATTAAGAAGATTGAATTAATATGGTTCAACAATCAGCTGTCCATAACTGAATGTTCACATGCAAAAGTTATATTCGTATGATAGCATCCATATGTAAACTGGGAAATATATTGCTTGTAGCGTGGAAATGCTTCAATTTATTATTTCAATTAATTACGGATCAACCAGAAATATCTGACTGCTGCATGTGTTGTACGTGAGTTGGCCCATTGGACTGCACCAGATGCAATCAACTGGTATGGTGGTAACTACTGGGCATACTTATAGATACCTCTAACCTACATACTCGGATGCTCTGGAATTGTGATACAACAAGCGCATGGAGTTCATATGCCAGCGAAGGCTCTGCATATGACCAGCTGTCACATGCCAAAGGGCAACCGGAAGACCAGCAAGAAGCGTTTGCCGGTAATACAAAGGCCCCACTCATATTAGCTGTGTTCAACGAGCTGCTCGAACTTGGTTGCAACCACTTGCGAGTCAGCTTTTGGTGTTCATTGAGCCACTCCAACCTACTTCGAGTCGCTCGGGTTTGTGTTCATTGAGCCGAGTCCAACCAACTCCGAGTCGCTCGAAACAGGTTGGAAGCTAGAGTCCGAGCTAGTTCAACCAGCTCGCAGTAGCTCGTGTTTTTGACGTTTAAAACGTAAACATTGAGAAAAAAAAGCAAAATTCCGATGCGATACGGATTGTTAAGTGCGCGAATTTTTTTCACGTGGAATTCCGGTAAATTAGTAAAAAGAGTAAAAAGAGCGTTCATTGAGAAAGCAGCTTGGAGTTGCTCGAAGTAGCTTTGACAGTTATTTGTTGACAAAAAATACGAGCTAGTACAACCAACCCCGAGCAAGTTCGATCAAAGTCATTGAACACAGCTATTGTGAATCATTCCGTATAGCGTTGCATTGCAACAACATTGGCGAGATCCTCCCCGGTTGGTGATGTGTTAAAAATGAAAACCATCTACTCAACTACTAGGGGGCAATCACATAGGGGAACATCCCCCAGTACCGGACAGCACCTAGTAATGTATATATTTAATGAATTAGGGACGTTTCTAGTTTGTGTCCGGAATTGAAGGCCATCGTTTAAGGGGCTTTTGCCGGGGCGAGCGACGAGGGCAGGATCAAACATGTCGCGCGTCGGTCTCGTAAGTGAAAAAGTGGCGTGATCGGTGAGTTCGGTTGGAGTAACTGAAAAAGTGCCGCGATCGGTTAGTTCTGTTTGATCCTTCGACCTTGACGCTTGCTCCTGGGCAGTGCGTCAAGAAAGCCCGCACAGTTTTTTTTTTATTCTTTTTGGGTCGCGCGCTTATTTTTTTTTTCCCTGAGTGCTTTTTTATAGCCGAGCAAACGAGTGAAGCCGAAAGTGGATTGTGGCTGCTCAGTCAAGGATAACGGATCAATTGGTGAGCTCGTTTCATGCTACTATTTCTAATCTATAAAATATGTATGACTGCACATTCAATCGTTACAATGGTGGGATGTAAATATGATTTTTCAACAAACTATGGATGGTTCGTCACTGTGAGTGTCGACACAAACTCTGATTCATGATTTATTTATGTTTAACATTTTTTTTTCAGAACACCTCTTATATACCTTTATTTTTGTAATTAAAAAAAACTTTGAATGGTTCGACACTACAAGTGTAGACTTGCGAAAGGTTCACTTTATTCAACAAACTTTGGATGGTTTGCCACTGTAAGTGTCGGCATAAGAATAAGAGTTTTCTATGATGTCCCAACCAATCGAGTTTTTTGTTTCTTTTCAAATGAGTAAAATATAATAACACATGCTTTCGTCCTGACAGCTGTAGGAATGTTACATTTAGGTATTTGTTCAACAAACTTTGAATGGTTCGTCACCTCAAGTGTCGGCATAATTTTCCTCTACATATAAATTGTTCATATCAAATGAAAATATTATATTTACGTATAAGCATGTATATATCTCACAAATCATTGTTTATCATGGTCTAATCGCTTATCAAAGTGAATCCTATGACCCAACGATCCTCCCCATTAACAAACATCCCTCCCAGTAACCTTTGTGGAGATGCAGAGGCAAACACGGTCTCCAAAAAGCAAAGGTTACACACTAACATTCCTTCCCCCAATCCCACCTGACTGCAAGGACGTGGCCGGCGCCGTTATTGACCCTGTATAGATAGAGGCACTGAATTATGCACACTGAAGAAGATTATGGCCAATCCCAGCCGAACTTCTAGTTGATTCTTTGTGCATTTTCACTGACTTCGGTCAATCACGGAATAGCAACCATTGATATGTGTAGTCAGTCTAAGCTAAGCTAAGCTAGCTAAGGAATTGAAGGCCATCGTTTAAGGATTCCGCTTTGAAAGCTAAAGCAAGCGATTTTGTTATTTTCACCGCTGATTGTTTGTTATTTCTTTTTATTTTTGCGTTTTATAGAGTAGTGCGGAGTCAAGTGCGGAGTAGTGCTTGGTCTTTTGATGCCGTTTGCATGCTCCTGGAGGCGATTGACAAAGTCAGGATCAATCGTGTTCGGTTCACGTTGTGCGAGGAGGGTGGGACATTTCGCATAAAGACGTGTCGTATACGGACGTTTGGCATAATGGACATTTGGCATAATCAGAATTATATGACTTCTTCAAAATGTTACCTGTTCTTGTATAGAACTGCTTTATGCCAAACGTCCGTATGCGAAACGTCCTTATGCGAAACGTCCTTATGCGAAACGTCTTTATGCGAAATGGGTCACTCCCTTGTGCGAAACATACTATGGGTTGTTCGTCACTATAAATGGTGAGATAAACCCTTATTCCAATTTCATTTTATGTTAATATACATATAGCTTTCTTTTTTCTTCATTGCTAAAAATAATGATAGTTCTACATTATGAATGTCGACGTACTTTTTTAATTTTCTACCAATATCTTTTCACCACGAGACAAAAATGCAAAACTAGTTTTAAGTAAGATTCGTATTTTTAAAGTAACTCCAGATCTTTTTCTCGCTCACTAATCAACACCCTTCCTGTGGTGATTGTGAAGATGCAGAAGTATACTCAGTCTCTAGCAGCAGCAACAATCATTACACACTAACATTCTTTTCCCATCCTAACTGACTGTAAGGACTTGGCCGGAGCCGTTATTGACCAATAATATGAGAGCTGCCAAAGTGTGCACTTCGAGAGTAAGCGGAAAGTCCCATCCCTTATTCATTTGAATCGAATTGCAATTCTTACCAGTTCCGATCAATCACAGAGTAGCAACCATTGACATATACAGTAGGACGGTTCAGATTTAAAGGTGGCCCGAAGACAATGTAGGTGTATATAGAAATTACTATGGAAAAATTTTGAAAAATGTTCCAAACATGTTAGAACTGGAATGTAGTACAAACTCATAATCCCATAGTAAAAACTCATTCTTCAAACCATAATAAAGAAATTTGCTGACGAGAGCAATTAAATTTGATGGATAGGAGAAGAGATATGCATGAGTTCGTTTCTATTAGCTTCATATGGGATTATAGCTCTGTAAACATCTACAAAAATCCCAAACAAAATTAGCTCAAAGGGATTTGTTTCGTCAGCAACATTCTTCATTAAGGTTTATAGAATAAGTTTTCATTATGGGATGATAAGCTTGTACTTACATTACTGTACTAACGTGTTTCGAACATTTTTCAAAAATATTCTATAGTAATTTCCTACTTTGTCTTTGGGCCACCTTTAAATCACTACCGAAAAAGCTGAAAATTTCACAGAACACATTTTTAAGATAAGGATGGTAAGGAAGACATGGAAGATTGGATGTTTTACCATTTTTAAATTTTGAATCGCTCTAATATACAGTCAGTTTATGCTATTCTATGGTGTTGGAAGGCCGTTCAAGATTGGTCAATTTGCTACTAAAATATATTATAAACAATTTAACGTCATTTGTATTTATATTTTCTAATTATTTCTTATTTGTTATAAAAATGTAAATATTTATCATAAATAGGTAACAAAATCGCATAAATCCAGTAAATTTGGAATTATGAATTTATCGGCTTGGGTATCCGGTACTGGAAGACTTCCCCCTACACACTGTGCGCTGCAGGGGTTCACGTAGGACAGACAGTTGTTGTAGGGTACTCGTTCGTATAAACATGCAAGTGAATGTAATTCATTCCTCCTTTTGCTTAATGGCCACAACGAGAAATTATGTATGATGTTTCACTGTTGAATTTTGCGGCAGCCGTGTGAGTGCGTGTGAGTGCAACCAGTGCCCTTGTTTGGCTGGCGGTGGTTAGAATTATGAAAATATTAGTTTGGTTGTGCTGAAGATGTGAATGGTTTCTAGAAAGTGAGACACTCATGAAGGATCGCGGAAATGTTTATTATAAAAAAACATTCCAAGAAATACTTCGGAGATTCCTTTAAGAATAATTGTCTGAATTATTTGGGAAACACTTTAATAAATTCCTCGAAAAAGAAGTCAAGAATTTCCACATAAATACCACTATGATTTCTTCTAGGAACAAAGGGAGCTGGATCCTATCCTTGGCACATTTGATTTACTTCGGCAGTGGGGTTTTCTGAAAGCTACAGAGCTTATATTTGGCCACAATATGCGTAGTACTGATGCGCTACTAATTGCAAAGTTTGAGACAATTCGGCCGAGAAAACCCCTCCCTGCCAAAGTGAATCATGGAAGTGCCCAACGATCCCATTTCCCAATGATCATTTCAGAAAATTACCCATTTCTTACCCACAAATTGACACTTTCCAGAAACCTTTCACGAATTTCGACAGAAATCTTTCATCAGGAATTACATCAGGAATTTCTCGACAAACTCTTCGCGGAGCTTTTTTACAAATGTTTCAAAATATTCTTGCGGTGATCTCTGCAGATGTTCTTCTAGGAGATTCTCACACGCAATTCCTTTATGAAAGTCCTTGTAAAAATTCCACCACAAATTTATTCAGGAATGCCTTTTGAAATAACTTCTACGCATTAACTCACAATTTCTACTGATTTTCTAATGGAAATTTGCAGGAAGTTCATCTTCAACTTCTACAAATGTTTATTTTTATAGGGGGGTCTGTAGCCTTGTGGTTACGCTTTCGCTTTATAAGCGGAAGGTCATGGATTCGATTCCCAGCCCCTCCACAAAAAACCCGTCCAGCCACCAGAAGACGCTTCACGGAGGACTGTGCTTTGGGGAGCACATCCATCCTCCGTCAGTATCAGATGGTGACTGAGACAAACTAACCCTCTTCGCAGGCAGCTAGCCTCACTAACAGCAGAGCTCTTTCTTACCTGCTCGGTGTGAGAGTAAAAGAGTAGGAGAGAGTGAAAGAAGATGTAAATATAAATAAGCTAAAAATAGATCTGTATCGGTAAAGAAGATACAGATCAACTGATTCCGGCACAGTAGTGGCCACAAGCACAGAGTGCCTTTGAAAAAAAAAACATGTTTATTTTTCCCTTTCTAGTTTCTTACAGATTTTTACATGAATGTCTTAATCTTAAAATATTTCTCCAAAGATTCATTCTCAATTTCTTCAAGGTTGCGCCAACGATTAACTAAGACAATACTTTACAATTTCTCACACAAATTATTCCAGGAATCCTTCTTCTTTAAAATCATAAAAACCATTCTTCGAAGAAACTTTCCAGAAATCCGGAGGAATTGCTGAAAGAATTCTAGAGGAGTTTTTGGAAGAACTCTAGAATAATTTCCAGAGGAAGCTGCGAGGGATTGCATGATGAAATCCAGATGATTTTCTGGAGAAACCCCGGATGAATTTCTGGAAGAACATAAAAAATACCGAAGGAACTCCGGAGAAATTACACGAGAAACTCTGGAGGAAGTATCAGAGGACGTTCAAAGGGATTCCCCGAGGAACTTTTGGAAAATTTCCGGAGGAATACTGGAGAATTTCCCGGAGGAAATGTAGAGAATTTTTTGAAGAAACTTCAGGAGATTTTTTTGTGGAACTCCGGAATTCCAAAGAGGGACACTGAAGAATTTCTGGATTAAATCCGAAAAACTATAAAGGAAATCCGAAGTGATTCCCAGTGGAGCTCCAAAAGAATTCCCAAAGGAACTCTAGAGGACCTTCAAAGGAATTCCTGCAGGGACTTCGGTGCTGGTACGCAAATATTTTTAGATATAATTTCCCAAGAAGTTCTTGAAGGAACTATGGAGTAAAATCTCGAAGGAGCTCTGGAGAATATCTTAAGAAATTCCTGGAGGAATTCTGAAGGAATTTCCAGCAAAAAGAAAGAATACCTGAAGGAAATCCGGTGGAATTTCTAGAAGAAATCTGAAGCAAATCCTGGAGAAACTGCGAAGTTAATCTTGTAGGAACTCTGTAAAAATTCCTGTAAGTAAGCTTCGTAGCGATTCCTGGGGCAAATCCCCACAGAAACTCTTGGAGAAAATCTCCGGATAAGTTCTCTGAAACAATCCTAGGAGGAATTTCTGGAGGAAACACCCGGAGGAACTTCTTAATGAAATCTCCGGAGAAATTCATGGAAGAAATCCCCGGAAGAATTCCTGGACGACATCCACAGAGGTAGTCATAGACGAAATCACCGAAGGAATTGCTATTGGAAATCCCCTGAGGAATCCCTGGAGATCTCTAGAGGATGTTCCCGAAGGAATTCATGGAAAAAATCTCCGGAGGAATTTTTGGAGAGAACCCCGGATTAATTCCTGTAGCAAATCGCCAGAGGAAGGCAACCTCTAGAGGAATTCCTGGGAGAAATTCTCGGAGGAATTCCTAGAGGAAATCCCCAGAGCAATTTCTGGAGGAAATCCCGAAGAAATTCCTGGAGGAAATTTGTGGCGAAATTTCTGGAGCTAATCCCCAGAGTAGTTTCTGGAGAAAATCATCGGAGGATTTTTTAAAATGAAATCCAAAAGGCCGAAATCACCGTAAGAATTACTCTTGGAAATCCCCCTGAAAAATTCCTTAAGAAAATCCCGGAGGAATTCTTGGAAAAAAAATAAAAGTTCCAATGTATTCTAGAAATGTTTCAATGTAGATCTCCGGATTTCTCATGGTATTATTTATGATTCTATAGATTCTTCTTATTAGTAGTTTTCCAAAGATTCTGGAATAATTCATAATATTTTACTTATGATGGATTAAATCCTTTTAAGATCATGGGCAAATTTCCTAAAGAGAATTGTGAATCCTAAAGAAGGTTCTATTTTGATTCATATTTCGGATAGTTAAGGCTAAGAAGCCAGTCATTCGTTTTGGCAACAATAATGGTATTTCAGCTTGCATTTCAAAATGATAATACTCAGTCTTGATAGTTTATATTGACTTGAAAAAGTATTACTGTACGCGATAACATGCATAAAGTATGCTGATACTTTTTCAGCTGTGTCAGTGCAAAACCAACTGATTTTCTTTGATTCTAAATCGTGAGATGAATTAGCAACAATCATCAATGACGCGTACAAATTTCAATGACGGCCTTAAGTCCTCAGTTAAGAATTACTAATAAAAACCACATGAAATTTATTATTCTCTATGATACCTCAGCGTACTCCTTCTTCTTGGCATTAACGCCCTCACTGGGACAGTGGATTTGGATTTTGCAATTTAAATAACTTTACATGTAGCTTTTCTGTAGCCGTTTCCTCACTTTTGCCTCATATTTAAGACACTTCGATTCAAAAAAACGGATAGCTGATTTATATCATAATTAGAATGTTCAAATCATCAATACAACTCATCAATCCATTAGAGAGACGTCTGAGGCAGTTGAGCAATTTTCTCAGCATAGGATCGACCAAAATTTAAAAATTGATGCGTCATTAGTACCGTTATCTTATATTCTTAGAAGAAAACGTGCAAAATTTTTGGTGAAAGACCTTGGAAACTTTTTATTATGATAAAATAGTCCCTCAAGTCATCGTGCAGCTATTTGGATTCACCCCTAAGTATGGTGTATTGTGCTCACAAGAACCCATTATTCACGTTTGAATATGTCGTAAACAAAACAAATTTAAGCATAATTTTCCAAAACGACGTATTTTACACTTCGAAAAATTCGAGAGAATTACAATGCAGTATTTTGCAAAGCATTTTAAATCCTGTTAAAAGGTTATGCATTTTTTCCTATTGCTGTATCTACTATAAGTAGGAAAACAACACTGTTTCTAACCGCTATTAGGTGATGCCAATATGTTTTGAATTAGATTGAAAAATTGATAAAATTATCAATAAACCCTTTGGCTTAGTGCTTGTCACATGGTGTATGTATGTATGTGATGAAACGTCGATATCATACCTTGATTGTTACATACACCTTGTTTGTAGAGATGGTCGGGTTTCACATTTGAGCGGTTCCACGCCGTTTCGCAAACCCGATTATTTTTGTATTTTTTGAATCGCCTGAAAATTTGCATACAGATTCTTTATGACCAAAAATGCCATTATGCACTTTCAGACCGCCATTTTGAACCTCGCCTTATTTTTGAGAAGGGCGTATCGGAAAATGCAGAGCAAATCTTTAAACTGTAACTCGAAAACGGTTTGTCCGATCGATTTGAGATCTTCTACAAAGTTGTAGGTATTGCTTAGGACTATATGGAGAAAAATATGCACGGTAAAAAAAAAGTAACAGATTATTTTTTATTTCAAAAACAAAATTTTAAAATCGATTTTCTCCAGAAACGCAGTTTTGATTTTTTTTATTTTTGGATATGTTTTAGGGGACAACTTATGTGATTTATTGCACAATGTTTTAAAATGGAAGAATTATGGACAAAAAAGTTATGATTTATTAAAATATTACAGATTTTGAAAAAAAAAAATCGAAATAGAGGAAAATAATATTTTTTATGTGATTATTTGAAAGTAAAGAAAAATTGCAATCGAAAAGTACTTAAGTAATTTTTTCCTAGGTTGCATCAATTTCGAGATATACTGATATTTATATAAAATTTTCAAATAAAAAAAGAAAAATAGGCCCTTTTCAAGCGTATTTCGTGTTTCTCCATTCCAGAAAAAAAAATATTTTGATTGAGCGAATCGTAGCTAAATCGTTTATCGTTTGATCAAAACATTTATGCTTAAGTATTGAAAAAAGAGGGCACGGTAAAAAATATAAACGATATTTTCAAATGAAAATTTGAAGCTAATAGTTCTTATAAACCGCAACATTGATGTTTTTAATTTTTGGATATATTTTGCGGTTGTTGTAGGTATTGTTTAGGACTATTTGGAAAAAAATATGCACGGTAAAAAATAATGACAGATTTTTTTAATAAAAAAAAATTAAAATCGATTTTCTATGAAAATGCATCTGTGATTTTTATTACTTTTGGACATGTTTTAGGGGACAACTCATGTGATTTATTGCAGAATGTTTCAAAATGGAAGAATTATGGACAAAAAAGTTATGATTTTTTAAAAATTACAGATTTTGAAAAAAAATCGAAATAGAGGAAAACCATATTTTTTATGTGATTATTTAAAAGTACAGAAAAATTGCAATCGAAAAGTACTTAGGTTATTTTTTTCTAGGTTGCATCAATTTCGAGATATACTCATATTTATATAAAATTTTCAAATAAAAAAAGAAAAATAGGCCCTTTTCAAACATATTTCGTGTTTCTCCATTCCGGAAAATTTTATTTTGATTTCAACAACACAAACCAAGTCAAGTCAAGTATACAACACTGAAGACGGCTTTACAGTTGAGGTTGAAATACGCGTATCTGTCGAAGGATACAATAGTAGAATTAAAAGGAACATTACTACTCATCTTTTTGTATATTTACAGGCATTCTACTAAACAGGCTCCACAAGGGTTTTCATCACTTTTGCCTGTGTTAGTAGGTATGATGAACAAACACGTTTTTCCCATACCCATACATTTGGACATGGTAAATGAATAGAAGAAAAACGATACTTTTTTTTTAAACGTACTTCATGGGTACAAAAATAATGCGCTATGTTGTCAAGTTTTATCACTGTAGCAATCATCATTGAAAAAACAAAAAAACAAACTCCTTCTCCATGGTTGTACGATCTTGCCGCTATGAGAGGGCTTTACCCATCGGCCGGGCTTAGCCCTGGGGACCAAAGGTACACCGTTGTGATAGAATCACATTTTTAATGCCACGTTTAGATTTACCGTGTATATCTCGGAAGTGATGCATCTCAACTAAATTTTACTTGAGTATTTTTCGATAGAAATTTTTCATATTTAAAAATATACAGTTATTTTTCTGTACTCAAAAAAACGCACCAAAAATATCGTTTAATTTATTTTTTTAAATAATTTATTTTTTATCCAAAAATTTTCCGTTTTGAGGCATTGTGCAAGAAATTACAAACAATATGCTGCAAAACATATCCAAAAATTAAAAACATCAATTTTTCAGTTTTTAAGAACAATGAACTTCAAATTTTCATTTGAAAATTTCGTTTCTATTTTTTTTTACCGTGCATACTTTTTTAATTCTTAAGTATATAGGTTTTGATCAAACAAAAAACAATTCAGCTTCGATTCACTCAATCAAAATAAAATATTTCTGGAATGGAGAAACACGAAATACGCTTGAAAAGGGCCTATTTTACTTTTTTTATTTGAAATTTTTATATAAATATGAGTATATCTCGAAATTGATGCAACCTAGAAAAAAATTACTTAAGTACTTTTCGATTGCAATTTTTCTGTACTTTTAAATAATCACATAAAAAATATTGTTTTCCTCTATTTCGATATTTTTTTTCAAAATCTGTAATTTTTTAATAAATCATAACTTTTTTGTCCATAATTCTTCCATTTTGAAACATTGTGCAATAAATCACATAAGTTGTCCCCTAAAACATATCCAAAAATAAAAAAATCGAAACCGCGTTTCTGGAGAAAATCGATTTTAAAAATTTGTTTTTGAAATAAAAAATAATCTGTAATAATATAATAAACTTTTTTTTACTGTGCATATTTTTCTCCATATAGTCCTAAGCAATACCTACAACTTTGTAGAAGATACAAATGAACTTAAACACTTCACTTTTTGCAAAAAAAATAAAATACTAAAATCACTAAGGTGAGCAAATACCTTTAAACTCTAATATGTGTTGCTTATCTTGACAGATAGGCCTATTTCGTCTGCGACTTACAGACTTCTTCAGTGTCGAGTGCTCGACTTGAAGAGAACATCGCATAGATTTATTATTTATACTAGAAAAAGTGTGTGGGTATGTTAGAACTAGATTCTACCTGTAATCGTATACAGGAGGTCATTTTTTAATTGTGTACCTAATCAAATGAAAGGATTGTCAAAATTACAAATTCCTGCTTGTTTTTGGCAGGTGGTCAATCAATGTGTTTATGTATTGTGTGTGTGAAGGTTAGGTATAAGTCTAAACAGCCAAGAGTACCCATTTCCTTGATCTTTGTTTAGTAATTTATAAATTATTGTAGAAGATCTCAAATCGATCGGACAAAACGTTTTCTAGTTACAGTTTTTTAAAGATTTGCTATGCATTTTCCGATACGCCCTTCTCAAAAATAAGGCGAGGTTCAAAATGGCGGTTTGAAAGTGCAAAATGGCATTCTTGGTCATAAAGAATCTGTATGCAAAATTTCAGGCGATTCAAAAAATACAAAAATTAAATTTAAAAAAAAAATCGTCATGTTCGGAGGAATTGCTCATTTTTCAAACCCGAACCCGACCCGTACCCGACTTATTTTATTTCTTCAAACCCGGACCCGACCCGAACCCGAGACAAAAATTGACCCGACCCGAACCCGAAAAATGTTTGCTGTGTAAACCCGAACCCGACCCGAAACCCGAAATTTTTTTGTAAGAAAAACCCGAGTTTGGAAAGATGGTAAATTCATCGTTTCTGATGCATAGGGAAGCTTTAAGGTTGTTACTGAGTGCTTCGTGAAGCCCAAGCAGGACAGTTCGGTTTTGCGTCGTCCGATAGATTTTGCTCGCGATTTCGCACGTTTTCGTCGCCGGAGAATTTGTTTTCCCTGTTTTGGAGCGTCTTGCTGGGTAGTGCTTCGTGAAGCCCAAGCAGGACAGTTCGGCTTTGCGTCGTCCGATAGATTTTGCTCGCGATTTCGCGCGTTTTCGTCGCCGGAGAATTTGTTTTCCCTGTTTTGGAGCGTCTTGCTGGGTAGTGCTTCGTGAAGCCCAAGCAGGACAGTTCGGCTTTGCGTCGTCCGATAGATTTTGCTAGCGATTTCGCGCGTTTTCGTCGCCGGAGAATTTGTTTCCCTGTTTTGGAGCGTCTTGCTGGGTAGTGCTTCGTGAAGCCCAAGCAGGACAGTTCGGTTTTGCGTCGTCCGATAGATTTTGCTCGCGATTTCGCGCGTTTTCGTCGCCGGAGAATTTGTTTTCTCTGTTTTGGAGCGTCTTGCTGGGTAGTGCTTCGTGAAGCCCAAGCAGGAAATTTCGGTTTTGCGTCGTCCGATAGATTTTGCTCGCGATTTCGCGCGTTTTCGTCGCCGGAGAATTTGTTTCCCTGTTTTGGAGCGTCTTGCTGGGTAGTGCTTCGTGAAGCCCAAGCAGGACATTTCGGTTTTGCGTCGTCCGATAGATTTTGCTCGCGATTTCGCACGTTTTCGTCGCCGGAGAATTTGTGCTTCGTGAAGCCCAAGCAGGACAGTTCGGTTTTGCGTCGTCCGATAAATTTTGCTCGCGATTTCGCGCGTGTTTTCGGCGCCGAAGATTTTTTTTTTCCTGTTTTGTTGGAGCGTTTTGCTGGGTAGGTATTTGGGAAGGCCCAAGCAAGACGGTTTGTTTTCGGGACGCCAAGAAGTTTTGCTGTCAGTGTCAGTTTTGTGTTCAGTCAAGAATGGATTACCAACTGGTGAGTTCGTTTCATGCTTATGATAACACATTTTTTCTTGAAAGCGTAACTTTTATGTAATATTAAAACAAACTTTGTATGGTTCGTCACTATAAGTGTCGGCATTATGCTTTTTTCTTATACAATTCAATATACATATATTTTTCTCTTTTTGACATTATTTAAAATTATCTTTTGAATTGTTCGACATTGTGAATGTTGACGTATTTTTTAAAACTTCTACCATATCGAGACAAAATGCACAGTTTTACTCATATGTCATTTTCAAACAAACTATGTATGGTTCGTCACTACAAGTGTCGGCATTATTCCTGTTTCAAATAATTTAAAATATATGCATGTAATTTTCAGTTTTCGTCATTAATAAAAACGTCTTTTGAATTGTTCGACATTATAGATGTTGACGTATTTTTTAAAGCTTCTACCAAAAACTTCTCGAGACAAAAATACAAAACTAGTTTTAAATATATGTTGTATATTTCCCCCTTGTCCATGGATCGCATCACCGACCAAAGGTGACTCCCAGATCTTTTCCTCCCTCACTAATAAACACCCTTCCCGTGGTGATTGTGGAGATGCAGAGGTATTCTCGGTCTCTAGAAGCAACAGTCATTACACCCTAACATTCCTTCCCCATCCCAACTGACTGTAAGGACTTGGCCGGCGCCGTTATTGATCAATAATATTTGATCTGCTAAAATTGCACTTCGAGAGTAAGCGGAAACTCCCATCCCTTATTCATTTGGATCGTAGTGCAATTCTTACCAGTTCCGATCAATCACGGAGTAGCAACCATTGACATGTACAGTCAGTCTATGCTATGCTATGCATAGGGAAGCTTTAAGGTTGTTACTCTGTTCACAATTCTCACCAAACCCGACCTAAACCCGACTCAAACCCGACTTTTTGTAAGCCCGAACCCGACCCATACCCGATAGTTTTGTAGCCTCCAAACCCGACCCGAACCCGAACTCGAAAAATTTCAAATTTTCAAACCCGAACCCGTCGGGTTCAAAGGGGTGTAAAAGACATTTTGGTCGGTTTTGAGTTAGATGTACCGTAAAACGGGGTAACTTTGATAGTTTTTTCGAAGAAAACTTGAATATTTATGCATGCTGTTTCAAAGAATTATAATTTATACAGTGATACCTCCATGAGTCGATGTTCCATGACTCGATATCGACTCATGGAACCATACTAAAAACAAAATTTCATGGTTACTATGATGGTCCCTAGAAGCAGCTTTCCAAAGGATTGCTGTTCCATGACTCGATATTTCCATGAGTCGATGGTCCCATCAATATCGACTCATGGAGGTTTCACTGTATTTTTAAAACAAGTACAGGCATCCTACCTATCGATTGCTGTTGATAGATTGTCAAAAGATTTATTTTGAATGGATGTATAATTTTTCATATAATCGAAAGTCGGTTTTCTGTTTTGGGGTAACTTTGACACTGGAGTATGCATCGGACAAAATTGAATGAATTACGAACATTTGTAGGGCATTGCATACCTATAGGCGTTTAACGTTATATGGAAATTTCTGACTTAGATTACAAAAATGGTCCCAGTTTGTGAAAATGCTTTTCGCTAAGAGATTTGAGACCGTATTCAAGTTCTATGATAACTAGGCTGCCAAATATAAGTTGCCAACTATTCAAAAGTACATCAAATAGTGATCGTACAACAGATTGTTTGTAAGCGTTTCAAAAATGCTAAAATTGTGTCAATTTTTAATATGAGCGCATGTAAGGTGTATGTGCTAAAATAAAAAAATAACAGGTATTTGCTTTGCAAACGTAGAGTGTATGTAGCCAAATTAAAATAACTGAGTAAAGTATTAAACATAAGTATCAGGCATAATTAAAATTTATATTAAAAATCCAAAAAAATAGACGCAATATGTAGATAATGCACTTGTCGGACACATGCAAAGCAAATCTTGATTTGTTTATTTTCGCATATACGTCGGATTGAAAAATTATGCTAGAATTGTTTGAAAAACGGCAGAAATATTATTAAAAAATATGTTCATGCGCTGTAGGTGCACCCAAACTTTTGCACGATACATGCATACATCATACTGAGGGGTGAAACCAGACTTTCGAACGATGACTTAAATGACTATTTTATCATAATTAAAATAGTTTTCAGATTTTTCAGCCAAAATTTCACAAGTAATTCTTTGAAGAGCATGATTGCGGCTCTAATGGCACATTAATTTTAAATTTTAGTCTACCCAATGCTGAGAAAATAAGCCATGTTTTTGCAATGTGTTTTTTGAAATATGTCACAACTTTGAGCACTGCCGTAGCAACAGGAGGAATTTGATCAAAAACCTTCAAAAATCCTTTGATAGATCTTCAGATTTTCCAAAAACTTTTTTGAGAAATCTTTAGAATTTTAATATAATAATTCAAACGGGTTTGATTAGAAACTCTGCAAACAATTTTTAATTTTCTCTATGACTTTTCCAGTAATGTCGTTAAAAATTCTTGGAAGACCTTCTACCGAAATTAATTGAAATGTTAGGAAGGATTAAAATTGACCTTTCCTGAGATTCCTATAGAATTTCGTTCGGGTGTTTTGTTTAAAGATTGTCAATGCATTCCACTATATTTTTGTTCGAAAGTGCGCTGAAATTAATTTCTTCCAGAATTTTGGCAATTAGTTGTTTCAATACAAACAATTTCACATGAATTTATTTCAAATGTATCTCCATAAATGCTTCGAAAATTCTGTGAAAAATCTTCAATTATTACATCAGCGATTTTCTACCGGAAATAGTTCAAGAAATTGGTTTGATTTAATTTGATTTAAATCTTAGAATTGTTTAAAGGTTATCTCCAGAAACTTTTAAAACAATATCTTAGACACATCGAACCTCATAAACCTCTCCAGAAGTTCCGTTCGAAATTCTTCTAGACACAAGCAATTCATATAAACCCAAATGTTCCCAAGTGAAAACATATTTCAATTCTTTCTTATCATAATTTCTGCAGAAACCTGTGAAAACAATATTAAAAGATCCAGGAAAAATTTTTTTGAAAAAAAAACTTAGATAAATTTATGGTGAAAACTTCAGGAAAAATCTAGCCTTTGAGAAAAATTTTTGGAGTAATTTCTTATAAAATCTCTCACCTAAAGAATTTATAATGGAACCCCTGAAATCTTAAATAAAATAGATAAATCAAGTGTAAACGAAATAAACAATGGATTTTTGAATAATTTATTTAAAGGATTTCTTTAATATACTCAAGCAACTTCAAAGAATTTGCAATGAAAGCTTAGGAAAAAGCCCGATGGTGCTAAACCAAAAAAAAAATGCTTGAAAAATAATGCAAGTGGTGCAAGTTATAGAACAATCCTAAAGCTGGATCCAAGATAACACGTTCTAGAAATTTCCAGAGAAATGTTTGGGAGTATGACTAGTCGTTTTCCATGAGTTTTATTTTCTAATATTCCTGGATATTCCAAGCATGGGGCTTTCCTTAGCCGAGTGGTTAGAGTCCGCGGCTACAAAGCAAAGCCATGCTGGTGTCTGGGATCGATTCCCGGTCAGTCCACGATCTTTTCGTAAGAAGCAGCCTCTGCCTCAGTGAGGACGTAATGCCAAGAAGAAGAAGAAGAAGAAGAAGAAGAAGAAGAAGAAGAAGAAGCATCTGGAGCAGCATGTAGAGAACAATTCCTTGAGATAATTTTAGAGGCATCTAATGGAATAATATCTAACGGAATTTTCAGTGCAGTTTGAAAAATATCAAAGAAGATTATATTGCTAAAATCCTGTAAGATTTCTTGAATTTTTTTAATAATTCTCGCATACTCTGAGATAACGCCCTAAAAGCCATTGGTAACCATGTGTGTAGCTCGTTGTTTCTGAGCAAATGAAAGAATAAGCATTCAAACCAACATTACGGGCAGGTAGATAATGACCCTTTCTTCCCCATAGCGTTGTTAAATAACATGAACATCCATTCAAATGCTCAGAAACAATGAGCTACACACATGGTTACCAATGGCTTTTAGGGCGAGATCAGAAGTTACGCGAGAATTATTCGAGTGCTTCGTTGAAGTCCAAGCAGGAAGTTTGTTTTTCTCGCGCTGGCGTCGAAGTTTTTTTTTCAATATGTTCTGCATGTGTTCGGCTCTAGAACAGGACGTGACAGCTCAACTAAACTGCCCGTTGTTTTTAAGTCGATAACATTGACAATACAAAAGCCAGTGCTATCAGTATCCTTTTTAAGCAAATCTTGTAAGCAAATTCAAATATCAAGACTAATTTTGTTGTTTCGTTCACGCTTCATTCATACAGTGCAATAAAGGATGCTAGCCTATTTAAAAAACAGGTTTACTTACAAAACAAGCGATATTTTTTGAGAAGATTGACACAATTTCCATTATATTGCTTTCAATTATGTATCTTTTTAAATTATTATAGCATTGTAAGAGCACATGTGGTAAACATAACATCGAATATAAATGGATTTTAAACAAAAAAATGCCCTGTTGCAATCCAACTCAACGATGTGAAAGGAGGCCTTTGCCAAAACGACCAATGATAAGTGGTCTTTTTTGTCAGGCGATTGGTTTCATTTTTGTACTTTGAGCTGACACGTATTGTCTTAGGTTCTGCTGGATAGTGCTCCATTCAAGCCCAAGAAGAAAGATCGTTTTTTCACGTTTTCGATTCGTTTTACTTGCGTCGGTGTCGAAGTTTTTTTCGGTTTATTTTGCACGTGTTCTGCTGGGCCCAAGCAGAAAGTTTGTTTATTTTTCGTCGTCACCAAAGCTAGTTTTTTTCGTTTTATTTTGCACGCATTCTGAGTGTTTCTTGATGGTCCAAGCAGTCGAGTTCGGGTTTTCGCATCGCCGGTGATGCAAGTGGATTACGGTTACTCAGCCAAGGATAAACGATCATTTTAATGAGCTCGTTTCATGCTTCTATTTTTAGTTGTTGTGCACTATTATGAAACGTATTTTTATTATGACAGCGGTAGGAATGCCACTTATATGAATTTATTTGACAAAATATGAGCAGTTCGGTCACTGTGTCACAGTGTCGACATAAACTCTTGTACATGACATTAAAATAGTAACCCCATACCTTTGGTTTTACCTTATTTTTATCATAAAAAAAGTGAATGGTTCGACACTGAAAGTGTATGTTCACGTCTTCTTTGAAGTACCGATAGGTACTGATAGACGATTTAATGTCTAAATGCCTAAGAACTAGGATTAACTTATTTCCTTTCGAATGCACATAGAAAGTTTCAATTAGACGTGTTATCCCAGAGGTGGGGATAAAATGCATTTGTATGTTTTTTTTCCTGAGAGTGAACCTAAACTTTTGCACGGGAGTGTATCTATAGAAAATTCTTATGAAAACGAACTTCCCACGTGGAAACTTTTGACCGGCGATTTTTTGAAATATTTTGGGTGAAGCGTTTCACTTCACTTTTTTAAATAACATCTTCTTGATATATTTGCTGACATGGTATCGTTTCCTTAGGAGTATTTTTATATCTCCCCGACCAAAGCTATTAGACAGTATATCACTTGAGTGTTTTTATTTTCTAACACCCTCCGATTTTTTGTTCTATCTGTAGAGGTATGCGAAAACGGCACGTGTCCCGTGTTCTAATAGAATATTTTTGCTTCCCCTTTCGTTTTGGATTTGGATTGGAGAGTCATATGTTGCAGCAAATTCTTCTGGTAGGTAGAGGCAAATCATATAGATATGTTACGGAGATGAGTTTAAGTTTGATTCATATTTGAAATAAACTCCCAAACACATCCGGTTATGACTTGAAATCGGTGTCAAGAAAAGATGCACATAACTCTTACAGATTCTAATAGTGCTTTAACTTTATCATTTAAGTTTGCTGTTTTAGACGATTTAATTAAAATCTCGATGAAAGTATTAACGGAGACTCACGGTATACAATGGAACTGCAACAATTTGATAGTGGCATTATTCAACTTCACGACGATCCCCATTTCCCTCATAACGCAAGCCTATGGAGATTCTGCAAAACAGACTAGGCAGTCATACTTTCGGCCATAAAGTTTTAATCCTTTGCATATGCTACAGTTGATTTTATTTATCGCACACAATGCCTGCATTATGCTCTTTTTTGCATCCAATTTTGTCTTGTTTTCATTTGTTGCTTACGCAAAAATAAAAAATATGTTTCCACGCTATACAGTGGTTGTTTATTTGCTTTTCGCCATACTCTTCTCCAGCTGCTGTATTGTATTCGCTAGCAACATTTACCAAACAGCCATCTGCACCTCTTAAATGAGATAATCCCTAAACTAATGTACGCTTATGCCGTTTGTGCTGTTCAAGCCTAGTGCAGATATTATGAACCTAGCAAAAACTTTTTTTTCTAACTAAAGGGCAACAACTAATGGATAATTATAGGTTTACAAGTCTGCATAATTTTTTACGCTAACTCTCTATCTTTTCTTAACTACTCAGTAAATCAATCGTCAAATGATTGTTGTGAAAATAGCTTTGTAACTAACGGAACTGATCTGCTTTTGGTCAATGTATCGAGTCTTGCTTCCGGTGATTAGATGTCAAGCTCGAAAAACAGATCAATTATTTGTAGTTATGTGGTGGGAGTCTCCGGTGTGGATGACAGATTGTTATCCGATGTTGACAGAGGCCGGCACAGGCCTATGCGAGCAGTCCCCAAAGGTATGCCTTTCAATATACTCACCGCCTGATCCAGAGTGGCGCCCTGAAGACTATGTTCGTTGACCGAAACAAGACGATCACCGGGGAAGATGAAACAGGTGGCCTCGGCAGAACCACCCGGAATCAGACCTCGCACAACGATGACAGTTCCTTCGGTGTCCAATGGATCCTGATAATCCAAGATGGAGAAACCGAATCCACGTTCCGTTTTCTCAATGTCGCAGTAAATTACTTCGTTGGTCCACAGGGCCAGGCCGGAAACTTGTTCAACGGATTTTGAACGCTGTTGATCCGTCAACGTAGCCGTACTCGAAGTGTAAAGTGAACTCTCCGACTGAGCTTTCGTTAGAATACCTTGTAAGCTCTGAAGGCTCTGCAGGCCTCCTGCAAGAATACTACGCGCTTCGAATGCTTCCGCATTTTGAGATGTATTGATCACAGTAGGGGCAGATGACCCGCGTGCACAGATCACTCGCACTTTTGAGGGCAATTCTTTGAGAATTTTCACCACTTCGATATGTTTCAACCCCTGCAAACGATGTTCGTTCACTTGCAGTAATTCGTCACCAGGCTTCAACGTGCCATTCCGCCCAACAGGGCCATCTTCCAAAATCGACCGTATATAGTGATGAGGGCGAACCTCCACGCCTCCTTCCACTTCCACTGTACCTTCTAAGCTTATTCCCAGCCCAGACAACTTCTGAATATCCGCAAAAATGACCCGGCTGTTCCCCATCTGTCGTTGCCACAATTCAATGACCGGATCTATTTCCACTATCGGCGTTACCATCTGGGAAGCACTTCGCACTTCTTCCCCACGAGAATCAAACACCAACTCCATGTTCTCCCTCAGAGGCGTTGCGCCTGCAGACGAAGCCAACGCCGCAATTACGGCACCATTTTCGTACAGACCGTTTTCACTACAATCCCCATTCTCCAGCAGAAACACATTTGAGTCAAACGTAGTGGCTGACTCCATTTCCGGATCGATCCCACATTCACCACACTCCGTTACCATTGAATCCGCATCGGATTTTGCCGCACAGATAGACAACGTTGTTACCGACGGAGATTGGACCATCGAACATCTCTGGTGACATTGCGATAACTGAGGATTGCTAGCAGCTGCTGCACTCGCCGCACTGGTGTCAATCAGAGCTACTTGCAAATGCTCGTAAATGCGGTGGTAGAATTGCTTCCAGCAATGGTTGACTAAGCACTTGTGGAATCGAAATCGAAGAAGGAGAAATTAAAGCTAGACTATTATTATCGATATTTATTGTATTGTTCACGGCGACCACTTCGATGTGAGTCGGACAGAGCTCCTCGGTTTCCTCGACGGGTGATTGCAAGAATGCCCCGGACGTGTAACCGGCCGTCTGCAGCAGGGTCCGGTCGAGTTCTTCCGGATCGGTAAGCATTTTTGTAGGAATGATCGGTGCATGGCTGGCTAAGGCTTGATAATCTGGAGAGGTTGGTTCCACCGGTCGGGCCACTATCAACCGTACCTGATGACCAGATTGTCGTAACACCGTTGCCACCTGCTCCGAACTGAAGCCTCGTAGGTTAACGTCGCCAATCTGTAGCACGTGGTCACCACTTTGAAGGCGACCATCGCGCTCGGCAACCGATCCGGGAATCAACGCCTTAATGACCACACCCGTGCTGCGGCCTCCAACGAGCATAAATCCAAGCCCGTTGCCATCGTTGACGAGATCGATTATCTCCACCTGGGACCACTCAGTGCTTAGGACCATGATGCCAGCAAGTTGCCACGCACCGGGTTGATATGAATTTGCATAATCACTACCACTGGAGGGCGTGGGAATAGCGCTCTTGTGAACCACCTGGAAGTATAAAGAAAATGTAAGAACAAGTTAGTTGCACGCTATATCAACATTTAGAGGCTTTTAAAATAAAATCTACATCAGATCCCCCCAGTAGCGGACAGCTAAACCGATAAATTCATAATTCCAATATTATTGTTTTAATGATAAATATTATAATTCTTGTAACGTCTTCTTCTTCTTCTTCTTCTTCTTCTTCTTCTTCTTATTCTTATTCTTCTTCTTCTTCTTCTTCTTTTTCTTCTCCTTCTTGGCATTAACGTCTCCACTGGGACAGAGCCGGCTACTTAGCGTAATTTTCTACTAACGTACAAAAATCAATTTTCAAAATATAAGTAGGTAGGTATTCTTGAACTTTTATGATATTTTAATTCCATAAATATTGTATAGTTAAGAGTTTTGCAAGCATATTCGGATTCAGGGAGACCAAATCAAGTAAGTAGAGTTGTTTACGATAAACACCTGAATGGCGCAGAGGAGGAAGACCAAGGCAGCAAAAGGAATGGCTTCATCAGGCCATTGGCGTTGAGCATTCGATCGATTTATCACCACCAGCATGTGACCAATCGATTAAATTTTCAGCTTAAACGGTTGACTGGTTCTCCAGATTTGTCCTCCAGAAGTTTTGACATTTGACCCAACATGGTCTCTACTTCTTTTATATCTAGGTTATTATAATTGCTTACAACGAAAATATAAAACCATCCTAAACTTGCGAAGTACTGCCAGCCCGAAGCCCTAATACCCGTAGTATTGTTACGGCTGAACAAACATTGTTGCTGTGCTTGTAATTTCGCCTGACGATAAGTAAATTTTCGCAGCACACCATCCAAGTGTCAATATTTACAATTGCATAAATCGACTGCACCATTACCGTCGCCATAAACTGCGGGGTAAGCCAAGGGGAGAAATTGTTTCGGGGGGTGACACTTTTCCGGTGCAAAAAGGCGTGTGGGCAAAACGTAATGCAGCATAAATAACCACTTTGCCGCTACCGTCTTGTTGGTTGGCCGGATGGACGGTTTATGGTAGCACATGACGATTCCTTTACCCAATGATGATGATGATGCTGGTGATGGGTCTGATAGCTACAACCGTAAAGGTTATAATGGATGCCATATTCTAAGTTTGTACAGCTGGTGAATTCACAACTTGTAGTATCTCAAGTGTCAAAGCTAATAAGGTACAGTGGGGGAAGTGTATCAGTGGGGTAAGTGGATCATTTGTCAATATTAAGCATAAATACTTGAATATGTTGAAAGTTTTCGCACTATTGCTTCTTTTTAGGTTATATTCTTACGCCCACACTGATACTATTGCAAAACTGGTACTACACGTACACTAACACAAGCAAACTTGTTAGCTGCAAAAAGTAATTAATTTGAAAATTGTTTTCCATCAATCAAAAATCCATTGTATCTCTGTCTAAAATCGAATTCTATTATTTTTTTCGACACATGGTAAGCATTTCAGTTCTAATTGAATGATTCACAATAAAAAATATGTAATTTATGTAAATAAATACAAATATATTGGACATGGTACACTTACCCCTACTTTTTAATGGGGTGGGGTAAGTGGATCAAGAATAATTATCACCTATTGGCAGACTGCTTACGTGAGTTTTAATAAGCTTTAATATCCGATAATGTTGTTTTCCTTTATTTTGTTCCGTTCCCAGCTTGAATTTGTCAAATTGACCATAGAAAATTTGAATTAATCCACCTAATAGCTTTTTTAACCTTTTTGGTATAAAAAAATATATAAAAAGAATAATAATTTTAAAATTTACACGAAACTTTTCGTGGTTTATCTAAGGTTAGTTGTAAAAGAGCAAAATATACTTATTTTCCAATCGAAAGCATAGAATCGTACCTTATTTGACCATATAAATTGTTCTAGACAGATGATACACATATTTTCATAAATAAAATAGAAGGATTTCAGTTTGGTATTCAAAAGTAAATGTAACTAATATTTTTAAACCAAGAGTGTTTTTAAAAAATATCGTAAGGAATAATCCCACAATACTTCTGTATAACTTATGCGTATTTCTAGTTACAATGTTTTTTTTTGTTCAAATTAGTATGAACTAATACATATATACTTTTTATTATACCTTTATTAAATTAAGATACTTTTTAATTTTAAAGTATTAAAATGTAACATTACTAGCACTAATAACAAGAACGAGGGTAATATCATTCTTATTAAACATAATCACACTACATTTGTTTCGAGAACAGATTTTTTTTTATGGTGATCCACTTACCCCACCATGGTGGGGCAAGTGGATCATTTGGCGCAAATTTTTAAGTCTCCCAAACTCAATACATAACAATCAGAAAAATCAAAATAAATGACGATTTGAAGTATAATAGTCCCTTATTTGTTATCCACAGAAAAAAATTTGAGTTACATTATTCACGTTAGCTGTACATAACAATGAAGTTAACTATTGATTTTTCTGTATCCACTTACCCCACGGTACCTTACACTATTTTTTCCGAAATATTATGAATTTGTCGTAGTCTTACACTAATATGCGCACCAAATGCACGATGTACAAAACGCTCATAAGACCGGTAGTCCTCTATGGGCATGAAGCGTGAACGATGCTCGAGGAGGACTTGCAAGCTCTTGGGGTTTTCGAACGCCGAGTGCTAAGGACGATCTTCGGCGGCGTGCAGGAGAACGGCGTGTGGCGGCGAAGGATGAACCACGAGCTCGCTCAACTCTACGGCGAACCCAGTATCGTGAAGATAGCTAAAGCTGGAAGGATACGCTGGGCAGGGCATTTTGCAAGAATGCCGGACAACAACCCCGTAAAGATGGTGTTCGCTACGAATCCGGTCGGAACAAGAAGGCGTGGGGCGCAGCGAGCTAGGGGGATTGACCAGGTGCACCAGGACCTGGAGAGCGTGGGTCACAGTCGAGGATGGAGAGAAACGGCCATGAACCGAGTGAATAGGGTCCTAAAGCCCTGTCCCAATTTTAGTGCCAAGCGCTTAAGTTTAGGCCAAAAACACATGTTTACTCAATTTTCTAATGTTTTCCGTTGGTTTAAGCCCAAAAAAACTTTTTTTTGGATTTTGTCACATCCTTTGGCTTAAACTCAAATTTTGGGTGTGTTTTGTTTTCCGTGTCCCTTACGAAATGTCAAATAGGAACAACCCCAGTGGTCGAACTAAAACCCCTGTGGTGTTTTTGTCGACTAAGCGAACGTCAAACATGATCAAAAGTGTCAAGGTTCATTTATGGACCAAATTTTTAAATTAAAGCTTAAACATGATATAGCCATTATTTGAGCGGGAAAAAATGCTAAAGTAATTACAGTAACATGCTTTTTCGGGTTATTAAATAAAAACAAGATTTCATTAAAAATTTTAGGACCCAATTGGCAAAATATTGTTGGCGAGGCTTTATCAAGATAATTGATGTAAAGCTAAATAAGTAAGTAAGTATGTGGTAGAATTCACGGAGATATTTTTGATTGAATTCGTAACGAAATATCCGGTCAAAAATTTATGGACATCGACTCATGGCACAGAGTAGTGTTTGATTTGTTGATCTTGTGCGGTTCTATAGAAGCCGTGCTGGTTATATCAATGATTAATTGTTAGATTCATAATCACTTTTCCTACATGTTAATGACAGTTAAGTTTATCAGGGAGACATTATTCTCAACTTTCTTTAAAGGTTCCATGAAATGTTACCTTTGTTTATTTCGCAAATTCTGTAATATGTTGAACATTGACTCTGAGAAAATTGATTTATTTATATTTTATAATGCATACTGAGCATAGATGACCGTACAATTCGTAGTTGCTACTCCGTGATTGACCAGAACAATCGAAGTTGCACACAGATTTAATGAATGTGGCTTGGGATTAGCTTACCATTCTTCAATGTGCACAAATCGAGAGCTCAAATTTTAAAAGTCAATAACGGCGCCGGCCACGTCCTTACGGTCATCAGGGAAGGGAAGGAATGTTAGTTAGACAACCGTTGTTACTAGAGACCGAGTACACCTCTGCATCTCCACAGTTGTCATGGAAAGAAATATTGGGTTAGTGGGATAAGGTAAAGATCTGGGAGTCAACAATGGTTGGTGATGCGATCCATGATATAATCACGCCTAATCGGATTTGCGATATAATCTTTTAATCGTAGTGTAAGCCGAACAAGTGTTCGACACTCGCCCTACAGCAAGGGACGCGATCAATAGATCTAACACTGCTAACGATCCGCAGTGCTTTTTCCTTTCAAATGTTTGTTCCGGCCCTCATCGCCCGCCCCGCAGGAGCAAGCATCAAGGTCGAAGGTTTAAACACAACTCTATTTATTTTTATAATACATATTATACAGAAAATAATTCGTCTTCCTATAATAAAACCGTTTTTCAATAAAATTTGCTTCAAAATAAAAACCTAATAAGTGGTCAGCAGGATTCCCATGGTATTTCCATATTATTCCCACAGGACACTTGAAGGTTTCCCACCGAATTCCAACAGGATTCTCAAAGAATATCACGCATAGTTGTCAGTGAAATCTCACATGGACATGACTTTTATAAGATTCTTGCTTGATTCCCAAAGTATCTCCACAGGAATCTCTCAGACATACTAATTATTTTCCTAATAATGCTCACAGGATTTCCTTGACTTACACAGGATCCTTTCAGAATTTTCTCTGAACATTCACAAGAATCTCAGCTTTCCCCAGAGATTCCCATTTTCAAACTATTTGCTCACTATTTCCGCAGTATTTTCGCAACATTTCCACAGCAAAAATCCACTGATATCCTGCGATACACATTACAATCCCAGGATCCATATTGAATTCCTACTATCCTCGCTACAATCCCTAGATTTACACTGGTAGATCCCAAGATCTACCATGCAAATCCATAATCTATATTGAAAACACAAGATTCATAATCAAAGGATCATAACTGAAGTACCAGAATCCAGACCAAAATCTCAGATCCACACTGTAATCCACACGGGAATACCATGATACACGGGGATCTTAACATTCACTATGAAATACTTACTACACGCTGGAGTTCCAATATTCGCACTGGAATCTAAGGATCCACACTGGAAGACTAGATTTACACTGTCACCCTACGATCCAAAACACAGGATCCACTCTGAATTTTTACGATCTACACAACAATCCCTGTATTCACACGGAATAAAGAGATCCACACTGAAATACCAGAATCCACACTGTAGTTCTTGGATCCACAATGGTATCCTACGATGCACTCTAAAATCCTGCGATCCACACTACAACCCCAAGATATTCACTAAAATTCTACGATCAATATTACAATCCCAGGATCCACACTGGAGTACCAAAATTCCACATCAGAATTCTACGGTTCTGTTGGCGAAATTACTCCGACTCGGTGTTTCAACACGAATGTGTAATTGGCTGCAATCGTACCTTAGAAACAGGAGTCTCTGTGTGAAGGTTGGATCTACTGTATCGCATCCTTTTCACCCTGCATCTGGGGTACCGCAGGGCAGCAACCTAGGACCCTTACTGTTTTCACTGTTCTTCAATGATGTGACTATCGTTCTTGCAAATGGCGGTTTGTTAATCTACGCAGACGATCTAAAAATTTTCCTCGTCGTGAGAACTAAAGCGGACTGCAGAGACCTCCAGGAGCTATTGAACCAGTTCGCACGCTGGTGTACCATGAATTTCCTGGCTGTTAGCGTTTCCAAATGCTGTGTGATTTCATACCGTCGCTGTAAATCACCAATTTTGTACGATTACAATATAAATGGTCAGGAACTCGAACGTGTGGACAAGGTCAAAGATCTGGGCGTTTTGTTGGATTACAGATTGACATTTAAACTGCATTATGCCACTATCATTGACAAGGCGAACCGTCAACTGGACTTCATCTTAAAAATTACAAAAGAATTCAACGACCCGATGTGTCTGCGTTCCTTGTACTGTTCTCTGGTTAGATCCATTTTAGAATTTGCTTCGATAGTATGGTCACCTTATGAGGCAGTGTGGATAACCAGAATAGAAGCAGTTCAGCGTAAGTTTGTGAGACATGCTTTGAGGGATCTACCGTGGCGTGATCCGTTGAACTTGCCTCCTTACGACCATCGTTGCAGATTGCTGGGACTGGAACCGCTGCACGTCCGGCGCAAAAATAGCCGAGCTGTTTATGGATCGAAAATTGTTCGTACGGAGGTTGATTGTCCTGCTTTGCTTCAACATGTGCAATTTTATGCTCCAGAGCGCGTATTACGGACAAGGCAACTGATCCAGATAGCTTCCAGGAATACTGGTTATGGAGCAAATGATCCGTTAAATTCCATTTGCAATGAATTCCGACAAGCTTATGGTGTATTTGAGTTTAACTTGACGACAAATACTTTTAGACAACGCTTAAGCAGAACACGTTTTATAAATTGACTATGTTTACATTTTTTTTGTGTTAGTACTAGTATTTCATTGAGACCATGATGTCCGATGGAAGTAATCAAATAAATAAATAAATCCCATGATCTACACTGAAATCCTACGATCTAAACTACAATTCCAATATCTACATGGAAATCAAAGGGTCTGAAATTAACACTACAATCCTAGAATTCTCACTGGAATCAAAGGATTTCACTGAAATACTAGAATCAACATTGGAGACCCAGGATCTACACTGAAATCCCAGTAGCCATTCAGAAATCTCAGAATCCACACTGGCTTCCAGGGTATTTCAAAAATCGTTAAGGAATCTCTGATATGGCAACCACCCTTATTGTAACATAGGACGAGCGTGGTGATGCCGACAAAAGCTGCTGACAATTTTTTTGCAATATTTTAAGCTTACAACGCAACCTAGTGGAAGAACTTTGCCGAAGATACCATCCTTCCATTTTGTCTGAAAAAAACTGTTTTCAATAAAAAGTAACTGATCTCAAAATAGATAATTGGGCGATCGAGGCTTCTGATCTCAAAATAGATCACTTGGCACTAATGGGTTAAAAAGTAATTTGTGCAGTATTGATTTGAGATGCTTCTTAGAATAGTTATTCATGCAACAAATTGCAAAATGATGTTTTTTTCAGCACGAGTTGTACATTTATTCAACGAGTGCTGGAAAAATCGAGTTTCGCAACGAGTTGCATACAACATTTTTTGGACAATCCATTCCCAAACAAGTAATGTCAGATCGGTCTGAACATGCAATTTACCTAAAATTGATTTTTCTCAGTATCCATGCAAGATACCCTGTTTCGGAAGTAGGGCGTATTAGAGCGCATCCGGATGCGAATCGAATGCACCACTTCCGAAGTTAGGTATTTCGCATAGATTCAGAGAAAAATCTAACTACGACGAAAAACTTATTCTAACTTTTTATCGCGCCGACAATACCACCAGTCTTGTATCTGGATCGCTTATCACATATAAAATCAGATCCTATGGCTGTATATACTGGGATGTTTTGCTGGTGCCTCGCAAAGAGTACTGAAAAGTAGCATTTTTCAGCATTGTTTTTTTGTAGGAAAAGCAGGCCATTATGTAGTGCATCTTATCAATGAAAAGTTGATTGATTTGCAACGGAATCGCAAAAATGCTATTTTCACATTTATAATACGGTCGTTTTTCGGTTTCATCGTCCCACTAATAGTTACTAATAGTCGCTAATCGCCAAATTCACACTCGGTGTTATAACGGTTTTCATTTCGATTATATCACGCTTCTTGCGGTAGTTTTAATTCAAGTGTGAATCGATCTCAGGGTGTTGAAAATTCATTTGATTTGTTCTCATTAACACCCTCAATATTTAAAAAAAAAAGTAATAAAAATGATTCATTGGCTTTACTAGAAACGGTTATTCAGAGCTACAAACTGTAGTTCAAATGATTCAAAGTTATATATTTTTATAATTTGGCATTTCTCTTGAATCAATCTCAAAATAAATTGGATTCATCTGCATTTTTTTCCTATTCTTCTTCTTGGAATTACGTTCCACTAGGACACCACCTACTTCTCATTCTGATGGTCAATGAGCACCTCCACAATTATTAACTGAGAGCTTTGCCAAAGTTGCATTTTTCGCATTCGTATATCGTGTGGCAGGTATAATGATACTCTATGGCCAGGAAAGTCAAAGCAATTTTTATTACGAAAAGATCCTTTACCGGGGGCCTTCCTTAGCCGAGTGGTTAAAGTCCGCGGCTACAAAAGCAAAGCCATGCTGAAAGTGTCTGGATTCGATTCCTGGTCGGTCCAGGATCTTTTCGTAATGGAAATTTCCTTGATTTCCCTGGGCATAGAGTATTATCGTACCAGCGACACGATATACGAATGCGAAAAATGGCACTTTGGCAAAGAAAGCCTCAGTTAATAACTGTGGTCATAAGAACACGAAGCTGAGAAGCAGGCTTTATCAAAGTGGGGAAGTAATGCCAAGAAGAAGAAGAAGATCCTTTACCGACCGGGAACCGAACCAAGACACCTTCGGCATGACTTTGCTTTATATTCGCGGACATTCCCACTAGGCTAAGAAAGGTCCAAGCGGATATAGAAGTTGAATCTAGTGTTAAGATGGGCTAGTGTGGAATAAAATTTAGATTCTTGCTCCAGTCCACTTGCAAAATTAAAGCTCCATCGGTGCAACTATATTTAAGCGCCAGCCGTTCAAAGTTTGTATGGAATTTACTACGGGAAAACTTATTTTTGCAAAGAAAATTTGCCAGAGGTCACCTAAAGATCTCTATAAAAATTCTAAGCGCAGACCGCGATAATTTTTACGGTGACGAATATTTCCGAAGACCGCGAAATAAACCGACTCTTGTGAAAAAAGTTTGTCAATGAAAACCTATTGGCATAAGCGACGTTTATGTAATCAATGATCTCTCTTAATTTCCTGTTAAGAATAATATCGTGAACCGATTTTTTTTCATTTCACTGCTGAATAATATAATATTCCTTTAATTATATCTTGAGACTTTAAAAAGTATACATTCTTCAGTTAAATGAATTTTATCAATCTGATACAAAAAAATACATTTACTTTTCGTTTCGCCAGGTTCATGGTTTTTTTTTTTATTTTTTCTTTTTTATTGTGGCTTTATAAAATCGACGAATTCTAGAATGTCGCTCAACATTCAAAACTTGCTCTTGCAGGGTGAAAAATAAAATGTATAAAATTTAAGTTTTTGTTCTTTATCTGCACTGGTCTCAAATGCCTTTTTTCAAATTCCTTCATTAGTATCGGTCCAAACATTGCATTATACATTTCTCATATCTGAGGGTTTTGTGTTAGGCAGCTACAATTAAAATTTTGTTAACAACATAATTCAATGTACTATGATGTAATTATAATTGCATCAATGCTAGTTCCATTAAAATGTTGGTTTAAGCCGATTTGCATTTTTGCCAGCCGAACAAGAATAAAACGCGGAAACGAGAAAAATCGTGACAGCTGGTTTCAAACACTTCCACTCGCGTGCGCAGCTTGCTGCGATCCTTTGTAATTCATGATAATTTTACCAATAATTTTGAAAATGTTATTCTGCATCCTCTGTCTGAAAAAATATGTCAACTGAAAATATTTATCAAATATATTAATCGAAATAACGATAAACTATTTTCTGGAAGTTTCTTGAAGAGGATGTAAAACATTTCATCATCGTCAGAGGGTTTCACAATTTTGAATTGAACAAAACGTTTTCTTGATTGAGAATGTTGTTGGAGATTATAGTCTATATCAAATTTCGTTTGCAAAGAAATTTTAACGTCAAGATTACTATCGATACAGGTTTTATATGCATTCCAATCAGCTCTTAGAATCGCTTCATGGAAAATTTGAAAAGTAACAGGGAAATGATCAGAATTAAAGTCAGAATAAGACAAATAACAGACAGCAAAAGGCAATTCAGCAATCATGAAAATTAATTTTCCAAGATATGTTTCATAAGAAGTACCCAGAGTTTCAAAACCTTTACTTTCAATGGATTTCCTGCTTTGCTCATGTTCACAGTTGACCAGCAGAAGTTTTCTCGTTTTATTTTGTATGGGGATAGGCATGTAACTTCAAATTTCTCGTAAGTATAAGCATTTATCGGAAAAAATATCTGGTAGGCGTGATAGTCATTATCATTACGTACTACCAGTACCAAATATTTTTTGAAAATAGTTCCCATTTTTGAGATGCCTTTCACCATACAAATATTATCCGCGTTATCTTTTAGCGACTTTTCGTGCATAGACACTAGCGTAAGTGCGTATGTGGTATGTAGCGAATCAGGCCATGCATGTAACTCATTGACAAAAGAAGATGATGCTCCATCCAGACGATCATTTCGATAAACAAACAAGTTTGGATCGTTTTATGAGTCTGTGTACACACTTAATTGTTAAATTTGGTTTCGGTAAAGCAAATTAACGAACTCGGCCTGTAAATCGTATTTTATCTGAAATCTCGTTTGAATTTGACACTTGATCCAAATTGACAGATGTGAAGTGCCGAAAATCGGTTATTTATATTAATTACCGAAATTCGGTGTTTCAAATTGCCACAGTGTTCGGCAAACGAATACAGGTTTTCAAATCAACAAATGATCAAAACGAACAATGAAACTAAATATCAAATGACTTTGAAGTGATCTGGTGATGTAAAATTTACACTTAGGTATAATAAATGATTCCTTTCTTATCAGAGGAGAGCGTACGGATTTAAAGAGTCCAACGCTGTACATCGTTGAAGGGAATGACTTCGTGCAAAAAAAAAAATCGTGATAAATGTCAAAATACTAAGCATACAAACCTTCCCTTCCTATTTGGGTTTGCTGTCCTCCTTTTCGGTATCTGCACTTTGCGTGATAGTACTCGAGCAATGAAATTTGTTTTTCTTTATCCCCACTCGTGCGTTTAATGATATCCTTTTTCTCGATTCCCCACTACTGGTATAGATGGATTCGCTTCACTTGAGGTGACACTGTTGCTTGTAGATACAGAATTTTCAGTACCCCTGCCAGCACATACCCTTTTGGTAGCGAACCAGACTTCCGATATTAATATTCAACCATTCTCAACATTTCACTATTGAACTTTTTACTTCTACTCCTCTACATTATCAAACACCGTGATACACTCCGAAGAAACTCCAATATACACTCGTAACACAATGGTTTTCGTAGCCCGTGAACAAATTTTTCCGTCATGTAGCACCCACCCCTTTTGAGGGAATTTTCCCACTACAAATTTTCCTTAAATATCACCCAGTTGATGCGTTTTGTTGCGTTCTCGAACTGGTACAATCATCAGCTATCGATAATTTAGGCGATTATCCTATGAAATAACACACTGAGACCAAGCAAAGGATGTGAAAATGGTACAGGCTGCAATCGCACACAGGAACACCAAAAAAATCGAAACGTCGAATTCACGCGAAATACCACCCGCAACAAGAGTTTCCAAACGCGCCCGAATCGGAACAAGACCGAATAATGATTGAACCTCTGAACCAAGAACGAATCGCCGAGCGAACCAGCCTTTAGATTCTACGGTAGGAAAAAGATAGCTAGCAACTGTTGAAGCCCTCTCGCCCACTCTGCCGTTTTGTTTGTAGAATTTTCTCCACTGCATACAGCTATATGTGGAAAATTCCGAGTGGAAAACAGTTGGAAAATTGGAACTGACAGAAATGGCGCGTGCGTTCTGTGCCTGGAGCACGTGTTGGATCGAGCAGCTGAAACGGAACCGACGAGAGGCTTTTCAGAACTCGAAGCCAAAGAGGGTGCCAAAGGGCTTCGAGTAGCTGTTCTAATTCGCAGCTGGAAAAAAGTCAATGCTGGACTCCACTATCAATAATTTACGAGCCGACTGGAGTACATATGAGACATACATCGATAGTAATCTTCATGTTAACATTTCTTTGCTAACAAAACAATGCTCTGGAAACTTTAACAAAGTCCTTCGTTGAAGCAAGGGGCATTGCAATATCAAAATGTGAACGTTTTCGAATATTCCTGGGGGATTGATTTGGAAGAAGTGAGAGGTATTATTAAAAAAAATCAAAAATATGAAAGTCACTGGTGATAATGGAATTTTTTACATCCTCATCATGAAACTTCCAGAGAGTAGCTTATAATTCTTGGTTGATATATTGATAAATGTTTTCAGTTGGAATATTTTCCTGGCAATTGATAAATGTCAAGGTTGTACCAATTTTAAAACCGAACAAAAATCCTGCAAAAGCTTCCAGTTATCGTTCAATCAGCTTGCATTCCTCCATCAGAAAACTGTTTGAAAAGGTCATTTAGATCAGAATTATGGTCGACATCAACGAAAATTCATTTTTGGCCAATGAACAGTTCGGATTCCGATAAGGTCATTCGACCACTCATCAACTTTTGCGTATAACAAATTTGATTTACTTTAATCCTTCATTAGTATCATTCCAAAATTACATTCATGTCTTATGTCTAGGTATTCTGTTTTAGAAAACACTATCATCCTAATTTGGTTATAATAAATTAATCATTTTTTTAAACATTTTATTAACAACATATTACATTTCATTTGCCGTAGCAGTTCAAAATTTTTACAGGTGAGTTGATTTCACCTGCTTTTAAGAGAAAAAACGCTTTCAATTTACCTAACATAACCTAAATATATAACGCATTTATCGTGACAATAGAGGATTGAAAAAGGACAAAGTTTTGATTTCTGTTTATTAGTGGATATACATTTTACATATTTGTTGCTTTTGGCTTGAATGCCTTCAATGTGATTTTTGAAAGTTTAATTTTTATCTAGATTGAGTCCTATATACTTAACTTCATCTGATTAATTTATTGGAACCCTCTCATCATGACAACATGTATACTTGAAGGTTACAAATAAAGAGCTTTTGTTTTATGTGGGTATTATAAGTTGAGTTTTGTAAGCGTTAGGAATCTTCCATGCTTGCAAGTACATATGAAGAAAAAATATATAAACTTGTTTGTAAACTACTACAGATGACACGCAGGCTTCGTCCTTTGGCGGAGAGGCCTTTGTCATCCGCAAGCAATGATTTTTGACATCCCTGAGTGTACGATTTCACAGATAACTTTGAATTATTCTAACAATGTATGTTGGATAATTACAGTTTTTTTTTAATTTAACAATCAAGCCTTCATGCCAAACACTGTGGAATGCTTTTTCTATGTCTAGAAGAACAAGACTAGTAGAATAGCCCTCAGATTTGTTGAAAAGAATCGAATTTGTTACACGTAAAAGTTGATGAGTGCCCGAATGTACATGTCGAAATCCCAACTATTCATTGGAAAAATTGAATTTTTGTTGATGTGGACCATGTTTCTGTTCAAAATTATCTTTTCAAAAAAATCACTGATGGAGGAAAGCAAACTGATCACCATGGGCAGTTTCCAAATAGAAAGGCGGCCAAAAATAGTTTTGCCATCTCATGTCATATTTATAAGTTTTGTGGTACAAATTTGATATTTTGTTTTCAATGAACAAGTTTTCGAGACCAACTTTTTCAAAGGGCTTATAGCGAAAAAAATGCGTTTCGTAATAATGATGCATATATGCCACTGATGCAATTAACGCTGTAAAATCCATTATAAATAATAAAACTTACATTATAATGATGATATGTATCATTTAGCGATATTCAATTATTCCCTGAAATTATCTTTAGCCGACAATAAAGAAAAAAATGGCAAAAATATTGAAAAAAATCAATCAGCCCTAACTAAAAAAAGTGCAAATATGTGCAGCTAAATTCTTCACGATCCTTAAGTTTACATACTTGAATAACCTTGGAAATAAATTTTAGCCTGGAACAACTTGGGACAAAAAAGTATGGGATGCGTAAAGTTTCGGTATAAATCGAATATGTTTTTTTTTTTTCGGTGAAGTCCCAGATTTACCTGAACTAAAGTACGAATTTTTGTATCGTTTTACTTTCTAAGATAGATTTTTTAGTAAGCTTTCAAATAGTTTATAAAGATATGTATGAAATATTACGATTCTTGAGTATGTTCCATCCAACGTTGTACGCGATGAGCGCTCCTACCATCAAGGATGTTTTCTAATAGTAGTCACCAGTCAGTGTAGCTACGACTACGCCAGCATTAGCAACGACCACGCGACAGATGGGCTCCGAAGCTTCTAGAAGACAACCGGCGTGCTATAAAAAGGGAGCACCCAGCTCGAGCAAATTAGTCTCAATCCGGAAGCTAACAAGTGAGCATTTAAGCAAACTAATTGTAAGTCATTAGAAATAAAGTTTAGTATTAGCAGCAGTACAGTGTCTTGTGTGTTCCTGATTTCCCTGTCCCGGAATTGGTCCGGGTATCCACTTCCCCCAGTTCAGCACTCTGCCTAAAAAATCGTTGAGCTCACGGCCGAACTCAAACAAACGTATACCTTGTATTTGTACTGAATTCTTTGTTTTTCTTAAAAACTCCAACTTTGGTATACTGTATCAATGAAACTACAAAGGATCTTGCTCTAGTATTCCAGGATTATCATAATATAAAGGGCCCAAATAGCCGTAGCGGTAAACGCGCAGCCGCGGTATCTTTCAAGTCTAATTATTGAATCTGTCCATCAATATGGTATTGTTAAGAATTTAGACAGCATAGTCGGATTCAAGGACCCCAAATTAGTTGTGTAGAGTTGTTTTCAAAACTACAAAAATTGCATTGACAAGTGATCAATTTCACCCCGAAATGAGATCTCACGATTTTTTTTATTTTAAACACGATTTTTAGCAAATTTCAGTAATGAGCCGATGAGGTTCACAGTCGTACTTGTTTTCCTGCATTCAGTTGTTTGGCATTGACAACATTCTAGGAAACACACCTGAAAAATTATCATTTTCACTCGAATTTACGGTACCATGACTCCACTTTTGCTCCCGACGACACTGAGTGGGGTTCAAATTTCCTCCAGGTCTCTGGAAATGTTCGCATCTCACACTGACATCGAACATAAGTCTTGCTTTGTCTAAAGCTTTGATATTATTTAGATCACTTTTGTTGAAGTGAACTAAATTAGCAGAATTCGGGGCAAGTGTGCCACCTTATGCAAACTGTTCTCTAACTTTATCCGAAGCTTTTCAAACCCATCAATTTAGTATCATGATTTCAGTTTCTCAAGTTTTTAAAAGTAATTTGTCCTTTTAAAAAAAAATTCTAAAAGTATTAGTTTTGAAGCTTCTCAAATATCATCCGAAATAACGTATTTTTAGCATAATTGGGCAAGTTTGCCACCCTTATGGGGCAAGAAGGCCACCATAAACATCGCCATTAGTTCTACGTGTAATGAAAATTTCTGAATTTCCTATTTATGTTGCTTACAAAGCAGAGGCTAATTGATAATTTAAAACATAGTTTAGACAATACCCTTGGTGAGGGGATGCTTTATACCAAGGTTTATCATATGCTGAACACTTCACCAGGCAATGCTAATAACTAAAATTGTTATTTTTGTCTCCGTGCCATACGAAGTATGTCTTACCATGGACTACGGCGAATTTGTATCATATTACACTAGATTCGCACTAAATAGCGCTATAATCTTGATGTTGATTAGTAGCTAAGTATATAAAATGCCAAAAACATGATATTAAAGAATATTTGAAGAAAAAAATCACTGAGCACAAAACTGTTAGCTGTTCTACACTTCAGAAATCACCCGTGCCTAGTTTTGGTTTATTATTATGATTTTGTCGATGTTGTTTACATTTTCATAAATTTTAGTCCAATAATTTTTGTTTACCAAGCAGGTGGCACACTTGCCCCAATAAATGTAGATTTCGAACAATCTGGATTTAGTATGTAACATTAATTACTTTTTTGTTCAAATGTCACAACAGCTCAAACATTTCAATAGTTGCACGATGTACAGAATATAAAAAAAATCTCTTTATAATTTACCTTATAGCTTATACCATGCTATTTAAATTCATCGCAATCTTCTAAAAATCCCGCATAACATGTGATCTCGCCCTAAAAGCCAATGCTAACCGAGTGTGTAGCTTGTTGTTATCGAACTAATGGATTTACAAGTTATTTATTGACAATTCGAGTGACAATTAGAAGTTCGGCAGTCAAAACTTCGGCGAAGTTCGGCGTCGGCATTCTAATTTGGTGCTTCGCCGACGCATAAGGATTGCCTTTGTCGGCGTGGCACTTCGGTAGAATGCCGACGCCGAACTTCGGCGAACTTTCGGTGATATTTAATATCTCTTATGAAGTTCGGTCTAAAGTTAATCTGAATGCACAATAACATTGTTACGATGAAGAGAAGATTCTCTTTTATCTCCCAGTGGTTATAGTTGCCATCCTGGGCGATTCATTTGCTTAGGAACGAGGAGCTACACACTCGGTTACCAATGGCTTTTAGGGCAAGATCTCTAGTTATGCGAGAAATCCTCTGATATTTGGTTGTTTATGCAAAATTTGATGTAAATTCGTTGAAAATAAAGCGATTTCCATCATATTTCAATCATTGTATTCAGAACTATGAGGGAACATATTGTTAAACTCAAAGAGGCAATATATTTTGTCATTTTAACAAAGCAGGGGTGGCACACTTGCCCTAAAGTTCGCTACATTCTTGAAAAAGCCCTTTTTGAAGAATGCCTGATTGGTTTCTCTTTTTCATAATGTAGTACCAAAGACAAATTAAAGACCTCCATGTCCCTTGCAGTTCCCCAAAATTGTATGGCTCATAAGGTAATCTAGAATGCCGTGAAAAGTGTACTGCGATCAGTCAAACTTGGGCAAGCATGGGAAAATTCACTCACTCACCCGAACGCTACCGATAAAATATCTGCCAACTATCTGCTGCCACCGAATTTTCAATGACTGCCGAACGCTACTAGGGTGAGCGCAATCCCGACGAATCGTAAACGATTGAGATAAACCGAAAATGAAAAGATATACGGAGCGGAGAGAGCACCTATCCGCTCTTAAATGGGAGACCCGAAAGAACGCGTTCGCCATTCGATCACTGAAAGTTTCCTGCGAAATGTACAGATTTTGCGTTCACTAAAACATTTCGCCTTGTGTATTACCAGTCAGTGAACGCTCTTCAGCTCTCAAATACGAATGCCACTCGTGCGGAATCGGAATGTAAAGAATCATTCGCTTCAGCAATCGGATGCCTTCGGCACAAGGAGTCGGTAGTGAATCATTCTGTTGCCGTTTTTGTCTAACTTGTTGCTCGGCGAACAAGAAGAAAGCGCATTGGAAATTGAAACACTCAGCTTGGTCGGAGAAACGGCAATCTCGCTCTTGATCGCTTGTGGATGTGAGCGAGAGAAATGCAATATTCGAGTGAATGTTTCCCATGCTTGAACTTGGGTACCTTTTGCACTACCGAGGGACCAAATGCAGTACTAGAAGTGGTACCCAATCTGAGCCCGAGTACCTGGTAGTACCGTAAAACGGTGTTACTTCGATAGTTTTTTCGAAGAAAACTTGAATATTCATGCATGCTGTTTCAAAGAATTATAGTTTATATTTTTAAAACAAGTACTGGCATCCTAGCTATCGATTGCAGTTGATAGATTGCCAAAAGATTTATTTAGACTGGATGTATAATTTTTCATATAATTGAAAGTCGGTTTTCTGTTTGGGGGTATCTTTGATAATGGAGTACAAATCGAACAAAATTGAATGGGTGGTACACTTGCCCCAATAAGTATATATTTCAACCAAACTGGATTTCGTATGTAAAACAAAATACTTTTTTCGTTCACATGCCACAATAACTTACACATTTGAATAGTTTCTCGATGCAGAACGTTAGAAAATTCTGTTAATGATTTACCTTTTACCATGCTATTTAGAAACAACAAAATCTTATAAAAATCCACCGCAATTTGGTTGTTTCAACAAATTTTGATGTGAATACGTGAAAAATAGAGCAACTTACATCATATTTTGATCATTTTATTGTGGCTTGTCATATGATTAAGCTCAAAAATAAAATATAATTTGTAGTCTATATAAATAAAAATGGAATGATGTTTGTATGTCACGAAATGGCTTACGAACGGGTCAGCGGAATTGGATGATTCTTTCTCCATTTTGTTCGTCAAGGGTTCCGACGTGTTTGTGTGTATAAAAGTTCCAGGGTATTCACCGGGAAAGTCAGGAAAACGAGAGTGAACGGAACTGTCATTTTGTATGGGACGATTTGTAGCGGTTTTCAACAGCCTACTTGATGGCAAGACGAAGTTTGCCGGGACCACTAGTTTTTAATAAAAAGGCAAGGTTTGCACACTTACCCCTATGGCACACTTGTCCAAAAGTCCGATTTGTATGGAAAGTAGCACTGAAAATTACTGTTGTTACGTTACGCACAGCACGAGAGTATATGATGAGCACTAATCCGATGTTGTTCGATTAAATTTTCTTCTACTTTGGAACAATCAATGATTTATGATGATTTTATTCTTCCGCCAGCCACACCGTGTATTAGCTACAGAACGAAGCATCAACTGTGGTAAATCATTTGTTTTGGTTCGAGCCGTGAAACTGTTGTGTCATAAATCAGAAATAAATAAGCTTTATACGAATGATGTTCATCTCAAGCAATGTGACTTCCCAGATCTGTTTAAGGCAAGTTTACTATTAATTAAAATTAATCCATACAATATCAAAGTGATGCAATCGAAACATTTTTGCAATATTTATTACAGATGCCCTCGCTTAGCCAAAGCAACAACCCGATACTGCTCAAGTCAACTGTGGTCCGATGCTACTCCATTGCGTCGGTGGGTGGTTGTTGAGGGGAATACGCAACAATCGCCGGCGGCATGTGGAGCTGCGAAGGGTGGCACTTGGAAACCGATTGTAAGCGCAACACTTACACCATTAAATAATGGAGCTAGAGTAGCTTTCACGAAGAAATACTTAATAGGGATGCATGGGGTGATATGCACTGTTAGGGCAAAGCGCATGTTTAATAAGCTAGATCTCTGTTATCTGTGGACCACGTTTAATGGAATTTTCACAGCATGGCAGAGATAACTTAAATTCCAATATATATTTTTGAGTAGTTTTCCCAATCACTGGGGAAAGGCATCTAACTTCAAATATCTTTTGAATGGAAGCTTTATACGAAAAAATATTTGGCAGGCGTGATAGTCATCATCATTACGCACAACCGGTACCAAATATTTTTTTCGAAAATACAGGTCGTACTCGATTATCCGGAGGATCGATTTTTTTTCACTCCGGATAATCGAATCACTAAAAAAAAATTGAAATCTTTGACAAAAGAACTTAAATATTATCTTTTTTCGTGTGTTTTTATATGATGTGATGGCGCAGCCAGAAATTTTTTCTAGGAACAGTAGGGGTCTTTACGAGAAAAACAAAATGTGACCTGCATACACCAAAAACCACTTTTTCAAACCCCCCTTTTCTTAAATACGTTCTTAACTGCAAAACCATTAATATTGTATATTGCAATACCAAAGCATCTTAAATTTATGCATAAAAAATTAAAAACAAGAACATCTAAAAAAAAATTCCGGATAATCGAGCCTAAAATTTTGGATAATCGAGTCTGACCTGTAGTACCCAATTTTGAAAAATAATTCGTTAGATGCATTTTGCCATACACATATTTTCCACGTTACCTTTCTCGTACATAGACACTATCTTAAAATATTTTTTGGACATTAAAATCAAATGTAAATTTCCAAATTATGTACGAGTTACGGTCTGTCCAAATTACTTTGAGTATCCCACATGTTTGGTCCTCATTTCATCACATCCTTCTTGACTAGTGCATTTTGCCCTATGTCCCCCTACAATCATCATTATCTCTTTGCTCTCAGGTCTGGCCTCTGTTGTGTTGTTCACAGCAACGATCGTACGCGGGGATCTTTGGAACACGTCGCCAGTTGCATATCAGCATCAGCAGCAGTAGCAGTAGTGCTAGTTCCATCGGATCGACTACACAATCAGTTTCACCGGTTTCAGCGTCAGCCAAGAAGCGAAAAATGGTAAGCAACAAGTGGGTATAGGAGATTATTGATTTTTGCACCAGTGCTAGTTCATGTATACCTTTTAAATTGGATGCTGTGATATGAATTTGAAATCAATGTACAGTTTCCTCGTTTGTGACTACTAGTTATATCGTGTTGGTTACATAGTTTCAAAATGGAATCGATGATTTTAGAAAGTTGTTTCGTGTCTCGAACAGCCTTGAATTGAATTCGCGTATAGCATAAAAACCTAAAGAAGACATTGTCTTTTGTACAATAGGTTCTCACTCATTCAATTTCTGCACAACCATGTGTTTCAGGCACTTTCGGCAGACACCATAGTGTATAGGCAACAAGTTCGATCCAACACCGATTTCGACCCCTTGTTACGATTTTTGTTTGTGTGATTGTTTGATAGACAATGTTCATTCTATAAAGTGGACACCTTGTTTATGATATATCTTTTTAATTTTAAATTAAATCGGAATTTGGTTTTTGGTACATCCTTCAACTACTATTATACGATGTTATAGAAATATAAGATCCCTGCCTTTTTTCATAAACCTGAGAAAAGCACCATAAATTCGGGTGAAATTGATCACCGTATCACACGGTGCACAAATATCAATGTAACCTGCAGTAAATCAACGTTGTTTTTCGTAACTATTGTCGAATTGTGTGTTGTGATGTTTGTTTGCGTTAAATAAAATTTATAAGAAAATAATGTAAAATGTTGTTTCATGTGTTGTATTGATAAACATCCATAAAATTCAAGTTCCAAACAAGGATTTGAACATTATTTTCAACCTGAAAGTTTGTGAGGGTGCTTAAAATATATTCCAAACCCAGATTTCATCTTAAAAACTTGTACCAATCAGCTCATTCGGTTGAAATGATTAAATTTCTATTATATATCAGGAAATTGCCTACATTTATGCGTTTTGTGTGCAATTCTGGAAATTTAACTATTCCCTATATCTATAAATATTGTATTGATAAAAATTAATTTAGCAAGCATATTCGGTTTCAGGGAGCTCAAAATTATTATGTAGAGTTATTAAAAACTAACAATAATCGCATTGACAAGTGATCAATTGTTTTCTTGCATTCAGTTATTTGGTATTTTCAACATTATAACAAACAAGAAAATTCGTGAAAATGACCAACTTCATCCGAAATAACATTACTATTTTAACATTATTTTTCGCATAACATCTTCATTTTATCAACAGTTTACACAAGGATCTATATTTGTATAATGGAGAGCAAAATCATGAGTTTAAGCGCATTCAAAATTATAAATTTCACTCGCTATAAAAATTTAACACTTTTTCAACCATGTACGCACATTTTCCGATGTCCAACAATTTTTTAACGTTATTTAGATGATTTTATTATTTCTTCTCCTTATTTTCTTTTTTCGATCGGTTTTTTTTTTTTTTTTTTTAAATAACCAGGTATAAAAAAATAACTTGGGATTTTTCATTGTATTTCGAGAGGAAAATAATGCACTATTTCTCAGTTTTGCATTTAACTTAATATGTATACTAAATCAAGAGAACTATGAAAGCATAGGTAGTAAGGATTATATTATTACTTCCGTCAGGATGTGCTTTGAGCTTAAAAACTCTGCTCATTTCAGATCATTTTCAACTTAAAATAGTTTTTTTTTCCAAACTTGATTTATGACATTTTTAAAACTATAATTACATCATTTGTTCATGAGATGATAGTATTGAAGTATAGGCCGCAGTTAAAGTTTTATCCAATATATTGAGATTTTTTATTACTGCAGTTCGTTTTTTCACTACCAATTGTCATTCCGTGTTCGAAATTGTAGACTTTAAAATGAATTTTCAATTAAAACAGAACTTATGTAGGAACAGGGCCCCGCGGGGCAATATGGTCATAGCTGGTCAAAGCTACCATATCAATGACTTACAGTCAGTAAAATTGAATAAATGATAATAATGTAGTAAATGATTATTTTGTAAAACCACCTTAAACAGAGCAGTTGTATTTCCTGACCTCTACAGGATCCTCACAAAAACAGACTGACAAACTCGTAACAGATTAATTATGCTTCGTAAATGTGTGTTGAATCTAGAACACAATAATCACGATTCAACTACTCCTAAATTCTTCGTTATCAGCTACAATAGCCGCTTTATATGTGCATATATTATTAGGCTTCTTGATTTCATTCGACCGTTTGATGGTTCAAGTTTCAATGAAGTGAAACATAAACGCACTGGTTTCATGTATGTTAACGTGTTCATATGCGTAGCCAGGTTTTCCATTAACTCGGAATTTCTCCATGCATTCCTTAAACAGTTTTTTTGTAAGTCTTTCTCCAAGGAATTCTACAGAAATTTCTGATAGAATTTGTTTAGAGATTTTTCCAGGATTTTCTTTTATTTTCTTCCACTGTATACTTTGCACTCATTAAAGAATTCTTTCAGAAAAATCTTTATGTATTTGACCGAATGTTTTGCTCCAAATCCGCATGTTGCAAGGATCCATCATTGCGGGCCATGGAGTAAATTATTAGAATGATCGAATAAGCCTCTTAGTATTTTAATTTGGATGAGTTGTGCTTCAATTATATTTAATAAATGTTCGAACCAAGCATATGTAATTTTCGAGAAAATTTAGTATTCCTATGAACAAAGCCGCATTTACGGGGGCCGATGGGGCCATGGCCCCCGGGCCCCCACAAATCTCGACATACATAGTTGTAGTAAAACATTTACGAATAATTAGAACCAATACTTTTTGGAAACGCATAATATGATCAAACAGATTTAAATATTTTAATAAATCTGGAATAATGGACAAAATTTATGCGAATAAACTCAAATAAAATTAGTGAAACAATATTTAAGAGCATTCCTAATGGAATTTTCTTTGACTTCACGAGAAAGAAAAAGATTAAGAAAAAATTGAATACGATTTGGATAAACAAGTGGAGTGCCATACTTTTCCTTAAATTCCTAACGATTTTCTAACGTGATTTTTTCAACTGTAACAATAGTTTTCTTAACGAAGTTTACTAGGTTCGAATGCAATTTATATATCTTCATAGCTGTGTTTAAGTGGTTTGAATAAAGGAACTTTAGAAGGCTCTTGATAGCCGGGTCCAGATAGCCGTAGCGGTAAACGCGCAGCTATTCAGCATGACCATGCTGAGGGTCGTGGGTTCGAATCCCGCTGGTCGAGGATCTTTTCGTAATGGAAATTTTTTCGATTCCCTGGGCATAGAGTATCTTCGTACCTGCCACACGATATACACATGCAAAAATGGCCTTCGGCAAAGAAAGCTCTCAGTTAATAACTGTGGAAGTGGTCATAAGAACACTAATATAAGAAGCAGGCTTTGTCCCAGTTAGGACGTAACGTCAGAAAGAAGAAAAAGAGGGCTCTAGCTTGAAAAAAATAAATATTAAGAAGAGACCAGATAAGAACCAAAAAGAGACTGAAAATGGACCAAACTGAAAAAAAAACTAACATAACTTAAAATTAACCAGAAGATAAGAGTTTGTTTTTTCATCATAAAATCAGGCTAGACATTTTTTTTTGTGTTACTGTTTTTTCATGATTTTCTCTAGGAATTCCGTGTGAATTTAGATATTTTCGTACAGATGCAGAGATTATTCCGAAGATTTCTCCAGGAGTGCATAAGGTAATTATTTTCTGTGAAATTCCCTCAATAATTTTATTTCGGGTAACTCAATAATATAACCTGATTTTTTCCAAGGATAACAATAGAAATTACCTAGAAGATTACATAACACATTTCTCCAAAGATTCTTTTAGATATTTTGTAAGGATGTCCTAAGTTTTCCAGGATTTTATCCGATGATTCTTCCGTAGATTTCCTTAGTATATCCTCCAAGATTCGAGTTGAAAACATCTTAAAAAAAATCTTTGCAATATACCAAAAATAACAACTGGTCACTTAGTTCTTTTCAACCTTTCAAATCTGCCGGGAAAGATGACATTTTCCCAGGCTTACAAGGAAAAGAGACGCTTAGTCCGCTCTTAACCGAAATACTCAAAGCAAGTGTTGCGCTTTCATATATTCCAAAAGCGTGGCAAAAGGTTCGAGTTGTTTTCATTTCAAAAGAAGCTGGAAGAAAGGATAAATTAACTCCCAAAGCCCTTTAGTCCTATAAGCCTTTCCTCCTTTTAAAGACAATGGAAAAAGTAATTGATGACTTCATCAAGTCAACTAGTGTAATAGAAATGCCTATTTGTAAATACCAATTTGCGTATCAATCAGGTAAATCTACCGTTACGGCGCTGCAGTCGCTGGTAAATAAAATCGAGAAATCTCTTGAAGCCAAAGAAATAGCCGTGGTTGCTTTTCTCGATATTGAAGGAGCATTCGATAATGCATCCCATAGCTCTATGAGGTCATCAATGTAAGCAAGGGGCTTGGATTAAAGTGTTATCGAATGGGTTATGACGATGCTGAAGGATCGGACAATTTCTGCTGATCTAGGAGGTGCGCAAATATCTATAAGATCTACTAAGGGATGTCCTCAAGGAGGAGTGTTATCGCCCTTACTATGGTCTCTTGTAGTAGACGAACTCCTTAGAAAGCTAAAAGATCAAGGTTCTGAGGTAATTGGATACGCCGATGGTGTGGCCATCTTGGTTCGTTGAAAGTTTGATAACACGATCTCCGATCGGATGCAAACTGCGTTAAACAATACTCGCGTAACTTTTCAAAACGACCTATCTAACAATTCACACATTTCGAGAAAATCGAGCTTGAAGGTATTGAAAACACATTTTTAAACTGTATCAAAATGAAACATTTTTTCCCCACTGTGTTGCCTTCAGAGGAAAGCAGTGTAATAGAGTTCAACGTAAGGATGGGCATTTTGACAATTTGTTAGCAAATTGCAGTGAAATCTGCAAAAACATCAGATAGGACGTTTTGACCAAAAAAATGTACATAGGATGAATTACATAGGTCGTTTTGTTCCAACAATTGTTACATTGGACATTCACTTTGGTCATTTTGTTTCAGTTATAGGTACATCGGACATTTTAGATTGTTCACAAAATAATCTTGTTTTATAGAATTTGATATTGATTACCGTCAGAATTGAGTACCCGATCAACCAATGTTACAATTTCTTTAAAGATCTTTGTCCAGCGATGACGATCGCCAACGATTCAAAACGAATCGATATCGAAATCACTGACTGGTTGACCGGGTATTCACATGCTCAATTATACAAGTTGAAGTGCACATTTTGTTGCGGTGTGATAATCGCAGACACCAGCTGTGCTTTGTTTTTTGATTCGTTCGATACTTCGGTGTCGCTATTTCCCCTCCGTCTATATGTCCCATGTAGCAACGGAAGGAGGGGAAACGTTGAGCTGTATATAGGACGTTTTGCTCTCTCGCTAGTTTTCTCTCATTCTTCCCTTCGTTTGGATGCCAGATTCACTCACACTTGCTCGGAATGGAAGTAGAGTTTTCTTCTGCATGGCGGGTTGTGCTGCTTTGCTGTCATCGGTGTAGAGTGAAAAAAGCACAAAAAATAACAGCAAGCGAGTGTCAGTGCAGAAGGTTCAGAAAAGCTGTTTTTGCAAGGTTCCCTGTCTGTGGCCTGAGAAAAAGTTTGTGTTGCGGAAAATGTCTTTCAATTTGACAAAAGGACATGCCCTCGGTGGCAGAGAAAAATGGATCTATCGGCAGCAATTTTAACGCCAGCTCAACGAACGTCTTGCCAGAAGCTGTCGGTTTCTAACGGCTAGCAAACGGTTCCGTCCGGGACACTTAGCGGGAAGACCCCGAGTTAGAAACCCGGAGGTGAATCCAGCAACAAGAAGGCAGGTAAATCTCAAACGCCCAGCCACCGTCCGGCGGGGACAGATTCATTCCGAACCGAGCGACAACGGATTTTGATCTGGGTCATGATGAAGCAGTACGATGCCAAGAAAGAAACCGATGGGCGGAAGCTGGAGGAAGGACAGGAGCAGCAGAACGGAACGAAGCGCATCAATATTTGGTCGGAAGTGCTGTGATCAAGGTAAGTGATATCACCAACTAGTGGATTTGGACCGGAATCTCCGGAACGGCACATGAGCTCACCCAAATGTGTCTGCTTTGGTGAAAACGCCAATGTTCACGAAGAACGGTTTCCGCATCATTCCGAATACACCGGAGCGGATTCTGAACGCACCGAACGTCGTCAAAAATTACTATTTGAAAATGTCCTATGTAACTTTTTAGCATTGTTTTTATTAATTGCGTTACTTAGGACCTATGGCTGATTTTCTGATCAAAGGTCCAAAGTAACAATTGATTAAAAGCCAGGCTGATTTGTACTTTGGTTATTTCGTCAAGCTTTTAACAGATTAATTACTTGTGTATGTATCAATACGAGTGTTTCAATGTGATATTAAGTGGTTCACAACGAATGCTTTGTAATGATAATCTCGATTTGTTTACATTTGTTACTTAGGACGTTTTGAAAAGTTACGCGAGAATACTCTCAAATGGTGTAGAAAAGAGGGGTTAAACCTAAACCCTTCAAAAACTATTATCGTGCCTTTTACCAGATGGAAAAAGGTAAAGCTTACACAGCCTTCTTTGAATGGAGTTCAAATTCAATTTTCGGAAGAAGTTAAACACCATGGAGTTACTTTGGATGAGAAATTGAACTGGAACTCGCATCTGATTCAATGTTGCTGAACAACAATCAGAAACGCGAGGCACGATGAATTTTCGTAGGCATCAAAACAGAATCTGCGAATAAACACAAACAACCGTTCGGGCGCTTCATTCGTTCGTGTTTCATTTTCGGATCGCTGTTTCTCCCGACGCTATCATCGGGTGATTTTCCATCGCTTGGTAATGTGAACGGTACGATCCACGCCGCCTGCTCTTCGCGAAGAACAGAAAAATATTCATTTCGATCATCTTCATGTGGGCTTGCAACAATCACGCTAAACTTGCTCCGCTCAAAAATGAGTGCCGAGCGCACAAAATTGGCCTCTTTTCGTGCAGCACAGATTTTGTGCAAAGGGGCTGTACATAGTTTTGTGCAAACGGTGGTAAACAAAACTGAATGAGTGAATTGCGCACAGAGGAGGAACGCTTGGAATGCGGAATTCGTTTCCATTTTTGTTTTGCTTCTGAAAACATTAAAAAAAAAACATTCCAATTTTAAAGATTTTCAGAGATTTTTTCATTTGAATAGCCGAAGCGGAAGCAAATGGGGAAAAAACTTTCGCATTTGCGACCACCTTCCGGCTTTTCGCTAGAAAACATCTCAGAAAACTCCCCATCTTACCAACGGCCAACTGTTTGCTGCCACGCGGGATATCATTGACAGTTCCCTTTCCATCGATCTCGGACAGCCGAAGGCGAAAACGTCGGCAACTCACAGAATTAGTGCGACCTACTCAGAATTTTCACTCAGTCAGCCAGTTCTGCATTGGTTGCCTCATTCTGTGTAGTTTTAACACATGCGCTGCGTGGAGCTGGCTTAGCGTGGAGTGTTTGCTTGACTTTACGAGAAGAAGCAACCTTGCAATGAATCACGAGAATGAACAGCACGTGGATAAATGAATCCTACGAGGGGAGAGGCTTCGCGAACCACTTATCGGTGAGTTCATTTTGCTTCTTCGACGTTGCATCCGTTCGCTTTTTGCGATGCTCTTCGTGACGCAAAAATGAAAAATGAATTTTGGCGAATGTTGGATCGCGAAGATGCGTCGATCATTGTTCACGAAGAAGATCCATCGCAACCATCGCAAGATTAGGAAAAATTTAAAAACGATTTGGATAAACAAGTGGAGTGCCATACTTTTGCTTAAATTCCTAACGATTTTCTAACGTGATTTTTCCAACTGTAACAATAGTTTTCTTAACGAAGTTTAAGACTAGGTTCGAATGCAATTTATATATCTTCATAGCTGTGTTTATGTGGTTTGAATAAAGGAACTTTAGAGGGCTCTAGATAGCCGGGTCCAAATAGCCGTAGCGGTAAACGCGCAGCTATTCAGCATGACCATGCTGAGGGTCGTGGGTTCGAATCCCGCTGGTCGAGGATCTTTTCATGGAAATTTTCTCGATTCCCTGGGCATAGAGTATAATCGTACCTGCCACACGATATACACATGCAAAAATGGCCTTCGGCAAAGAAAGCTCTCAGTCAATAACTGTGGAAGTGGTCATAAGAATATTAATCAGAAAAGCAGGCCTTGTCCCAGTTGGGACGTAACGTCAGAAAGAAGAAGAAGAAGAAGAAGAGGGCTCTAGCTTGAAAAAAAAATAAGAAGAAACCAGATAGGAACCAAAAAGAGACTGAAAATGGACCAAACTGAAAAAAAAACAAACATAACTTAAAATTAACCAGAAGATAAGAGTTTGTTTTTTCATCATAAAATTAGGCTAGACATTTTTTTTTATTACTGCTTTTTCATGGTTTTCTCTAGGAATTCCGTGTGAATTTAGGTATTTTCCTACAGATTCAGAGATTATTCCGAAGATTTCTCCAGGAGTTCACAAGGTAGTTATTTTCTGTGGAATTCTCTCAATAATTTTATTTCGGGTAACTCAATAAAATAACCTGAATTTTTCCATGGATAACAATAGAAATTACCTAGAAGATTACATAACAAATTCCTCCAAAGATTTTTTTTAGATATTTTGTAAGGATGTCCTAAGGTTTCCAGGATGTTATCCGGTGATTCTTCCGTAGATTTCCTTAGTATATCCTCCAAGATTCGAGTTGGGAACATTTAAAAAAAAAATCTTTGTAAGATATCCTAGAGTAACAACTGGGCATTTAGTTCTTTTCAACCTTTCAAATCTGCCGGGAAAGATGACATTTTCCCAGGCTTACAAGGAAAAGAGACGCTTAGTCCGCTCTTAACCGAAATACTCAAAGCAAGTGTTGCGCTTTCATATATTCCAAAACCGTGGCAAAAGGTTCGAGTTGTTTTCATTTCAAAAGCTGGAAGAAAGGATAAAATAACTCCCAAAGCCCTTTAGTCCTATAAGCTTTTCCTCTGTTCTTTTAAAGACAATGGAAAAAATAATTGATAGCTTCATCAAATCAACAAGTTTAATAGAAATGCCTATTTGTAAATACCAATTTGCATATCAATCAGGTAAATCTACCATTACGGCGCTGCAGTCGCTGGTAAATAAAATCGAGAAATCCCTTGAAGCCAAAGAAACAGCCGTGGTTGCTTTTCTCGATATTGAAGGAGCATTCGATAATGCATCCCATAGCTCTATGAGGTCATCCATGGAAGCAAGGGGCTTGGATTAAAGTGTTATCGAATGGGTTATGACGATGCTCAAGGATCGGACAATTTCTGCTGATCTAGGAGGTGCGCAAATATCTATAAGATCTACTAAGGGATGTCCTCAAGGAGGAGTGTTATCGCCCTTACTGTCGTCTCTTGTAGTAGATGAACTCCTTAGAGAGCTAAAAGATCAAGGTTCTGAGGATACGCCGATGATGTGGCCATCTTGGTTCGTTGAAAGTTTGATAACACGATCTCCGATCGGATGCAAACTGCGTTAAACAATACTCTCAAATGGTGTAGAAAAGAGGGGTTAAACGTAAACCCCTCAAAAACTATTATCGTGCCTTTTACCAGATGGAAAAAGGTAAAGCTTACACAGCCTTCTTTGAATGGAGTTCAAATTCAATTTTTGGAAGAAGTTAAACACCATGGGGTTACTTTGGATGAGAAATTGGACTGGAACTCGCATCTGAACAAGGTCATAAGTAAGGGTACTAATGCCTTATGGGATTGCGACCTAATATGGTAAACTGGATTTATTCAGCAATAGTCCGACTAAAAATTACTTATGCTTCACTGGTATGGTGGCCCAAGACAAATGAGGTAACCGTTCAGAAGAAGCTGGCTAAGTTGCAAAGACTTGCTTGTATATCAATGACAGGGCAATAAAAAGTACACCATCGGTTGATTTGGATGCCCTTCTCAACATACTGCCTTTGTATCAATTCATTAAACTGCAAGCTGCAAAAAATGCATTGCAGTTTATTCGTTATAATACAATACTAGATGGTGATTTGATTGGTCACATGAAGATCATCAAGAAATTCAATTTGAATTCAGATATGATAACAATAGAAGATTAGATGACAACGAAGATCAACTATGATGTTCCATTTAAAGTGGTTAAACCAAGTCGCTATATTGGGGATTCTGGTGGGCCAAGTTTAGATCCAGGTTCTATTGTATTTTATACCGACGGGTCAAAGATGGGCGACAATACCGGAGCTGGAGTTTTCGGTCCTGGTATCAGCAAGGTAATCGCTATGGGTCGCAGTCCCACTGTGTTCCAAGCTGAAATACAAGCCATCATTGACTGTACCAATGTTTGTCTCAAAAGAAACTATAGGTTTACAAGGACGTCAAACGTCTGTATTTTCTCGGGCAGTCAAGCAGCTTTGAATGCTCTAAAGGCATTCACATGTAGATCAAAGTTAGTGTGGGAATGCACTCTTTCTCTGAAGCAATTGGCCAGTAGGAACGAAGTTATATTGTACTGGGTGCCCGACCATTGTGGAATTGAGGGGAATGAAATCGCCAACAATCTAGCAAGACAGGGTGCAGCTTCGAACTTTGTCGGCCCTGAACCGTTCTGTGGTGTTCCTGAGTGCACTCTCAAGATGAAACTGAAAAATTGGAAAATGTCCATGGTAGAATCCAATTGGAACGCCACGGATCCATCCAAGCAAGCGAAAAGATTCATAAAACCCAGTCTAGCAAAAGCCCGAGCTATACTAAATTTTAATAAAGGAAATTTTAGGGTAACAATAGGTATCATCTTAAAAAGATTTGAAAAATCCAATCCTTTGAATGTCGTTTTTGTCAAGCTGAAAACGAAACTGCTGAGCATTTACTCTGCAACTGCGGAGCATTGCTTAATCAAAGAATGTTAACATTTGGAAAAGGGTTATTAGAGCCCTTGCAAATTTGGCAAGGTAGTCCTAATAGGGTAATAGACTTTATAAAACGAGTTGTGCCCAGTTTGGACAGTGTGACACATCAACCAATGTCTATCACATCTCAATTGTGAAATGATATTTGATGAGCATCAAATAAAATATGGGTCATACCACAATATTCCTAAATAATGGAAGCAGTGGTTAAAAGTACAACCTTTACAAGATTAGGAAAATAAAAAAATGTAGATCTAGAAAAAAAAATCGAGGTGATCCTAGAGGAAATTACTAGAGATAATACCATTGGAGTGCTCAAGAAATCCCTTGAAAAATCGCCAGAAAATTTTCTGGGATAATTGATAGAGGAATTATGAATAGGATAGAAAGGAATTTCCTATGTGTTCCTGAAATGACAGAAATGAAATCTCTAGACAAATTACTAGAAAATTTCTTGAAGCTTTTCCTTGAGACATGTGAGACGAAATTTTTAAAGAACCTTCTTAAAGACAGCGTTAAAGTCGTTGAATGTTTCTCTGAAGCCTGAAGAATTTTGAATCAGTATTCACTACAGTCAGAATAAGAAAAAAAGACACTAGAGAACATTTTGAATTAAATACAGTGATACCTCCATGAGTCGATGTTCCATGACTCGATATCGACTCATGGAACCATACTGAACACAAAATTTCATGGTTACTATGATGGTCCCTAGAAACAGCTTTCCAAGGGATTGCTGTTCTATGACTCGATATTTCCATGAGTCGTTGGTCCCTTCAATATCGACTCATGGAGGTTTCACTGTAGAGACCTTTTCTTAAAATTAGAGACTTTCATCAAAATAGAGACAACTTTAATAAAGGATCTGTTTCAAACGTTATAATATAGTTTGACTTCTTGTAATGAAAACTTTGAAAAGAATATTTAATCTATTCTAAAGTAACAAAATGTTTTTCTGGTAAAAGGGCCCCCACATATGTAAATCCGGCCCTGCCTATGACATTACACATTACAATTGTTATTGTTAGCAATTAAACCCGAATCAATGATGCATATGCACAAAAAAAACGATGAAGTAATAAAAACTACAACAAGTTTCGAGTGTTCTTGACAGTTTTAGAGAAAATGCATGAGGAAACTTGAAAAATATGCAGATATATACCGGAAGTAGACAGCTTAGATCAGTGATTCCCAAAGTGGGCGAATTTGCCCCCCTGGGGGCGATTTTTAGGCTCAAGGGGGTAAAAATTTGTAAAACAAAAATCCAGAAAGGGGGCGGAAAGGCTAACACGGGAGCATTTGAAAATAATTACTCATAATCTTTTAAGGACATACATCTGAAGGTTAATCATATCCAAACTTAACTAATTCAAGGAATATTTTACCTTTGGTCGATATATCTCCAATCAGGGTCATTTTAAAATTATGATAGACTACACTTGATAATTTTCAAATACATGTAATGCATTCAGGTGAGTTTTAAGAATGGTCTGTATTTGAAATTTTTACAAGGCCAGATGATTAGTCACAGATAACATTAAGAACACAACATAATTTGGATGTACAAAGTATCTGAGAATTTTTATAACTTTTTGCAAATGCTCAATATTATATAAGGTACCGTGGGGCAAGTGGGTAATGGATTTCGCATAGTTGGGATTCTTTAAATTCTAGAGACCTTAAATTAAAACAAATGACGTCGTGTATATTTTTTAGCTTGACTCGCACCAAATATAAGCAGTATATTGAAATTGATTTGTATGTAAAATTAAAGAAAAAAGTACAGAGAAAGTTTTCGAAAAATTTCCCCTTACTTTTCACTTACCCCACAGGTGGGGCAAGTGAAAAGTTTATCGTTTTGTCAATAAATTCAAAAACTAATATTTATTTATTTATTTAGGTATACCAACAGGCCGACAGTGGCCCCAATGGTTCTGCCCTAATATTAAAATACTTAAAAGAAACATACATTGCTTGTCAACAATTAAAATGAACCTAACGATAAACAGAGAGCATGATTTACTAAATTTCTCTGACTTCAGTCAGAACATCTGAGAATAGGCGGCGTAATGTAGTCCGGGCATGTGGTAATCGAACTTAGATGAGACACGGTTAAAAGTCCTTTGAATTCCATCGATAGCGGTGTTCATCCCGTAGTTCGTTCTGCGCAATGGAGGTCGTAGCATTAAATTATTCCGAAGTGCTCGAGGTTGAACGTTGAGGTCAGTTTCGTGGAGAATCGCTGGACAGTCTATTCTGTTTTGAAGAACGTCGGCGGCGAACATCGCTTTCGAGATGTCTCTTCATGTTCGAAAGGTCTCGATGTCGATCAACAAGCAACGGCTTTCATAGCTCGGCAAACGATAAGGATCTCGCCATTGTAATCTGCGTAGTGCGAATCGAATGAACCTCCGTTGAACCGATTCGATGCGTTCCGCACCATTAAGGTAAATTGGACTCCATACAGGTGAACTGAATTCAAGAATAGGACGCACTAACGAACAGTACAGCGATTTCAAACAGTGAACATCGTTAAAATTTTTACATAATCGCATAATGAAGCCTAATGTTCTCGATGCCTTATCGACGACGTACGCTACATGCTGTTTGAAGGTAAACTGGGAATCCATGATTACTCCTAAATCTTTCACATGGTTAACCCGGCATATCTCCACATCAGAAAAGGTGTACTTGAAACGAACAGGCTCTTTTTTCCTGGAGAAAGAAATCACCGAGCACTTGTTTGGGTTCACTAGCATCCGGTTTAGATCGCACCACCATGCGAAACGATCTAACTCATTTTGCAGCGTAATTGCATCAGCGGTCGTGCGGATTTGCTGAAATATTTTCAGGTCGTCTGCGAACGAGAGCCCTTTCAACACATGGTTCACGTCATTGAAGTATATCGAGAAAAATAGAGGTCCGAGATGGCTTCCTTGTGGAATTCCAGAAGTTCCTACGAAAACATCCGACTGAGAATCCCCTATGGATACGAGCATCCGTCGATCGGTGAGATAGGAGTCAATCCATCTCAGAAACGAACCGTGTACTCCAAGCTTCTGAAACTTAGCGATCATTATAGCGTGGTTTATCTTGTCGAAAGCGGCGGATAGGTCGGTATAGATAACGTCTGTTTGATTTCGTTCTGCCAAACTTGTAGTGATATGGGACGAAAGACACAACAAATTTGTGGTTGTCGATCGGCCAGGCATAAAACCGTGTTGTTCTTCGCTCAAATAGTGTTTACAATGAGAAAAAAGTGGCTCCATAACGACAAGTTCGAACAATTTTGATACTGCGCATAATGATGTTATACCACGATAGTTGTTGATATCATATCGGCGACCTTTCTTGTACACTGGGTACATATGAGCGAATTTCCAGCAATATGGAAAGACGCCGTTCGCTAGCGATGTCTGGAACAAGTGGCGAAGAGGAGACAACAAACAGCTGATGTTATTTTTCAGAAGAATCGCCGGTATTCCATCAGGCTCAGGTTTACATGTAGACTTCAGTTGACGTGCTGCTCGGATGATCATGGTGTCGTCCACGGTGAAAACTGCGAGTGACTGTTCTTGCATTGGAACGTTTCTTGCGGCGAGCGAAATTCGTTCTGTTGATAGTTGTTCGTCGGCGAAAATGCTTGAGAATTTAACGGCAAACAGTCGACAGATATCGTCAACTTTGCATGCTGTTTCACCATTCAGTTCTAGCGACGATGGAAGGTCAGATTCTTTGCGTTGCTCGTTGACATACTTCCAGAACGATTTTGGTCGATGTTTCAGATTCCTTTGTACCTTATTCTGATAGTTTAGATAGCAACGTTTACTGACTCTCTTGTATTTATTGTTGAGCCGCACGTAATTAGTTTTGGAAGATTGGTTGCGACGTTTCGTGTACTTCTTCAATGCTACTCGTTTCGCTGTTTTCAGTCGTTTAAGTTCGTTTGACTGTCATGGTTGTTTCTCGCAACGTATCACTTTTTTTGGGACGTATCTGTCAATAGCGTACAGCATTATATTGGAAAACGTTTGGGCCGCAGATTGAATGTCGTTACGGTCGAGACAAACGTCCCAATCTATGGTCAGGAGAAAGTTGGCCATTCCTTCGTCATCGGTGTTTTTAAAATCGTAGTATACTTGTGATTTGTGGATTTTTACTGAACTGCTGAGTCGTTGATTAAGCGTTAAAATTATAGGTCTATGATGAGGAACAAATTTAACGAGAGGAGCAGGAGCAATGGACACTATTGGAGCTGCGTCTTATAATGGTTGAAAAATCTCAGAAATCTTTTACCTATCGTAATGTTCTCAATGGCCTCAAAGGTTTACGCATGAGTTGAGTGAACTTTGAGGTTAGGAAGCTAATACTTCTTTCATTGGCATCCAGCTTTTTTACAGAAAAAAACTACAGTACCCATTTTGAAGTTTCGGTTGCACTCATTCATATCATTTCTTATGAGACAATTTTTTCTTAGTGTTAGGAAATACTTTTTTTATATATTTCATTGAAATATGAGTTCAAAAACATTCTGGGTTTTTATAAATTTGTTCAGTTTTTTAGATTGAATGAAAAAAAAATCGTTCCCAGAAACGTCAAACATTTATTATTCACAATTTCTGAAAATTATCTCAGTAATTTTAGAAATATAACATAAATCAGTATGAAATCACCATTAACGAAGCATCTCCCAGTTACGTCAGAAGTTGGAGCCTATGCATATATTACATTCAAAAAGTATAAACTAGGCCGAACTTGTATCGAAAACTGATTCAGCTGTAATGCACGCAAAATATTGTCAAAATTGCTATTATAAATTGCAATCTAGTAAATCATACCTAATAATTTTGGAATATCGATATTTAAGAAAATATTTTTATATGTGCTTGATAGTTATTGTATCATGATTCTGTGGATATGCAATTCGAAGACATATTTTGACGCACAGCACTTAATTAAATAAAATATTGAAATCACATATCAGGGGGGCGATTCTGGATAAATGTTGGCCTCAAGGGGGCGAAAGTTGAAAAAGTTTGGGAAGCACTGGCTTAGATGAACACCTGGAGGGATTTCTATGAACTGCTCAATATATTTTTTGTTAGAATTCCCGATACATTTCTGTGTATTGTGCGGAAACTTCTGTCAGGATTGGAATTCTTGGCAGTGAGAGCATTTTTTTGTGAAATGTTTGAAGAGATCTCATATAAATTCATGAAAGAACTTCTGGTGTCTAGGGAAGAGGTGTCTATGAAATTGTGACAGTGCATGTATTAGGTATTGGAAAAAGCGTGACCCTTAGACTCCAAGAATTATAAAAAATGACGCAATTTTATACAAATATTGAAGACAACTTCCCTGCTCTTCCCCCTGACTACTTCCATGAACGTGTAAAATGTAGTCCAAGCATTATATAAATGATTTAAATATATGTGATATGGATCACAGTTCATCTACAATGTGAGCCTTAACTGTAGTAAAAGAATAGGAAGAGTAACAAATACCATATTTGTGATAAGAATTCTAAATCATATACAAAATTCAACGATGGCTTGTTTTAACGTTAGATTTCCATCACGATCCTGATCTGCCTATCAATACATTACCTCTAAATATGAAAAGCCAATAACTCTAAATGAACTTTACCATTTTCCACCGCCCAAACCTAGGTCGTAAAACTAACTGAGGACCAGCGCAAGGAACAGCTGCAGCCTCTGCTCGATGCCGGCTGGACCATGGTCACAGGGCGTGACGCCATCTACAAGGAGTATCTGTTCAAGAACTTCAACGAAGCGTTCGGCTTCATGACTCGCGTGGCTTTGCTGGCCGACAAGATGGACCATCATCCGGAGTGGTTCAACGTGTACAACAAGGTGCAGGTCACTCTGGCCACCCACGATTGCAGTGGCTTGAGCGAACGAGACGTTAAACTGGCCAAGTTCCTGGAAGAAATTGCCAGCAAGTACTGAGAGGAATGGAGAGTAATACTCAACGCATGTAAATTGTTGTTGTAGTTGTATTTTAACCTTAAGATGTTAATCAGTCAATATGAATAAAATATGTCATCTCACACTAAAGCTTGGATTACAGCATACTTTTACTCATTATCTCATAAGCGGCGTTGTCCGACTTGTCCGGGGAGGTCTCATCCACGTCGTACCTGAAAGAAATCATAATTTCAACAATGAAAACCTTTTCCATTTCGGTCTGGGTCAAAAATGTAATATCAAAGTTCACTCTTGACTTAATTTTCAACCGATTTATCTGCAAATTTCAAGAATTATGCATCCTCACATCTCCTTCCGAGGAAAAATATTAGGGGTCATTTGGACGCAAAGGTCAGAGTTCCAGGAATTCTGAAGAAAGTATTGGAAGAAGCGCAACTTTTTCTTGAGAAAAAATGGAAATACTCTGAATACTCAGAAGAGTATTTGCATATATCCCTTGAAAGAAATGCGAAGATTTATTTTAAAGAAATTTCTTAACTGCCCATATTCGCATAACTGTCCTCTGTTCTATGGGATTTCCTATATTTATTAATGAAAATCTCAACCCGGATCGAAACCGATTAACCATAGCGCTTCGTAACTCACCCCAACTTCCTGTAGAACCGCGTACCGTCCTCGTTGTTCTTCAGCACCGTCAGCACCAATCGCTCCATTCCGTAGTGCCGTGCCATGGTCTCCAGGGCTTGCATCATGAACGCCCCCAGTCCCTTACGTTGGAATTCCGCGTCAACCTGCATCTCGTAGCAGTACACCACGCTCCGGCCGTAGTCCAAATCGAAACGGAACATCGTGTATCCGGCCGGTTTCTTGGATATCCTGTCGACGGCCACAATATACCGGGCCCATCCCTTGTTCAAGTCGGACTGCTTCACCTTGGGTTGCCACCCGAGGCTGCAGCTTTTGTACTGTGGTCCGACGTTTTTCTCCGCCAGCTTGAAGGCCCACTTCAGCACCTTGGAGTCCATGTCGGCCTTCCGCCGGCAGTACAGATCCAGCTGGCATCCGTTTTGGTCGTACTTGAGAAAGTCCGGGAAATCTACCATGGGATTGACCTGTCGGTTTGCCTTTTCAATGGCCTTCTGTTGAGCGGTTGCCGACATCGCCGAATTGCTGTTGGTTATTTCCTCCAATGCGGACATGGTCTTGTGATTAGGAAACTGTTTCCTTGACCCGATGTAAAGTTCAACTAACAGGTTATCGTTTATAATAAAGTTCAAATTACAAATTAAACTATACTTTGGGCACTGCGGAGAATCACAAGAATCGTAATTTCTTAGTGCGTATGTTGCGATTCTGGAGAGGATCAACGAGATCCACACGATCAACAGAAGACTATGCTCTTCGGATGGGCGCGAAATCGGGATCGGGAGGGTAATTTTGACTTGGAGCGGAGCATGATTTTGAGGTAATAGACCTCCAATGCAATGACTAGTACTTCCCCTACACGGCAACGCGGATCTACTCAAACCGGAGTTGTTTCAACGCAAACCTAAATTTGGTTATACAGTCGCCTCTTCACATCTCGATATCGAAGGGACCATCGAGATAGGGAGAGATCGAGACAAAGAACATTAATTAAATGAACACTAGATTGAAAATCACTCCGTTACTAGGAAAATAATAAACAAACAAACTGCATTTCCAGTTTTCAAATTGTTTTGAATCACTTCAATCTGGTCTAGTAACCTTTGATAATGTTCATATCGACATATGGAGAGAAAATTGGGAACAAACAATCAACAGGAACACATCGAGATAAGGAGGATATCGAGATATGGAGAAAGAAATCGTATGCAGAATGAAGGGACCGAAGCTTTTTTTTTTTTAAGGCACTCTGTGCTCGTGACCTGAGACGAGACTCGCGAAGACGGTCTTCTTTTTCTGTGATTGCTGAGTTTTTTTCTTATTCCACTTTGTATTTATAACAATTATGCGCAAGCCGTTCAAACCTTCACATGAACCTCTCAGCAAAAAATGATTGAGTTTGCATCACATCGAATCATAAATAGCCGTTTGAGTGTAATTTCATGCCAGCAAACGTAGCAGATATTAGAAATAATTAATCTTCTGCTTAGATTTATCAGCAACTTTGGAAAAAACTGCTCCGCTGACTGAGGTTTTTAATAACAATTTACTTTGAACACAATACTTTTCACTTTCTCAGCCATAAAAACGGTGGGCTGCATTTGACGTTTCGTGAGATGGGAATCTGGGCATATGCAGCCGTTGATATTATTCCTCTTCGCGAGTCTCTCTCATGACCACTACTGTGCCGGAATCAGTTGATCTGTAGCTTCTTAACCGATACAGATCTATTTATAACTTATCTTTATATATACATCTACACTCTCTCCTACTCTTTTACTCTCACACCGAGCAGGTAGGAGAGAGTTTCTGCTGTTAGTGAGGCTAGCTGCCTGCGAAGAGGGTCAGTTTGTCTCAGTCACCATCTGATACTGACGGAGGATGGATGTGCTCCCCAACGCACGGTCCTCCGTGAGGCGTCTTCTGGTGGCTGGACGGGTTTTTTGTGGAGGGGCTGGGAATCGAACCCATGACTTTCCACTTATGAAGCGAAAGCGTAACCTCAAGGACCCCCCTAAGGGACCGAAGCTATCATCGACATAAGGAGAGATATTGAGATGTAGAACATCGAGATGTGGAGAGTCGAATGTATTTCCAAGGCCTCCATTAGATACTTTGCTTTTGAAGCCATAAGAAAAGTTTACTTTAATTTGGTTTGATTCAACGCAAAATTAAGTTCATTCACCCAAATTCAACCCAAGCTTGAAAATAATGCATTTACTTAAATTTGGCTTATTGGGCAAAACTAGCCCCATTGGGTAGGTGCAGCTCTCTCTCTATTTTTGACAACATTAGTGGGGAAGAGAGAGAATATCGAGAAATTTTACGTTGAGAGAATAATCGATAAACACTTAATTTTGGGTAAAGTCAACTAAAAAATTAGGTAAAATGTTTTCCATGTAAAATTCTAACAAGTTTCATCTCACAAAAACAAATTGAAAAAAGTTTTTCCAATGCTTACACGGAGAAATGAAACAACTCAAATTTGAAATAAAAAGTACTGTAAATAGGGTCCTAAAGGCCTGTCCCAATTTTAGTGCCAAACGCTTAAGTTTAGGCTAAAAACACATGTTTACTCAATTTTTTTAAGTTTTTCTTTTATTTAAGTCCAAAATACGTTTTCCAAATTTATATGCTCGTTTTCTAATACGATTTTCCGAACGGGTAGCTATTTTTCGGCGAGTCCAACATAGAAACCTTCACCTTACTCTAGTACCTCGTTCGGAAACGTCAATGTTTTGTTATGACGGTTTTGACAGCTCCTCTTTCCAGTTTTGACACAAAATCCTTCTACAACCTCCGTCGATTCCGTCCGCCTTCGCCCAGTAGCGTTTCTTTTGGCCAGCTCGCGTCAAAACCACTTTTTTTTTCCTTGTGCAGTGAAGTGGACTGTGTTCTGTTCGCGTAAGGTTGCAGTGGCAGGCAGAGATATACTTTGCCATATCGATTCGGCTCACTCCTCCTCAGTTGAGACAGGCCATTCGTCTTGTACGGTTTGCGTTCCGCGTAGTCGCCGTGTCGTGTCGTGATTGGATGCTTAAATCGTAGGTTCGTTCCTCCGGGTACAAGTGGCTATTGCCATTCTTATAGGCCCTCCCTTCCCTGGAAGTGCAGTGATTAGTTACACGCCTCAGCTACTCCCCAAACCGTGTACGCGTGGAAGAACAGTGTCAGATTGGCAAACTGGCTTCATCCATCCAAAGTTCAACTCGTTCAGGTTGACTGCGAACTGATATTGATATAGAAGCGAATATTGTGGCTAATCGATTCCCCCACGGAGAGCGTAAAATCGGTTTTTACGGGCGTATTGTACCTGCAAGTGCTGTGTCACTTCCTCTTGGTTTGGTTTTTGGTGATATGGTGTAGTGCAAAGCAGGAAGTCAAGTGCTCCAGAAGCGAATTGAATTCAATTTCACCTTATTGCCTTCGCTTTCCTCCTACAAAAGAATCAAGTGTGAAGCAAGGTGAAAAGTAATCCCAGAGAAGTTACACTGCAACGTGTACCTAAAGGTGTATCGAGTGAATCGTTCTGAACCAGGAATCGGGAGTAAATTATAGTATAGGAACACGTTTTACAAAGCAGGATAGTGGAGCTGCTCCCTTGCTGACGACAGGCAATGGCTCCAAGTTTGAGTAAGATAGCGGGAGGAAATCGGAACCTGGCGATAGCGATCGCAGGCTGTACCGCTGCCACCTGGATTATCTTGTATGGCAAGCAGGTGCATAAGGCACGGTAAGTGTTTGAATTGTTCTATGTATTTACTTCGTTGCGCAATTATTTCTAGCTGTGTGGCGACTGGATAATATGAAGATATCAATAAGTTCATCAGTAAATTTGAGTCGATTCTAATATCAATCATAATTCGCAAAAAGGTCAAATGCTCAAATTAATATCGGTCAGCACTGTATATACCAGTAGGTGAATTCCGGCGAACAATTTCTTCGAAGAGAAGAAATTTTCTTCCATTACACACCAGCAAGAAATTTTTCTTTTCTTCGAAGAAAAAACGCGCCGGAATTCGCCTACAGATTATATGTAGCATAATAAAAAAACATCGCATAGTAAAATTGAATAAACATAATTAGGTACAATACATTAGCGTTCAGTCCGCATCGTGCTGTGCGTACACCAATTCTTTCTGCTCTCGAATATTTTAACCCTCTCTTTCCCATGGTAGCTCCAGAGCTCCATTGGTTTTCGACGAACTTATCGAACTTAAAAATCGAATTAGATGAATACTTAGCAATAGTTACTAGAATACAGTGGCTCAATTTCATTTTCGTACGGGGCACTGTTTTCATATCAAGTTGGTATAAAACTATTAAATGGTGCATGGACTTCGATATACTTTATCAATAATGAAGGTCATAGGTGTCATCTATTGTTTGGCAATGACAAACTGTATTCATTTGCTTAAATCTTTGGAATAATGGAAAAGTATTGAGATTGTGTCTATAATTGACCCAATTCCATATTCGTACACCTAACAAAAAAGAAATATACAGCATTCAAAACTAATTTTTAATGGACTAGATGACTACTCAACTGCCCATAAATGCATAACAGTCCCACGTGAATTTTCGTCAATTTTTAGTTAGTTAGTTAGTAGTCATTAAATTGTATGTACTTTCATGGTATTATAAGAAAACAGTACGTTTGTTCTAGAAATGTGAAAAACAACATCCAACTTGGTCTGTCCCACGTTACTAATAAACGCATGTCAGTCTCGCGACTTGTGTGATAAGGACTCGCGAGCAATTGTGTTTATAAGGAAGTCAAGTTAGGGAAATATATTTACCCACAATTCGTCCCCTTAATGCTACAACTTTTTAGAGTTCAATTTGTCGAAACATCTTAATTAAATTTTGCAGATATTCACAGATCATAAGCGTGTGATTTTTTCTTGTACTTGTAGCGATGCCGCCGTCTTTGAACATCCACTTGTTTCACGCTCTGGCAAATATAGCTGGTTTGCTCTCGTGAATCAAATTCCCAGAGCACCGTGTTGAGACGAATTCGGTGGTCCTTCGAGATGTTAAGCCCGCAGGTCATTATACACCCATAATCGACAAGCATTAGTTGGTGTGATGAAAAACGCTTATTGGTGAAGGTGTATCTCGCTTTCAATTTTTTTTTTGTTCTCTTGCGTTTTTGGCGAGTTCATCGTATAACTTCCGTCTGAGTCCAATTCATCATTCCCCGTCGCATATTCGGTGTTCTCCAATGATTTCAAATAGCTTACCCAGGGTACGCCTTCGGTGGAAACTGAAAGGTGTCGTCGCCACCAGCATTGCGGTCACAGCCGTCCTTATTGTTGAAGCCAGCGAAGTTGTCTTCAGAGCCCGCGTCATTGTCCAACGGGTCGCCATCGGCCAATATCCTGCACTCATCCTCGGAACTAGCAGAAGTACCACAACTTTTCAAATAATCGAGAGCAAACATTTCCGCGACTTTTAATGTGGACACTAAACTGTCAAAACATCAATAATTCACATGTGAAGACCGATGCATCATAGTAAGCACTGATACCGTTATGCGTTTATTCTCGTACATTCAAGAGCAAATAAACGCATATCAGTCACGCGTACATTTTCCCGCAAATTAACTAATTATTCGAGAAAATTAATAAACAAAATGTATGTAATACTGTAATCAATAGTTCATTGTACCATTTGAGTGCAAATTTGGGTGCGAAAACATCCTTTTTTCAACTTAATTGGAGTAAATAGAGCAAAAAAGTGTTCACGACTTCTATCGCGTTTTTCTTAGGTGCGTTGTTTTGCTAGTGGGACTGGTATGCATTTATGGGCAGTCAAGCTCTTCGTTGTGTTGTTCAGATGCAGTAGAATACATTTGAAAAATTTATAAACGGAAATATTTGAAACTTAAGTAAATTTAAGAAAAATACCAGTTTTCCCATGTTTTTTGCTAAAATATTCGGTAAGTCGAACAATAAATTGCATTTTTTTCATCATCACTTCCTTAAAAATGATAATTGCGAATATTGCAACAAGTTTCAAAAAATTATAATCAGTTTTAGAGTAGCTAAGAGTGGATATCGACAACTTATACTTTTGAATCTTAGGTAATATAATATTTATAACAAATCCAAAACCAAAAATTTTAGTCAATTTCTTTATGTTTGGCTCCTAAATGTATATACATAATCCATAGTTTATGTTCCTATCAAAACATTGCGTAATTATCATTTTTAATTTACATTTTACTACCAAACATGATTATAGAGATTTATAGAATAAATATGATTACCATAACCGCAACACAAACGTGTTTTAAAATGATGAAAACAACAGGATATATTCTATTAAATAGTGTATCAATGCTTTCTGCTCATTCAAGTTATTTTGTATTTTTCTTATAAAATCAATAAATTGCAAAATAGGGTGCTATTTTGAATATAATTTAAATATTATTTCAAAGATAATTGAATATTACGATGACATCAATTATGTGGAGGTATGTACAGCGTAGTTTAGGGTACTTTATTGTAAAACGAAGTTCGTAGTTCAAATTATTTTTACAGACAAATTCGAAATTAACATTTACCTGTTGTTTAGAATGAAAATTTGGTTTAGATTGATTAAAAATATCATTTTAGAAGAGTTTTGAACTTATGGCACAACAATTTTCTTTACTCAAAAGGGATAAAAACTGTTTATGATTTCTGTAAAGTGTATATATTTCAACTAAATTTCTATCAGAGCTTACGAGTATAATCTATAGATTGGATCCAATGACAAAAATAAACGTAATTGTTCGAATTATTGGATTTCATGGCAAAAATCATTGGCAAATTGGCATTTCTCATAATTTTACCTAAATTTTATATATGTCCACTAATAAATTGTCCAAATGTATTTCACTACATCTGAACATCATAACAAAGCACTTCAGTAATCAAATAGAGCTTCTAAATTTAGTTTTGAACGTTGTGCGTTTGAATTTTGGTAGGTGTACGAATATGGAATTGGGTGAATTTTAGACATCAATTCAATACTTTTCTATTAATCCAAAGATGAATGTAAATGGAAACATTTTGTGATTGGCAAACAATAGATGACACCTATTACCTTCAATGTGGATAAAGTATTTGTAGCTCAATACTTCATTTAATAGTTTTTTACTAACTTGATGTGGAATCAGTATCCTGTACGAATATGAAATTGGGCCACTGTATGTCTTACTCATCAGATTAATCCAAAAGTCAAATACCGTTTTGATTCATATTACGGACACTTAAGGCCTCAGTGGAGTAAAACTGATCAAAAAGCATGTAAAATAAATCAGTTTGTATGATTCCTCCGCATTATCGAGCCTTGAAAACATTTAGCTTTCGAATTGTGGGCGAAGATTTTTATTCCGCAACGTGAATAATTTTAAATTAATACAAATGTGTGGACTTTCCACGATTTTTATTCCGGACGCTTCCTTACTTTTGTCTTGAATTCCGGACACTTTGATTCAAATTCCGGACAGCTCATGAAAACCATAAATCAAGAAGTCAAATTATCAATTGAAATTGCTAAACCACTAAACAGACGTCTAATGCAGTTGAAAAATGTTAATTTTCATAGATATCGATGAAAAATGCTTATTAAAACAAACTACAAAAGTGCGAACTTTTGAACGGCAGAAATTGAAACATTTCGTGTGAAATGTTTCCCATACAAAGAAGAGTGTCCGGAATTGAAAGCTGTCCGTAATATGAATCAAAACGGTAACTGTTTCAAATGTAAAACCAAAGACAAATTAAAACTATTGATGAACAATCAATTTACTATTGAAAAACAACCAACATTTTAACACCGATTTCGGAAAATTTGTCCACACATTTGTATTAATTTAAAATTATTCACGTTGCGGAATAAAAATCTTCGCCCACAATTCGAAAGCTAAATGTTTTCAAGGCTCGATAATGCGGAGGAATCATACAAACTGATTTATTTTACATGCTTTTTGATCAGTTTTACTCCACTGAGGCCTTAAGTGTCCGTAATATGAATCAAAACGGTACCATTTGCAACATTGTTTGTTCAAAGTTAAAAGGGTTAAAACTACCTAAAGCAATAAAATTGAAATTTTCAGTGCTACAAATGTACTGTTCGTACCAATATTTTTTTAAGAGAATCTATAATGGTTTATCTAGAAACTTTTGTAATAATGTGAGAACACAACCTGTTCAGATTAGTACTGTAAAATTAATGACATTTATTGTAGGTTTACTTTCTTAGCCTACTGTGACATTATTCCTCATCTCAGCCTACTACATCTCTCCCATTCTTTAAATAGTATTATGATTTGAAATAACATTTGTTTCATAACAACATAATCGAAACAAAAAATTATAAAATTTTCATAGTCTTTCTTCGTAGCTAATATATTTTATTTTTAGAGGAAACATGACAAGGATCTTTAAAACTTCATCTTAGGCCAAAGTCCAAGTCCCATCGTATAATCTGATTTGCTTCATGTTGTTTTGCTTCAATGGTGTGATCGGCAACATTATTATTTTAGGGGCCGTCCATAAATGACGTAGCATTTTTCGCTGATTTTTACACCCCCTCCCCCTCGTAGCATTTAGTCACAAATGCTAATACCCCCCTTGGAAAATACGTAGCATATCAAGCAACCCCCCCCCCCCCTTCCATTTTTTTAAATTTGTTTTCCTTAGCAATTGGGTTTAAACAAAAAATTGGAATTCAAAAGTTCAATACAGATTTTGATATTAATTACTGACTGAAACGTAAGTATAATCTAACGAATAAATGTTTGATTTGCAGTAACGCTCGAAATTAATTTGAAAAACAGTTTTAAATGAAGTTTCCTGTTTAAGTTGTTGGCTACATTGTATTACTTTTGCTGTTGTTACCATGAAAAAATAGTTTACAGCTGAAAATATAGAAAAAAGGAAAAATCTTTTATTGGATTGATGAAGCTAACAGTAACGAGTTAGGTACAATAGATTTTATAATATGTTGAAAAGAAATTTATTTATATTAGAGAATTGTTTTTTAATTATTCGTAGTCAGGAAATAGATTTCAATGAAAATGATCAAGATAAGATATATTTGATTTGAAATGGATATTTGTCATTATCATCCAAATTCAAATCCATTTTAAAATCAGGTGCCAGATGTAGAAAAGATTACACTTGTAATATTTGAAATGTTCAGAAAATCTTAGCGATTATTGTACAAGTTATTCAACTTTATTGATATTTCAGCTTAACTTCATTATCGTTCCCCATACTGAAATAATCTTACACAAACTATAACGAAACAAATAAATACTAAAAATAATCTTTCTTCAAATTACCGAGTTATTAAGAAAATTGAATGATAGAACAATTTCGATAACAATCGAATCTGTTGTCCAGGCTTTTCCATCATGTTTTATTCAGGCTATTCCATCAAGAGCATTGATATATCAAAACAAATCGATGAGTTGGTTGGGTGGAGATCTTCTGCAACATTGAGAGCATAATTCACGGAATGAATATCTTGTTTTAATATAATATTTGCCAAAACGAACATATGTTTTTTAAATAAATATGCTCTAATAGAAAATATGAATAAAACAAACAATGTTTTCCAAGTCGTTAAAGCCTTGATTTTTAATTAATTTATCTATCTTGAATCTTTATTTATAAATAAATTTATTATTACATGAATATAATGTTCACAAAAATATTTAAAGCATCAAAAAATCTGTTTGATTGCACTACAGAAAATACAAAATTTCTTACATTTTTTTCCAATCTTGTCATATGAATGTTTTGAAGCTGAATCATCACTTTAGAACCCAACTTTATAAGTCAAACAATGAAAAAAGAAGTTTGATAAAAAAAAATGTATGTCCTTTTTTCAGCGCCTTTTATTTTACCGACGTGATTCAAAATGCTACGTCCACTAGCTAGGACCCCTCCCTCCCCCTCGTCACACATCGTCACAAATTCGTGAAGCACCCCCTCCTCCCTAAAAAGCTACGTCATTTATGGACGACGCCTTACCCTCAAAATAATGTTCTGTGAAATTTTCAGCGTTCTAGGTGGTTATTTAAAGGTGGCCCAAAGACGATGTAGGTATATGTGGAAATTACTATGTAAATTTTTTGAAAAATGTACTAAACACGTTAGTACTGTAATATAAGCTCAAACTTATTATCCCATAGTGAAAACTCATTCTTCAAAAGAAAATTAAAGAAATTGAAAAAACTACTTAACCTTTAAAAAATTCAATATTTTCCCACATAGTTCCTGCAAAAATCCATTGTTCCTGTTATGTCTTATCCTAAGAAATGTCGCAGATTTGAAAGAATTCTTTGAGATATTTCTAGTCGAACAAGAAATTTCTCAATAAGTTCTTTCAAATGGTTTTCCCAAAAATTTTCATATAAATTTTTTTTTCGAAGTTCTTCGAAAGTTATCCAGAAATGTTACCAAAATACATCACAAATTGCGTTTATGTTCGAAATTCTGCATCCCCTGGATTATACAAGAATTATCTACGTTTCAAGAATTATCAACGAAAAGTGTTTTTGAAATATCTCTTGCCTTCGAGTCTTCAATAAGGAATTCCTCAACAAATTTGCAAAGTAATGCAAAAATTTCCTTCAAGATTTGAATTCAGTTAAAACTTACATTACGAGTAATACCGTATGACATCTTTGGCAATGTTTTAACAAAATACCGCGTTCAACTTTTGCAGTTCTACCACAATAATTAAAAAAATCCTTTCAAAAAAGTTTATTTGGAATTTCTGTAAGAAGGTAATAAATTGTATCTAAATAAATCTGTTCGCCAACTCATGATTTCGTAGAAAAAAATATATGGGAATATCATTCATTCATTTTCATTTCATTTTTTTAGTTAAAATCTAAACAGATAACACTGAATCAACAATTTTACGCCACAAAACTCGGTTCGTGGCCGCATCTCTCCATCCTCGATTCTGCCCCACGCTCGCCAAATCGATGTGAACTTGATCTGTCCACCTAGCTTGCTGCGCTCCACGCCTTCTTGTACCAACCGGATCCGAAGCGAACACCACCGCGTGATCTGTGGGGATTTGAATTCGAAACTTGTAACAAACTGAGTTATTGGGTCACCAAGTGGCACGGTAGCTTAGTTGGTAAAGCGCTCGTCTAGCATGCAAGAGTTCTGGGTTCAAATCCCAGCCGTGGATTTTTTTTTATAATTTCACCCATAATTTATCCACTTTACCATGCGTAATGAGTTGGTTAATTTAATAACCATGCGGATTGGATTACCGAAAAAGCTCAATATATGTGTTACTATTTGCTGGGCTGTTGTCCGGCATTCTTCCCTGTCCTTCCAGCTTCAGCCACCTTTTGGCCACTGGGTTCGCCGTAGTGTTGGGCAAGCTCGTTGTTCACCGCCACACAACGTTTTCCTGCACACCGTCAAAGATTGTCATAAGCACCCGACGTTCGAAGACTTTAAGTGATTGCAGGTCCTCCTCGAGCTGGTCCACGTTTCATGCCCGTAGAGGACAACCAGCCTTATGGACGCTTTGTACATGGCGCATTTGGTGCGAATGTGAATCTTTTTTGGCTGCAGCTTCTTATGGAGGCCCGCCATCCACTTATGATGTGCCTCCGAATTTCACGGCTAACGTATCCATGTCTGGGGCTCAGATAACCGTAGCGGTAAACGCGCAGCTATTCAGCAAGACCAAGCTGAGGGTCGTGGGTTCGAATCCCACCAGTCGAGGATATTTTCGGGTTGGAAATTTTCTCGACTTCCCAGGGCATAAAGTATCATCGTACCTGCCACACGATATACGCATGCAAAAATGGTCATTGGCATAGTAAGCTCTCAGTTAATAACTGTGGAAGTGCTCATAAGAACACTAAGCTGAAAAGCAGGCTCTGTCCCAGTGTGGGACGTAACGCCAGAAAGAAGAAGATCCACGTCTATCGTAAAACTGCTACCTAGGCGAGCCCTGTCGTGCTCTGCCCCACCAACTAGCATGTACTTTATCTTGGTCGCATTCACCACCAGTCCAATTTCCACTTCATCGCGTCTGCCATCTTTACAAATGTTCGGTCGACAATGTCCATATCATCCGCGAAGCAAACAAATTGACTGGATCTCGTTAAAATCGTACCCCGGCTCTCCGCATAACACCTTCTAGCGCAATATTGAACAACAGGCACCAAAGTCCATCACTTGTCGTAGTCCTCTGCGGGATCCAAACAAACTGGAATGTTGGCCTGAAACCTTCACACAATTTTGCACACCTTCCATCGTCGCTCTTATCAGTCTTGTCAGTCATGATTTTCCATAGCTCTACGTGGTCGATAATATCGTATGCCGCCTTGAAATCGATGAAAAAGTGATGCGTTGGGACCTGGTATTGACGACATTTTTGGATGATTTGCCGTACAGTAAAGATCTGTCTGTTGTCAACGAAGCCGACTTGATATCTCCACGAACTCGTTTACTACAGGTGACAGACGACAGAAGATGATCTGGGATAATACCTTGTAGGCTGCATTTAGAATGGTGATCGCTCGAAAGTTCTCACAATCTAACTTGTCGCCTTTCTTGTAGATGGGGCATATTACCCCTTCCTTCCACTCCTCCGGTAGCTGTTCTGTTTTCCAGATTGTGCCTATCAGCCGGTGCAGACAAACGACCAGTCTCTCCGAGCCCATCTTTATGAGTTCAGCTCCGATACCATCCTTACCAGCATTTCTCGAGGTGGTGAATAGCATCCTTAACCTCCCTCAAAGTGGGGGCTAGTTGGTTTCCATCGTCCGCAGTACCGACGAAGGCATTTCCTCCGTTGTCCCGACCTTCATTGCCAGTGCTCTCAGAGCCATTCAGGTATTCGTCGAAGTGCTGCTTTCACCTTTCGATCATCTCACGCTCCTCAGTCAAGATGCTCTCATCCTTATCCCTGCACATCTCGGCTTGCGGCATGAAGCCGTTGCGTGATGCGTTGAGCTTCTGATAGATCTTACGTGTTTCTTGAGACCGGCACCGCTGTTCCATCTCCTCGCATCCGGTCTAATCCAGGCGGCGTTTTTTCTCCCGAAAGAGACGGGTCTGCTGTTTCCATTTCCGCCTATAACGTTCCACGTTATGCTGGGTCCCTTGCTGCAGCATGACCACCCGCGCTGCATTCTTCTGTGTCTATCAAGTGTAGGTAGATCACACATAATTTATACAAATGTATAAAACACAGAAAGCCATCAATCAATAATTGTTGATAGCCCTTATACATTCCAGAGATCAAGTAGAGACGTGGAGTCAATTATAGAAGAATAATAGTTAGTAGAAGGGTACTAAAATGCATCCAAAATGTACACTGTACCCATAAATATCTATTAAGATAAGTAATTTATATTTTTATTCCTAATTCAATTGATCCACGCTTAAGAAAGAAACGCACCCATAACAATAACAACCAATAAGCTTCTGAACACTATGCAGTCAAAAACACGATTCGATGTGCATTCCAGAATTGTATCGAACGGTCACACACAATTTCTGCTTTCTATGCAAATGCTAGTCAACGTTGAAAGGGGCACAGGTCAGCATCGAATGGAAAGTATTTTCCAGTTTTTAGTGGTGCGAGTTATGCCCTGTAGCCAATGATAACTTGCACACAGTGATGAGAAAAGTACTGGAGCAAACATTTATCGCCTCTACATTTATATCTTTCTACACGACCATCAAAATCCAAAGCAAACCATGACCGTTCAAAACCAAAAAATGTCACGGCTCATCAAAACTGTAATCTTCTTCTTCCTAACGTTTTTCAACCCCTAATGCGAAATGACTCGAGCACAGTGGTGACACGATTTTTGCGGTTTTCGGGGTTTTGCATTTTTGCTCGATAAAGGTAGCATGAAATTGAACTTGTTTATATGTATCGCAACGGAATGATTGTGCTCTTTCTGTTAGAGCTAATAGATTTCAATTAGTTGAAAACACTAGCGAAATATTAGCGATTGAATGATTTAACACTTTTTCAATCATTCACCTTGGAATGGCTGCCCGAAAACGGTCATAGTGGAGAGACAAAAACAGTCAAGCAGTGTGTGAACCGTTGGCAGCGCAACGCCTGATGGTATTGATGGTGCTGCTGCTTTGTGTTTTGGTTGAATGGCAGAATCGATGAACTGTGGTGAATTGTGGTCACAGTTCCCAAGACTGCTTGCACAACCTGCGATCGCCGTGTGTATGTAAATAATTAGTGGGTATTTAAAAAATTGAACGATATTGTACGTATGATATTCAATTCCTTATTCATACATTTTCCTGGAACAATTTGAACGTTGTTTTCAAAATTAATTCCGTAAAACGAGGTATCTTTGATAATGCGAGACTCACAACATACTAAACGAAATAATATTGTTTCTGTTAATCATTTAAGCAAAACAAATGCAAAAATGAAGAGTTATACCATAAAGTACCCATATTTCGCGCACGCTCCTAATTTCACTCATTGTATTTTTAACAATTCTGCCTACTCACTTCCATTTTCTCAAAACCATATGAAAGTTACTCACTTCGATTTTAAAAAGTAATCGAGATTTCTCCAATGTCGTGTTTATTCGGTCTACAGTAGAACTAATTTCCGCGTTTCTCTGGTGGGTCGCGAAAAATACACCTTGTACGGTAACTAGGTGGAGGTAGAGTTTGGTAACCTCTGCCGTACAAAATTGAAATTATACATTCCACAAACCATTTTGATGATTTATTAAAAAATATATACAAAATGAAACGAAACATTTTTTTGACAATAATTGAATTAATCGCTAATTGTTCTTCTATTCAACTTTTTATTTTTAGAAAACAACGACCCGAAGATGAGATTCAGTACTTCATCAGTGACAAGAAGGAAAAGCGCACAACGAAAGCACACGTGAATTCACTGTTTTTCAAACAACTGCGCGCATTGCTAAGTAAGTAGCTACAATCTTTGCTCGATTATTGTGGAAAATTTTACATATCATGTTCGACATTATCATTTCAACTTATTAAGCTTAGGAACGTCCACAAAATACGAAATGCAAAAAAAACGACTCCACAATTTTTTTCACGTTTTAAAAATGTATATTGTTATGTCTTTCTAAGCTTCTCTAGAACCATTACGTAGTTTATGGACGCGATGGGCTTATATGCCCCTTCCTCACGTTTTTAGATAACGTAGTCTGACAGACGTACGTGTACTGAGCTAGTTTATAATTAGTTTCCGGTTGTCTGCATCGTACGAAAAACATGTCATTGCAATTATGCCTACACAAAAGTTAAGATGCTATCTGATGCAATACATATACCGTAAAATTATGAAATCTGAAATGCACATTCATACAACACCCAGCCGGCTTCACAATGAATTGAATATTCACACGAAATGTTCGCTAAAATGCATCGTTTTTACTATTCGCTATGATAAGGCAAAGTGTCCAAACACAGCAAGCCAAGTCTGCTGAGGTGATCAGCACGCTACGATTTGCTTACAAATCGTAATTTGATGTGTCTATATAACTTTTTTTGTTGAACTGATCCGCACATCGTAGCCAACTTCGATTCGATCACTTGACCTTACTAGGCGTGACGATTTATCGTTGGCGTCAACACAAAAACAATGGTAGAAAGCCCTTACAATGCGCGTGCGGTAATGGATCATTGAATGTAGTTTTTGCAAGTGCTCACCGCATCAAAACAAAGGCACCACTGTATATGGGATTTAACATTGTGACAGCATTGCTGTTCTGTCAAACACACAAGGCTACGGTGGCGCTATCTATGCTTTCCATAGCGGCCGTTTTGGTTATTTTAATGATCCATTCATAATATATTTATCGACCTAACTTCCAGCCAACGGGCACAACAAACCATGTGCGATGTTTGTGTGTTGATCGCAAATGCGCAAGTTCGATTCGAAGTCTTCCTGTTAAATGGCAAACATTGTGGAATTTGTTTCAAATGTCAATGTGAACTGCCCCTAACGTGCATTTCAATATTTCCCTGATGGATGGATATGTATTTTGAATAGAGAATGGTCACTGTGTTAGGTGTCTTATACAACATACACCTAAATCGAGCGTTCATTCTTGATATCAACGATTAAACTGTTTTAGAAGTATGTATTTGCTACTTGGGGCTATTGAACCAGAAAATTAAACGTTTGTGTGATATAATATACTTTTGTAAAGACAACACACACGTTTCTCTGTACGAAAATGACGAAGCAGAAAGCACCTATAAGGTTACTAACGATGTCACGCTGTTACCATGTGGAATACCGCGCACAGTCAACGCTATTGCCGCGTCTGTCTGTATTGGAATAAAAGTCGTTATCATTTCTGCCCATATTGATCAGCAGCAGCAGTGCAAAGTCTGGCTTTATGGCTCAATAAAATATCGCGCGATTGGAGTAGGTTAGTATCTTTTGCAATACATTGGTAACCTTTGTGAATAATTTTCCTGATTGATGTACCCATGTGGACTCTTCTACTGGTTTGAACTCAACAGAAAACACACCAAAGAAAACAACTACCAAATGCCCGGTCATCACAGTTGAGTCATTGAATTTCATAACTTTCTTTGGAAGAATGAGATGGCTTATTTTTGGTTGTTCGACGTTTGAGTAACTTTGTATTAGCGCCTTCAGGTGATAGCGATATTTCTCGAAAATTTATTCAAACAATCGTAAGTCAGAAAAGTAAACAAACTTAGGTTATCGATCCTACGTGTTTTTCAGACGAAATTCTACATATTTCACCTTGAATCAAATCGATTTTCACTTTTGTAACGTTTAATTTTCGAAATAAGAAAACGACGTAAGTTTAAACTTGTCTGGCCGCTGGTGGTATAAGTATCGGCAGATCAGCTGCACTTACACAAAAAAACCAACCAGATAACTGTTTAGGACTAACAGACACCCTTAATGTATAAGTGCTGGTGGCAACAATGGCAGGCCGTCAGAATACATAGAATGTGTTACATATCAATGAGGAGAAGGGGGAATGCATTAAAAACTGGCACACGGTAGATCAGATATACCCCTGCATCTATGCCAGTTCATGCAGGAAGATGTATGGGAGGTAATTTTATGGTAGAAAGGCTTGATGTTTGGTTAGCAGAATTCCTATGTATCAGTTACAAGGAAAGGCGTACTATAATGATGGGATAATAGAAACGTATGGTTCTAGCACAAATCATTTGCAAATATAATATAAATAATATAATAACACATGCTTCTGACTTGACACGGTAAAAATGTTGCGTTTATTTAGTTGTTCAACAAACTTTGAATGGTGCGTCACTGCAAGTGTCGGCATTAATTTTCTTCCATTTGATTTTTTAAATTTTTATTCAAAATATTATATTTACGGACATGTTTAATCGCACAAATGATTATTTACCATGGTCTAATCACTTACCAAATTGAGTCCTGTGACTCAAAGATTAACAAATCATCCATTCCACTGACCTTTATGGAGATGCAGAGGTAAACAAAGGTTATATTCCTTCCGCCCAAGTAACCACTAGCCCGCTAATTCTTCTTTATGGTTTTCGGGCTGTTATACGGCTGCTATAGGGCATGTCAGCTCTGTAAAAGGCCTACATTAGCACGGAGGGCGAATTAACCTTTCGGTCGTCGCGCGAATTTTTTTAACGCGAGTAGTCGCGCGTTGTACTTTGTACAACACCCTTGGTTTTGCGAATATCCCAGGAGTCTGACTACTTAGAAAGTTGACGTCTTCGGCAAAGTTGTTCAGTAGCTCAAGGGCTATAATTATATTAGCCAAGAAATTTGGGATTTTGCCACTAGGCGGCGCTAGTGAGCATGAAACTTTTGTATCGCAGATCTCAGGTTCCTGACCACTTAGAAAGATGGCGTCTTCGGCATAGTTGCTTGGTAACTCAAGGACTATCATTGTTAGAGCTAGTAGATTCAAAATTTTGTCACCAGGCGGCGCTAGTGAGCATAAAACATTTGTTACGCAAATATCTCAGGAGCCTGATCACTTAGAAACGGTACCATCAGATAGCGCATCACCTCCAGAACAACTTTACTGAAGACTCCAACTTTCTATATTAAAAGACAATTTAAAAGACAATTTACACCGTTTTCAGCACTTAAGCTGCACAGACTGAACGATCACTAACATTAGGCGAGGAATTTTTCGTTTGACGAAAACTTTCCACCGACTGGAGCGGGAATCGAACCCACACCCCGTGGCACAATACGCCTAGACGACTGACGCCGCTAACCGCAAGGCCACGAAGCCCACCATTATCTGGATTTTGGGATATACCGATTTAAAACTGTGATTTAGTCGAACCGTATATAGTGCGTTCATTATTATGCGACTTTCATGTACATTTGTTGATTGTACCGCATTATAAAGGGTCATACTGTAAATAAAAACCGTCGAGTATTGTTCTTAAGAAGATTATTGAGGAATACATTTTGGTTTGGTGTCGATAGATTTCTTTGTTGCAAAATGATAGCACATAAATCACAACTGTTGTACAAAGTACAACAGCGCGACAGCCTGAAGGTTAAAGTGCTATTTGGTTACTTGGGCGGACTTCGGTCAAGCACGGAATAGCAACCATAGATACGTGTAGTCAGTCTGTGCCAGTGTTTCCCTAACTTTTTTGACTTTTGCCTCCTTGAGGACGATATATTTTAGAATCGTCCATCTGATATGTAATTTAGATTGGTTTATTATACAACTGCTATACTTTGTTGAGATTCTGGTCTACAGTATGTACAGTTATGTTCAGAATAACAGTAGTAAAAGCATTTTCATGCAAAAATGCTCAGTTTTATTATCACAAAATTTGAAATTTTTCACGGTACTGACTAAAAAGTTAAGCACCAGGTGAAATTTCTCAAAATAATAGTAGTTTAATAATTTAAATATCTTCTGTAGGTTGAGTTTTCAAATTATTGTTTACTTATCGTTTCAACAATTTCCAGTCAAGCTACAAATTTACAAGCAAGCCAATTTTGTACACAATTTTTGCTGAACAAAAAATTAGAAAAGAAAAACTACTATTACCTTGAGTGATTTCACCTGGTACTTAACTTTTTAACCGGTACTGTAAAAAAAAACATTTTTTGTGATAATTAACCATATTTGTAGTTTTCTGTCAAAATTTCATGCCGATTGGTCATAGAGGGAAAAGGTACAGCATGTCAAACTATTCGCCAATTATTCGATCGATTTCTCCAGCAGTTGTTCTAGCAGAATTTACAAAGATTCTGACAGTATATCCTAGAAAATTCATAGAGGTTTATTCCGGAATTTTCGAAGAAAATCGTTATGGGGTTTTCTCAGATAACGCTACCATAATTCCTCAAAGAGTTTCTATACCCATTTTTCCAGTTTTTCTTTTAGTGATTTTCATAAGGATTCCTTCATAGGTTGTCTCAGAGATTGTTCCACAATTCCTCCAGGGTATTGAGAACTCTTCAAGGCAGTGATGTAAGCAATCACGGTAGTCGACACGTTTTCGCTGATATTCGGCAGCGTTTCGCTCAAACATTCACAACACGAGCGATCAAACGAATGTCGAAAAGAAAAATGTCAATTGAATGCCACTAACCACGATAGCTATGTTAGGAAGCGTTATGGTGTTGTTTGTTTCTGTTCTGCTTTCACTGTATGTGTGTCACATTCGACATAACATACAAGATCAAATTATCCATGTTTTTTTATGATCCGATGTCTGAATTCTATGCAAAACATGCAAAACAAACATGCACTTTTTTGTGTTTGTCGACGTTCATTCTACCGCTCTTGCTGTGACTGCTGACCATGGCAACGAAACGAACGTCGCTCAAAGTGTCGAATGTTTACAGCACTGCTTCAAGGAATGCCTCAATAAATTCAACCACATGTTCTTCAATAAATTACTCCAGAGTTTTCAACATTTTGTCCCCGTATTACTCCTACAATTCTTCCAAACAATTCTCGAAAAAAATCTCAAATAAAATCTACATCTTCTTCTTGGTATTACGTCCTCACTGGGGCAGGGCTTGCTTCTCAACTTATTAATTGAGGGCTTTCTTTGCCATTTTTGCATTCGTATATCGTGTGGAAGGTACGATCATACTTTATGCCCAGGGAAGTCAAGGATATTTCCATTACGAAAAGATCCTGGACGGCCCGGTATTTGAACCCAGACCCCTTCAGCATGGTTTTGCTTAGTAGCCGCGGACTTTAACCACTCGGGTAAGGAAGACCCCCTTCAGGTATTGGGATGTTTCACCGACTCTTGCGAAAGTTATTCAGGATTTTCTACTGAAGTTTCATCAGAGATTATTATAGCATTATAGCACGAGTTGGTATGTGTACGCCGTGACGCCCAAAAGTACTATTTTTGTTATTTTCTTCTTGTTACTATTTGTGCCTGACTTATTTTTCTTCTTCACTTAACATCTCAATATACACACTTTAATCCCAAGATTTACACTGTTATCAAAGGATCCACACTGAAATATTAAAATCCAGGCAGAAATCGTAGGATTCACACTGGTAATCCCAAGATTCACACTGAAACCCCATTATCACGGGGATCTGAAGATCCACACTGGAAGACTAGGATACACATTGGAATTCCAATACCCCCATTGGAATCCAAGGATCCACTTTGTCACCATACGATCCACTTCACAGTCCCAGGATTCACTTTGAAATCCTTCGATCTACACTACAATCCCAGAATAGACACTGGAATAAAGGGTCCCACACTGAAATACCAGGATCCACACTGGAGCTCTGGGATCCACAAAGGTATCCCAAATTCTACATTATAATCTTGCGATCTACACTACAATCCCAGAATCTTCACTGAAATTCTACGACCCATACTACAATCCCATGATCCGCATTGTAATCAAAGGATCCACACTGAAATACCATGATTCACACTGGAGTTCCAGGATCCACACTAAAATTCTAGAATTCACATTTTAATAAAAAAAAAAATCCATACTGGAATTTCTGGAATCTCAGGATCAACACAGAAATTCTGCGATCCACCCTACAATCCCAGGGTCTACCCTACAATCAAAGATTCCACCAGCTTCCACACTTAAGTCTCAGGATCCACACTGGAATCTCATGATCTGCACTATAATCCCAGGATCCATTCTGAAATCTCAGAATTCACACTGGAATCCTGGTATCCGGCACTGGCATGCTGGATCTTTCCAAAACCTTTCATGAATTTATGATTGTAGCATAAGACGAGCGTAGTGATGACGATAACAGCTGCTGACTTGAAATATTTTATGCTTACAGCGCAACCTAGTGGTATAGAATCAGGTGATTATAAAACATTGATTTTTCAAGTGCACAAGTATGAAGACCGTTACAACCGTTCGTGTTGAAAAACGATCAGATTGCTTAGTTGCTTGCAACGCGGAGCGCTGTTTTGTTTTCAAGACCTGTGCTCTTGAAAATTTGAGGTGTAACTTCGTTCTATAACTATCTTAAGGCTATCAACTTTTCCAAAAAATGTCAATGATTGTCAAATTCACACCCGTATCTTGGCTGGCATCTTCAATAATTTACAAAAAAAATCCCTGTTCTTCACACATCCTCTGAACCAGATTGTCTGGAGTCGTGTCCCCACCGCATGTGGCAAGCATTCGGTCACGCATTGTGCGGAAACGCGGGCACACGAACAAAACGTGTTCCGCCGTTTCCTCTAAACCTGCACAAACTGGACATTCGGGAGAAACCACATAACCGAAACGGTATAAATACTGTCTAAAGCAACCATGGATCGAAAGGACCTGTGTCAGGTGGAATGTTAATTCCCCATGGCGCCTATTGACCTAGATATCTACCCTCGGAATCAACCTATGGGTCCACCTTCCTTTGGTGGAACTATCCAACGCACGCTGCCATTTGACCACCAAGGCCAGTCTGGCAGTCTTGCGTATGCCTCTTGTGCCGCGCATTTCGAAGCACTCAATGTCCTACATGATGAGGATACCAATAGGCATCATACCAGTGATGACGCAGAGTGCATCGTGTGACACGGTACGGTACGCGCTCGCAACCCTCAGGCATATAAGCCTATAAGTACTTTCTAGCTTACTACGGTAGCTGTTGGTACTTAAAGCCGGGCCTCAGTATGGACGATGCGACACTGGTCAGAAGCTTAAGCTTACTGGCGTTCACCGCAGGGCTATTGGACATCATCCGGGACAGTGCTACAATAGCTGTAGAGGCTCTCTTATAGGCATAATCAACGTGGCTACCGAAGGTAAGCTTATCGTCGATCATCACCCCCAAGTGTTTGACGGAGCGCTTCGAAGTGATCGTGCAGTCGCGTACACTGATCACCGCTTGCTGCACCGATTTTCGATTGTTAACAACAACCACCTCAGTTTTGTGGTGAGCCAATTTCAGGTTCCTGGAGCACATCCACTCCTCCACAATTGCGATCGAGTGAGCTGCAGTCAATTCCACTTCTTCGATCGATTCACCGTAGACCTCCAGCAATCCCTGCAAGTTCCTCATCGGTTACCCTCTCCTCATCACCAGCCATAGTCCCCAGCTGTCCTACGAAAGGAGACAGTTGTCCCTCAAAGCACGCCTTTTTGCTTGCCCTTATCTCGGACTTCAGCGCGACTTTAGCAGCGGTGAACACCGCCCGTCCTGGCCCGTAGGCAGGCACGGCGCAGGTTCGCAAATGCTTGAGTCCACCAGTACGTCGGTGGTCTCCCATTCCTAGGGTGGACTTTTCTAGGCATGGTCGCATCGCATGCACGCGAAAGCACCGCTACCAGTTCGTCCCCGCTTAGGCCGAGTAGGTTACGCTCACGGCGGAGCGCCTCTCTAAGTACTTCGTCATTGAAGTACGATGTCTTACACCTACGAGGGCTTGGCCTTGACCTAGCCGCTTCCTCAACCCGCTGCCTGCTGTTGTTGTAGTCGATACTGTAGCGAACCGCCAGGTGGTTGCTGTGAGTGTAGGCATTGTCTACCCTCCAGTTCGAACTACTCGTTAGTCCAGGACTACAAAAATCAACGTCGATAATCGACTCCACTCCGTTTCGGCTGAAGGTACTTTTGGTACTAACATTAGCCAGATCGACATCTAGCACGGCCAGTGCCTCTAGCAGGATTGGACCTCGCTGGTTCGTGATACGGCTTCCCCATTCCACGGCTCAGGCATTGAAGTCACCCGCTATTACTACTGGCCTTCGCCCTGTCAGCACGGTCGTCATACAGTCCAGCATCTGCGTGAACCGCTCGGTCGACCAACTCGGAGGCGCATAGCAGCTACAGAAGAGGACCCGGTTTACCTTGGCGATTACGAAGCCCTCGTAGGTAGTAGACACCAACTCCTGGACGGGGTATTTACCCGTCGTCCATATCGCCGCCATTTTTCCGGAACCATTCACGACCCAGTTGCCGTTGCCGGCGGGTACTCGGTATGGGTCCGATATGATGGCGATGTCCGTCCCCCACTCAGCAACTGCCTGGTACAGCAGTTGCTGAGCTGCGTCACAGTTCAGGTTCAGCTGCGTTACCTTGACGTGCTGGAACATTTCTGAGAATGCCATCAGATTCAGCAACCCGAAATCTTCTAGAGACACATAATTTGATCCTTGAGACACGCAAAAATGTCATTTTTGTTACGCTGTGTAACCTTACCGTGCCGTTTGGATAAAAAATACTGTTTTACACTTACATCAACATGTACATGGAACCTGTACACCCGATTCTGTTTTTGCACGGGGGATGCGTACCGTGCAAAAAAAAAATTTCAGTTCAAAATTTCAAAAACCGTGCAAAAAAAGTAACACCAGTTCTCGACGTTTCATGCAAAAATAAGGTTTTGGTGGAAAAAAATGTATGCACGGCCGTGTAAAAAAAATCCGTGCAAAAACAGAATCGAGTGTACATAGAAAATGTCTATGTTTTGTCTGAAATAAGTTTAATTAAATCGGTTTATCCATGCAGCCATTACAGCGCGTTACACACAGAAATTGAAGCCGTCAGAAGTTAGTCGAATGTAAACAAAAACTTTTTTGTAATTTCTAGATTAGAAGCGTGAAATTCCTTCGGTTTTCCATTGTTAAACGGTTGATTGGACTATGCCCAAGCATATTGATCAAACAGCTGTCTCGAATCGATTGTAAATGACGGGAGTTTAAAATGTATACTTTGAGGGTCCAAAATGTATTTGGAGGTTCAAAGCAATAGAAAACAAGGTTTCAACATTGATTTATTTTCAACGTGCTTTGGGTTTCACAAGACCATGTGCGCATTTTTTCATATAGAGAAAGTTTTTCTTCACATTTTGGCAAGCTTGTTGACTTGATTAGGTTGTGCAAATCATAAATTTGGACTAACATCCAAAATGACTTCTCAAAGGGATCCAAAATACCGTTACCCTAAATCTTGGGAGGAAGCTTTTAAGTAATTCCTACACAAATTTCTGGTTAAAATCTAATGAAATAAAAAAATAGGTAAAATCATAAGAAATCCCTGGAGTAGTAGAGAAATTTGGAACAAATCCGAGAACGATCCGCGAGATCTGGATGAAATTTGGTAGTACTGGAGACTTCATTGGAAAATTTCAGGACCAATGTTTGGAGGAGTTCCTGTACGATTCTCTGGAGAAATTGTTTTCGGAATTATTTATCGTTCTGGTTTTATGTCCCAACAAGGCTCTGGCTGCAACAACCCGAAAAAAAAACTCGACCAAAGAAGTTCGAACCAACGATCCTCAGCATGGACTTGCTACTTAGCTGCCCGTTTACTGCTATCGTTATCTGGGCCCTTTAAGAATCTCTGAAGTAAGTTAAGATATCTTTCTTAGGCAAAATTCCTGGTTGCATTTTTGGAAGTATACTAAACGAAAATCTTGGAAGAATTCTCCGAGAATTCCATAACAAATATACTGGTTGAACTCCTGGAGAAATCTTCGGAGTAATACATAAAAAAAACTATAAGCAAATACCTCAATTGAGTTCTGATGTAATTTATGGTAAAAAGTATGAAAAATAGGGTAGGTGTACCAGTTATAAATACAGTGGTTCCCTATTTCGCCATACCTGATAGTTTAATTAAAATTGTCATCATTATGTGTGTTTAAGTAGTTTGATATCGAATATATCTTGATGTTTAACCATTCAAAAGTTTTCAAAATGTGAACATTTTCTAGAATTCACGAAGTATCAAATAGGGAACCACTATAGCCATGACTGGTACACTTTTACTACATAGAGTAATACTTTTTATTAAATCACGATGAATAAAAAAATCCAAGATATACCTTCTGAGAAATAGCTGATTGTATTCTCTGAGTAATCCTTACTAAAACTAAGGAATTATGTTTTGTTTCCTGTTCACTCTCTTTGTGTCTTATTTTAAACATGACGTCTCTAAAAGTCCTATTCTCTGATACATATTCGCTAACAGCTCTGCATCTGTTTGTCTGTGATCAAACAAATGCTATAGTCCATTTTACGAAACGGCACTACTGATGATATTGCTGTTACTTTCACACTTACGACACCGCCTCCTATCAAAATTTCACTCATAAAATAAGCGATCAGCTGTTCAAAAACGTCTCGTAAATTGGACTGTAGAAGCGTGCACGGAGATGTCACAAAAATTCTCCTCTCTCTCCCTCTTTCGTAACGCTCAATTATTTATATTGCTCTTTGACACCTACTGTAGAAAATGTTTAGATTTTTTATATGGATTTGACATTTACTGCTGGAAATGTTGACATTTTTATATCGACTTTGGAGGTTATGTCAAGCGTACAACGATCTATAGAAAATGGTTGTGCTACTTTTCCTGGAATGTCGTTTTCCAGAATGTCATTTCCCCGAATGACCCGTTTCCCCGGAAAATTGGAAAAAGGTGCAGGAATAATCTTCAGTGATAGGGTGATGAACTAGAAAGAACAATAAGCAGGTGAAAGAAGGAGATATTTGCTGATTGTCAAGTGAACACATACTGGCAAAAGATGCCGCACAGCTAAAAATATGTTGTTAATTTCAGTTTATTGTCATACACATATTTGGAGCATCAAAATAAGCTGAAATGTCAACGACAAATCGCTTATTTTTCAATCGAATGCACTTGAAATTTTCACGAGGGGACGGACCTGGTGTAGTGGTTAGAACACACGCCTCTCACGCCGAGGACCTGGGATCGAATCCCATCCCCGAGATAGTCACTAAAAATTTAGGGAAGTAAAGCCGTTGGTCCCGAGATGAACTAGCCTAGGGCTAAAAATCTCGTTAATAAAGATAAAAAAAAAAAAAAAAAAAAAAAAAAAATCACGACCATGTAACATTCAAGCATCTTTAGTTGAAAATTCAACGTGATGCTGTAGCAATAGATGAATTTAGTTTACTTTTACTTTTACTATATTTATCTGTGGAGGACGGTAAAACTCGAAAGAACCGCCATTGAAATAAAGAAGGATGCATATCAGATGACCGGTGAACAGAAAACATGCTTTAAACTTTCAGAAAACAAAATACAGTATATTGACAGGAGCAATGGGTTTCAGTACTTGTTTTAAAAATATAAAACTTGCAAAATATACATTTTCGATAGAAATTTCTAATAAATATCCACAAAAATGATCAATGTTACCCGGATTACGGTACACGCCTATCTATGAATCAGGACATTTTGTTTAGTAGTCATATACTGTTGTGATTGTGAATCACAAGTCTGTTACATTTGTAAAAAATAGGTTTGTACTGAGTAGTTTGTTAAGTCGTTTTCCATAGTAACACTAGTGAAATTCAATGAAATGATCAAAAACTTATATCTACTAAAAACTAACATTGCCAAATCTGCAGATGGGACTGGTCTACGATTCACGAGCGACATTTGACCATATGACTCCATGGATTCAAAACGGTCAAGGTTTGCTGCTGCTACAGGAAATCTACAGTCACCTTATATACCAATCGAAAAAGATTGAATTTTAAATTATTACCACATCATCTTGAATTTGCAAAACAGCAAAAATTTGCGTCAATAATAGCCTAAAAATATCCAATCCTATTAAGTATGTGCCTCGCACATGGTTATCATAAAAACCGATCAATCATGCAGAATCATTCATCTCGTGATGGTTAGGCAACAGAGAACTAACTCAGAACAAATGTTTTTTACTGTTTAGTTTACTCTCTGCCTGGATCTTTTCGATATTCCCTATATACTTTGTTTTGTTTATTCTCGATATGGACACAAGCGCCAGTTCATCTACACATATGCCCCTTTTTTGCACTCTCACTATGAACTAGGTAAACCGAACTTCTCGCGGTGGTAATTGACGTAAATTTCACGACAAGTGTCTTCATTAGGGTGGTTCCAAAAATCGTATTTTTGCCAAACAGCTCATTCGATTTTTGAACAGGTTCTGAGTATACTTCAAAGTTTGAGCTTATTTGAATAGAAACCGAGTCTATACAAGTCCATCAAAGTTTCTATGGAAATCAACGATTGTTCAATAGAAAAATAGATTTATAACGGCAAAAATGTTTCCAAGTATTTATAGAATTTAGTATTTTTTATTAAAAACAATTTTACAAAAAAAATGTTAATGAATATAAGACAAGAGGCCCTGATCAACCGTACGACGCAACCATCTTCGTGTCAACTGCTTCGTATATTTGGCCCGCCTATTATTATTGCACACTCGGGCACTTAGGAAGCCGAAAAAGTCCTCAATGGGACAGCACATATGGTATCTTTTTCTGCTCAAGATACTTCAGCGTCTTCTTGGCGTAATGGAAAGACGCCTTGTCCGGCCAAAAAAACGTACTCGGGGGATCGAGTCTTCTTCCGACAGATGATGCCCTCCATCTTGAAAGTTCGGTTTACGCGTTTCGTACAACATGCTCGCGGAGTGCTTGTTGTTTCAACGGCATTTTTGATTGAACTGACAGCACACGCGCTAAAAGAAACACGCGCCATCCATTTTTGGGGAGTCCAGAGAGCAATAATTCTCTTGGAGAGGAAAAAAGTTACGCTCTTTACTTCAATCACAGAAAGATATTGAACTTATTTTCATTTTTTACTGAACACCCGTTAACAGTATTAGCACATTACTAATCTCTAGGGTCATAAGGGTCTTTTTAATTGTTCATTAAGACACATAGTCAGATGAATTGACAAATATACAAATAAGGAAAAAATATGACCAATATATGAATTACTTGATTTTCTCATCGTAATTCTCAAACAAAATTTGAGGGATTTGTGCAAACTCAGTTTTCATCCCAATGAACTCAAATTATGAGAGTCAGCGTCTATATGATTTATAACGGCAAGAGTGGTGTGCATCTAAAACGATTTTTGAGTCACCCTAATCTACACACCTTAGGAAAAGATGCTTTGCTTGCTTCCAGTGCATGTTAGTGATACTGCGAAGTTGCGTCCTGAATGACTGATGGGTATTGAAGCAGAAGCATGTGCTACTCGAGGGTTCGCTCTTCGCTGTGAGGTAATTGCTAATCAGACAAAATACAGGTCGGACTCGATTATCCGGAGTATCGATTTTTTTTTCACTCCGGATAATCGAATCCTCCGGATAATCGAATCACTAAGAAAAAATTGAAATTTTCAATAAAAGAACTTAAATATTATATTATTTTGTTGTTTCATTTATATGATGCGGTGGCGTAGCCAGAAATCATTTCTAAGAACAGTAAGGGTCTTTACAAGAAAACAATTTTTTTTGACCAGCATACACAAAAATCACTTTTTCAAACCCCCCTGTTCTTAAATACGTTCAAAACTGCAAAACCATTCATGTTGAATATTGCAATACCAAATTATCTCAGATGTATGCATAAAAATTGAAAAACAAGAACATCAGAAATAAAATTCCGGATAATCGAGTCTAAAATTCCGGATAATCGAATCCCGGATAATCGAGTCCCCGGATAATCGAGTCTCCGGATAATCGAGTCCGACCTGTAGTGCCAATGACGTCTTAGTGACGTTACGTTCCTCTGGAAATGCCATCTTAACTGGTCAAATCGGTAATCGCTAATGTGAGTTTGGTTTACTTATTCTACCGAGTGTTCTCATGAATATTATCACACTTATTTACTGCAGTGCTTTACTTGCTTGCCATCGCAAATTCATGCCCATTTCTAGAATTCCTAACAATAAATATATCATAGCAACCTTTTGTGGCATTATTCAAACTAGGAAGGTACGTTTGACATATGTACATCCGGCCGAATGAATGTTTGACATAAAGACTTTTGGCGGAATTTTCTCTTCTTTAGATAATAGGCTATTCTTTTGAGTTGTACTCATTGATACTAAGCTGATAGTATGATTCAATAAGAATTTTCGAGTTATTTCGCATTATTCCGACCAAACATCCATACGGCCAAACGACCATATGCCCAACGGAGTAATATCTATTCAAACGTATTAGCATTTCTAAGCAAACAAATGTTAAACTTTTCAAATTTGCAAATGGTCCAAGCGTTCATCAACGACGACCTTAAAAAAGTTTCCAAAAATAGTATCGCCTCGTAAACGTATCTATGTATATGCATCCAGCCGGGCCTGACCTTGATTCGATGCGACAGTTTCAAAACCCGTTTGTGTACCTAGATAACCTTTCACAAAGCGGCTATCTCCAGTATGCGTTCAGCGAGCCGAACATACAGAGAGGTACATATGTATGCCATCATCGCCACAAGTATTGTTACGCAACCAGATGTTTTGCCGGGTATCCACTAATAGAGCAAGATGGGGCAAAATTTCGACCTTAGTTGCAATTTTTGTTTTAATGGACATTTCACCTATGTTATGTAGTGACCAGATGATTCACAATGTCAATTTCAATAACAGTTGAGGTGAAACATCTCGGAATCCAAAGATGGCAATTGTTTCAAAGTAGAGTTTTCAAATTTCCCGGGATTTGATTTCCCGGGAAACGGGAAATAAAATTACCATTTCCCGGGAAATCCCGGGATCTCGGGAAATTCTAAAAAACGTGAAAATAAAGCAAATTTGGTGGAATTTTATTTTATTCGTATTTCGTAAAAAATATTTTTCATAAAACAATATAATTAATTAAATACGAACTTTTTTATATCAATCAAAAGCTTTTGATCCACTTTTTAAAGCAAATATGTAAAAGTTTTGTAAATACACGATTTTGATTTGTAGTTTGCTTTGTATTATAGGCTATAGTAGCTCAAGCGACAACAAACACAAAAAAAAGTTTTTGTATTTTTGTGTTTTTTTTTACAAAACCGTGATAAAAGCTTTCAGGCGTAAAAACAAAGCCACTGGCTTTATTTTTCGATTTTATTCGAATATTTGATCTTAGTCATTCATCGACCCTATATGTATTTTATACCAGTAAATTTTTTGGTTATTTCTGTTCTTTATGAGTAATTTATTCATGTTTCTCTAAAGAAATGATAGCTTCATTTCAAACGCTAGGCTTCAGAACAACAAAGTTTATACATTAAGCAAAAGTCCTCGTGGAGTTTATTCTTGATCCAACTAGAGTCTTTATATTAAAAATTGTGACTGTTACATCATTGAAAACTTTATAAGCCTACTGAATTCATTGAAAAGATCCCTTGAAAATTCCTTTATTTTATATAGCAAAATTCGTCAAAAACCAATATCTATTTTATGAACAACAATTTCATTACAAAAAAACAAAAATCAGCATCGAAATATAACTAGTGATGTAGTGAGTTCATTGGTTAGAACTATATGATAAGTAAATGGTGCGATAGTTTTTGTTTGAAAATAGATAGTAATCTCTTTTTTTATAAAGCTACCCAGGATATATGAAAATTCCGGGAAACAGAAAATCATTTCCCGGGAAACGGGAATTCCGGGAAATATCAATTCCCGGGAATGAAAACTCTATTTCAAAGGCACTAATCGAAGAAATAGTAAACAAAACTTCATGATTTTCTTACTTTTAAGCTTTCTATCAGTGCCCAAAGCTAAAACAAAACTTCTTTCATGAGACTTGTGCCACAGACAAACAGACGTCACACTCTCATCATAGTCCATCGACCACCTTTTTAACGACCGATTCAAAAATATGGTAGGTGGCCAATCCACCACCCGCAGCGCTCGCATCGTTTTTGTTCGTGTTTGACGTTTACACACTACCGCCATCTGTTGGCCTGTCGGCCAAACACACCAATTTTAGCATTGGGCGTACATGTCCTCGTGACTATGATTTTGATCGAGATTTGTTCTAAGTGTTACGTCTGTTTGTCTGTGCTTGTGCCTTCAAATTTCTGGTGCAATATGTATTCAACTTAAACTCCAAGCTTCTTCTTCTTCTTCTTCTTCTTCTTCTTCTTCTTCTTGGCATTAACGTCTTCACTGGGACAAAGCCTGCTTCTCAGCATAGTGTTCTTATGAGCACTTCCACAGTTATTAATTGTAAGCTTAATTTGCCAAATTGCCATTTTCGCATTCGTATATCGTTTGGCATGTACGATGATACTCTATATGTCCAGGGAAGTCAAGGAAATTTCCATTACGAAAAGATCCTGGACCGAGAGGAATGGAACCCAGACACCTTCAGCATGGCTTTGCTTTATAGCCGCGGACTCTAACTACTCGGCTAAGGAAGGCCCTAAACTCCAAGCTGTTTCACCTTAACATGATTCGAAGTTTGCGTTTTTGCCCCGCTTCACTCTATTGGTACATGTGCATCACAAGCAGCGTAAAGCAAGATAGCTACTTGACAAAAGCGGTATATTACTAACCTGCTCACCTGCTTGATTCGGTTGACTGACCGGTTTGCAATTCCTAAACCTGAATGAATGCTTGTGGTGTCGAACCGTGAGCCATGTTCTAGTAGGATGATACCCTGTAGTAGATAACCAGACACGGGTTTATATCATTGAGACTTCGAGTGCCACAGTGAAATGGAAAATTTGTTTGATTGTTGGTACACATGATCTCTCGAATGATCGCCATGTGATTGTACTTGTGATTTTTTCAATCAATTTCGCTTTCAAATCGAACTTCCAACTATCGTTCAAGGTCGTCTTGCTGGTTTGGTTCAAGAGCATGCACATTATTTGGAAATCGCTCAAGCATACCATAAGGGGAATGACTATATTTTGGTCCACAACTCGCAGTTTGGTTCGCCTACTTGATTTTCGCATACTTCATCGCCCGAAATTTGTTAAAAATCAGAATGCGAATAAAAAAATGCGGCTTCAACACTGTTCCTATATTATAACTAATAGTAAAAGTACACGTGACGTGATAGAGCCACTCAACTTAAATATGATCAGAGGACAAAAACACATTCATTACCCTACCAGAAAGACCTTTATGGTTATTGTTGAAAATTTAATCGAAAAAGCGTAACGATCTGTTCAATAGATTCAATCTAGTAGAAGCATAGAAAACAAAAAAAACTATGCCTTGTCCTCGAGCACTCAGCTCTTCAGCAGATTTTGATCGAACCTTCTCGGTTTTGGGGAATGTAGGGTGTCAGTGTCTATGATAGATTTAATAGTAACGGGTTAAGTAACGAAACATTGTGAAAAAAAAATTACGGGAGCATTTTTACATATCTGAAAACGTAATTCGAAAGCTTTTTTACTCTTTTTTTTTAATATCAGAATTAGGGACAATGGAAATTCGCGGCAATTTTTTTTTAAATTTCGCGGGTGACCTAGGCGATGAAACCAAAATTTCGCGGCTTTGTCGCGGTCCCATAGTTTTGACCATATTTTACATGAAAATGTATGTTTACAGTGAAAACAATCTTCAGATGTGTAAATTCAACGGAACCTCATTAAACGTTTATTTAAAATTTAAATGATAAGTTTTTATATTATATTGTCAATACAAAATTTAAAACACAACAAGAATACCAGAGAACCATCCAACTTGAAACTAAACGATAAGAACAGTTCTGATGGAACCTCGAATTAAAAATGAATTACCCATTTTCATAAGCAAACATCCTAAATTTACTGGGATTGTCATATAAATTTCCTAAATTTAACAAATTTCGGGGCATTTCGCGGGATTTTAGGAATTTCCCTAATCAGAATGATAAAATTATTGAATATTTCAGAAAATCATTTCCACTATTATTGGAACATGTTCCGGCAAATGTTTAGTGTTTGTCAAGCTGCTTTAAAATGATACGGAAACCTTCCTACAAATCTCATATTTTGCTCAGACAAAAAAACCATGTTCCTTGAAATTTTTGCTCCTATGCACCTTATTTTGCCATGGTGTTCCAGAATTCGCAACCCTTCATAAGAAATCAACGTAAATGGCGAATTCAGGAACCGACATTAAAAATCCAGTATTCGCCTCCCTAATTTTTAATAAAAAAAAAATTCAAAGTCTCGGACCAAGTCTTATGTTTTCCTGCTAAACATTGATTGAAAGTTTTCGTTCAACGTACTGACAGTGATCAAAGGTCTTGATTTATTTGTTTCTTTAGGGTCGCGAATATAGGTAGTCCTCCTCTAATATATATATGATCAATGATCAATCTGTTCAATTCAAAGTAGATCAATCTTCTTCTTCTTGGCATTAACGTCCCCACTGGGACAGAGCCAGCTACTCAGCATAGTGTTCTAAGAGCACTTCCACAGTTATTAACTGAGAGCTTTCTTTGCCTAAGTTGCCATTTTCGCATTCGTATATCGTGTGGCAGGTACGATGATACTTTATGCCCAGGGAAGTCAAGGAAATTTCCATTACGAAAAGATCCTGGGCCGACCGGGAATCGAACCCAGACACCTCCAGCATGGCTTTGCTTTGTAGCCGCGGACTCTAACCACTCGGCTAAGGAAGGCCCCAATCTACTCAAAGTTATTAAGCAAAGACACTCCTTAGTTTTTTTTTATTCCATTCTTATCATAAATTCAACGATAAAACATAATTAAAAGCAAACATGCTTGCGCAGAAATAGAATGTGTTCATTACACTCAAAATATATTTTGCTTAAAAAACTAAAATTTTCGAACCTGTTTGTCTTTAAATCAAACTTCAAAGCGATGACATGTAGTTTTTACGGCAAAAAAATGTTTGTAGAGACCAACCAGACTTGTTCGCTGGACTAGAAACTTTCACCTAACTCGGCTATTTGGGGAGCTCATGGGGTTCTCACTCAACGTTCTATTATGCTCTATTACTCAACGATCTATTGCGGATGCACGCTTCGAGTGTGGTAACATAGAAAAAATGGAAAAAGAACTCTGTATCACGCCTCATTTATTTGGTTTGGGCTACAGGTCCGATGGCCCCCTGGAACTATCTCATGTTATTACTTCAGGAGGCTGAGGGCTTGTAGCTGCCTCTACGTCTTTTCGTCACCTCTTCCTCTATTCGCTCTGGCTGCAATTTGTCTCTTCAACGTCTCCCACATTTTTGGGTCATGTGTGATTTTTTTCGATAGATGCTACTGTGTTTCTTGACGACTCAAAGCCGGTGGTTCGTGGTGATCGATGGTAAAGCTAGCTTACTCCGATGGAGCGTTCACCGACGGAGGAATATCTCCCGCCTTCGCCGCCTTCTCACATGCATAAGCTACGTGACTATTGAAGTTCAGCCGATCGTCTAGCATTACCCCCTTCGGTAGCTCCAGCGATTGGACCCAGTCGTACATCACATTCCACAGCGTTGGGCCCAGTATGGAATCTTGTGGGTCTCCAGCCGTTATTCTTAATTCCTTCGGTCGGCGTCGGTTTCATACATCAGTACTCGGTTTTGGAAATAGCTCTTCAAAATCTGGCACAAGTAGTCGGGAACCCGTATTCTGTACATCGCTGTGGCAATGACCTCCCAGCTGGCGCTATTGAACGCGTTCTTAACATCTATCGTTACTACGGCACAGTAACGATTCCCTCTACTGTGAAATCTTTCTTGATTCTAAGAATTTTATAAGCGTTCAGTCATAAATTTCACTAAGTAGGCCTTAGAAATTTCACTTAGTGTCCACTCGAAGAGAACCTCAGGGATATTTGCAAGTATCCCTTGACGAGTAACTTATAAGATTTTATCAGGAATTATTTTATTTATTTCAAGTACATCCCTTGAAATTTCTCTAAGAATGTTTTTCTAATAATTGTCAATCATTATTTAACTCGTGCTGCATTTTTTCTAGGCATTCCGTATCGAATTCGTCTAGAACTTCCTCTGGGCATTACAGCAAGGAATTCTTTCAGCAATACATGTAGTAATTTCTTCAGAAACTTATTAGCAATTCTAAAGAAACTTTGTCCTAGAATTCCTTTAAATATTCTTGCAGTAGTGCTTCTAAGAGCATCACAAAAAGTTTCTCTAGGAAATCTTCCAAGAATTATACGATTTTCCATAAATGTATGTTTACTTTGTTTGTACTTTTTAGACATTTGTGAGTTTCGCTAACAATTCCTCATAAAGTTAAGTTTGTTTTCTTCATCACCTCCTGGAATAACGTCAAAAAATACTACAAGGCGCCGCCGTAAACAAATTATGGAAGGAGAGGGGGATGGCCCAAAGCGTTGCGACTAAATAAAAAAAAATATGGATCTTTTTTTCTCTGGCGTTGAACTTTCCATATCTAGAAGATCCTTAACCGGCGAGACTCAAACCCTGGATAGTCTTGTTGAACAACGTTTACAGCTGCGGCTGTTGATATTCGAACAAGTACACATCCTAAAATATTGTTTCGGTGCTCCGGTGTATCCAGATTTACTATTCTCATTTGGACTCAAAGCTCAAATCATGTAGAAACAGCAAAAGAAGATGGTTGTTCTATTTCTAGAAGAAAGTGATCTAGTGCTAGTCACTTAGTTATACAATCGCTAATCAACCAGATACATTCTAACCCAAATTCATTGCCATCATAAGGCAGTTAAATCTTGAATCTTAAAGCCACGCGTATCTAATTCCCAACGATTATTTCTCTGTGTTTCTTTGCAGGAATTATCATTCCGAAGAAATGGAGTGCCGAGAATGGTCTGCTGCTGGTGATAGCTGCCTCGCTGATCGCCCGCTCAATCAGCGACATCTGGATGATCCAGAACGCCACGGCCATCGAGAGCACCATCATAACGATGAACAAAAGTCAATTCCACACGGCGTTAGTCAAGTATCTCGCGGCGCTTCCCGCTGTGAGTTTTTTTTATATTTCTGTTGAAAATATAATTCATAATGATTTAAAAATGTTGTGCTACTCTTTCAGATTGCGGTTGTTAATAACGTACTAAAATGGAGTATTGGTGAACTGAAGCTTAGGTTTAGAACCAATATGTCACAATATTTATACTCGGAGTACCTGAAGTAAGTATATCTTTTCGGTTTCTTTTTCATCGAATCGTTGTAACACATCTTGATTCTTCTACAGGGGATTCACCTACTACAAAATGTCCAACCTAGACAATCGGATAGCCAATGCCGACCAACTGTTGACGACCGACATAGACAAGTTTTGCGAAAGCGTGACCGATCTCTATTCCAACATTTGCAAACCGTTGTTGGACATTGTGATATACGTGTACCGGTTGACGACCAATCTGGGCGGTACGACTCCGGGCATTTTGCTGCTGTATCTGTTCTTCTCTGGTGTGTTCTTGACCAACTTGAGAAAACCGACCGGTACGTATGAAGCTCCAAGCATGGTAGAATTGTATGAGACACGGTATATGTTTTAGGTCGACTTACGGTAATGGAGCAGAAGCTAGAGGGAGAGTTCCGGTACGTCAACAGCAGGCTGATTACAAACTCGGAAGAAGTGAGTATGATGATATTTCTAATTTCTTAAATTCTAACTCGATAGGAGACCTATTCAGATACTTATATGAATGACTGCAGAATAGCTTCATGTCAGAGCTTGGTATACCCTGTACAAAGATCGCAAAGCACAAGTATTGTCTTCCTCGGTCTTATGCAATACTTCTCCAGTCAGTATTCAAATGAACATTTTTTGCAAACAAAATCACATGAGCTAGTTTACTGACCTCGAACAAAACAAAAATTACAACTCCCAGTGGCTGAAATGGCTTTGAAGGCATTAATATTTAGTAGCAATTGACCGTCATGTCTTCGAAATTTGAGAGTATATTTCAGTGAAATATCCTAACAACATGTCCATACAAAATCCAAGTGTTCGGAATATGAGTCTATCCGGAAATTAAGACAAAACGGTGTTTGCCGAAGAAGAATTCCTCAAGCGATCTCAAAATGTTCAATGCTCTTCTGTGTGTGGTACACTTCAGTCTGTGTGTGGTTTTTTTTATTATAGTGAGGTGTCAAAAAGTTTTAAAACCCTGGCCTGCAGAGAATTGGCACTTTGTAGGATTCACTTGCGTGCCTATCCACTAAACACATGTCCTCACTTTCGGCGGTAGCCTGGATCCCCCCGGATTTCACACTATGCGACTTCTTCTGGGGTGGGGGCTGCGCATCTGCACTTCTATTACGCTCTTGACGTTTTCCCGCTCTGTGCTCTTGCATGTTGAGCAGACCGCCTTTTCATCTTCCTACGCTTGTCTGTCTCCTTCCGTCGTTCATCCTCTTCTTCCCTTCTCGCTTTCTTCTCCTCCTGACGTCCCCCGGCGTCGGAGGCTGTTACCGTTTGGGGAGACGTCCGTACTAATGGTGCCCCGACTATCGGCGGCTATCGCAGGGGAGATCTTCTTCTTCTTTCTTCGTCAGGCTGACTCGAATGCCGAGGTCGGTCAAACGATTCCGGTTCATTTATGCCCCGACGACCCGATGCTCGGTCTCTCGTTTCGCTGCTCTTCCCGCCAGTTACTCTGCAAGATAGACGTTATCTTCACCACCACCATCAGCCGCCGCCGCGCTTCGTTCCATGTTGAACCTCGGGCATTCTAAGTGTTACGGCGCTTCCTCTCTCTCACTACACACGAGGCAGAACGTGACAACGCGTGACCGAACCGATGCAAATGCTGTTTGATGCAACCGTGACCTGACAGCAACTGTGTCAGGTGGAAGTTCGCTTAACCATGCTTCCTTGGCGACACATTCGGGATGAGTCTGTGGGTCCACCTACCTTTCTTAGAGGCATTCCATTAATGCCACTTGACCAGCGAGCCGATCCTCATCTGTCTAGTGCCTCTCCGCTGATAACACTCGATGTCTTCTCCCAGGGTGTTGCAAATCAGAATCATCCCGGTGATCACACATACTGCCTCCGACGATATTGTTATGGATGCGCTTGCTACTCTCATGGCCATGAGTCGGAACGTGCTATTGAGCTTGTTCCGATTGCACTTGGTTCAGGCTGGAACTCCGTATCTCAGTACCGACGATTATACACTAGCCAGAAGACGCCTCCTACTGCTTCTCGGGCCATGAGCGTTCGGCATGATCCTTGTCAGTGCGTTGGTCGCCTTTGCCGCCTTCTCTCATGGATAGTCGACTTGGCAGTTGAAGTTTAACCGGCCATCCGGCCAACCGGGTTTTCACGCCATGTCTGAGCGATCGCTGTTATGCTATGACTTGTCCCCCGACGGTAATCTTAGCGTGTTGAACCGCTTTGCGATTGCTGACTAGTAGCACCTCCGTTTTGTGGTGGGCTATCTTCAGCATGACTCCATTCATCCAGTTCTCGACCGTGCCCATTGCCTCCATGGCAAGTAGGACCCCGTTGTACATCCACCACAGCGTCGGACCCAGTATGGACCCTTGCGGAACTCCCTCCGTTACTGGTAACTCCTTTCGGCCGCCGACCATACACCAACACCCGATTCTCGAAGTTGCTCTGCAGCATCCGGCACAGATAGTCAGAAACCCGCATTCCATGTAGCGCTGTATCGACGGCCTCCCAACTGGCACTATTGAACGCGTTCTTAACGTCAATCGTAACTACGGTGCAGTAACGATTTGCTCTACGTGTTTGCTTCGATGCCTTCTCGGCCCTCTTCAGGACCGTTCAAATTGCATCTACCGTCGACTTTCCCTTCCGGAATCCGAACTACCTTTCTGAGAGTCCATGCACGTTCTTCGTATATTAAGCCACCCTGTTTAGGATGACCCGTTCCATGAGTTTTCCCAGTGTATCTAGCAAGCATATAGGCCTGTGTGATGATGGATCACAGGGTGGTTTTCCTGGCTTAGGTAGTACTACCAGCTTCTGGATCTTCCATATATCTGGGAAATAGCATTCGTCCAAGCATTTCTGCATCACGTTTCGGAACATATCCGGGTACGCTAGGATCGTCACTTCAAGTGCCACATTCGGTATTCCATCCGATCCGGGGGCCTTTCTCATCTGCAATGCTTTCACCGCTGCTACAAGCTCGTCATTGGTGACCTGACGATCTTCGGCGTTTGACTGCTTCAGTCTGTGTAGATTGGCGTATGAGACCAACCAATCGGCCAATGGACTTTCTTCGTCCTTTCATACCTTCAGAAGTTTTCGGTGAGCGATCGGTAAAGTTGCTCACCTCCATACTTGAGAAGCTCGATCGGGATTTCGTCCTTCCTATCAGACTCACAGCTTTTCAGACCACTTATAGTATTTTTAACCTCTTCTGTGATCAGTAGGTCGATAATTCGATCGTCATCCTCTTCGCCCTATTTCACGCTACATTTTTGTTGAATGCTTCTTCCACCCGACAACCACCGCCGTTTTATCGATCAAAAAATTCCACTGGCAGGCCCGGACACTGAATTAAACCGCCTGCCGTTGATGGTTGCATGAAATCTTCGCATATCGTTGCGGTTCATATTATCTTTTGCAGCCGTTTCTTGCTGCATTAGATTCGCTTTTCTTTAGCACTCGTTGCCCTGTACCGTTCACTGTTTAGCCAACCCGGGTAGAGGAAAATAGCAAAAGAATAACAAACTTTACCGTTAAAATAGAATGTTTGAATAGCAAAATTTGTTCTTTGTTTGTTTGAGATAAGAGATAAAATAACAAAAATAATAACTGAGTTTGTATGGCATAAAAACTAAATCATAACATATTTTGCTATTGTAATAACAAAATAATAGCAAAAATATAGGCAACCATGAATAACAAAATATGTTATTATTTTGATATTGATAACAAAATAATAACTAAATAAGCTATTCACGAGTAGATCAAAATGACGGTAATTTTAGTTCTTTGACTTTAATATCTAAATTTAGCATGATTAAAAAATGAACTTTTAGCTTTCCTGCTAAACAACTTTTGCTTTTTGAATCTTTAATGAATATCATACAAATAGTAAAATGAGCTATAATGGCAAAACTTGATATTGGTTTGTTCTCATGAATTATTTAAATAAAGTTTTCAAATATCAAAATAATAACATATTTTACTATGATTACGATGTTTGTTATTCTTTAGATATTTAATGTTTTTAGTATTTTTGCACAAATAGCAAATTTTACCATGATAGTATATTTTGTTATTGATTATTTATTACATGACTTTCAAGAATAACATATCAATGACAAATTTTGCTATGATAGTATGTTTTGCTATTGATGAGATATTTAATGTCATATATTAATAACATAATAATGGTTAAACTAGATATGATTGCAAAATTTGTTCTTATTTTACCATTATTTTCTTATTCACCTCTACCCGGGAAGTACTGGTGCTCTTCATTGAACCTTTCGCGTCCTATTCGTCGTTGGCCAGTGGCAAACACGTTCCGTACTTCCAATTACTTCGTTTGAAGTCCGTCACATTTAATCTAAGAAAAATTTATGCCATATAAAACATATAAAACCTTGTGTTCTATTCGACAGATTGCCTTCTACCGGGGAAACAACCGCGAAAAGCTAACCATTTTGGCTAGCTTCAACAAGCTGGTGGGCCACATGCGCAAATTCCTCGAGTTCCGCGTCGGAATGGGCATCGTTGACAACATGGTTGCAAAGTGTAAGATTGAGTTAATTTAATTTCCTTTTAGAATTGCTATCAACTTTTCTTTTCTGAAATTCTTACAGATATTGCCACTGTGGTTGGATTCTACGCCGTGTCGTTGCCGTTCTTCGAGAAGAACCATCCACTGTTGACGGGTGACCAAGCTGGCGAGCGTTTAAGTGTAAGTAGATAAAAGAACACATTGTTTGATACTTTTATATGATCTCATCGTCATTATTAAGCTTTTAACACTCCGTGTCCGTAGAGCGACATCAGTGTTTGATGAGTCCAGGCTCCAGAAACTCTGCGAAACTTATTAAGGAAATTAAAAAAAAATTGCAAAACCAATTCTTAATGAAAAATATTAGAGATGATTCTGACGACAATGCTGAAAGAATCACTTATGAATGATGAGATTCCTGAACATTCTATTTATTTTCCATTACTTGTGTCTTGTTTTATCCTTGAAAAAACTCCAGAATAATTCATGGAAATTCCAAACGCATCTTTAGTTTTTGCCTGGAAGGGCAGGGTATAGAGTATCACAATGTACAAATGCAAAAATGGTCAACTGGCAAAGAAAGCCCTAACTATGGATATGCTCATAAGAACACTAAGCTGATAAGCTTCCTACAAGTATCTTTGCAAAAACTTCTGATGAAATATTTGCCGGATTTCGCAGATGAATCTTCAATAAAATCAGACAAGACAAAACATTACTGAAATTCACGTAGTCATAAAAACCTTGCTGTTTTTTCTCTTTCCAGAGATACTACACTTTCGGACGGATGCTGGTCAAACTGGCGGAAGCCATCGGACGCCTGGTGTTGGCTGGTCGCGAAATGTCCCGCCTGGCTGGCTTCACCGCACGGATGACCGAGCTGACGGTGGTGCTGAAGGACTTGAACTCCGGACGGTACGAGCGAACGATGGTCAGCAATTCGGGTGTGGCCGATGCCGAAATTGGTCCCGGCAAGGGTCTGATGAAGTTCCAGGACAACATCATCCGCTTCGAGCACGTACCGCTGGTCACTCCGAACGGTGACGTACTGGTAAAGGATTTGAACTTCGAGGTCAAGTCCGGCATGAATGTGTTGGTGTGTGGACCGAACGGCTGTGGCAAGAGCAGTTTGTTCCGCATTCTTGGGGAGCTGTGGCCCACTTGGGGCGGGAAGGTGACCAAACCTCCAGCCGGCAAGTTGTTCTACATTCCACAGAGGCCGTACATGACGCTGGGAACGTTGAGGGATCAGGTAAGGCATTTTTTCGTATATTTAATATTCTGTCTGTGCCTAAAATATTTATGTTGTTTGTGCGTTGAGGTTATATTGACTCCAAGTTCGCGTAATCTGAATGGATCTTCGATATCACTGCTGTTTTGGAAAGAAATTTGAATTCAATTTAACTTAAAAATAATTCAAAAGGAGAGATGATTTATCGCGGAGAGGGATTATTGTGATAAAAGATCTGAAAATAGCAAAATTTAGGAACTAATTTTTATATGAAACAAACAGTTTCATATGAAATTCTACTTTCTTCGATTTGCAACAGGAGATGGGGAAACATTGTTCTCTAATACCTACTCCTAAATGCGACCAACTCAATTTAGCCATTTCTACAGCACTTACCGAGTACAACATAAAAACTGAAAATGAAATAAAGTCGTGTCCAAAGATTTTTTTCAATTACGTTAAAACTAAACTCAAATCGTGCAACTTTCCATCAACAATGACTTTGGATGAAAAAGTAGGAAATAATTCTGAAGATATTTGCAATCTTTTCGCAAAATTTTTTCAAGAAAATTATTCAACATTTTCGGAAAACGATCGAGATTATTCTTACTTTTCACATTTTGCTGACTTTCCGAGTGATGTTGGCGTTAATTCTATAAATGTTCAAGACATTTTGTTTGGTCTTAAAAATTTGGACGCCACTAAAGGATCAGGGCCAGATGAAGTTCCACCCGGATTCATTAAAAACTTAGCAACTGAACTCACAACTCCATTATTTTGGTTATTCAATATGTCTCTTCAAACTGGTCAATTTCCAAAGGTATGGAAAAAATCATTCCTTATACCTATATATAAATCAGGTAAGAAATCGGACATTCGAAATTATCGTGGTATTGCTATTATGTCATGTATTCCAAAACTTTTTGAGTCAATTGTGAACAAAAATATGTTTGCCCAAATAAAAAATCGTATAACAAACGCTCAACACGGCTTTTTCAAAGGTCGTTCGACCACTACGAACCTTCTGGAATTTGTAAGTTACTCACTGAGTGCAATGGATAAAGGTTACTTCGTAGAAGCTCTTTACACTGACTTTAGTAAAGCATTTGATAAACTTGACATTCCAATGTTGACTTTCAAGCTTGAAAAAATGGGAATCGAAATGAGTCTCCTAAAGTGGATCAAGTCCTATTTAAACGACCGTCAGCAAATAGTCAAATTCAATGGGAAAAGATCAAATCCAATACATGTTACATCTGGAGTACCTCAAGGCTCACACTTAGGCCCTCTTCTTTTTATTTTATATGTTAATGACGTTTCTTATATTCTAAACAAACTGAGGGTCCTTATATATGCTGACGACATGAAGCTATTTTTAGAAATAAAGAATGATGACGATCATAATGTTTTTAAGAATGAGATACAGATTTTCTACACGTGGTGCTGCAAAAGTTTATTGGAATTGAATATAAAAAAATGTAACCTCATAAGTTATAGCAGAAAACGAACCACACCAAATATGTCTATTGTTTTAGGAAACGAACATGTAAAAAAATGTGATAAAATAAGAGACTTAGGAGTTATCTTAGACTCAAAACTATCATTTGTAGATCACTATAATGCAATAACTCATAGAGCAGGAAATATGCTCAATTTCATAAAACGATTTGGCCAACACTTCCGTGATCCTTACACATTAAAAATACTTTATGTTGCATATGTAAGATCAATATTAGAATATTGTAGTATTGTTTGGTCACCTTACACAAAAAAACATGAAGAACGTATAGAATCGATACAAAAGCAGTTTTTATTATACGCACTACGTAATTTAGGCTGGTCAGTACTTCCTCTACCATCATATGAATCACGATGCATGCTTATCAATATGAAATCACTGAAAGTGCGTCGTGATTATGCTATGGTTTCTTTTGTTAACGATATTGTTTCACAGCGCATTGATTCTGCTGATATACTTTCAAAACTGAATTTTTACACTCCAACTCGTCACTTGCGCAATCGTTACTTGTTCACAGTAGGTCATCATCGCACGAACTACGCTAAATTTAGTCCGTTGAATCAGATGATGACTATATATAATCAGCATTGTGAAATGATTGATGTTAACATGTCTCGAACAAAACTGAAAAAATACTTTTTTGATATACAAAACAATAGTAACTGAGGAATGTATTATGAATCGAGTATACTCAACAAATTTATTGTATATAATCAAATAGATATTAAGAACACAATGTAATTAAGAATGGTCTACAAAATGCTTGACGTCAAATAAATAAATAAATAAATAAATAAATAAATAAATGACTGTGCACACTTAAACGGCCTTATTCGCCGAGAACCCAACAGCTGGATATCTCGGTAATAATTTGACGATTCTCGGTCAAACTTTTACCGAGATCTCGGTAGACGTTTACCGAATATCGGTAACGTTCGCCGAGATCTCGGCAAAAAATGGATTGCTGAAATCTCGGTAAAATAAGTACCGAGATTCGGCATTGATAATTACCGAATTCTCAGCTGTTGGGTTCTCGGCGAAAAGTTTTACTGAGGTCGGTGAAATAATTTAAGTGTGTGGGGCCCAGATAGCCGTAGCGGTAAACGCGCAGCTGTTCAACTTGACCATGCTGAGGGTCGTGGGTTCGAATCCCGCTGGTCGAGGATCTTTTCGTAAAGGAAATTTTCTCGATTCCCAGGGCATAGAGTATCTTCGTACCTGCCACACGATATACACATGCAAAAATGGTCAATCTGTGAAGAAAGCTCTCAGTTAATAACTGTGTAAGTGCTCATAAGAACACTAATCTGAGCAGCAGGCTTTGTTCCAGTTGGGAAGTAACGCCAGAAAGAAGAAGACTGTGACGTTCTATAACTAGATATTTTTATAATGCAATACTAAATTATCTCAAATTTATGCATAAAAGCTGAAAAACATACTCCGGATAATCGAGTCTAAAATTCCGGATAAACGAGTCCGACCTGTATTCGAAATGTTGCAAAATTTTTTATACGCTTCCAATCGCAAAACGCAACATACTGTTAGCCATCTATACTTTGGTAGCGCAACTAGTCAGATGATGAGAGATTTGATTTTTCATGCATCCATCACATGTCGCTGTGGGGTAAATGTTTTATTTTCCTGATATAAGACGGTTAACAGTGAAACAGTTATTCGGAAAAGGTAGGAATATCCATTCTCTATGTTCTACATACGTTTGTTTTTTGTATTATTGCACTACTTTCATAAAAATTGAGATCCGGCTGGTAGGAGCACTAGTTTGAGGTTGGAAAACCAGGATATGTGAGGTTAGTTTCATTGGAACTTTCGCCTGAGCGATTTTTGCGCTTGAATAAAACACGCTTCGGGACATTCTCCGCTGCCCCTAAAAATACCATTGGGTAGATAAATGAATTCTCTACACTCAAAAAAATCTAAACGTCATTGCTACGTGAAAAATCACGTAGATCATTCGAAATTCATTTTACCTCCACTTCACCTGACTAAGATAAAGATCACTAAATCATTCATAACCACCAAATAGTGACTCGGTAATGTTTACTGAGGTTACCTATCGCACTTACATGGAATTCACGTAGCTGCCTAAGTTCATTTTGACATCTGCATAGTGTACGTACATTCCAGGGGGGGTATACGCAACGAGGTGCGCCTACCGTTCATGTTTTGTGGGTGTATTCGTTTGGCTTACAACGCTGCTGGGTATCCCGTTGTTTGAGTATTGAAATGCATCAGCAAGTGTTGTCTGGCATGGCCCGCGTTTCAACCTGTGCTGTTTGGGTCGACCCGCGTGAGAGATGATGCTGTTTGGGTCGGCCCGCCGGAGAGATGATTGTTAGGCAAGCTTTGATTGTAGTTGACAGCCGTACACCCACCCTGGTACATTCGGTGTTGAGCTCAAATCCTAAGATGGCGCCCGCTTGATTTTTGAAGAAATTCAGAAGCAGCTGCGGCTTTAAACACTGTGTAATATTGATTTCAAGGTAAATATGATTTGAATACCGAAGAATCCCTGCATTACTTCATATTTTATACCTGATTTTTAACCTCTATCAATTATAGCACGCGAAGGCTAGAACAAGACAGACCAAACTCACAAAATAGGGGAAACAGGATTCAAAATGCTCAGATTGACAATAAAAATAGCACAATCTTTAAGTTTGTTTACATTTTCCAATTGGGAATTAGTTCTCTTCCAAAGCCTATTAGAAATAAGATTGGTCTTTATTACAGTTAAATTTAATGCAAAACCATCTAGGTCCTACTGAAACGCTTCGTAAAGTCTATAGACTTCCGGTATACCGGAAAATCCACGTAGCTCTTAAGTTTAGCGACGGTGGAATGGACGAACTTCCAAAGTTCATGCCAAGGTATTTAAAAGGGAGGTAGTTCAATGTGTCAAATAGGGCATTCCGCCATATTGGAAAACAATCAGACAGCTGGCTGGTTTGTTATGCTTTATCAGGTCAGCAAGCCTTGAGATCCTAGCAACATGTTTCCCCTTAAACCACTTCACTTTGTTTCCTGACAATCAACCGCAGTTTGAGAATTCTGTTTTCGAATTACTTCTTTAAATTATTCAGTGCTGATCATACATTTTCATCGCAAAAAGCTGACTCGATGGTAATGCAATTAAAGACCTTAATATGTAATGTAATTAACTATATGTAATGTAACTCCAAAAAACGATCAAAATGAGACACCATTTCAGCGACTTTCATGCTCTACTTTGTCTGTCACCGTTGCAAGAAACAGTCTGAAAAGAAGAATATAATTTAGTTTTCAATCATAACCACCTTCATAGCTCAAAACTTCGTTCTTAATTCGAAATAAAACCGAGTAAAGCACAGTGGCCAATTGAAGTCTCAAACAAGCTGACATTTTCCATGTCACATCAGATTAGCAGCAACGGAATGAGTGCATGTAGGTCCTTTTCGAGTATGAATTTCGTTTCAATGCACAATCACGACATTCTAGAACTAGATAATTGAAATAAGACATGGATTTAAACCAGAAAATACGCTTACCAACCTTTCTACTCGGAATCTGTCTTTGCTAGAGCACATATTTTCAATTTGTTTTTGAAAACATAATAAAATAATAATTGTGCCATGGAAACGAGATCAATCAGTGGAGGTGATAGGAAGTAGCCAGCCAGCCAACTCACCAGCTGTCATTTTCTACCCCCTCGCTGCTTATCATTCCCCGCATCCACTGACTGCTTAGATCAATGTACCTTTCTATAAATACCTTGGTTCATGCGTTCATTCTGGGCTACCTAGGATTTATGTAAGAGCTACGTGAAAAGTGCGATGGAAAAAAATCACGTATGTTTTCACGTAACAATGACGTTTGGATTATTTTGAGTGTATGTATGAAATTGAATGAGATCCAATGGTACACTCAAAATAATCCAAACGTCATTGTTACGTGAAAACATACGTGATTTTTTCCATCGCACTTTTCACGTAGCTCTTACATAAATCCTAGGTAGCCCAGAATGAACGCATGAACTTTGGAAGTTCGTCCATTCCACCGTCGCTAAACTTAAGAGCTACGTGGATTTTCCGGTAGACTTTACGAAGCGTTTCAGTAGGACCTAGATGGTTTTGCATTAAATTTAACTGTAATAAAGACCAATCTTATTTCTAATAGGCTTTGGAAGAGAACTAATTCCCAATTGGAAAATGTAAACAAACTTAAAGATTGTGCTATTTTTATTGTCAATCTGAGCATTTTGAATCCTGTTTCCCCTATTTTGTGAGTTTGGTCTGTCTTGTTGTAGCCTTCGCGTGCTATAATTGATAGAGGTTAAAAATCAGGTATAAAATATGAAGTAATGCAGGGATTCTTCGGTATTCAAATCATATTTACCTTGAAATCAATCTTACACAGTGTTTAAAGCCGCAGCTGCTTCTGAAGTTCTTCAAAAATCAAGCGGGCGCCATCTTAGGATTTGAGCTCAACACCGAATGTACGTACACTATGCAGATGTCAAAATGAACTTAGGCAGCTACGTGAATTCCATAGGCCAGGGGAAGTGGTTCACCTAGAGTGAATTTATGTCAAAGAAAAAGTAGATTTTGTATGAGAATTGACAGAAAAATGAATGACAAGTTCATCCACTTCTCCTGGCCTATGTAAGTGCGATAGGTAACCTCAGTAAACATTACCGAGTCACTATTTGGTGGTTATGAATGATTTAGTGATCTTTATCTTAGTCAGGTGAAGTGGAGGTAAAATGAATTTCGAATGATCTACGTGATTTTTCACGTAGCAATGACGTTTAGATTTTTTTGAGTGTAAGTGAAGTAAGCGGTGAAAATAAATATTTTGTTCCGAATGTTTTGAAACCATGAATGAGTTTGACATTGCTCTCGTCAACCATCATCATGACGACAGCAATAATTTCTCGGCCTATCTTGATGCATAGAAAGTTCAAGTTCCAAAGGTCAATGGATCGAATTATAACAGCTAAGTTGAGCACCGAACTGCTGATGAACCGGAAAGACCTCTGGAAATTTGTCACCAAGCCCCGACCGGAAGAAGTAGCTGCGACGGAAACCGCTCCGGGAAATGCTGCTGCTGTCGAAGCTTGAGATTCCGGATATCAACGTGCTCGAGTGACTATCGCTCTCTTGATGGACAGTAACCAGCATGGCCTCATCAAGCAGACAAAAACGGCTTTTGACGCTGGATCTCGGGAAGACCAAACTGATCGACGAAGTGACGAAGCAGAGTAGTTTCGGCGAATCCGTTTTGAAGGCTGGTTCCGGTAAGAAGGTAATTGTTTTCCACTACTGTAAAAAGTCGGGTCACAAGCAACGGGAATGCCGCAAACAAGCCAGTGATCTAGATTCGGAAACAAAAAGGGACCAGAAATACCGGAAAAATCCACCCAAGCGAATGCAGTTCGTGATATTACGAATGGCAGCTGAGCTTTCACCGTGAAGGGGACTGAGGGAACCGGAAGTTGGATCGTTGACTCGGGGGCGGTATCGCGAATGTGCTTCGAGCGGTACTCCTTTCTCAACCTGGATGAAGGGTGAAAACGCGCCGAACTGTCAGGAAGCTTGTCCACCGGGATAACGAAGCCGTCCAAGAGCTACTCAGGAAAAAGTTAGCGATCAGTGGGACACTTGAAGTTTGTGGTATTGGACTGGCCCAGCTCAGTATGAGGAAAAAAAAAGTTGTATTATTCCATGGGGCACACCCAGCATACACCCCTCAACGCACTGAGAGGACCTTTGACGACAAGTACGCCGGTTCGTGTGTCAAGCCGTGCAAATAAAGGAGTGCCACCGTTTCGATTCCGAGAAACGAGCAGCCTAGCAAATCAGCGTACGAAGGAGCCGAGGCCGTTAGCAGAAGCTTTAGCAAGAACAGAGTGGGAACAAAGGAAGGCCGCGATGGATGAGGAGTATGCAGCACAGCAAGAAAACTCCACCTGGGATATCGTCCGTCTCACCGCTAACCGCAAAGCAATAGGCTGCCAATGAGTTTTCCAGAAGATGTTCGACGAGCACAGGAATGTAGCAAGATACGAGATACGATTAGTTGCCCAAGGATGCCACCACAAATATTGCAGCACGACAGAAAATGCAGGTGAAGCATGGTGACATCAAGACGGCATATTCGAATGTCATGTTTTCGGAGACCATTTACATGCGTCAACACCCCGGATAAGTTTCCGAAAATCTTGTATGGAGGAGGAGCTTGTATGGCTTGATGCAAGCTGGAAAGGTCTGGAAGCGGACTATCACCGACGTTTTGAAGGAGTTGGGATATGAAGCCACGGAAACCGATAACTGCCTTTTCACGAAGACCGATGGATCATCGTACATCCTACTCTACGTATGAGCGGAAAAGAAATTCGAAATTAGTTGTCTTGGTAACGCGAAGAATTGACTCAAGATCAGTGTCTGCATATTTCAATATACAGTCAACAACGCCGATCCTCAGTAGGCTCCGTCATTGTTGAATTCTTCTTTGTGTGAATGTTTGTTTGACAATACATGCACGAATCTGGTAGAACGTGCATTCAGTTTTCAATTACTTTTGCTACACTAATTCTCATCCACTACTGACATTCAAATTCAATTTCACTAGTGAAAAAAATCATTTCCGTCAGAATACCCCACAAAACATTCGCAAATTGCAAAAGTTGTATTTTTTTATTAAAAGACAATCATGATTCATCAATTGGAGGCATCACATTGCCGTTTTCTTACACCAGTAATATAAAATTCATTTGTAATTTTTTATATTCAATTTTCAATTTCAGTGCCTCTAGGTGAAACTGAATTTTGGAATGACACCAACAGTGGGCGAAACTGAATGTGTGCGTGTGTTGCACCCACTCTCTTTCTCGTCGCATTCGCACTCGAAGTCAGATTGGCTTCTTGCTAGCGGAGTTTGTTTTTGTTCGTTTTCGCACTGATCGGGTATCATTCGGCTGAATTTTTACGACACTGCCAAGATGACTCAAGACAGCTACATCGAAAAAATGCTTTCGAAATTCTAAATGGAACTAGCGAAGCCATCACCGATTCCAATGGATCCAGCATAAGTCATCGCAGAGAAAAAGGAGGAGAAGCAGGAGAAGGACCAGCACCGAAAAGTACCAGAGCCTGGTGGGAGCTTTACTAGCTCCATTCTTGGACGTAGTCAGCAAGTCGTAAGCGATTGAACGGAAGTACAGCGAGCGTTGCGGTATTTGAAGAGCACTGCAAAACAGAAGTTGAAGCTAGGAGGCAGCGGCAATCTCGAGGGATATGTGAACGCCGATTGGACAGGCGACCGTAAATCCAATTCCGAATTTTTGTTCAGGCAAGCTGACGCGAGGACTTTGCTATGGACATCCAACACCCAGTGACCATCCACGACAACCAAAGTTGTATCAGTATGTTGAGCGCCGAAGATGGGACCAGACGGACAAAGTACATAGATATCAGGTACAATTTCGTCCTGAATTTGGCCACGTCTGGGATCGTCGAGAGGAAGTATTGTCCGACTGAGGATATGTTGGCGGACGTGCTAACAAAACTCTTGAGCCGGATCAAACTGCGGAAGATGAGGGAGGAAATCGGCCTGCAGAACATCGTCCTTGAGGAGAAGTGTTGAAGTAGGCGCATGTGCAAGTGCGATGTTCAAGTATGCCATGAAATAACTAGTGTATAAGTTAATTTGAAATATCAAGCGTGTGCTAGAATAAGGGAGTAAGTCGCATGATCGATTTCTCTTCATCGATCCTCTCTTCTGTAAATAAAGGTGACAAGATGAGGGTTTGTCGGCATTTTTTCACCTCATGATGCAAGATTGCATTGCTGCCTAGCGCCCTGAAGTGAAAAAATGCTGTCAAACCCTCATCTTGTCACCTTTATTTACAGAAGAGAGGATCGATGAAGAGAAATCGATCATGCGACTTACGCCCTTATTCTAGCACACGCTTGATATATTATCAGTTATACTGCTTCGCGTTAGAAAATGGGTTAACCAACGTGCAAAGTTTGATTTTTGACTAACTTCGCCGCGTCGCAACTCAATTCTCAATAGTGCGCATAATGCACACGGCGGAGAGCATAGATGCGCACTATAGCGAAGTGACTCGCGACGCGGCGAAGTTGGTCAAAAATCGAACTTCGCACGTTGGTTCATCCATTTTTAGTCGCGAAGCAGTATATCGTTAGACCATCAACCAAGCCGATTGTACTTTCATTTAACACTTCAGTCGTCGCGCTGTTGTATTTTGTACAACACTGGTGAAAAAAGCTCGATTTTCGCTCACAACAGCAGCGTGGTGGTTCAGACGGTGGCGAACTGCGCGACGACTGGAAAGTTAACTCCATGATAAACTATAATGAGTATCGAACACAAGTATAAAACTAGTAAAATCGCAAATGGGTTTGAAATTTACAGTTAGGTCCTTTCGGCTTTTTAAGGTTTACCGTTTTTAGATAGTCGCTTTTGAAATTTGAATAAAATTACTTCTAAAGACGTTTGGCTGTTAAAACTTCAACGAAGTTTGGCGTCGGCGTTCTAATTTAGTGCTTTGTCGACGCAAAAGGAATGCCTTTGTCGGCGTAGCACCGTAGCACTTCGTTAGAATGCCGACACCGAACTTTTGTTGGTGATATTTAATTTCTCCTATAAACTGTATGACTCAATCTGAATGCACAATAAATAGTAAACTAATGTACATTAGAGCAGAGTAGCCCTTTCAATGTTAATACTTATACTGAAAAATGTATATTTTTGCTGACCAGCGTCCAAAACCTCAAAATTCGTTATTCTTTAACCTTTTTCTATATAAACCCCCTTCATGTCTCTTTTGAATTTTGTTACTGTGCATTGGGGTTCATTCAAATATTACGTAACGCAAAATTTGTCATATTTAGACCCCCTCCCCCTCCTGGTAGCAAGCTTTTGCATGGAAAATTTTAAATTTCTATATGGATCGTAACACCATGTAAGACCCCCTCCCTCCCCCTATTGCGTTACGTAATATTTGAACGATCCCTTGCGAGATTATTTATCGCACGGCGATCTTGACAACTTCTTAAAATGCTTGTAGATCGTCGCAGCTACTTCAAATCGTTTTGTTGTTTTCTGCGCGATTATTCCTGATTGTCCAAGGCATGATCGCGCAGAAGACAAATTTTTCGCGCCACGTATAATATAATTTTTGTCAACATCAAACTGAACTTTCCTTCCCAAAACAGTAAAAAAATAGAAAATACGTTCTGATTTATCAAAGTTATTTGCATTGGGGTCAATATAACCTACTATTTTCAAAAAAATGAACGTGTGAAAAAAAATCACAAATCGATTCATTAACAAAAAAGTTAAAGCTCTACAAAGTGCTCTGGGGTCACATTGAACCCAGAACACAGTCAGAGTATGATCAGCTTTTAATGTCAACCTTTTTGCAGATCATCTACCCACACACGCACCAGGAAATGAAGCGACGAGGTCGGACGGATGCCGATCTGCAGGAATATCTGGAGCTGGTCCAGCTGTCGTACCTACAGGTTCGCGAAAAAGGTCTTGACGCAATCGAGGACTGGATCGATGTCTTGTCCGGCGGAGAGAAGCAACGTATCGCCATGGCCCGTCTGTTCTACCACAGCCCGCAGTTTGCCATCCTCGACGAATGCACATCGGCCGTTTCGGTGGACGTCGAGGGCAGCATGTACGAGTATTGCCGCAAGGTTGGCATTACGCTGTTCACCGTATCCCACCGGAAGTCGCTGTGGAAACATCACGATTACTATCTGCAGTTCGATGGACATGGAGCGTACGATTATGCACCCATCGATGGCAGTGAGCAGCAGTTTGGCTCGTAGAAGCGGATGAGATTGGCTTAGGATAGACTACCAAGCACAAACACTTTAGTGTTTCCAGAAGCAAGTGTTCGTTATGAACGAATATCTAGGTGATAAGTGGTTCCAGGATGAGGTGCAGGAAACCCGCATAGGTGTACGTATTGAAATACAATGAAGGAAATCCAAACTTAGGCTATTACTAGTAGGCATTCTTTCTGATTTAAACAAATGCAGGATGACTTTTTTGCTTAAAATACTTGTTTATTAGCAATCATACTTTTTGTTGTTTTATAATTACTGACTATTGTGTTGAATAACAAATAAGTTGCCTTAGTATTTTCTGCGATCCAGTTTGTAAATCATCCGAAACTCCTGCTTGGATTTGATTCGTCTTATGTCGAATTCGTTTTTGAACCTAGGTTGGAACTGGCGCAACCCGTTCTGAATCACAGTTTCAACCCCAACCCGATTCGAGTTCGACCGAACTACAATTTACTTGACATTGGTTTGTTTATGTGTTGATCACCGACCCAGTTCCTAAAAACGAAAACGACATTATTGTAAAATCTGAAATGACAAGAATTATGATAATTAGTTTATGGAAAAGTATCAAGCAATACTGAAAGTTAATCATGAGAAAATGTAGTTCAATTTACGAGCTGGACATGTTCAGCTTTCCTGTTCGACTCAATAATGAAGAACAGTTACGGATAACGCACAGATTTGGATCAGTATCGAATTGAACGCAGAAACTCTCATCAACTAGATTTACAATCACGCGGAGATCACTTTACTAACGTGGACTGTCAATCTATTCAGTTTTGCTATCAATAATTAACATGTCAATCGGTCCTACCTGCAAAAGAGAGGCTTCCCTTGAATACGCTCTTTTTCGTTAATTAGTTGCATGTTTCGACTGACTTGTGTTCTTTTGACATAGAATAGCTGTTAAAACAAATATTTTACATCACATTAATTGACGAAGTTCTTAAATAACATCGTAATTATCGAAAGAGCACATAATCAGAGACAATTTCCTCTTTGGAGGACATTGTGGCATGTTTTTTTTATGATTTATGATACATTTTAGGGCCCTATTTTATAAGTCGAGTCGATCAAAAACGACTCGACTGGAGTCACTGTCGACCAAAAATTTCACTCGACTTGGCTCTATCACTCGAGTTTATCGACAGTTGTCACTTTATGTGACTGGATTACTATGGACCGATGCACGAGTTCACTATTTGACGTTTGAGCGGTGCCGTGTTATTTACGTGATCATGGAAACAAGTGAATTCGGCACCGCTCAAACGTCAAATTAGTGAACCCGTGCATCGGTCCATGGGAGTCGACGGGTGACATCTGAAATATGCATGCTTGCTTTGATCGACAATGAATACAGACGAGTCACATGAATCTGCTCGATTTACAAAATAGGCCCCTTAATTTGACTCGAAGATAAATTGCTGTTGTAATGTTCTGATCCATAATATGGGTCGGTTTGACTCATACTAAGGGTCCACTTTCACTGATCCACATTTTCTAAAACGGGACACTAAAAATTTATTTTTCTAAAAACAAGTGAAATTCGAGGTACATTCATGAAAACAATTGTACTTTGCAGTGTCAGAGTGGTAATTCGGTCTAGCGTCGCCATGATTTTCAAGTACATTTTCTTCCAATTGATGCCGCCGCCATTGCAGCGAACTTGTAATTTTCGGTACCTACCTTATCTGATGTCAGCTTCTCTTTTCTCCCGCTATGTTCGTACAACAAAGTGTTTTCGAAACGTGATATTGCCTCTGCGAAATATTCCCTTCCGATGGAACGCTAGGTTCCATCTTCAGAGGAATATTCGCAGGGCAATTGGAACAGTACGACCGCCATGTTCTACACTTTTTTTTTACACTCTAGATTTTTATCGGCACGTCCGTTCTTCTACGGGTGAGAACACGAAATGAACGAACGACGGATCAAGTACGAGCCTTTTTGTATTCTACAGGTAAGCAAAAGATAGATTCGTGAATGTGTATGTAGAAAGGCGGGCTTTAAAGGAAGGAATGTATACGGTGACATCATCGGAAAATCGGTCTTCTTCCTTCCTTTGCGGGAAAGCAGAAAACAGCAGTGCCAATGTACCTGTTGAACAGGTACTGGCACAGTTATGTTCTGATTTTTTTTGAAGAACGAAAGAGAGAAACAATTTCACCAGGTCCGTCCCACTCGGGCTCGGATTGGGTATCACTTCTAGTACTGCATTTGGTCCCTCAGTAGTGCAAAAGGTACCCAAGTTTGACAGATCGCAGTACACTTTGAACGGCGTTCTAGATTACCTTAAGGACTGTTCATTTTATAAAGTGGACACTTTGGACATGCAATATCTTTTTAATTTATCAATGAAATCGAAATCGGTTTTCTGTACATCGTTCGACTAATATTGTACAATGCTGTGGTAATAAAAAAGTTACCAAAATAATATGATTTCACACTAATAAGGCACAACGTTTAGAACGGTCGATTTTTGGAGGTTATCAAAATCAAGGATTATTAAAAATCGGCAGGAAAATTCGACAATTTATATTTTTTATTTTCAAAAAATGGTTGTATTTAGAAAGCATCATCAATTAGAAGCTTGCTAAAAAATATCAAGTTATTTTTGGAGAAGCAATTTTGCAGATATCATAAAATCATTTTTTATCAATTTTTTTTTAAAGAAAAATATCTTAAATTTAAATGGAACTGATATGAGTAGAATTTTAAGGTTTAAAGTACGTCCTGACGGAAGTAATAATATAGTATTTATAATAAAAATAACTTACGCCTTCATAGAGTTGCTGATTTAGTCCCCACGTCATATTTTAAGCACAATAGAAAAACAAATAATTTATTTTCAGAAGACCACTCAAAGCACAATGACAATCATCAAGATTGGGAACACTGCTTGAATTAAATCAAATTTATTTTGCATGTATTATTTTCAGAATGTGTTATTCTAAGACTACCTATCAAAATATTTTGAGAAAAACGCTTACAGTTTGCTCTAGATCGATAAACATGCGTATATAGTTTTAAAAGTATGGGATTTTTCAATAAAACGACCATAAAGAGTAAATTTGGTACCCAAGAATGCGGTTAAAACTCAAGATTTTGCTTTTTTATACATATATAGTTTCTTTAGTAATCTAAACCAGTTTTGAACACGCTTATTACTTTACTTTTTTGCTGGTAGTAAAAAGATGGTGTATCAGCAAATTTGACCATAAGGAATAGATCACTAAAGTGACTCAGCGTCAGGAACTGATGGAATATTATTGATGTTTTTAAAAGCTCTACCTTAAGTTGAATAGTAAAGGATACCAACATACAATTTGTTCATTAAATTTAGGATTTTTTTCATGCGAAAAATAATGCCTAAACTTGACGAACAGTTTTTCTTAGGAGTTTTTGCAAAAACTATTTAGTTCTTCAACCGAAAGCATTTTGTAAGTTTCTGTATTTTCATAACATTGTAGAATAAAAGTTGAATGATACACAGAAAACCGTTTACGATTTCATCAATAAATATAAAAGATGTAGCATAAACAAGGTGTCCACTTTATAAAATGAACAGTCCTTATGAGCCATAAAATTTTGGGCAACTGCAAGGGACATGGGGGTCTTTAATTTGTCTTTGATTTCACGGTGAAAATGATCTATACCTACACGCTGAGAAGATAAAGGTAGATATTTTTTCATATGGAAAAGTGAAATAGGGCTTGTTCACATTTATATTTCATAACGCTAAAAATTGTCATTTTGGACACCCACCCACCCCCTGTAACGCTTTTTGTATCGATATTTTTCTGTTTTTGTATGAACCGTAACCTCGTTAGGACACCCACCCACCCCCTCCAGCGTCATGAAATTTTTTAAATGGGTCCAATAAAATCGGGATTTAAGCAAACTATTGGAATTCTAGGGACATTTTTTTGTTTATTTGTTTTGTTATGTTCATGATTGCCGGAAATTATTACGGTTGTTAAGAAAATTTTCCGGTTTGCGGTAGCCGCAGCTGTCAAAGTTCTACCGCAGGCTTAAAATCATTCCATCATTGTAGCAAACAAATCAATCATAGTATCAGTGATGTGACAGCTGCGGTAGCTTTTCGTTGAACCGTAAAACGTAAAGTTTTCCCTAACATTGCAATACTGTGAAAAGTCTATTTTACTAAACGACAACACTAATGTTATTGCTGTTACTTTCTCACACGTTACGACACCGCAAAATGTCATAATTTCATTAATAAAATAAGCGATCAGCTGTTCAAAAACGGCTAGTAAAATGGACTATTGCGCGATTATTTATTGCGACGACATACACTAATAAATGATAGATTTCAAGCGTATGCTGGAATAAGGGCGTAAGTCGCATGTTCTATTACTCTTCATTGATCTTGATGGAATCTGAGGCGGAGAAGGCTGGGAGAAATGACCAGGACACGGGTTCTAACAATAACGAACAAGGTTTATTCACAGGAAACGGTCTGTACACTTCGGTGTCTTAATGTGGAATAGGGCTGAAAAAATTGCGCGGGCGCTCACGTCAGTAAACCAACGGCTACTACGTTTACAGATCTCTTCTGTAAATAAATGTGGCAAGATGCAAGTTTGTTGGAAATTTTCTTCTCAAGATTGCATCGCCGCCTATCATCCTGAAGTGAAAAATTGCTAAAAAATTGCACCTTGTCACCTTTATTCGCAGAAAAGGGCCCATTCACAAATTTCATAACGCTTTAGGGGGTGGGTCGGTGTCCGAACGTTGTTACGGCTCATACAAAAATTGTAGAGTATCAATACAAAAAGCGTCACGAGGGGGTGGGTGGGTGTCCAAAATGGCCAATTTTAGCGTTATGAAATAAATGAACAAGCCCAAAGAGGATCGACGAAGAGAAATCGATCATGCAACTTACGCCCTTATTGCAGCACACGCTTGAATTTATCATTTGATTATTTGCTGCCGTTTTAGGCTGAAAGTCTCGGTTATAAAAATAATTATAATAATAATAAGTTGCTGTTGTTTTTACTGAAACTTTCAGAAGATTTCTGGGAGAAAATAATTCCAATGGGAAAACTTTTCTTCTTATTTTTAACATAGACATTCTTTAAGCTACGTTTAATATTATTCTTGAAATATGCAATTGCACACTGAAGCGATTTTCCGTATATTTTTATGAGGAAAACTACATTTTTGTTTTTATTTGCAATTAGGGCTTATTCACAAATTTCATAACGCTGCAGGCGGTAGGTGGGTGTTCTCAAAATGTTACAACTCATACAAAATTTGAAAATAACATTCATACAAAAATTTCTACAAGGGGGCAGGTGGGTGTCAAAAATGTCAGTTTTCTGCGTTACAAAATAAGCTTCTACCAATAAAGCCTATGTGTGAGAGAAACATAAAAAATATTGAAACTTCGTCAAATAATGAGTATGGTCAAGAAATGTCCTACAGTGAGCTCCATTTGAATTGACATTTATTGGAAGAAATTTCCCACGCATCGAGATAGGCGATTACTTTTCTGTTGAAGTGCATACTTCGTTTAAAGCTAAGTATGCTGTTCCGCTCAAGAAAAGTAAAAATTTCTGCGGAAGAAATGGTCAAGAAATTTTTTTACAACAAATTCAAAACCAAAAATTTTAGTCAATTTCTTTATGTTTTGCTCCAAAATGTATATACATAATCCATAGTTAATGTTCCTATCAAAACATTGCGTAATTATCATTTTTAATTTACATTTTACTACCAAACATGATTATAGAGATTTATAGAATAAATATTATTGCCATAACCGCAACACAAACGTTTTTTAAAATGATGAAAACAACAGGATATATTCTATTAAATAGTACATTAATGCTCTCTGCTCATTCAAGTTATTTTGTATTTTTCTTATAAAATCAATAAATTGCAAAATAGGGTGCTATTTTGAATATAATTTGAATATTATTTCAAAGATAATTGAATATTACGATGACATCAATTATGTGGAGGTATGTACAGCGAAGTTTAGGGTACTTTATTGTAAAACGAAGTTCGTAGTTCAAATTATTTTTACAGACAAATTCAAAATCAACATTTACCTGTTGTTTACAATGAAAATTTGGTTTACATTGATTAAAAATATCATTTTAGAAGAGTTTTGAACTTATGGCACAACAATTTTTTGAACTCAAAAGGGATAAAAACTGTTTATGATTTCTGTAAACTATATATATTTCAACTAAATTTCTATCAGAGCTTACGAGTATAATCTATAGATTGGATACAATGACAAAAATAAACGTTATTGTTCGAATTATAGGATTTAATAGCAAAAATCATTGGAAAACTGGCATTTCTCATAACTTTACCTAAATTTCATATATGTCCACTAATAAATTGTCCAAATGTATTTCACTACATCTGAACATCATAATAAAGCATTTCAGTAATCAAATAGAGCTTCTAAATTTATTTTTGAACGTTGTGCGTATGAATTTTGGTAGGTGTACGAATATGGAATTGGGTGAATTTTAGACATCAATTCAATACTTTTCTATTAATTCAAAGATGAATATAAATAGAAACATTTTGTGATTGGCAAACAATGGATGACACCTGTTACCTTCAATGTGGATAAAGTATTTGTAACTCAATACTTCATTTAATAGTTTTTTACTAACTTGATGTGGAGACAGTATCCTGTACGAATATGAAATTGGGCCACTGTATAAACTATCAAGACTGAGTATTATCACTTTGGAATTGCAAGCTGTAAAGTCATCAGGGTTTATTCACAAATTTCATAACGCCAAAAATGGCCATTTTTGACACCCACCCACCCCCTCGTAACGCTTTTTGTATGAAGATTTTACAAATTTTGTATGAGCCGTAACACCACGAGGACACCCACCCACCCCCTTTCGCGTTATGAAATTTGTGAATGGGCCCTCATTGCTGCCAAAACGAATGACGGGCTACTTAGCCTTAAGCCACAGCCTAGAGGTTTTTGCGTGTCCATGATTCCGAATAATCGCGCAGAAGACAACAAAATCATTTGAAGTAGCTGCGGCGATCTACAAGCATTTTAAGATGTTTTCAAGATCGTCGTCGCGATAAATAATCTCTCAATGCACAGTATATACTGCGATTTTCGAACAACTTCGCCGAGTCACGAGTCACTTCGCTATAGTGCGCATCTATGCCCTCCACCGTATGCATTATGCACACTATTGAGAAACGAGTTGCGACGCGGCTAAGTTGGTCAAAAATCAAACTTCGCACGTTGGTTATCCCATTTTTCAACGCAAGGCAGTATATATTGTCGCACCGCCACCAAACTGGATCGCGCCAGTGAGACTCGCGACGCGCTTCAACTCGCCGCATTTTGAAATCAGTTTTTTAGTGTTGTACCGCGTTGCCGTTCACATTGTGCTTGGGGCCTTACGTTTTTTATGTACTGCTTCGCGGCTAAAAATGGGTCAAAAATCTAACTTCGCAAGTTTGTTCACCCATTTTTGTCGCGAAGCAACCTGTAAACCTTGCATTACCCTTTAAGGTGTAAAAAGTACCCTCTATTTTCTGATATATGAAGCTGTCAAAATAAAGGGTAGTTCAAAATTTTGCATAGTGGGTAAATTTTGCCCATTTGTAAGTTCCGATGGTTTACCCTTTAATGAGTGAAAAAATTCTTAAGATATTTTGGCGGATGCTGTCAGTCCGTTATGTTTCATTGTAACTAAAGTCGCATCTGGGTCGTTGATATTGGAGGAGTATCTAGAATTGCAGGTGAGTCCAAAATCGAAAAACATTATTCATCTCATTTCTTCGCTGTTGTTTTTACAGAATGGATTGGGGAACCAAAAACTTCGTTGCTGTTCGTTCAGTTAGGAGCATGATACCAGATAGGAAACTGCGGCCAAACGCCCGAGAGCCGGTCGTGACACGCAGCATCCCAGAAGAAATTTTACATTACTTTTATATATAACTTGATGCTAATATCAAACAAAAGCAATATTTATTGAACTTAATAAAGTGCAAAACTGCTGTATGTTTTTTGTCCCTTATTTATTATTATTATTCATAAATTGATTTCGAAGAATTATTATAAGTCGTAAAACTAGAAAAAGAGTAAAATTTACTCTCTTCCCTAACTGAATTCATTTCGAATAGTGGGTAAAATTTACTCGTTAGATTGACGTACAAGCCGTTTACTCTTTAATGGGTACAGGCCCGAAACGGCGAGTGGGTTAATGGCGCAGGTTGCCCCCGTCCCGTAAAACCGTGGCAGGCCTTAGAGTACGTTCCAAATCCGTCGCCTGGTTGTTCCAACTGGGCGGGAGTAGGCTCAGATGCCATTACCTGACCTGCGCCGATCTGGCTCTGAACATAGTACCTCATAAAGGACTATGTCAACCCTAGCATGGCCTCCCTGCTTGCATAGATAACCATGGGATCATAAAGGCGACTATTCCAGCGGAGATGGATAGCGGCTCTTAGGGGGACCCATAAGAGATGATCAACCAAAACAAACAACCAGCGGAATGTGAAGGAGAGGCTTCTGGACCTATCAGTAACCGGCTAAGGTTCCCGCCAAGGAAGGAGGCGACCAACTTTATTGAAAACAGTGTGGGCAAAAGCCTAGATACTGTGACGACGGCAGGCACTGGCCGCTCCAGTGCAACATGTGTGGTGACCGATGGCCCGGGACTAATCGAGGCCATGGATCGCAATAGGGAGTACCTCCCTAAAATGCAGGTAGTTGCTGAGCAACTTGATGTCATCATCGAGTATGTTAAGAGCAAAACAAATATCAGCAAAGACTTGAAAACAAGTCTACTGAAATTGCGACAATCAGTCCTAGCTGCAAAGCAGGACTACGAGAAAGCCAAGGAACAACTTGGCAAGGTAGAAGGCCAAAAAGACACTAGGTCGTGTCAGACCGAAGTGTTTTCCTTCACAGGCAACGCGAATATATCTGATGATATTATTCGATATGCGATGCGGAAGAGGGAAGCTTCCGGGGATGAATACGTGGCGAAAAGACGTATGGTTGCTAAGGGAAAAGTGACCTACGCGGCCGTCCTCCAGAGCGGAAAAGCTGGCACGAGCCAAGCACCGCGATCAAGAGGACATGGCAACAAAGGAGAGGCCAACACCAAGCCTAAGGCCAAGAAAGCCAAGAAAAAGGAGCCACGGGTTAACCGGAACCAGGCAGTGCATCCACAGGAACCACGGGCGCAAGGCAACAGCAACCCGTGGATACGAGTTGGAAATAAGAAAAAACAGAGGAAACCGAAAACGGAGCCCAAGGAGAGCGCTAAACCGAAAACAGCGAAACGTAGGAATTTAGGCGAAGCCCTCGTTATCAAAACGGAGGAAGCAAAATACGCCGAGGTTCTGAAGGCGATGCGAAGCACAGAGAAGCTATCGCCATTGGGCGCAGACGTGCGAAGCATAAGGCGAACTAGGATTGGTGAAATGATCCTAGTCTTAAAGAAGGACGCCAAGGAAAAGGGTGCAGTCTATAAGCAACTGGCACAAGAAGTACTTGGTGACGAGGTTGATGTAAGATCCCTTACTGCTGAAGCGACTCTCCAGTGTAAAAATCTGGATGAGGTCACCGATGCAGCGGAGGTCTCGGCTGCCCTCAAAGAGCAGTGTGACATCGACGTAGCCAGTAAGGCCATCCACCTTAGAAAGGGCCCGCAGGGCACCCAGGTGGCGGCGATCAGGCTGCCGGTCGCAGAGGCCAACAAAGCGAAGAACTTGGGCATACTCAAGGTAGGCTGGTCGGTTTGCCGGCTGAGCATACAACAGCCTCCTGAAGTTTGCTTCAAGTGTTTCGGGAAGGGCCATAAGTCGTGGAATTGCAATGGTCCCGACAGAAGTAAGATGTGCAGAAAATGCGGCGCTGAAGGCCATAGGGCAAGCGATTGTAAGCAAATCGCTAAGTGCCTAATATGTATCGACAGAGCAGACAACGGACACTTAACGGGCGGACCCAAATGTCCGGGCACAAGCGGAGTATCAAAGCAGCCAAAACGGAAGTAACACAGTTAAATTTAAACCACTGTGATGCAGCCCAGCAGCTGCTTTGGCAGTCAGTCTCGGAAACCAAGACTGACGTGGTGTTACTATCGGACCCATACCGAATACCAGCCAACAACGGGAACTGGGTGGCGGATAGGTCTCAACAGTTAGCAGCTATAGGGACGACAGGACGATACCCAATCCAAGAAGTAGTCTCTAGCTCAAATGACGGTTATGCGATAGCAAAAATCAACGGCGTGTTCTATTGCAGTTGTTACGCGCCCCCAAGGTGGTCGATTGAGGAATTTTCCCACATGGTCGACAGGATGATAGCCGAACTAGCTAATCGGCAGCCAGTAGTGATAGCTGGCGACTTTAATGCATGGGCAGTGGAGTGGGGTAGCCGCTGCACCAATCAAAGAGGCCAACTATTGCTGGAATCCCTGGCCGCTTTAAATGTAGAGCTGGCAAATGTGGGTACAGTGAGTACCTTCCGCAGAAATGGTGCAGAATCGATTATCGACGTGACGTTTTGTAGTCCTAACCTTTTAGGTACCATGAACTGGCGCGTTGATGACGGTTATACTCATAGCGATCATCAATCGATTCGCTATAGTATAATACCAGGCGGGCGGAAGGCAGCGCGATGTAACTCGACCCATGCCCGAGGATGGAAAACAGCGCGCTTCGACGGCGAAGTATTCACTGAAGCCCTGAGGCGCGAACGGAACACTCTGGACCTAAACGGTGAAGAGCTAGTTGCTGTGATATCACGAGCGTGTGATGCTTCCATGCCGAGAAAAGCCCCTCCTAGAGAGAACAGGCCGCCGGTGTATTGGTGGTGCGAATCAATTGCAAATCTTCGAGCAATCTGCCTTCGGGCTAGACGAAGAATGCAACGCGCACGCACAGAAGCACAAAAAGAGGAACGCGGTGCAGCATTCAGAGAGGCAAAGTTGGCTCTCAAAAAAGGAAATCAAGAGTCGGAAACGGGCATGCTTTGAAAGCCTATGCGAGAGTGCCAATTCTAGTCCATGGGGTGACGCCTACAGAATGGTAATGGCTAAGACCAAAGGAGCCATAGCGCCCCAAGAGAAATCGCCCGAGTTGCTGCGATCGATAATCGATGTACTTTTCCCGCACCATCCCATAAGCCCATGGCCCCCAGCGCCGTATGCGGCAGATGAAGAAGAAGAAGTGGCGAGAGTGACGAACGAAGAGCTGGCAGAAGTCGTGAAATCATTCGCGTCAAACAAGGCACCGGGACCCGATGGTATCCCGAATGTTGCCTTAAAAGCGGCAGTGAACACGGATCCGGACATGTTCAGAACCACGATGCAACGCTGCATTGATCAAGGAATCTTCCCGGATGTATGGAAGCGACAGAAATTGGTGCTACTACCAAAGGCGGGGAAACCACCAGGTGACCCGTCGGCGTATAGACCTATCTGTCTACTAGATACGACGGGCAAGTTATTGGAGAGGTTGATTCTCAACAGACTAGTACCGTATACGGAGAGTGCGGACGGCCTGTCCAACAACCAGTTTGGATTCAGAAAAGGTAAATCTACTCTGGACGCCATCCAGTCGGTCGTTCAAACAGCTGAGGTGGCAATCGAGCATAAAAGGAGCGGCATCCGTTACTGCGCGGTTGTCACTCTGGATGTGAAGAATGCGTTCAACAGCGCAAGCTGGGAAGCAATAGCACACGCGCTTCACCGCCTCAAGGTACCGGTGCAGTTGTGTAAGCTTCTAGAAAGCTATTTTGATGGTAGGATTCTACTGTATGACACAGAGGAGGGGCAGAAAAGCGTTCGAATTACCGCGGGAGTACCTCAAGGTTCAATCCTGGGCCCGCTGTTATGGAATGCGATGTACGATGACGTACTGAGGCTGCCCCTTCCGACGGGTGTTAAGATTGTTGGCTTCGCCGACGATATCACCCTAGTGGTCTATGGTGAATCGATGGAGGAAGTAGAGTTGACAGCAGCGCACTCTATTTCCCTGGTTGAGGAATGGATGAAGTCTAGGAAACTAGGACTGGCCCGTCACAAGACTGAGGTGGTGGTGGTCAACAACCGCAAGTCCGAGCAACGGGCGCTTATCTCGGTAGGTGATTGCACCATAGAGTCCAAACGATCCCTTAGGCATCTTGGGGTAATGATTGATGACAAGCTGAGCTTCGCTAGCCACGTTGAATATGCCTGTAAAAGGGCATCTACGGCTATAGCGGCGCTTTCGAGGATGATGTCTAACAGCTCTGCTGTAATTGCCAGCAAACGCAAGCTGCTGGCAAGCGTGGCGCTATCCATACTAAGGTATGGAGGACCAATCTGGTCAAAAGCGCTTATAACGAGAAGAAACCTAAAGCGGTTGGAAAGCACGTACAGGATAATGTGCTTAAGAGTAGCAAGTGCATACCGGACGGTATCTAAAGAGGCCGTGTGCGTCATAGCCGGGATGACGCCCATCGGGCTCATCATCAAGGAAGATGCTCAATGCTTCAACCAAAGGGGTACCAGAGGAGTCCGCGACACGTGTAAAGAGGAAACGCTCAGAAGCTGGCAGCAGGAATGGGATAACTCCACTAAGGGTAGATGGACCCATCGGCTAATACCAAATGTGTCAGATTGGTATGGTAGAAGCCATGGGGAAGTGAACTTCCACCTGACGCAGTTTCTGTCAGGACATGGTTGCTATAGACAGTACCTGCATAGGTTCGGGCACTCAGAATCTCCTGCGTGCCCCAATTGTGCTGGTGTAGAGGAAACAGCGGAGCATGTCGTGTTCGATTGCCCCCGTTTCATTGTTGTGAGAGGTCGCATGCTCACTACATGCGGAGGGGACACGTCCCCCGACAATATTATAGAGAGAATGTGTGCGGATGCCGAGTGCTGGAATGCAGTAACCACGGCTGTCACTCACATTATGTTAGAATTGCAGCGTCTATGGCGCGCCGACCAAGAGTTGGCTGCAGAGGATTAGCCCTGCCGAGGCTGGTCCCTTGTAACATTGTTTAAGTCGGCTAGGAGAAGCAGTTTGCCTAGGCTACTTCTGCTACACGTGTTGTGCTATATGCACTGGTCCCTTCCCGAAGAAATACCGTAAGGTGGTTCCGGGGAGATGAGGGTCTGAGTCCAAGGGTCATGTCGATGCACTGTTCACCACTTGAGCAATTCTAAATGAATTGCTCAAGCACAGTGCATAGGCTGGTTTTAGCGGGTCGTCGTTGGTGCGTCATCCCCGCATTCCCTGAGTTATCTTCTCAGGGGATCTGTTTGCAGATTTCCCCCTTGTAAAAAACAAAACAAAAAAAAAAAAAAAAAAAAAACAAAAGGCCCTTTACTCTTTTTATGAGTTAAACTAGTTACTCTCAAAGAGGGTACTTTTTTACCCTTTAAAGGGTACTTTAGTCTTACAGTGAGGGTCAACATCACCAATAATTTAGAAAAATAAACCGAACAAGTGGTGATTTTTGGTTCCGTGCATGTAATGAAGCGGGATTTATCACACGTCAATTTACGGGTCGATTAACTGTCATTTTACGTTCCTTGCCATCTAAACAGCAGAGCAACTGCTGTTCGAAATCAAAACATTCACCACGGTTTTCAGCCGAAACAAGAACATTCTGCACAAGATTACAATTTTCAAGTGTTTTTCCTGATATCCCTGCCAAACCATGGGCAAACTGGAACTACTACAGTGTCTGACCGGCCACAGGGGGCGCGCCTGGGGAGCTGGATGGCACCCGAAGGGAAACGTGCTCGCAACCTGCGGCGAAGATAAGACCATCCGTATCTGGGCGGAAGATGCGAGTCAACGCTGGGTGGCCAAGACGGTCCTGTCCGACGGTCACTCCAGAACCATTCGGGATGTGGCGTGGTCTCCGTGTGGGCAGTATCTGGCATCGGCCAGTTTCGACGCTACCGTTGCCATCTGGGACAAGAAATCAGGTGAGGATGAGAAATGGTTTTTGAGATTGTGGGAAGTGTGTACAGACAGTGACTCGATTTAGTACTCGTACAGGGTACTTTCTTCATATCAAGTTGGTAAAAAAACATCAAAACGATGTATCGAATTTATAAAGATTTATAAATAATGAACACGGAGAAACCAAACTACTCAACAATGAGTTCAATTCCACTCAATTCTGGGGGTTGAGGGGTTAATCTACTATAGTAATAAGACGTCCTATTACCTATATTTTAAGATTTTCTTCTTGAATTCGGACTTCGTGGTGTGTTCTTTCTTGAATTCTTACAGACTATTACTCCAAGAATTTATTTACAATTTTTTTTACAAATTTGATGTAAAGACAGTGCTCTATATTAATATGAATTTGAGTCACTCACTGTGTTTCAACTCGTTTCAGGTGAATTTGAGTGCAACGCAACCTTGGAGGGCCATGAGAACGAAGTCAAAAGCGTATCCTGGTCGAAGTCTGGCTCCTTGCTGGCCACGTGCAGTAGAGACAAATCTGTGTGGGTTTGGGAGGTGGCCCAAGAGGACGAATACGAATGTGCAGCCGTGTTGAATACCCACACACAGGATGTGAAGAAGGTCGAATGGCATCCCCATGAGGATATCCTGGCTTCGGCCAGTTACGACAACACCATCAAGCTCTACAAGGAAGACCTGGCCGATAGCGATTGGAGCAGTTTCGACACGTTGGTTTCGCATGAGTCCACTGTTTGGAGCATTTCGTTCGATGGGAGCGGAAAACGGTTGGCGTCGTGCAGCGATGACCAAACCGTAAAAATCTGGCAAGAATACAAACCGGGTAACGAGTTTGGAGTTAGTTGTCCGGATAACACGCCAGTGTGGAAGTGCGTCTGCACCTTGTCCGGATATCACAGTCGCAGCGTGTACGACATCAGTTGGTGCAAACAGAGCGGACTGCTGGCCACGGCCTGTGGGGACGATATGGTGAGGATATTCAAAGAAGTGGAAGGCTCCTCGCCGCATGAGCCGACCTTTGAAATGGTCGGTTCGAAACATGCCCATTCCCAGGACGTTAACACGGTTGAGTGGAATCCGACTGTGGTTGGACTGTTGGTCACTACCAGCGACGACGGCGACGTGAAATTGTGGAAGTACGAGCCAGAAGAGTAACCAGAAGCCGTCTGCTACAACAGGCCAGATGAAAATTGATTTATTATACATTTCGGGATTTGTTGCGGTAATTATAACAGAATAACAAAAATACTTTTGTTGGTATATATTAGCTTTACGAAGAAGACCCTGATGTGAAGTAAAGAATAATGAAACAGGAATATCGAAAACGTTAATATGATAGACGAGAATAGAACGTTCAAACAGTAGAAGCATTAACCTAAAAATGCTAATGTCGCTACTGTTCGTGTTACAGGTATTTTCCATTTTTCGGAACGTGATAATCCGATTTTGTCACGTTCCGATTTCGCAAACAAATTATTCCGTTTTTTATCAACACACAACAATTGATTTATTTGAATTTTCAAAATGTTTAGAATATAAACTGAACACTTATTTTGTACAAATTTAAATGCTTTTTAATAGCCTCAGAGTTGAACTTTCAAATAGGGCAGTAAAGCGTCAATGTTAATAGAGAGTGTCGTGCGACTTTTGCGTAGACGCTTCCCTCACTGTCATCGGACGGCGAGACAATGACAGAGATTGTTTTCAAATTCTCTTTCATGTTTCCGTCGCTACGGCTTGTGATGGAATAGGAAACATGATAAATTTTGTTTCATTATCTGGTGTGATTGTTATTTATATTGCTGGAATCATGGAAGGAGATCCACTTAACTTGTCCAACACAATTACTTCCCGAAATTCTCCAAAATGAGATAGAAATTGTAATCGCAAAACAACATTAAAATTGCTCTCGTGAGAGCCCCGTCATTGCGACGTGACGAAATGAGCACATGAAATATAGCTTCGTCAGGTGACAGTGAAAAGACTAGTTTCGTCAGTGTCGCAAGTCGGTCATGAAACTTGACAGCCCTGCTTTCAACATTTTGGTAATGTTGAGCACCTTCGATACCGTGACCTGCTCTAATTCCGTGTGTTGCCTAATACCGTGTATTTGGGAATTATGTGGGTTTCTAACATATTATATTATTTATTTTTCTAAATGATTGGCACAAACGTTAGCACATTAAGTAGTATTTAGAAAGCCATGACAAACTTGAACTAAAGTTGCACACACAAACAAACAAAAATAATGTTAGAATGTAATCGCCTGGTGCCAACACACGGTATTAGGGCACGGTTGCTTATGTGTTCCAAATACCGTGTTTCAGTTTTGATTCCAAAATGGTGAAGTGAAATATATATTTTATTTCCCGAATCAATCATGCAAACCTCAATACGTTGTTTGATACAAAAGTTTTATTTTTGATGCGCTTCGTTCGTTCAATTGAGAGATGTTTCAATATGTGACCCGGCAGTCGTGGTCAGATGCACGGTATTTGGAACACTGGTATGTTTAACAATATCAACTGTAACTATGGTTAAAATTTTCAAAATGGTTCAAATCATATTTTTTATGCAAATTATATATAACGGTCTACTATATAAGACATGAAAGACTTGAAAATAATCATACGTTATTTTTATCTGATCGATTGAAACTTTAGTTTTTTTAACCTCACGGTAATAGAGCACGCCACGGTACATGGTAGGTGTCAAGTCATATACGATTCAATAAGGTTTGACTTCTTCGTAACCGCAACCAATTGGAGTTTTCAATCTTAGCATCGTCTGTTGGACAAATCTTTCAACAATCGAGAGTTGCTCGGGCCACGTCTGGAATTTGTGATTAGTTGAATATCATCAGTGTACCAGTATCCGCTCATGCCCTTATTTCCGCTCACTAGTGTAAAAATTGATTTTTCGTGTGAAAAATCAACATTTTTCGTACGGATATATTCTAGCAATATTAACAACTTTCGAAAGAAGTCGTCTGACATTATTTTCATTTGATAAAATAATTCTTTATATTGAAAACATAAGACCTCGTGAGCGGTTATTGGGCCACTAGGAATTTGTATGTGTTCCAATAACCGCTCATGCGAAAAATTGAACACAATTTTAAAGAAAAATCGATTTTAGTATACAGCAAAGATTCCCAAAGTGGGCGAATTCGCCCCAACATTTGGAGAAGACACTCAACTTAATAGAGGATTATACTCAAATAATCTGAAGACTAGTTGATATTGTCGCGCGCCCACCAAATCGCAACGTGCGTGTGGGACACGCGACGTGTGACTCGTTCCCGACATAACTGTCCTAATGACATATGTGGCGCTGCATTCTTACGATGTTTATGAACACAGCGCACTATTAAAATATTAGTCGTGACGCTTGGAGATTGAGAAAAAATATATTTGAAAAAAATGTTTGTCCTTATTTCTGTCGGATCCATAATATTTTGGGCAAACAATGACAAACTATATTTGATAGATAAGCATTTAGGTTTTTAAAGCGTTAGTGTTCACTTGAGCTATATATTTGCAACTGAAATTTTCTCAAAAGATATTGTATTCAGATCTACGTTATCTATTTGTAATCACAGACAACATTGAAAGTGTTATTGAAGTGACAAATATGTGAAAATTATTAGATATTTTTAGAAATGGTTTCGAAAATACAAAAGAAATAATTTGATGTTTTTATCCGTTCTCCGTGAAACAGGAAGTTTTAGATTTGGACAACTAATGTTACGATCATTGACATTGTTTTATAACCAATATCAGAAAATTTGACCTAAAAAAAATCAAAAGTCAATGTTATAGCCACTCATTACCGAAAACGTAAATCAGGAAACAAAAAATAGATTTGAAGAAATATCGTATAGAATCCTCCAGAGCGAGGTATTTTTAATTAAAAAACCTATTGACGTTAAATTGCAGTGAACAAGATAAATAATATGTTTTTTTACTATCCTTTTTTATGTTTTTTACAACCCACAATTTACCGTTTTCGAATTAAATAAAAAAATTCTCTCGGGTACTAACTTTTGTCTTTGAACAATCCTCTGAAACTCTGGAAAATGACTACAATGTAATAATTCTTTTACAGGCAAAACTTCAAGTTATTTGTAGTTCGTCATCCAAATTTCAGCCAATTCGAACTACCACAAGCTGAGATGTAGCACCCCAAACATGAGCATTTTGTATGGAAAAACAGCATTTGATTACTAACTTATATCACTGACTGTAATGTACAAAGGCTAGTTATGTTTGCTGTTATAAATTACTGACAAATACATCATTATAATAATTGTCATCACTGAAATTCAAGAAAATATGTTCAATAGATTTGTTGAAAATCAATGTATATGATTGTCGTCTGACTTTGTCATGGATATAAGTACGAGTCAAGGTACGTCAGACAAATTTGGCGGTTTTTCGACCCCCCATCCCCCTATGGTATGGGTTTTGTATGGCACGTTAAATATCTCACATCTTCACATCTGCTATTTCTAAAATTACTGCAATATTTTTCATAAATTGTGAATAATAAATGTTTGACGTTTCTGCAAAGCATTCGCAGAACATCAAACATTCATTCATTGCCAATCAAAATCCAGAGTGTTTTTAAACTAATTTATCAATACAATTTACAAAAAAGGTATTTTTTCCAACATAACAAAAAAAAAACAATTTTTTTCAGACGTTCTGAAGGTTCAAATCCGTTGCATCTCTGATGTTTCTTCAAATCTATTTTTAAATAGAGAGTTTTTCGTCTTCGGTATCAAGCGGTTTTATCATTGAAATCCGACTTTTCCGCTAAATTTTTCAAAATTTGTTTCTAAAACGATTTGTACTATAAGAACTGATAAGAGTGAAAGCAACCGAAATATCAAAATGGGTACTGTAGTTTTTGTTTTGTAAAAAAGCTGGATGTCATTACAATAAATATTGGCTTTCCTAATCTCAAAATTCCCATACAAAAAAATCCTTATATTGATTATTGGGCATTTACAAAAAAATATTGTGCTTATTCTGCGCGGCGTATGAGTCGAGACGAGTCGCTCTCACCTCGAGTGACGTGAGACGCCTAATGTTAATCAAATGAGAGCGAGTCGACAATTGTCACCTCATTCGACTCGTCTCACCTCACACGCCGCGCAGAATAAGCACATATAAAAACTCTCAGATATGTATATCCAAAATATGTTGTGTGTTTTAAACGTTATCTGTGACTTATCATTCCATTCTTAAAAATCACATGATATTAAAAAACCTAAATGTTATTTTTTGTGTCTGACAATCATCAAGTGTTTTTAAGGCACTCTGTGCTCGTGGCCACTACTGTGCCGGAATCAGATGATCTGTAGCTTCTTTACCGATACAGATCTATTTTCAACTTATCTATATTTACATCTACTTTCACTCTCTCCTACTCTTTTACTCTCACACCGAGCAGGTAGGAGATAGCTCTGCTGTTAGTGAGGCTAGCTGCCTGCGAAGAGGGTCTGTTTGTCTCAGTCACCATCTGGATCTGATACTGACGGAGGATGGATGTGCTCCCCAAAGCACGGTCCTCAGTGCAACGTCTTCTGGTGGCTGGACGGTTTTTTTTGTGGAGAGGCTGGGAATCGAACACACGACCTTCCGCTTATGAAGCGAAAGCGTAACCTCAAGGCTACAGACCCCCCTAATCATCAAGTGTTGTATATCATAATTTTAAAATGACCATGGTTAGAGATACAACGTTCTAAGGTAAAATAGTCCTGGAAATAGTTAAGTTTGGGATTGAATTACGTCCAGATATTTGTCCTCAAAAGGTTATGAGTAATTATTTTAAAATGCTCCAGTGTTAGCTTTTTGCCCCCATTCTGGATTTTTCGCCCCCCAAATTCTGTTTTACAAATTTTTGCCCCCTTGACCCTGAAAATTCCACACAGGTTTTGATGATTTCCACTCGTAATCATGCCTGAAATGCCATAGAAAAGAAGAACAAGCAGAAGGATGAGGATGAACAGTAGAAAAAAAAGTTGTTTCTTGTTTAATCTTTCTTAAAAAAAAAACAATGATCAGCTTGACCCACTTCCTTGTAGTTATGTTTACAAATGTGACACACCTTATGATGCAAAGGACATTTATGTATTCATTTCAATATTCTATATTACATTTATTGAAATTCTAACCAAAAAACTAAAACTATTAGTGATTTATTACAAAATCATATTGATTGATAGGAATCTGTAATCAACTTACATTACAATCCTATAAGAATGAACAATCTACCGTGTTGCTATAGCTATAGCTAACTATAGTTCTCCCCATAAGTTTTTAAAGCTTTCCATTTCAAATTCGTATGCGTCAACCTATGGGTGCTATGGATCATCACCCAACACGGATTCAGTGTGTTTAACTTATGATTATCTTGTGTCATGATCATCATGTTCAAGTTGATCGATTTGAAATCGTTGAGCTTGCTGTCGATTTCCGTGTTCCAAATTTCTAAATTATTAGTTATCAACCCTTAGCGAACTAAATTGCGGATGGACCTCGTGTCGTACGACAGTCATCATCATGTTCCAAAGAGAAGAGGCAAATTCTGAAGCTGAAAGTGTTAGAGGAAAATTTGCGGATTCGTTTTTCTTTCTATTAGTGAAGATGTCCGAGTGAATATGAGGAGTTCATTCTAATTTTCTATAAATAAAATGCATTACTTCCAGCGTTGGATATAATGTATGGTGTTAGAGAAAAATCAGACTCCACTAACAGATTTTCCTAGCTTTCAGCTTCGAATAAAATGAAATATGCTAATCCAGGGCTTCCCAAATTATGGATTTGCGGCGCCCCGCTTGTTGCTGACTCACTTGTTTGAAAAAAAAAAAAAAACGTTCAAGTGAGCTTGCGACAAGCAGAGGAGCCTCGAATCCATATTTTGGGGAGCAAGATTTCTTCTAACAAATTCCTTCTTTCAGTCTCATGACATTCATGTTCTATCACACATGACTATCTAAAGCCACTACATTTCGAATTCAATAAGCAAATCAGTTGGTTTTCATGATTTAATATTTAGACATTCATGTTTGTTTCTCATGACAACCTAATGTTGATACACATGTTATTATGCCGTGAAGTCAATGACGAAATCCATATGGCTACCACACTCAAGTCATGTGGTTTTCCTCATTGCGCAAATCTATAAGTAAAACACACGACCTTGGCGTGTAGATTTTTCTCAGTGTAGTCAACCTATGTGCCTAATAAGCGAACCTCGTCTAACCTAATGATTTTCTGGACTTTTTTTTCCTAGATAGTATGAACAATGGTATGAGTTTAAACCAAAACAAACTCGCCAGCTGTCACTTCTTATTTCAAAATGGCTGAATGAGGAATCTGACAGATTGAACTACCTCCCTTCTAGATACCTTGGAGTTGACATTCACTGCTGGAATTGTTGACATTTTTTTATATGGAGTTTCGAGGTTAGGTCAGGCGTGCAACGATCTATAGGCCTTTTCATGTGACAGATCCGTCTATGCATTTGTTTACATCGGTGGAGGACCGGTGCTAACACGGGCCTGTCATTTTCATAGAAGAAATGTCAAAGTGCTTCCCGATCAGCTGATTTGAGACGTCATTTGAATAGGCCTATACGCAGCTCACAAGCACTCTCAATATGTTTCAGTCAAATATACAGCTCACTCACTACACCTGCTTTTCAGCTTAGCGTTGCAGTTGCAAGTACATGCTCTTGCTTGTTATTGAATAAAAACAAGAACTCATTGCACATTTTAGGAGCCAATATCTGAAAATACGACTCTGAAAAACAGACAAATTACATCGTGCCCATAGAAGAACATGAACATGAACTATTTCGTCGAAGAATCCCTGAATGAATATTTGTTAGAACCCGTGTAGAAACTCCTAAACGACGTATTTTTTTTCCGAAGATTCCTAGAGGTGTCTTTAGAGGATTTTCTTCTACGTAAGCTCCTTAAGGAAATGCAAGTATTTTGATGGCTGCTTGGGCACGTCAGGTGTTAATCATCAATATTAACCTCCTTTTCCCGAGCAGCCTAGATAGCCGCGTAGTGTCGGTAGCGGTTGTTTCAACTGGCTAAGAATTAACACTACGGATTGCCTGTTCCGGTGGTAAAAGTCCACCTCACAGGTGACCCCTAATTTATGGTGTGATGCGTACCGTGCCTAAGAATGAATGGTTAGGGGGGTCTAAATAAAACCTAACCGCAAACGGAGCCTGTGGGGTACCAGGGCGCCCTCCACAGTATTGAGTCCTTCCTGTGCTACCCGGAGCAATGGTGCAGGTGACCTTGTGTTTCTCCGAGATAATCGGCTGCCCTTCTTCAGTCTCTATCTTGAGGCTTAATAAGGGTGGGATTATGAATATGTTGACATTTAATTTAAATTATCACCTATATGGATTCGCATTATGCGTTTTACACAGTGTATTCTGTGCTCTTTCGCCTTTGGCGACTTTAAATAGATACCGATCTGGTTTTTTCGTTGCTGGTCTTTTTCGTGCTGAGATTGCAAAAAGCTTAATCCTGCCTAGTTTGGGTAGTGGCTACGGTTAGGTTAGCTCAGATCAATCTTCAGCATAAAAGAACAACAACGACCAATCTTTGCAGACTCATGCAAAATGGTGCAGCCCAAGTGGCGCTAGTTCAAGAACCCTACTTTCGTAGAGGGAACTTCTATCTAGGTAACCTTGTGGACCCAGTTTTTGCTACTTTTAGCAAGCTTGAAATGGCAAACTCGCGCTCCATGCCCCGCGCATGCGTGCTCGTTAATAAAGCAATCGTTGCTACACTCATTTCTGAGTTAACTACCAGAGATGTATGTGCTGTCACAATCGATGTTTCTGTTGGTGACCTCAACAGGAAATACGTCTATTGTTCGGTATATTTACCACATGATGAACCATCCCCAACGGATGACTTCAAACGAGTTGTCGTACACTGCGTAACAAAAGGCCTTCCGCTGATTGTGGGCAGTGATGCCAATGCTCATCACATCATCTGGGGCAGCTCGGATATCAATTTGAGAGGCTCCAGTCTTTTTTTTTTTTTTTTTTCCTTCTAAGCAATGGGGGGATAATCTGCTCAACAGACTCCGGACCGAGGTCCGGGAGTGTGGGGTTGGGGACCATTTACTACGTACAAGCAGTAAACAGGACTACACCCCCGACCCACTAAACCATTTCCATTGCCGCCAAACCCTTCGTCTCTCCGGGACCACCAAGAAGGCATTGCTTCGGAGAGGGGCTATTGCACATCGCATCCTCCAGGTTAGCTGCGTAGCCATGCAGCAACGAACATCGATGACACGCTTATGGGGGTCCACCAAGGTAGCATGCTGGCGCATTGCCAGCTTCCCGGGTGGTCCTCACCTCCCGTTGTCCGCTGAAGGCGGGCAGGGTCGACCACTAAGCCCGCGCCCAGCTGCACCGCAGGTATCAAGAACTGATACTGCGGGCTTCGCAATTTGACCTACTGAAGGCTCAGGCCCTATCAGCTAGCACGAGCTGGGATTGCTGACGAAGGGGCCTCCACCTGCCCCGAACAACCAGAGGCTCGTACCCACCCAGTAGGCCGGCGCCACGACAGCAGCGCTACCAGGATGTTCTCCCCGCGGCCACTTAATCGCTGTAAGGGTCGATTTCGACCGTAGGGCACCGGTATGACCTACGTAGCCGACTGCGAACCCTTGGACCACCTGTTGATTAGCGTCTGCACTAGTCACTCCTCGAGTCCACACGCCACCTCCTTTGGAGTTCCGAGACGATGTGGGTGATAGCCGATGAAACGGCATTCCAGCCAAACTCGTCTGCACACATCCTCTGGACCAAATTGTCCGGAGTCGTGTCCCGACCGCATGTGGCAAACATGCGGTCACGCATTGTGCGGAAACGCGGGCACACGAACAAAACGTGTTCCGCCGTTTCCTCTAAACCTGCACAAACTGGACATTCGGGAGAACCCGCATGACCGAAACGGTGTAGATATTGTCTAAAGCATCCATGACCCGAAAGGACCTGTGTTAGGTGGAATGTTAGTTCCCCATGGCGCCTATTGACCCAGATATCTAACCTCGGAATCAACCTGTGAGTCCACACTCCCTTGGTGGAACTGTCCCACGCACGCTGCCATTTGACCATGGAGGCCAGTCTGGCAGTCCTGCGTATGCCTCTTGTGCCGCGCATTTCGAAGCACTCTATGTCTTCCATGATAAGGATACCAATAGGCATCATACCGGTGATGACACAAAGTGCATCGTGTGACACGGTACGGTACGCGCTCGCAACCCTCAGGCACATTAGCCTATAAGTACTCTCTAGCTTGCTACGGTAGCTATCGGTACTCAAAGCCGTGCCCCAAGCCGGGCCACCATACCTCAGTATGGACGAGGCGACACTGGCCAGAAGCTTACGCTTGCTGGCGTACACCGCAGAGCTATTGGACATCATCCGGGACAGTGCCACAATAGCTGTGGAGGCTCTCTTGCAGGCATAATCGACATGGCTACCGAAGGTAAGCTTGTCGTCGATCATCACCCCCAAGTGTTTGACGGAGCGCTTCGAAGTGATTGTGCAGTCGCCTACACTGATCACCGCTTGCTGCGCCGACTTTCGGTTGTTGACAACAACAGCCTCCGTTTTGTGGTGAGCCAATTCCAGTTTCCTGGAGCTCATCCACTCCTCCACAATTGCGATCGAGTGGGCTGCAGTCAATTCCACTTCTTCGATCGATTCACCGTAGACCTCCAGCGTAATATCGTCGGCAAAGCCAACGATGACCACACCCGCCGGGAATTTTAATCTCAACACCTCGTCGTACATGACATTCCATAACACCGGACCCAGGATGGAACCTTGCGGGACTCCTGAGGTTATGTGAAAGCACTTCCGACCCACCTCTGTGTCATAGACTAATACCCGATTCTGGAAGTAACTTCCGAGAATCTTGTACAGGTACTCGGGTATCCCCAGACGCAGGAGCGCATCAGCAATAGCCGCCCAACTGGCACTATTAAATGCATTCCTTACATCCAGAGTCACTACTGCGCAGTAGCGAATACCCCTCCTCTTACGCTGGAGTGCTATCTCAGCGGTTTTCTTAACCGCCAGAATAGCGTCTACAGTGGACCTCCCTTTCCGGAAGCCGAACTGGTTGCCTGAGAGACCATTTACACCCTCGGTGTACCTCGACAGTCTGTTGAGGATGATCTTCTCGAGCACTTTCCCCACCGTGTCAATCAAGCAAATTGGTCTATACGCCGACGGGTCACCGGGTGGTTTCCCCGCCTTTGGCAATAGTACCAGGCTCTGCCTCTTCCACGCATCTGGAAATACTCCCTCGTCCAGGCATATCTGCATAGCAGATCTGAACATACCGGGAGCCTCCAAGATTGCGACTTTGAGGACCAGGTTTGGAACTCCGTCCGGACCTGGTGCCTTCCCCATGCTTAGGGATTTTGCAATCCCTACAAGTTCCTCATCAGTTACTCTATCCTCATCACCAGCCCCAATCCCCGGCTGTCCTACAAAAGGAGGCCATGGGCTAGGGTTGTGGCGCGGGAAGAGCCCCTCGATGATCCCCTCCAGCATCTGTGGAGACTGCTCCGTAGGAGCAATTGCACCTCTTGTCTTCGCCATTACTATCCTGTAGGCATCACCCCACGGGTTCGCGTTGGCACTCTGACAGAGTCCCTCGAAGCAGGCCTTTTTGCTTGCCCTTATCTCAGACTTCAGCGCGACTTTGGCAGCGGTGAACACCGCCCGTCGTTCTTCACGCTCCTGCTCGGTACGTGCTCGCTGCATCCGTCTCCTGGCCCGTAGGCAGGCACGGCGCAGGTTCGCAATAGCTTGAGTCCACCAGTATGTCGGTGGTCTCCCATTCCTAGGGTGGACTTTTCTAGGCATGGTCGCATCGCATGCACGCGTAAGCACCGCTACCAGTTCGTCCCCGCTTAGGCCGAGTAGGTTACGCTCACGGCGGAGCGCCTCCCTAAGTACTTCATCATTGAAGTACGATGTCTTCCACCTACGAGGGCTTGGCCTTGACCTAGCCGCTTCCTCAACCCGCTGCCTGCTGTTGTTGTAGTCGATACTGTAGCGAACCGCCAGGTGGTCGCTGTGAGTGTAGCCATCGTCTACCCTCCAGTTCGAACTACTCGTTAGACCAGGACTACAGAAAGTAACGTCGATAATCGACTCCGCTCCGTTACGGCTGAAGGTACTTTTGGCACCAACATTAGCCAGATCGACATCTAGCACGGCCAGTGCCTCTAGCAGGATTTGACCTCGCTGGTTCGTGTTACGGCTTCCCCATTCCACGGCCCAGGCATTGAAGTCACCCGCTATTACAACTGGCCTTCGCCCTGTCAGCGCGGTCGTCATACAGTCCAGCATCTGCGTGAACCGCTCGGTCGACCAACTCGGAGGCGCATAGCAGCTACAGAAGAGGACCCCGTTTACTTTGGCGATCACGAAGCCCTCGTAGGTAGTAGACACCAACTGCTGGACAGGGTATTTACCCGTTGTCCATATCGCCGCCATTTTTCCGGATCCATCCACGACCCAGTTGCCGTTGCCGGCGGGTACTCGGTATGGGTCCGATATGATGGCGATGTCCGTCCCCCACTCAGCAACTGACTGGTACAGCAGTTGCTGAGCTGCGTCACAGTGGTTCAGGTTCAGCTGCGTTACCTGCACTGTGATTTTTCGTTGATGGCTCGTTTGAAGGTCGGGCACCTTGAGCCTCCCGTTGGGTGATTGTTGTTCACGGACTTGCCGGAACAAATCAAGCACTTGGGAGGGTTCTTGCAGCCTAGTGCCTTATGACCTTCCTCACCACAACGCCTGCACAACTTAGTCCTATCAGGGCCTTTACAGCCCCAGGACTTGTGTCCAGGTTCCCTGCACCTAGAGCAGATCACTGGTTGCTCATGTATGTTCAGTGAACATACTGACCAACCAACCTTGATCTTACCTACCTTAGCGGACTTATTTGCGTCTGCCACAGGTAGGTGTACTAAGGCCACCTGAGTACCTGCCGGACCTTTCCGTAGCTGAACGGCGGTGGTGGGCACCTGCACTTCGCACTGTTGCCGCAGTGCCGTGACGAGCTCTTCTGCGTTAGTGATCTCGTCAAGGTTCATCACCTTCAGAGTCACTGACTGCGTCAGAGCCCTCACTTCAACACCAGCGCCAAGGACCTCTTCCGCCAAACTTTTGTAGGCGGCGCCCTTGCGCTCCTTGTCGCGCTTGAGCTCGAGGATCATTTCACCTGTACGAGTGCGTCTAACACTGCGTACGTCGGCTCCTAGATCCGCAAGCTTCGCGTCGCTGCGCATCGCCTTCAGGACTTCCGAGTACTTGGACTCTTCCGTCTTGATGATGATCGCATCACCCTTTTCGCGCTTGGCACCTACCCTCCTACCTTTCTTAGGTCTGGTATCCCTGCGCTCCTGATTCTCCTGTTTCTTCTTCTTCTTCTTCCTCACTACGGTTGTCCAGGGGGCGTCCCCCCCCTGCTCCGCCCTGACCTGTGGTGATGGAGGACCTCTCAAAGGTCGCAACCCCCTGTTCCCATCACTCCGTGAGGGGCCAGCCTTTTCGGGCCCACCCTTCTCGGCTTTCCGGGACGCCTGGCTGGGGTCCGATTTTTCGGCACTTCTGCCGGTTTTCGGGGTCAGTATCCGCCTGGCCTTACGAGCGCCGCCGGGTAGCTCCTCCCCTGACGGCTGCCTCGCGCGCTTCTGCGATTGCTTGCTGTAAGCATTCGCTTCCACGCTTTTGGGGCTGCCCGCGAAAACGAAGGGTTCCGTCTGGGTAGACTTCGGCACCTTCAGTTCCACTGGTTCTGCCGCAGCCACAGTCACCATGGGTTCAACATGGTTCTGCTTGGCCGCCAACATTGACTTACGAAGTCTAAGCAAGGCCTGCTTGAGGTCCTTGCTGATGTTAGACTTCGAGGACGCAAAGTCAATTATGGAGTCGAGCTGCTGTGCAGCCACTTCCATCGCAGAGAGCCCATCTCTACTTTTATTGATGGCCCTCATCAACCACGCTCCATCCATAACTTCACCCGATGCGTTAGCCGGGGATGAAATATGGGTTCCAGCACTGGCACTACGTGCACTGCTGCCTCCTCCTGCTTCTACTCTCCTCAACGGAGATCTAGCTAGCCCACTTCTTGCGAAGGGGTTCGCTTCCCTACTACTGCTACTACCTGCACTACTACTGTTGTTTTGATTAGATATTGTACTCATTTTTGAATCCCACGAGTAGCACGGGAAAAGAGGTCCACCACGCCAGAGCCCTGCATTAACGCGGTAAGGGACAAAATACTGTGAGGGGTGCCCAGGTGCCCCACAGGCTCCGTTAATGGCCGAACATCTTTATCACCCCTTCGACCATTCATTCCTCAGCACGGTTTTTCGCATCACACCTTGAATTGGGGTTACCCCGTTTGGTGGACTCTTACCACCGGAACGGGTTGTCCGTAGGCTCCAGTCTGATGGAATACTTAAGTAGTACAGACCTTGGATTACTTAACATAGGCAATCGACCAACCTTCATGGTTTCTAATAGAGAAGAAGTGTTAGACATAACGCTCTGCTCGAATAGAATCAGTCACGAGTTGACGAATTGGCATGTATCAGATGAGGAATCATTATCTGATCATCGCTACATCTTCTTTGAACATTCAAATGTAACTGCGCAGACTTTGCGTTTTAGGAATCCCCGGTCAACAAACTGGGAACTCTACATTGAATTGGTTGCGACCAAATTTCATGGATATTCTCCGTCCATTGAAAATCCAAGTGATCTGGATGATGCCGTTGATACTACAACATCCTACATTATGGAAGCTTTTGAAGAAGCATGTCCTCTGCGGTCTGTAAAGACTACAAGAGGGACCCCATGGTGGAATTCCGATCTGACTAGACTCAGGAAACAATGTAGAAGGAGTTGGAACAGACGCCGTTTAGCTGGATCAGAGTCGTTCAAGTCAGCTCGCAAGGCTTACAAGAAGGCTCTTCGTTCTGCTGAACGATCCGGCTGGAAAAACCTTTGTACAAATGTTTCCAGTTTGAGTGAAGTCAGTCGGTTGAACAAAATTCTTGCAAAATCTAAGGATTTCCAAGTGAACGAAATTCGCTTACCTAATGGTGACTTTACTTCTTCCGATGAAGAAGTTTTAGAATGTTTATTCAATACACACTTCCCCGGATGTGTGGACATAGCATCTACGGATGAACCAAATGTCTTTTCATGTAGTTACGAGTCTCTGGCCTCGGCTCGCAGTATCGTAACTACTGAATCGATTCAATGGGCACTTAATAGTTTTGCTCCTTTCAAATCTCCAGGAGCGGATGGGATTTATCCTGTTTGTGGATTTGAGTTTATCAAACATGTTTTGAAAAAGCTACTTGTAAGCAGTTTTGCTACCGGGTACATTCCCAAATCCTGGCTTGATATTACTGTAAAGTTTATCCCAAAAGGAGGACGTGCGTCGTATGAGGAAGCGAAGAGTTTTAGACCAATCAGTCTGACCTCTTTTCTTCTGAAATGTCTGGAACGCATTATCGATCATCACATCCGTGATGTTTATTTGACAAACATGCCTCTTCATGTGAATCAACATGCTTACCAATCTGGAAAGTCCACTGTGACTCTTTTACACAAAGTTGTATACGATATCGAGAAAGCATTCGCTCAGAAGCAATTGTGCTTGGGTGTTTTCTTGGATATTGAGGGTGCCTTTGATAACGTGTCTTTCGATGCCATATTGGAAGCCGCACGAAACCATGGGCTACCTACAATGATTACCAATTGGATTCATCAAATGCTCAAAAACCGACATCTCTTCTCGACATTGCGTCAAGCAGCGATTCGAAAATTGAGTGTTTGCGGATGCCCCCAAGGGGGAGTCTTGTCACCACTTTTGTGGAATCTCGTAGCAGATACGCTATTGAGGCAACTCAAAAATTGCGGTTTTCCAACTTATGGATTTGCCGACGACTATCTAGCTCTGATAGTTGGTATGTGCATAAGCACCCTATTCGACCTGATGCAAAGTGCTCTTCAGGTAGTCGAGAGTTGGTGTCGCCAATATGGCCTTTCGGTTAACCCGAATAAAACATCTATTGTTCTTTTTACGGAAAGACGAAACCGCGATGGAATTCGACCTTTACGTCTTTTTGGCACTGAGAATAATGTGACTGATCAAGTAAAGTATGTCGGAGTCATTCTAGATTCCAAACTTTTATGGACAGCTCACATTGATTTCAGAGTCAAAAAAGCTTGTATGGCCTTCGGTCAATGCCGGCGAACCTTTGGTAAAACTTGGGGCCTCAAACCCAAATATATCAAATGGATTTACACAACAGTTGTTCGACCAATATTGGCATATGGATGTCTTGTGTGGTGGCAAAAGGGCGAAGTGAGAACAATCCAATCAAAATTGGGCCATCTCCAAAGGATGTGCTTGATGGCGATGTCTGGTGCGTTCTCTACAACTCCCACAGCAGCGCTCGAGGCCCTTTTCGACGTTGCGCCACTACACATATATCTTAAACAAGAAGCACTTTCTTGCTCTTACCGTTTATGGGTACTGGATCTACTGGAGAAAAATCCAGTGAATCGTAGATCTACTCACACTTCGTTGTTTCCACTTTTAATGAAATGGGACAAAATTGTCCTTGCTCCAAGTGATCTCACAATTGCTTGTCACTTTCCTTACAGGACATTTACCACACAATTCCCTTCACGGGAAGAGTGAACGTCTGGCTATTTGGAAAGAAGTATATCAAACAATGTAGTATGTTACACTGATGGCTCCCTTCTTGAAGGTAGAGCTGGTGCAGGAGTATATTCTCGTGAGCTAAGGCTGAATCAGTTTTACTCACTTGGTATAAACTGCACCGTTTTTCAGGCGGAAATATTTGCTCTTATGTGTGGAGTGCAATCAGCACTTCAACAGCGCGTAATGGGTAAAGTCATATACTTCTATTCAGATAGTCAGGCTGCTATAAAAGCTCTCGCTTCGGCCAACTCAAGGTCGAAGTTTGTTATCGCATGTCGAACTCAAATTGAGGAACTGAATTCAGTCAACTCTGTAAACCTTGTATGGGTACCTGGCCATTCTTCCATCGCTGGAAATGAATTGGCTGATGAGCTAGCTCGCGATGGAGCATCGCATGACTTCATTGGCCCTGAGCCGGCTATTCCAATTTCGAAGTGCTGGGTGAAGCTTCAGATAAATTCTTGGGCGGCAACTCAGCACAAGCAATATTGGAATAGTTTGGAGTCGTGTCGTCAAACAAAATTGTATATTACTGAGCCATCTCCAAAGGTGGCGAAGTATTTAACAAATCTGTCAAAGCAGAATTGCAGTCTCTTGGTCAGAGCGTTGACAGGCCACTGCCGACTCAACTATCACATGGCAAATATTCAGCGTGCTGACTCATTTGTCTGTGATAGTTGTGACTCCGATTATGGAACTTCGTATCACCTGATATGTAACTGTCCAGTTTTAGCGCAAATGCGATTCCAATTACTTGGTAAACACTTATTAAGTGAAACTGAATACAGAAGCCTGAATCTTCAGGACATCCTGTTATTCTTAACCCGCTGTGGTAATGAGCTATAGGCTCTCTTTACGCTCATGCGTTTTGCAGTGCCCTTTTTAGGGCGCTGTTTGAACCCATTGTGGTATGGAGCTACATGCTTTCAATTCGCTTATGCGATTCAAGGGACCCTACTCCTATTTCCTCCCATCTTTCCCTTCCCTTTCCTCTCCCATCGGGTAGATGATGAAATAGGCTCAAATATGGCGATGGCACAAATCTCCCAACTGGTGGGGAACGTGCCTTTGGAGCCGGCCTTCTGATACCTGATACATGCTCTTGCTTGTTATTGAATAAAAACAAGAACTCATTGCACATTTTAGGAGCCAATATCTGAAAATACGACTCTGAAAAACAGACAAATTACATCGTGCCCATAGAAGAACATGAACATGAACTATTTCGTCGAAGAATCCCTGAATGAATATTTGTTAGAACCCGTGTAGAAACTCCTAAACGACGTATTTTTTTTTCCGAAGATTCCTAGAGGTGTCTTTAGAGGATTTTCTTCTACGTAAGCTCCTTAAGGAAATGCAAGTATCATTTATTCATGTGAATATTGGAAGAATCTCTTGATAAATTAGAAAAAAAATGTAAAAACCCTTAGCAGAATCACTGAATATCTCCCTGAAAGAATCTTAGGATGGTGTTTTGAGAATTCTTTTGAATGGTTGCTAGAGGCACTTAAAAGTGTACATCATGTAATAATAGGGTCCTAAAGCCCTGTCCCGATTTTAGTGCCAAATGCTTAAGTTTAGGTCAAAAACACATGTCTACTCTATTTTCTAATGTTTTCCGTTAGTTTAAGTCCAATAAATATTTTTTTATGTTTTTTTTTTAGATTTTGTCACACCCCTTGGCTTAAACTCAAATTTCGAGTGTATTTTGTTTTCCGTGTCCCTTCCGAAATGTCAGATAGGAACAACCCCAGTGTTAAAACTAAAACCCCTGTGGTATTTTTGTTGACTAAGCGAACGTCAAACATGATCACAAGTGTCAAGGTTCATTTATGGACCCAATTTTTAAATTAAAATTTTAACATGATATAGCCGTTATTTTTAGTGGCATTGAAAATTTGCAAACAGAAAATCCTAAAGATATATCTGAAGAAATCCATGGAGAGTTTTCGGAAGAATTCATGCAGGTTTTCTTTGTTTTAGGGAAAACATGGATAAATTCCAGGAATATTAGGAATAATTCATAAGGAGAGATTTAAAAAATATGCATGAATCTCGGAAAAAAAAACTGAAACAAAACTACAAGGAAATCCTTGACAAATTCAAAGTGGAGGCCCTAAAAATCCCTTACTTCAAACGTTCTGAGGAATTCTTCAAATTATTTTTGGAAACTATTCAGGAACACTTGAGCCCCATAAGGAATCGATACAAACATATCGGAGAAATCCTTGAAGAGAGCTTTGTGAACAAAGTTCCTGGATACAAACTCAGAAGATTTTATGGAATAATCCCCGGTGTAACTACTGCATTAATTCCTCGACTAATGGACCCTGGTTCTAAGCCTTTTTGGAAATTATCTAAAATTTTGAAAAGAAAAAACCTCAGGAGCCAATACCGGCATAGGCCTATTCACATGACGTCTCAAATCAGCTGATCGGGAAGCACTTTGACAGTTCTTCTATGAAAATGACAGGCCCGTGTTAGCACCGGTCCTCCACCGATGTAAACAAATGCATAGACGGATCTGTCACATGAAAAGGCCTATTGGCTTGTGGGCTTCGTGGCCTTGCGATTAGCGGCGTCAGTCGTCTAGGCGTATTGTGCTACGGGATGTGGGTTCGATTCCCGCTCCAATCGGTGAAAACTTGTCGTCAAACGAAAAATTTATCGCTGGGCTACTGGGTGTTTCGTGTTGTCCGTTAGTAATGTTAGTGATTGTTCAGTCTGTGCAGCCTATGTGCTGAAGACGGTGTAAATTGTGTTTTTTTAAAAGAGGAAACAATATTACTAATTGCGAAAAAGCTCAAAAAAGTCCGCACAATTTCAATTTAGGATTCACTAGTCCAAATGAAAATCAAGTTACTCAATCAAGAGAACGTTTTAGACAATTTCTGGGAGTTTGATTTGAAAGAAGTGAGAACTATTATTAAAACAAATCAAAAATATGAAAGCTCCTGGCGATGGTGGAATTTTTACATTCTCATCAAGAAACTTTCAGAAAGTAGCTAGTTCAATTTACCTGTAAAAATTCTGAACTGTGTTTAGAATGGCTTAAATGAAGTTAAAGTTTAGCCAAATTAAGATGATAGCTGTTGTCTAACATAGATCATCTAGATCTAGATGTGAAAAGTGAAGCTTACGTTTAAAATGATGCTAATAAAGAAATCAAAAAAATCTAGTTATTCAGTAAAAAAAAAATACAATAAAATATTGTTCCGTACATTTTTTGAAAATTAGGTTTTTTTATTCATAAATTTATTTTTATTTCAGTCGAATCAATTGCATTCTTTGAATACATTTCAGTATTTTTGGACAATCAGCCTTGAGCTGCAATTATTTTCAACAACATACCTTCTGATAGTTATTATAGGCTACTTAATGAAGAAACAGATCAAGCATCAGCTGGCTCTCACTCAAGCAGAGATACATCATCAACATCATCATGTTTGGTCGAAGGCATTTTCAAATCTCGCACCGAGTGGACGTGTTCGCTGCCGCTATCCTGAAAGTCTATCAATTTGCTTTCCCGAACACCTGGCGCAATGTTCAAATTGTTGAGTTTCGGTTCGTCTCCAACGCTGCACTGATCGGACCCTGCATCGAAATACTTTTGCCGGACCTGCTGACTTGTGCTTGCTTCTTGCGGTGGTTCCTCTTCCGGTTGCCCTACAGTTTGATCGTTCAATGGTGGAGCGGCGGCACGTTCCCTAGCCTCCTTCCGCTGGGTAATGAAGTACATGGCTATGTAAAATACAACCGGTAGACCGCTGATACCGGAAGCGAACCAGATGAAAGCCTTCTGTGAGTGTTGCTTCCCTTTGCAGCAGTTATAAACGGCGCTCCAGGCATATCTTGTCTGGTTCATTCGATCTTCGATGTCGAAGCAAACGATTCCCTGGCGACTCTTCACCAAATCCTCATAGAATTGCTGCAGCTTAGTGTAATTCCCAGCGCACACATTGCACGGATCTTTGCTCACCTTGGTGCAGTTCAGTTGCGAATCGTACAACTTAAGGAACTCAGCCGTGTCGTTCTGGTTGGACACACAGTCCGCACAATGGGCATTTTCCCAGATTGAGGTCATCTGATCGTACAGAGTTTGTACGATATTAAGGCGATTGTGATTGAATTCCGCTGCACAGGATTCGTTAGCCTTGGCGTAATTGAACCATTCGAAGGCCGATTCGTAGTGGGCGACCGTATCGTTACTGCTGCAAAATTTGTTCACCGGATACGTTTGGATAGACATCTGCTTGATGAATCTGGCATAGTCTCCCACGAAATGCCTAATCAGCTCGCAGTCTCTGAAATGGATTATGAATCATTTTGCTTATCAGCAAGAAATGTACGATGCATCGTGAATCATAGTTTTGGGGGGGGGGGCACTGTTTAACTTACTGGGCCAGGATGCTGCTAAACCAAAGAAGCAACAGGAACTTCGTCGCCCACATGTTGAAGAATGGCGGAAGCTGCAAGGATAATGCGTAAAGTTAGTATTTAAAGTTGGTGTATAACCATTTTACCTACAATTTTGAAATTATTCATATTTTATGATGCACGTATATTTACGTCCGTCACAACTATCCATCTATGAGATCGTTGCACGCTTGACCTAACCTCGAAACTCCATATAAAAAAAATGTCAACAATTCCAGCAGTGAATGTCAACTCCATATAAAAAAAATCTAAACAATTCCAGCAGTGAGTGTCAAAGAGCAGGACAGTCAATTGAGCGTGATGAAAGAGGGACAAAGAAGGAGAATTTTTCGTGACGTCACCATGCACTCTTCTATAACAAAACATTCTGAACTACACACTCGGCGGATTCCCATCAAATTCAAATAAAATCAACTTTTTGCTTTACACACGACTATTAAATTTCAAAATCGCCTATTTATTTCGAAGGAAAATGACAGGGGTATGTATGCACTATATGATTATGTCATCAATTAAAAAGGCAATAATTCGGCTGTCATTTTCTCTTACAAAAATTAGTAGAATAACAGAACATGTAAAGTTTACATTCATTTAAATATTGAATTTATTAATATGCGCATACAACTTCGGCTCTGAGTTGAAATTTGTTATGGTGTCGCTGTTGCCAAAAGATAATGAGCCATTTTACGAAGCAGGTCAAATGACAGGAGACCTGGGACTTTTCAATCATCGTCGTCAGTTTTCGTGATGATGATGGTTGATGACTGTGCGCATTTCTAGCGTAAGTTTTCACACAGGCGAAAACTTAAATGGAGAGAAAAAATTAAAATATTTCTGATCACAAAAATGCCTTTTTATGTGAAATATAGGTGAATAAGAGTTATCTGATACACTAACTAGGTGTAATGTTGCAGTAACGAACATTTTTGGATCTCTTTTTTGTCATTTTCTCCATGTCCTCGTTTGGTAAGATGAGGCGTTGTTGAAAATCACGCTGGATTTAAACCCAGGTCCCCTGTCAATTGACGCCGTTGCGGCGATCAGCTGTTCCGAAACGTCTCGTAAAATGGCTTATTCGCTGGTTGCAGAGCAGTTGGCGTTTATTATATCCACAGACAAACAGACGTCACACTCTCATCATTGTCCATCGACCACCTTTTAAACGGTTGTTTTAAAAATATGGTAGGTGGCCAATCCACCATACGCAGCGCTCGCTTCGTTTTTGTTCGCGTTTGACGTTTACACACTACCGCCATCTGTTGGCCTGTCCGCCAAACAGACTAATTCTAGCATTGGGCGTACATGCCCTCGTGACTATGATTTTGTTTGAGATTTGTTCTAAGTGTTACGTCTGTTTGTCTGTGTTATATCGTTTATTATATATCGGTGCGATTCGCGACTACCGTTGCACAGTGGGCAAAAACGACACAAAAACCGATCTCTTATGGCCGCTGGTTTAGGTTCGTGAAGTAGACCGTTTCTGACATAGAAAAGTGCGGGAAATCGATTGGCGCCAGTTTCATTCGCCGCAGGGCTCGGCAAGTAGTCCATTTGTTCCCATATCGATCTCACGGTGCTCCCCTGACCGTTATTATCAGAAAAAAATCTCCATCAAATCTGTGCTCACCAGTCGATTTCTTTAGCCAAGCTGCATGTCTGGGCAACATTTTAAAAAAATCGTAGGGCCCGTTTTGAAGTTACGCCCTTTTGAATGTGTAAGTCCACTAATTCTAAGGAAATCTGAGATATTCAAACGAGTTTTTATTAGCCGTGATTATAAGAATAAATATAATATGAAAATTTGAATCAAAGATGGTTTATATAGTTATTTGTTACTTCTGAGAGGAGTTTTGAATGAGAGGATAGACGAAATTTGGAGTTACGTCCTTTTGGAAGTGTAACCATTGAAAACATTAATTTCTAATAGATTAATTCGGCATTCTTTTAAGCAGGCATTCCGTTAAGCATGTTCAAGTGTTTTCAATGACACATATGTCGCCAAAGTCTTTTACAAATGATTATTATTTCAAAGGCTCAAGCGCTGTAAGGCATTACGGAGCAATGTTCGTGTCATTATTATTATTCATAAAACATTGTTATGGCCCAACTAGCTACCGTGGGCCTTCCCTAACCGAATGGTTAGAGTCCGTGGCTAAAAAGCAAAGCTATGCTAGAGGTGATTGGGTTCAATTCCTGGTCGGTCCAGGATCTTTTCGTAATGGAAATTTCCTTGACTTCCCTGGGCATAGAGTATGTTCGTACCTGCCACACGATATACGATACAAAAATGGCAACTTTGGCAAAGAAAGCTCTCAGTTAATAATTGTTGAAGTGCTCATTGAACACTAAGTAGAGAAGCAGGCTCTGTCCCAGTTGGAACGTAATGCCAATAAGAAGAAGCAGAAGCTACCGGCTATTGCGGCTAATTTTGTATTGCCTCAGAACATAAACTTCAATCGCTGGGTGATCGTTTCCACTTTATTGTTGTTTTTCGGTGACGTCACCGAAAAATACCAATAAAGTGGAAACGATTAGGAGAACGGTGATCAAAACCACAGCAAGGTTGCTGAGTAATGCACAATTGGCCAAACTATAGAACTCTAGACCACTGTCAATACTTTTGTGATTATTTGTAGCATACATTACTACATTTATATTTTTCAATAAACCTACAATTTTACTATTGAGTTTCTCGGTCTTTTCGATTTCACGAACACGTAAGAGCTCTGTATGAATACAATAGTAAAAGAATCGTATAATTCAATCAGTCCATTCTCAGAGACTCAGAGAAAGCCTCAAAATCATAACACTTTCAGAGCTTTATGCTACATGTCTCCCTTGAAAATCAAACTTTCTTGAGAAGATTCTATACCTCAACTCCGAATTTCATTAACCCGAGTGTCATCACCCTGAACGCACTATTAGACTGAATGCAATTGTCCCGAATATATAATTACCTTGTATGACATTGTCCCGTGATAATGGAATTCGAAGTAATGCCATTCTAGAAACTGGAACTTGCGGAGATGGTCATCGGGTATTCGGGATAATGGAATTCAAAGTCAAGGGATATAATTTTGAAAAGATATATAAAATATGGTTAAAACAGAGTTGTTCATGGATTTTACGTAAATTCCAGTTTTGATTACCGGAAAATCGTAATTAAACTATTGGAAATAAGTGTTTTCAATGGTTACTCTTCCAAAAGGATGTAACTCAAAATTTCGTCTATCCTCTCATTCAAAACTCTTCCCAGAACTTACAAATAACTATATAAACCTACTTTGGTTCAAATTTTAATATTATATCTATCCTGATAATCTCGGCCAATGAAAACTCGTTTGAATATCTCAGATTTCCTTAGGATTAGTGGACTTACACATTCAAAAGGGCGTAACTTCAAAACAAGCCCTACGATTTTTTTTAAATGTTGCCCAGACATGCAGCTTAGCTATAGAAATCAACTGGTGAGCACAGCTTTGATGGAGATTTTTTTCTGATAATAACGGTCAGGGGAGCACCGTGGATCTGGTTTGCCAAAAATCACCACATACTGCAATAAAGAAAACAATGATACTCCCATGCAAAAGCATAACTTTCGATTGCATGCATCGAAAAAGATGAAATTTTTACCAGAGTTTGAACCAAGTTAGTTCCTAATGTCCTCCAAATTTCGTCATAATCGGTTAAGTATTTGCCATTTTTAAATAAAACAAGAAAAATAATGTTTGTGCCCTTTGGTCAATTATAGAATATACATACATTTTGTTGTAACTTTGTTCCGAGTAGTTCAAAGTGTCTGAAATTTTTGACTGGAAGTTATTTACAAACATTCAATTTTGCCCTCAGAAAGCATCAAGCAATGCTTGTGTGCAGTCGCTTTTCTAATCGCTGGTCGATTTTTAACCAATCACAGTTTTTAAACCGTTTGTGTTAATACGTTAATTTTTATCCACGGGGTTCCGTTTTTAACGGGTGGATCTTAACGTGTGTTATTCCGCGAGACGGATCAAGTGTAGTTTCGTGTACCATTTCCGCGAAGTACGTGTTTTTTACGCGATCGGTATACCTACCTGTTTTGCTCCAGAAGCATCGATACTCGCGCGATTGTGTGTCGCGGGCCCCTTCTACCCAAAATCGGGGAAGGGGTCTTCAGCCTGAAAAGTGAGTGACAATTGGCGGCCAGAGGGAACATAGTTTTCTCCGGTCCCACCAGTGTATCTTATCCCCTTCAATCCCAACATACCGGGAAGGGGGACGAAGAAATAAATACGTGGTGAGGGGAAAGAAACAAACAGGCGCCAAAAGTGTATGAACCAAGAGAAGTGCGCATCTGTGAACCTTGTTGAACCCTCGTTTCGGCAGCAAAGGGGGTGTGAAAAGCAAGGGGAAGAAGAGAGAACACAATCCCGAGTCTAGCCACCATTTCTGGTGTGTGTATCCCCCCAAGTGTCGTGTGAAAAGCTAATTTTATTTGGTACTCTTTTTTGTGCGTCTATTGCTCTTGTTGAACAGACGAAGAGAGTGAGTGCTTTCTCGGGTCGGTAGGAGTGATTGAGTCCTCGGTGAGCCTGTGTTCGCTGCATCTATCGCCGGCTTCAGTGAGTGTTACTCGGTGACAATCTCCGTGGGTGTTAGGGTGATCCAATTTTTGGTGTGCGCGATAAACAAGGAAAACATCGCTGAATATCCTTTAATAAAAACGCCGTTCGGGGTTGTAGGGATGGCATCCAGCTCGGGATGGCCCCCTGACGGGAGCCATTTCCCACCGTTGAGCCAGGAATTATCTGCCGAAAACATGCTGGGACCAGGCAGACGCACGATGCCGGATTTTATGGATCCTGACGGCGCATTTGGTCAACTACAAATCCTTCGTATCCAAGGCAAGAACGGCGCCCCATTGTCGATCGTCCCGTTCATCATTCGTAGATCCATTCAGCGTATCGTCGGTGGCCGAATCGAAGGGGCTTTCCCGGAGGCCGGCGGTAAATCTTACGCTATAAAGACGAGGAATACAAGTTCGATTAACAAGCTGTTGGAGATGAGTAGGCTGGACGATGGAACTGAGGTTGAGGTCATCGAGCACCCGGTACATAATCAATTTCGATTAGTAGTATCATGCAGGGACGTCGTTAACGTTGACACTAAGACACTCGAGCAGGAGCTTAGTGATCAAAACGTCAAGGAAGTGCGTCGCATCACTAGACCCGGAAGTGGCGAAGAGAGAATAAACACGCCAACCTTGATTCTCACTCTTCGTGGTACATGCCGACCCGAATTTATAAACTTCGGTTACATACGGTGTCGTACCCGACCGTATTATCCGAATCCTATGCAGTGCTTTAATTGCTGGGCCTTTCGCCATACGTCGAAGTGGTGCAAAAACACCACTGTCTGTGGAAAGTGCTCCCAAGGGCACCCATCGTCGAAAGAGGAACCCTGTGACAGTCCGGTCTACTGCGGAAAGTGCAAATCGAACGACCATGGAATCAGCGAAAAATCCTGTCCAGAATTCAAGCGCCAGGTCGACATCGAGAGAGTGCGGGTTGATCAAGAGGTCTCCTACGGGCAGGCCGCAAGAATTGTGGAGAGTAAAAACCATCCTCTGGCCCCGAATACCACCGCAGCCGTGGTAGGAATTTCGCCCCAAGGTACGAATGAGCTTACGAGCCCCAATCCGGAGATAGTCGCCTTGACTAAGCGAATCGACTCTCTTATCGAAGCCCTTCAAAGCCGAGATAACCGGATCGCTCAATTGGAGCAGCAGCTAGCCATTATAAATGGTCTACCCCATATAGCAACAGAGCCCGATCAATCGCCGAATCCGGATACTATCATCGAGTGCCCTCCATATATGAAAGCCTTTCTCGCACAGCAACAACAGATGTTCTCCAACGCGATGAAGCACCTGTACACGCAAAACCTCAAGATGCAGGAAGAGTTCGAATCGATGAAAAAATCATTGTCAACGATCTCACCACCAAATGCAAAGATCGTCGACTTAAAACAGTGCATTCTCTCTGCAACCCAGGTGGCAGAGAAATCGTTAAACAGCAACCCATCCGCTACAACAAACCAAGACGGTGCCGTCATCAGCATCCTGGACTTATCGTCCTCAACGATATCGGAGACGGATCCGATCGAGCCAGAGGAAAAAACTTCCGCCTTGGATTCAACTGCCGATATAAGCGATGAGGAATATAGCGATCCATCTCCAGTCGTCTCACCGAACACTATTCCAGCCAAATCTTTCGACACACCCAGGCCGAAAACTATTATCTCCAACCTGAATGACTCTTCTCACAAAACACCAACGAACTCTAAACCCACTAAAGCAGCGAACAAAAGAACAGCAACCGAACTTTCCCCTTTGGACAATGCTAGGGGAAACGATCCCTTGCCAAAACATAAAAGACAACTACCCGCCACCGGTCGTAACCGGTCAAATAAACAATAGCTTTCTCTCCCAGCAAAAACTCCTCCGTCAACAAACCTACCGACCCTACAACAACCAACTGTCCGCTTTTGATGGCAAATAGTCGGGGCGCCTTTGGACTGGAAGCTATACCCCAACCAGCACCATCGAATCGACCCCGGCATTTGTCCAGCATTTCGGATGAAGAAAATAGTGCCACGAACAGTCGGAGCGCCGACAGACCGGAAGTCAAGACCCAACCGGAACAGTCGAATCGACCCCGGCGTTCGTCGGACGAAAACATAAATTATGCAAGCCTTTCCCCAGCGAGAGCCCCTGGTAGCCTTGGTCCCTCCAGTGCGGACGACTTCTCCACACCGGAACTGGTGGACAACCCTTGGCGCTGGGGGAAGTCTGGAAGAGGGACGGATAAGGGAATAAACACCCATTCCCCTACGGACCACGTGGGAGTCAAACTCAATCGTTTTTCGGGACGCACAAGGGGAGAAATCCTCGTCCCCCGAAGGACTTCGAGGGAGTCAAGCCAACAAACGAAACCATCAACACCCCAGCCGGTGCTTCCTGGGCAGCCCGAGACTTCCGTTTCGGGTGGTAAGACCCGTTCCAATCGCTCTTCATCAACCCAAACCAAGCCATCTTTCCTCCCGGCGGGTTGCATTAAGCCCCCCCGCAGCGAAGCTCTAGCTAAATCTCGTTCGAACAAAATCAAAACGCCACCCCTCTCGTCGAACCAACAAACCCATGCTCATGGGGGACATCCTACAACAACCTCTTTTGAAGATCCAATCACGACGGGTAAGTCAGACAGCCATTTTTTATCAAGCCATCAAATTCAAACTGCAACATGCCAACCGGCGCTTCCTGGGCACCCCGAACTCCTGGTCTCGGGTGGTAAGCCCCATCCCAGAAGTCCAACACCAGACAACAATGAGCCATCTCCTCTTCTGGCGGGTCGTGTTATGTGCCCCCTCGACGGAGCTCTAGCTAAAAATCGCCCCCTCTCGAGTCAGCAACCCCCTACCCATGGGAAATCTCCTACACTAACCGCTCCAGATCATCCAATCACGATGGGTAAAATGGCACCCTATATCGCACCAAGTTCGCCACAGTCTTCCTCACCTCTGTGGGAATCATCCGCTTCACACGCCAACGCATCTTCGGGTCCTTTCTCCAAGGATCCGGCATCGCCCACTGACGAAGGAGCTAGATCGACTGTCGAATCAAACCGAATAAGCAACACCAGAAAACTCCCCTCCGACTGCCTCACCAACAGCGAAAAATACGATATCTTTATCGCTTTTTCGCTGGGCCCCGGCGCCTTATTGGCTCCAAGTTGTTCTACACACAGAGCATTTTCGATTGTCGACCTTTCTGGGCACCCTATGCACTCCAAACTAGGTGGTAAGTCCCGACAACCTGCTTTTTCCCGTGAAATTGCCTGCGACCTTGACCCTAATTCCGACTCTGACATGGAGGCCACGAATAGTTGGGGCGACAACCGACCAGAAGCCGTATGGAGGCTGGAACGGTTGAACCAACCTCAACGCTCGGAGGGTGAAATAGGATTCGAGATAGATAACAACGCAGATGAAGGTTGCATCACTGCCGTTTCCCCTTCTTCAAGCTTCTCTGAGACCTACTCCAGTACGCACTCGCACCCCAATGTCAATCAAAACGCTCCGCTGATTCTCCAGTGGAACATCAACGGCTTTCTCAATAATTTATCGAACCTGGAAATGTTGGTAAATCAACACAAGCCCTTGGTCATCGCTTTGCAGGAGACCCATAAAGCCTCTGTAGATATTATGAACAGCAGATTGGGAAAAAAGTACTCCTGGCACGCAGTTCGAGGATCCAATTTCTACCACTCGGTTGCGTTAGGGACTAGCAACGAAATCCCATACGAGGTTTTACAACTGGACACCGATCTACCCATTATAGCTATTAGAATCTCGTGGCCTTTCCCGATGGCAATCGTTAGCTTTTACCTTCCCAACGGTAAATTAGATAACCTAAAAAACCGACTGATCGATACCTTCGATAAAATACCTGACCCAAAGATTATCCTTGGAGACGGCAACGGTCACCACACTACCTGGGGCAGTCGCGTTAACAACGCCAGAGGTTCCGCAATTTTTGAAACTGCAACCGAAAAAGGATTATGCGTCCTGAATGATGGGTCTAAAACCTTCATCCGTGGTCGCGTTGAAACATCCATCGACATCTCGCTAGCGTCCCACTACATCATCGATCGGCTGCTTTGGTCTGTGGACAACGATCTGTCGGGGAGCGATCACTTCCCAATATGGATCCAACTTAACTCGTCACCGCCAAAAACCTCCCGTCGACCTCGCTGGCTCTATGACCAAGCCAACTGGGAAATCTTTCAAGACAGAGTGGAGGAAATTCTGGAGTCTTCCCCTCCGTCTTCCATCGATCAATTCTCGAACAGCATCATCGAGGCTGCTACGGCAGCCATTCCGAGGACTAGTCCCAACCCCGGGCGAAGGGCTCTTTGTTGGTGGTCTGAGATCACAAAGAAAGCGGTCAAAGTAAGACGCAAAGCACTCCGCGCAGCCAGACGACTACCGGCCGACCACCCGGAGAAAACTGCCGCGATGGAAAAATATCGAGACGCGAACAGAGTAATCGTGGACCACTTTCCTTGGCGAAATCAACGACAACCAGTCCTCCGCGGAATTATGGAGTAGGGTGAACGCCATCCAGGGTAAGCGCCAAAACAGAGGTCTAGCACTCAGATCCGGTAACCAGACGACCCGGGATCCTATCGTTGTCGCTGACACCCTGGCCGACTACTTTGGCGAACTTTCGTCCTTTCATCGATACCCGATCGACTTTCAAAAAAAAAAAAACATCAACCCACCAACGCCGCTTTAGCTATGACACAAGTGCCAGGTTTCCCCGTTCAGGACTTCAACAAAGAATTCTCCATGGACGAATTCCTCTTTGCCCTGAGTAAGGCGAAAGGAAAATCTGCCGGCCCAGACCAGATTGGATATCCTATGTTGAAAAAATTACCCCCGATAGGAAAAAGAAAGGCACTAGACCTAATCAACAGCGAATGGTTAGCTGGTACCCTACCCGACAGCTGGAAATGCAGCCTGGTAGTGCCTATTCCGAAGGCTTGTGGTACAAACTACGATCCCAGCGATTTCTGCCCAATAGCCTTAACAAGCTGCTTGGCAAAAATGATGGAGCGCATGGCAAATCGGAGACTGGTTGAGTACCTCGAGAAAAACGATCTTCTGGACAACCGTCAACACGCTTTCCGGGCAGGTTTCGGCACCGGAACCTATTTCGCGGCTCTTGGGGATATCCTCAACGGGGCATTAGAAAGGAATGAGCACGTTGAAATGGCCTCCTTGGATTTGGCGAAGGCCTACAACCGAGCCTGGACTCCGGGGATTTTAAAGTGCCTAATGGACTGGGGCGTCACTGGGAATCTTGCCAGCTTCGTTAAAAATTTTCTAACCAACCGTCGTTTCCGGGTCAGCATGGGGAATTATCAATCCAAAGAAATCCCCGAAGAAACCGGTGTCCCACAGGGATCGGTTATCGCCGTTACGCTCTTTCTAGTTGGAATGAATGGTGTCTTCCAATCGTTGCCGAAAGGCGTATACGTACTGGTCTACGCTGACGACATCTTGCTGCTAGCCACAGGGAAACACCCGAAGATAGTCAGGCGAAAATTGCAGGCAGCCGTAAATGCAGTCGCCAAATGGGCAAAAAAAGTGGGCTTTGAAATCTCAGCAACCAAATGCGCAAGACTACACATCTGCAATTCGAAACATCAACCACCAAAAAAGCCGATCACGGTCAACGGTACTGCCATGCCAAACAAGAAAACCGTTAAGGTCGTTGGCGTCACCCTCGATCGGCACCTCTCCTTCAAAGCCCACTTTAATAATGTCCGATCGGCATGCAAGAACCGAATCAACTTAATGAAGCTTATATCCGGGAAAAGGAAAAGAAGCGATCGAACGTCCAGAATCCGAGTTGCCGACGCAATCGTTAACAGCCGATTGTTCTACGGGATCGAAATTACTGGTCTACGCTTCGACGAACTGGTCAGCAACCTAGGGGGAACCTACAACAACGCGATCCGGATAATCTCTGGACATCTGCCTTCCACGCCAGCCGACTCGGCCTGTGCCGAAGCCGGAGTCTTACCTTTTCGATACAAATTGGCTAACAGCATTGGTAGTAGGGCCATCAGTTTCTTGGAAAGAACCAAGAACGACGGATCGGAGGCCTGCATCGAAATACAGGCCAACCAGATCCTAAGGTCCGTGGCCGGCATAGAGCTCCCTCCGGTATCTGAGCGACACCGTAACGGAGCCAGAAGCTGGTCCGCCAGGAAAGTAAAGGTGGATAATTATCTGAAGCAAAAACTCAAGAAAGGTGGCAACCCAAGGCTCGCACAAGCTCTTTTCCTGGACCGGATCAGAACCAAGTACAGAATATATAATTTTCGGTACACGGACGGGTCGAAGGCCCTAGGAAAAGTGGGGATAGGCTGGTGCGGCATCGGCTTTTGGGAAAGCAGGAGCCTTCCTAGCCAATGCTCGGTTTTCTCGGCAGAAGCAGCTGCCATATTTCAGGCAATCTTGCAACCATCGGACCTCATCGGGCCGGTACTCATCGCCACCGATTCAGCTAGTACCATCGCAGCAATATTATCGGACACCAACAAGCACCCTTGGATTCAGGAGATACAAGAGGTGCTTGACGATAACGAAAACATACAAAGGTATCGACCGTGATGATTTTATTTGAAATTGTTTATCGGCATATCGGTCTATTTTGCTCGAAGTAAGAGGGAGCATGGAGAAGAAAGCAATGAATACTAGATGGATAGGTACCGTAAGGGAACGGCGAGAGAAATTGGATTAGATGTTGAAGAGGGCATACCATATGTCTTGGTAGTGTCATTCTCAAAACACACCCAAGCCGTTCCCATAGGGGACGTTAGCCACAAGGAAGTGACGTTTCAAGTAATACTGTTTCATATGGTATGCCCTCTTCAACATCTAATCCAATTTCTCTCGCCGTTCCCTTACGGTACCTATCCATCTAGTATTCATTGCTTTCTTCTCCATGCTCCCTCTTACTTCGAGCAAAATAGACCGATATGCCGATAAACGATAACGAAAACATCACGCTTATGTGGGTACCCGGTCACAGCGGAATTGCAGGCAACGAGCAAGCGGATAGGTGTGCCAACACCGGTCGAGACAGCGCGCGTCTGACTGACACCGTCCCGAGCGACGACCTCAAATTGTGGCTACGAGAAAAAATCAATAACGCATGGAGGAGAAAGTGGCACAGCGAAAGGAGTCTCTTCACCAGGAAAATTAAGGGGGATGTTAGAAAATGGGAAGATCGCCCAGACAGAAGGGAACAAGTTATCCTCTCCCGACTTCGAACGGGGCATACGCGAGTCTCCCACTCGATGAGTGGCGGACCCAATTTCCGAAGAATCTGCGAGACCTGCCAGGTGCATAACTCTGTTGAACACTTTTTGTACACCTGTCCCACTCTGGAACTCCTGAGAAAGCAGTACAATATGGGAAGCATTCGAACGATCTTACAGGATGATAGAATCAGCGAGGCTACGCTTTTCTGTTTCCTTAAAGATGCCAAACTTTTTGACGAAATTTAAAAACAGAATCTGTTCATCTAACCGACGGAACTTTAGAGTTTTCGGATAACCTAAGCGCAACTGGGCTCCCCAAGCACTTAAACTTGGGTGGTAAGTCCCACGTCTACGCCAGTGAGAACGTTGACCTACCATTAGGCAACGAAACCCGTAACTGGGCACCCTGAGCACCCAAAACTCAGGTGGTAAGTCCCACGTCTGCGGCCGTATCAACATACTGAACAACACACAACAAGAAAGAAATCTGGATCCTGAAAAGAAACAAAAATCAATAAGTTAGGCACAATAGGGTCCTAAAGCCCTGTCCCAATTTTAGTGCCAAACGCTTAAGTTTTGGTCAAAAACATATGTTTACTCAATTTTCTAATGTTTTCCGACGGTTTAAGTCCAAAAAACATTTTTTAAAGTTTTTTTTTTTAAATTTTGTCACACCCTTTGGTTTAAACTCAAATTCTGGGTGTATTTTGTTTTCCGTGTCCCTTCCGAAATGTCAGAAAGGAACAACCCCGCTGTTAAAAAGTTCAACCACTGTGGTATTTTTGTCGACTAAGCGAACGTCAAACATGATCTCAAGTGTCAAGGTTCATTTATGGATCCAATTTTTAAATTAAAGTTTTAATATGATATATCCGTTATTTGAGCGGGATAAAATGCTAAAGTAGTTGCAAGAATATGCTCTTTCGTGTTATTAAATGAAAACAAGATTTCATTAAACATTTTAGGACCCTATTGTGCTACTTTGTAGCCAACTCACCCAGGCTGTCAGTCGATCTCCCCTCCGTCACGATACGATACGATGTTTTGGAGGAGAGAAACAGCCTCCTACATAAGGCATATCGTCTTGAATCAGGGATGCTGCCAGGATCAACCTTTTACTGAATCCTCACCGCTGCTACCGGTCGCTCATCGGTCCAATAGCTGGTGGGTGGTCTTTCCCCGCACCCGTCATAGCCTCTTTCGCTGGGCACATCCTCGTAGGAGGAACAGAATGCTGGCGACCAACACCCACGAGTCCATCACTGGTACTGACCAGTCCACGGCGGTTATGGACAGACCCGGAGTTTGCCCGAAATTGGTGGAAACAAGAGAGAAAGAAGAAGCGTGTAAACGTTAAACGTTAAAAAATACGTTGTAGTGATTTCTTTTTTATTCAATTCAAATTTTAACTTGTAGTATTGTTCCTTTCGTCTTACCTGTTTGTTTGAATGTGTTAACTGTAAAGTAATTAGTATCGTGAAATCTGTGAAAATCTTCAATGTAAGCTGCCTATGCTAGCCCACCTGGCCAGATTTTTTGCCGTTTTAAAGTGGCGAACTCGCCAAGGGCGAAAAGCCACTCAAATAAAGATAAATAATAATAATAATTTTGCCCTCAAAATTTCATCGAAATCCGTTCAGTACAGACCTATGAATGTCATTGAAAAAATAACACATTTTTATTGAGTATTTATTTGCATGCAAATCTTCAATGTCATAATATAAAAAAAAGTTATTTCTTACTCAAAGTTTGACAGAAGAAATAACAAATAGCTTGCTCATCTCAGTTCAAATTTCAACCATTTTGATAAAGTATTTACGAAGTAGTACCGTAATCCGGGGGCAAATTGATCATGAATGAATGAATTGTCTTTATTATCGAGACTTAATAAATTGAGCATTATTTCACAACTTTTTTTAATGTTATCCTTTGGAATTCAAAAATTGTCAAATTTATTTCGGTAAAATCAGTACTTCATTGATCTCTATCAGTTTATGTAATCGATTTTTTATGAAACATATACGATTTTTTTATGATAACATATCATAAAATTAGTTGTAATATCAAAAATTGAAAATGTCACATTGGGGCGAAATTGATCACTATATAATAAAGCATCTTTTAGAATGTAAAATTTCCCTTTCTACTAAATTTAGGTCTACTGAATCCAAAACTGATGTCAAAATTCTTACAACTTGTAAATATCATCATATTATTGCAAAATTAAACTTAATAAATCTGCATAATACGCCTAAATGTATGCAATTTTCCTTGAAATAAGCACGTTATTCAACAATAAACGGGTTTATGAGCATAAAACTATTCTTGTTATACTATACGATTTCAAACATGAGTTCAGCAGTTCACACTGAAGCGTACACAACATTTTTAACACTCAAAGTTTTCATGCAGGCTTAGCACCAGCAGATTGTTTAGTACCAACATTTCCAACAGTATTAATTACACCTTCAAAAATTGTGAATATTTCTATGCAAAACTGAGCATAATAAAAATAAAATAGTTTAAAATCCTCATTAGACATCTATAAACAAGAAAACATTGAATGTATGTGATGCCAACGAAGTATTAAGCAGTGCGCATCGTACCTTCGTGCTGTGCGTACACGAATTCTCTCTGCTCTTGGAAGTTTTCTTAAAAACTACCTAAAGCAATAAAACAGTACTTTTCAGTGCTACACAAACAGTACTTTTCAGTGCTAAAATAAAAAACGGTACTTTTCAGTGCTGCTTAAACAGTACTTTTCAGTACTATTTTTTCTACTATTGATCCCTTTACGATCCTTGTTTGGACCCGTGCCTTCGATTTTTCGTTGGACCCGTTGGCGAAAGCTAGCGGTGGTAATCCTTCTTGGACACCGTCTAGGGAAAAAACCTCTCGAAGGTCACGTCTTTCTCGTTTATTAACTAAACATGGTATCAACATCTAACAAAAGGAAGGGTGAATCTCTGAATTCACTACTTCCTTCCAAAAAAGTGGGTTTTAAAACTGTCACTACACGTGGCAAGAATGGAAGAAAGGACGCTTCCCCGGAATGCGAACTTTCTTCCAAGGGTGAAATGAATAATTGTATCGAAATGAGCAATCAGTTCGATGCTCTAGACAAATTTTCCGAACACCAAATCGAAGCAGCCTCTAGCCCAGGCTCTTTGATTCAAGTGAGGAAGCAAAGAGTGCCGCCTATCGTGGTCAGTTGTTCCGAATTTGCGGGATTTAGGCAGGAGATCTTGAACTCCATAAGGGGAATCAAGGTTTCCTTCCAAATCGCAAAGAAAGGAGACTGTCGCGTTTTGCCGGAAACTCTTAAAGATCGTGAACTTCTTCTCAGACATCTTGAAGAGAAGAAGCACAAATTTTTTACTTATGACGACAAAACTGAACGTTTGTTCAAAGTTGTCTTGAAAGGTCTCTCAAGTGACTATAAATCACCTGAAGAGATCAAAAATGGAATAAATGATTTACTTGGATTTTCCCCAGTCCAAGTAATCATTATGAAAAAGAGAACCCAATCTGGCATTGGTCGGAAAGGGCTTTCTCAAGAATTTTATTTAGTTCACTTTAACAAAAAAGAACTAAATAATATTAAAGCTTTAGAAAAAGCAAAACTTTTGTTTGATGTCCGTGTGACATGGGAACATTTCCAGAAACCTGGAGGAAATTACCAGAACCCCACTCAGTGCCGTCGGTGCCAAAAGTGGGGTCATGGTACAAAAAATTGTCGCATGGATGCTAAATGCATGATTTGTGGAGGTTCTTCTCACGCCAAGGACGTCTGTCCAGTGAAGGAAGATACCACTAAGTTCATATGCTGTAATTGCGGGGCTAACCATAAGTCCAATTTTTGGAATTGTCCTTCACGCAAAAGGGTCATTGAGGCTCGTGCCAGGCAGATGAAAGATAATATCCGTTACGATAACGGTCGTTTCCGGAATTTGCCTGGTAGAGTATCGAACAATGCTCATTTTTCAGTTAACGATCGCTTGATCATGAATCATACCCATCAGGAAGATCATAATCATGCACATTCAAAAACAAATTTTAATCCGTCGGGTAGCCGTTCGAATCTTTCAATTTCGAATGTATCTACCCACGGAAAATCCTTTGCCGATATCGTAGCAGGAAATTTGAACTCCTCCCCTGTTCGTTCCATGAGTACCCATTCTACTTGTTTCAAATCAAATGGAAAAAACCCTACCGCCACAGGTAACTCTTACTCAGCTTCTTCGTCTACCGAAAATTCTAATGGGAAATCATCAAATGGACCCACTTCAAGTGATATGTCTGCCTCAGATTTTAATTTTCTAACTGAACAATTGAATCTAATGATTGATGCAATGTTCAAAGCCACCACTATGACTGAAGCAGTCCAAGTAGGTGTAAAATTTACAAATCAAATTGTTATTGGATTACGTTTTTCTAATGGATCCAAATAATAATTTAAATATTTTAAATTGGAATGCTCGTTCTCTGAATGGTAAAGAGGACGAGCTGTTTAATTTTCTTACAGTTAATAACGTGCATATAGCAGTTATTACCGAAACGTATTTAAAACCTGGATCTAAACTCAAAAGAGATCCTAACTTTTTTGTTTATCGTAATGATCGACTTGATGGGGCATGTGGGGGAGTTGCAATCATCATTCATAGGCGTATTAAACATCAACTGTTTTCGTCATTTGAAACTAAAGTTTTTGAAACTTTAGGTGTTTCTGTTGAAACACAGTTTGGTAAATATACTTTCATAGCTGCCTATTTGCCTTTTCAATGCTCTGGACAGCAAGTTAATTTGCTCAAAACTGACTTGCGAAAATTGACTCGCAATAAGTCAAAATTTTTTGTCATTGGTGACTTTAATGCCAAACATCGGTCATGGAATAATTCTCAAAGTAATTCCAACGGCAGAATTTTATTTGATGAGTGCTCTTCAGGATATTTCTCAATTCAATACCCTGATAGCCCTACATGTTTTTCCTCTTCTAGGAATCCATCTACGATTGATTTGGTCTTAACTGACTCTAGTCATCTTTGTAGTCAACTGATTACTCATGCTGATTTTGATTCTGATCATGTCCCTGTTACATTTCAAATATCCCATGAAGCGATTCTCAATCCTATCAGCTCCACTTTCAATTATTTTCGAGCCGACTGGAATATATATGAAACATTTATTGACTCTAATCTTGATGTTAATATTCCCTTACAAACAAAACTTGATATTGACAATGCTCTTGAAACTTTAACAAATTCCATTGTTGAAGCCAGGAGCATTGCAATTCCAAAATGTGAAGTAAAATTTGAATCCGTGATTATAGACGATGATCTTAAACTCTTGATCCGTCTTAAAAATGTGAGGAGAAGGCAATTTCAACGCACTCGTGATCCTGCTATGAAAATTATATGGCAGGATTTGCAGAAAGAAATCAAGAAACGTTTTGCTCAATTAAGAAATAAAAATTTTGAAAATAAGATTTCTCAATTGGACCCTGGCTCTAAGCCCTTTTGGAAATTATCTAAAATTTTGAAAAAACCTCAGAAGCCAATACCGGCATTGAAAGACGAAAACAAATTATTACTAACTAATTGTGAAAAAGCTCAAAAACTTGCTATGCAGTTTGAAAGTGCGCACAATTTTAATTTAGGACTTACTAGTCCAATTGAAAATCAAGTTACTCAGGAGTTCGAAAATATTCTCAATCAAGAGAACGTTTTCGAAAATGCCTGGGAGACTGATTTGGAAGAAGTGAGAACTATTATTAAAAAATTCAAAAATATGAAAGCTCCTGGTGATGATGGAATTTTCTACATCCTCATCAAGAAACTTCCAGAAAGTAGCTTATCATTTTTAGTTGATATATTTAACAAATGTTTTCAATTAGCATATTTTCCTGACAAATGGAAAAATGCTAAGGTTGTTCCAATTTTAAAACCAGAAAAAAATCCCGCAGAAGCTTCTAGCTATCGTCCAATCAGTTTGCTATCCTCCATCAGTAAACTTTTTGAAAAGGTTATTTTGAACAGAATGATGGCCCACATCAACGAAAATTCAATTTTTGCCAATGAACAGTTCGGATTCCGCCATGGACATTCGACCACTCATCAACTTTTACGTGTAACAAATTTGATCCGTTCCAACAAATCTGAAGGCTATTCTACTGGTCTTGCTCTTCTAGACATAGAAAAAGCATTCGACAGTGTTTGGCATGAAGGTTTGATTGTAAAATTAAAAAACTTTAATTTTCCAACATACATTGTTAGAATAATTCAAAGTTATCTGTCAAATCGTACACTTCAGGTTAATTATCAGAACTCCAGATCTGAAAGACTTCCTGTAAGAGCTGGTGTTCCCCAAGGCAGCATTTTGGGACCAATATTATACAATATTTTCACATCTGACTTACCTGAGTTACCTCAGGGATGTCAAAAATCTTTGTTTGCGGATGACACAGGCCTCTCCGCCAAAGGACGAAGCTTGCGTGTCATCTGTAGTCGATTGCAAAAAAGTTTGGATATTTTTTCTTCATACTTGCAAAAATGGAAGATTTCTCCTAATGCTTCCAAAACTCAACTAATAATATTCCCACATAAACCAAAAGCTCTTTATTTGAAACCTTCAAGTAGACATGTTGTCACGATGAGAGGGGTTCCAATAAATTGGTCAGATGAAGTTAAGTATCTAGGGCTCATGCTAGATAAGAATTTAACTTTCAAAAATCACATTGAGGGCATTCAAGCCAAATGTAATAAATATGTAAAATGTCTCTATCCCCTTATTAATAGAAAATCAAAGCTTTGTCTTAAGAACAAGCTTTTGATATTCAAACAAATTTTCAGGCCAGCCATGTTGTATGCTGTACCAATATGGACTAGCTGTTGTAATACCAGGAAGAAAGCTCTGCAGAGAATTCAAAATAAAATTTTGAAAATGATTCTGAGACTTCCTCCCTGGTATAGTACCAATGAGTTACATAGAATATCCAATGTTGAAACATTGGAACAAATGTCAAATAAAATAATTAATAATTTCAGGCAAAAATCGTTACAATCTTCTATTGCCACGATTAATGCGTTATATGTTTAGGTTAAGTTAGGTTAAGTATATTAAAAACTTTTTTTTTTCCTCTTCTAAGCAGGTGAAATCAACTCACCTGTAAAAAATCTGAACTGCTACGGGAAATGAAATGTAATATGTTGTTAACAAAATGTTAATAAAATCTTAAATTTGTTTTACCAAATTAGGATGATAGTGTTGTCTAATAACACAGAACACCTAGATATAAGAAATGAATGTAATGTTTGGAATGATACTAATAAAGAAATTAAAAAAAAAAAAAAAAAAAAAAAAAAAAAAAAAAAAAAAAAAAAAAAAAAAAAAAAAAAAAAAAAAAAAAAAAAAACGAAGTATTAAGAATCCTTGAAAGTAAATGCTATTTGATACTTGATCAAATTCACCCCAGTGATCAATTAGCCCCCGGATTACGGTACCGTAAAACGGCGTAACTTTGATAATGCGTGTAACTTTGGTAGTGCGAGACCTACGACACACTTAACGAAATAACAAAGTTTCCATTAATCAATTAAGCAAAATGAATGCAAAAGTAAAGAGTATTAATATGACACTTCATATCAATGCTATTTTTGCTGGAATCAAGCACATTTGAAGACTTATATGCAAATATTAAAAATCTATAAGATTTTAGCATTTTTGAAACGCTCACAAACAATCTGTTCTACGATCACTAATTGATGGAGTCATAATGAAATCGTCGCTTATCCATGACAGACTAGTTGTAGTACACTCCAACCTCTTTTTACGACCGTATTTTTAACGGACGGTTCTTTTTCCGGCCACTTTTTTACGACCGAAATTCAGATTAACGACCGTTTTTATAAATGATCGTTATCTTCAAAAGTATTCAAAATAGAGGATCATGATGTTCAGCAAAATTGTTCAGTAGTTCAAGGGCTAACATGTGGTGGTCATTGAATAGGGCGATATTCAAAACTGAAAAGGCAGTAGATGGCTCTTTTTCAATGGTAGTAAAACGAAATCCTGAAGCGAAGAAAGCACCACGGAAGATGAACTAAACACAAAAAGTTATGTATTCACTTTACACTTGATTTCTAATCACTGCTTTTTTGATTCAGTTTCCTAACTGCAAGCAATTCACGATTTTCATTATTTTCCATACGTTTTGACAGCTCTCTGACTACCATTCTTCCATGCGCTTGTGTTGAAAGTTTGAGAAATTTGAGAATCCAGCGTAGCGCGAATAGTGAGAGAAATACAAACATCAGGGTCGCCGCTCGGCGGCCGGTTAGAGAAGCTGAATGCTCGAAAGGTTGTTGTCTGTATTTTTTTGCCGCTGGCGCCAACTGTTGGCGTTTGAGAACAAAATAAACAGTCGGTACCCTATTGCGGAATTCTGCCACCAGGCGGCGCTAGTGAGCATAGATTTTTTGTTTTGCGGATAGCTCAGGATGTTGACCACTTAGAAAGATGGCGTCTTCGGCAAAGTTGTTCAGAAGCTCAAGCACTACCATTATAAAAGCTAAGAGATTCAAAATTTTGCCACCAGGCGATGCTAGTGAGCATGAAATTTTTGTTTTACGATTATCTTAGGACCCTGGCCACTTAGAAAGATGGCCTCTTCGGCAAAGTTGTTCAGTAGCTCAAGGACTATCATTATAAACGCTATGAAGCATAAAATTTTGCCACCAGGCGGCGCTAGTGAGCATGAAACTTTTGTTTTGCGGATATCTCAGGATCCTGGCCATTTAGAAAGATGGCGCCTTCGGCAGAGTTGTTCAGTAGCTCAAGGACTATCATTATTAAAGCTATGAGATTTGAAATTCTGCCACCAGGCGGTGCTAGTGAGCACATAATTTCGAATCTCATAACTTTTATAATGTTAGCGCTTGAGCTACTGAACAACTTTGCCGAAGACGCAATCTTTCAAAGTGGCCAGGATCCTAAGATAACCGCAGAACAAAAGTTTTATACTCACTAGCGCCACCTGGTGGCAAAATTTTGAATCTCATAGCTTTTATAATGGTAGTCCTTGAGCTATTGAACAACTTTGCCGAAGACGCCATCTTTCTAAATGGCCAGGATCCTGAGATATCCGGAAAACAAAAATTCTATACTCACTAGCGCCACCTGGTGGCAAAATCTCAAATCTCTTGGCTTTTATGATGATATTCCTTGAGCTACTGAACAACTTTGCCGAAGACGCCATCTTTCTAAATGCCCAGAATCCTGAGCTATCCGGAAAACAAAAATTCTATGCTCACTAGCGCCGCCTGGTGGCAAAATTTCGAATCTCTTGGCTTTTATAATGATAGTCCATGAGCTACTGAACAACTTTGCCGAAGACGCCATCTTTCTAAGTGGCCAGGATGCTGAGCTATCCGCAAAACAAAAAATCTATGCTCACTAGCGCCGCCTGGTGGCAAAATTTCGAATCACATAACTTTTAAATGATAGCCCTTGAGCTACTGAACAACTTTGCCGAAGGGGCCATCTTTCTAAGTGGCCAGAATCCTGAGATATCCGCAAAACAAAAGTTTCATGCTCACTAGCGCCGCCTGGTGGCAAAATTTTGAATCTCATTGCTTTTATAATGATAGTCCTTGAGATACTGAACAACTTTGCCGAAGACGCCATCTTTCTAAGTGGTCAGGATCCTGAGCTATCCGGAAAACAAAAATTCTATGTTCACTAGCGCCACCTGGTGGCAAAATCTCGAATCTCTTGGCTAGAATAATGATAGTTCTTGAGCTACTGAACAACTTTGCCGAAGACGCCATCTTTCTAAGTGGTCAGGATCCTGAGATATCCGGGCTTCGTAGCCGTGCGATTAGCGGCGTCAGTCGTTTAAGCGTATTGTGCTACGAAGTGTGGGTTCGATTCCCGCCCCAGTCGGAGAAAACTTTTCGTCAAACGAAAAATTCTTCACTGGTCCATTGGTCGTTCCGTGTGTCCGTTGTCTAATGTTAGTTAAGTTCAGTCTGTGCAGCCTATGGCTGAAGACGGTGTAAATTGTCTTTTTGTCTTTTTAAAACAATAGTTGCATGCACACTTGAACTGCCTGGTGGCGCAATTTCACTTAAGCAGTGTTGCCAGCTACGAAAATTTTTTGAACCCTTCATGAAAAACTGGATTACAGTTGAAGAGTATTGGTATGTTGCTAAGCATTATATTTTTTTGTTCCGCTCAAGTTTGATGGTTTTGATCTTTACTTTATTCTTCTTAAACAGTGTTGCCAGCCACATGAACATTTGTGATTCGGCCGACTGTATGGCACGCAACACTTCCTTCAACTTTGGTGAACATTCGGTATCGTTATCTTTAAGTTTTTTTGGTATTTGCATATCACACCCCCATAAAATTTGCTCTTTTGATAACAATCGAGCAGTGTTGCCATCTATTACCAAAATATGAACACTTGAACGGCCATTTTGGAAAGTTCTCAACCCATGCTTTAACTTTGCCGAATATCTCGAATCAGTATTTCCGCATCTAGACGTTGCATTTTTCAAAAACATAATTATAACCCTGATTTTTTTTACGACCGATTTTTTTTACGACCCCCCGATAACGGTCGTAAAAAGAGGTTGGGGTTTAGAACATGAATAAGGCAATCCATGAGACAGCTGCGATCAGCTGGTTTTTTTGTTTACCATGTGCTTTTGACGTTTCGCGATCGGAGTGACTTTCGATTACAAAGGAAAATGTAAAGCTCCGATAACACTCGCATGATTTGTTTACTCTTTCATTTCGGTTGCATTCACACTTTTAGTTTTCAGTCCTATCACGAAAAGTCCTCATGGATAGCCTTATTCGGTCTCAAATTTCTTAGCGAAAGCCATTTTTACAAACAGGGATCATTTTTGTGATCCAAATCAGAAATTTTCATATACAGTAATACCTCGATATAACGTTACCTCGATATAACGTAACCTCGATATAACGTAACCTCTTTATAACGTAACTCGATATAACGTAATTTTTACCTCGATATAACGTAACTTTTTTTTTGGCCCCATTTATTTTTACAATTTTTATCAAAAACATGGTTTATGGACTGCTATAAACATTTTTCAAGATTCAAACACCAACCAATACTAAATCAAAGCGATTCAAGCGTTTACCACAGACAAACAGACGTAACACTTATAACAAATAGCGATCAAAATCATAGTCGAGAGAGCATGTACACCCAATGCAAAAATTGATGTATTTGGCCGGTAGACCAATGGATGGCGGTAGTGTGTAAACGTCAAACACGAACAAAAACTATGCGAGCGCTGCCGGTGGTGGACTGACCACCTACAATATATTTGAATCGACTGTTAAAAATGTGGTCGATGGACAACGGTAAGAGTGTGACGTCTGTTTGTCTATGCTCCATGGACTTATCTTAAACTGTCCTGGTTTCATGTATAAACTTAAAACCTATTCTTAAAATAATTCCGACAGGGATATTCCAGAAATTCTACAAGTTGACCCTCCAGATATTCATGTGTTATTTCTCCAGAATACCAAGTGGATTCAACTATGCATTCTACAAACAATTCCACATATGATACCATATATTTTTCGGAATCTAGAAATTTATAAATTATTTAAGCATTTTTTCATGAATTCTTCCAGCGGCCTTTTTAAAGAACTATCCAGTTATGATTCTTGGAATGCTCTACAAATTATTTAAAAAAAAAACCGTACATGTATTCGTCTAAAAACCTGAAGAACAATTTTCTTGGCATTTCTCCACCAATTTAATTATGATTTTCTGCAGAACTTTTTACAAATATTTATGCAGAAACCATTCTATATACTACTTTAGGTTCTTCAAGGATTCTATTTGAAATGAAATCTTTCATTGATTCCAACACGAATTTCTAAAGAAAGATTCCAATGATTTCATTGGGTTCTTCAAGTAATTTTTGAAGACGATAAGTCTAGAAATTTTTCTATGGATTTTTTTATTACAAAAATATATTCAGGGATTCCAAAAACTGAGCATTCTCCTCCGGAGATCCTCCAGAAATCTCTCCTAAAATACTACCAAAAAAACACAACGTATTCTTTCAGAAACTTTCGCATGAAAAATTACTCGAAGATAGTTCTTGTTTTTGACAGTTTTCTAGTGATTTCTTCATGAATTCTAAAAAACATTTTCAAAGAATTCTTGGGACATTCATTCTAAAATTCTGTCCAGAAATTACAAAAAGATTTGCTTTAAGAGTTTTACCACGATTTCCTCATAACAAAATTTTTGAAATTCCATAACTGCTTGCTAGAAATGATCATGGATTGCTCAACATTAACATTTTTAAAAATTTCTGAAAGATCTCATTTGTGAATTTATTGTATAGTTTCTCCGAGTGTTCAAGAATTCCTCCAAAGTTTTTTCCTGAATACATTTCATTAGGAAATACTGAAATAAAAAAGTAAAAGTAAAAAATAAAACAAAGAGAAAAATATAAGAAAATTTCATACGGAAAAATATTTAAAAAAATATGTGAGATAAACTGAAAATGCCTGCTAGTTCAATAATATCAATGTAAGACCCATTTTCTCACCAAACAATACATCATGAACGAAATTCAGAAAAAAAAATTGCTTCGATATAACGTAACCTCGATATAACGTAACGAAAATAAAATTCGAGTTACGTTATATCGAGGTATTACTGTAGTGTTAAACGCCTAGAGGTATGCAACGCCCTATAAATGTTCCGTAATTGATTCAATTTTGTTCGTGGTGGTCGATCAATGAGAGAATGTGCAAGTTGAGGATCAAAGGCCGGTTCTTCAACTTCAGCAAGAAAAATACCAATAAAGTGGAAACGATTAAGAGAACGGTGATCAAAACCACAGCAAGATCAACTTCAGCATAATAAACGTGCACAGCCCTCACTCTGGAAGCACAGATCAGCTTGAATGGTCTCTCTCCGGTTGTTGCATGCTTGGTGGCACGATACATCTCCAGATATGAGCTCAGTTGTAACGCCACCGACTTACGCTGGAATGCCGGATCCGATGACAACTTCTTCAATGCATTTTTCACAGTCTTCACAGCATTCTCCGCAGCACCATTAAAACAGGGACTATATGATGTTGTACGCAAATGCTTGATTTCTCGGGATGTACAGAAAGCTAGAAATTCTTCCGAAGAAAACGCAGTTCCATTGTCCGACACCAGTGTACCGATGGAACCAAATCTACTGATAACCTCCGAAGTCTTCTCGATTGATTCTTTCGAAGTCTGCGTACGAACCGGGAATGCTTCGATCCATTTACTATAGCTGTCCAGCTGCACCAGGTAATCCGCCCCTCGAAACGAGAAATGGTCCACGTGCACTCGGTCGCAGGGTGCATTCGTCAAACGCCATGGTGAGATTGGATCGCTCCGTTCGGGTCGCTGCTGGATACATAACTCACATTTCTTGCAAATATCTTCAATTTCTTTGTCTAGCGATGGCCACCAAAAATACGATCTGGCCAAGCTCTTCATCTTCACAATTCCCAGGTGAACGGAGTGGAGCTCGTCTAGCAGAAACTTTCTAAGCTTGACTGGAACTACGATGCGGTAGCCCCACAGGAGAACGTCTTCTTCTACGATCAGCTCTTCTTGTTTTTGAAAAAATGTCTTCAGATTGTCTTCTTGAACTGAGTTCGGCCAGCCCAATTTCACGTATTCAGCTACACGGCTGAGCTGCTTGTCACGACGGCTTTCAATAACGATTTGTTTGCGGTCCACCAGTGAACGTGTTTCAGCTTCGATGAAACGCTTCCGGTGGGATACCGGGACAAATAATCGCGGGAACATTTTGAATTCCTTTCACGTGTCGAATATCGTAATCATATCATGATAGGAACGCCGCCCAACGTTGAAGCCGATAAGCTGCCGTCTTCGGGACACCTTTGGGGCTGAATAGACCAGTCAATGGCTTGTGGTCTGTCACCAGTACAAAATGCCGGCCTTGCAAATAGTTGTTGAATTTGTTGTTTCCGTAATAAATGGCCAGTGCTTCTTTGTCGATTACCGAGTAATTAGCTTCATGCTTCTTTTGGTTTTCGTTACGCGAGTTTTGCTGGGCAGTGGTTTGGAAAGCCCAAGCAAGACGCTTCGTTTTCGGGACGCCGGTAGTTTGGGTTTCGTTACGCGGGTTTTGCTGGGCAGTGTTTTGTAAAGCCCAAACAAGACGCTTCGTTTTCGGGACGCCGGGAGTTTGGTTTTCGGTTCGCGGGTTTTGGTGGGCAGTGTTTTGGAAAGCCCATGCAAGACGTTTCGTTTTCGGGACGCCGGGAGTTCGGTTTCCGGTTCGCGTGTGAGTGCGGCACGCTGTGTGAGTGCGAGTGTTCAGTCGAGGATGGATTACCAACTGGTGAGCTCGTTTCATGCTTATGATAACACATTTTTTCATGTAAACGTTATTGTTTTGTAATATTCAATCAAACTTTGTATGGTTCGTCACTACAAGTGTCGGCATTATGCCTGTTTTATACAATTCTAATAAACATAGAAACTTTTTGACATTACTTAAAATATTTTTTGAATTGTTCGGCATTATGAATGTCGACGTTTATTTTGAAACTTCTACCAAAAACTTTTCTTCTTGAGGCATAAATGTTCAGTAATACTTTTATGTAATTTTCAGACAAACTATGTATGGTTCTTCACTACAAGTGTCGGCATTATTCCTGTTTCATATAATTTAAAACATACGCATATATATATTTTTTTTTCGCCATTAATAAAAACTTCTTTTGAATGGTTCGACATTACAGATGTTGACGTTTATTTCATATCTTCTGCCAAAAACTTTTTGAGACAAAACTAAAAACTAGCTTTAAGTATAAACCATATTTTTTCTCCTTATCCATGGATCGCATCACCGACCAAAGGTGACACCCAGATCTTTTACTTCTCCACTAATAAACACCCTTCCCGTGGTGATTGTGGAGATGCAGAGGTATTCTCGGTCTCTAGAAGCAACAATCATTACACCCTAACATTCCTTCCCCATCCCAACTGACTGTAAGGACTTGGCCGGCGCCGTTATTGATCAACAATATTAGAGCTGCTAAAATTGCACTCCGAGAGTAAGCGGAAACTCCCATCCCTTATTCATTTGGATCGCAGTGCAATTATTACCAGTTCCGATCAATCACGGAGTAGCAACCATTGACATGTACAGTCAGTCTATGCTATGCTATGCTATGCGTAATTGATTCAATTTTGTTCGATTTATACTCCACTATCAAAGTTACCCCAAAACAGAAAACCGACTTTCGATTATATGAAAAATAATATATCCATTCAGAATAAATCTTTTGGCAACCTATCTACAGGGTGATTACTATATCCTGTCAGTAAAATAAGTAATCATAGAAAAAAAAATGGTTAAATGAATTTTAATTACCAGTAAATATCCAGTTTAGGACATCTATAACATTTGTCTTTGCTATACATAGATAACAAATTAATTTATTTACCTCAATTTCCAGTCACAAGCATTGTTTCAGAAGCATTACAGTTAACACGCACGTTATTCAAAAGCATATATTTTAATCAAAAAATACATATTTTTTTTCGCTAAAATTTTCCATAATCAGTCTCATTCTATTCCCTAGTAAGTCTAAAAGATTGTGGTAACATGCTGTATCAATCAGGCAATTTTTTCAGCGAAGTTTAGTCAAAAATAGATATCTGTGGAAAACGTTCGTGCCAGGTGCAATGCCTTTAAAACAGCACATATGACTAAAAACTAAGGTAAATGAAAAAAGATTTAATCTTTACTTTGTCAAAACAAATTTTATAGATGTGCAAAACAGGATGTACACCGGAAATAAAAATTCATACATACATCTTTTATCTACGAACATTTACTTTACTGACAGGAATTAGTAATCACCCTGTACTGCAATTGATAGTTAGGATACCAGTACTTGTTTTAAAAATATAAATTAAAATTCTTTGAAACAGCATGCCTAAATATTCAAGTTTTCTTCGAAAAAACTATCAAAGTTACCCCGTTTTACGGTACCTATTTGCATGCCGAATTCACATGAATCTATGATAATTAAAAAAAAAACTGTTAACATAGGTATAGGTACTGTCATCATTTTCTATGTGTTTATGAAATGATTTTCATGAATTTATGTGTGCTTCTTAGGTTTACACTGCTCAACTTTTACTTCTTTTTTCGGGCATTACGCCCCACTGGGGCAGACCCTGCTTTTCAGTTTAATGCACATATTGTATTAGACACATTCACAGCTATTAATCGAAAGCTTTCTATATCAACTTACTATTTTTGTATATTGTGTTGGAAGTACACAAGACAATTCCAAACTCCAGGATAGCTTATTAAGCACAAAGAAAACAAGCTAGTCCATTCCTGCAGACAGCTATTGACTGATAACTCACCCCAGGGGGTCGCGACCCACAGTTTGGGAAACTATGGTGTATATTGTTTAGCAATCACGCAGATACTGTTTCGTTCATTGCGACGTGGTGCACTTTGATCAGTTATTCATGCTAGTTAAAATCAAGGTATCTAGAAGGGAGGTAGCCCAATGTGTCAGATTTCCCATTCCGCCATTTTGAAATGCCAAGTGACAGCTGGCGAGTTTGTTTTGGTTGTTTGGATATCAGATGCATGGCGTGACAAAGAAGGTATAGAATGTTTCTTTTACACTCACATCTGTGTGGTATACGCGGCAAAGTATCTGAATTTACTTCACTGTGTAATGCACTGATAGTAGAATGACTTAACTTGCGAGATAAAGTTACAAGAATACAACCGTCTTCGTCAGACGGCGACACCATGGCGCATCCTCTCTTTCTTCGGTAGACCATCGGTGGTGGGTGGCTCTCACCCGCTGCACTATTCGAAATTTCCACATTTACATGCATTACATGCAATTGTAAACCAATTTTTCAAATAATCTGCTTTTCTACGACACAAAACACCGGAATACTACATTAAAGACGAAAATTTGATTCGCGACAAAATGCTGGAGAAAATTTCCACTTCACTGTGTTTATGTTTGTTGGAACAAACATTCCCTAACAACCCCATAGAAACGGTTGAGTACACAAACCCGCCAGCTAGCCAACTCGCCAACTGTCACTTCCGCCTTCCCCGCAGCTAAGCACACCGCGCACCCACTGACTGCTGAGATCGGTAAACCTGTCATTATAATAATCTTGGTTAAAACGGTACTTTATTGACCACGGTGCTCCCCTGACCGTTATTATCAGAAAAAAATCTCCATCAAATCTGTGCTCACCAGTCGATTTCTATAGCCAAGCTGCATGTCTGGGCAAAATTTAAAAAAAATCGTAGGGCCCGTTTTGAAGTTACGCCCTTTTGAATGTGTAAGTCCACTAATTCTAAGAAAATCTGAGATATTTGAACGAGTTTTTATTGGCCGTGATTATCAGAATAGATATAACATTAAAATTTGAATCAAATTTGGTTTATATAGTTATTTGTAACTACTGAGAGTAGTTTTGAATGAGAGGATAAACGAAATTTGGAGTTACGTCCTTTTGGAAGTGTAACCATTGAAAACACTAATTTCCAATGAGCCATCTTACGAGACGTTTCGGAACAGCTGATCGCCGCAACGGCGTCAATTGACAGGAGACCTGGGATTAAATCCAGCGTGATTTTCAATAACGCCTCATCGTACCAAACGAGGACATGAAGAAAATGGCAAAAATGATATCCAAAAATGTTCGTTACTGCAACATTACGCCTAGTTATTGTATCAGCTATCTCTTTGTTACCCATATTGCACATAAAAAAGCACTTTTGCGAATTTCTGATCACATTTTTAATTTTAATTTTAATTTTGATTTTAATAATTTTTCTCCATTTAAGTTTTCGCCTGGATGAAAAGCTACGCTAGAAATGCGCACAGTCATCAACCATCATCATCGCGAAAACTGACGCCGATGATTGAAAAATCCCAGGTCTCCTGTCATTTGACCAGGCTTCGTAAAATGGCTTATAGATTAATTAGGTATTCTTTTTGGCAGGCATTCCGTTATGCATGTTCAAATAATTTCAATGCAACATTGCACTTATATGTCGCCAAAGTATTTCACAATTGATTATTTTTTCAAAGGCTCAAGCGCTGTAAGGCATTACGAAGCAATTTTCGTGTCATTATTGTTCATAAAATATTGTTATGACCCAACTAGCTGCCTTGGGCCTTCCCTAACCGAGTGGTTAGAGTCCGCGACTACAAAGTAAAGCCATGCTGGAGGTGATTGGGTTCAATTCCTGGTCGGTCCAGGATCTTTTCGTAATGAAAATTTCCTTGACTTCCCTGGGCATAGAGTATGTTCGTACCTGCCACACGATATACGATGCAACAATGGCAACTCTGGCAAAGAAAGCTCTCAGTTAATAATTGTGGAGGTGCTCATTGAACACTAAGTAGAGAAGCAGGCTCTGTCCCAGTTGGAACGTAACGCCAATAAGAAGAAGCAGAAGCTAACGGCTATTGCGGCTAATTTTGTACTGCCCCAGAACATAAACTTCAATTGCTGAGTAATGCACAATTGACCAATCTATAGAACCAAAGACACATTAAAGACCTCCATGTCCCTTGCAGTTGCCCAAAATTTTATGGCTGATAAGGTAATCTAGAATGCCGTGAAAAGTGTACTGTAATCTGTCAAACTTGGGTACCTTTTGCACTACCGAAGGACCAAATGCAGTACTAGAAGTGGTACCCAATCTGAGGCCGAGTGTGACGGACCTGATAGAACTCTAGACCACTGTCAATAGTTTTGTGATCAGTTGTAGCATACATTACTACATTTTTATTTTTCAAAAATCTACAATTTTACAATTGAGTTTCTCGGTCTTTTCGATTTCACAAACACGTAAGAGCTCTGTATAAATACAATAGTGAAAGAATTGTATAAATCAAACAGTCCATTCTCATGGTATGTCGTGAAACAAAGCCTCAGTACTTGAAATATGCTTAAGAAAAGTAAGAAAAATTCGTTATTATTTGGTTTTATTGAATTTAATATCATAACACTTTCAGAGCTTTATGTTATATGTCTCCCTTGAAAATCAAACTCTCTTGAGAAGATTCCATACCATAACTCCAAATTTCATTAACCCGAGTGTCATCACCCTGAACGCACTATTACACTGAATGCTATTGTCCCGGATATATAATTACCTTGTATGACATTGTCCCGTGATAATGGAATTCGAAGTAATGCCATTCTAGAAACTGGAACTTGCGAAGATGGTCTTTGGGTATTCGGGGTAATGGAATTAAAAGTCAAGGGGTATAATTTTGAAAAGATATATAAAATATGGTTATAACAGAGTTGATTATGGACTTTACGTAAATTCCAATTAGGATTACCGGAAAATCGTAAAATTTTCTGTGGCCCTGTTGATAACCTGCTGGACTATATACCAGAATATGGTTTCAATCCTACACAATCTAAAGATTTCCATGTACACTTTTATTTGTTTTCGATCGCAGACTGTGCTTGTGAAGTAAAGAGCTGCTATGACTAATCACAAACAAAAAAAAAAAGCATACTTTGGGAGCCTCACAAAGTTTTCCAAATTGACAAAGAAAAACATTTAAGCTCTATAAATGCTTTATTCCATACAATGCTATCCATAACCGAAAACTTAACTCGTAAAGTATTCCTTGACATATACTTCGCTTCGATGTACAACAGGTAACAATAATTGCATGTAAAATAAACTGAATCGTGAGTACATGGGTTCACCAAGCTATCCAGAATATGGTGCTACAAGAACTAATTTGGTTACATGATGAAATTAGCTCCGTAATGCCTTAAAACACTTGAGCCTATGGAAAATCAGTTGACTGTGAAATAATTTGGCGTCATATAAGTGCAATGTGCCATTGAAAACATTTCAACATGCTCAAAGGTATAAGAATACATAATTAATCTATTGGAAATAAGTGTTTTCAATGGTTATGCTTCCAAAAGGACGTAACTCCAAATTTCGTCTATCTTCTCAGTCAAAACTCTCCCCAGAATTTACAAATAACTATTTAATCCATTTTTGATTCAAATTTTAATATTATATCTATCCTGATAATCACGGCCAATGAAAATTCGTTTGAATATCTCGGATTTGTTTAGAATAAGTGGACTTACACATTCAAAAGGGCCTAACTCCAATACGGGCCCTACGATGTTTTCAAAATTTTGCCCAGACATGCAGCTTGGCTATAGAAATCGACTGGTGAGCACAGATTTGATGGAGATTTTTTTCTGATAGTAACGGTCAGGGGAGCACCGTGTTGACGAGTTACAAAATTCCTGAAGTGCAAATCAAAACGTTAGGCTTAGTTCACGAAAATAACTGTATATGATACTCACTATAGTAACCTCTCGTTATCGCACAACAACTTGATGACGAATTATTTAAATTTAGAAGTTGGAACCTTTATGAATTTAACTCTATTTAGTATTTTAAATCGTGATGTACCAGAACATTTTCTCCCCTCGTAGATTCAATAATATAATATATCAATGGCGTAGTGTTCTTCAGTAATTCTAATCCAATTCCTGTTTGTATATAGCATAGTATAGGTTCAAATTCATATTAGGTTATCAAATTCACCGATCTTACCGTTTTAGGCAAACAAAAAATAATTAAATTAGAATGTAAGTATGATAAAATTAGATTTAAGTAATAGCAACAAATTTCAATATCGATTTCACTTTCATTTGTTTCCTTCTGCACCTACGCTTCGTTATTGTGTCTTTTGACCTTCAATGCGATCACCCCTTGATGTACGATGCTTTAAGGCCGCACGGGACGTCATCATAATCACCCTATCCATTTCAAGAAGCACATCTCAAGAACCACTCCATACATCGATGCGAAAATGTATCACTATGATTCTATATATGTAGTGCACAACCCAATAAATTTTCAGCTTCATCGGTTCTCTAAAACTCGAGATTTGCTTCCACAAATTTTTGATGATAATTGTTAGAGTGAGACAAAAGATAGGGAAAATAACACGGTCTCCCGTGTTACCTTAAATCTATGGGTGTGGTGGACGCACTCAGCGGTGTAGTAAGGTCGCAGTTAGGCGTGGCGCCATCAACAGTGCCTGAAGAGATTCAATGGTGTTGACTCATACGCGACCTGTTTTTATAAATAAAAAATAAATTTCTGAAACATACTACCTCTTTGAAGGATATGAAATTATATTCTTTCGTTGATATTTTCCAGTGATTAGTTCTCAGTCTGAGCATAGTATGGCTGTAGTATACACTAAGGTTTTTTTTACGTCGGTCAATGTTACGCGTAAAAACAAACCGCGTAAAAAACCGTCATAATTCAAAAAACGACATATAAAAAGACCTCATGTTTTCCGACGTTCCATCACCATACGAATCATAATGTAGAACATTGTTTGTATGGAAAAAAATCTGACAGGTTTTTTTTACGTCGGTTTTTTATAATTAACGTGGTTTTTTGCGTCGTTTTTTTTCAATTACCGTAAAAACAAAACGCGTTAAAAAAACGCTCAACAATGAATCACGTTAAAAAAAACTTTAGAGTAAAATGTTCAAGTTTTATGGGCATAGCATTAATGGATTACCCATAAAATAGGATGTTGAACGTTTATAGTCTCATTTTGCTTTAAATCAAACACCTCAAACTAGTTTTGCATAAATCACGTGATTGTTAAACAAAATATTTCTAAGTCAGACTTTATTTATTAGTGCTAATACGATTATTGCCTATTTTAATGAAAATAAAAATGGTTATTTGACAAACTAAAAATACGATTCAAGCTGCGATTAATATGAAAATAGTCAAATCAAAACCAATTCTTTTGTTTATCATGTATTAAATTTAGGTAGCCTATCTACATATATCCTGAGATTTGATTCAAGTATATCTTAAATAATATACTTTTATTATTATTGAACCTTTTATTTTGATGCATAAAGCTACAACTTTGTGATATTGATTTATTTGATTGAAAAATTTAATTATTTTGACAAGATTCCCCAAATTTTGCAAGTGTTTGCCAACAAACCCAAATAAAATGTTAAACAAAACTTTATGTGAAACACCTTATAGTTTTGGGTAAAGCTGTGTTTAAAATTGTATTTATTAATACACTGGAATTTACCAAGTCGATTGATTTTAATGTAAATAATTCTACTAGTTTTAACAAATTCAAAAATGAGGCCTGTACTGACCGGACAAGAGTTATTTTAAATCATCAAAATTTTTAAAGAAAAAAGCTTATTCTAGTGACATTGGTGAAATATCCCACCGAGAATGAAAAAATAAAGCGAAACAAAATTTGCTTAAAAATATCTTATTATTCTAGTTATGAAAGTCGTGGGACACCCAATAAGGCTATCCATGAGGACTTCTCGTGATAGGACAGCCAAAAGTGTGAATGCAACCGAAATGAAAGAGTAAATAAATCATGCGAGTGTTATCGGAGCTTTACATTTACCTTTGTAATCGAAAGTCACTCCGATCGCGAAACGTCAAAAGCACATGGTAAACAAAAAAACCAGCTGATCGCAGCTGTCTCATGGATTGCCTTATTGTAACTTTGCTCAAATCTCCATATATTCAATGTGTTTGGGAGCAAACCTTCGAGCTTAGGCAGTTGGAGCGAATTTGGCTGGTATGGTGAGGGTCTGGTGGATTGATCGAAACGACAGAGCAACGACGAAATGGAAGTATGCTGGATCTTGCCAGCGGATAGGGTTTTAGTTGTTTTTCTTCCGCAGACTGAACGAACAAACCGGCCTGTATGATCTTCAATTTAACACTAACTTTATTTCTCCCTCATCTACAATTATATGTGTGGTGATAGTTTGATAATACATACATAAATAGTGATGTGTAATGAGGATAATCAAAATAATTTAGCAAGGTAAGTGTATTACAAGGGTGTGTGGGTAGGGTTACCAGGCGTACTCTTTTTAGAGTACAAGTACTCTTTTTTGCCTTAAAAATGTGTGTACTATTCTTTTTTGCATAACGGGCTCAAGTGTACTCTTTTTCAGATATTACTGACGTTAATCGACAAATCAAATAACCCGTTGAAGAAACCAGATCAACATTTTTCCCAGAATAACAGATAATTCACCGATTTTCGACAAACACTGGTTGAATAAAATGTTTTAACAAGAGATTAATAAACACACTTAATTCAGAATGCCGAATCTCGGCTAATTTTAACCGGGATCCGCACAGCCGAGTAGTCGGCAAACAAATTACCAGGGATCTCAGCAAATAAAAGCCGAGTATCAGTAAATCGTGCTTCGTTGCTAAGCAACCAGAGAATTTGTTAGCTGAGTCTCGGTTAAAATCGGGAAACCGAGATTCGCACAGCCGAGCTCGTGAAAAAATCTAAGTGTGAAACTTAAATCAAAGACAATGCTTGAGAGTCTATTTAGATCCACGTTTCACTCTTCTCAGTACTTCTGATTTCTTCACAAACTCATATTGTTCTACATTTTCTTAAGAATATTCTTGCTAAGTACTAAAAAAAGATTTTTTTCAACAAACCTTATTTGAAGGACAATATTATTACAAAAAGTCGAACGACTTTCGGTACAGTAAATGTAATTTAAAAAAATATTGATTGTGAAAATCGATTCACTCAGAGTCAATGTTGAACATAGTAAGACAGAACATTACAGAATTGGTGAGGTAAATAAGAGTTAAATTTCGTAAAATCTTCGATGAAAAGTTGAAAATAGTGTCTCCCTGAAAAACTTAACCTTAATTTAAATGTAGGAAAAGTGGCTGTGAGTAAGAATCAGACATTTTCTGCAAGAAAATGTTGAAATTATTAATTTGTAGTAGGGGCAATGGGGGCAATATGAGCCACCCCGGTTTGACCTCAAAAACAGTTTTTAATGTCTAGTGTCATTATGATCTGCTAAAGGATGCCTCAAATAGCCACCACAATAAAAACCGTAAGAATATTCATTTGAACACTCAAGATATTTACAAAAATGTACAAATTTGTCCTTCGTCATGAAAAGCTTATAATTTTGGCAGTTTTTAATTAAGCCTATAAGACAATTATATTTATAATTCTGGTAAATTTTACCAATCCATTAAAACTTCTGATCATAATAAACAGTTCGTGAGCGAAATAAGATTTGTTCGTGAACAAAATTATTAAAAAACAATATATTATTTTCAAGATGAAGGAGCGGGGCAATGGGGGCCACCTAGATTTAAGCAAAACAAACGATGTTTGGGACATAAAAATGCATTGTCTAAATATACCAGATTATTTTTTTTACTGCATAGTCATCTTTATGCACCATTTTAAGTGGAACACTTTGCTAGAAAATAAGTTGAATCAAGTATCGCAATTTAGTACTTGTATAACATGGTCTGTTTACTATGTATCGTTAAAAAATAAGCCGCTAGAATCAATAATTTCAAGCAAAGCTAATACAATTTCCTTTCCAATAATGTACTCTTCACCACTAACTCTTCTCTATACTGTTTTTATTAAAAATCATTCGATTGAATGAGGTGGCTCATACTGCCCCGTAGGGTGGCTTATAATGCCCCATATGGTTGGTGATCACGTAGAAAAAACATGGCTTTCCAAATAGTTCCTGAAATAATTTGCAAGTTGATGTTAACATTAATTATCGACGTAACATGGAAGATAACATTTTATAGTACAAGTCACTTGCATTTAAACCATAATTTTTGCTGTTTTTCTATGCATTCCATGACGTTTTCCTTAGGCGGCCCATATTGCCCCGATCACCCCTATATTTAAAATTTGTCATGGTAGGCTAAGTGTACTCTTAAGTACTCTTTTACAGAGCTGAAAAAATGTACTCTTTTCACTGAGAGCAAATATGGTAACCCTATGTGTGGGTATGGTATAACAAATTATAGCATAATTCAATCAAATTCAATATTATTTCTTCATTTCAGGTTCCAGAACAAGTTTATTCTCAACACAATGGTCAAATATTTTATACTTTGTGTGAATGAAAACAACTAAAACTTCGTGTGTTGAAGAATTCCGTTCGATGCACTACGTTTAAGTGCACTCCCGTTAAATTAGCTAATGTTGAAACATTGGAACAAATGTCAAATAAAATATAATTAATGATTTCAGACAAAAATCGTTACAATCTTCTATTGCCATGATTAATGCGTTATATATTTAGGTTAAGGTGAAGGTGAATCTTAGCTTAGCTTAGCTTAGCTTAGACTGACTACACATATCAATGGTTGCTATTCCGTGATTGACCGAAGTCAGTGAAAATGCACAAAGAATCAACTAGAAGTTCGGCTGGGATTGGCCATAATCTTCTTCAGTGTGCATAATTCAGTGCCTCTATTTATACAGGGTCAATAACGGCGCCGGCCACGTCCTTGCAGTCAGGTGGGATTGGGGGAAGGAATGTTAGTGTGTAACCTTTGCTATTTGGAGACCGTGTTTGCCTCTGCATCTCCGCAAAGGTTACTGGGATGGATGTTTGTTAATGGGGAGGATCGTTGGGTCACAGGTTTCACTTTGATAAGCGATTAAACCATGATAAACGATTATTTGTGAGATATAAACATACTTAGAAATATAATATTTTCGATTGACATGAAAAATTGTCAAGTATGAGAAAACAATGCCGTTACTTGAAGTGACGAACCATTCAAAGTTTGTTGAACAAATAGCTAAAAGCAACATTCCCACAGGATATTTTACTTAAATTGAAAAAAAAATATCGATTGGCTAGACCATCACATAATATTCTTATGCCGACACTTACAGTGGCGAACCATTCAAAGTTTTTTGAATAAAATGAACGTTTTGCAAGTTTACACTTCTAGCACAGACCAAACCATTCAAAGCATTTTTTTATGTATAAAAATAAAGGTAAGTGATTTTATATAAAAAATAAAAAAAAATAAAGTTATGAATAAGAGTTTATGCCGACACTTACAGTAACGAACCATTCATAGTTTGTTGAAAAATCATATTTATGTAACGATTAAATGTGCGGTCATACATATTTTATAGACTTGAAAAAAAAGCATGAAACGAGCTCACCGATTGATCCTTCATCCTTGATTGAGCAGCCACAATCCACTTTCAGCTTCACTCGTGTGCTCGGCCATATAAAAGCACTCACAAAAGAACGCATCACCTGAGAGGAAAAAAAACTGACGACTTCTCGGACTTTCTCGACGCACTGCCCGGCAGAAAAGAACGCGTCATCCGAGAGGGAAAAAACTGACGACTTCTCGGACTTTCTCGACGCACTCGTTAAGGTGAAGGTGAATCGAAGCCAAACTTCAAACTTTCAAGAGCACGGATCTGGAGAACCAAAAATCCATTTAAACTGAAAACTTAATCGATTGATCACTAACTGGTGGTCATTCAAAAATGACGTCCATCATTTGGGGGAATGGGCTGGTCAACGAAAGTGTGACAGTACGTGTATAAGGTATTGTGCAAGTTTGCAGGGCTATACCCCCATATTAAGCTAAATAATAGCAAAAGCTAAATAAGGGTTCTCAAAAATTTTTAAATTTTGAACCGCCCTATTGTATATGTATGGGCTACATTATAGGCATATAATTTTGAGTTTTATATTTTTTTCTCAATATGCTGCTGATTCTATAGTTGATCAATAGTATAACCCCGTACACTTAACAGAATTTAATTAAAAAGTGTTTTGAATTTTTCAGAAGCATTTGAAAATTGACTTCCTATGCTATGCCATGTAAAATAATCGGAGCTTCACGCATAGGGTCAACTGTGGTAATTACCTTCGTAGACGCGAATTTTCTCATTCGTATAGGGTAACGGTCGTATTTTGGACCCCCTAAGGAAATGATTTTAGTTTTTTGTTCCAATGGATTACCTGCTTTGCTCTTGTCCACAGTTAATCAGCAGAAGTTTTTTCGTTTAATTTTGTATGGGGAAAGGCATCTAACTTCAAATTGCTCGTAAATGAAAGCATTAATCGAAAAAATATTTGATAGGCGTGATAGTCATTATCATTACGTACAACCGGTACCAAATATTTTTTCGGAAAAAGTTCCCAATTTTGAGAAATAATTCATTAGATACATTTCGCCATGCAAATATTTTTATCATTACCTTTTAGCGATTTTTCGTGCATATACACTAGCGCAAGTGCGTTACTATGTGGCGAGTAGCGAATCAGGGCATGCATGTAACTTATTAATAAATTGCACAGCGTAACCAAGTCAAAGAACATGCCAAAATGTAGCGAAAAGCTTCTTCTACGAGATAAAAATGCCCATACAGTCGTGTAGGATCCGAAAAACGTCGAAAATAATTGAATTGAGAAGCACTGTCTACCATTATTTTGGACACACCAATACATTTTAGACCCTTAAAGTATACATTTTGGACCCATGGCAGTTTTTATCCTTTGGCGACAAAGTCCACGACACTGGTTGTATAATATGCTTGCTCATAGTTTAATCAATCGATTGACAATGGAAAACCGAAGAAATTCTACGCTTTTAGTTCATAAATTTGAAAAAAGGTTTTGTTTACATTTGAAAAATTTCTGACGGCTTCGATTTCTGTGTGTAACGTGTTGTAACGGTTTCATGGATGAACCGATTAAATTTAATTAATTTCAGATAGAATAAACACATTTGCTATGTGCAAACGCTTGATGCAAGTGTGGAATAGTCCTATCTTTCCAAATGGCATGTGAATTGAGTTGGTCTTTCGATTTAAACTGGGAAATTTGCAGGAAAATATCCCAGGGGGTCCAAAATATATAGGGGTCCAAAATATGTTGGTTACCCTATCGTGTGGCAGGTACAATTATACTCTATGTAAAGGGGAGTCAAGGAAATTGATTTGGGGCTTATTTTAAGTGTTGATGGTTTCTTGGGTACGGTACGGCAATGCATCAATGCATATGTGAACCGGTAAACTTTGTGATAAAATACAGAAAAAAACGTGTTTTAATGAGAGATATGGTTTTGGCTTTATTTTCTCTAGCACATCGGAGAAAGATCTAAACATATCAAATACTTCACAGTTACACTTACAGCTAGGCATTTTTTTTCCGAAATAGATTTATTTGTCGTTGGACAAAGAACGTTTGTTAAACCTTAGACTACGCACTCGCTGCTTTGCCCCGCTGGAGCTGAACAGCTTGAAAAGGCTGGAATGTGATGATTCGCCACTATCGGTCAAAGGGATAATCGGCGAGTGTGGCTTCGGTGATGAGTTGGCATGCTGAACGCTGTTAAATAGCGAAAACGACTTGCTCATGGATCTATGCCGGGATGGTATCGTTGGGGTTTCCCCAGGCAGCGAGGAATTTGGACTAGAGACATGATTACAGAGTTGACTATTGTTGTTCACGTTATCGACTAGGTTGAGACTACGAAGGTAAGCGCAATCGGCTTCACAATTGACACTATTGTTGTTGGCGCTGTTACGTGAGACGTGTTTAGCGAGTATTTTAGTAGGGGAATGATCCTCTATCAAATAGACGGAATCATTCACGGATTGGGTGGTTATGGTGGTGTCCTGTAAAATACAGCACGTGCTTCGACTCCTTCGTTTGGAGGTCACAATATTATACAGCGAGCTGATATTCCTATCCTCCTCTGTATGACTAGGCGGTAAGTCTAGTGTCTGCTGGACTTCGTCTGCCGAAAAGTCTTGGCCAATGTCCTCCAGGTTAACCTCCTCGGTCATTTGCTCTATGCTCTCGTTGTTTTCGATGATTGGTTCCTCGGTACCGTTACAAATCAGCACCAGTCCTCCGCGGTCATCATCTTCAAGGGATTTCCTATGAATACTGTCTTCGTTAATGCTGGACACTTCTGCTATTCCCCACATTCTAAAACTGTTTCGCTGGATTCCATCCATGGGTCGTAGATCATACCGTTGAGGAGAGGAGCAATTAGATTCGACAGGGCTTGCACTGATTGCCGAGGTACTGATTACAACGTTCGGAGAGCCTGGATCGGAGCGGGTAGTACTGATCAAGCGCTTTTTATTCAGACTGTTGTACGAAGCACCACTTTCCGAACGCTCAAGAGAATGCCTCTGGAGAAGCTCAGATTGTTGCCGTCGAAGTTGCTGTTGGGCTCGGAAATATACTGGGGAATCTATGATCGGAAAGAAGAAAAAGATTGGATTTACTATAAACACATATTATTACAAGACTAGTAAAGGATCATGCTCTTATTTAGACAAGTAAAGATACTATTTGTTTAAAATGGGGTTTAACACATGTTAGATTTTAATACAAGTTCCTTCTAAATGGAATGTTATCAATCTATGAAGACCGTTCTGGGCTAGTAGTGCTACTTGGATTTCGAGTTTATATCGCACACAATTATAATCGCAAGATTATTTATTTCGTAGTTTAGAGAACATAAATAAATTAAAAAGTGCAGTCTTACTGTGTCCTATTATATTATACCTGTAATAGGTATCATTGCAAATTTATCGCTTCAAATCAGCGTTATAGTGCTAATGGGGCTTTTAAGTCGTTCAATAGTTTTGTATTAGCACTATAGATCAAAATTGGCAAATAAATAATAAATAAATAAATAAATAAACATCTTTAAATAAAATTGGCAAAATATACAAATTAGTATTCTCTGCAAAAATAACTAGTGTAATATGACACATTTAAAACTGGCGCAAGGAAGTTAACTTCATGAAATATAGATACAATTTCACAAAAAATGTATGTGGATAATATGAGTCATCAAATCAGTTATCAGAATTCCGGCTCCAGACGCACGTTCCCCGCAATTTGGGAGATTTGTGCCATCGTCGTATTTGAGCCAATTCATCATCTATCCGATGGGAGAGAAAAGGGAAGGGAAAGATGGGAGGAAATAGGAGTGGGGTCCCTTGAAGAGGGAAAATCGCATAAGCAAAATGAGAGCATGTAAGCTCCATATCACCATGGGTTCAAACAGCGCCCTTAAGGCGAGTAGGCCGTCATTGAAATTTGTACGCATCGTTAATGATTGTTGCTAATTCATCTCACGATTTCGTATCAAAGAAAATCAGTTGGTTTTGCACTGACATAGCTGAAAAAGTATCAGCATACTTTATGCACGTACAGTGATTCTTTTTCAAGTCAATATAAACTATCAAGACTGAGTTTTATCACTTTGAAATGCATGCTGAAAAGTCATCATTGTCACCAAAACGAATGACGGGCTACTTAGCCTTAAAAGGGCACTGCAAAACACATGAGCGTAAAGAGAGCCGGGTTAAGAATAACAGAATGTCCTGAAGATTCAGGTTTCTGAAATCAATTTCATTTGATAAGTGATTAACAAGTAATTGGAATCGCAATTACGCGAAAACTGGACAGTTACATATCAGGTGATAAGAAGTTCCATAATCGGAATTACAACTATCATACATAAATGTATCAGCACGCTGAATATTTATCATGGGATAGTTGAGTCGGCAGTGGCCAATCAAGGTTGTAACCAAGAGACTACAATTCTGCTTTGACAGATTTATTAAATACTTAGCCACCATTAGGGATGGCTCAGTAATGTACAACTTTGTTTGACGACATGACCCAAAATTATTCCAATATTGCTTGTGCTGGGTTGCCGCTCAAGAATTCCTGAAGCTTAGACAACTACGAAATTTGAATAGCTACTTGAGGGCCAATGAAGTCATGCGATGCTCTATTGCGAGCTTATTTCTTAGCCAATTCATTCCCAGCAATGGAAGAATAGCCAGAACCCATACAAGGTTTACAGAGTTCGCTGAATTCTGTTCCTCAAATTGAGTTCGACATGCGATAATAAGCATAGACCCTGAGTTGGCCGAAGCATGAGCTTTTAAAGCAGCCACACTATTTGACACATTCCTGTACAAACAGCCAGACGTGCACTCTTCCCGTGAAGGAAGTTGGGTAAAAAATTTGCTATAAGGAAAATGACAAGCAATTGTGAGATCACTTGGAGCAAGGACAATTGTGTCCCAATTCACCAGAAGTAGAAACATCCAAATCACTAGGATTTCCAATGGACGGAGAGAATCCAAGGAATTTGGTCACAACCAACCAGTTTTTGGAGTATAAAAATGCAAAGTCTGCGGAGTTACATTCATATGTTCATAGAAGATGTAGCGATGATCAGATAATGATTCATTATCTGAAACATGCCACTTTGTCAACTCGTGACTGATTCTGTTTGAACAGAGCGTTATGTCTAACACTTCTTCTCTAGCAGATGCCATGAAGGTTGGGCGATTTCCTATAATAAGTAATCCAAGATTTGAACTACTTAAACGTTTCATCAGACTGGAGCTTATCAAACTTATATCTGAGCTGTTCCAGATGATGTAATGAGTATTAGCATGACTGCCCACAATTAGCAGAAAGCCTTTCCATAGGCAGTGTACGACAACTCGTTTGAAATCATCCGGTAGGGATGGTTCATCATGTGGTAAATCTCTGGTTGTTTACTCAGAAATGAGTGTAGTAACGTTAGCGCCATTTACGAGCACGCATGCACGAGATCTGGCACGCGAGTGTGCCATTTCATGTTTTTGAAAGTAGCAAAAACTGGGTCCACAAGGTTATCTAGATAAAAGTTCCCCTCACAAAAGTAAGGTTTTTCAACGCCACTTGAGCTGTACCATTTTGCATGAGTCTACAAAGATTGATCGTTGCTGATGTTTTATGCTGAAGATTGATCTAAGCTACCCTAACTGTAGTCACTACCCAATCTAGGCAGGATTAAGCTTTTCGCAATCTCAGCACGAAAAAGACAAGCAGCGAAAAAACCAGATCGGTATTCCTTAAAAGTCGCCAAAGGCGAAAAGCACAGAATACATTGTGTAAAACGCATTATGCAAAACCATATAGGTGAAAATTTAAACTAAATTACAACGTATTAATAATTCCACCCTTATTTAGCCTTAGGCTTGAGACTGAAGAAGGGCAGCCAATTATTTCGGAGAAACACAGGTCACCTGCACCATTGCTCCGGGTAGCACAGGAAGGGCACAATACTGTAGAGGGCGCCCTGGTACTCCACAGGCTCCGTTTGCGGTTAGGTTTTTTTTAGACCCCCCCTAACCATTCATTCTTAGCGTTGAAGTGGCTCGGTAGCAGGTTTCCAATGATGTGGCTGGACTTTAGCTGGCATTGGCCGAACTAACTGGCAATCCACGCAGTTTGCGATCAACTCTTTTATGACCTTGTCCATACCGTTCCACCAACAGTAGCCCCTTGCGAGTGATTTGGTTTGGGAGGTTCCAAAATGTGTGGAATGTAGCTCCACTAGCACCCGCTTGCGAAATACTACCGAAATGTAGACACAAATACCACTAAGTAGACATCCATCGAGAACTCAGATTGGTCGATCCAAATCTATGCTTTCCGTCAAAGTTCTGTCCATGTTTGAGACCTTGAATCAATATGCTCACAGACTTATACGCAGCTGTCGCTTCCGAAAGTTCAGCAGCGGTCAATGGAAAAGTGTCAATTTGGTTGATTTCTACGACGTCGCACCCCCTTTTCCTTTTTCAGGATCCAAATGTAATGTTGCATACATAGAAATACTGGAATAACTTCCTCACGCCGGAAACTACAGCGTAAACCTAATTTTCGGTTCAATATCTGTGAAGCAAAGTGTATAGGACGCTTAGTTCCATTCGGCCAGTGAATCAATTGTCATCCAACACGCAACAACAAAGGCATTGTCATCTCCTCTTCTTGTTGCAACAATTTTATTTCGCAACATCAGTTTATCATCACTTGAACAGAATATGACAATGATCGATCACCACGAGCGCAGCGATTTTCTGGGCTTCGCATTGCAATTTTCATTTTCGAGAACTTTCTCCGTGTTGGTAAACATTGCCACATTATCGAACAACATCCATAAAACAAAGATTGTTTTGTGTTTTAAATAACTGATTAATCGAGAGTTGAAAAGGTTGTAACAATGTTGCGCCCTGTGATTGTCATGACAATTTTGCTTTTGATTGTATCCCTATCCGCAAAAGGTGGGACACACGGTTATGAGCAAGCTTGCTTTGTTGTTTTTTTTTTAATTTCTTTATTTGTATCATTCCAAACATTACATTCATTATTTCTTATATCTAGTTGTTCTGTGTTATTGGACAACACTATCATCCTAATTTGGTAAAACAAATCTAAGATTTTATTAACATTTTGTTAACAACATATTACATTTCATTTGCCGTAGCAGTTCAGATTTTTTACATGTGAGTTGATTTCACCTGCTTATAAGAGAAAAAAACGCTTTGAATATACTTAACCTAACATAACCTAAACATATAACGCATTAATCGTGGCAATAGAAGATTGTAACGATTTTTGCCTGAAATTATTGATTATTTTATTTGACATTTGTTCCAATGTTTCAACATTGGATATTCTATGTAACTCATTGGTACTATACCAGGGAGGAAGCCTCAGAATCATTTTCAAAATTTTATTTTGAATTCTCTGCAGAGCTTTCTTCCTGGTATTACAACAGCTAGTCCATATTGGTACAGCATACAACATGGCTGGCCTGAAAATTTGTTTGAATATCAAAAGCTTGTCCTTAAGACATAGTTTTGATTTTCTATTAATAAGGGGATAGAGACATTTTACATATTTGTTACATTTGGCTTGAATGCCCTCAATGTGGTTTTTGAAAGTTAAATTCTTATCTAGCATGAGCCCTAGATACTTAACTTCATCTGGCCAATTTATTGGAACCCCTCTCATCGTGACAACATGTCTACTTGAAGGTTTCAAATAAAGAGCTTTTGGTTTATGTGGGAATATTATTAGTTGAGTTTTGGAAGCATTAGGAGAAATCTTCCATTTTTGCAAGTATGAAGAAAAAATATCCAAACTTTTTTGCAATCGACTACAGATGACACGCAGGCTTCTTCCTTTGGCGGAGAGGCCTGTGTCATCCGCAAACAAAGATTTTTGACATCCCTGAAGTAACTCAGGTAAGTCAGATGTGAAAATATTGTATAATATTGGTCCCAAAATGCTGCCTTAATGAACACCAGCTCTTACAGGAAGTCTTTCAGATCTAGAGTTCTGATAATTAACCTGAAGTGTACGATTTTACAGATAACTTTGAATTATTCTAACAATGTATGTTGGAAAATTAAAGTTTTTTTAAATTTTACAATCAAACCTTCATGCCAAACACTGTCGAATGCTTGTTCTATGAGCAAGACCAGTAGAATAGCCTTCAGATTTGTTGGAACGGATCAAATTTGTTACACGTAAAAGTTGATGAGTGGTCGAATGTCCATGGCGGAATCCGAACTGTTCATTGGCAAAAATTGAATTTTCGTTGATGTGGGCCATCATTCTGTTCAAAATAACCTTTTCAAAAAGTTTACTGATGGAGGAAATCAAACTGATTGGACGATAACTAGAAGCTTCTGCAGGATTTTTGTCTGGTTTTAAAATTGGAACAACCTTAGCATTTTTCCATTTGTCAGGAAAATATGCTAATTGAAAACATTTTTTAAATATATCAACTAAAAATGATAAGCTACTTTCTGGAAGTTTCTTGATGAGGATGTAGAAAATTCCATCATCGCCAGGAGCTTTCATATTTTTGAATTTTTTAATAATAGTTCTCACTTCTTCCAAATCAGTCTCCCAGGCATTTTCGAAAACGTTCTCTTGATTGAGAATATTTTCGAACTCCTGAGTAACTTGATTTTCAATTGGACTAGTAAGTCCTAAATTAAAATTGTGCACACTTTCAAACTGCATAGCAAGTTTTTGAGCTTTTTCGCAATTAGTTAGTAATAATTTGTTTTCCTCTTTCAATGCCGGTATTGGCTTCAGAGATTTTTTTCAAGATTTTAGATAATTTCCAAAAGGGCTTAGAGCCAGGGTCCAATTGAGAAATTTTATTTTCAAAATTTTTGTTTCTTAAATCTGCAAAACGTTTCTTGATATCTTTCTGCAAATCCTGCCATATAATTTTCATAGCAGGATCACGAGTGCGCTGAAATTGCCTTCTCCTCACGTTTTTAAGACGGATCAAGAGTTTAAGATCATCGTCTATAATCACGGATTCAAATTTTACTTCACATTTTGGAATTGCAATGTTCCTGGCTTCAACAATGGAATTTGTTAAAGTTTCAAGAGCATTGTCAATATCAATTTTAGTTTCTAAAGAAGTATTAACATCAAGATTAGAGTCAACATACGTTTCATATATATTCCAGTCGGCTCGTAAATAATTGAAAGTGGAGCTGATAGGATTGAGAATCGCTTCATGCGATATTTGAAATGTAACAGGGACATGATCAGGATCAACTAATTGGCTACAAAGATGACTAGAGTCGGTTAAGACCAAGTCAATCGTAGATGGATTTCTAGAAGGGGAAAAACATGTAGGGCTATCAGGGTATTGAATTGAGAAATATCCTGAAGAGCACTCATCAAATAAAATTCTGCCGTTGGAATTACTTTGAGAATTATTCCATGACCGATGTTTGGCATTAAAGTCACCAATGACAAAACATTTTGACTTATTGCGAGTCAACTTTCGCAAGTCAGTTTGGAGCAAATTAACTTGCTGTCCAGAGCATCGAAAAGGCAAATAGGCAGCTATGAAAGTATATTTACCAAACTGTGTTTCAACAGAAACACCTAAAGTTTCAAAAACTTTAGTTTCAAATGACGAAAACAGTTGATGTTTTATACGCCTCACGCTATGTCTGAACCAGACGATTATAAAAATCGAATGTACATCGGATTTTTTCTCGCTAGAGTTTAGTATTTGGGTTATATTTTAATAATCGGAAAGTTTTAAAATATTCCATCGGTGAAATTTTGATTTTTTCTACTTTTTAGCCATTTTTCATACTAAATCCCTTGAAAATCTCGTTTTCGACGCATTTCAGCCCATACAAAATGTATGGAAAAAATTTCACCGATAGAATATTTTAAAACCTTCCGATTATGAAAATATAGACCAAATACTGATCTCCAGCGAGAAAAAATCCGATGTACATTCAATTTTTATAATCGTCTGGTTCAGACATAGCGTGCGCCTATGAATGATGATTGCAACTCCCCCATATGCCCCATCAAGTCGATCATTACGATAAACAAAAAAGTTAGGATGTTTTTTTAGTTTGGATCCAGGTTTTAAATAAGTTTCGGTAATAACTGCTATATGTACGTTATTAGCTGTAAGAAAATTAAACAGCTCGTCCTCTTTACCATTCAGAGAACGAGCATTCCAATTTAAAATATTTAAATTATTATTTGGATCCATTAGAAAAACGTAATCCAATAACAATTTGATTTGTAAATTTTACACCTACTTGGACTGCTTCAGTCATAGTGGTGGCTTTGAACATTGCATCAATCATTAGATTCAATTGTTCAGTTAGAAAATTAAAATCAGAGGCAGACATATCATCTGATGATTTCCCATTGGAATTTTCGGTAGACGAAGAAGCGGGGTAGGAGTTACCTGTGGCGGTAGGGTTTTTTTTCCATTTGATTTGAAACAAGTAGAATGGGTACTCATGGAACGAATAGGGGAAGAGTTCAAATTACCTGCTACGATATCGGCAAAGGATTTACCGTCGGTAGATACATTCGAAATTGAAAGATTCGAACGGCTACCCGACGGATTAAAATTTGTTTGTGAATGAGCATGATTATGATCTTCCTGGTGGGTATGATTCCTAATCAAGCGATCGTTAACTGAAAAATGAGCATTGTTCGATACTCTACCAGGCAAATTCCGGAATCGACCGTTATCGTAACGGATATTATCCTTCATCTGCTTGGCACGAGCCTCAACGACTCTTTTGCGTGAAGGGCATTCCCAAAAGTTAACTTTGTGAGGGCCCTTGCAATTGGCGCATTCAAACTTTCTGGTATCTTCTTTCACAGGACAGTCGTCCTTAGCGTGAGAAGAACCTCAGCAAATCATGCATTTAGCATCTATGCGACAATTTTTTGTACCATGACCCCACTTTTGGCACCGACGGCACTGAGTGGGGTTCTGGAAATGTTCCCACGTCACACGGACATCGAACATAAGTTTAGCTTTTTCTAAAGCTTTAATATTATTTAGTTCTTTTTTGTTGAAGTGAACTAAATAATATTCTTGAGAAAGCCCTTTCCGAACAATGCCAGATTGGGTTCTCTTTTTCATAATGATTACTTGGACTGGGGAAAATCCAAGTAAATCATTTATTCCATTTTTGATCTCTTCAGGTGACTTATAGTCAATTGAGAGACCTTTCAAGACAACTTTGAACAAACGTTCAGTTTTGTCGTCATAAGTAAAAAAATTGTGTTTCTTCTCTTCAATATGTCTGAGAAGAAGTTCACGATCTTTAATAGTTTCCGGCGAAACGCGACAGTCTCCTTTCTTTGCGATTTGGAAGGAAACCTTGATTCCCCTAATGGAGTTCAAGATCTCCTGCCTAAATCCCCCAATTTCGGAACAACTGACCACGATAGGCGGCACTCTTTGCTTCCTCACTTGAATCAAAGAGCCTGGGCTAGAGGCTGCTTCGATTTGGTGTTCGGAAAATTTGTCTAGAGAATCGAACTGATTGCTCATTTCTATACAATTATTCATTTCACCCTTGGAAGAAACTTCGCATTCCGGGGAAGCGTCCTTTCTTCCATTCTTGCCACGTGTAGTGACAGTTTTAAAACCCACTTTTTTTGGAAGGAAGTAGTGAATTCAGAGATTCACCCTTCCTTTTGTTAGTTGTTGATACCATGTTTAGTTAATAAACGAGAAAGACGTGACCTTCGAGAGGTTTTTTCCCTAGACGGTGTCCAAAATGGATTACCACCGCTAGCTTTCGCCAACGGGTCTAACGAAAAATCGAAGGCACGGGTCCAAACAAGGATCGTAAAGGGATCAATAGTAGAAAAAATAGTACTGAAAAGTACTGTTTAAGTAGCACTGAAAAGTACCGTTTTTAATTTTAGCACTGAAAAGTACTGTTTATGTAGCACTGAAAAGTACTGTTTTATTGCTTTAGGTAGTTTTTAAGAAAACTTCCAAGAGCAGAGCGAATTCGTGTACGCACAGCACGAAGGTACGATGCGCACTGATTGCTTTGTTGTTTGTTTTTCGTATGTTTTGATGACAATTTGATTCACTACTCTAGGCACTTCAGTCAGCACAGCTTTGCCCTCAAAGTGTCAAGCCATAAAAATCAATGAACTGAAATTATGGAAAGAATTATCTCAGCAAGCTTTGACATGTAATTCCCCCCCCTTCCCTTCCCGATGACCGTAAGGACGTGGCCGGCGCCGTTATTGACTTTTAAATTTGAGCTCTCGATTTGTGCACATTGAAGAATGGTAAGCTGATCCCAAGCCCCATTCATTAATTCCATGTGCAACTTCGATTGTTCTGGTCAATCACGGAGTAGCAACTACGAATTGTACGGTCATCTATTTATGCTTATGCTTATGTTTGTACTCTCCGCTCGTTTATTTACTTACACGCAAACAAATTTTGTTGTATAATCTACCGAATCCATGGTAGAATTAAGTACTGCACCAACGATTTTCAACCGACTACAAAAATCTGTTAAGTTTACTAAAATCTGGTAAAAATCACTGAACAGTGCAATAAATTTGACTATGTCCATAGTAACCTTGACTGCAATCCGGGATACCCACCGTACAACACAGTGTGGTCAAAAGTATAATGCCAAAATTGTTAAATCTATAATGTTTCTAGTCATAAATATAACAAGTCTGGTTAAATTAACAGAATATATTTTCTTGTGTAGTGATGTTGACTATGTTTTGGTAGAGTTAACAGATTGATGTAGTTGGTTGAAAATCGTTGGTGCAGTTCTTAATTTTACCATGGATTCAGTAGTTTCTACAATAAAATTCATTTCAGTGTATGACAGTTCAATACAAGGTAATGTTATTATACAGGTAAGCACATATTTGGATTTCAAGGTGAGTGTAATTAAAGGTATGCTAAATGTATTACAGTGTCTCAAAAAACCGTTTTATTTACACACCGCTCATTCTGAGCTCAGTTTGATGAAAACTGAGACTGCACAAGCCTGTGGTGTAATAAAGTATTAACAATTACATGCACATGTGCCTCCACCACTTTGTTAGTAACGTGCTAGAATTACTACCTGTTCGAAATGCTTGTCGTAAGGCTGCTGTTCTTCATCTAAATTCGACATTCATTCTAAATTATCTCTGTTTCGGTTCGTGTGTCTTCTATAAATAGCAAAGAAAAATTAATTAAAGCTGTTGTCTGGTTGCTTCTCCAGTATCAAATTTTTTACAAGTTGCTGTAACCCAAACAAATATTGAGATGTATAAAACAATAGATATTAAGGTAGGTAAAACAATAGCAAATTCTTTCGAAACATTATTTCCGATTGTTTTTTGTAGTAGGTTTTATGTATTCTGACTTCAACATAGACAAACAGACGTAACATTTTGAACAATATGCGATCGAAATCTGGTCTTTTTGTGTAAATCAATATGCTTACCAATCTTGAAAATCCACATAGTATTTAGAGTTTGGTTACCTACAAGGAGCGTCTGATTACCAAACACTTTTGAAGAGTCTCGTAGTATATACGTCATTAATTGTTGGTAGTTCGACTGTAGTTCCTTGTTGGTGATATATTGGCTTTTCAGTCTTGACAAAATTAAAAACTGTTATTTTATTTTGTCCAACGTTTCGGTCCGTTTGGAACCTTCCTCAGGGACTCAATTGTTATAGTTCTTTCGTCCAGTGTGGTTCGGTAGAACCTGTAACTGTTTGGTGGATCGATTTTTCTCGCAACTGGCTGCGGTCGTGCGGGAAAAATCGATCCACCAGACAGTTACAGGTTCGTAAAATCCGTAAATCCGTAAATGTAAAATCCGGTAGATCTTTTTATACTATTTAATACTCACAGTCTGTCATTTGATTTCAAGCAAGCGCCAGCGTACGATTAAGTGTCAAGAGATGAGCAGTGGTAGATTATGTCTGAATTTGGCGCAGACCGCAGTCTGCGGTTCGCAGAAGGTATCAACTTTTCAATTTACTGTTCAACATTGCACTCTAAAATGCGATTAGCAGATCTGGCATGCAGAGTAACGGCGCTTCCGTCACACAGTCGCATAGGCTCTTTCGCTTTAAGGACGATATTGACCTCAATGGAATCAATCTTTAGGCTATGGAGAAGGCCTTCGGGATTGTGAGGGGGAAACAACGAGAATGGCTTGACCATTGATTCTACCAAATTCGAAGTTGCAGATAGAGATAGAAGACGCCCTAGTGCTGTTGGAGTTGAAGTAGTGTTAGATGTTTTTGAAGAATTTGTTTACCTTGTGACATGTAACAATGGAGTTTCCCATGAAGTGAAAAAAACGTCAATTCATTTTGTATACTTCCTCTGCTGTTCTAAACAGTCGATTAATACTCACCTATATAAACTTTAGGTTGCAACGAAAACCTTTTGTCCATAATGGAATGTCGATGGATGATTTGCTGCTGTTGACTGGCCAGTGAGGCCCGATAGTTCAACTCTTGGGTGGTGACATCATACCCCAGCATGCTGAGAATGAGATTCCTTAGGGCCGCCCGGAAATCCTTCAGATGATAAGCGTACAGCAAAGGATTCACGGCCGAGTTAAGATGGGAAAGGATAATGCAAAACAACATCAACGTGGGTGGAATTGTACAGTCGCGGCAGAAAGCCACGACACAGTTTATGGTGTACAAAGGAATCCAGCAGATCATGAAGAACAGCACAATGATCGATAGGTTCTGGGTTGCCTTCACTTCTCGTTTCTGCGCGGCGCCCAAAACTCTCAGCATCGTACCCCCGTGTCCATTAGATTTACAGCGGCCAGGTTTTATGGCCGATATTCGGATGCGGCTGCTCTCTGAAGAACGACGGCTTTCCGATGAAAGCCCTCCGGATGGATTCATCGTAACGATTTGACGGAGCTGAAATGGAAAGATCGTCAAAAACTGTTGAAAAGAATACTCAGCAGCATGGTACATACTTGCTTAATTATTACTCGATATATGTGTGCGTAGAATGCCAGCATGATAAGTGCCGGCGTGATGATTGTCGAAAAGTAGAGGAAAACTAAATAGTCATAGTCCATGACTTTGAGGAACAGACAGGTGTCGACTTGGGGCGTTTCGTGCCATCCGAATAGCGGAAGAAACCCGATGATGGAACCGGCCAGCCAGCACAAACTGATGATAACTGTAAATGAAACGAAATCAGTTGTTGAAATTGCATATGAAAGCCATGGTAGTACATTCAATTACTGATTCAATGAAATGTATGTTGGTAACATTTGCATTTTCCTGATATCCGAAAGAGCTAGTTAAATATTCAACCGTAATTGAGTATTCGAATCTATGATTATGTCTGTGACAGTGGTGCACTGGAATGCGTAATGAGTCAATTTGCAGTATTTATTAAAATGTTAAACAATCCTCTTCTCCACTTGTTCGGCAGTTGAGTTAAACAGATGTCATCTATAAAGTGTTTATTTACGGCGTGACACCCATGCAGATAAGCGGAAGTCGATATGGCATAGGTTTTCACTGGATCGATTAATTATATTTGCATTCACATATACCTACTGTGAGCCACGGTTTTACGATATTACGTAGCAGAAAGTAGTGTGATGAACTGGCACATAACCTGAATAGATAAGACCTAGCGTAACTGATTCTAATCTTTATGTGATTTAGAGAAATAATTGTTTTATCTGTTCGTTTCGAAAATTGTTTTTGAAAATAATTTTTCAACCAGCATGTTTGTCTTTAAACACTTTTCTAAATATTTTTTAGTAATACTTACTATTAGTATTTAACGGTTGTCCATTAGTGCTAGTTTGTTTGTTTGTTTGTTTGTTTATTATCGACACTTTACACCAGTGTGGTGCATTCGTGTCCGTTCGAATTCAGATTAACAATATAATTCATTTCTATTTTCTATTGATTAGTCATTCTATCGACAAATTCAATTATTAGTTATTCTACCTAGATTTGCAAACAATTCAACTATTATTTATTTTTTTACATTTTCTAGATCTGGTTATCCTCCAACCCGTACCAGAAGATTCGCATAACTCTTTTCGTTTTTTATCTGTTTCATTTTCTTTACGATGCGCTCGCTCTGGATCGTTCTCATCACTGCTGCTAGGCGCAAACTCAGAAAACCGCCAGAAGTCGCCCATTGTTCTCAATGAAACATCTAATCAATGATCTTGATAGGTATTTTTATGATTTAAGAACATTGTCGAAAACCAATAAGATATTTGACATTTGTGAAAATGTTATTTAATCTAAAGTAACCGAAAATTTTGCGACTTTGGCGGCATCCACTAATTACGTAACGCTCTAGGAGTAGGGTGAGTAGGCTCAAGCGTTACGGCTCATACAAAAATTTGAAATTATTCATACAAAAAGCATTACGGAGGGGGGGGGGGTTGTCAAAAATTTATAATTTTAGCGTTACATAATAAATGGATGCTTTCTTTTTGTTATCATTGATGTTCCTTTACGTATATAGTAGCTAGGCCTTTCGTAAGGATGCTTTGAGATCAACCCACCTACGGAAATAAAATTGGTTGAAAAAAAAAACAGGGCTGAGCGTCACTAATATAAGTGGTATTAATTGAAATATGGTAAGAACAAGACGGCTGCACTTACCAACGGTTCTTGCCAATTTTTGTAGCAGTAGGTATGTACCTATTTTGAAAAGGGTGATTGACACTCACAAGATAACATGTCTTGTTTTACATCTGTACAATTCTTGAATCAAATCCTAATCCATTTATATTTCCAAACCTAGTTTAATAGGAGCAATCACTGAAATTCATCATTCTATAGTGTTATTCCGTACCAAAAAGAGAAACCATTTCGAGAGCGGTGCTTAAAAATAAATTTATGACTTTTTAACGAATCGGGCCGCCACTTGTTTTATTAACCGGCCGTCGTTTAGCGTGATTATCTTCATCATCATTGTCACCGGTCAGCATCCGTCAAACGCGCGCCCAGTGGTTCGATCTAGACCAAATGTCGGGCAAAACCTCAAACATCATTTAATTGGTAAGTATTTCTGTTGTAACGGTAGCCGAATGTGGGTCTTGGGAGAGGAACGCCATTCAATTATCCGTAAAGCGGATTTCACTGATGTTGGAAAACGTGTCTTTATTGTTTGCTTGCTCGGTCTCAACTAAAACCTTTTACAATGGAGCGGGAAGTCTTTGACAGCTGTCGCACGGTAGGTCTAATACAAATCAGGTATAACGCAATGCTCTAGAAAAATTACACCCAGAAAAACGAGTAGTCACAGAATGACTAAATTTTAGTAATTTATGACTATTTTCTATCTGCCTTTCTTTCATTCTGCAGGGAATTTTATTCCTATTTGTCAATTCACCTGGGTTGAAGCATCGCTAAGCTTCAACCCAGTCGAAATGATAGTTAGTGTGAAAGTTCACAGCAGAATGAAAGAGAGGCAGATAGATAGTCATTAATGCATAAACTTTAGTAATTCTGTGACTATTTTTATTTCTGAGTGTAGTGTAACTTATGACAGCTCTTCCCCCCTAACAAATGAAATTCAACTTCAATACAAAATAGTAGTAATGAAATATTTAGTGTTAGGAACATTTCAAAGATTAAGTCTATTTGGCGGTCTAATGACTCTGCCCGATCGCCTCGGTGATTCATGGTTGGCCTTCTGGTTGGAGACAGCAGGTGTCCGTAAACCAGAAGCAGCTCCGACGGATCTCTGCTCTGAAGAGCCAGTAATTTCAGGCGGGGATTCAGCAGGAACTTCTTGAGTAGGCGATGGTACATTCGGGGTAATACCAGGTCCATCCCACTCGGGCTCAGATTGGGTACCACTTCTAGTACTGCATTTGGCCCCTCGGTAGTGCAAAAGGTACCCAAGTTTGACAGATCGCAGTACATTTTTCACGGCATTCTAGATTACCTTATGAGCCATAAAATGTTGGGCAACTGCAAGGACATGGTGGTCTTTAATTTGTCATTGGTAACACTGACACTAGCTGATGCAGCTTGCTCAAGAACATTCGGTTGCGGAACTTCAATAGGCACATCCTCGACCAGAACTGGTGTAGTCTGATCTCGTCCCGTTGGTAGGTTCGGACCAACTTCCCTAAGCTGATCTATATGGTGCTTCCATGTCCTGCCATCGTCGAATTCCGCAGCTTTTCGGAAACCACACCGTACTTCCACTTAGTCTTATCCATATAGTCGCGCGCCGCTACTCTCGTCCCCTCAGAGAGATTGCGAACTTTTCCGTCAACTTCCTTTCTCGCAGCAGCACTATCCGGAACCAGCAGATCAAGTCGCGATCGTAACTGTCTGTTGTACAGCATCATAGACGGTAACTTGCCCGTCGCCGGATGAATGGTCTTCCGATAGGCAAGTAGTATGTTGCACAACTCGGCATACATCGTACTCGCGTCGCACTGCAGGCATTTCAACTTACCCTTAAACGTTTGGACAAATCTCTCGGCCTGCCCATTCGTTGTCGGGTTGTACGGCGCTCCCATTTTATGGTAAACTCCGTTCATCTTCAGGAAACGCTGGAATTCCTCCGCAGTGAACTGTACGCCATGGTCCGTCACCAGCACGGAGGGAATCCCGTACGTTGAAAAGTATTCTCGACAAACTCGAATCGTTGTAGCGGTGGTTATGTTGTTCAGGATGCGTACACCGGGCCATTTCGTATAGGCGTCCACTAATACGATGAAGTACGTGTTCTTGAACGGCCCTGCAAAATCTACGTGCACCCGTTCAAACGGCCTTGATGGTGTCTCCCAGCAATGCGTCGGAACCTTTGTGAGTTCAGCCCTTGTTGACTGACTGTTGTTACAGTTGCGTATCACATCTTCTATGTCGTTGTCGAACTTTTCCCACCAAACGTATCCACGATCAAGGACTTTCAATCGACTGGTGCCGAAATGTGTTGAGTGTAACTCAGCTAGAACCTTGGCACGCAAACTCGGAGGTACGTAGACACGAATTTCACGCATGATACACGCTTTTTGCAGCGTGAATTCCAGTTGATCAACACCGAAACGTTCTCTTGCATCCACTTTCTTTCCATTACGCAATCCCTGAAGCAGCACCTTCACCGTCTGGTCCGCCGCGGTCGCCTCAGTGAGTTCGTCCACGGTCAGCGGTAGCGTTTCAATTATATTGATTTCTAGATAATCTGCCTCCTCAATCACGTTCTCAGCTGGCTTCTCCTTCAGCGGTAAACGCGAAAAGGCGTCCGCATTGTAGTGTTGGCTCGTTGGTCTGATCTTGATTTCGTAGTTGAAGGATGCCAAGAATGTGGCGTAGTGTTGCATTCTCAGTGCGCTCATCTTAGGAAGGCCTTTTGTATCAGAAAAGATCTGTTTAAGCGGTTTGTTGTCAGTCAACAGCGTAAATCTTCTCCCGTACAGGTACTGGTAGAAGCGGCGAACTCCAAATATGATCGCGTATGCTTCCCGGTCGACCTGTTTGTAGGCCTGTTGCGTCTTATTCAGCGTCTGAGATGCGTACTGTATTGGTCGCTCTGAGCCATCGGAGTAGAAGTGACTCAGAACTGCGCCGACTCCATACGGCGAAGCGTCGGTGGCAAGTACCAACGATTGAGTGGGATCGTAGTGTACCAGGAACTTATTCGACTGCATCTCGAGCTTGACCTTGTTGAACGCATCGCATTGCCTCGACCATTCGAAGCGCACGTCGTTTTTCAGTAAATTGTTGAGAGGGTACAAGCTGGAACTAAGATTTGGGAAAAACCTACCGTAATAGTTCACTAGTCCCACGAACGAGCGAACTTGATCCTTATTCTCCGGTACTGGCATATTCTGGATCGCAGTTATCTTCTTCTTCACCTTATGGATACCTGTCTTGTTGATTAGGTACCCGCAGTAATCGATCTCGTTCGCAAAGAATTGGCACTTTTGCAGATTGATGCGCATGTTGTACGAACGGAGACGCTTCAGAACTTCCTCGGATATCGTCCAAGAAAACGATGACGCCAGTTATCCCGTTCAGGATCTGCTCCATCAGTCTCTGCCAAATAGTGGGTGCAAACGCAATGCCGTACATCAAACGTGTAGGCCTGTAGCGACCCTTGTGCGTATTCAGGGTCAGCACCTCCTGATCACCCTTCTCGACTTGCAGTTGTAGGTAGGCTTGATTCAAGTCGATCTTAGTGAACTTTTCTCCTCCAGCTACGTTGGCGAAAAGTTCTTCGGTCGTTGGCAATGGGTGATCGCCGACCACCAGGTTCGGGTTGACCGTAATCTTGTAGTCACCGCATAGTCGCACCTTATTGTTGGCCTTGAGAACAGCTTCATTGATCAGCTTATCAAGTTCCTCCTCGACAGCTGCTCGCATCGAAAACGGAACATATCTGGCTCGCAGGTAGACTGGATTCGTAGTTGGCTTGAGGCACAATTTTGCAGACACTCCTTTGATCTGGCCAATCGACTCGTCGAACAGAGCGGCGTACTTTTCCACAAGCGATTTAACAGCAGCAGGCGTCGACTCCAATGCAGGAGTAGCAGCAACAGCCAGTTTGTTTACTTTCGCATAGGCGATCTCGTTCAAGTCTATTCGCATCGCCCGCATCCACTGTCGCCCCAACAGCGGATGTTTCTTCACGTTCGAAACGTACAACGGAAGAACCAGGGATTTTTCACCGTATAGCACATTCACTTTAAGCATTCCATGAATTTGGATTTTCGTGTCGCAAAAACTCACCAACTTCAGAACCGACGGCAGCATACTATCTGTAGCGAAATGCTTCTTCTTATCTTCGGCACTAATAATCGTAACCGGGCACCCGTGTCAACCTCAAACCGGATCTTCGCACTATTCACTTGGACCTCCAGTCAGAACTTCGTGGATGGTTGCTTGGCCGCAACCTCCAGCTTACATACTTCGTCCAGCGAAATCACTTCCGAATCATTTTGGTTAACGTTTGGGCAGCAAATTTGCCTCAGATTTTTCCACCTTGCCCTGAGCACTTTTTTTTTCTTTTTTTATGCACACTTTTTCCAAATGTCCGGGGAGTTTGCAGTAGTTGCACTGTGTGCGAATGTGAATGCACTTGTCAGCGAAATGCCCATCATTCCCGCACCGAAAACACTCGCCCTTTTTTTCCGCTCGAACTTTTCACTTTTCTTCTTGCCTGCTTTCGCATAGTTACCTTTGGCAGCACCACCTCGGGAATTTTCCACAAGATTCACTTCCGATTTTCCTTGTTTCGCTTGAATTTCTCGTCCGCCTTTGTTCGACAGCTCCATTGTAACGTCCATTTCCCGAGCTCGATCCAGCGTCAGGTATCGCACTTCCAGTAGTCGGGATTGTATCGCTCTGTCCTTCAACCCAAACACGAACTGATTCCGCAGAGCAGTGTTGAGATACGGCCCAATATTGCAGGTGATCGCGAGCTTCCGCAGTGCAATTAGGTACTCATCGATCGTTTCCTCCGGGCGGTCGTCTGCTTGCTTGAGGCACTTGAAACGGAAATTCTCTAGAATCTCCAGCGGTTCAGGATTGAAGTGAGCTTCCAGCACAGCAACGATCTGATCGTACGTCCTCTGCTGCAGTAGCTCGGGGGCAATTTTGTCGCTCAATATGTCATAAGTTTCTCCCCCCATGTAGTAAAGCAACATGTAAAGACGAACATCGTTCTATATGCCAAACAAAACAAACGCACCTTCGAGCCGCTGCACCCACCGCGACCACTTCATCTTGTGTCGGTCGAATGGGTCGATTGAAAACGAAGGCGGCACTGCAGCTGGAACAACAGCCGGTAGCACCAATCTCGGAGCAACGGGCAGAGCACCTCCCTGTGCACCTTCGTTTTCCGCCATCTCTCAAAGCGTCCAAAACCACTCGTCGCCAAAATACCTGTTGTAACGGTAGCCGATTGTGGGTCTCGGAAGAGGAACGCCGTTCAATTATCCGTAAAGTGGATTTCACTGATGTTGGAAAACGTGTCTTTATTGTTTGCTTGCTCGGTTCTAACACAGACAAACAGACGTCACACTCTCATCATTGTCCATCGACCACCTTTTTAACGGTCGATTCAAAAATATGGTAGATGGCCAATCCGCCACCCGCAGCGCTCGCATCATTTTTGTTCGCGTTTGACGTTTACACACTACCGCCATCTGTTGGACCGTCGGCCAAACACACTAATTTTAGCATTGGGCGTACATGTCCTCGTGACTATGATTTTGATCGAGATTTATTCTTTGTCTGTGGTTCTAAGATAGCTCGGTCTCAACTAAAAGCTTCTACAAAGGAGCGGGAAGTCTTTGACAGCTGTTTCAAGGTAGGTCTAATACAAATCAGGTATGACGCAATGCTCTAAAAAATCTAGTGTAACTTATGACAATTTCTTTATATAGTATACAGTCATCTCTCCTTTACTCGATATTCCGTATCTCGATATCGAGTTAGAGAACCATAGTAAAAGTTGGTTTTCATGGCTAACTCGATGGTCCCTTGGAGCGCAGTTGCACTCAAGGTATCTAGAAGGGAGGTAGATCAATCCGTCAATCAGAGTATTCCGCCATGTTGGAATAATAGTTGACAGCTGGCAAGTTTGTTTTGCATGATCAAGTCAGCAAGCCATGGAATCCATGAAACGTCTCCCCCAAAATCATTTGATTTTCAAACGCTTCTTCTCATGTTATCCTAATCAGTTCTGATTTACGTTGTTAACTGATTAACAATCTTGTTCTATTTAGCAAAACTCCACACCACATCCTTCTTACATCTGGAGATTACCAAAAAAAAAACTGACGGATTAAAATGGGATTCGATCTGATAGTCTTTGAACAATCTGAATTGTAATGTTTCACTTGAATACATATAGAATTTTAAAACCTACGTGTAACATCCACTATTCAACACCTAAACGATTCGCCTGGCCATTTCAGCTGGTCGTTTCCGGTGGTGAATAATGCATCTCTTTTCAACTGAAAGCACTCTTTTATTGTTGCCTTGAATCAAAACGGTATCCTGAAAGCAGTAAAACTAATGTCGAATTCGTTTTTAAACCTTGGTTGGAACTGGCGCAACCCGTTCTAAATCACAGTTCCAACCCCAACCCGATTCAGGTTCGACCGAACTACAATTTATTTGACGTTGGTTGATTTATGTGTTGATCACCGACTCAGTTCCTAAAAACGAAAACGACATAAAATTAAATTTGTGCCAATATTACGAAGTTTCAAGTATGAAATTTTCTACTCACTCAAGACGCTACACGATCAACAATAAACAATCCCATGGAAACGATAGCAACCGCTAGAAGTGAAATCACATGGACGAAATACGCCAGCTGACCGACTCGCCAGCTATCATTTTCCAGCTCCCCACTGTTTACCACTCCCCGGATCCACTGACTACTTAGATTGTATTACCTTGATATAAATACGTTGGTTGCACTGGTTTTGTGTTCTGTAACTCGATACCTCCCTAACTCGATGGTCCCTTCAATATCCAGTTAGGGAGAGTTGACTGTATTTATATTTACTATATTTTATGTAATGTTCCAGCATTACACAATTTTATTTCCTAAAGTTTATTGTAATGTTATTTATTGAATGATATTTTTCACGCCTGGCGTGCAAGGCGTGATGAGAATGATTAGTAAGCAAGCGATCGTTAACTGAAAAATGAGCACTGTTGGAGATACTGCCTGGGGAATTCCGGGAACGAAAAACGTTACCGTCATCTGCATGGTACTAGCGTCGATGATTCTTTTACGCGAAGGGCAATTCAAAAAGTTAAATGTATTGTTGCACCCGCAATTTGCGCATACAAACTTTTTGATATCTTCCTTCACAGGACAGACGTCCTTAGCGTGAGAAGAACCTCCGCAAATTATGCATTTAGCATCCATGCGGCAATGTTTTGTGCCATGACACCACTTTTGGCACCAACGGTACTGAGGTTTCTGGAAATGTTCCCATGTCGTTTGGACAACGAACATATGTTTTGCTTTTTCTAAAGCTTTAATATTATTTAGATCACTTTTGTTAAAGTGAACTAAATAAATAATATTCTTGACAAAGCCCTTTCACAAGAATGACAGATTGGGTTATCTTTTTCATAATGATTACTTAGACAAGGGAAAATCCAAGTAAATCATTTATTCCATTTTTGATCTCTTCAGGTGACTTATAGTCTTTTGAGAGACCTTTCAAGACAAATGTGCTTCTTCTCTTCAAGATGTTTGCGAAGAAGTTCGCGATCTTTAAGAGGTTCCGGCAAAACGCGACAGTCTGTTTTCTTTGCGATTTGGAAGGACATCTTGATTCCCCTAATGGAGTTCAAGATATCCTGCCTGAATCCTCCAAATTTGGAACAACTGACCACGATAGGCGGCACTCTTTGCTTACTTACTTGAATCAAAGAGCCTAGACCAGAGACTTGATTGAGCACTCTTCAAATTTATAAGTAGCTGCTGAATTATTGATAGCAAACATCATGGCCTCAGTCCACTCGAAGAGTTGTAAAAAAAAACAAAATGAAACTAATCTGTTTCAAACTTTGGATTCAAATCTCAAAAGTGTTAAAATGCTGGGAAAATATTACCGTTCAAAGAAAACAACTTCTTAATTTGAGGCTTTGACCGCCTTCGAACCACTGTGGCGCGGTGTCTGGCTTTGCCGTCTAGTATCAAAACGCTAATCCAATTTATGTGTATCTATTCTGTGACGAAGCATTGTGCCGCATAAGCATTTTGTTTTATTATCTGGCTCGTGCGCATGATGAAGATGATTCGTGAAATTGTTCTCGTGTGTCCAATTGATGTGACCTTGGAGGACTTACCTATTGCAGTTTTCGTGCGAACGTTCCGTGAGTACGCCATCGGATGTAGAATGGCCCAGTACCGATCGACGGATACAGCGACCAGGCAGAAGATCGAAATCGTACACAGTACGATCAGTAACGAGATGGTGAAAAGGCATGCGTGGAGATTCCGTGGTAGACCCACGGAGGATAGCACTGCAAAGGGAACTCCCAGCAGTCCAACCAGGAAATCGGCCGTGGCCAGCGACACTATGTAGAAGTTAGTCCGTCTGCGAAGGCGCCGTTCGCGTTTGAACACCACAATTACCATGGCATTGCCGACCACGGCCATCAGTGCCACCAGGCCCTCGAAAACGGCGTACGTAACGTCTAACCTGCCCTCACCGGTGGTCGACACGTAACGGGTCGTAATGTTCCAGTCAGCCACATCTGTGCCATTATACGAGTAATGCTCGCCGACGAAGTCGATGTCGGTCATTGAACTACAGGGGTTAGATAAAATGGTTGAGATAGGTAAAATTTTGTCAGCATTCAAGCATGCACAGCTTTCTTGAAAATTGATGGAATTTGGTTTGTTTAGTTTCATAAAATAAACTTACTGGACAGGATTACTTTTGGTCATCGTAATGAATTTCTATAGGGTATGATTCATTAATTTATTTAGTTAACATTTAAATGATTGTCCGACATTTCCCCAAAAACCATTTCCCCGAATGCAATTTCCTCGAATGACGTTTTCCGGAATGAACTATTTTCCCGAAAATATCACCCTTTCCTTCCACTCCTCCAGTAGCTGTTCTGTTTCCTAGATTGTGCCTATCAGCCGGTGCAAACAAATGGCCAGCCTCTACGGGTCCATCTTTATGAGTTCAGCTCCGATACCATCCTTACTGTCATATACCTGCGCATTCTAAGCGCCGTCGAACTGTCATTCGATGCGAAGTTCGAATAACGAACAAGCGAACCGAAGGGTTCGATCTAGAACTAGAATAAATAGACGATTAGTCTGATCTGAAACTTCAAGCTTATCGGTCTATAGCATCACACGTCCAATCGCTGTCATAAAGTTCAGAGTACCTTTTAAGGTCGGTCTTTTCCACCCTTTGGTTTAAATATTTAAAAGTGGCGAACGAGGAAAAAAAAATAATTTGTGCGTAAAAATATAAACCCCGGAAAAAGTGGACGGCTTGTAAAGAGCCAACTTTCCAGTTTCTGCACGGCACATCGGCGGACGCCATTGTATCTGGGGCATTGAAGGACGGCTGATCATTTGTGGCATTACTGCGGCGGTAGAAAATCAGCGGCTTCATCCGACAGGTGCTTGAAATCCAGCTGTGAGTCGAAATCACCGAATTGATTGGTAGTTCATCCTCCGTCGTAAGTAGAAACTCTCCGTGGGTAAGCGGAGTGATTTCTGGTTATTTTTTTATTTCTAACATTGCGTAACCATTTTGTGCAAAGCGTCTGAAGAGACAAAGAAAAGGCCTTTTCGTCTATTGAAACACACAACATAATAGGGTGACCCAATCTTTTATATGTTTAACAATTAATGATAATAGACTTGCAAAAAGATTTCTTTTGTGGTTCTATTTAATAAGAGATTTTATTCTTTTTTTTAACAGATAACAGCTAGCGTATGAAGCCATTGTGTAGTGATTTTTATCACATGATTCATTAGCTGGGGATTGTTTCTAGAACAAAAAGAAAAGTTTCAACGGAACAGTTTTGGATAAGTCACTAGTGCCTTTGGACATTGCTGGAAGGTTAAGACACGGTCCGGAGGTGAGCCTAATCCAAATTCTTCACATCAGCGACAGTTATTAAGGATTGACCGTTTGGAAACCCACCAACTGCGTCCGGCAGGATTAACGACAACGGTCGTCTCGTTGGCAAAGGTCAAAAGGACATTATCGGTAAGTCAGTTTTTTATTTTTCTCTTAATTGAATCACAAAGCCAGTGATATTTTTCTAATTGCTAATTGATTTTGTACATTTGTTTTGTTTTACTATTGTTATTTTTTGTGGATTTGTGCAATTATTTCTGGCCATTACTCCTATATTCTTTATCATTGACGAACTGCGTACATATTTTCGCATATATTTTGCATAATCATATAATTGTATAGAAAACATAGAAAGTTTAACGATGAGTTCCAACATTGCCTGTACCATTGAGCCATACCGCAGAGGTGCTAGTTTTAACGATTGGTACTCCAGGCTGAAATTCTTTTTTAAAGTTAACAAAATCGTCGACGAAGACAAAATGGCGTATTTCGTCACACTCAGCGGGCCAGTGATTTTTGAAGAAATTAAACTACTGTACCCTGCTGGCAATTTTGAAGAGGCGGCTTTCGACGATTTAATCGCGAAATTAAAAAACCGTTTAGACAAAATAGAACCCGATTTAGTCCAGCGATATAAATTTAGCACCAGAATCCAAAATCACGACGAAACTACTGAAGATTTCATTTTGTCGTTAAAATTACAAGCCGAATTTTGTGGTTTTGGGAATTTTAAAGATATAGCTATCTTAGATCGCATTATTGCGGGAATTAAGGACAAAAACTTGAGACATCGATTACTAGGAGAAGAAAAGCTGACTTTGGTAAATGCAGAAAAAATCATAGCGACTTGGGAGGTGGCAAAGGCGAATGCTGATACAGCAGAGGAGAGACAAACGTCGAACCCAGTACAGATTGCAGCAATCCAGAGCGGATCAAAAGGAAATTATGGAAAAGCTTATGGGAAAATGAAGCAGACGTTTGAACTAGCGAAAAGATACCAAAATGATGACTTCCATGGAGAGGCAGGAACCAGCAGGGGTCCAGTTAAAAGTCGTCTTGGGATCAGACCATACGATTATGGACAACAAGCGAGAGGATATCGACCAACCGGATCCAAAAGGGTTAGTTTTAAACCGCAAGGAGGAGCTGTACCTCGGGTTAGACCGGATTATTCGCAAATGATTTGCAATTTTTGCGGTATGAAAGGCCACATAAAGAAAAAGTGTTTTAAGTTGAAGAATCTCCACAGGGATGCGGTCAATCTAGTTGACAGTTACAGACCAGGACCTAGTGCAGATCGACACATAGCAGAACTGATGGAGAGGATGCAAACTAACGAGTCGGAAGACGAGCAGAGTGATTCAGGTGATTGTTTGGAATGTATGTTGGTTTCGTCCATTAACAAAATAAGTGATCCGTGTTTGGTTTTTGTTGAAATTGATGGTAAAACTGTTGAGATGGAAGTTGATTGTGGTTCGTCAGTTTCTGTTATTAGTAAAAGCAGATATTTTTCGAAATTTTCAAACCCTTTGCGAAAATACAGCAAGAAACTAATCGTGGTCAATGGATCAAAACTTAAAATTGAAGGTGAGGCAAAGGTCATGGTCAAATTTAACAATAAACAAGAGATGATGCAATTGCTTGTGCTTGATTGCGATAACGAATTTTATCCTTTATTGGGGCGTACTTGGCTAGATGTGTTTTATCCAAATTGGAGACATTATTTTACTAATTCATTAGTTATTAATAGTCTTGAAACAGAGTCCAGCGAAATTGCTGTTGACGAAATAAAAAAGAAGTACAGTCAGGTGTTTGAGAAGAATTTTTCAAAACCCATTAAAGGATTCAAAGCTCAACTTGTAATGAGAGATGAGTCACCTATTTTTAAAAAAGCCTACGACGTTCCTTATAGACTTAGGGAAAAAGTTGCTGATTATTTGGACAAATTAGAGAAAGAAAAAGTCATTACTTCTATCAAGACAAGCGAATGGGCATCACCTATTGTTATTGTTATGAAGAAAAACAACGACATACGTTTAGTTATTGATTGCAAAGTATCTATCAACAAATCAATTATACCAAATACTTATCCATTACCTACAGCACAAGATATTTTTGCAAATTTGGCAGGTTGTAAGATTTTTTGTGCCCTTGATTTAGAAGGAGCATACACTCAACTTGAGTTGATGGAGAGGTCCAAACAATTTGTGGTTATCAATACTATGAAAGGATTATATACATATAATAGACTTCCACAAGGAGCTTCTTCAAGTGCTTCTATTTTTCAGCAGGTAATGGATAAGGTTTTAGAGGGTATAGCGTATGTGTCATGTTACTTAGATGATGTGTTAATTGCTGGGAGAAATCTGGAAGAGTGTAGGAAAAATCTTTTTTTGGTCTTAGAGAGACTAGCAAAAGCTAATATAAAGGTAAATTTTGAGAAATGTAAATTTTTCGTTACTGAGCTCACTCATCTAGGGCATATAATTAGTGAGAAAGGGCTAATGCCATGCTCTGACAAAATTGCTACAATTGAGAAAGCCAAGGCTCCCAGAAACGAGACCGAATTGAAATCATTTCTGGGTTTGTTGAATTACTACCATAAATTTATTCCACATTTGTCTTCGAAATTATATCATTTATATAATCTATTGAAAAATAATGTAAAATTCGTTTGGGATGACAACTGTCAAAAAGCTTTTGAAGAAAGCAAAAATTTGTTATTGAAAACCAATTTTTTGGAATTTTATGACCCTAAAAAACCGATAGTAGTTATTTCTGATGCATCAAGTTATGGTCTCGGCGGTTTGATAGCACATGTAATAGAGGAAGAAGAGAAGCCAATTAGTTTCACATCATTTTCATTAAATGAAGCACAAAAAAAATACCCTATTTTACATTTAGAAGCGTTAGCATTGGTCTGCACGATAAAAAAATTTCATAAATATCTGTATGGTCAACACTTTACAGTTTACACTGATCATAAACCGCTAGTAGGAATTTTTGGAAAGACGGGTAAAAACTCGATATTTGTGACCAGACTTCAGAGATTTATCTTGGACTTGTCCATATATGATTTTGATATAATCTATAGACCATCACATAAACTTGGGAATGCGGATTTTTGTTCGAGATTCCCTTTGAGGCAGGATGTTCCTGAAAACCTTGATCCAGAAATTATTAAAAGTATCAATTTCAGCAAACATATTCCGTTAGATTATCAAATGATAGCGGAGGGTACGAGGAATGATGAATTTTTACAAGAAATCAAAGGATTTTTACACAAAGGTTGGCCTGAAAGAGTGAGCAAACGGTTTAGTCAAGTTTTTGCGAATCAGCAAGAATTAGAATTAGTCGACGATTGTTTGCTCTACAAGGACAGAGTGATTATACCAAAAATATACCAATACCAAGTTTTAAAACTATTGCATAATAATCATGCAGGTGTGGTCAAAATGAAACATTTGGCTCGAACCATGGTTTACTGGTACGGAATCAATGCGGATATAGACAATTTTGTTACACAATGTGATGCTTGCAATAGCATGATGACTCCGCATAAATCAGAGAATTCGTCCAAATGGATGCCCACGGCTAAACCTTTTAGTAGAATACATATAGATTTTTTTTATTTTGAACATCGTACCTATCTATTGATTGTTGACAGTTTCTCAAAATGGATAGAAATAGAACTAATGAAAAAAGGCACTGATTGCAACAAGGTTTTAAAGAAGTTAATAGCATTTTTTGCTCGTTTTGGCTTACCAGATGTGTTGGTATCGGACAATGGTCCCCCGTTTAATTCCCATGATTTTAATTTTTTTCTTGAGAGGCAAGGTATCAAAGTGATGAAAAGCCCTCCTTACAACCCTTCAAGTAATGGACAAGCCGAAAGATTGGTAAGAACAGTGAAAGAGGTATTGAAGAGATTCTTGTTGGAACCGGAAATCATGGAGATAGATCTGGAAGACCAGATAAGTCTATTCTTATTTAATTATAGAAACAACAACATGACAAGTGATGGACACTTTCCAGCTGAGAGGATATTCTCTTACACACCAAAGACCATCTTAGATTTGATTAACCCCAAAAGACAGTATAAACACCATTTAGAGGTACCACAACCAGTTGATGAAATCATCAAGAAATCCTCAGCGGGGAAAATCCCGATGTATCCAAAAGATACCATTGATGATCTGATGGTGGGAGATGCTTTATGGTACAAAAATCATAATCCTAACCACCATTCTAGATGGATAAAAGCATCTTTCATTAAGCAATACTCTCCCAATACATTCCAGATACGTATTGGAAGCGCAGAGACCATGGCACATCGGGACCAAATCAGGATTCGTAAAGATGACTCAACGTGGCGAAGGCCTAACGTTTTCATCACGCGATATGACCCGAACAAAACATTGAACGATGCAGTTGTGAATCCAAGCGAAGGACAAGAGGTTCGCAAAGGCGTAGATGATGGTCTGTTGGTCGAAAGTACACGAAGCAGAAAAAGGAAACGTGTGGTCCCCGAAGCTGATTTTCAGGAGCCTAGACGGTCGAAGCGAAGTAAAAAAGTGAACCGAAGTGATGATTATCATTATGATTAAGTTTTGAATTATCTATTAACGAGCTCATGTTTAGATTTTAAATTTTTGAATTCGATTCCTTGATAAATGTCAAGTTCTGATTATATAATATACTTTCTTGGTAAAGGGGGAGAATTGTCATATACCTGCGCATTCTAAGCGCCGTCGAACTGTCATTCGATGCGAAGTTCGAATAACGAACAAGCGAACCGAAGGGTTCGATCTAGAACTAGAATAAATAGACGATTAGTCTGATCTGAAACTTCAAGCTTATCGGTCTATAGCATCACACGTCCAATCGCTGTCATAAAGTTCAGAGTACCTTTTAAGGTCGGTCTTTTCCACCCTTTGGTTTAAATATTTAAAACTTACCAGCAGCTTTATTGTTCTTGAGCTGGTGAATGGCATCCTTAACCTCCCTCAAAGTGGGGGCTGGTTAGTTTCCATCACCCGCAGTACCAACGAAGGCATTTCCTCCGTTGTCCCGACTTTCATTGCCTGTGCTCTCAGCGCCATTCAGATGTTCGTCGATGAGCTGCTCCCACCTTTCGATCACCTCACGCTCGTCCGTCAAAATGCTCCCATCCTTATCCCTGCACATATCGGCTCGCGGCACAAAGCCGTTGCGGGATGCGTTGAGCTTCTGATAGAACTTGCGTGTTTCTTGAGACCGGCACAGCTGTTCCATCTCGTCAAGGCACAGCTGTTCGTCTCCTTCAAGCGGCGGTTTTTTTTTCTCCCGAGAGAGGCGGGTCTGCTGTTACCGTTTCCGTCTATAACACTCCACGTTCTGCCGAGTCCCTTGCTGCAGCATGACCGCCCACGCTGAGTTCTTCTCCTCCAGAATCTGCCTACATTCCTCGTCGAACCAATCGTTCCGTCGACCCCGTCCCACGTACCCGACGTTGCTCTCAGCTGCATTGTTGATGGCTGCCTTCACTGTTCTCCAGCAGTCCTCAAGAGGGGCTTCATCCAGCTCACCCTCTTCCGGTAATGCAGCCTCGAGGTGCTGCGCATATACAGCTGTGACAATCGGTTACTTGAGCCGCTCTAGGTCATACCGGAGCGGCCGTCGGTACCGTACGTTGTTGACGACGGAGAGTTTTGGGCGCACCAGATAGTGGTCAGAGTTGATGTTAGTGCCAGGATAGGTCCTGACGTCGATAATGTCAGAGAAGTGCCATCCATCAATAAGAACGTGGTCGATTTGTGATTCTGTCTGCTGTGGTGCTCTCCAGTTGTATTGGTATGGAAGGCTATGCTGGATGTAGGTGCTACGCATGGCCATATTCTTGGAGGCGGCGAAATCAATCAGTCGTAGGTCGTTTTCTTTCGTCAGCCGGTGGGCGCTGAACTTTCCAATAGTCGGTCTGAACTCCTTCTCCTGGCCAACATGAGCGTTTAGATCTCTTATGATGATTTTGAAGTCATGGTTTGGGCAGCTCGCGTTCGAGCAGCTCGTAAAAGCGTCTTATTAGCGCAAACGCTTATTCCTCCCATGATAGAGATTTTTAAGGCCAGTTTAGTCTTAGGACATATTCCAGATGGCTGGCGTCAAGTTCGAGTTGTCTTTATCCCGAAGCCGGGAAAAAAAGACAAAACCAATCCCAAAGCATACAGACCGATTAGTCTGTCGTCAGTGATGCTTAAAATAATGGAAAAGGTCTTAGGAGAGTTCATAAATTCAAAATTTATGGAAGCAATGCCTCTTTCCAAATACCAATTCGCTTACCAAAGTGGAAAATCTACGATCTCAGCACTACACATGCTAGTCAACAAGATCGAAAAAACATTTCATGCAAAGGAAATCGCCATCGTGTCATTTCTTGACATTGAGGGTGCATTCGATAACGCTTCCTATTTGTCTATAGTGTCAGCAATGCATAGGAGAAAATTTGACCCATGCATTGCTACCTGGGTACATGCTATGCTAGCAAATCGCCGAATCTCATCCGAGTTGAGCGGATCGTGCGCCACTGTCATGGCCACAAAGGAGTGTCCTCAAGGAGGGGTACTTTCACCTTTGCTATGGTCTCTAGTGGTGGATGATCTACTTAATAGCCTGGAAAAAGAGGATTCGAGGTTGTTGGCTACGCTGATGATGTTGTCATCATTGTGCGCGGCAAATTTGAAAGCGTTGTCCTTGCAAGAATGCAATCAGCTCTCGATTACACGCTCTCCTGGTGTCTGAAAGAGAAACTGGGGATAAATCCTTCAAAAACTACGATTGTTCCTTTCACAAAGCGCAGAAAGGTACAGCTGCAACCTCTTTTCCTTAATCAAACACAATTGGTTTACTCAAATGAAGTCAAATACCTTGGCATTACGCTTGATGCTAAACTCAATTGGAACACACATCTTCAAAACATGGTAAATAAAGGTCTCAATTCTCTGTGGGTCTGCTCAAAGACCTGTGGAAAAAAGTGGGGTCTAAAACCTAATATGATCATGTGGATATATAAAACCATCGTTCGGCCTAGAATAGCCTACGCTTCCCTTGTTTGGTGGCCAAAAACAAGCGAGGTTACGGCTAGAGCCAAGCTGAACAAAATCCAACGCGCCGCGTGCGTCGCCATTACTGGTGCAGTTCGCAGCACCCCTTCATTCGCCCTAGATGCAATGCTTAATCTGCCCCGGCTAGATCAATTCATAAAGCTGGATGCTGAGAAAAGCGCTCTGAGGCTAAAACGATCAATAAACCTTCTGCCAGGTGATTTAACCGGTCACCTAAGCATACTAAACGAATTTTCTATAAATCCAATTGTAGAAAAATGCAGTGACTGGATGGAAATGGTTGTGAATTATGACATATCATATACGGTGTTCATTCCTTCTCGCCAAGAGTGGCAAGAAGGTGGACCGAGTATTCCTCCAGGCTCAATCAAATTCTACACTGATGGATCGAGAATGAACAATTGTTCTGGATCTGGAGTGCACGGACCAAGAACCAAAATCTCTGTCCCTCTCGGACAGTGGCCTACAGTTTTTCAGGCTGAAGTGTATGCTATCATTGAATGTGTGCAGCTCAGCATAAAGAGGAATTACAGAAATGCCACAATCTGTATTTTCTCCGACAGCCAAGCAGCTCTTCATGCTCTGAAAGCTTACACTTTTAACTCAAAATTAGTGTGGGAATGTGCTCTTGCTCTAAAAACCCTAGCCATCCGCAATCGAGTTAAACTATATTGGATCCCCGGGCATATGGGTCTAGAGGGTAATGAAATTGCCGATGAGCTAGCCAGGAATGGATCGGCCAATACATTCATTGGTCCTGAGCCATTCTTTGGCATATCAAACTGCTCACTAAATATTGAACTGAACAGCTGGTTGTCCAGGCAAATTATATCCAATTGGAAAACAGTTTCCAATGCGAATCAATCTAAAAGATTCGTCACAATTAATTCGAAACAAACACAAAAACTCATTGGTCTCAACAAAAGGGACCTCAGCACCTACACCGGTCTTATAACTGGACACTGCCCCAGCAGATACCATTTACAAAAGATCGGAGCCATCCAAAACCCAAATTGCCGTTTCTGTAGTGAAACGTGCGAAACCTCACAACACCTTCTCTGCTCCTGCAGTGCACATATACAACGAAGATCCAAAATATTTGGCAAGCCCTTTTTGGAGCCGGCCGATATTTGGAACGCATCTCCCAGGGAAGTGGTCGGCTTTATCAGGCTGATCGTACCAGATTGGGGGATTCACAATGCTGCAACTTAGGACTTCTGCCCATCAATGGCAGATGGCTAAAAGTTCAGTCACCCCGCAAAGTATTCCGGTGGCGTTCCCGCCACTGAGGGTCTTGTAAAAGCAAAAGGGTATATCACAATAGTTCTAAAAAAAATGGACGCAGTGATCTCACACCCGACAGAAGGAGAGAAAAAGCGTCTTGATCATCATCAGTGCTTCCGGAGTGAGGGCTGTGCACGTTTATTATGCTGAAGTTGAAGAACCGGCATTTGAGCCTCAACTTGCACATTCTCTCATTAATTGGCCACCACCCGATCACGTGCCTCTGCATATCACCCATCACTATATAAGCTGTTCCCAGCTCGTGTGTGTTGCCGCAGCTCTGGTAGATGGTATGGTTACCTCTAAACGTTCGCACCATTGATCCCTTCCAACACACTTCCCGCAGCGCTACGATGCCAAATCCACGGTCCTTCAGCTTGTCGGCGAGTATGCGTGTGCTCCCGTTGAAGTTGAGAGATTTACAGTTCCACGTACCGAGCTTCCAATCGCTAGTCCCTTTATGTCGCTGTGGTCTTCGTTGATTGTCTCGGTTTGCATTCTCGTTGATTATTCGCTGCTTGTTTTTTTTTACGGCTGGCTTGCAGGGCCTACCAACCCCCTAGATTTCCAGAGGACCATTCCCCCTAAATGTTCGGAGGACCATAGTGCGCAGTTTAGCTTAGAGTCCTTCTCTGGCACTTAGACGATGATCAGCCACCCCTGACATGGGGAACAGACGCTGTTGTGAGCCGCTCCTAACATGGAGTACAGACGCTACAGGTTTGCTGAAGCAAAAGCTAAAGCAAAACCTCATTTCCTGTCAGCATACGTCCAAAGTTTCCACCGGAATTGGTTACCAGATCTTCCCTAAGGTTACTCTTACCCCGGCCAGTACCGCGAGGAGGTAGGGATAGGAGTTGCAGGGTAAGAGGCTAAGGACCACACAAAGGGGCTTATTCCTGCAGGTACGCGAGGTACCAATGGTACGCCATGCCCAGCCATTTACCAACTATTTCCATGTAAGATACCAACCATTTTTTTATAAAAAAATATTGTATGGAGACTGCCAGCATGTTGAAAAAGTCGATTTGATGTAAATGTAATGGTGCAATTGAAGCCAAATTATATCTTGAATGCAAGCTTATTTCATATGTTTGGTGAATTTTAAATCATATTTTGTTACCTTTGTTACCAGCGACTTTTGGAATCTCGCAAACAACTGTTCAGATATTGTCTTCTAACATCATGGAATGCATATTGACATAATTCAAAAAGAGAAAAAAATGATCACTTATTCGAAATAGTTTTTTTTTGCGGAAATGGCCGTTTCTCCGATGGATTTCAACGGATTATGTCTAGATTTTGGCATATGTCTTCATATTAGTTCTAGTTTATAGGAAAAACATCAACAAATGTAGAGAATCACACCAGCTGAAAATTTAAGCGTCGAGAAAATGAAAACCCTACGGAAATCCATTACAACTCCGGTAGTCGATAGGCCCCATATCCATTCAGGTCATTTAATGAAACTAGACCAATTTTCTCATAGGATGCTTCTGGACAAATAAAATTTAATATATTTTCAAAAAAGTTATACATATTTATATTTTGACAAAATTTTACCTATCTCAACCTTTTTGTCTAAACTCTATACTTTACTAGTTAGCACCCACGTGTATCACACTGTTTTATAAACCGCACTCACACACGGAACCTTAATCCCTGGTTCACGATCAACAAATCGAAAAAGATTTGGTTGCGGTATGGACAATATTTTCCTCCGGACGGCTGTCTTGTTCACTAGAATTTTCACTTAACTTTTCCGTCGGCCAGAACCGCGATAATTCACATCTCGCCAAATAACACCTCGTTCATTTATTTATCTCCCTTTGATTTTTCCGTCTCTGTCTGGCAACCATCGCATGGAAAACACACATCGGACGCGATAAGCCGTTAAATTTCATTGGTGGTTCGGATTGTGGCACGAGCATCCGGTTCCGGTGACCCATTAGATGAACTTTATCCGGTTGCACGCTCCCCTGGGTGAAAAAGGAAGTGGTGGTGCTTCAAAGGGTCGACGTTTCTGCGGCACTGGGATATCCGGTGGAAACCACCAGCAATGCTAGGAACCTGCAACAAAACGGATAGGAAATATAATTATTATTTTTTCACAGACATTCTTTGTATCTGGTTGGATTGGTTGGCTCGTGGACAGAGTCGGATCAAGAGGTTGCGTCTAACTTTTGGGATTGGCCTTCGCGCAAAAGAATTGTTGAGGCTCGTCACCCCAGTTTTAAATAAATACATGTGGCGAATATTGATACATCTGCCCTATAAAAACTGTTTGTCCATAATGTTTAATAATTTTTGTTCCAAAAACAGAGCCGCTCCTGCCCAGCACATACATATCATGTCGTGGACCGCTGATGAATTTATGAACTTGCAAGATTAATGGAATATCGAGTCATCGTCGTCGCGGCGGAAAGGAATGCGATCTCGTGCCATTTAACCGGCTTGTCATATATATGGATACTGAAGTTGATAAATGAAGTTTTGAGACCCATTCGACGGGATAATCGCCATTACGGGGATGGTGTCAGATTCCATGAAATCAGCCCACGCAGAAATTTATGACATTTTTTTTGTGCTCGGGTCGCAATCTATTGGAAGTCTGAAAGAGTTGAAAGAGAGGTCACAACCACCGTCTAATGGTGGCTGTAATTGCTATTTGAGGTGGACAAATTTGGATGAACTCATTAGCTCCCAGTGGATAAAGCGAACGTTGAAATGTTGTATTTTAGAAATTGTTTAGATTTATGGGTTTGCGAGTCCTTTAAGGTGAAACATCTCAGAATCCAAAGATGGCCGGCACAATGGCCGACTTCTCCCCCTACTCACGTTTTCAAAGGCACAAAACGGGAGAAATAGTTGGCAAACGTTCCTGATCTTCTTATTTTAAGCTTTCTGCTAGTGCACAAAGCCAAAATAAAAAGTGCACTGTTGTGGGATGCTTTCTTCACGAGATTTGTGCCTTTGAAGTTTTAGTGCAATCTTAGAAGATGATTCCAAACTGTTTCACCTTAATATTTATGAGTTTGGGAGTTGGAAAGGATCGGATTTTTTTAAGGTTTCAGCTGTACTTCACGAGATTTGTGCCTTTGAAGTTTTAGTGCAATCTTAGAAGTTGATTCCAAACTGTTTCACCTTAATATTTATGAGTTTGGGAGTTGGAAAGGATCGGATTTTTTTAAGGTTTCAGCTGTACTCACTCTATAATGACACCTAAACTACTTAGGATACTAAGTTTATGAAGTTTGAGGGGACATGTTGCCCAGAATTATGATGGAACTAAAAATTAGGATTTAACGAGAGACAAAGACCTCTTTTCCACTCCTTTTTGAAAGGGAAACAAAGGACAGTGAACGAACCACAATATAACTTAAACGCTGCGCCTATAGTGTCTTCGTGTTTGGAGCCATCGGTGTAGACGACGGTCGATCTTTGGAAACGGTTATTGATCAGTTGCTGAACTATTGGACGAACTGTTTCTGGTGGGTCACCGGTTTTAACGCTTGGTTTGGCGTCCCATATAATGAGTGGCTTTTGTGCGTGCTACAGCCAAGAGGAAGCTCCGAAGCATATTGAACATGCGCCCACGTATCCGTCAAGACCGCAATATCTGCAGTACACCATGTTTCCAAGTTGTGTCATATGCCTCCGACAGATCCGATAAGGGAGGGTCACGATAGCGCCCCCCGGGGATTTCAATCGGACTGTTTTTGTTAGATTCTATATGTCAAAATACGGAAAAATCCAAAGCCTTTCGGGTGATGGGCCAGTGGTGTAGCCAGGAGAGGCTCTTAAAGGTGCAAATTTTGCATCTCTTTAATGAATGCAAATTTTGCATATCGAAAAATATTGTAAAAATTTCTTATTCAACTAAAACTATAATTTTAATGCTGATTGCAGTAATTACAGACAGAATGAATAATTATCTACATTAAAAATGTATGTTTATTATAACAGAGGCGTAATCAGGGTGAAAACTCGTGGGCACAATTTTATTATAAACTACATATTTTTGGTGTTTATTTCCGACCACTTGACGCTTTTCCCGTCTTTACCACGAAAACGGAGAGAGACCACGGAGAAAAAAGACATGATTTCTCCAGTCATGAAAATATTACCAATGTTGAAGATGAGGAAATACGGTTTCTACTGATAGGTGAAAAAAAGCGATATGGCTTACGAGTGATTTCAATGACTTTTTTTTGAACTACACAAAATATAAAAAAAAGTTTTTATATGAATCGAAAGTGTTGCCAGTAAAGGCATTAATTTAAAAACGTAGTTATAAAAATTTTATTAGTTAATTTCCAGTTATACCGAGCTATATAAATTACATACCAAGTTTTTTTCGGTATCAAACATCGTATCAAAGCAGACAGTAACTACATTATTTAAAAAAAAGAATGTTAAATACTAGTTTTTTATTTTTGAAAAAAAAAGAAGATCATGATTTTATGTGAAGTTTATGGATGCTGTTGAAGTTGAAACCAAACATATCTTTCAGTTCAAATGGATTCAAAAGTAGAAATTGGCACAATAACTACAAATGAAAATTTATTGAAATCGACTTCCAAGGGGTAGTGGGTGTATGCATTGATTCTACCCCATAACCCCGAATGCCATTTCCTCGAATGCCATCACCTCAAATTTCACCTATTTCGAGTACTAATTACTTGATATTCAAGTGGTTCAGGTTTGATCCATCTAAAATTTTCCACTTTTTCAGGTATGACTTAATGTTCAAGCAGGTTAGGGCTGATTCACTTCATTTTCAATTGATTCATGCTTGAATCACTGTATGTACGTGTTTCAGGTTTGATTAGTTCAATATCCAAGTTATTGATGTTTGATTTTTGAAGTAAATTTAAGGCATTCAGGTCTCATTCACTCTATATTCAAGTGTTTCAGATTTGATTAGTTCCATATCCAAGTGACTCATATCCAATTCACTTCATATTCAAGTGTTTCAGGTGAAATTCACTTCATGTGTGTAATATTCACTTCATCAGTATTTTCATGAATTGCAGATCGTTTTTGGTGATTTCGTTCACCGAACTCATAAAGTCTGTTTAAGAGTGTATGATTGGCTTTATATTGAAATGATTCATGTCATGAGACACTTTATTTTTGAAGAATGCAAATGATTCAGGTCCGATTCACTTAATTTTCAAATGTTTCAAATTTCAAGTGATTCACATCTATCAGTTCATTTATATTCAAGGGTTTTAGATCTAGTTTGCTTCATATTCAAATGTTTCAGTGATAATTAGTTCCATATCGATTCATCTAATATCAAAATTCATCTTCATATTCAAGTGAATCGTGTCTGAGTTACTTCATATTCAATTGACTCAGGTGGCATACACCCAGACTACAGTTATTCCGGTACTCAGAGCTTATTTACTCAAGTGGTTCATGTCTGATTAATTTCATACGTGGTGCGTTCTTTCTTGGCTCGATTGTTGCTAGGCTTGCTTGATAAACGCCATCATCTGCTCGATACTTTCGTCTGCATTCTTCCTGGAGTTTTGCTATTTATTTACCCTTCGCCCACCTAGTTGCTTCCAGCTCCTTCAGCTTCCTCTAAAAAATGCTCTGTTAGGCCGCTACCTGGGCGTAGTTACCAGCTTGTTGCTGCACACGTTTTCTGGCCTCCGGGAAACTCAAGTTTTCATTCACTTTCACTTTGATCTCGTCCACTTTCATTTTGTAGACCGGGCTTTGACGACTTGTAGGCCGATGGCCACCATTGCAGTTACGGCACAACGGAGCTTCACCGCATTCTTTCCCGTGGAAGTTCGGTGAATAATTGGCGCAACTTTGGGTTCGGTGAATAATTGGCGCAACTCAGTTCTCTTTTGACGTATTCCATAAGAAGGGTTGTGTCATAGATAACCAGGGATTGAATCCTGAGAAAATTGAGAGAATCTCTCATGTATCGTTCTCTGTAACTATCATAATATGCAGCACATTATAATCAGATCGGGGGGATAGCAGTGCATGATTAAACACTTTTAAACAAGCTCCAAATTTGGGGGACGCTATTGCTATCGGATGTTCGGGGATTGTTTATCGTGCCAGAAAAATAAAACACCTACCCCCAACGGTAAACAAGCGAGAAGAATGGATTTTATTATCGCTCTCTCTTTGGGGCTCTCGTTCACTGTTTCTAATTATCAAATTTGTTACAATATGCGATACATTGCTGATCGTGGGCCGCAACAATAGAAATATTAGTAGTAGAACGCTAATGACGTGGTTGTCACCAAACTGATTTCAATTTTTATTACCTTAAATTATGGTTTTTCATTGTTTGTTCTATACCATGATGTTGTTTTGGTTCTTAAAATTAATCTGACATTTTGAGGCCCGGTACTCACGCTGTCAGCTCGTGGCAAACTAGATGTTGGTAACACGAACAGCAGCGACATTAGCATTCTTAGGTTAATGCTTCTACTGCCGCAACAGATGGGATGTTTTTTTTTCGCTTGCTTTGATCGTGCTTCAAAATGAAATGTGAGTGAATTTTGCATTGCCTGTAGATAACGTATCCTTAGACTGAGCATTAGGGTTGTTCATATTTTAGAAATGTTTGCAAACCCAATCTTCCATATCTTTCTTACCATCCTTACAATAAAAATAGCGTTCTATGAAATTTTCCGCTTTTTAGGTGGTGATTTAAAGGTGGCCCAAAGACGCTGTAGGTTTAAATGGAAATTACTATGGAGAAATTTTGAAAAGAATTCCAAACACGTTAGTGCTTGAATGTTAATACAAACTTATTATGTCATATATTTTTTTTTTCAATCTTTATTAACGAGATTTTTAGCCCTGGGCTAGTTCATCTCGGGGCCAACGGTTTTACTTCCCTTCCGAAGGAAGTCGTCACTAAAATTTTTAGTGACTATCTCGGGGATGGGATTCGATCCCAGGTCCTCGGCGTGAGAGGCGTGTGTTCTAACCACTACACCAGGTCCGTCCCCTTGTCATATTATGTCATAGTGGAAACTCATTTTCTTAACCGATTCTACCCCATTACCCCGAATGCCATTTTCCCGAATGACACCACTCCGAATTCCATTACCCCCAATGTACCATTACCCAGAATTCCATCACCCCGAATGCTATTTCCCCGAATTTACAATTATCTTGACATGAATTGATGACATTTCCCCATGATATTGGTATTCGTGGTAATGTATTGCGGGGTGATGGGTCGTTCGGGGTTTTGGAATTTGGGGTGATGGCGTCCGGGTTAATTCGTGATCAAACGTCAACATCCCACCGCAAAATCGCAAGTGTTTGGAGGTGATTTTAACCTCCAAATTGCCAAACAACCTCCAAAACATCACCTCCAAGTTAGTTCTAATAACCTCCGTTATATGAAATATGGTGGCGCTTCGATCGTCGCAAGTTTATCGTTAAACAGTCAAATGGCGTTCGGGGTAATGGGATTCGGGGTAATGGGGTAGAATCATTTGGTAATATTTTGCTTCGTATGAGATTATAGCCCTGCAAAAATTAGCTCAAAAGAAAGTTGTTTCTTCAGCAACATCCTTCATTAAGGTTTGTAGATTGTGATGATTTGATGTGTTTTGACCATTATTCAAAATTTCTACATAGTAATTTGCATATACAGTCGACTCTCCACATCTCGATGTTCTACATCTCGATATCTCTCCCTATGTCGATGATTGCTTCGGTCCCTTCATTCTGCATACGATTTCTCTCTCCATATCTCGATATCCTCCTTATCTCGATATCTCCATATCTCGATCTAATCCTGTTGATTCTTTGTTCCCAATTTTCTCTCTATATGTCGATATGAACATTATCAAAGGTTACTAGACCATATTTAAGCGATTCAAAACAATTTGGAAACCCGAAATGAAGTTTGTTTGTTTATTATTTTCCTAGTAACGGAGTGATTTTCAATCTAGTGTTCATTAAATTAATGTTCTTTGTCTCGATCTCTCCCTATCTCGATGGTCCCTTCGATATCGAGATGTGGAGAGGCGACTGTAATTTCCCATACATTGTATTTGGGCCATTTTCTAATCACCTCCGAAAAAGCTGAAAATTTCACAGAACCCTATTTTATGGTAAGGATGGCAAGGAAGAGATTGAGATTTTCAAACATTTTAAATTTTGAATCTCCCTCTTGAGCATTCTGCCCCTTTTTCCCACAAAATATCTTGGCTGATGCATTCGAGACCACGTGAGACGATTCAGGCGCACCGGGCACTGTCAGATTCAATTAATTTTGTATCAGACCTCAGCTTTTCAATTCGAGTAAGAATCGGCGAAAAGCGGCAGACAAACAAATTAATTAATTATAATCGATTCATTATCCCGATCGAGTGTTTTTGTCAGCATTTCGCACCTCCATTAATGCGTATTTAATTGGTTCTGTTCGAATTTTTGCAAATATTTTTACTACCGCACACAACAACCCCAACCCCCCCCACCGCGGGAATGGCGGTGACATTAAAACAATATTCCACCCAGGTCCGCGTTCCGCGGTGACCTTTTGCCCGAGAGATTGGTGCATTTCGTTCCGACAATAGGCCAGGTGTGCATTTATCAACTCTGTTAACCACCAAAGTGCCAACATGAATGCGACACATAAATTGTTCGTAAAAGTGAAAAATACACGAGGGTGGAATTCCATTTGGATTGCGAGTGTGCAGTGGGTCGAAGGGGGTCAATACTTATCTCAAAAATCAAAGCAGTGTACTACGTACTAAAACCTTTTCCCAATTCAAAAATGAAATTGTTACTAAATTACGTTTCTTTAATAAATCCAAATTAATCCCCTCATTAAAAAGTTCATAATGTTTGAATATGGAATAAAAAATCTCAAATGTATAAGCAAAATAAAAATATAAAACATATTTACTATTACAATAAGACTTTAAGGTTTTGGCCGACATTTGTTCTAAACCGAACCACTAGGAGTGGGAGACAGCAAATTAAGCGTCCAATAGTGCCAACGAATGCATGTCAAATTTGTACAAATTGTTTCACGAGGTCGAGAGATATTGATTCGAGTGGTTAACCACTCAGGGTAGGTTTTCCGAGGGTATATGGGAATGGATATGCGTCCCCCTGGTCGCGATTGTTTCCCGGGGGAGTTCATTTATCTTTCGATAAAAATTCTCATTAACCGTTGAAGTGTTGCTGAGCGCACCGTTAAATATTGTAAACAATGTTTGTCTGACCGCGATTGCCATGGTGGGCGAATAATTGCGCTGAATCGCGAATGTTTCAGCTTATTTGAATGCTTGAATTGCAGACTCTATAAACAGTAACGGTTGGCGTGATTTTGTGTGATTGAATGGATAAAATGCACAACAGTTTGGGCATTTGCCAACAGATTAGGGTAAACGCTCCCTCAAGCTCCAATAGTGAACAGCGTACAATTCAGCAAGAAAAGAGATGAGCTGTGGCAGATAATGTCTAACCATGGTTTACCGGCGAAACTAATTAGGGCGATACGTGCAACGCTAGATGGTTCAAAATCAGGTGTTCGGAGATTGCAGATAAAGTGTCAACCAGTGTTGACCAGGCTCATTTCCCCGAAATCCGAATTGTGAAGCCATGAACTGTTATTACTGTGCGTTGTATTCCTGAGATGGAGAGGGATGTGGTTGGGCTTGAGTGTTGCACATGGGATCCGACAATTTCGATCTCGGTGGGCCGCAATTCAAGTTTCGGTGAAATGATTCGCACTCACTCACTCACTCATTTAATTTCACCGAAACTTGAATTGTGGCTCTCTGGGATCAAAATTGATCGATTTTGTGTGCAGTACTCAAGCTTAACCATCTGCTTTTCTATCTTAGGAGGATAGAGCATGGTTGTAGTAGTTCGTGGCTTCGTAGTTCGGAAAATTTTCGGGGAAATGAGTCTGAACAACACTGGTGTCAATCTCGTTTGTGGTGTTAGACGGATTGAAGCGAGGAGACGTACTTTCGTGCTGTTCAACATTGCACTCGAGGGTGCTATTAGTAGATCTGGTATGCAGACAAACAGCACTATCATCACACGGTAGCATTTGCTCCTTGGCTTTGCGGATGATATCGACCATATTAGAATCGATCACAGGGCATTGAAGGAGGCCTTCTTGCCTCTGAAAAGGTTGACCACGAGGATAGGCCTGACCATTAATTCTATCAAAACGAAGTACATGGTTGCAGGTAGAAATAGAGATAGACTTGGTAATGTATGTGCTGAGGTAGTGTGTTTGAAGTTGTTGAAGAGTTTGATCACCTTGGAACTCTTGTGAAGGTGAAAGACGAATTGTGGCTGCGAATAGGGCCTTTTACAAACTACGTAACTAGCTTAGGTCCCGCAACATGCAAACGGAAACAATGAAACATTGATTATTCCGGTGTCTCTTTAAGGGCACGAAGCGTGGACGTTGAAAAAGGTAGACCGGAAAGCCTTCGGTGTTTTCGAGCGTAAAGTGCTGCGGATGATACACGGTAGGAAACTCGAAAATGGTGTGCGGCACAGACCAAGTTGTACTGGATGGTCACGAATACGCTGACCGTACGCAGTGGAAGAGCATCTGGCGACCCTAAACGTTCGGGGAAACTGATGAAGTAATACAGCCGACAATAGCGTGGTGCTACGCTGTAGCCAGGTACAAGGTGGTACAGGGTGGGTAATGAAAGTGTTTATGAAACCAAAGAGTTTTAAAATTGAGAAGTTATTGGTTTTAACCCCTCTTCTTGAAGCTTTTTTTACCACAAAAAATATATTAAAATCGCGATTAGTTTTTTGTTTCTCGATATTTTTGCACCATTTTTTCACAAGTTCTCAAAAACTCTTCTTGTTTTAGAATCTGTGTCGATATTGATCATTGGTCATCTGGATCCGGAGATATTCCATAATTCTTTGGGAAACCAACGCGTAGCCACAACCCACATAAATGTCTCAGGCTACATATTTTTTATCGTATTCGGGTATTCAATCTTCGGAACAATACATTAATGAGAGTATGTTGTTAAAAGGTTAAGCAGTTTGGTACAGAGCATTTAGGTTTCTGGTACCACGTTGATCAAATAAAGTCTTGAAAACTTTAAAAAGCATCATACTGCAATTTTCAGATATCTACAAGAGCATGAGGATGAGCATGATTGACCGCTCGTAGATGCTACTCCGTTATTGCAAGAACAGCTGTACTTATACAGGGAACCAACAGACGCTACTCAGGATCAGTAGCATCCTCAATGTGTAAGTACTGGTGCTCGCTTTATTATAACTAACAATAACGGCGCCGGCTGCGGACGTATGTAGGTCAATTTGGGGATGAGACGGAAATGTTGACGCGTTACTTGCTTTATGGAAGCCGAGGAGTCCTCTGCACTTCCACAAGAAAACACTGGGAGTTTAGATATGGGAAAGATTTAGAAAACGTTGAGGATAAAATTTGAAATTAATACCTGAGCATATACACGGATGACCGATATCGATAGTGCGGTTACCACGCGAACCGGATACTATCCTCATTTCATTGCTCGCTCCACAGAAACATGCAACCGATTCAACGGATCAAACACTACTGACGCTTTTCTTTTCGTTTTTTGTCACCCGCACGCAGGAATTCCAGGTGATTTTTTTAAATGTCTTCCAATATCACGGAAAATGTCTTTCACATGAAAATTTTCAGTTATTAAGACTACTTCACTCAGTAACTGGTGATATTAGAAAAAAAAAGACAGAGAAGAAGAGAATTTCGGTGAAAACTATAATTCGGGATCCTTAAGAATGTTTTCAAAAATAATGATTTTTTTTTTGAAAAGGGATTTTTGAGGAAATATGATTCTGGAAAAAAATAAAGATATTGTATATTGCTAAAAGTTTTTTTTTAAAGAATTGCTGCAAAATTATTTATGCAGTTTAAAGAAGATTCTCTAAGGACTCCCAAAAAAAATGCACAAGAACACTTTACACTTCAAGATTTTTCAGGAATGTCTCAAAGTACTTAAAAAATTCTTCTAGAAGTTCTTTAAGAATTATTCCAGGATTTTTTTTTTTCAAGTCCTTCTACAGATGATTCCTAATGTTTAGGGATTACTCCAAGCAATTCATCGGAAAAAAATCTGGGTGTTATTCCTCTAATAATTCCTTAAGAACTTTCAGGAGAGATTTTTCCAAGAACTACTCCCGGAACACCTCTAGAAGATTCTCCAAAATTTGTTTCAAACATTTTTCATATTCCTTGAAGAATCCCAAACCGAATATATTTGAAACTAGTGATCCCGGCAAACTTCGTCTTGCCATCAAGTAGGCTGTTGAAAAACGCAACGAATCGTCCCATGCAAAATGACAGTTCCGTTTACGCTCGTTTATTCCGACTTTCCCGGTGTATATCCTGGGATTTTTATACACACAAACACGTCGGAACCCATGATAAACAAAACGACGAAAGATTAATTCAAATCCGTTCCCCCGTTCGTAAGCCATTTCGTGACATACAAACACCATTCCATTTTTATTTATATAGATTTCTAGCGAAGATTTATCATAGGTTTTTTCCTCGGTTCCCTTGATATTTCAATTATATTCTGCACGATTCGACCCAAAAAATCTCCAAAGAAAGTTGTTCATGAAGTTCTCAAGGAAATCACTACTATTTTTTGACAAATATGTTCAAAATAACCAGCAAGGGAGATCGCAGCAACCCACGCGTGCAAACTGAAGTGTTTAAAATTTTCTGTCACGTTTTTTCTTGCGTAAATTTTTATTTCGGCTGGCGGAATCGCGAATATGGGTGTAGAGTTTTACCAATCAAATTTATTGATAAGTGCAGTTGCGAGATAAGTTGCGAAGGCCCAAGCGTAATAATTCGTTTTCGCTCTTCGTCGGAGTGATTTTATATTGTTGATGCCGAGATTGTAACTTCAGTTGATAACCAACTGGTGAGTTCGTTTCATGCTTGTAAACGGAAATGTCTGTTATCAATGGCAATGTTTTATTTATATAATCACTATAAGTGTCGGCATAAGCTCTTACCCAGGCAACCAAAATGTACTTATATCGAAATCACCTGGAGGCTTTGTATGTGCAACATTTCACTTATAAGATGTTGCGAAAAGGCCTTCTACGTACAAAAGTGGAGGCGATATGCGTGAATATTAGACTGATGCAAATTTTGAAGTTTTTGCTCCCCTATGCTTAAACGATATCAATTATGATGAAAATAATCCTTCCAAAATTTGAAGTGATTCGGAAGAAATTTGGTTGTGCACACGCTATTTGAAGTTTATATGGAAATTACTATGGAAAAGGCAAACTTTTTGTGTTCAGTCCTCTAACTGCTCGAAATAATAATCTATGGAAAAGTGAACACACTCATCGCATGTGAAAACTTCCCAGCTACTACTTTGCCGAAGACCACATTTTGATGGGACATAAGGATAATTTGTTATTATTGATAACAAAGTCTATATCATGCTGAGATGATCATTCAATTACTTTCAGAGCAACACTGCTTTTTTGCTGTAGAACATAGTAGCCTGGATTACTTTGATCTATTCTTCCCGCCAGGAGCACCACTGTAGCCTGCCGAGCAGTTGGTTAAGCATGCAAAATGCAAACCCAGTTTATGATTAAGGATAGCAATTTATCCTTAAGTCCTATCAAAATGTGGTCTTCAGCAAAGTTGTAGCTGAAACGATTTCACTTGAGCAGAGGTTGTTCACTTTTCCATAAAATATTATGTCGAATAGATAGAGGCCTGGACACAAAAAGTTGGCGTTTTCCATAATCCATACTAATCTCCATATAAACTTCAAATGGCGTGTGCGCAGTCAAATTTCTTCCGAATCACTTGAAACTTTGGGAGGATGCTATTTACCATAATTATAATCGTTTAAGCATAGGGGAGCTAAAATTTCGAAATTTGCATCACTCTAGTGAATATATTATGTGATGAATAATAACAAACAATGCGAGTGTATAAATATTCTACCGAACTAACCTGTAATCTTATGTGACTTAACTTATGATAACAAATGTTGATTTGACAGCTGCCACGGATTGATTCGACTTACTTTGCACGAATGTACGGGACGAAACAATTGCTCCAGAAAACTTTAAAGTGTTCCTAGAAATTAAAATAATATACATTTTTCCATAATAATACTCCAAGAATTCCACCAATAATGCATTAAGTAATTATTCTTATTAGTTCCATGATTTTTCAATATTTCCCTAGACTTTTTTCGATAAATATTTTTCAGATTTCTTTTCTCTTCCAAAATAATCTCCGAAGATTTTCGCTGAAGGTTCATGATAAAATCTATTCAGAGATTGCTTCAACAATTCTTCCAGAGTTAACACTCAAAATCCCTTATACTTTTGAACTTTTTAAATTTTTAGCCCACTAGCTATTCCAAGAATTCTTCAAACAATTCTTTTAACAAATTCTCAAGTGTTTTTAGCGCAATTTTATTTAAATTCTTCATGAATTTCTTCATGATTTTGTTTAGATCTTTTTTTTTTAATTTCAATCCTTACTGATATACTTCCTGGATATTTGTATTTGTAATCCTTTGATATTTATCCCTACCAGCCTTGTTTTTATTTGAAGAAATGTCTAATGGCTACTTTAATTTTTTATAAATTTCTTCAACTGAATTTGTTGAAGAGTTTGTTACAAAAAACACCATCTTTTTTTCTGGTATTAATAAAGAAAACTCTTCTAAATGATAATTTTCCAGAATTATTTGTAAGGATTACTCGAACAGTTCCGCAGTAAAAATCCTTGAGTTATTCCTAGATAATCAAAAAAAAAAAAAAAAAAAAGACATCTTGAAAAAAATAAGACGTATCCAAAAATTTTACTAATATTTGAGGAATCCTTGCTAACCTTTTAGGAACATTCCAAAAACGTTAAGAGTAATACATGAAGAAACTTTACGTGAACTCTTGGAAGAATCTTTGGAGGAATATCCAGAATAATGGCCTGAGTTATTTAAAACAAAATTCTCATTGTGAGAATTTTGTTTTAAATAGCTCAGGCCATTACTCTAGATATTCCTCCAAAAATTCTGTCAGTTAAATATATGAAGGCGTTCCTAAAGAAATTTCTTGACGAATCCTAGTTACATTTTTAAAAATGTTTTTCCTGGTGGAATCAAAAACATCTTGGTACTGATTGACGAATTCACGATTTGTTCTCAAATGAACACCGTAAAAATTATGTTTAGCTTAATTCAAAATGTTTGTTTTTTAATATCTTAGATGAATCATTTTTAAGAGCTTATGATTTTGGAAAAAAATAAGGTTTAGAGATTTTTGAAAAAAAAAACTCCTGTAAAGATTCCTCTACGTACCAAATAAAAAATAGCGCATGTTTTTCAAAAACTGTAGTAAAAAAATCTTAAAAGAATAAAACAAAAATCTTAGATGTCTGTAGAAACTCCAATAAAAATTCATGGACATATTCTCAGACGGATTTAAAAAAACATCGGGCTTTTTAGTCATCAATAATTCTTGCTTCTAACTTTCACGTGCTTCTAAATTCCACTCTTAATATATCACAGTTGATCTATCACAGTTCATAGCGTTTGCTAGAGCCAGGGACGGACAAAAAACCGTTTCCTTAAGCTTCAATTCTTCCATTATTATATCACGCCTTTCCTTACGCCTGATACATAGGCAGTCTGCTCACCAAAAAAGAAAGCCTCTCTGCCATAAAAAATACCGCTCCTTTACACCCTTCCCGCATGAGCTGGCGTAGACGCAGTGGTATACACGGTCCACCGTGGGAGCCAGTTTAATGCATCATCAATTCCTTCTCCCTTCAGCTCAAGCTCAAGCTCATCATTAGTTCTTGGTTGAATTCATGACAGAATTCACAGTAGTTGTAATATTTTATAATGACATCTTGTGAAATCATTGATACCTTCCAAGAGAAGAGTTTAGATGAATTTTGTAATTTATTCCTTAATGACCAATTAGAGTATTTCATGAAAAATTCTTGGTCGTTGTGAATGTTTTACAAGATAAATTCTTGTAAAACTCTAACCAAAAAACTTTGACTAGTTAGAAAGAGTTTTTTTTATAATAATATAAAGACAATTTCCTCACCAACTAGACCAGAAAAACTATGATGCAATTATTTAATTAAGATGCTGAAGAAAAACTTTGATAAACAAAGTAATGTTCCTTTTTTAAATTGGCTTATGATTCGTTGTGTGTTCAAATTAGCAATAAAGTTTGAAGGAAATAAATTTGTGCTCAAAGAGTTTTTTTTTTTAAATTTTGTTGTTTGAGTAATACCAATATTTTTTAATATTTTTTTCAAGAACAAAAGTATTCTAAGCTTATTGAAGTGTAGAACTAGCCCTCGTGCGTTAAAATACACTCTAATAAAGATTTAAAAAAAAAAAAAAAACTAAGCTTATTGTGAATAATTTGTGTATTATTTTTTAATGGATAAATTAAAAAAGAATCTTCCAGAAACTTCTCTCAACATTCTTCCAACGATTATTTTAAGAAGTATTAGAATTTATGTGATAACTGCACAAGGATTGCTTCAATCAGATTCTTTCTGAAGTACCTAAAATATTATATTTATTCAAGTTCATTCCTGCAAATATTTTTTGAAGTATTTTTGAAGATTTCTGAGTGTGTAAGTACTATTTTGAAACATTCTATAGAAGATCCAGAAAAAATCGTTAAAAAATAAAATCCAAGGAAATTCCATGGAAAGTTTTTTAAGACATTCCTCGAAGAATCAGTCCTTAACCCGTATAGGCCTGAGTGAAAGCAAAAATACTAAAACCCTCACCGCTCAGCGAATTCTTAGCTGATTCAAAAGATTTATTGTCTGTTTACTGGCCCACATATTTAGCTTCTAGAAGTGGTCAGAGGAACTAGGAAATATTCCTGTGGCCGGAGTTATTCCGGTGGATCACTGGGTCAAGTCGGGTTAAAGAGGGTTTTGGGACATGCCAAGTTACCTTTATTTATTTGCAATGACAATCATTTGAATTTGCATAAATCATTAAGATCTGATATTCAACGTTATAAATGAACAGTTTTGCACCGTTTAAAATTTACCGGATGTGGCCATTCGGACATAATGCCCGTAAGAACCGGCTATAGATTTGTTGAATTCTAAACCGTTTCAATTCTCGAAAAGTAGAAATCAAACATAATTGTGCACTATAATGCATTCCTATAAGCTTGGCTCAGATGTGCAGATACAAATTGGCTAGTTTATAGTTAGTTTGAGTCGTCGCCGGAACCGAAAATGGTCATTTGTAGGATCAATCAAATGCAAAATTCATAGTTATCCAGTTCAATCGTTTCTCAAAAGTTTTACACTGATGCAATTTTCTTAAAATTCCGTTATATAGTGGCCACATTATAGCCGATTTCGGAAATTATCTCTGACTTGAAATTTGTCTACCTCCAGGGCACAAACGCGCAGTACCCTTTTCACCCGACCAGACCCAGTGACTCACTGGAATAACTCTGGCCGCAGGAATATTTCCGCGATCCTCTGTCCACTTCTAGAAACTAGATATGTGTGTCAGTATACTGACAAAAAATCATGTAAATCCATTAAGAATTCGCTGAGCGGAGAGGGTTTTAGAATTTTTGCTTCCACTCAGGCCTATACGGGTTAAAGGAATCCCAGGGAGTAGTAGAGGAACTTCTCCTTGAATCCCTGTGAGAATTCATGGAAGAAATCCTTGTAAGAATTTTCAGATGAATATCTGAAAGGGAACAACGGGTTTATTTTTGTGGAATGAGGAAAAAGATTATCAGGAATCTTCTAAAAGGGTTCCTGTAATTTACAACTAATTTGTTTTATTTTTTATCCAGGCAATGTTAAACTGTCTTTCAAATGTCATCACAAATTCTGAAATGTCTTCCAAATATCTTTCGATTTCCAAAAGTCTTCCACAGAACTCAAATGTCTTCCAATTAAAGACATATGTTCCAATCTGGCATCTGGCGACACTAGAGTCGGGTCTCGTGTTTTCAAACCCAAAATCCGAACCCGATGGGTTCGGGTCGGGTTCGGATATGAAAAATTCAAATTTCGATTCGGGTCGAGTCCGGATCTGCTTTTGAATTATTGTCTCGGGTCGGGTACGGGTTTGAAGAAATAAAATAAAGGCCAATTCACAAATTTCATAACGCTGAATGGAGTGGGCGAGTGTCGAAAACTACCATTTTTGGCGTTATGAAATATGTGAATGAACCCTAAGTCGTGTACGGGTCAGGTTCGGGTTTGAAAATAAGGAACTCGACCATCTCTACTGGATACAATTGATTCGGGTTCAAAGGAGCATGTAACAGATAATTTTTTTCACCCGTACGCTTTTTTTTACCGGCACAAAGCGAACCCGTAATTTTCAGATATCTACAAGAATATTTAAGGCTAAGTAGCCCGTCATTCGTTTTGGCAATAATGATGACTTTTCAGCTTGCATTTCAAAGTGATAAAACTCAGTCTTGATAGTTTATATTGACTTGAAAATGTATCACTGCACTCGCTAACATGCATAAAGTATGCTGATACTTTATCAGCTGTGTCAGGGCAAAACCAACTGATTTTCTTTGATTCGAAATCGTGAGATGAAATAGCAACAATCATCAACAACACGTACACATTTCAATAACGGCCTTCTTCGCCTTAATCAACTTTTATGATTTTTTAAGAGTAGCTCCTTATTACCTGGCATTGAATAGTTCATATATGATTTTTTTGATAAATTGATCAAAGACAATGGCTGCTGGTAGAGGGGTGTTAATTAGGGTCCCATTCAAAAATTTCATTATGCTGGATGATGGTGAGGATGATTTTTTTTTGCTATACATCACATACAAGTTTTTTTAAAATTCTCACCAAACTAAGGAATGCCAAAAATGACCACAATTTCCTTCATACAATTGCTCTTTTTTTAGTAACATTTTCATGGTTTTTTTTTACTAATATAAGGTATTAGTTGACGCGATTTCATTTCAGTTCGAACGTAAGAGGTTTGTTTGCCTTTTGGTAGCAGAGCTCGTGGGAATTCCAAGCGATATTTTCGAAAACTTATTGCATTCGATCGTTTTGTGATCTGTTTACGTATCATAACTACGAACCTGTGCTGTTTAGACAGGTGCATTCGGATGATCGTTTATTGAACTCGAGTATCGCAATTAGCAATGATTTCCCCATGTAAAATGATAATATATAGCAATAGCTCAGGGCGCTTCGTACTTTCATGCTAAGCATACACAACTTTTTTCTGCTCACGAAAGATTTAAGACTACTGAAAACAATTAAACTGCACTGTTACAAAAACAGTATTTCTCAGTGCTACTTCTTATATCTATTAATCCCTTTTCGACTGTTGTCTGGAACAAAGCCTCGAATTTTTGTCGCAAATATGTTTTACTTTTTTAATATTATTCCTCGGGTATTTAAACGTGACATTCAACAATAAGTCTATTAGAAATCAAGGTTGTTCGAATATACTTTGAAAAAGCAGTATGAGTTCTTTTACAGTCATACTGTCAAATGAAAACATTTGTTAAATATATCAACCAAGAATAATACGCTTCTCTCTGGAAGTTTCTTGATGAGGATGTAAAAAAATCCATCTTCACGAGGGGCTTTCATATTTTAGATTTTTTTTTTATTAATATTTCTCACTTCTTCATAATCAGTCCTCTCGGAGTTGTCGAAAACGTTCTCTTGATTGATAATGCTTTCGAAATCCTGAGTAACTTGATTTTCAATTGGACTACCCGAGCAAAGTCGAATAACAACCGCATAACATAGGGATAACAAGATGTACATCATGATCTCATTTTGTTATTTTTTGTTATCAATACGAAGACTCTTGTTATCAACGCATTTTGAACTGTCAGATCGAGGATGCCACCGACGGGTGAATGATGTCAAATGTTTGTTATCATAATTTGAACTTTGTGTTCTTTTTGCAGACCCATAATAATAATAATCATAGCAGGATCGCGAGTGCGTTGAAAATGCCTTCTACTCTTGTTTTTAGGACGGATCAAGAGTTTAAGAACATCGTATATAATCACGGATTCGAATTTCACTTCACATTTTGGTATTTATTGCTTCAATGCATGGGATATTTGAAATGCAACTTGGACATGATCAGAATCAAAATCAGCGTGAGTAATCAGTTGGTTACAAAGGCGACCAGAGTCAGTTCAGACCAAATCAATCGTGGAAGGGAAAACGAAGCATTCCTTTAGAAGAAATCTCTTCTATGAAGCGTGGAAATATTGATTTAAATACTGCTCAGAGGAACGGGCATATTAATTGGAACAATTGGTGGGAAAACTAAACATGGAGCACTCGCCACTCATTGGTTTTCCCCCCAATCCAACTTAGTTGCTTCTGATATTATTCCAGATTCACAAGGTTATTTTTAACTGTGAATAAAAATTGCCCTCTTATCGACGCCGACGTGCCATAGGTCATCGCCAACATTCCACCCACTTGTTCGTTCGACCATCGCATCCGATCCATCAAGTGGCTATATTATTTCTCTGCCACTTCTGCTGTAGACAGTTTCCCGCCATGATGGAGAATCTGCCAGACCACGTTTGGCATGGATTGGCGCAGCCAGTGGTTAGTGACAACGCTACCGAAACCCGTAATTAACTTTGGTACGTCATTTCCATCCTCCTTTGCATAGAGCTACTCGACTGTAGTGAACGACGCCCATCTGGCAGCTTCGAAAGCACTTTGATAACCACTTTCGATTTCAGTTCCTTTTCTCTTTGGGATCATCCAAAAATGACGTCCATCATTAGGGGGAGGGGGGGGGGGGGGGTCTACGAAAGTGTGACAGTACGTGTAGAAGGTATTGGAAAAAGCGTGACAGAGGGGGGAGGGGGGGGTCTAGAAATCTCAAAAAACGATGGACGTCATATTTGAATCGTCCCTTTGCTTGAATCAACGTTTCTGACTCATCAAGCGTTCGTTTTATACACGTGCATACAGTACACACCAGCATAAAGTGCCCACTCGCTTGTTATCCCGCAAATTGCCAAAACCCACGCCAAGAAGGTAAAATAAACCTCCATATATTATTTGTGATGCTCAGTAAACCATTCTAATTCTTAAATAAAATTTTAACATTCGTAAAAATGAAACAAAAACATATTGCATTGTATTTCCATTTGAAGTGTATCACAATTTCAAAACTCCTGAAATTTTTGCTTCTCACTCTAGTGCTATGATTACCTCGAGTTATTGACTGTAATTAAGTATTTTTGTTGTTAAAGCCAGGGGGCATTGCAATACCAAAATGTGAAGTACAATTCCGTGTTTATATACGATGATCTTAAACTCTTGATCGGACTTAAAAACGTGAGGAAAAGGCAATTTCCACGCACTCGCGATCCTCATATGAAAATTATATTGCAGAATCTGCAGAAAGAAATTCAAAAAACGGTTTTCACAATCAAGAAATAAAAATTTCTCAATTGGACCCTGGCTCTAAGCCCTTTTGGAAATTATCTATAGTTTTGTAAAAACCTCAGAAGCCAATTCTGGCATTGAAGGAGGAAAACAAATTATTACAAACTAATTGCGAAAAAGCTCAAAAACTTGCTATGCAGTTTGAAAGTGCGCACAATTTGAATTTAGGAATTACTAGTTTTATAGACAATTTACTTACACAGGACTTCGAAAACATTATCAATTAGGAGAACATTTTCTAGAATTCCTGGGCGACTGATTTGGAAGAAGTGAGAACCATTATTGAAAAGTTCAAAAATATGAAGGCCCCGGGCGATGATGGAATTTTCTACACCCTCATCTAGAAAGTTCCAGAAAGTTGATTATCATTCTTAGTTGATGTATTTAACAAATGTTTTCAATCGGCATATTTTCCGGACAAATGGAAAAATGCTAAGGTTGTACCAATTTTGAAACCAGACAAAAATCCTGCAGAAGCTTCTAGCTATCGTCTAATCAGTTTGCTTTCCTCCATCAGTAAACGTTTTGAAAAGGTAATTTTAAACAGAATGATGGTCCACATTAATGAAAATCCAATTTATGCTAATGAACAGTTCAGATTCCGCCATGGACATTCGACCACTCATCAACTTTTACGTGTAACAAATTTGATTCGTTCCAACATTTTTCAATTGGACCCTGGCTCTAAGCCCCTTTGGAAATTATCTATAGCTTTGTAAAAACCTCAGAAGCCAATTCTGGCATTGAAGGAGGAAAACAAATTATTACAAACTAATTGCGAAAAAGCTCAAAAACTTGCTATGCAGTTTGAAAGTGCGCACAATTTGAATTTAGGAATTACTAGTTTTATAGAAAATTAACTTACACAGGACTTCGAAAACATTATCAATTAGGAGAACATTTTCTAGAATTCCTGGGCGACTGATTTGGAAGAAGTGAGAACCATTATTGAAAAGTTCAAAAATAACTACTGGTCTTGCTCTTATAGACATAGAAAGAGCATTCGACAGTTTTTGGTATGAAGGTTTGATTGTTAAATTAAAGAACTTTTATTTTCCAACATACATTGTTAGAATAATTCAAAGTTATCTGTCAAATCGTACAACTATTAGAACTCCAAGTCTTCTTGTAACAGCTGGTGTTCCTCAAAGCAGCATTTTGGGACCAATATTATACAATATTTTCACATCGGTCTTACCTGAGTTACCTCAGGGATGTCAAACATTTTTGTTTGCGGTTGACACAGGCCTCTCCGCCAAAAGACGAAGTCTGCGTGTCATCGCAAAAGTGTTTGTGATTGTATGACATTTCCCAGAATGACGTTCCCCAGAATGACATTCCCCAGAACGCCATTCCCCAGAATGAGACATTCCCCAGAAATCCATTCCCCAGAATGGGACATACCCCAGAAAACCATTTCCCAGAATGGGACATTCCCCATAAAAACAATTACAAGAGCTTTTTGGGCTGTTAAAATCCAGGTAAATGGTAAATAGTAAACACATTTACCTGAAAAATTCGAGGAAAACCAATATTATAGTTTTCATGAGTAAAACATTTTATTTTTTTTTTTTTAACGTCAGCACTTCCGATTTGTTGCAGTCTTTCATTTATTGATTAGAAATTACGAAGACAATAAACCTATGAAGAACAGCATATGTTCAAAAGAAGGGATGGTATGGATGCTATGAAAGCAAAACAAAAAAAAAAAAATATTCCATTAATTTATTTTGTACATATGAAGAATATTACACTAATATAAATCACCCTTTGGAAATACAATTAGAAAGAACAGCCTATTTTAAAAGAAGGAAGAATAACTATAAAAACAAAAAAAAAATCAATAGCTTGGGTCAAGTTTGATCATAAAACATAGTATGACATATGCAAGAGCAGTTTTTTTGAACGGTTGTGCTACTTTTCTCCGAATGACGGTTCCCCGAATTTCGTTTCCACGAACGCCAGTGCCCCGAATACCCTATTTCTCCGAATAGCCTAGTTCCCCAAAAAGTATTTAGCTCTTATAATTGTCATAACTTCATGACTATTTTTTACTATTCTTTACTTGATTTACGGTTCTTTCGAGTTTCACCATCATCGGCATTTGTGGCAAAATGTACAAACATATTTAGTCGAGGATAACCTTATAATCTACATTATCTTCTTCTTTTAATTGCTTATCATTCTTTCTAGTTCGACACCTAGTCCCAATGACGATTCGTGCACCTGTTTGAACTGCATCACTTTTCAGGGAAACGAGTCATTCGGGGAAATGGGTTATTCGGTAAGCTGGCATCCGGGGAAATGATATTCAGGGAAATAACAGTAGCAAAATCATGTTAAGGTGATTATAGAACGAAACCACACCTCAAATTTTCAAGAGCACAAGACTTGAGAACCAAACAGCGCACCGCGTTGAAAATTTATCCCATTGGTCACCACCAGCAAGCAAGGAATTTGATTGATTTTCATCGCGAACTGTTGTCAGATTCTCCAGTCTTGTGCACTTGAAAATTCAAAATTTGGCTTTGTTTTATAATCACCTTAAGCAGATGTATGTAAAATTGTTAAACAATATTTTCCCCTTAAGATTTTGGTTGGTGAACCACGTACACAATTATTTTGAAATTTCAAACCCCCATCTTTCGTATTTTGCCCGTACAAACGTTTTGAAATTTGTATTGGCCGTGGTCTTTGGCCAAACCATGGACCCCCCATAGATGACCAAGTGGTTTATGGACGGCCCCAGATGGTTTGCAGGAGAAAAGGGGAGCAAACACTCGCCTTTTAAAAACAATATTTTTTGACTCCATCCCGATTTAATTTGCTTGAGATCCATAATAATAATTTTGACCAAATAATATTTTGGGTAACGCCTGTGTCCGGAATTCGAAGTTTCTGGCAATTCGAATCAATTCAGCAGGTACATTTTTTAACGACAATAAAACTAAATAAACAAATTTATTTTTTCCACTCTTCTATAACGTATAAAAACGATTCTGGGGAATGTCCTATTCTGGGGAATGGATTTCTGGGGAATGTCCCATTCTGGGGAATGAGATTCTGAGGAACGTCATTCTGGGGAATGTCGTTCTGGGGTTTGGCTTTCTGGGAAATGTCCTACAACCGTGTTTGTATATTTTTTCTTCATACTTGCAAAAATGGAAGATTTTTCCATATGCTTCAAAAACTCAACTAATAATATTCCCACATCAACCAAAAGATCTCTATTTGAAACCTACAAGTAGACATTTTGTTACGATGAGAGGGGTTCCAATAAATTGGTCAGATGAAGTTAAGTATCTAGGGCTCATACTAGGTAAAAATTTAACTTTCAATATCAACTCATCTGTAAAAATTTAATACTGCTACGGCAAATGAATTGTAATATGTTGTTGATCAAATGTTAAAAAAAGCTTTATTTTGTTTTAACTATTTAGGATGATAGGGTTATCTAACACAGAAAACCTAGATATAAGAAATGAATGTAATGTTTGAAATGATACTAATAAAAAATTAAAAAAAATGTAAAATACAAACCTATGAACAATTGTTTTTTTTTTATTAACAATTTGCGCCAAGTTACGGGATGACACGCAAGTGGACACTTTATTTTGGCGGCAACTGTACACATCAAGCTTGAATTGGATTAAATGTGTAAAATGTGGTAGCATACTGGCTCCATAATTGAGCTTCTCTACTTTTTTGTAGAAGGTGGGTTGACCGGGGTGAAGGTCACAGTTGGATTGAAGTAGATTTAAATTATGTTGATCGTGAGTTTGTTGCTCCCGCGCCGTGCATCCATTCGGGGAAGGAATTCCGTGTGGTGATCTTTTCATAGGGACAGGCGTTTGAATTTTATATTATGTAGTACGCTATATCGGGCCGTTTGTACTTCGCAGATTCCGTAAATAAAATCGGCAGAAAGATTTAATGTCGCATAGCACATGGTTCGTTTGGCCTTCGTTTGCATAATGTTTTTATATTCATCAACATAAATCAGTCAGTCGCAGTCTGAACCAGTACGGCTGACGCCAGCTAAAGATGATCCTGATGCTGTTCATCCGTTTTCGACCGGAATAAATGGAAAAAGTGTGCCTATGTCAACAACTACTGTCTATGGTATCAGTAGTTGCAGGCTATTTTATGGTACTTTTCAAACAATAAGAGTATCTGTGAAACTTCGATGTATATAATCTTTACAAAGTTTCCAGTTTGTTGTTCATAGAGGATCACCGGTTTTATCAGCGTCTCATATATGATCCATTTTCTGCGGGAAAAAATATTTTGGCACGATTAAGATACGCTCTTCTATCGATTACTTTGGGCGCAACTTGAAAGCATACATAATATGGATCAATAGCTTTATTTTTTTTAATAAGCTGGCCTTATCTATACTGGCATAGATGGTTGAATTAAGCTGTACAGTAGCAGTGTTTAGCAGTTATACCATCCCTGTGTTTCCTAAAGCCAGAATTTTCGTTTATTCTGCTCAATTTCTGCTTTACATTCACAAATCAAAATGTATAAACTACTTCATTTTTTTCCCATAATAAGAATATTTCGCGCCAGTGTATAATACTCACAAAGCAGCAGCCTCAGACATGAGCTATCGCACATCAGCCAGAGTAGTTATTAAAACTAATTGGAGCCTGTTGGGAAAGATAATCGAGGCCAGCGCTACTGCTATTCTATAACATCATCCTCCTCGTGGTATGTGTTAACCAATGCGCCTATCCTCCTGCCAGGAGTGTTGAGTTACACTTTGGTCCCAATAATCGCGTGGGTTCGACATCAGGGTTGACATCAGAAAGTTGTTTCAGCCTTTTTGACTTTAAAAATAGGGGAGGCCTATAAATCACATTTCCCGAAATTTTAAACCGACTGCAAGGATTCCAATCGTTTGTAACTTAACTCGATAGCAAATGGAAAATCAGATAAATCACATCGTAGTGCCAATACGTCGCAAATCGAGCAGAGATTGTTGAGCAGAGCTCATGCCTCTGACTGGTATACCACTGCAGTAGAAGTGGGTGGCTTTCTCCATTTAAGAATAGAGGGTCTTGTTCGAGATCTCTGGAACTTAAATGACTAAAATTTCATATTGAAATATTCATGAAATGTTAATATTTAGGAGAAGGTATGTTTCAACATATTTTTTCACACGGAACAAATTCCTTTTTTTATTTTCTTTATTAGTATCAATCCAAACATAACATTCATTTCTTATATCTAGCTGTTCTGTGTTTGACAACACTATCATCCTAATTTGGTTAAACAAAATTAGCTATTAACATTTCGTTAACAACGTACTACGTTGCATTTGCCGTAGCAGTTCAGAATTTTTACAGATGAGTTGATTTCACCTGCTTATAAAAGAGAGAAAAAAAATGTTTCTGAACAAATTCAATATTTTATGGAATGTTATATTTATCCTAAATCACTCGTTTTCAAAATATCCAAGAGCTAAAATGTAACCATTAATTTGTCAAAATAGACAGACTTTAAAATAAAAATATACACCGAAGCTACACAGCAAATTTTATTTACCGTTTTGACTCATACTCCGAACACTTAAGGCCAACAGTGACTTCAAATGCATCTGATTGGCATAAATTGGCAGATATTTGTGTAAATTTTAATTTCTTCGCAAAGCCTCACTGTTAGCTGTTGGGTGTATCGATAATAATGTTGATTTAATTAGTTTTAGTATTGTTTTTACGTTAAAGTATGGAACAACATTTTGATTCAAATGCCGAACACTGTGTTCATTCTGTCTCATATTCCGAACACCTTGATTCAAATTCCGAACATCACGAATAAATCGTATTCAAATGAATACTTTCACAAATAAATTTACTTAAGCTTGTTCTACTGGTCTGAAACTAGAGAATCATCACTACTCCCGCGGTATAAATTACATTGGAGACGTTAAAATTGAATTGCAAGGAAATGGCACCTTGTTATTTGGTGACATATTTCAGCGAAACATTTCAAGCAAATCGCCATACAAAAACCGAGTGTTCGGAATATGAGTCTGTTCGAAATTTGAGACAAAACGTATGTAGGTGGGGTTTAGAATTCATAGTGGCAAACAGCTCCATCGAAAGCTCGACGCTCGGCATCTGACTGGAATCTTACTGGAAGAGTGCGGTGTTCGTTTCCGCTATGCCTACTTGATTGCCTGATTGGTAGTCGGGTGTCATCTTCATATTCTATGGCTACTAGGTTGTCTCTTAGGGTTATCAGAACGTCATTGAAAGCATAGGTTTACAACAATGCGGATCAATACTACACATCCTCCCTCTTCTCAGGAATAAAAAATGTTTGAAAACCATGATTATGAACAACAAATCAGCATTTATTTTATTTTAATTTTCACAAAAATATATAGGGGGAGATCCCCCAGTACCGGACACTTAAGCCACTAAATTCATAATTCCAAAAATATAGGTTTTATGTGCTCATGTTACCCATTTATGATAAGTATTATCATTTTTATAGTGTACAAAAAAAAATTTTAAAATATAAATATGCATTTTGACATTGCATTTTGATGATGTATTTTAGTACCAAATTGATCGATCTTGAAAGGTGGCACCCAATACCGGACAAGATGTGGAAATGCCCCGTATTCTATAAATTTGAGCATAATTGAATGTTTTTACTATAGGAATATTATATAATTGCCAATTCAATGCATTTGCAACATTTACGAGAACAATTTGAGTTTTTCTTAGTTTGCAAGATGTCCATCAAAACCTCTTTCATATATGATGAAAAATAGCACATTTTACGATGTTGTTCTGAATGTTCATTCATCTTAATTTTATTGCATGTTTGATACCATGATCGAGGGAATCCATGAAAAATGTATGTATTTTGAGACACTGGTGCAATAATTACAAAGATATCATATAACAAACCTAGCTGTCCGAAACTGGGGGACAGGAAGTGCTTAACCAAAATTGTAATTTGTCCATATTAAGTTCAATTATGGTACAAAATATATTCATACTATCAAATTAGGATTAAGTTCGATCATGCCTGCGTGATCCAAAGTATTTTTTTCATATTCAAAATAATTACTTAATTAGGGCGATACGTCAAATTTGTTAAGATTTTCAAACTTTTCTACTTTTTTAAAAAGGCATGCATATTTCAAGGATGTGTTATTCTACGCAAAAATTAGTCTCCATAATAGCTTTCTTTTCTTCTTATACACCATCTTGATTGGACTATGATTTCTCAATTTTTCAACTTTGTCCGGTATTGGGTGCTGTCCGGTACTGGGGGATCTCCCCCTATTACCAGTAATCCTGGCCCACTTCATTTTGCTATCATGTATGATGTTGAAAATGACATGTAATCTTTCATACAAAACTATTTTGATGCCTTTGCTGGATGGTGTAGTTTGAATCGCATAGTGGTGAATCCTTGAAAAAAGTATTGTTTTCTCATTCTCTCGTACTTTCTATTTTGAAAACCAGATGTTTGTAAAAAACGAGTTGATTCACGTGAAGAATTTGGGTATCATTCTGGATTCTTAACTAACACGCATGTATTATAAGTCCTACGTGACCGTGAATGCTTCTAGGATTTGAGGACTTGTATACTGGCTCAAACCTCTCTACTGTCCACTTGTATATGTGATTTTTCAATATTATTCTGCTGTTTCGTTGCTACAGTATCAGCAACGGTATTGAAATGATTCGATCGGTTAAAAGTTGCTTCGCACTTCGCCAACTTCCTTGACGCGATTTACATTGATTACCGAGCTATAATTTTAGATACCCTGAAAAGCGACACTCATGCCGAGACATAAGTGCAAGTGCATGTCAGTGCACATCGTACCTTCGTGCTGTGCGTACACGAATTCTCTATGCTCTAGGAAGTTTTCTTAAAACTACCTAAAGCAATAAAACAGTACTTTTCAGTGCTACACAAACAGTACTTTTCAGTGTTAAAATTAAAAACGGTACTTTTCAGTGTTACTAAAACAGTATTTTTCAGTACTATTTTTTCTACTATTTATCCCTTTACGATCCTTGTTTGGACCCGTGCCTTCGATTTTTCGTTGGACCCGTTGGCGAAAGCTAGCGGTGGTAATCCTTCTTGGGAAAAAAAACTCTCGAAGGTCACGTCTTTCTCGTTTATTAACTAAACATGGTATCAACAACTAACAAAAGGAAGGGTGAATCTCTGAATTCACTACTTCGTTCCAAAAAAGTGGGTTTTAAAACTGTCACTACACGTGGCAAGAATGGAAGAAAGGACACTTCCACGGAATGCGAAGTTTCTTCCAAGGGTGAAATGAATAATTGTATCGAAATGAGCAATCAGTTCGATGCTCTAGACAAATTTTCCGAACACCAAATCGAAGCAGCCTCTAGCCCAGGCTCTTTGATTCAAGTGAGGAAGCAAAGAGTGCCGCCTATAGTTATCAGTTGTTCCGAATTTGGGGGATTTAGGCAGGAGATCTTGAACTCCATTACGGGAATCAAGGTTTCCTTCCAAATCGCAAAGAAAGGAGACTGTCGCGTTTTGCCGGAAACTCTTAAAGATCGTGAACTTCTTCTCAGACATCTTGAAGAGAAGAAGCACAAATTTTTTACTTATGACGACAAAACTGAACGTTTGTTCAAAGTTGTCTTGAAAGGTCTCTCAAATGACTATAAGTCACCTGAAGAGATAAAAAATGGAATAAATGATTTACTTGGATTTTCCCCAGTTCAAGTAATCATTATGAAAAAGAGAACCCAATCTGGCATTGTTTGGAAAGGGATTTCTCAAGAATATTATTTAATTCACTTTAACAAAAAAGAACTAAATAATATTAAAGCTTTAGAAAAAGCAAGACTTATGTTCAATGTCCGTGTGACATGGGAACATTTCCAGAAACCTGGAGGAAATTACCAGAACCCCACTCAGTGCCGTCGGTGCCAAAAGTGGGGTCATGGTACAAACAATTGTCGCATGGATGCTAAATGCATGATTTGCGGATGTTCTTCTCACGCTAAGGACGTCTGTCCTGTGAAAGAAGATACCAGAAAGTTTGAATGCGCCAATTGCAAGGGCCCTCATAAAGCTAACTTTTGGGAATGCCCTTCACGCAAGAGAGTCGTTGAGGCTCGTGCCAGGCAGATGAAGGATGATATCCGTTACGATAACGGTCGTTTCTGGAATTTGCCTGGTAGAGTATCGAACAATGCTCATTTTTCAGTTAACGATCGCTTGATTAGGAATTATACCCACCAGGAAGATCATAATCATGCTCATTCACAAACAAATTTTAATCCGTCGGGTAGCCGCTCGAATCTTTCAATTTCTAATTTATCTACCCACGGAAAATCCTTTGCTGATATCGTAGCAGGTAATTTGAACTTCTCCCCTGTTCGTTCTATGAGTACCCATTCTACTTGTTTCAAATCAAATGGAAAAAAAACCCTACCGCCATAGATAATTCCTACTTCGCTTCTTCGTCTACCGAAAATTCCAATGGGAAATCATCAGATGTACCCACTTCAAGTGATATGTCTGCCTCTGATTTTAATTTTCTAACTGAACAATTGAATCTAATGATTGATGCAATGTTCAAAGCCACCACTATGACTGAAGCAGTTCAAGTAGGTGTAAAATTTACAAATCAAATTGTTATTGGATTACGTTTTTCTAATGGATTCAAATAATAATTTAAATACTTGGTAAATGGTAAAGAGCACGAGCTGTTTAATTTTCTTACAGCTAATAACGTGCATATAGCAGTTATTACCGAAACTTATTTAAAACCTGGATCCAAACTAAAAAAAGATCCTAACTTTTTTGTTTATCGTAATGATCGACTTGATGGGGCATGTGGGGGAGTTGCAATCATCATTCATAGGCGTATAAAATATCAACTGTTTTCGTCATTTGAAACTAAAGTTTTTGAAACTTTAGGTGTTTCTGTTGAAACACAGTTTGGTAAATATACTTTCATAGCTGCCTATTTGCCTTTTCAATGTACTTTCAATTGCTCCAAACTGACTTGCGAAAATTGACTCGCAATAAGTCAAAATGTTTTGTCATTGGTGACTTTAATGCCAAATATCGGTCATGGAATAATTCTCAAAGTAATTCCAACGGCAGAATTTTATTTAATGAGTGCTCTTCAGGATATTTCTCAATTCAATACCCTGATAGCCCTACATGTTTTTCCTCTTCTAGAAATCCATCTATGATTGACTTTGGTCTTAACCGACTCTAGCCATCTTTGTAGCCAATTAGTTACTCATGCTGATTTTGATTCTGATCATGTGCCTGTTACATTTCAAATATCCCATGAAGCGATTCTCAATCCTATCAGCTCCACTTTTGATTATTTACGAGCCGACTGGAATATATATGAAACGTATGTTGACTCTAATCTTGATGTTAACATTTCTTTAGAAACTAAACTTGATATTGACAATGCTCTTGAAACTTTAACAAATTACATTGTTGAAGCCAGGAGCATTGCAATTCCAAAATTTGAATCCGCGATTATAGACGATGATCTTAAACTCTTGATCCGTCTTAAAAACGCGAGGAGAAGGCAAGTTCAACGCACTCGTGATCCTGCTATGAAAATTATATGGCAGGATTTGCAGAAAGAAATCAAGAAACGTTTTGCTCAATTAAGAAACAAAAATTTTGAAAATAAAATTTCTCAATTGAACCCTGGCTCTAAGCCCTTTTGGAAATTATCTAAAATCTTGAAAAAACCTCAGAAGCCAATACCGGCATTGTAAGAGGAAAACAAATTATTACTAACTAATTGCGAAAAAAGCTCAAAAACTTACTATGCATTTTATAAGTGCGCACAATTTTAATTTAGGACTTACTAGTCCAATTGAAAATCAAGGACTCAGGACTTCAAAAATATTCTCAATCAAGAGAACGTTCTCTAGAATTCCTGGGAGACTGATTTGGAAGAAGTGAGAACTATTATTAAAAAAATCAAAAATATGAAAGCTCCTGGCGATGATGGAATTTTCTACATCCTCATCAAGAAACTTCCAGAAAGTAGCTTATCATTTTTAGTTGATATATTTAACAAATGTTTTCAATTAGCATATTTTCCTGACAAATGGAAAAATGCTAAGGTTGTTCCAATTTTAAAACCAGACAAAAATCCAGCAGAAGCTTCTAGCTATCGTCCAATCAGTTTGCTTTCCTCCATCAGTAAACTTTTTGAAAAGGTTATTTTGAACAGAATGATGGCCCACATCAACGAAAATTCAATTTTTGCCAATGAACAGTTCGGATTCCGCCATGGACATTCGACCACTCATCAACTCTTACGTGTAACAAATTTGATTCGTTCCAACAAATCTGAAGGCTATTCTACTGGTCTTGCTCTTCTAGACATAGAACAAGCATTCGACAGTGTTTGGCATGAAGGTTTGATTGTAAAATTAAAAAAACTTTAATTTTCCAACATACATTGTTAGAATAATTCAAAGTTATCTGTCAAATCGTACACTTCAGGTTAATTATCAGAAATCCAGATCTGAAAGACTTCCTGTAAGAGCTGGTGTTCCTCAAGGCAGCATTTTGGGACCAATATTATTCAATATTTTCACACCTGACTTACCTGAGTTACCTCAGGGATGTCAAAAATCTTTGTTTGCGGATGACACAGGCCTCTCCGCCAAAGGACGAAGCCTGCGTGTCATCTGTAGTCGATTGCAAAAAAGTTTGGATATTTTTTCTTCATACTTGCAAAAATGGAAGATTTCTCCTAATGCTTCCAAAACTCAACTAATAAAATTCCCACATAAACCAAAAGCTCTTTATTTGAAACCTTCAAGTAGACATGTTGTCACGCTGAGAGGGGTTCCAATAAATTGGTCAGATGAAGTTAAGTATCTAGGGCTCATGCTAGATAAGAATTTAACTTTCAAAAATCACATTGAGGGCATTCAAGCCAAATCTAACAAATATGTAAAATGTCTCTATCCACTTATTAATAGAAAATCAAAACTTTGTCTTAAGAACAAGCTTTTGATATTCAAACAAATTTTCAGGCCAGCCATGTTGTATGCTGTACCAATATGGACTAGCTGTTGTAATACCAGGAAGAAAGCTCTGCAGAGAATTCAAAATAAAATTTTGAAAATGATTCTGAGGCTTCCTCCCTGGTATAGTACCAATGAGTTACATAGAATATCCAATGTTGAAACATTGGAACAAATGTCAAATAAAATAATCAATAATTTCAGGCAAAAATCGTTACAATCTTCTATTGCCACGATTGATGCGTTATATGTTTAGGTTAAGTTAGGTTAAGTATATTGAAAACGTTTTTTTTTCTCTTATAAGCAGGTGAAATCAACTCACCTGTAAAAAATCAGAACTGCTACGGCAAATGAAATGTAATATGTTGTTAACAAAATGTTAATAAAATCTTAGATTTGTTTTACCAAATTAGGATGGCAGTGTTGCCTAATAACACAGAACACCTAGATTTAAGAAATAATGAATGTAATGTTTGGAATGATACCAATAAAAAAAAATGGTTTTGTTTTGTAAACGATGGTAATGGAAGATCATCCTAAGATAGTCGCTGCAAGTGTTGTTCTATGGAACCCTCTTAAAACCAACCTGATAGACAACCGTTCCGCTATAGTATGGAAACGTTAATACACTTGTACATGTTAGAAAAACGGCGGTTTCTGATTGCAGTAAAAACTTTCGTTGGTTTGTGGGATCATTAATTCGAATTTCGATGAGACAACTACATTTTTTTTATTAAAGACAATGAAGAAACGATGATGGCGAAAACTGGTGAGCAAATCCATTGAAAATCTGTCTGTTTTAATACAAGAAGATAAAAGAAAGGGAAAATTTCTGATTAGAATTATAGCTGAATTTACTTCAGTGAATGCCTTCAGGATATATTCCTTTAAAAAAGCTGTTCTATATGGAAATATTAGTTACTAGCTGTTTGCAGCTATGACGTGAATGATCACTGTAACAACGTGATGCTATGACACAACCTATAATCATAAGAAACGAAAATGTTAGTTTAAAAACAACATTTAAATATGAACACTACCATGAAGTCCAAATACCGGTGATCAGACCATATTTCGGGTTATGGCTTCGAATTACAGCCCATACACAATATGTAGAATACAAGAAACATACAAGACCATACAAAAACGGTACGAGGACCTCCTCTTAGGGTAGGTGTAATGGCTCATTCGGGGTAGTTGCGTTCGGGGTAATGACCCATTCGGGGTAATAACCCATTCGGGGTAGTGGCGTTCGGGGCAATGGCGTTCGGGGTAATGGGATGGAGCCGTTCAATATACTTGGTTTTGCACACCGATGTATAATATGTTGAAATTTGATTCATAATGTGAAAAATTATCCATAATAGTGTTTCCAGCAAAAGATAGAATTTTCAATTTTTGCGCAATCCTGAGTGAATATTACTAAAAAATATTTAGTTTACTAATTGAAATTCCAATTTTTAACAAGACTATTTACGTTTTTTTGTTAGAATTTTATATTTTCCATATTGTTTTATTTAATTTACTAGTTTAGATTCAACACTTATTGATCCATAACTGTCGGATGTTGATATGATCACTGGAAGTGTTCGTGTTTCACACTTGATTAACATTTAGACCATTTTTCTGATTTTACAACAAATTTGGTTTAATCCCGGAAATTCTCATGATTTTAAAAATACAAAAATCCCTAGTCCCGATAATTTCTGAAGTCTGCAAAACAAGACTCTCTCTTTAGGTCTTTTAAACAATCGAAATACCGAAGTTGAGTACATCAAAATTCAACGTGGAACGAGAAGCACTTCAGCCAAATTAGTTAATATTTCTGCTCAGATCGTACCATAGATTCGGATGGCGAACAAACGCAGCATTTATAATTAATTCCGAAGGAACCACCCCGTGCCGGTAGGATACTGAACTTACTGATTAGTATGCTGCTCCTCGTGCTGTACTTTGAAGGAAAAGACGCGTCACTTTATAACCAAACGGGGGAGGCATAAAAGTAAAGGAGGATCTCGGCGTCTCCGAGAGAAAGTTCGCCATCCTCTGGGGCTCATTGAGAGATGCTGATCCTTTTACCTCCTCGCTGCTGGAAGGATATGTGGCGAAGCGTATGAATGGTAAAATCAATAACTTTATCGTGCGGATATAATCATTGGTATTGTACCTTGCCGTTTGCAAGTTTGTCATACCGCAGTGATGGATGTAAGGACCTTGTAATCATTGCAGGAAATGCTGTTCTACTGAGGCTTGAAAACTGTTGTTTTCAATGTTTTATTCTGAACGGTGAAACTTGGGAGCCAGCTAACGTTGATAGTGCAATTAAATTACAACCGGATAGCTGCTACAAGGTTATGTGCAATTTGATTGATGAAATGGGTGTAACTTAACCGTAACAATGCTGGCTGTGTTGTTGCTGGGAGGTAAAACTCGTAAAGAGGTTATTCGTCGAACTACGAGCATTTTAATATGGATCATACCTGTTTAATTTTGTTTACAGTTTATATTGATCACAATAGAAGCCTAACCAGAGTTTGTCTATACAGAACAATTTATTTTTTGATGTTATAAATTTTAGCTTCACTCTGATAAATTTAATCAACATAGACAGAGAGTCGGTCGGTCGATATAGCATGATAAATGATTATTTTATCATATGGGCGTAGATGATTCTATAAGTCAAAATAATAATAACTGGATGAGCTTGTCAAACCTCAGGGTCTACTGTACTGGGCCTCGCTCTATTCACGTAATGCAATAGTCTGTCTGATAACATTTCACCATAAACATCTCTGTATATAACTAATGTGTCGTATTCTCAACCGTAATCGAGAAAATTACACGAATTTATGTATTTTTCAATATTTTTTCGGAGCTGCAAAATACCCGAACCTTCGCGTTTAAAATCGTTCACAGAATGCCTCGCTTCATTCCTTTCTCCTTTTACCTCTCCCAACCGGCATCCGATTCGAACTTGGCGTTTCATCTTTGCGTTTTCTCTCTTTCTGTTTTCCCCTTCAGAAAGTTCTCGTGGAATACACTTTAAAAAAATAAATGTTCAATGTGCAAGATGAACAATAATAAATTATTTATATTTCTAGGTCAAGACACTTTGACTTTATGAAATTTATCAGAACAATATTTGCAATATTAAACAAAGAAACTTTTGTCTAGCATAAACATTTATTATTATTATTATTTTTAATTATCGCCTAGATTACTACATCTTTCCCCATCTGTACTCTCTTCAAGAAAAAAAAAACATCTTGTTAGTTGATATTATTTTTCTAAACAAAATAACTTTTAAAACGACATCGAACACACACCAAATATACGCTAAATGCGTATTCTTAAACTAAATTCAGATATCAAACAAATTATGCTGTTCCGCTCAAGAAAAGTGATAATTTCTGTGGAAGCAATTTCCCACGCATCAAGATAGGCGATTACTTTTCTGTTGGAGTGCAAAGTTCCCAATACATTCGACAAAATTTTCGCTACGAGAAATAAAAAAAACAAAGTAGGTAACATTTTTTTCTCTTTTATTACTTAACACTTCAATTTTTCTTTGTCAGGTTGCCATGACATTTTCATCAAATTATTTCCACTGCTTCAGGAAAAAAACTATTCAGTAGCGTGAAAGCTAATGGAACACACGGTATATGAAGTCGTCGTTCAATCTGGAAGGACGTTTTATCAAATTTCGCTTGCGAAGTAATCTTGAATCGTTTGTCGGGATGACAGAAGACGGGCTGATACCATCTGCTGCGTTCGGAAAACTCTCAAGCATTGAAGAACTGCCGTTATCTATATGGATATCCTGCTTCTCTTCGGATGACTCTGGATCCACAACAAAGCCAGGCGCTTTCTTGATTTCTTGAACATTCCTCGCGTATTGAACACCTGTTTTGCTCATAACTACCACTTTTGCTCCCTCTCTAGCCACTACTCTGAAACGCTCCGCTGAAAATGTTGAATCCGTCTTTGATCGTTTTTGTTGGGCAAGCAAAACCACGTCGCCGATTTTGATATCGGACTCCTTCGCACCACGCACTGAATCCGCATACACCTTACTTGCAAGCTTCGCTTCTGCATCGCGATCACGAATCTCTGAACGATCAAGCTCAGATGAACCGCTCCACAGGCTGGGAAAAGTGCCACGATGTTTCCAGCCCACCATCAGTTCGAAAGGTGTCACCGCCAGTCGCGAATGTGGAACCAGTGTATTGTGACGATGAACGTACTCCTGGAGAGCATCACGCCAATTTCTACCATCAAGTCTAGAAGCTGATAGGGCTTTTATAATACCCTGGTTTTGTCTTTCGACAGCTCCATTAGACTGAGGACTAAGAGGTATGGCTTTGCGTATATCGATCCCTTTTTCTTTCCAGAACTTGATAAAAACGGAACGGCGTCCGTTCCGCTTTGGAACGGCGGTCCGTTGTCGCTCTGAATCACGATTGGTAGTCCCCAGGTCTGAAACACCTCACTTAAGGCTGAATTCGTACTCTCTGCATCCATAGATCGCATCTCCACGACATGAAGATACCTGGAGTACGTATCGATCACAATCAAAAACTCACCTGAACCAAAGTTGGGAACGGACAAGAAGTCAATCTGTAAAACTTCCCATGGACCATCTGGAAGTTCCCTGGATACAAGTGGTACCGGAGGATTGCGTTTAGACAAGAGGGCACATGTTTCGCAGTTCTTAACAAATCGAGAAACTTCAGCAGACATCTTTGGCCACCAGAAAAATTGACGCATTACACGCTTCATGGCCATTACACCAACGTGTCCACCGTGAGCAGAATCAAGTGCCCTTCTACGGAGCGCCCGGGGTAGAACCACACGCTCATCTTTGAAAATCAATGGTCCGAGAAAATGTAATTTTTTTCTCTGAGCTTCGTACGGTCGTATTTCGGATGTCCATTTCTTCACCTTAAGCGCCTGTCTTACCAATCTTAGTTCTTCGTCACTTTCTGATGCCTCTTCAATTTCAGTCCAAGTAAGCTCCATACACCCAGAGTCCAGAGCACGAAGAAAGTGTTTCTCCTCATCTTCATCGAACGATTCTGACTGCTGCGTTGCGGGTATCAATCGGGATAATGCATCTGCTACATTCTCGTTGCCTGGTATGCGCTTTACAGAAAAATCATAGGACTGCAATCTTAAGGCCCATCCTTCAGCCCGCGTCACTGCTCTTCGTCCCAATCGATGATTGGCGTCATAAATAAATTGGTTGGCCTCCGCATCCGTTCGAACGACAAACGATGTGGTTAACAGATAATAAGTGAATCGTTCCACTCCCCAAACCACAGCAAGAGCTTCTTTTTGTGTTTGAGGATAGCGTTGCTCAGTGGGAGTCAGTACTTTCGACGCGCAGGCAATGATTCGAGGCTGATCAGCATTGTTATATTGCACTAGCACAGCACCAAGGCCAGTTGGAGACGCATCGACAAACAACTCAATTCGATCGGACGGATTGTAATACCCCAAACGCCTGATCGTCTTCAACGCTTCATCCCTAAGGTAACAAAATTCTCTTTCTTCATTTTTGGTCCAATAAAACCTTTCCGAAACCGCAAGTGCTCGCAAAAATTCCGTTTTGGTTGCTCGATGTATAATGAATTTGTCCACAAACGTAACCAATCCGAGAAAGCTTTTGACCTCGGAGCAGCTGGCTGGGGTTCGGAAATGTTTGACCGCTGAAAGTTTCTCTTCCTCTATCATCCAACCTTGTGGCGTCAAGGTGAAACCCAGAAATCCAACGATCTGGCTGCCAAAAACACATTTGCTTTCATTAAGCTTAACATTGTGATTGGCCAGGCACGCCAAGACTGCGGCCAAATTTTGGTCATGCTCTTCTTTACTCGATCCAAAGACAAGAATATCATCTTGATAATTTTTGCAGCCTTTACATTCTCCCAATATCTTCCTTTGCAGGGTCTCTTGGAATAAATCCGGTGCATTGCAGAGCCCAAATGGAAGTCGAACACATCTAAACATTCCGAATTCGGTAAAGAAGTTGGTCAAATGCCTGGATTCTTCATCCAATTCGATGTGGAAAAACGCGTTGGCTATGTCAATAGTCGAGAACCAGGTGGCGCCGTCTAGTTCTGCCAAGATCTGCTCCAAAGTTGGCATTGAAAATGGTGTCCTGAATATGTAGCGGTTAGGGCCTCTCAGATCAATAACCAGCCTTATGTCATTTTTCCCCTTAGGTACCACCAACATGGAGGAACAAAACGAAGTATCCATCCCCTCGACTACTGGCTCAATTATATTCGCATTTATCAGCTCTTGGATTCTTTTCTCGACCAACGGTCTCACGGCCAATGGAATATTGAGGAAAATGTTTCGACAAGGCGGCTTAGATCTATCGTAATGGATCTTAACCGGCGGCAAATTGAATTTGGGGAAAATTTCATTTGTGGCTATCGTTGCAATTTCACCTGCAATCAAGGATATATGCGATCCAAAACGCTGTGATTGTACAGGAACCTTTAGACCAAGCATTAGAATACTGTATCGTGATGCAGTTGATCTACCTAGCAGAGCACGTACTTCGCTGACCACATAGAATTTCTCCAGCAGAAGTGGCCTATCATCCGAAATAAAAAGGTATGCGAGGAAAGTAGCAACTACCTTGATTTCGCCGACGGTTGCGTACGCCTTCAGTGGTCTGTCGGTCTGATATTTTACCTCGAACACTTCATCTCTATGCTTAGGATTAGAAATCAGTTCTTGAAACAAATCTTCAGTAAATGTGTTGACCTGTGCTCCAGAATCGATCAAGAATGAACAGCGCAATCCAGCCACAACTCCAACTATAACTCCATCATCTGTTGTAACATTATACACATGGGAGCTCGTGCCAGGTGGTTTGTTTGGCATTGATCGATTAAGCTAGCGTAACATGAGGTGAATAAGTTTAGAACCATGCATTGATCAACAGTATATCAATACTTACAGTATTTACACTTATAGCGTCCATTTCAACATGTTTTGAATCCTTTTCCGGAAGTGCAGCCTGAAGTGTTGCGACAAGAGATGAAGAATCTGGTTGTTGTTTGGGCGGCATCATTAACTCAAGATCGCTTACAAGAGGATCACAAGGACTACTGTGAATTACCACTCTGTTGTTGGGAATCGATTCCTGCATAGTAAATTTCAAAATAATGATTGTTTCACATTAATTCATTTATTGAAGTCAAGAAAATCATATAACAAAAGGTAATTTAATGCTTCCTTTCAAAATTCAATGCCCGATTAATTTTCCGTAGCGACACTTACCGAGTCTTCGCCAGCTGAAACTTCTTCGAACTTCTCAACAGCGGCAATTTTGGCCGGAGCTGCTTCCATTCCCATCTGAGCAGTACGCTTATATGCGCTTGCGGTGCACGCCCTTACAATGTGCCCCACAACACCGCATCTGTTGCAAGTTTTATCTCGAGCATTGCACACATTTGCCGAGTGATAAAAACCGTTGCAACGCCAGCACGTTTCTCCTGGTGCAGACAATGTTTGTGGTTGATACTGATTCCTTGGGATTGATTGCCTGCCTCTTAGACCCCGCCAGGTGCCTCGGCGACTCGGATACCCACGAGCAATAGCATTCCCACGAATAGGACGATTTGGTACCCAGCTGTACGGCGATCTTACCGGAGCAATCAATGCGTGACTTGGATTTTCAATCTGCTTTTCATGTTTCTGCATAACATATTCTTCATTGAGTCTTATTGCTTCCAGTTCGCGAACTTTGTCAACCAAGTCTGCGAAGTTTCCCTTGCGACTAAGCATCTTCAAAGCAGTAGTCCGTACGTCTCGATTCCTAGCGTGTTCGGCGACTGTAGCCACAACTTCCTCGAATTCTTTATCTGGATCATATTCACACAGGCGAGCTGTTGAACCAACCCTTATGATGAAATTCAGATCAGATTCCTCACATTTTTGAACCATTAGTGCCAGCCGACGTCTCATCAACATGACATCAGACCCAGAGCCAAAATAGGTCTTCAGACGATGCATGGCGTTTGAAAATGGAGCTGATTTTTCATCTGGCGCATCTCCTTGCGATTTGGTATTCCTGTAGATTTCAAGCAAACCTGTTCCAGCCTTGACCTTGAAGATCGTGTACATTGTTGCCTCTTCCTCAATACCAGCCAAATTCATAGAATCAATTAGCAAGTCTTTCCACTGTTCGAAGGTCTGACGATGGATTTGGTCGTTTTCGGCAGCCTTGCATTCTGGTACATTGATCGACGCTACCGACAGTTGGTTCATCGATGATAAAAAACGATATTCTTCAAGACTTCGGAACGCACCGGGAGCGAATGCCATGTGTCGAGTACTACTGAACCTGTTTGGCACATCGAAGTCAAGATTGTGGTGATCTGGATTACTTCCCGCATCCTGCGCATTAAGACCTGCTCTTAGCTCCTCATTTTCTTTGCGAGACTGCTCAAGTTCATTAGCCAATTGGGTTCTGATGGATCTTTCTTCCGCCAGTTGTTTGGACAGTTCGGACGACACCTCTTCTTCCGTGATCTTTGGTGCTCTCACATATTTTCCTGAAATCGAACACAAACACTGTTTGAATTCACAAAGCATTTGCAGTCCTTCTTGTTATATAGAGCACCACATCATTCTTATCTATATAAATAAAAATGGAATGGTGTTTGTATGTCACGAAATGGCTCACGAACGGGGCAACGGATTTGGATAATTCTTCCTCCATTTTGTTCGTCAAGGGTTCCGACGTGTTTGTGTGTATAAAAGTTTCAGGATGTTCACCGGGAAAGTAGGAGAAACGGGACTGAACGGAACTGTCATTTTGTATGGGACGAATCATAGCGGTTTTCAACAGCCTACTTGATGGCAAGACGAAGTTTGCTGGGTCCACTAGTTAATCATAAAATTGAAATAACTTTTAGCCTTATATTTCATTGTTTGTCATTAAGTATAGATAACATCACGTTCCATACTAGTACTATGGTGAAAAAAAGGAACCGATTCGTGTTTTTTTTCTCTTTTTAGAAACCTGGCTCTTCAAATACTCGATATTCATTTTTTTTTACTATGAAGGTAGAATTAACTCGTCCATTGCACTTTAAAAAATCATGGTTTATCATCCAGTACAGAGATCATCACGCTCTATTTTTTTAAGAAGAAAAATTTCGCCCATCACTCAAAAAAAAACATGGTTTATCATCTGGTATAGAGATCATCACGCTCTATGCTTTTTTTTTGAAAAAATAAAATCAATTCCATTTTTTTGTTTTTTTTTCAGATTCTCATTTTTTTCCGTGCATTCACATAAAAAAAACAAGGTTTATCATCTGGTACAGAGATCATCACGCTCTATACTTTTTTTTTTTTTTGTTATGTGGAGAAAAAATGATTCCATTTCGTCTCGTTCATTTCACTTAAAAAAAATTGAGACTTATCATCTGGTACAGAGAACATCACGCTCCATACTTTTTTTTTTTTCTTTTGTCACCACTCCACTAGGCCATCTCGCCATTTTTTTTTTCATCATTCGTTCTTGGGAAAAAAAAAAAATTCCGGTCAACTTTCACCCATTTGTAGTTGAAATGCAATCTTTTCTCTTTACTCACCTGGCGACCATGACCACGCCATGTCGTATTCTCAACCGTAATCGAGAAAATTACACGAATTTATGTATTTTTCAATATTTTTTCGGAGCTGCAAAATACCCGAACCTTCGCGTTTAAAATCGTTCACAGAATGCCTCGCTTCATTCCTTTCTCCTTTTACCTCTCCCAACCGGCATCCGATTCGAACTTGGCGTTTCATCTTTGCGTTTTCTCTCTTTCTGTTTTCCCCTTCAGAAAGTTCTCGTGGAATACACTTTAAAAAAATAAATGTTCAATGTGCAAGATGAACAATAATAAATTATTTATATTTCTAGGTCAAGACACTTTGACTTTATGAAATTTATCAGAACAATATTTGCAATATTAAACAAAGAAACTTTTGTCTAGCATAAACATTTATTATTATTATTATTTTTAATTATCGCCTAGATTACTACATAATGCACACATAACCAAATGCGTAAAGTAGATAAAATCCCCCAAATAACCAAACTTACGGCGTAATGCGTGCGGATTTTCCCAGCACGTGTTGATTCACAACCACAACACTACTAAGAGAGTGATTTTGATTAGATAGATATCTGCAGGAAACAATTATCTGCTAATATTATGTGTCTACGGGATTGCGTGATAGTCGAAAAATGGACCATCCCGATGACGAATTATTTAGCTGGTAGCAACAAAAAAGATGCAAAACAAACCCATCAATAATGGCAATTGACGGACAGTAAAACACCCACAACACTTAAGCGTTAGCCAAACTAACTAAGTGATAATAATCTATCAATATGGCGCATCGAGTTGTTGCCTACTCCACCACCGATTAGGTAGGTCGTAAACATTGCTGTGCACCCCAAACCATCATCGATTCCTAATAGGGCTGAGTACTTCCGCTTGGTGGCACCTTGTGGAACATGCAAAGTTGTAAATTGCGAAAAAAATAGGCAATGGAAGTTTACAAAATTGAGGATCTAATTTCATAAAAAAGACCTATTGTGTTATGTCATGTTAAGCTGCTTTTAACTTTTCTTTTTACCAAGCTGTTTAGATGCAATGAAATGTTTTAATGCCGGTGATTCACGCGGGAGTGTATTCCTCAATGCACAGTGTTTTTGTTTCGTTGATTTTGTGCTTAACATAAAATAACCGTTGACTCTATCAAAAAAGTTTGTTCAGAGGAGTGTTTTGATTTGTTAGAGCCATTTTTAATCAAACGGCTTGAGGAACAGTTCACCTAAGAGTGCGATATTTTTTTTTATCAAATTGAGATAGACGGTTGGTGTCTTTGGAAAAAATGTAGATAATAGGGTAGATGCACCGGTTTTGGTCATAGGCCAGTCGTAGCCATAGTGCAATATATAACGTTTCACATGTCCGATCAGCATGAAACCTTTTGTGTTCAGTAGATCACATTCACATTATGGACCAATGCACGAGTTCTTGTTTCCATGGCCACATAAATAACACGGCACCGCTCAAACGTCAGATAATGAACTCGTGCATAGGTCCATAGAGCTACATTCATTTCCTCGTCCAAATTGATTAAAAACATGAATGAACTAATCTATTTACCTATAATTTTTACTTTCATACACCTAATCTGGTCAGGGTGCTCCTCATTAGGCAGCGTCCATTTATTACGTAACGCTAAATTTGGAAATTTTTGACTCCATTCCCCGTTCATAACGCTTTTTGAATGAAAAATTTCAATTTTTTGTATGAGCCGTAACGCTTGAGACTACACACTTAAAATATTTTACGGATTCCTGTGAAATCTCAACACGGACGTTTTATTTCACCGAACTGTTCAGCTGTTGAGATTTCACAGGAATCCATAAAATAATTTAAGTGTGTAGTCCCCGTATTTTGTGGACGGCGCCAAAGAAATCAATGTGATTGGCCGAAGCTAAATATCTGGCTGGTAGACTATATTGACCAACGAGATTTTCAAAAGGAAAAAAGGATTTCAGCTTAGTTCCGATATTTTTCATACATAATATGGATTGTAAGCTTGCGATTGACATATTCGTAGTATAAACAGGGCTTTTCATATATTTTTAAAAGGCATTTTCTATTATGCTGGCTAAAACCGTCGCTTCTACCCTAATAACACGTATAAGACATTTGTCGAAGACGCAGAATTTTCATATCGTAAGTAAACATTACAAGACATTATCTATTATCTTCATAGTGCTTATAAGAAAGCTAAGCCGAGAAGCAGAATTTTTCCCACTTAGGACGTGACGCCAGAAAAAAATGTATAAAAGATGAAACCTTGGGCTTTTTAGCATAAATGCTGTAAATATTTTTGAATCACTGAAAAGGAGCCATTGGGACCACTATGCAAAGAAGAAACGAACTATCCACATCATTTAGCCACATAACGAAAGTTGAATGTTACCGTTTCGCTGATGACTTTGTTTGAAACGGCTTTCCTCTCGCATGAATGGCAAACACGGGCAAAGTAGATAAGCCCCTTCTTTGCAATTTTGATGCGCTCAATGCCGGAGTAATGGAAGGCATGACATTCTTGAATAGGACAATGTCAAGCATCATGCATCGGATGAAAATGACTCTATTGAAACTGCGGATTATGAGCGGTGCTTACCCAAGTGAGGTTGTCGAGTGTTGTGACCTATAACTGCATGTGGCAGAGATTAAGGCTTATTTAAGAGTGGAGTATTTGTCGAAACTGAAAAAAGCAGATTTCTCCAGGATGGCAAACAAATTTGTGAAATTAGGAATACCCATGATTCTATACCATTACCGGAATACCATTACCCGGAATGCAATTTATCGGAATACCACTTACTGGAATGTACCATTACCCGGAAAAACCATTTACCGGAATGTATCATTCACCGGAATGCACCATTACCCGGAAAGCCATATCTTTCATTTTCGATGCCATTTTTCAGTACATTTGTATACAATATATATTCTCTTTCATTGATGCTCAGCATAAATTATGTCACGCTAACCATGGACATTCTTGACTCCCTCGGTTTCCATAAAAACTTTTTCAAAAGACATTTTCAAACAGCTATGGACCAAATATGTGTTTCGATTCTATACCATTACCCGGAATACCATTACCCGGAATGCAATATACCGGAAGTACATTTACCGGAATGTACCATTACCCGGAAAAACCATTTACTCGGATGTACCATTTACCGTAATGCACCATTACCCGGAAAGGCAAATCTTCCATTTTCGACGACCTTTCATTGATGCGCAGTACAAATTATGTCACGCTAACCATGGACATTCTCGACTCCCTCGGTTTCATAAACACTATTTCAATATACATCTCCAAACAGCAATGGACCAAATATGTTTTTCTTCTTGCCGACGTTACGAATCAACTGGGACAAAACATGCTTCTCAACTATTCTAGGGGCATTTCTACAGTTATTAGCTGAGATCCTATGTCAACCGACCATTTTTGCATTCGTTCATAGTTTGACAAGTATGTTAGCTCTAGCTCTGAAACGTTGTCAAATATGTCAACCAGAAATAATTTTGAACCGGCGGTATTCAATTCTACCAACCTCAGCTTGATCTTTCTGAATAACTTCACTTTGCCGCAACGTAAGCCTTAAACTATTAACGAATATCACGATACCAAAATTTGATTGACCATGTAATTTTGTTGGCGACGTAATTAGAAAAGAATCGCCTGATATAGATCGGAAAACTATGTCTTCAAATTTAGGGTATAAAACTAAACATTACAGGCGAGGACAGAAAGAATGAAAATATTTTTTTATTTTCTTTTATGTCTGAGACCACTTGAAAGGTTACCATAATTATAAATCGAAATCAAAAAAGGCCTAACAAATATGTTAGGTTGCATTTGAGTAAATGGAACATCCCAGCATTTAAATTTTTTTTGGCGTTTTGATGGTTTTCTTATTTCCTTACGTTAAAACAGATCAGAATCCAATTTCAATATTGTATCAAAATTAAAAAAAAAAACATTTATCTTGCGAGGGAAGCAACATACAACAGTTCAATTCTCACGTCAGCTTTATAGTTTGGGGAAAACTTAAAAAAAAAATAAGACAATAACTAGGAGTGCCTTGGTGATTTAGAGTAGGGACACTATTCGCCATTGTAACGTCCATCTTTGGAACCTCAATAGATCTACATTTCCTTTGATTCTGATTGATTGTGCTATTTTTCTCCGAATGTTATAACTCTGAATGTCTGTACCCCGAATTCAATGTCAGTGTAATTAACAAGAAAGAACAATAAGCAATCAAAAAAATAAGATATTTGGTCATTTTCGACTAAACACATTTTGCAAAAAATGCCGAGATCGGTAGAACTCGAAAGAACCGCCAACCAAATAAAGAAGGGTGAATAACAGATGACCCGAAATAGGTCATTCTAGAAAAAGGGATATACGGGGGATTTACAATCGGTTGATTATCGTTTGCGGAAACGACATTCGGCGAATTGACACTTGGCGAAAAGTATAAAAAATTCTAATAATTGCTTATTTATTAACATTTGGACACTTGGAGAATCGACTGTGGAATATTAAACGTAAAGCTACATAGTTGTAGCCAAATTTAGCCAGTTCAGCCAAGACAAGCTGAAAATATAAGTTGAAAGAATAGCTTATTTTTAAAAGAAGGGTGAATCATTTATGAAATGCAAATATATGAAGATGGTGCATATTGACATGATCAAGTATGAAGATATCTTAGACTCCTCTCTGGTGCTTATCGTTGGTAGTCATTTTAAATATTTTTAAGTTAACATACTGATCTGAATGACCGTAAAACGGTTACAAGGACGGTAATGAAACAAGTAGAGAAATGGTGATATAATTTTCCGGTGAATGGTCCTTCCGGGTAATGGTTTTCCGGTAAATGGTTCATTCCGGTAAATGGTTTTCCGGGTAATGGTCTTCCGGTGAATTGCATTCCGGGTAATGGTTTTCCGGGTAATGTCGGAGAACCTGTGTTTCTTCTTGTTGGCGTTACGACTTAACTGGGACAAAAATATTCTAGTAGCATTTCTACAGTTAATAGCTGAGAACCTATGTCAATCGACCACTTTTGCATTCTTTCATAGTTTGACAAGTATGTAAGTACTCTAGCTCTGAAACGTCGTCAAATTTGCCAATCAGAAATAATTTTGAACCGACGGTATTCAATTCTACCAACCTCAGCTTGCCGCAACGAATATTACGACACCAAAATTTAATTGCACATGTCATTTATTCGCGATTTAATTAGAAAAGAATCGCCGTGCAGAGCTACTTGGACACTTCCATGATTCACTTTGGCATGGGAAGTTTTTCTCGGCCGAACTATCTGAAATTTTGCAAAAAAAAAAAAAATACTACAGTGCGACGCACATTGTGGCCATATATGAACTAAGTAGCTGGCCCACTGCCGAAGTGAATCAAAAGTGTCAAGAATAGGATCCCTATAGATCAAAAAACTATGTCTTCACATTTAGGCTATACAACTAAACATTACAGGCAAGGATAAAAAGAATAAAAATATTTTTTTTTATTATATACACTTGATAGCAAATATTAACGAGGTCAATATAAATCGAAAAAATCGCGGTAGGGTGCATTGGAGCAAATGAGACATCCCAGCATTTGAAAATGTTTGGATTTATGATGGTTTTCTTATTCCCTTCAGTTAAGGTGAAACATCTCGGAATCCAAAGATGGCCGTCACAATGGCCGACTTGTGCCCCTACTCACGTTTACAAAGGCACAAATCTGGAGAAATAGTTGGCAAACGTTTCTGATCTTCTTATTTTAAGCTTTCTGCTAGTGCACAAAGCAAAAATAAAAAGTTCACTGTTGTTGGATGCTCTCTTCGCATGATTTGTGCCATTGAAGTTCCAGTGCAATCTTAGAAATTTATTCCAAACTGTTTCACCTTAAAACAGTTTAGAATCCAATTTAAATATTGTATAAAAAAATACTTATCTTGCAAGGGACAATACAACAGTGCAATTCTCATTTTTGCTTTAATGTGAAGATGAATCGAAGCCAAACTTTAAATTTTAAAGAGCACGGATCTGAAGAACCAAACACCCGTTTGAGCTGAAAACCTAATTGGTCACCACCACCACCACCCCTAAATCAACACGATTTTTTAAGCGACTTCAACAAAAAATCGGCGTGATTTCGTTGTTGAGTCGTAGCAAGCACTCTTATATGGAACCATCTAGACCGACACGACGAAAATCGCCGCGAAATTGCGTCGCTGTGGGTTAGACATGCTCATCAAACTGTGCATGCAGCGCATGACATGTCGTTGTCGCAGTAAAAAATCGCCTTAATTTAGGGGAGCGTTTATGGTTTGAGGAAAGCTAAAAATTCAAGACGAAACTAAGAGTACCTTGGTGATCAAGAGTAGGGACACTTTACGCCATTGTGACGTCCATCTCTGGATTCCGAAATATTGAACCTCAATTGATCTATTTTTCCTTTGAATTTCCTTGATTGTGCTATTTTTCTACGAATGTCATAACAGTGAATGTCTGTACCCCGAATCCAGGATAATATACTAGAAAGAATAGTAAGCATTCATAACAAGAAGATATTTGATCATTTTCGACTAAACACATTTTGCCAAAAATGCCGCGATCGGTAGAACTCGAAAGAACCGCCAACCATATAAAGAAGGGTGAATATCAGATGACCCTAAAAGGGAAGGGAAAAAGGGATATACGGAAGATTTGCATACGGTTGATTGACGTTTACACAAACGACATTCGGTGAATTGACACTTGGCGAAAATTAGCACAACCAATCGTGTTAAAAATTCTAACTATTGCTTATTAATAAACATTTGGATAATTGTAGAATCGACGGTCGAATGTCAAAAGTAAAGTTACATAGTTGTAGCCAAATTTAGCCAGTTCAGTCAAGACAAGCTGCAAAGATAAGTTGAAAGAACAGCTTACTTTTAAAAGAAGGGTGAATCATCTATGAAATGCACTGCCCATACTCGCATAATAGTCCCATTTATATATGAAATCCCATATAATATGGGACTGTTATGCGAGTATGGGCAGTGCAAATATATGAAGATGGTGCATATTGACATGATCAAGTACGAAGATATCTTAGACTCCTCTTCGATGCTTACGTATTTTGAAGGAAGAACATCCCCTGTCCATTATTGTTGGTGATCAGTTAAAATATTTCAAGTCGAAATACTGACCTGAAGGACCGTAAAACGGTTAAAAGGACGTCAATGAAAAAGGCGAGAAATAGAGAAAAATTGTTCGGTAAATGGTCCTTCCGGGTAATGGTTTTCCGGTAAATGGTTTTCCGGTTAATGGTATTTCGGTAAATTGCATTCCGGGTAATGGTTTTCCGGGTAATGTCGGAGAACCATCTCAGTAAGGTTACGTGACTACCAAGTAAGATGGTTCGGTTGGTGAACTATCAAACAAGTTGAAGTGTGATTCATTCACACGATCAATTTAAATCACTTCGTCGTCTTCGGTACATTTGTGCCACTTGAAATAAGTACTCTGTAGTCACCAATGAGATTCGATGTTAGTGTTCAAGTACAGCTGAGAACACCGCTAGGGCATGATGGCGTACTATAGTACCATATTCAAGGACACACCAAGCTTGATTGGCAGCCCGTGGTTGCCACTCCAGTATCTCCAGATCAGCTGCATTTACACAAGAAACCAACCAGATGACTGCTTGGGACTAACAGACACCCTCAGTGTATAAGTGCTGATGATCTTCAATCTTTTGGCGATAATGGCGCCTGCCACGTCAGAATGCAGACTAATGAGGTGAAGGGGGAGATATTTATGATGCATTAAACTGGCTCCCACACGAGACCGTATATACCACTGCGTCTACGCCAGTTCATGCGGGAAGATGTAGCGCTGGTATAATTTTTATTGCAGAGGCTTGCTGTTTGGTTAGCAGATTGCATATGTATCAGGCGCAAGGATATGCGTGCAATACTGCCCATAAATGCATACCAGTCCCACTAGCAAAACAACGCACCTAAGAAAAACGCGATACAAGACGTGAACACTTCAATGCTTTATTCACTCCAATTAAATTGAAAATGCGATGTTTTCGCACCCAAATTTGCACTCAAATGATGCAATGAACTATTGATTACAGTATTACATACATTTTGTTTATTAATTTTCTCAAATAATAAGTTAATATACGGGAAAAATGTTCTTCTTCTTTTCTGGCGTTACGTCCCCACTGGAACAGAGCCTCCTTCTCAGCTTAGTGTTCTTATGAGCACTTCCACAGTTATTAACTGAGAGCTTACTATGCCAATGACCATTTTTGCATGCGTATATCGTGTGGCAGGTACGAAGATACTCTATGCCCTGGGAAGTCGAGAAAATTTCCAACCCGAAAAGATCCTCGACCGGTGGGATTCGAACCCACGACCCTCAGCTTGGTCTTGCTGAATAGCTGCGCGTTTACCGCTACGGCTATTTGGGCCCCTCAATGTATGCTTGACTAATATGCGTATATTCGCTCTTGAATGTACGACAATAAACGCATAACAGTATCAGTGCTTACAATGATACATCAGTCTTCACATGTAAATTATTGTTGTTTTAACAGTTTAGTGTCCGTATTCAAATTCGTGAAAATATCTGCTCTCGATTATTTGAAAAGTTATGGTACTTCTGATAGTTCCGAGGATGATTGAAGGAATTTGGCCGATAGCGACCCGTTGGACAATGAAGACAACTTTGCTGGCGTCGACAATAAGGACGGCTGTGACGGAGACGGCAGCATTGGGTAAGCTATTTGAAATCGTTGGAAGACACTGAATATGCGACGGGGACTGATGAAACAGACTCAGACGGACGTTATACGGCCGTTGATGAATTCGCCAAAAACGCAAGAAAATAAAAAAAAATAATTGAAAGTGACCGTCTTTTATCGCACCAAGTAAAGCTTGTCGATTGTGAGTGTATAATTAACTGCGGGCTTAAAATTCCGAAGGAAGACCGTATTCGTCTTTACACGGTGTTCTGGGCATTGGATTCACGAGAGCAAACCAGCAATATTCGCCAGAGCGTGGAACGAGTGAATGTTCAAAGACGGCGTTGCTACAAGTACGAGAAAGGACGTTAGAAACGATCCAAGAAAATCCAATAGCTCTGTAGTTCATCTGGCTGAATCGAACGGTTCCGTCAAAGTGTCGGAAATTTTTACTGAGCACTCTGAGTTACGACAATAATTTTGGGTAAACATATTTCCCTTACTTGACTTCCTTATCAGCAGAACTTGTTTTGAGTCCTTATCACGCAAGTCGCGAGACTGGCATGCGTTTATTAGTAACGTGAGACAGACCAAGTTCCATATTGTTTTTATCATTTCTAAAACAAAAGTATTATATTCTTATAGTACCATGAAAGTGCATGCAATTTAATGACGTTTCCCTTAAATAACTAAAAATTGATGAAAACTCACGTGGGACTGTTATGCATTTATGGGCAGTATGAGCCTATGCATGCTTTAACTTTTTTAACTTTTACTGTGCGCCCTGTTTTCAAGTTGCCCGTGAAGAAGAGTGAGACAGCACCAACACACGGCGCACAGTAAAAGTCAAAAGAACAAAAGAATTTATGGCACGTACAGAGGCTCATAGCGATAGAAGCATGGAAGCGTAGGGAATGTTTTTTTTGTCCGTCTCGGGTTCTAGCAAATGCTATGAACTGTGATAGATCAACTGTGATATATAGGGTAAATCGGGAAATTCAAAAAATATTGAAAATCAGCTTTTTGGCGTAAAATTTTGCCGCCGATAAGCAAGCATCGTTGTAAATGAAGCCCATCCTTTACTATTGTGCTCATAACAATAACTTTTACCGGGAGAAAGCTGCTAATGAACCCTTTTAAGCTTAGCAAGTTGTGGGATTCTTCTTGGAAACATTTTTACAACGCTGTGGATTTTTTTTAAGGAAGAGGCATATTGCCCGGTTTGTTTGAAACGTCAAGATTTCGATAACACCTTGACATCAAAAACGATAGAAGTTATGCATTTGAAACTGCGATAGAGCAGTTTTTTCCTTAGGGTAGGGGGGTGGTGATCGTTTGGTGATGCGTATTATACCTGTTTACCCTACTGCCTTGCGTTGAAAATGGGTTAACCAACGTGCAAAGTTTGCTTTTTGATCAACTTCTGAACGTCGCATCGCGATTCTCAATACATATTGGAGGGCATAGATGCGCACTATAGCGAAGCGAGTCGCGACGTGCCGAAGATGGTCAAAAATGAAACTTCGCACGTAAGTTAACCTAAATATATAACGCATTAATCGTGCCAATAGAAGATTGTAACGAATTTTGCCTGAAATTATTAATTATTTTATTTGAAATTTGTTCCAATGTTCCAACATTGGATATTCTGTGTAACTAATTGGTACTATACCAGGGAGGAAGTTTCAGAATCATTTTCAAAATTTTATTTTGAATTCTTTGCAGAGCATTCTTTCTGGTATTATAACAGCTAGACAATATTAGTACAGCATATAACATGGCTGGTCTGAAAATTTGTTTGAAGATCGAAAGCTTGTTCTTAAGGCGAAGTTTTGATTTTCTATTAATAAGGGAATATAGACATTTACATATTTATTACATTTAGCTTGACTGCCCTCAATGTGATGTTTGAAAGTTAAATTCTTATCTAGCATGAGCCCTAGATACTTAACTTCATCTGACCAATTTATTGAAACCCCTCTCATCGTGACAACATGTCCACTTGAAGGTTTCAAATAAAGAGCTTTTGGTTTATGTGGGAAAATTAATAGTTGAGTTTTGGAAGCATTAGGAGTAATCTTCCATTTTTGCAAGTATGAAGAAAAATTATCCAAACTTTTTTGCAATCGACAACAGATGACACGCAGGCTTCGTGCTTTGGCGGAGAGGCCTGCCCTGAGGTAACTCAGGAAAGTCAGATGTGAAAATATTGTATAATATTGGTCCCAAAATGATGCCTTGAGGAACACCAGCTCTTACAGGGAGTCTTTCAGATCTACAGTTCTGATAGTTAACCTGAAGTGTACGATTTGACAGATAACTTTGAATTATTCTAACAATGTATGTTGGAAAATAAAAGTTTTTTAAATTTTACAATCAAGCCTTCATGCCATACACTGTCGAATGCTTTTTCTATATCTAGAAGAGCAAGACCAGTAGAATAGCCTTCAGATTTGTTGGAACGGATCAAATTTGTTACACGTAAAAGTTGATGAGTGGTCGAATGTCCATAGCGGAATCCGAACTGTTCATTGGAAAAAAATGAATTTTCGTTGATGTGAACCATCTTTCAAATTACCTTTTCAAACAGTTTACTGATGGAGGAAAGCAAATTAAATGTACGATAGCTAAAAGCTTCTGCAGGATGTTTGTCTGGTTTTAAAATTGGTACAACATTAGCATTTTTCCATCCGTCAGGAAAATATGCTTATTGAAAACATTTGTTAAATATATCAACTAAGAATGATAAGCTACTTTCTGGAAGTTTCGTGATGAGGATATAAAAAATTGCATCATCGCCAAAAGCTTTCATATTTTTGAATTTTTTTAATAATAGTTCTCACTTCTTCCAAATCAGTCTCCCAGGAATTTTCGAAAATGTTCTCTTGATTGAGAATTTTTTTGAAGTCATGAGTAACTTGATTTTCAATTGGACTAGTAAGTCCTAAATTAAAATTGTGCGCACTTTCAAACTGCATAGCAAGTTTTCGAGCTTTTTCGCAATTGGTTAGTAATAATTTGTTTTTCTCTTTCAATGCCGGTATTGGCTTCTGAGGTTTTTTCAAGATTTTAGATAATTTCCAAAAGGGCTTAGAGCCAGGTTCCAATTGAAAAATTTTATTTTCAAAACTTTTGTTTCTTAAGTGTGAAAAACGTTTTTTTGATTTCTTTCTGCAAATCCTGCCATATAATTTTCATAGCAGATCGCGAGTGCGTTGAAATTGCCTGCTCCTCACGTTTTTAAGACGGATCAAGAGTTTATGATCATCGTCTATAATCACGGATTCAAATTTTACTTCACATTTTGGAATTGCAATGCTCCTGGCTTCAACAATGGAATTTGTTAAAGTTTCAAGAGCATTGTCAATATCAAGTTTCGTTTCTAAAGAAATGTTAACATCAAGATTAGAGTCAACATACGTTTCATATATATTCCAGTCAGGTTGAAAATAATTGAAAGTGGAGTTGATAGGATTAAGAATCGCTTCATGGGATATTTGAAACGTAACAGGGACATGATCAGACTCAAAATCAGCATGAGTAACTAATTGGCTACAAATATGACTAGAGTCGGTTAAGATCAAATTAATCGTAGAAGGATTTCTAGAAGAGGAAAAACACTTAGGGTTATCAGGGGGGTGTTTGGTTCTTTAGATTTGTGCTCTTGAAAATTTGGGGTTTGGCTTCACTCTATCTTCATCCTGAGCTGAAAAGAAGGATCTGTTCCAGTTGGGAAGTAATATTCATGGATTTGTGAATAAACTCCCTTGGAACAAATTTAGAACGTTGGTTTCACTCTATATGGGACGTTCCATAGCACTCCTTTTTATGTAGTAAAATAATTGTTCGTAATCGCTGCTACGCGAACAGACTCACCACACCCTCGTGTCAAGCATTTGAAGTTTGAACCAAGCAATGATTCGATGTAAACCATTCAACACGTTCAAGCACATCCTTAGAGACGGGCACTTCATCGCTACCCTTTGGGATACAAGTTAAACGAAGCTAATTAATTAGAATCGAGACATTTTACTTGACACTTTAGCCCTGTCCGTTCGAAGTCCACAGCAGTAAGAATATTTTCGACCACCTTGACGGTAGTGTCATGAAGGGTAGGGTTATTGAGCTGTTGAACAATTATGAACACTTTTGCCAAGAACGGAACACAAGTTTAGCAGTTGATTGTTGTAGCCAATTAGCCCGGTGGATCACCGGACACCTTAGGGAGAACGTTGTTGCGCAAAAGTTAATTGGCTAATTGCGGAATGGATACATTTTGTTTGGCGTACCCATTTTTTTTTCGTTGGCACAGCACACTCAGAATTTAAATCATGCTGTTACTTACACGGCCTTGAAAGGCAATTTTCAATAAAAATGTGTCCGCTTAAAAAAACAAATGAGTGGCTTGAAATGTTTGATTGCTGATTTTCGCAGTGCGGTAATTTTATATAAAAGAAACAAAATATATTACACCTCAGGGGAAAAGAATTCAAGAACTCTAGTTTGAAGCTGATATTTTGTATAGAATTTGTTCGCCATATAAATTATTTGTAATTTTCATACAAAACATCTTATCATGTGGGGAGGAGGGGTTCTAAAAACTGACAGAATTGTATTACGTAATTAATGAACAGTCTCTTACGGCAGTTTCATTCCTTGAGACGAGTATGAACTCTAAAAACATAATATTTGGCTAATGTACCAAATATTATGTTTTTAGTGTTCATAGTCGTCTCAAGGAATGAAGCTGTCGTAAGGGACTGTCCATTGATTTCGTAAGACAGTTTTGGCAGTTTTTAGAACCCCCCTCCCCCCATGGTAAGATTTTTTGTATGAAAATTACAAATTATTTATATGGCGCGTAAGAAATCTCAAACCCTCTCTCCACCCCATAAGCCCATACGTAATGAATGGACGACCCCTAGCAATAGAAGGTTTTAAGATTTAAACTATGCAAACGTGAATTTCGTTGTGATTTTTAAGATTTTTTCAATTTAAAAAAAAGGTAGGATAGGATTCGAACCAAAACCGTTCTGATTGGGAGCCTCGTACTTTATCACACTGCCAAATTGTCGTTTTGAAATATGGGTGATCGATACAAATCAGTTGAAGCAAAGCACACCGCTTAGTGTAGTCACTCTGGATGTTACGCTAATGAAAAGTCATGTTTATAACTCCAGGAACTATGATTTCTCGCTGAACTTTACTAAAGAACCTATGTAACAATAAGTTATTCTATCCTCTCTCGCTCTCTTTGTTTGAAGCCTTGCGGAACAAATGAAATCAACAACTAACTCGATGGTGATATAGAACTATGGAGAGTTAACTGTAGCTTAACATAACTGTGAATATAGGTCGTTATTTTCGAGCATACCCCATTAGGCATAAAAACGTTTGACATAAGGATGTTACGCATAAGGGTGTTAGGCATAATGTACGTGTTCGGTCTCACCGCAACGACTCTCCCATTGAATGATAGCTGCAGCAGCAGCGCAGCAGTGTGTATTTAATTTGTCTCATTTCGCCCCAGCTAGCAGCAAGCAGCCCGTTTGCTTTCATGCTGTTGCTTTGGGCTGCGTGATGCTAGCTGTCGGCGCATCAAACCCATTACATTCATCCGTACTACCTCTAGGATATATAAGAGGCACCCCGTTCTGTATGTAAGTTAGTTGTAAGCAGATATCTGTAACGAGTAGTATCCCCCACCGAGCAGGAGCACTGCCTCTCGGTGGTGGGCAATAAATCAATTATCGTGATAGTAGTTTGCGTAGTTCGTTCATTCGTCTGCCCCTTCGGGACCAATTCAAATAACACAACGTAGGGCCTGGTCTACCCTGGACGAAACAGTACGTTTTGAATAGAATACCATGTAGGTGGACCTATTTGGAAATAACGTGGTCGGTGTTCAGACGGGCTAAACCAAGAGTGTTTAATACTTTCAGGTGAACTTACTCATTAGAAATATCAAAATTTGTATTATTTGCTGTAATAATGAAACTTATCTATTTGATGACACAAATGTATCAAATCAGCATAGAAAAAAAGAATGTATGGAGTCCTTAGCGTATATTTTAAACACTAAAATATCTGGGTTCATTCTGTGAGTGACGTGAATTGCCTGTCTCGTATAGCGAGGTGACAACTCTCGACTCGAGTGAGGCGAATAGCCGTGTAAATCAAATGGAGAGTCACTTCACTCGAGTCGAGTACTGTCAACTTCCTATACGAGACTGACAATTCTCACCTCACGCCACTCGTAGAATATACCCAATCCTTTGTCTGTCTGTCTGAACACCGACCATATTGAAACAGAAATTTGCTACCCTAGTTTGCTACTTACGGAAACATTTAAACATTACACTCATTATTGGCGAAGGGGCAAGGAACTTTCTAAGAAAATGTTACAGTGCATGTTTTAAGTATTAGACAATGCGTGTCACACGGAGGAGGGGGTATAGGGTAACGTATATAACTTGGACATGCATACAATTTGGACAGGCTAGTTGTTCTATGCTCATTTCCAATGATGTATCGCATTCTCATTTCCAATCATGTATCGCATTATTAAGGTGCAAGAAAAAATGAGGCAAATGTCGAAAATGAAAAAGCAGTTTTCGCCCTTGAAATCATCAAATCGGAAAAAAATAAGAACACACAGCCTTTTTATTTTGCAAATAAAACAGCTGTGTGTTTTTATTTTTTTTCGATTTGTCGATTTTAACGCCGAAAACTGCTTTTTTACTTTTGACATTTGCTCCATTTTTACTTGGGCCTTAATACACTATGCTACTAATTAATAACGACCATTTTCATAACAATTACAAATTGGCTTCAAAAATATCAAAGTTGTAAGTTATATCAACAGAACATCTGTGAAACCTACGAATGCAAGAGGATGTGTATTTCAAGAACATACATTAAATGCAATAATAGCGCTCAACATTGGCATTCATAAGAATTTCAAAAGTGGCAATACATATGATAAAATAAGTCTAAAATTAAAGCTAAGTTCATCTTAAATCTTAACATGATTATATAAGGCATAAATCAGATGATGTCCAAAACAAATTGTGGTTTTTGTTCAGTTGATATAATTTGGCCATCTGAAGAAACACACTAGATTGTCGCATTCATGTATACTTGCAGGCGTATTCCGTGGATCTGGTGATATTTGCTTGCAATAAATTGAATTATTGATTACCACTATTATACACATCCAATAGGCGAAAAAATGCAAAAGTCACATGTAAACTCTTAAAATTTTATGATATGACCGTCTTTTTAAGAAAAAAATGTATGGATATTGAGATAACGCCTCTGTCCAAATTATATTCACATGAGGATGTCCAAAATGTATAGTTGGTGTCCGAAATGTGAATCTATGGCAAAAGGTCGAAAGACAAAAGGTCGAAACAACAGAATGTCGAATGGACAAAAGGTCGAAGAACAAAAAAGGAGGGACAAAAGGTCGAAAATCTATTTTCAAAGAAGGATAAATTTCCCACCAAGCAAATCGTTTTCGACCTTACCCGTTTATAAACTAGACAACTATTTTCGAGCAGTACAACCAAAGTATTGTTTGTTTTAGTGTTTTGATTACAACAGTAAACATTTTTTTAAATCATCCATCGCTTAGTTTTGAAAATTATGCCAATCGTCCGTTATGCCTAACGTATATTATGCCTAGCGTACCTATGCCTAACGTTCGTATGCCAAACATAGTTATGCCTAACATCGTTATATTCTAGTGAAACAATAACATAAATCACTTTGCGTTCCCACGATTGCCATAATTTGTACTAACTCAATAATTGGAACTTCTTCTTCATCTTGTTGGCATTACGTCCCCACTGGAACAGAGCCCACTTCTCAGATTAGTGTTTTTATGAGCACTTCCACAGTTATTACCCCTCTACCGGCAGCTTTAATTTTCACCGCTGAAAAAATATTCAAATCGCGATATCTTTTTTGTTTCTTGATATTTTTGCTCCATTTTTTCGCAAGCCCTCAAAAAACTCTTCTAGTTTAAGAATATGTGTCAGTATTGATAATTGGTCATCTGGATCCGGAGATATTCCAAAATTCCTTGGGGGACCGACGCGTAGCCATAATCCACGTAAATATCTCAGGCTACAGAATTTTTATCGTATTCGGATATTCACTCCACGGAATGCTACATTAATGCGAGTATGTTGTGAAAAAAAATGACGCAATTTGGTGCAGCCGTCTTTGAGTAATGAGCGTTTATGTTTCGGGTACCACGCTGGACAAATAAACCCCTTGAAAACTTCAAAAAACCTCACATCGTAATTTTCAAATTTCTCCAAGAATACTGAACCGATTTATATGATTTTTTCAGAGTAGCTCGTTATTACTTGGCTTTGTATAGTACACATTTTATTTTTTTGATAGATTGACCAATAATAAAATGGCCGCCAAAGACATTTTATATGGAGAATGTCGGTCCCCCAAAGAATATCTGAATATCTTCAAAACTAGGTAACCAATGAGTAATATCGACACAGAGTCTTAAACTAGAAGAGTTTTTTGAGATCTTGTGAAAAAATGGTGCAAAAATATCGAGAAACAAAAAAGTTATAGCGATATGAATGTTTTTTTAGCGGTAAAAATTGAAGCTGCCGGTAGAGGGGTTAACTGAGTTGCAATTTTTCGCATTCGTATACGTGTGGCAGATACTGCGATGATACTCTATGCCCAGGGAAGTCAAGGAAATTTATTTTACGAAAAGATCCTGTGCCGAACGGGAATCGAACCCAGACACCTTCAGCATGGCTTTGCTTGGTAGCCGCGGACTCTAACCACACAGCTAAGGAAGGCCCCCTTCCTTCTTGGTGTCCAACCATTTGGCCGAATGTCGTTTGGCCGAATGCCGTTTGAGTCGAATTGAGTTGAGTTTAGTTTTCAACATATCTTTCTGTGGTCTTTCAGCTGCACTAATGGGACAACATGATTTGTTTGGAAAATGCCAGTAAAATACTCCAAGTCGAAGTCCCACTACTGATTTCCGCACAGTGTAACACAAAAAAGAGATGATGTTTTGGTCATTTTTATATTTTTATTGGAAAGATATGAAAGTGAAAAGCAAATTGTGAAAGTTTCATTCAAATTAAAGCATGCTTCGATCTTCTGGAATTTTTGAACTTTCGTATAGAAAACGAGTTTGTTAACTTCAAAGCCGATTTTCTCAATGCAAACTTTTTACAGATGGGACTGAGGCAGCATCCACAAATTACGTAACGCTTGAAGGGGGAGGGGTAGGCTCAAGCGTTACGACTCTTACACATTTTTAAAAAGTTCCATACAAAAAGCGTTACGGAGGGGAAGGGAGGGTTCCATTATCGGCCCATGGAACTATCGAGTAATGGAACAAATATTTTCTGGGAAGCTGAGAGGTGACATCATAGCACTCATGATTTTTTTTTATTTTAGTGAAGTTTACGGTGTCAAAATCTTAATTACTATCAAACCTTCATGCTCCTCCGATATTTCTACGGAATTGTTTAGCATTCTGGCTAAGATTTAATGGTTGGAAGAATGAAATGAATTCTGTCGTAGAAAATTCCCCATGGGAACTGTTTTAGCTGCAAAATTGGCTTTTCTTGTATAAGGTATGTGAAATAACCCTTAAATTTGAAAATATTCAATTTTCTCCGCCAAGGTTTCAAGGTTTGAAAGATATTTTCAGGGTCCAAACAAATCTGAGGTACATACTGAAAAGTCAATTATAATCGAAATATTGATCCCGTGTGGTTCCGTATTGAGCATCTACTCGTGGAGGTTTGACTTAATTGGAAAGTTTTGCAAGAATATAATCTGTTCTATATGGAATTTTGATAGATGTCGAAACAATTCATAGTTGTTATAAAAGTTTCAAACAATTCATGTTGTTATAAAAGTTTTCTATGTTAATATTTTCATCTTGTAACGAGCAGCAATCAAGCATAGTGCATGTAAATGTCAATTACGTCTTGTGATCAAATCCCATTTCGAATGAAGTAATAAGTGATCTCAGAAGCTTCAGTACAAAACTTGTCTCTGGACAATTTTCCAGTGGTGGGTCACAAGGAATATGCTTATTGGCTAGGTGGGTCGCGCAACCAAAAAGTTTGGGAATCTATGCTCTAAGGGAATGATAAAACCAACCCGTTAATTCAGGACGAAGTTGTAAACTCCTCACATCGTGCCAAGACGCTGAGGTGATGGTTGATTCGCCTCTGGATTGCCAACGGTGTAATAAGGTATCACGTGTATTTAATGATGTCATCAGAATTTTTTCCTTCTTTTGAACATAGGCTATTCTTTCGATTTATACTGATTTCTTTTCAATTGCCAATAGTTTTGCTTATATTTCAATTGGGAATTTGGCCTTCTTTAAATCATCGGCAGTTCTTTGTAGTTGTACTGATAAAATTATTATATACATTATACTTGCTTAAATTTTCATAAGAGGTTGTTCCTTCTTTTGATCATAGGCTGTTCTTTCAAGAGATGTATTTGTCATAGTTATTGATATTAATGCTTATAATAAGGGTATCAGGGGTAATATGCACCCAGGAGCAAAACGACTTTTCGGGGATTCTATAAACATTTTTCTCGAAGTATAAGGATTTGTAAAATCGCATGTTGTGGGTCACTCCTATCAGCCCTTGGCATTTTTTTTCCAAATTCTTCACAAATAATCTTAAAAGGCACCGTGGGTTGTTTTGTCTCAAGGGTGTATATTACCCCAGATTCCCTTACGTCTTTTTCAAAACACCCAAGGCTTAACTTGGGTGAGATGTCATTCTCCTCCAAGATTAATATTGCAACATGTGAACTGAACTCGGCACCGTTGCTTGCGTATAACAATAAAGCACTCGGGGAACGCTTAAGTCAGAGAAGCCAAGACTTGTGGTTGCTAAAACTATGGCAAATATTATTTAGTTCGATTCGAGGGATCAAAGCAACCCGATCAGCAGAAGGACTTAAACCGTTTTAGTTACTGTCAAAAGCTAACTGCAAACGTGATGCGAAAACATCTGCAGGTGGCTATTACCGCTAGCAGAGAAGTGAATAACTGCTTATGTACATTCAGGATGATCTTTTTTCACCACGGACAGTTTCTTGAACTATTACTTAAAAGCTAATTATTCGTATATCAATGATAGTTTAACCTTCTTTATGAATAAACCGAGTAAGTTCTTCCAAATTCATTATACAGTCAACTCTCCATAACTCGATATTGAAGGGACCATCGAGTTAGGGAGGTATCGAGAATATTAAATTAGTTGAATATTAAATTAGTTGAAATGGGATACTAGGGACCATCGAGTTAGCCATGAAAAACAACTTTCGCTATGGTTCTCTAACTCGATATCGAGATACAGAATATCGAATAAGAGAGAGTTGACTGTAAATCCATGCTGTAGTTCACTTTTGTTTTCAATTTCGGCCAAACGGCATTCGGCCAAATGGCGTTCGGTCAAATGACCCTTTCGGCCAAATGGCATTCGGCCAAATGACCCGGAACCTTCCTTCTTGAAACTTCTACTCAACTTGTATATCGTGTAACAAGTAGTCGAGAAAATTTTAACCCAAAAAGATTTTCGACCGGTGGGACCGTAATCCAAGGCCTTAAATTTGGCTGAACTTAGCTGCGTTTTTTCTGCTACGGCTATAGGATCTAATCAATTTAAGAATATTTTTTAGTATTGTGTATTTCAGACATTGAGCTGAGAAACAGTCCCTGGTTCAGATGTGATGTGATCATAAAACGAGCTCTGTAATTTCCCATCTACATCAGGTGATTGTGCGTGCGCAGACATCGCACTGTACGCTACGTCACAAAAGGTAGCACAAATTCTCCCGAAGAAAAAATAAAATGAAACGGTAATAACAAAATGCGAGTATCATGAAGTAAACGGTGCCCGAATACCACGTCGGCAGCGATAAAAAACGGCAATCGAATCAATGTTTAATGGTCTCCGAGGCTCCGCAGCAGATATGCACGTTTGCACGCGTGAACATATCGTTTGTTTTACAGTTTTTGTCACTTTCCCTCGTTGAACAAGTTTTACGCGTACGATGGCTGAGTGTTGACCTTTTTGATATGGGGGGAAAACATTGTTGCATAAACCACTTAGCAAGCTGAATTCAATTTGATGGAAACTTGAAAAAGCAATATGCAATAGCCGGTTTAAATAAGTGTTTTCCATCCATTAAACGGCGCGATATATTTTACTAATTTTTCTGCTTTTTTCTGATCTTACAGAATCTGCTTCTTAGTTTGGTCATCTCTTACAACATTTCCACAGTTATTAACTGAGAGCTTACTTTGCCAATTGCTATATCGTGAGACGAGCACGACGAACACGTATGTCCTAGGAAGTCGTGAAAATGCCCTTTACAAAAAATCCTCTACCTATGAGAATTAAACCCCCTCACCCTCACCTTGATCTCGATGCATAGTATCCCAATAGGGCCCTAAAGCAAAACGCTTAAGTTAAACTTAAGTCAAACGCTTAAGTTTAGGTCAGAAACACATGTGCACTCAATTTGTAAATGTTCTCATTTGTTCGAGTCCAAAAAAACATGGAGTTTGGTTTTTGCGATATTGTCACACCCCTTGGTTTAATGCCAAATTTAGGGTGTATTTTGTTTTCCGTGTCCCTCTTTAAATGTCAGATAGAAACAACCCCAGTGTTAAAACACCTGTGGCGTTTTTGTTGTTTATACGAACGTCAAACATGACCACAAGATTCAAATTTTTAAAATTAAAGTTTAAATAGTATATAGAAGTTTAACCTTTCGGTAGTTGTTAAACTTCCACTCGGCTGGTTAGCCGTAAACCACGATTCATAATTAAAAACAAGTATATAGACGTTATTTGAGCGGAAAGATTTGCCAAAGTAGTTACGAAAACACGCTCTAACGTATTATTTGACAAAAACAAGATTTTATCACAAATTTAAGCACCCTATTGTCGTTATATTTTATTCATTGTATAAATATAGCTATGAGGGAATAAACTGTTAAACTCAAAAAGAAAATATATTTTGCCTTTTTTATAAACAGCAGGGGTTCCGCTACATGCTTCAACTGCGAATGGCAGGAAAACTGGAAAAAGAATTTTTATTTTCAAATCGATATATCGTTTCGCAATAACTTTCTCTCAACAACAACAATTCAATTAATCACTTTCTTCCATTCATATGCAGTAGCCAGCTAATAGGGAGGGTTATTACATTTTTTGCTTCATCCATTTGTGTTGTTGATTCAGCATCCTGGGAACATCCATCCTCACTCGTCATTATTTGCTGCAACAAAGGAAAATTCCATCCAATCACTGAAACAATAACTCTATCCCATTGCTCGTCAAACGTAATGTACATCGTCGAGTAACTCACTCTACTTAGCTGCGTGTGTAACCCAAAGCTCGATGAACCTTTCCGTTTGCGACCTTTCGCCGTTCGCAATGAAAGTCGTCGTTTCATTTCTCATCAGATGAGTTCTCCAGTTTTTTTCTGGATTCAAATGAAAATAAATCAATACAACGTAAGTGGTGATACGGAGCACATATGTCATAATTCTATGAATTTTTTATAAAGGTTTCTCGTAGACTGCATGTCGGTTAAAAATATCCATAGGAGAAACGTAGAATCAAATCGCCCTCGTGAGGTGAAGAGAGCGAGACAATACTTTGGTGGGCGGGTAAGTAATACAGATTTTCATTCTTATTGGAAATAAAATATTTATGGCGTTAGCGATAGAAAACAAGGTGAAGAAAAAGGGTTTCACTTTCATTGATCCGGTATAATGCACAGATTTCTTCATGAGTGTAGTACAATCATGTGAGATTTGAATGATCCGTATAAATGTGCTATGTAATTGTAGTTAATACATTTAAAAGATGTATCAAGAAGATTAAAAGGACAAGAAGGACAAGAAGGACAAGAAGGACAAGTAGGACAAGAAGGACAAGAAGGGAAAGAAGGACAAGAAGGACAAGAAGGACAAGAAGGACAAGAAGGGCAAGAAGGACAAGATGGACAAGAAGGACTAGAAGGACAAGAAGAACAAGAAGGACAAGACGAGAATGTTGTTCTGCAGCCAGTCGCTGATAAACAACATGAACTTGAGAGCCAATGAACAATACACTAATAGCGTGCCTCAGACGATACATTACAGCTTTGGCTAGCATGGCGGAGGAGGAATGGGGAACGAAATAGATAGACGAAGTGCTTCGACAACGACCGTTTCATCTATTTATTTATTCATTTATTTATTAATTTGACGTCAAGCATTTTGTAGACCATTCTTAAATACATTGTGTTCTTAATATCTATTGTTTTGTATATCAAAAAAGTATTTTTTTTCAGTTTTGTTCGAGACATGTTAACATCAATCATTTCACAATGCTGATTATATATAGTCATCATCTGATTCAACGGACTAAATTTAGCGTAGTTCGTGTGATGATGACCTACTGTGAACAAGTAACGATTACGCAAGTGACGAGTTGGAGTATAAAAATTCAGTTTTGAAAGCATATCAGCAGAATCAATGCGCTGTGAAACAATATCGTTTACAAAAGAAACCATAGCAAGGCACTTCGAGAAGAGAGCGATGTTCTAAACTTGAATGCTGGCGAGATAACAGAAGCCTTAGCGAGAGCGTGTGAAGTAACTAAGCCTAGAAAACTGGAGTCAAGGAATCAGCTGAATCCGGGGTACTAGGGGGGTGATAGATCCAGAACTCTGCATGCGGCTTGCTTTAGAGCTAGAAGACGCATTCAGGAAGCTACATCGGAAGTCGATATATAAGAGCGTAAGGTAACCTATCGGCTGGCCTAACAGCATTCACACGGGCAACGAGCAAATCTAATTTTTAGAAGGAGTTGTACCATGAAGCTAATAGGGTAACAGTCGTATTTTGCACCCCTTGAGGAAGTGATTTCATTTGTTTGTCCCAATTAAATCCCCAAAAAACGTAGTACATAATTGAACTGTGAAGCACTGTTTTTCATTATTTTGGACACACATTTTGGACCCTCAAAGTATATATTTTGGACACCCGGCATTTTTTTATCGTTTAGCAAAAAAGTCCACGACACTGGTTGTATAATATGCTTGCCCATAGTCTAATCAATCGATTGACAATGGGAAACCGAAGAAATTCTACGCTTTTAGTTCAACAATTTGAAAATTGTTTTTGTTTACATCTGAAAAATTTCTGGCAGCTTCAATTTCTGTGTGTAACGTGTTGTAACGGTTGCATAGATGAACCGATTAAATTAAATTAATATCAGATAAAATAAACACATTTTCTATGTACAAACGGTTGATGCAAGTGCGGAATAGTCCTATCTTTCCAAATGGCATGCGAATTGAGTTGGTCTTTCGATTTTAATTGGGAAATATGCAGGAAAATAGCCCAGGGGATTCAAAATATATAAGGGTCCAAAATATATTGGTTACCCTACTAATGCTTGGGGTCTCTTCCCAAGGCATTATTACCTACACCGTACGTAAACGAGGATGGAGAAAATACTGCCAACATTGAAGTGTCCAACGACGAGTTGATAGCAGTTGTGAAAGGATTGACGCTGAATAAAGCTTTTGGTCTGGATGGTATTCCCAACGTTGCGCTGTGGATACCGATCTTTGAGTTTACGGATAGTTATATTTTGGGCAGCCTTGCAGAAATGATTAGCAGAAGGCTGTTTTCGCCACAGATGTAAAGAGCAGACGTTGGTGTTGCTGTCAAACTCGGGAAAATCCCATGAGATTTTGCTTCATATAGACCTATGTGCTTGCTGGATACAATTGATGGGCAACTGAAGGAGGTTATTCTCTGGCGATTTACACGGAAAGCCACCATGTATTATCGAAGAGGCAGTCACCAGAAGCCGGATGTTAGTGTCTGGTACCCGGCAGAGTAGAGAGCGGTTGTGTTCAACCTGTTCAACAGATTGAGGCCGCTGTAGAAGTCCTTCGTCGGCAAATACCAAGCTGGTTTTCGTGAGGGCCGATCAACAACGGATCACATGTTAACCTTGCTACACATCCTTGATATGTTCCGGGAATACAACGTTCAGACTCACCATCAGTTTATTAATTTCAAGGCGATGTACGATTCAGTGAATATTATCAAGTTCATACAGCAAGGCAGGCTGTGTTGGGCTGGTTACGTGGTACGAATGTCGGAAGAAGGACAAGCAAAAATAATATTCAGTAAAGAATCCGGACGAATCGTCGGCGGCTTCGTGGCAGGCCACGCACACGTTGGCCTTGTGCAGTTGAAAAGGACTTAAGGCCACTCTATGTTCGTGGCGACTGAAAGCGGTTGGCTTAGGACGGAGCCCAGTAAAGAAGAATAGGTTCCTGAAATGTCCAATGAAATCTTGTTTTATTTAATAACACGAAAGAGCAGTTTCCTGCTACTACCTTAGCAATTTTTCTCGCTGAAATAACGGCTATATCATATTTAAACTTTAATTTTTTAAATGGTTCCAAATATGAGCCTTGACACTTTTGATCATGTTTGACGTTCACTTTGTCGACAAAAACATCATTGGGGTTGTTCCTATCTGACATTTTGGAAGGGACATGGAAAATAAAATACATCCAAAATTTGAGTTTAAATCAAGGGGTGAGACAAAATCTCAAAAACAGAAAAATATGTGTTTTGGACTTAAACCAACGAAAAACATTAAAAAATTGAGTAAACATGTGTTCTGGCCTAAATTTAAGCGTTGGGTACTAAAATTGGAACAGGGCTTAAGAACCCTATTGTCCATTCGGCGTAACCCTCTTATTCCCAAACCCGCCTTTAGACAATGTACACTTTGGAATTATGTGTTTTTTTTTCGATGCTCTGAAATGACAACGATTTTATTCTTGGCTTAAGCCTTGGCTCATAACACGCATGTAAGAAAAGTTTTTTAAGACTTTATTTTGTGTTTTTGAAAATTGTATTCCATTATAACCTACAAATGCCTGGGGTTTATTTAACGTGTAATATGAAAAATCGTACCTTTCATATTTTTCTACTATCAACCTATCACAGAAGAAGAGCTTGGTGGTATTGAAATAATTCCAAACATGTTTTTCCGTTAATTACACGGAAAATAAAAATATTTCCAGAAAAATATTAAAAATTTAATGTTTTCAAAAGTACCGTAAAAACTTGAATTTGTATTATTGCCAAATATCAGTTATTAAAAGAGGCTTAAAGAAAAAATTAAAAAGGATAGGGATGTTCAAAAATAAAAATTATAAAAATCAATAACCGACGATCAGTTACCGACGTTAGAGGTTACCGACGGGGCGCGGTACATGGCTGGGCATGGCGTACTATTGGTACCTCGCGTACCTGCAGGAATAAAATAGACCCCTTTGTGTGGTCCTTAGCCTCTTGCCCAGCAACTCCTATCCCTATCTCCTCGTGGTAGTGGCCGGGGTACGAGTATCCTTGGGGAAGATCGGGTAACCAGCCCCCGGTGGGAACTTTGGTCGTATGCTGACAGGGGGGGGGGGGTGGTGATTTGCTTTTGCTTTTGCTCAACCCCCTCCCCAACGCACCAGAATTGCGGCCAATTGAAAAGTACTGGGCCATCATGAAGCAGGCACTTCCTAAGCATTCTAAGGGAGTGAAATCGGAGAAAGATATGAAGAAAAAATGGACTGCCAAGCAAAAAAAAAAAATGGTGCAAGTGTTCTACAGGACCTTATGAGTAGTGCGAAGAGAAAAGTTCGTACATTTGGATATGGAATTGAAATTGAATAAAACTAACATGGGAAAATATTCATAACATGTTTTATTTTACTCCCTGAAAGTACAAAGATTATTGGTTGAACGTGCGAATTTTGCCAAATATTTGTGTGTGTAGCAAATTGATTCCGTACACCCTTTATACTATTTTCTGCTGATTAAGCTGTTACTCTCCTATTAATTACTTAAGAGTTGACGACGCAGGTGTTCAGCGTTGACAGCAAGGATGGCCAATATAAAGAAGAATCAGTGACGGGAAGTGATGGGGTTTCCTGGTCATGAAGTGATGAAAAAGAGAGCCGTGGAGAAGAACGTTGTAAAGAGGAAAGTGCTGGAAAGCCAAAACGGAGCACCTCAGGGGCTTTGCCTAAGAAACTCAATGTTTGTTTTTGTTGCTGTTGCAAAAATCGAGGAGCGAAATTCAAAGGGCTATATTGAGCTCTCGCCGAGTGGTGTCACGAACACAATTTACTGGTTGAAAATACTGCCGTTTAATTTTGCTGGGAACAGCTGAACTTTGTTTATATTTTCCACCAGCACTTTTTAAAAAGTGTTAGTGACATGTAACGTGTATGTACACGAGCGCAGAAACCTCTATAGAAGAAATTGCAAGTGTATATAGAAGAAAGTGGCGTTAGGCTATGAAAAGTGAAGTCTTCTTTCAAACAACACACGGAAACTTGTTCCTCTGCCAATAGGACGTCACGTAATGTGGGTTCGCACAGAAAAAGCACTCTGGTGAACAATAGTGGGACTTAAAGCGCGCTTGGTAGCTCAGGACTACGTGCAACGCTTCGGTGAAGATTTTGATGAGATGCATGATCCAGTTCAATGGCTGCAAACGTTCAAAGTGCTACTGACTGTGGCGGGACAAAAGAAGTGCATGCAAGTGCATCATGTTGATGTCAGGAATGGGTTTTTCAATGGAGTGCTTCATGAAGCAATCTTCATGCGTCAACCGCCAGGGCGGGTACACTTTGGCGGGCAATGAAGCGCTCGTCTGTAAACTGAATCGTATCATTTAAGCCTTAAACAAACCACCAGGGTTTGGAATGCGACCATCAAGGAAGTGCTCATCGGTCTTGGATTCCGGCAGCCGGAGGTGGATGCTTGTCTGTTCAGTAAGGAGCTGCCAAACGGTAAGTAGATTTATTATAAATTAGTATGTCATCAATATGTTCCTTGTTTGTTGAGATGGGCATCAAATCGACGTAGTTGAGAACGTGCTAAGAAAGCATTCTGAGATTACCTCGCTAGGGGAGATAAAGCAGTTTTTTTGGTATCAACGACGCTAAAGACAAGAATGGAATGTATATGCTGAGCCTTGATTAGGGAAGTATCAGAATGGTTTGGGTTGACAGATGGAAAATCGTTAATATATCCTAATTCTTTTCGTCTGAATAATGTAGAAAACTTCCTAATAACACACTGGAACTAAAGCGTACTGTGCAATATTTGATCAGGCTTGCCAGCGATCGGATGAAGAATTGGAAATTGGTTGGATACAGGCGATGTAGACTGGGCCGGTGACATCACCGGTCGTAAACCTACTAGTGGATTCGTTTTTCAACTTGGGAAGGCTAGTGTCAGCTGGGCTAGCCGAAAGCAATCGTGCGTAGCAACATAGACGATGGAAGCCGAGTGCATCGCGCTATCCGAAGCAGCTTAGGAAGCAATTTAGCTCCGTCGCTCACTGGGAGAACTAGGACAAGAGCAACGACAGCCAACTATGCTTAACGAAGATAATCGCAGTTGCTTTGGAGCGGCAGAATAAACAAATTGATACTATGTTTTATCATACTCGGGATCTATGCAGTCGTGAGGTCATCCAGTTACACTACTGTCCTACCGACAGAATGATCTCAGATGTGGGCGTACCAAGATGCAGTTGTCCGCAGAGAAACTTGGCCTGTGTCCTACGCAGAAGTCTACTGAGAAATTTCAGTGATTGGTGAAGAGAAATGTCGGCGTATCCAATCTCACTGATGCACTGGCGACTAGGAGCTGCGGATGCAATACTAAAGCTTTTAATGGAGTTCTGCTCTGCTAAGCCCGTACCTTGGTTCCAACAAGACGTCTGTGATTCGGTGGTTATGCCTGGATATCATCGGTTTGGTTTTCCAACTGTTCATGGTAATACGATAGATCCACTGCAGGGAACTTTTCCGGTTTGGTAATTGCGTGTCGAACGCTAGGGGCCTAGATAGCCGTAGCGGTAAACGCGCAGCTATTCAGCAAGACCAAGCTGAGGGTCGTGGGTTCGAATCCCACCGGTCGAGGATCTTTTCGGGTTGGAAATTTTCTCGACTTCCCAGGGCATCAAGTATCTTCGTACCTGCCACACGATATACGCATGCAAAAATGGTCATTGGCATAGTAAGCTCTCAGTTAATAACTGTGGAAGTGCTCATTAGAACACTGAGAAGCTGAGAAGCAGGCTCTGTCCCAGTGGGGACGTAACGCCAGAAAGAAGAAGAAGACGCTTGAGTTGTTGGAGCGAAACGCCAATCAACTGAAAGTCATCCTCCATCACGGATCGCTGAACTGGCTTCGGCACTTTACCAGCCAGTATCACAGTAATAAGAAACGTGATTGGGAGGTATTCCTCCATCAGGGAACTCTTCGCCAGAGTAAACTAGCTCCACCGTCAAGTTCTAGATCTAGAATCATCGATCGTAACGGATCAATAGTTTTGGGTCGTCGTGGTGCCAGGGAACCGGAAGCCATTCTACAATCGGAATCGTTGGACCAACCTCGATATCCAACTTGTCAATTTAGAGAGCCCTGGATACACAGATTTATGGTAAAGTTACTCATACAAAATGGACCATCAAGCCAGAAAAAAAGCATTTGAATTATAATCCTATAATCTACGTATTTTAAATTTTGCTAACATTCTTTTGATTTCTCAGAGTCACTATTATTTACCTGTTTTAAACTGTTAAAATTCCCGAAAGTCATGGCGTCACATCCAACCATAATTTCTTCCCCTCGTTGTATAATTGCTTTTTACAACTGCAAGTGTCCACATCGAAAATATTTAATCAAGCAAACATCAAGTGAATCGCAGCTGGGGTCCCTCCGCGGTGTCATTTGCCAATGTTAATATTTTTACGTTTTTTACCATTTTAAACACATCAATCCGAAGTTCCTCCGTTTCCCAATGAGCTTCCCCATCCTTCACTTCTCCGCACGTTAAATGGATGTCGAACAGGCAATCACAACCAAAATTACTACCGAGAAGACAGGAAAAAAAGACCTGCACTGCCTGCAGAATAACCGACTGACAATCATTCTGGGGAATGTCGCATTCACATCCACACACACATACACACGCACAAATGGGAGGAAGCGCGTTTAACAAGGTTCATTATTTTTATTAACCGTGTACCGGGAGCCATCGGAGGAAATGGAATTAAAACGTGTTATTACAATTTTCGGCGATCTTCACGGTGCATGCGACGCACAGAGGCGTAACTGGAACAAATACATAGTCATGATTTCAAATTTGAAAAAAAAAAACACATTGTTGATCCCGATATATTTAAAAAATAGCTCATCGTAGGTAGAGTTAAGATCTACTTCGTCACAAGCGCTATTATTCGTTGTATCTAATTTATAATTCCACTACGACGGATATTTGAACTAACCTACAATATAGATTTATTTTCCAAATGTAATTTAGTGAAAGCTGTTATTATTCGTTCACTTGTACACCTAAAATGCAATAAAACTACTGCATTTTGATAAATAACTTCAGCTCAATTACACATCTTGCACTTTTTCACCGAAACCATATGGACGAAGACGTACCGAGCGAAATCTGTTTAGCGATCGACTGAGCCACGCCACATTACGATTCAAATTTCTTCCCGGCTCTCTGCGTGACTTACTTCACCGGGCACCTATTTACATAATGAAAAACCTTCATACATGTTCACTGAAGGATTTTATTCCAATCACACGCTGTTAAACTTGTATATTTAACGAAATTTAGAGAAATTCCTTCAATGACCGCATATAATTGAGAACGTAAACAAAGTTTTTCATCCGTCCGGACTGAGAAAAAACCTTGTACGCATCAATGTGTGCGTGGTATTCGACGTAGAAAACGATTACTTTGATTGTGAATGTTTTCGCTCTGTGAGCGTCATGTTCGTTAAAGAGTAATTTTGCTCATATCACAGACAAACTGACGTAACACTTAGAACAAATCTCGATCAATATTGTAGTCGTGAGAACATTCGTATATCGTGTGTTAGGTACGATGGCACTTTCAGCCTAGGAAAGTCAAGGATATTTCCAAGACGAAAAGATCCTGAATCAACGGGAGTCGAAACCAGACACCTTCAGCATGGCTTTGCTTTAAAAACAAAAGGAATGTTCATATAAGGGCATGATAAGACCAGGACAGATAAAAATATTAGCCATGATTGACCCAAATTACTCCTGCGTGCGATGCGACAATCTACTCTCTGGGCTTTGTGGCCGGGTGAAATTGCCCGGTTCGGTAAATGTCGAATCGCTACGGGAAGTAGCAGTGTAAAATTATTCTCGACAACGACTCAGCATGCTCAGTTCAGCCTCGGTGGGGGAAGGGAGGCATCGTATCGTTGGAACAATTAATACCATTTTTTTGTCAATTCTCTGACGGTAGATTTGTGGTATTTGGGAGATGCGTAAGTCCCATGCAGTTGCAAAACGAATTGAGAGCATGTTACTGTGGATGTTAATAATACAGATAACATGGATAAATTGTGCGGGAAATGTTGATTTTTACCCAATGTGTTTAAATGGGAATAACATTGGCATTCGATTATGTGTATTCTATACATCAAACATCAAACATTACATTATTTTCTTATACCCAGATGTTCTTTGTTAGGCAACACTATCATCCAAATTTAGTAAAACTATATTAAGCTTTTATTAACATTTTGTTAACAACATATTACATTTCATTTGCCGTAGCAGTTAAAAATTTTCACAAGTGAATTGATTTTACAATTAAGAGAGAAAAAAAACCCGATTTAAATTAACATGACCTAACTTAATCTAAATATACAACTAAATTTGCGTTGCAATGAAAGAATGCTTTGATTTTTGTTCAAAATTATTGATATTTTATTCAACATATGTTCTTATGTCTCAACATTCTATGTAACTCATTAGTACTAGCAGAGAGGGATCTCCAGAATCATTTTCATTTTTTTTTAGGATCTTCTGCAAAGTTTTGTTCCTGAAGTATTGTACGCCAGTCCATATTGGTACAGCATACAACATGGCTGGCCTGAAAATTTATTTGATTAGTGTTAGATTATTAAGGTCAAGTTTATAAATAAGTGTTTTGTTATTATTAAGCAGGTGAATTCAATTCCCCTTTATACATTCGTAAGTGATGCGGTAAATGTGTACAAAATATTGATAAAAGCTTAATTGAGTTTTACTACTTAAAGATGATAGTGTTGCCTGACACTGAACATCTAGATATAAGAAATAAATGTCGTGAAGTAAATGATACTAAGAAAAAAAAAATAAAAAAAAACTGTCACTGTGGATGTTAGTAATACAGATAACATGTATGATATATTGAATGGAATGTTGATGTGCAATGCATAATTGGGAATGATTTCGGCAGCCTTACCCAATTGACCGATACTTTATCAATCTTAACAGTTGGATTTTTTGTGTTCTATTAATTTAGGGGCGTACAGCTGTCTTGGTGGTCTATCCCTCCTAGGCAACCCATGGTGACATCCTGGTGAGAGCAGGGCAGAGGGTGATTCCAGATGATGACTGCCCGGCGCCTACGGATCAATGATTCGATTGCTTCATTTTCATTCATTCCCGATTCCCCTGCGTTGCACCGCGTGAAAAATATAGAATTGGGATGGAAGTTTTAATTTGATTTCGGTGGGAATCCAGAAATGAGCAGGAAATTGAAGCAATTATAATGGAGAATTAATTGTGATTATGTGTCGATAACGTTACTCGAATATTTTTCGTTCTTCGAATTCTGTCTTACAGAAACCTTTTTTTTTATCATTAATAACAAATTTTAGTTTACACACACTAAAAACATATGTTTACGCGTCATGTTATTTTAGCGTAGATCATGTATATAGATATTAAAATTATATAGAACTAGTGGTCCCGGCAAACTTCGTCTTGCCATCAAGTAGGCTGTTGAAAAACGCCATGGAACGCCCCGTGCAATATGGAAGTTCCGTTCACTCCTGTTTTTTTCAACTTTCCCGTTAAATATCCTTTACTTTTTATATACACAAACACGTCGGAACACTTCAGGAACATAACTATTGAAGAATTTTCCAAATCCGTTAGCCCGTTCTCAAGCCATTTCGTGACATACAAACACCATTCCATTTTTATTTATATAGACTACTAAGAGGGTTGTTTTAGATGGCATAGGAAAAATTTATTCGGTCATTGTTGGTTAAATTTATATGCAAAGCAGGATATTTCTCTGATGCGTTTGGAAGGTGAATGGATCTTTGTAGAAACTGAGTTCTTGAAAAAATAACAGGAGAAAAACTAAGAATTTACAGAAAATCAGTTAAGACAGTAAAAACTGGAACAGGCAGTGCTTCGGGGAAGTCCAAGCAAAAGTGTTCGTTTTTTTGCGTGTCATCGATTCGATTTCGCTTTCTCCGTTTGCGCGTGATTTGGTGGGCAGTGGAGTATTGTGCGGTCCTTTGATTTTGTTCCATGTTCCTGTGGAGCAAGCAATGGAATCAAGGAGAATCGTGTCCAATGCGAAAATATATTCGCGTTCAGTCGAGGATGGATTACCAACTGGTCTACTCGTTTCATTCGTGTGATTTCACATTTATGTCTATGCAACGTTACGTTTTTGTATTTTCCAGACAAACTATGGATGGTTCGTCACTACAAGTGTTGGAATAAACCTTTATTGTGTTTTAATTAATTTAATAACAAACAACAAATAAACAAAAATCTGTATTTTTCCGCCATTACTTCTTAAAGATACCCTATCCCGTTTCTTTTACAAAATATACATGACTTTTTAACAAATTTACATCGAACTAAATAAAATTAATGAGATTGAAAAGCGTTTTAAACTTTTTCTTTTCAACTTCGATCAATATCGTTTTTGTATTTTTCAAACAACCTCGTCAATTCAAGTGTCGGCATAACTCCTTATTCTTACATTTTATAATTTTATTAAGCATAGCTTTCTTTTTTTGGCATTACTAAAATTAGTTTCTGACTAGTGAGACATTTCGAATATCGACGTATTTTCTTAATCTTCTATCCTTAAATATCTTTTTTAAAGACCAAAGGTGACTCCCAGATCTTTCTCTTTCCTCACTAATAAACACCCCAGTGAACACAAACTCGTATACGATAGTGCATAAGAGTACAGAAGTGGAGGCGATATACGCACGTGCGCCATAAGGCTGCATGCAAGATGTACGTATATCGCCTCCAACTTTGTACTCTTGTATAGCATCATTTACGAGGGTGTGTTTACTGGGACCCTTCCCGTGGTGATAAAAATAGTGATAATAAAATGAGAGCTGATTAAACTGCACTTAGAAAGTAAGCAGAAACTCCCATCCCTTATTCATTTGGATCGAAGTGAAATTGTTACCAGTTCCGACTAATCACGGAGTAACAACCATTGACATGTACGGTCAGTCTATGCTATGCTATGCAATGCTTATCAAAAACATGCTGGAACAATCCTTGGAAGATATTCGTTGGAAAAGTTCCTGGGTGGAAAACTCGGAAAAAATGAAGTAGAATATCATGTAAAAGCCTTTCAAACTAATACTTTGACAAATTCTTGAAGATGTCCATAATGAACTTTAAGAGTCTTTGGAGAAACTTCTGAAAAAATCCATCAAGTTTCTTCTAGAAATTCTGTACCTTGTATCTAAGTTATGACATAATCACTGGAGAAATTCCAGAGAGAATCTATGGATCAATCCTTCCTTGGAGATTTCTTTAAAGTATTTTCTTGAAACTCTTAGAGTGGTTTTTGGATGAATGCTTTCGCAATTCCGTTGGATTTTTTTGTAGAAATTAGTAGTGAAATTTTTTGGGTATTTTTAGGTTTTTCGAAGGGTTGGGTGACAAAACGTTGAATTCGTCGAAAAAAATAAAACTTCGAATGGACAAAACTTCGACTTAACGGGAAGTGTAAAAAATACGAGTATTTCTGACAAAACAAGTCGACGTTCTCGATTCAATCAATGAAGAATACGACGAAAACTGATAAAAATGTAGAGTCCAATCCAAATACCTAACAATGTTTTGAATATATTCTTTTCCATTGTTATCTCCGTAATACAGTATTTTTTTGCTGGTATTGGAAGAAATAACAAAAAACCTGATTGCAAACAGTTAACATTTTTCGAAATTGCGTTAGATTTTTTTTTCTTCAGGTTATTAATCAATTATTGAGGCCTCACAAACAAAGTGCTAGTTGTAGCCTAACATTGAAAGGTTGTTGCGAGGGGCGTGTATTTAAAGAAAAAAAAACTATCAATTGATGCTTGCATTGTTCTTACTCTTTTGTGTTTACACTATAAAACTATAAACGTTTCCTACGCATAAAAAAAATCGATGTATGGAATTTCGACGTTTGTCTCCTCGACGTTTTGGCATTCGACGTTTTGGGCTTCGACAATTTGTCCTTGAACCGTTGAAAAGCAAGAATTGGAAGGAAACAAAAATTTCTTCAAGGAATGATCCTTTTCCGAAATAATAAATAACTCACTGTGTGCCAAACGTTTCTGTGAAAAAAAAAATTTGGAGAATAATTTCAAATCGCTGTTGAATATTGACTGCGTCCTAAGGCCCTGTTGTAATTAAGAATGAATCAATTACATACAATTGAGGGACAAAATGTCGAATGACAAAACGTCGAAAGATAAAACGTAGAATGCTAAAACGTCGAATCCCAAAACGTCGTGTTTCAGGACTCACTCGCTCGGATTCATCGACAGGGACGGACTCACCTGGGAAACGGAGAAGGACCAAATGCGACGGGAACGTCTTCTCGGGAGCTTTTCTTGCTTTTGCACAGAGGATGGTACGGAATCGCTTTTATAGTTTCGCTCACCTGCAAATGGTTGGAAACAATTCAACGGAACACTTCCTCCGTTTTCTTCGAGAAATCTCCGCAATGGAGAATGAAATTACAATTTAAACGGTTTCTACACGGAAGAGTTCTGGAAAACGTGAACTGTCAAAAATACACCATGAACTATCGCCAAAGGTCACATTAACATGATCTAGTTCACGGTGTATTTTTGCTTGTTGACGAGTTCACGTCTGCTGTTCACGGATACGAGAACGGATTTTTTTCTGTGTAATTAGAAGGTTTTCACTTGATTGAACTAATCCAACACGCGTTTTAATAAGTAATGTTTTTTTTTCTGTCGTTGTTTTTCATGGCCCACTGCTCTCCAACACGTCGAAAGGGATATAACTTCGAAAGTAAAAAAAACATCGTAAGCGATGAATTTTCAACATTGATTGCTAAACATCTTTATTTTTCTGATCGGGTTCGTTCAAATATGCTATGAATAACGTTTGACACATTGAGAGCTATACATTCTTTCGGGAGAGAATCATTCTTGCAATAAATTTCGTTTCCTTCAATTTCTTTCTTTTCGACGTTTTGTCACCCAATCGAAAGCAAGCATTTCATTTGTTTAGAAATGAGATACTGCCTGACAATACCACCTTAATCCCAAGATGTTCTCGAGAAGCCAAAAGTCAGAAAATTTCTGATATCATCTTCCTTTTTCGAATTGTTTGTCCTGTATGATACATCTAAAACATACAATACATAAAAAATGATGTTCATGATGAAAGTAAAATTTATAAGGGTTTCGGAGGACCACAACTAACCATTTTTGGAAAATGCAATACTGATGATTATATTCAACATATTCTTTTTAAGGTAAGCTTTTTTAGATGCAAAGGATACAAACTCTAGTGGTATTAAACGGTATTGTACTAATTCGGTTTTTTTCATCTACTCATTATGTGATCTCAAATAAAAAACGCGGGAACCCCAGAAAATTTTTGAGAGGTCCTTAGGGACAATTTCTAAGAGATTGTGTAATTTTTTTTCTGATACTGTAAAAAATCATTGAAGAAATCAGAAATTCATTAAAAACTAGGTGAAATAATTAAAATTTTCTCTAAGCTAGGATTGACAGAAAGTTAGAGGAAAACATCATTTGATAGTATTATAACTTATTCAAATTCGCGTTAACAGTCTTGCAATATAGATAATCATACTTGATCCACTTACCCCTTGACTAAATGTGCTCAAAATTCGGTAACAAAAACAATCAAAGGACACCTAGCAACGATGTTCAAAATCACAGCCGACCTAGCAATAAAACCTACCTATCTTTGACACTGTATTTCTTGTAGAAAATCTTACCGCGTTTGGTGTTCCCGTATTTTAAATTTGCGTTTCAAACGCACACAGCAATATATCTGTATTTATTGAACAAAAATCTCATTTTATCTCTGTGGTTCATTCAATTACAACTGAATATTCAGCATGTGTTGAAAAAACGTAAAGTATTCGATTTTGGGAGACATACAATGGATTTGTGATCGACAGAAAACATTGATTAAATGAATTGATTTTTGCAGTTAACAAATTTGCTTATGTTAGTGGACGTGTGGTATCATTTTTGCAGTAGTATCAGTGTAAACGTGATAATATAGATTGTACCCCGTTTGGCATAAAGTCGTTTGGCATAAAGCCGTTTGGCATAAAGTCGTTTGGCATAATGGTTGTTTGGCATAATGGCCGTTTGGCATAATGGTCATTTTGCATAATGGCCGTTTGGCATAATGATTGAATTTAAATAATTATCGGCATTTTTTAGCTTTTTCCGAGATCAACACCACCGAGCCCATAGCAAAATATGTTGGTAGGTTCTTAGCAAGCGTGGTGTTCGTTCAGAGATTTTCCAAGCTAAAATTTCAAAAACTGTTGTGACATTAGAGAGCATAACTATAAAAAACTCGTGACGGGTCCCTACATCTCAGAACATAGAGTATCTTTGAGCTTCTTGCGATATACATATCTGAAAACAGTAGATTGGCAAAGAAAGTTCGCAGTTATTCATCAAAGGAACGCTCATAGAATATTTTGCTGCAGATCAAGCACATCTTTAAAAGCAAATATTTGTGGCAAAACTTTTCTACGGTTCAATATAAATTCCAATTTTGGAAGTGTACATCAAAAATATCGTCTATTATCGAGAGAAGGGAAAATTTGTGACTGAAATAATATCTTTCCCAGCATATCTCGAAAGGAGATCACGGGTTTGCCCCAAAAAAGTTTCTAAAGTAATTATCATTCTAACAACACATCTGGCAAGAATTGATAAAACAGCAAAATATAAAAATCGTTAACATTTAGCTTTACTAAATAATTAAAATTAAAACAGTATAAATATAAAGAACAGCCTATTTTTAAAAGAAGGCAAAATTTATAATTAAACTAATAGAAGAATGGGCGCCAAAAAATATTGCGGCGTAATAAAACGAAAAGACATAAAAAAGTGTGCTACTTTTCCTCGAATGTCATTTCCCCGAATGACTGGTTTCCCCGAAAAGGGGTGACGATAAAGAACGATGAACAGTCAAAAGAAGGAAGTATTCTGTCATTCTCGGCTACACAAATGTTGGCAAAAATGCTGAGGACGGTGGAACTCGAAAGAACCGCCAATTAAATAAAGAAGGGTGCATATTAGATGGTCAATTCGTTCACCACCCTGAAATGTATAAAGTTACGACAATTATGAGTGCTAAAAACTTTTCAGGGAAGTGGGCTAGTCGGGGAAACGGGATATTCGGGAAACTGGCATTCGGGGAACTGGTGTTCGGGGAAACGACATTCGGGGAAAAGTAGCACAACCCATCGAAGTAACTGCAGTAATCGATTTCCGTTTTCGCTGCTAATTTGAGCAGAGCAATGTTATCGATTGCCGCCCTTTTGTCAGTTGGAAACAAACAAATACTTTAAAAATATAGCTCTAAAGAACAGCCTATGCATAAAAGAAGGAGACATTTATTGAAATTTAAATTAACAGTTTTCATACCTGCAATTATGGTTACATCATATTAAAAAAAAAACATTTAAAAGAAGGGTAAATCTGTGCTAAATATATAAAAATCTTTAGTGCAAAAATGTGTTCCAATAGCGAAGCTCAAAAGAAGAATAAATATTTGAAAGAAAAAAAAAATAAAATTCTATTGGAAATAACTTTCCTAATATGCTTAAATTTGTTCAAGAGCGAATTATTGTTAAATAAAGCGTCATTTTGTATCAGTTGGCTCCAAAACAAGCCTGATGTCATCAAAAAGATTCAATAGAAACGTAAAAATGAAAAATTGAGAAATTCATGGTTTCAGACTCATTATGCCAAATGACTATTATGCCAAACGACCATTATGCTAAATGACCATTATGCCAAACGACTTTATGCCAAATGACCATTATGAGAAACGACTTTATGCCAAACGGCTTTATGCCAAACGACTTTATGCCAAATGACCTACCACCGATAATATAACCTGAAACGAAGCCATGGTAAGAAAACATTCAAAATATTCAAGTATTTATACTTTATTTAGACAAATGATCCACTTACCCTGCTGGTACACTTTCCCCACTCTACCCTATAGGAATTCTTCCATTTTATACAGCTAAATCAATATATAAATATTAGACAGTTTCACAAAAATCAAAATTTCTGGGATTCAACCAGTCACCCCCTAGTCCTAGTTGCAATACTTAAACAAACTACCAGACAAATTTTCATCCAATTTGGAGAAGATTACGAGGTGCCTCAAATTGAATTTGTGTTTTTTGGCTATTTTTTACATTCAAAAAATTCTAACGAGAATTTGGAAAAACGAAAATCAAAATAAATACCACTAATTGAACGTATTATTAGTACGTTACAACTTTTGAGAAACACTGTATGCCGATTAGAGATGGTTTTGACCTCATAAAATTGATTTCTGTTCATTAAAGTACCTGTAAAACATACATTTCTCTACAGTTTTTGTTCTACAAGATTCTTACCCTAATGCCTAATCATAAAAGTTCAATCGTAGTATCATTCCTTTGTCATTTCTGAACATTATTGTAGTACATCATTTTTGTATCCGAATTACAGATAAATTGTAAAAAGTCGTCGGAAATACGACATTCCTTATTCCCCTGCATTTAAAGCTGCTGCCAAATGGTGCAACTGCTGACATGTTACAAAATTGAACATAGTAGCTTTGCTTTTTCAATGATGGATGATGATTGAAGAAAACAGCTATCAAATGCCATCAACGCAGTCGTGTTTCAAACAACATTCGTATTTGGTGCCAAGCAATTACGTATGTGCTATAGTCCCGAGGTCAAGTTTCTCGACTACTGATCTAGAGGATCGGAGTTCAATTATGATGCTTTTTTTGAGTGAAACCAATGTTTATTTATGCAGCATAGAAAAAGGACTAAAGGCGCAAATCACTACTTGAGCTTTTCTCTTCATTCACTTAGGTGTGGGAGATTTTTGTGAGTCCTATTTACCGTTTTGATTCATATTACGGACACTTAAGGCCCCAGAGAAGTATAACACAGCATAGAGCATACATAATAAATAGTTCTGTATGATTCCTCAACGTTATCGAACGCCGGAAACCTTTAACTTTCGAATGGTGGGTAAAGAATACGCTTCCGCTACTTGAATAATTTAAAATAAATCGAAATGTATGGCCTTTTGATGATTCTTATTCCGGACGCTTCCTCACTTTTGCCTTATATTCCGGACACATTGATTCGAATTCCAGACAGCTCATGAAAATCATGGTTAGAAAGGTCAAATCATCAATTGAAATCGTTAAACCACTAAAGAGACGTCTATGGCAGTTGGGCATTATAATTTTGCATAGATATTTATGGAAATAGCTTATTGAAACAAGCCTCGAAAAAGTGAACTTTTGAACGGCAAAAATTGAAACGTTTCGTGTGAAATGTTTCCCATACAAAGTAGAGTGTCCGGAATAAGAAGCTGTCCGTAATATGAATCAAAACGGTATTAAGCCTCAGACACAAGATGCACTTTTGAACAATGAATCGTGATGAAATGTTCTGGCCTCAAGTCATTTGGTCCATGGCAAAAAACAACACTCTAAATGAACTCCCGTAATTCAATCTCTGATCCTCAAGATCAGTAGTCGAGAAGCTTGACCTCGGGGTTATATCACATACGTAATTGCTTGGCATCAAATGCGAATGTTGTTTGAAACACGACTGCGTTGATGACATTTGATAGCTGTTTTCTTCAATCATCATCCATCATTGAAAAAGCAAAGCTACTATGTTCAATTTTGTAACATGTCAGCAATTGCACCATTTGGCAGCAGCTCTAAATGCAGGGGAATAAGGAATGTCGTATTTCCGACGACTTTTTACAATTTATCTGTAATTCGGATACAAAAATGATGTACTACAATAATGTTAAGAAATGACAAAGGAATGATACTACGATGGAACTTTTATGATTAGGCATTAGGGTAAGAATCATGTAGAACAAAAACTGTAGAGAAATGTATGTTTTACAGGTACTTTAATGAACAGAAATCAATTTTATGAGGTCAAAACCATCTCTAATCGGCATACAGTGTTCTCAAAAGTTGTAACGTACTAAACATATGTTTAACTAGAGGTATTTATTTTGATTTTCGTTTTTCCAAATTTTCGTTTGAATTTTTTGAATGTAAAAAATAGCCAAAAAACACAAATTCAACTTGAGGCACCTCCTAATCTTCTCCAAATTGGATGAAAATGTGTCTGGTAGTTTGTTCTAGTATTGCAACTAGGACTAGGGGGTGACTGGTTGAATCTCAGAAATTTAGATTTTTGTGAAACTGTCTAATAAATATTCTCCATGTAAGACTGTTAGTGTTGTGAAAAACTCAAATGCTCATAACTCACGCTTGAGATTTTTCATGCGTGATTTGTCAAACACACAACTCAGCAGTAAAAAAAATCATGGCTGGGTTGCCTAATTTGTTTAACTCATTGCTTTTTATTTCCACATTTTCTGGCAAGAAGCAATGAAAATCTCAGACATGAGATTTGCTTTCACGAGAGAGCTCAGATTTAGAGTGAGTCTAACACTGAAGTTTGTATTTAAATAACATGTGCGGTAGCACATATATTGTATGAGTTATACTTATCAATGAATACTAAGTGCTGCAATGCTTGATTGCCAAAGTATACTTTTACTAAGCAATTATCATTCTTTCGTAAGAATTCCTGAATGAAAGTTTTGCAAGGATTGCATGAAGGATTTTTTAATGTAACACACTTGAAAGTTTGCTTGGTTTGAGCACGAATGCTTAAAATACCATCCATCATACAACGCTTTTCAGCAATAATTTAGGAAATTTATATATTAGGCCTATCAACCTAAAAGAATCATTATATTCTTGCCAGAATTGCTGTTCACGATGCGCGAATGTATGTGCTCCACTGAAAATTTATGTTCACTACCCAACGGCAGCGTCTACTCCAAAATGAAGATAAAATTAGCATTTCCCATCAAATTTATCTCCGATCTAAGTCAAACTTTGTCGCCGGAGGTAATCCCCAGCACAGCACACGAATGAGCAATTGTCGTGTCGTTGTCGTCTTGTATCCTTGGTCAGGGCCACCGCTTTTTCGCGCTGTTTGTTCTGGTCTCCAGTTTGGGCTATCATTATCCGTTGAGAAGGTCGGCTCCTTACATCTCCAAACACAACCACGCGTCAAGAATAGTTGGTAATTTGGTTCGTTTTGGTCTATTTTGGGTGCAGTGACGATTGTAAAGGATCCTAGCACCACTCGTTGTGGTGGTTGATCCTTTGAGACTTTAACGGCCAACAACTTTATCAGTCAGTCGTTTGACAGTTTACGGCGCGCTCAAGTCACAAAGAGTGGAGTTATTTCACCCGAGGAAAGGTGTCGTAGACAAAGCCAATGACAAAAAGATGACAGATGGCATGGAACGTGATGAGCAAAAACGAAGCAAAGGGTGATATATTTTGATTTAGGGTAGATGTACCAATAGTGGAGGTACTAGGCACGATTGAACTTTGTTTAACCAGCTTAATTCAAGAAGCGCAATTAATGTACATGTTAATGTTGTAACGGGAAGTAACGACCATGGACTTAATGAGGAAAATGATTTCATCGCAGTAATCCACGGCATGTCAGTGAAAAATAATACCTCCACTATTGGTACACTGTTCCTTTAGTTGCGGTATATTTTTAATTTGTGTTCCTATAGTTGCGGTATCCCTTGTTTTCCTATGGGATCCTCCACTATAGGAACACTTTACCGCAACTATTGGTACAAGTAAGAAAAGTTTTAATAATTTTAGTGATATTTCATCAGTTTTTAAACAATTTGATCGCTCTTTTCAACTATTCCGTGTATCAACTAGCTAATACGTCGATTGGCAGTGTCGGTTCTGTGGCTAATTCAATGAAATCAGTGAAAACGGCACTACCGCAACTATAGGAACACCCACAACTAAGGGAACATTTACCCTACTGGTTAAAGTGAGAGCTGAAAACCGTACCAACGTTATAATAACACCGGCAGTCGGAGTTACACTGGGTCAAAAATCGAAATTTTTGTTTTGTTTTCGATCTAATTTCAAACATATAAAGCCTATAATATTCTAGTAAAATCATTTGTTGAACTAAGATAAAAATTAAACCAAAACAATAAAATCATGAATTTTGAAATGTTCAAAGTGAATCAAAATTATACTGAAAAAATACATAGTTAATTTTGCGTTTTCTAAATGCAATAAAAAATTTGCAAAATATACAATCAAATTTTATAATCAAAAAATTATCGACTATTTTTACTTACCTTTTTTGCATTCCAAGATGGTCGCCAATATTAAGCACCAGCTATGCTTCCGTTGAAAGATTGGCATTAACCACAGCTTCAAATTATCAATCTATATATTCTCCACTACAACATTTTCACATCTAAGTCGCTTCACTACATCTCCACTTCTTGTCATGTTGGTTAATTAGTTCCACTCACTTTCTTTAATTGGCTTCAATGTTTAGCATTCTCAGTACATTTTCTTCCATTGATCCGGTTGCCACATAATTGACGCTCTTCTTTTCGGCCTATGATTCACGATTTGACGGTGTGGGATTGCTCGTTTTGATTAACTGCCAATACCACAAGCACTATACTTTGTTCGGGGATGAATCAGAATCCACTGCTAGGCAAGTTGTTTCCTGGTATCGGCGGATAAAACCATACTGTATTATGCTGGATTCTACAGTCTAATGCTTATCATCTGCAGTCTAAGGGTTTGTCCGTAACGGCTCATTTCACACACCACACAGTAGACTGTTTCGAGTGATTACATAAGGTTTGGTACATGGAGAGATTTTGAATCTAATTGATTAGTAACAGTGAGGTGAAGCTGAAAAATATGTTTAAAACAATTTAGTACATAGTGTCTTTCCTTCTGGCGTTACGTCTCACATATCCCAATCCCAAATCTTAAAGTATTAATTGAGAACTTTATTTTCAATTGATCTATTTAATTTAATTTAATTTAATTTTGAATAGTTTTTAAATTTTTCCGTAAAAATTTTGTGAGTGCTCTTCAAAGAATATAAGATTACGATTCTAATGACACCTTGTTTTAAAATTTTGGTCGATCCAATGCTGCGTAAATTAGCTATGTTTTCAGCGTATTTTTTGAAAAATGTCATAACCTTAAGTAAAAATTTAGTACACAAAATTCAAATAATGTTTTTGGAAAAATACATACGAAGTAAAAATAACTCCATGCCTTTCGATGTGTTTAGGGGGTGAACCCAAACTTATGCACGGGAGTGTATATTGAGCTTCTCGGTAATCCAATCCACATGGTTATTAAATTAATTAACTCATAACGCGTGGTAAAGATGGATAAATTATGGGTGAAATTAGAAAAAAAACATCCACGTGCTCGGCTGGAATTTGAACCCAGGACTCTTGTATGCTAGACGAGCGCTTAACCAACTAAGCTATGGAGCCTTTTGGTGACCCAATAACTCAGTTGGTTACAAGTTTCGAACCTAAATTCCCACAGATCACGCGGACCCTTTTCATAACCCACATCCATCCATCTCATTTATACTACACACGCGCGCAGAGCGAGTGCGATTTATGTTGTGTTGAAACTGTTTGTCTATCATACCCCATCGCTGTATTGAGGAAGTGTATAGATGGAGGAAGGCCATCGACGTGTCCTTCGTATTCAAGTGACGATATGATTACTACAGAGAGGCAATCACTCTAATATATGATTAAAATATCTAATGATTAGTTTCGTTTTTCTCGGTTCTGCATTAGTTATGTGAATTTGGACACTTATTCTCAAACTCACCACCAGAGATCAAAGTTTCAACCAAATAACCCTATGAACTAATGGTATATCTATCGTAGTTCTAAATTCACTCGGTCCAAAAATTATGACACTAGAGCGGGGCACGCTTCTGTATACTCCCCACGTGTTTCGGACCCGCTCAAGTGTCAACATTCTTGGACCAAGTGAATTTAATACACAGGTAGATAGGACCATTTACGATGACGTCACGCTGAAATTTTTAGAGAGAAGAAAACCTTTACTGCGGGCGATGTTTACAAAAAATGAACGATTTCGTTGCACATTCATTCGCAACTGTTTGCATTGTTCATCCGTTGAACATTCGTGTTGGTTCGTGGCGGAAAAGAAAAACAATCGACAAGAAAAAAGACCGTGGATAAGCCCATTGGGTAAACTATCCAGCTTTTTAAAAGCGGTAATGGCCGCCAAAAGATAGTTTACTTTCTGGTAGGGATCCAACAGTTTGATGTTTGGCTTGGATCCGTTCAATGGTCTTATCAACCGCTGTACTGAATTCTATATGTTCATGAATTTTGAAAAATGAGCGGGTCCGAAACACGTGGCGAGTTTGCGGTTGACACTTTAGCGGGTCACACTTCTCAATGTTCTTGGACTGAGTACATCTAGTGCACCGGTGGATAAGTCAAACGACTCAAATCAAACGTCAGATCAATAGATCCCTATAAAAACGTGGGTTAATTATTGGTTATATTAGTGCTCGTAAAAAGCTGGATAGTTCATCCATTAAGCTTATCTGACTAAAATTAGACATCTTGTGGTGAGCATGAGAAAAAAAAAATTGTTCAAATCCGCAAAGCAAATGTGTTGCGAGTAAAAAAACGTTATATGATTTCAGATTGATATCAAGCTAATAGTTATAGTCAATTTCCATAAATTACTGATCATCATAAATCATATTATATATCATCATCATCGTATTCCAAATGCCAGATGAAAATTGAAAAACTTGTTTTATGTCCATCAAGCATAACTCTAATTTACGCCCTATTTCGAGAACACTCCATGATTTCATTGAGTTTGACAGTACCACGGACCAAAATTTTTTGGTACACTGACCTTGTACTGCAGCTGTCATGATGCTCCTGGGTTGAAAAAAGTGCAACTTTGAACATGCATATCTCTGTCGTTTTTGAAGCGATTTATAATTTGTTTTCAGCAATGGAACCGGACACTAGGGTAACCGTCCTATTATGTTTATTTTTTATGTTTATTTATGTTTATTATGTCCTATTATGTTAAGTATTCAAGCACTTAAGCACGGTGTTGAAATTTAAATCGTATTTCAGTGTTCAAAAACCTTAATATTATAGTATATTGCAATATGAAGTGTTAAAAATATCCTTTATCTGTAGTATAGTGAAGTTAAAAAGTAAATTTTGGAATCAAACGTACATTTTTATAACACAAATGGTCGGTGTTCAGACAGACCGGACTAGATGATATTTTGGCCTTGTAAAGATAAGCCAAGAACATCGCTAAATCTGAATTTTCCGATGCTTTTTTGATACAGATGTATCATCAAACAGATAAGTACCATTACTTTAGAAAAAAATGCAAATATTTTGTTATTCTGGACGCTTGGGGTAGGTTTTTCTGTAATCATTGGAAAAGCACTTAGTTCAGTCTGTCTGAACACCGACCAAATATGAAGCGCTTCCTATGTCCTATTTTTGTGGTATTTCGTCCCATTATTACGGTAGTGCCGTCCTATTATTGCGGTATACAAAAAATCATAGAATTTATTACATTCAGTATACATTCAATGCCACACAATGTTCTATCATTGAAATTATGCTCCCTCCATGTCAATGACACTGCACGGTACTGTCAGTTTGTGTGACTTTGGACACATCTATAAAGTAAGGTGAGCAGACGTCCTACGCTATTTTCAACATGACGACAACGCTATTTTCAACATGATATTATAGCGTCCAATCCAATTAAACTGAGCAATTAGATCATGGTTTCGACCTAAAATGTTTGTAGAATACACATCCAATACGACTAATGTTTAATTGGGGACGAGATCTGACAGGGTGTCCTGCGTTTCGCGGGACATATATGGTCACTTTACTATAAAGAAAACTAATTCATTACTTTATGTCACGATTCGAAAACAAATCAACTGAATTTCTGCTGGTTTCGTCTCCCCTTCCATCGTAGCTGGACAATGTTAATGTAAAAAGACAAGGCTCTTCCATCTGAGACCACTAGTCGCTGTATGAGAAATGATTTTTTGACTTAAGTGTAATCACAATGTTGGTGCTTTTAACCCGTATAGGCCTGAGTGAAAGCAAAAATACTGAACCCTTACCACTCAGCGATTCAAATATTTTTTTGTCAGTATACTGGCCCACATATCTAGTTTCTAGAAGTGGCCAGAGAAACTCAGGAATACTCCTATAGCCGGAGTTATTGCGGTGGGTTACTGGGTCAAGTCGGGTAGAAAAAGGCGATTTTTTGGGTCATGCCAAGTAATCTTTATTTATTTCCAATGACAAACTTTTTAATTTGCATAAATCATAAAGATCTGATATTGTGCTCTGCAAGATAAATCCACGTAATGCGATTATCTAAAAATGTCGATATACCGTCGCAGTGATAATGAAAATCACCAAATGTTTCAGATTTAGCAAATTTGAAATATGTGCCTCCTTGAAAAACGAAAAAATCCAAGCCTACTTGAATTTTGACATTGCGTTTGAATTGCGCGCATATCTTCTGCGCGTTACCGCCGCCGCTGGATGTGGATTAAAAATGAGCGCCGCAATATTCAACATTATAAATGAATAGTTTTGCACCGTTTAGAGTGCACCAGTTGCGGCCACTAGGACTTAATGCCCTATAGAACCGGCTCTAGATTTGTCAGGTACTAAACCGTTACAAATCTCTAAAAGAATAGATCGACCATAATAGTTCACTAAAACGCGTTCCCATAAGCTTGACACAGCTGTTGAGATACAAATTCTGCACTTTATCATAAATTTGAGGCATCCTGGGGACCCGAAAATGGTCATTTGTAGGATCTATCATATGCAGTTGACATAATTATTCAATTTAATCGACTATCAGAAGGTTTACGCTGATGCGACCCAGTGATCCACCACAGTAACTCCGGCCACATGAACATTCCCGAGATTTTTTGACCACTTTTAGAAACTAGGTATGTGTACGAGTATACTGACAAAAAATAATTGAAATCCGTTAAGTATTCGCTGAGCGATGAGAGTTTTAGTAATTTTTCTTTCACTCAGGCCTATACGGGTTAAAAATGTGTTTCACTAGTTTTCACCAATCCAACGAAATTTTAAAAGATTGCTTTCGTGCGATCATCTTGTATCATAGTTTTTCAACGCATTTTTGGCATGTGTTATAGTTTTCAATCAGTTTACGTGATTTTTCAGTAAAACATTGTGTATATTTACAATATATTTGTAAATAAGAGCAACTACAGGGTAAACATAAAGAGAAATCTTTTGTTTGACTAAATAAATCTATGAATGACAAAAAAATATGTCACAAAATTGTATCCTTATAATATAATTGATGTTACCAGCAATAAAATTTAAAATGAATTTTGAAATATCACATTTTTGAATGCGATTGCTTTTTCTCAAAAATGTATAACATTTATTCAAAATTCAATTTCTATCATGTAACTACATCCATACTGAACTGATATACCAGCTGCATATAATTGTTTTGGTTCGAAACTTAAAAATTCACGCTTATGATAACCTGTCCGTAGATAGAGGGACTGGTTAAAAATATAAGCTTTTCTTAATGCATCATTTGAAACTGTTCTTCCAACGATCAAAATCGTTTTATTTTTAAAGCATTTATCTGGAACAGCTTGGGAATACTATAAGCTTTCATCATCATCAATAATATCCATAGAAAATAGAGTTTTCGATTAGCAATAAGGGTTATACTCTTATACCGCAACATAGGGAATACCACAATAATGGGCAAATTACCATTTTGATTCATATTACGGACACTTAAGGCCCCTGTGAAGTATAACTGATCGAAAAGCTAGTTGCACAATATAAATTTTCATGGATTGCTATGTTGCTATGAAAGTTGGGAACTTTTAAACGGAAAATGTTGAAACATTTCAAGTGAAAGCTTTCCCATACAAAGTCGAGGGTCCGGAATTAGAAGCTGTCCGGAATTTGAATCAGAACGGTACCCTATTCAAAATTGATGTTCATTTTTGGGTTTTTGAAAGAGATGCGTCTAGTAGAGTCAAAATATCCCGGGATTCAAGAAATTTCGGTATTACCGGTTTTCCAGGGTATAAGTTCTAACATCCCGGGATTCCAGAATTATCTAAAATTTGATGAAAATCACTAAATTTTAATGCTTAACAATTACATTTTTTCTCAGAGTCAAGCTTTGTCCCATTAAAAAGGAAAAGCATAATAAAAAATATTCAGCAACCAACTTTTAGCATGATCCATTACAATAACTTCTTTATCATTTATATTATGCAGATTTTGAAAAAAAATGACGAAAATTAGTCGAGGTAAGCTTTAACTTTTGTAAAGTTACTTCGTCAGAATAAAAAAGACATATATAAAATACCATGTATTCAATTTTTTTTTTGAAAATTGCTTCCTATTTATACAGTACTGGACAGAATAAAGTACGCAATGGCCGTTTTTCCCTACAAAATGGTCAAGATTGTGTTTAAAATACAGTGATATTTTAATTGAGTAAAATCTATGTTATATTTGAGCTATGGTGGAAATTTCAGACCAATCGGACCTCTAAAAGCTGAGATTCAGCTCTCCAAACTTGGCCATTTTGTATGGAAAAACGGCCAATGCGTACATCATTTTGTCCAGTACTGTATTTGAGGGGGTTGGAAGCAAAAGAATGTAAGTAAATATGCTGTTGCGAAAGACGATTTTGAAGTTTTCAGCTATTATTTTTCCCAATAAGAGTTCAGTACATCTCTACGGGCTTTGTGGCGTAAGTATTATAATGTTCACAGATGTCACTGATATTGAATTCTATATGACTGCTTAAGTTGCATCGTAGCAAGTTGAAACGGCTGGGGTAAGATGAAATGGTAAGGAATTATACTAAAATTTTATAATAATCAGATCGATAGTGTTATATGAATAGAAATATCGCATATAAGCAAGTGTTGCGACATTTACACCCATTTAAATTCACCCAAATTTCTTATTATCACAGTCGAATCTCGAACACGCTTTCGCAGTGCAAATGTATACAAGCAAGGTATGTTATGAGATAGGTTGTTTCAGCGTTTTGACTGTTAGTCAGTTAGCCTACCTATTTAAACGGACCTTGATGTGCGCAATTGTGATATTTGTGCGCATCATATAATCGGACTGCGATAATCGTTGAGTCTTCTTCTTCTTCTTGGCATAACATCTTCATTGAGATAGAGTCTGCTTCTCAGCTTAGTGTTCAATGAGCACTTCCACAGTTATCAACTGAGAGCTTTTTTTTTTGCCAAAGTTGCCATTTTCGCATTCGTATATCCTGTGGCAGGTACGATAATACTCTATGCCCAGGGAAGTCAATGAAATTTCCATTACGAAAAGATCCTGGACCGACCGGGAATCGAACCCAGACACCTCCAGCATGGCTTTGCTCTGTAGCCGCGGACTCTAACCACTCGGCTAATGAAGGCCTCGTTGAGTCTAATCGGGGAGAAAAATGATTGAACTGTTTGGATACTTCGTAATTCTGGATGAGATGTTATCCATTAAAAACAATTAGATTGGAAAATGAGTTTTCAAGAGCTGATCGAAGATATAAAATTGATTTTTCAAGTAAAAAGAAAATTAAATGATAGCTACGATAGCTTAGCATTCCGATCATTTCTTACACTAAATGAGCTCAATTTTACTCTCATCAGGTATATACATTATTGTTAACTTCCAGTATCCATGAATTCAAATCACACACTAAAAAAACATATTTACAGCTTCAAATATATCACTCCGCGTTTTATCCCCACTGTTACCTGCTTTACAACGTTCTAGCAATAAAGCAACCGTGCGCCTCCATAATTTTAGTGACGCGCGGTAGAGTTGACTGCAACAGTCTGCCACTAAGTAAGCACTATCTAACATTTACGTCTTTTTCGAGCAGCTGGACATCAATTCATCCATAGTCAAGCACATTAACGTCATCGGCGCATTTCCACCGTTTATGGCACATAAAATTGCTTCCCCAATATGTATCAGTCGGTTGTATCGCACAAAATCACGCTTCCCATCATCACTGGATAATCGCTGCAGTAACGCGATTCGAATGCACTTCACGTTCTCACATTCCAGCTGCCACTTGTTGTAGCAGGCCAATCCAAATTCGGCTCCTAATCGTCCCACAAACACAAACACACACAGCAAAAAGTTCCGTTTCGCGTCCGGTGGCCACCGATGTGAACTTCACGAGATTTGCACGGTGACTGAACAGAGAAGACCGAGGCGACGCGCCGTTGACCATCTACGAGATGTTCCCGTCCAGGCTGGGAGCCGAGTTAGTTAGAAAGAACCCGGAGACTACACACAGTAAAAAAATAAATAGTAATATCACGTCTTATTAGCTACACATCAGTCCCGCCGCAAATTTGCAAGTAATATGATGCACAATTAAATCTTTTAAAGGTAGAAAATTAGCCGACGACTGCTAAAAATAGAGGTCTAGGAATCGATAGAACCAGTTTGAAAAAAAAAAAAAATATATCTGGACAAACATTTCAAAAGGGCACATCGACATTGGTAAACATTGACTTTGCAAGATGCTGTTGAGCCCAATTCAACTCGTCAATTTTTTAGCGTTTTCAGTTAACTTTTCAAACTCGGCCTATCGATTGCTAGTCCCCGAGAAGTAATTGTACTCCATATTTGCGGCAGCACTGATGTGTTCTGCATATTGTGCAGAGAAAATGACGTGATATTACAATTTATTTTTTACTGTATATGGCCAGAGATTTGCGCCCACCTACCGCGCGCGCGCTCGCTCGTTATCAACGACAGGGTAAGAGACTGCTGCTAGCGGAAGAAACAACTTCGATGCGGTGCACTGCCAGCGTTTGCTAAGGTGTGACTTTCTTGCGCCTTTTCCCGTAAGCGACTGAAGCCGATGGCGGATAGCATAGTCTCACCAAGCGACGACCGGAATCGCGCTTAGAAAGTAATAAGAGAGAGCGAAATGGTCCTCCTGTTGCTTGCCGTTGCGATGTATATGGGGGCAAGTAAAAGCCGACTGGCCCCACGTGTGACGCGTAAGGGTGCGATTATTTTGGGGGAAATGGGGGTTAGATGAGGATCATAACTTAAGTTTGAAGTTGAACCATTTGATATTTGGTTCCAGTAATATTGTTTTATGTTTATATTTTACTTTGCCTACATTAGTGTGATTGGTCTAAAGGAATGCTTCGTCAAATACCTTCGTGATAAAATATCGTGGAATTGCAAGTCGGAAATATTTTGCCGACATTTTCGGTAAGAAATGGAAAAAAGAATAGCTTAGCTTAGACTGACTACACATATCAATGGTTGCTATTCCGTGATTGACCAAAGTCAGTGAAGATGCACAAAGAATCAACTAGAAGTTCGGCTGGGATTGGCCATGATCTTCTTCAGTGTGCATAATGCAGTGCCTCTATTTATACAGGGTCAATAACGGCGCCGGGGGGCCTTCCTTAGCCGAGTGGTTATTTTCAATAGTTATAAAAAAAGTAGTAGAAAATAATGTCGACACTTGAAGGACGAACCTTTCAAAGTTTGTTGAACAAATAGATAAATACAGCTGTCAGAACGAAAGCATGTGTTATCTTCAAAATTCATCACCCAGTTTACACCATCATCATCTTTGGATCATGTTGCACGAAATACTGTTTCGTGCAACAAGACCTGCATATGGCGGTAGAATGAAACGTCAAATGCGAAGAAAAATGATACGCGCACCTCTGGTTGTGAGATTTATAACACGGTTTATTTTTAAATGATCGTTAAATAAGTGTTCGATGGAAATTTCGCCAGTGTTTCGTCTGTTTCTCTGTGCATTCATAGTTTGTTGAAAAATTATATTTACTTCTCACCACTGAACGATGAAATGTATAGTGATACAAATTTTACAGATTCGAAATAAAACCATGAAACGAGCTCACCAATTGATCCTTCATCCTTGACTATGCAGTCACAATCCACTTTCTTCTTCACTTAACGCGGCGACCGAGAAAAAAAACAAACCGGCAACTCAACGAAAAAAACACATGCTTGCTCGGGCTCTTCAAACCGCCCTCCCCGTACTCTTTTCGGTAAGAAATGGAAAAAAGAATCAACGAAAAAAATATTTCTAAACAAAATTGAAATACAAATTGAATCTAAATCTTATATAGGATTCTGAACTCTGAAACTGAAATTCTTATAAGCGGTTTCTTCACCAGTACTTAGGCCTTACCTACCTTGATAGCTTGATGGCTACAGCGTAGCGTCACGCCATTGCCGGGCGTATTGTAGAGCTCAATCTTCATCGGTCTTGGGCAAAACTTCTCCAGTTGCCCCGAACGTTTAGGGTCGCCAGGTCCTCTTCCACTGCGTACAGCCAGCGTATTCGTGGTCTTCCCCGAAGCCGCCGACCTCTACCTGGTCTCCTGCTGAATATTATTTTCGCAATTCTTTCTTCCGACATTCGCACTAAGTGACTAGCCCACTTAAGTCTGCCGTATTTTACACGCTTGATAAAATTAGCATCTTTGTATACTTGATACAACTCGTGATTCATGCGTCTGCGCCACACTCCATTTTTGAGTTTCCCACCGAGTATTGTGTACAGCACTTTACGCTCGACCACACCGAGTGACCGGTCTGACTCTTTCAACGTCCACGCTTCGTGCCCGTATAGAGCCACCGGAAGAATCAATGTACTATACAGGGCGATTTTTTCCGTTTGCAAGCTGCGGGACCTATGCTGGTTACGTAGTCCGTAAAAGGCCCTATTCGCAGCCGCAACACGTCTTTTCACTTCGCGGGAAACGTCGTTGTCACATGTCACAAGTGTTCCAAGGTAAACAAATTCTTCAATAACTTCAAACACTACATCAGCACCTACCCCACCATGCCTGACTCTATCTCTACCTGCAACCATGTACTTCGTTTTGGTAGAATCAATGGTCAGGCCTCTTCCACTGACCTGCGATCGATTCCAATTAGGTCTATATCGTCCCCAAAGCCAAGGAGCATGTGCGACCTTGTGATAATAGTGCCATTTCTCTGCAAGCCAGATCTCCTGATAGCACCCTCGAGTGCAATGTTGAACAGTAAATTCGAAAGTGCGTCTCCCTGCTTCAATCCGTCTAACGTCACGAACGTGGTTGACACCTCGTCTGCGATCCGAACACTTGATTTCGAACCGTCCAGCGTAACACATGTCAGCCTAATTAGGAAAACCATTTTCAGACATTATCTGCCAAAGCTCATTTGAGTGATTCCAAGCAACAGCACCAAAATTTGGTAAATTTTTTAATTCATTTTTTTCTATTGAGCTGAAACTTTGCACAGTTTTCCAGTTCCATCTAAATCGTCATTTTCCGATATCAAATCTTCAAGTTGAGTCACGACTAACTTTTCAAAAGGGTCTATGTGAAAATGGTTCAAAAATATTCAAAAAGCTGCACAGCAAAAACGGTTCGTTCGATTGTTAGACAACTAAAGAAACAAAGTTAGACAACTAAATAAAGATTCCAAAAAAAAATACACACAGTAAAAAATTTTTTTTTTGCATTAAAAAACATAATTTTTGACACAAAAACTCAAATATCTCAAAACCCTATCGGAATACCAACGTTTTTGAGGGAAAACGGTCCATTATATTAGCTATCTACCATAAAAATTTGGTGATGGTAAACCAATAAACAAAAAAGTTATGACATTTCAAACATGTCACAATTTTCACATTTAGTAGAAAAAAAAATTTTTTTTTCGGTGTAAATTATTACGGGAACCGCAGTTTGTTGCTGATTTTATTGTTAAGGGCCTTGCGTGAATTAAACAAGTCGTTTTCATGTATTCATTAGTATTATGTATATTATATGTATAAATATTATGTATATGTATAAATATTATATGTATATGTATATATGTATAAATTAAAATGAATTAACAGATTACACGAAAATAAATTTTTTTTTTACCAGGATATTTTTTTTAGAGTATGATCGATGAATTTCTAAATGTTATATATAAACTTTAAAAGTTTTGGATTTGGGTATGCGTTATGAGATCATGAAAACATTTTATTAATACTTATTTATTTATTTATTGTTATTCAATTTTTTACAATATCGAACACTTTTGCATCATTATCAGTACAGTTCGAGTATAGTTTTGCTTTAATTTTATTTTCTGACAATGGAATGAACCAGTGAAATTTTTGGGTTCCTTGGATCGTTTTCGCGTTATTATATTGCTCGCTGAGCTCTGATGCCGTTAATTCGTACTCTTCAGTAGTAGTAAAACAAAATGATAATTTTGTTAAATCTTCTTCTTTTCTGCGATTCGCCCAATCAAATAGTTCTTTTGCGGTTTTAATTGGATGCTCACGTTCTTTGGCTAAACTTGCTCTTGTGGCCATGCGCTTTATGGTTCCTCCAATAGCATCACAAGGACCTTCGCCATGTGACGTAGCAAAGAAATGCCATTCTGCATCAATTCCGTACTTTGATTTAAATTGACATAGGCTCGAAAAATTCTTACGGTTTTTGTACTGCGATGCTGCTCCATCAGACATGAAATATATCTTTCTGATTTCTTTATCCTTATCAACGCGTAAAAAGTTAATCATTTTGGCAATGAACAAATTTACAGATACTGAGTCGTGTCTTAAATCTTCGGAAATTACAATAAAACTAAAATGTTCAATTTGCGTACTTCCATTGAAATAAATAACGAATGGATGAATTGTAGCTTGTTGTACGTTCCAGTGATGGGACTGCACTTCATCTTGCAATACAAAGCTATAGTTTTCAGAAAAAATCACAAATGTCTAAAAATTCACCATCTTGTAATGTATTTTTCGTATTTTTTAAAAAGCGGGATTTCTCTGTTTTAATAAAGTCGTGAGGAATTAAACTTTCTAATTTCAAGCAAAAAAAATGACACAAACTCATCTACAGGTTTTACAATAGTTTCTAGGTCACACCTATCCGTGGTCACCCATTGCTCAAATGATAACTGATCAATATAATTTTCTTCAAACTCAGCGAATAAAGTATTTTCCAATGATGAAGAATCTGGACAATCCGAACAAGATCGTAGATAGCAATTTGATGTTGTATTTTCACACAAAAGACTACCAGTTAACATTTTAATATCCTTTGATAAATTGATTCTTTTCAAACTATGTAAGATTAGGTTAATATTTTCGTGTGTTGTGCACACACAAACATTATGTGTTCCTGAATTGGATAGAAGCTTGCATTGCCTTGGACGAAGGCTTGCAAATGAGGAAAAACCTACCTTAATATTTTCGTTAATTTCCTTGAAGCGTGTATACGCTTCTTTCAAAGTAGTCATCATTAATCGTTTTTGGATTGCTTGACGCTTTCCATCTTTTTTACAGATACATAATCTTTTTGGCCAGGCATAGCTCTACTTACTTCATCGTCTTCAAAATATTGAATTATTTTTTCTTTTGTCTCATCTGTTAATGAAGTACTCGACCTAGCATTTTTGGTTGCAAGACAGTTATTTTTGAATTGTTTTGCCTCTTTTGCTGTATTTCTATTGGTTTTGAACTCATCAATGGCGTCTTGAATAGACCACGAGCTTGGCAGCATCGACAAAATCAATAATTTTTTTTCCTTGTCGTGGCTAGATTCGAGAACCTTTCCTTCATATTCATAATTACCTCATCGTAGTCTGTATTTTCCACATCCTCAGGTCCTAATTTGAAGAGGTTTCTTCGTACAGCTTCGTTGATTTCACGGTATTTTTTCTCGGGATAATTGACGTAACCCATCTTCGTCCATTTAATCGGAGTCACTTTTATTCCAGCTGTCCCTTCGTTGAAGCGTTCGATGTTGACCTTCTGGATGCACTCATCTTCTGATTGATTTGTTGAAACAGATGTCGCTGATGGTACCGTGGCAAGACTATCTGCACTTGGTACTTCTGGTAACTCCTCAGTTGTTGTCGGTGCATCTAGTAATTCCTCAGTTGTTGTTGTTTTCGAACTTCCTGCAACCTGATCCACCGATGATGTACAGATTGCCCGTTTGTCAACGTTTAAACGGCAGGACGTACAAATGCGTAAATTTGTATTCAATGTAGACATTGGCGCATAACCAGCCGCTTTCAGTTTATCTATGGTGCTTTCGGTGAGATTTCGTAGCTCTTTCGAACACTTTTTTTCTGCAAACGGCCTGCAACAGTTGAGAAAGCAACTACTCATGTTGCTCGTTAGATTTTAATAAACAAAATGACTAGTTTGGTGTCGTTTGCTTGACTGAAGAAAAATTTTACAATTAAATCTTTTATAACCATAGTGGTAGTATATTTTTAGCTTTTTCGTGAGTATGTTCATGGTATGTACTTATCATGTTTTTGATGTTGTTGAAGTTACTCGCTTTCTCCCAAATATGATTAACAAAGTCTATTCTCTACCAAGGCGGGTCTATACCCAGGTGTAATCAGATTTTAACTTTGTGGAGAAAACCAGCGCTGAGAAAACAGACCTGCTTTACGTATACTAGATCACCTGGGTATAGACCCGCCTTGTTCTCTACGAGGTAAACTTTTTGCAGGTAAACTAGTCGTATACCTGTATAGAAAACTTTTTTTGTAGCTTTTGTCTTCAATATTAGATTTCTTATAGGTTTCTTTTATCAAAAGGTTTCAACACTATTGAGAGAATTTTTCTTCAGTTACGTACAATAAAAAATATCACACTATTAAGACTTTAGATCACAACACTGGATCGCGTCTAACTTTCTAATAGATGCTATAATAGTTATGAATAATTAAATAAAATATCATGAAAACAACTTGTTAACCTCATGTGGTACCCTTAACAAAAAATTCAGCAACAAACTGCGGTCCTAAAAAAAATTAACAATGAAAAAAAAAAAATTTCACTAAGTGTCAAATTCGTGAAATATTTGAAATGTCATAACTTTATTGGCTTATCATCTCAAAATTTTTATGGTAGATAGCTAATATAATGGACCGTTTTCCCTCAAAAAATTACGTTGGTATTCCGATAGGGTTTTGAGATATTTGAGTTTTTGTGACAAAAATGATGTTTTTTAATGCAAATTTTTTTTTTTTTTACTGTGTGTTTTTTTTTTTGGAATCTTTATTTAGTTGTCTAACTTTGTTTCTTTAGTTGTCTAACAATCGAACGAACCGTTTTTGCTGTGCAGCTTTTTGAATATTTTTGAACCATTTTCACATACACCCTTTTGAAAAGTTAGTCGTGACTCAACTTGAAGATTTGATATCGGAAAATGACGATTTAGATGGAACTGGAAAACTGTGCAAAGTTTAAGATATTTTTGAAATGGTCGATCAGAATCGACTTGCATGCCTCCGTGGAATCCCTCATTTCTTTGGCGGTGTGCAGGAAAACGGCGTGTGGCGGCGAAGGATGAACCTCGAGCTCGCCCAACTCTACGGCGAACCCAGTATTCAGAAGGTGGTTAAGGCTGGAAGGATACGATGGGCAGGGCATGTTGCAAGAATGCCGGACAGCAACCCTGCAAAGAAGAAGTGGTGAGAAGTTATAGCTTTGTTTTTTAATTAAACGAATAACGTGGAATTCAATGTGTATATTCATTCAACGTTTTGCGTATAACGAACCGAGCCCGCGAAAAGAACCCCATATCACAACTCTTTCAAAACTATTCGGCCAGAATGGAAGTGTTGAAATATTGAATATTGATTGTTCAATTAAAACATTATATAAATAAAATACATCTGTACTTCAAAGAGCTATCCTTTAAAATAAGTATCATGAACTTGAGGCTTTACACAATGTAAATTGTCAATAGACAAGCTTTGGAAAGTTTTACTTTATCTCAAATCAAACTAAAAACCAGTTGATTGTTAAATCAAATAAGACCTCAGTTCAGAACCCAACGCGATTCGTTCTGATGCTTCAAGATTTGGCCGCATAAAGCTTGTAATTCATGAAAATTTCGGTATCAACACGCCAATTCGCTGTACACTTCGGGAAACAAATATTCACTTTGCTTTCAGCATCCAATTTGACTTTTACGGCTCTTTCACCTATTACTACCTCGATTCAAATCTGGTATTGCATCCATTTCTTTTCCCATAACGTCCCCACCACCACAAAACCGACGACGCGCCAAGATAGGCTTAATCTAAAGCGGTCGCATTTCCTTCTGGCCTTTTAGGTTCTAGCATATGTATGTTTTTCGCCACCTCCAACTCTGGACCAGTTGCTCGTATATTCTGTAAACCTAATGTTGGGTTCGGGGGGAGAAATTGGAACAGCAGAAAAACGCCGGCTGCTTTTCAAATTTACTCTCAACGTGGGATTCTGTGCACCGTCACACACCGATACCGACCACAACGGCTGTTTGCTTCTTGGCTGGCAATGACCTTCAGTTGACTTTCACTTGCGAGCTGACGACAACGACGGCGCACTAAGGGGTATTTGGATATTCTAGCTGGCCAAAACTATTTTGGGATGTTTTTGCATTCTTTATACAGCCATTCCATGAAAAACCGATCTAGTGGGTCAATGAATTCCGTGTAAATTAGCTATTTTGTTCCTTATTGGAAATGAGGATACACGTGTTTTTGGATTTATTTTATTTGGGTGACCATTTCCGGAATAGGGTGATAAGAAAAATCAAAACTTCGCAAAGTATTATTTTTTAAAAAATTCATAGCTTTTGAACCGCTTGACCTATTTTTAATTTTCTTGGATGGCATGAAAGCTAAAGATTTTGACTTTTCAAAAAAAATTTAAAATTTCACAAAAATTGGGTTTTGACACAAAAAAACCAATCATTTCCGTTTTTTTCGTGTTTTGAAGGCCTCGGGTCCAAAAGGGCTATTTCTGTTCTATTTGTTCTTGAAAGTTTAGTGAAATTGGCATTTATTGACAAATTTTTAACGATGTATGTTGTTTTATTTTTTGAGATATTTTTATTTTTGAAATTAAAACAATCAGTTATTTTTCATCGGCAATAGATTTTTAATTTAAAAAATCATAATTTTTGAATAGCTCAACCGATTTTCAATCTTTTATTTTCTGGAATGAAAGCTTAAAATTTAAACTTTCAGAAAAAAAAATTAAAACTCCGAAATTTTTTTTTCACATGAAGAAACATAAAAAATTCTAGTTTTTCAGGACATTTTTATGTTTTTTCATGAAAAAAAAATCAGAGTTTTATTTTTTTCTGAAAAGTTGGCGTACGAGGGGTCTACCAATTTGAGAAAACTGAAACGACTACCCTCTAGTCTTAGCTCTTATTAGCATCAGCGATCAGTGACATATAATTTGAGTTCTAACGATGTGTGCCGATGGCGGCCTGGCTTCAGCAAAAGTTGCAGAATAATTATTTCGAAATCTGAGCGAACTTTGAAAATCACTTTTGGCCAGCTAGATTCGCCAAATACCCCCCTTGTGCGGCGCTGCACGCCGGCTGTGAATATTAAACCGAATCTTGGGACGATGCTAACCGGAAAAGCGTAGGGCCTAAGCTCGGAGACACATAGCGAGACGAAAACTGTTTGCTGCGGCATTTGAATGTCAAGCCGGTCGATCGCTTTTTGGCTGTTCACCTGTAGATACATACAGAATACCTTCCCATATCGAGATCGTTTATTCAATGTGTGTAGCTTGCACGCAACGATTTGGAGATAGCGACTTTTTCCCTCTCTATTAGGAGGCTCAAAGATTCATAGGAGCAAATCCCGGCTACACAGATAAATTTTCGCGTTTTCGTGATTTGCATTGACTATGGTGCGGTTGCTTTAGGGGATTAATGATTCACAAGCATGGCAATTCTTGCACTGCTTTTGGCGGAGGGAAATATATTTTTGGAATGTGAATACTGAAACGGGTGCCTGAATTTTCTGCTACTAGATTAGTGATAGTATCTCAGACACAGTTGATTTATCGCGGTCCATGTAACTCGATGAGGGGGAGATGATTCGAAGACTCCCCTTCAAACCAAGAAGAGACGTATTTTTTTACTCTATCACGAGATTCACTACGCTCTCTATAAAAGCTTTCAATCCAATACAATGCAGATGAGTTGAGATAAGGGAGGGGCCTTCCTTAGTCGTTTGGTTAGAGTCTGCGGCTACAAAGCAACGCCATGCTGAAGGTGTCTGGGTTTGAAACTCGGTCGGTCCAGGATCTTTTCATAATGGAAATTTCCTTGACTTCCCTGGGCATAGAGTAGTATCGTACCTGCCACACGATATACGAATGCGAAAATGGAAACTTTGGCAAAGAAAGCTCTCAGTTAATAACTGTGAAAGTGCTCATAAGAACACTAAGCTAAGAAGAACCTGAGGACCTTAATGCCAAGAAGAAGAAATAAGGTACCGTGGGGTAAGTGGATACAGAAAAATCAATAGTCAACTTCATTGTTATGTACAGCTAACGTTAATAATGTTATTCAAACTTTTTTCTGTGGATGAGAAGTGAGGGATTAATATACTTCAAATCACCATTAATTTGATTTTTTTGATTGTTATGTAATGAGTATGAGGAACTTGAAAATTTGCGCCAAATGATCCACTTGCCCCACCATGGTGGGGTAAGTGGATCACCAATAAAAAAAATCTATTCTCAAAACAAATGTGGTGCAATTATGTATAGTATGAATGACAAACAATTCTTTCTCAAAACGTTCTTGTTCTTGTTATAAGTGCTGTTTATGTTACATTTTGATACCTTTAAAATTAAAAAGTAACTTTATTTTACCAAAATATTATGAAAAATATTTAAACATTAGTTTATACTAATTCAAACAAAAAAAAATATTGTAACTAGAGTAATTTGAAGAAAAATCATCCATTTAATACTCATAAGTTGTACAGAAGTATTGTAGGATTATTCCTAACGATGTTTTTGAAAAAAAATCATAATTTAAAAATATTAGTTACATTTACTTTTGATTAACATACTGAAATCTTTTTATTCTATTTATTAATTTAGTTGTTCCATCTGTCTAGAATAATTAATATGGTCAAATAAGGTTCCTTAATTTGCTTCAATTGAAAAATTTGTATACTTTGCCTTTTTTGCAATTAAACAAAAGATATACCACAAAAAGTTTTGTTTGAATTTTGCAATATTCATTCTTTTATATTTTTTATACCAGAAAGATTGATATACCTTTTAGGTGGATTAATTCAAATTTTCTATGGCCACTTTGACAAATTTAAGCTAGGAATGGACAAAGTTAAAGGAAAACAACATTTGCGGATATTGAAACTTATTTAATTTCTTGTAAGTAGTCTGCCAACAAATGATAATAATACTTGATCTACTTACCCCACCCCATGAAGAAGTAGGGGTAAGTGTACCATGTCCAATATATCTGTATTTATTTATAAAAATCACATATTTTTCATCGATGTTCATTAAATTTGAACTGAAATGCTCACCATGTGTTGAAAAAACTAATAGTACCGTTAAGTCACCAGTCACCGTGCGGCCTCCATTCACCGTGCACACATACAAATTCCTACAGAGTATTCATACAATTTTCACAAATTATTCTTTTGTCAGCAATACAAGGTAAAACTGATGGAATGAAGTAGTTCTTGTCACAAAGCCTTCTAAAAAACCTAGTTCTAGTAGTCAAAATCATGTGAATTCTGTTTAATAATAGGATTTTTTGAAACCCTTAGTAGAAACGCCAAAAAATCACATTTTTCATTTTAGCGTTAGGGTATCGAATTTTTAAAAATTTCAATAAGTTTTCGCTGTAGATACTTCTAGTTACATGTATTTCATCGTATGAACCATAACATTTTATGCAAATTAGATTTTTTTATTGTGTTTCAGTCGAAACACAAATGCACGGTGAATGGACCCTTCTTAATATTTATGGTTCCTATTACCGTGCATTAGTGTAAAAGGCTTGAATTGATTGGGTAATATTGGATTTATTGTTATGTCGTGAATAAACTACTCAATATTCAATTTTTGAGCGAATATGAAATGGTTTGGACAATACAGTCAAACCTCCTATAACGATTTTAATGAAAAAATAATGATTAAGCCATTTTTTCAACTTTCTATGGCTTACATTGTAAAATAAGGTTTAAATACTTTTAAAACTGAGTGCGCACACTACTAGCAACATAGTTGCTCCACCAACAACGTTTCTTCAAGATACAAAATTAAATCATGACGAAAACTATACGCACGGTGAATGGTGCACCAGTGTGCACGGTAAATGGTGACATAGCACGGTACGAGTCGACCTTAAAATAACATTTGTTAACATCATTTTTGAGTAGTTTTTGGTTTGCATCGCTAATTTTAGATTTTTTCCTGAATTATGGTATAATTGTACGCCTCATACTGGTATTCTAGTTCGCTTTGAACGATTTTAGAAAACAGTATAATTTTTTGAAGTGCAGATTTTTCTTAAATGCACGGTGAATGGTAGCTTGACGGTATTCGAGTTTAGACTGAGATACAATGGATTTTTGATTGGTAGAAAACAATTTTGAAACTAATTGATTTTTGCTGCTAACAAGTTTGCTTGTGTTAGTGTATGTGTAGTACCAGTTTTGCAATAATATTAGTGTGGACGTAAGAATATAACCTAAAACAAAGCAATGGTGCGAAAACATTCAACATTCCGTCGTTGGGGGTGACAATGGGTCAAAAAGGGATATGTGCGATTTATTTTTTGAATAACTATCGCAATTTAACTCCAATAAACTTCAAACTTGGTGAGTATGTACTTGGATGGTACATTAACAACTGTTCAAAAAATGAAAGACAAATATTTATTCACAGCGGCACCACAAGTGAATGAAAAATGACCCAATCTCACCCCATAGAGGGGGTGACATTGGGTCACTGTAATTAAAATAACTTGTTTTTGAGAATATTATTTCAAAACCATTCACAACTGAAAAATATTGATAAAAAAACGATGCAAACAAGACAAAAAGATATCTAAGATGTTTCACAAGTATGATAAACCCACTTAAAAGAAAAATTATACAGAAAATTGAAGAGCTATGAGAAAAAATATGTAAACCCAACATTTATCGTCAAGTTTACATAAATTTTCTTGGTTTTTCCCTCAAATTGTCTTCAACGTCTCATCCCCATTGCTATAAAGCCCATTCAGTTTCCCCAAAGGTGTATTGAAACAGTGATTATTTTAAAACTTTGCAAATAGTTAAATTTCGGTGCGACATTCCACGATCAATAAATTTCAGGCAGAAGTTGACGTCATAATCACAGTATTTCAGCGATCCAACTCATTTGTACTTCCGTGAGATGTTTCTATTATATGAAAACACTGATAAATAATCAGATTTAGAAAAAAACACCCTTTTGATAAAAATTTACGAAGTTGCTGCCAAGCATGGGAAACATTCACTCGAATATTGCATTTCTCTCGCTCACATCCACAAGCGGTCAAGAGCGAGATTGCCGTTTCTCCGACCAAGCTGAGTGTTTCAATTTCCAATGCGCTTTCTTCTTGTTCGCCGAGCGACAAGTTAGACAAAAACGGAAACAGAATGATTTACTACTGACTCCTTGTGCCGAAGGCATCCGATTGCTGTAGCGAACGATTCTCTACATTCCGATTCCGCACGAGTGGCATTCGTATTTGAGAGCTGAAGAGCGTTCACTGACTGGTAATACACAAGGCGAAATGTTTCAGTGAACGCAAAATCTGTACATTTCGCAGGAAGCTTTCAGTGATCGAATGGCGAACGCGTTCTTTCGTGTCTCCAATTTAAGAGATGATAGGTGCTCTCTCCGCTCCGTATATCTTTTCATTTTCGGTTTATCTCAATCGTTTACGATTCGTCGGGATTGCGCTCACCCTAGTAGCGTTCGGCAATCATTGAACATTCGGTGGCAGCAGATACTTTGCAGATATTTTATCGGTAGCGTTCGGGTGAGTGAGTGAATTTTCCCATGCTTGGTTGCTGCGCACGAAACACAGTTGCTGGTTTGAGAAGTTGTCAAAATGCGTTGTATTGTTATTCAATGCACGGAATACTCAAGTAGATGTTTCAGAGATGCTGTGTATAGAAAGAATAAACACATCTTAATGAAAAAAAAGAACACCCGACACCGTAAAATGTCAAAATAATGGACTTGGAATTTCATTTACTATCGTTCTTGCTTGACCCAATGTCACCCCCATTTTCAATGTTTTAGACATCGTACCGAAAAAAATTATTTTTTTGTGGGAAAATCAAACAGATTCCGGAAAATACCTGTGATGTGTAATGAAAAGACTTTCAACATTCTACTAATACAACGATAGAGGATAGAGTACATGCGTGATACTTTGTACAGGAGAAATTTAATGTTGTAAATTTTATCTAGTTTCAATATGCAAGTTCATTGGTGTAGTAAACAAAAACTTCTATTTCTAAAAATGTATAGTGTTATGAATTATGTGTAATAATATGTTCCCTAACATATGAATTATTAATTTTAATAATATCAGCGTTATTAGCTGAAATATTTCACAAAACATATTTTTCCGTTTTGACCCAATCTCACCCCCTAGACCCATTGTCACCCCCATCGACGGTATTCAAGTATTTATGCTTAATATGGACAAATGATCCACTTACCCCACTGCTACACTTCCCCCACTGTACCTTAGTTGAAATAAAGGTAATGCATTGTAGGACGAGGAGATGGAACAGCTGTACCGGTCTCAAGAAACGCGGACATTTTAACAGAAGCTGAACGCATCCTGAAACGGCTATATGCTACGGGCCGAGATGTACAGGGATAAGGATGGGAGCATCTTCACGAACAAACGTGAGGTGATCGAAAGATGGAAGCAGCACTTCGATGGACACCTGAAGAGTGCTGAGAGCACAAGCAATGAGTATCGTGATAATGGAGGAAAGGTTTTCGTCAGCACTGCGGACGATGGAAACCAACCAGCCCTCACTTTGAGGGAGGTTGAGGATGCCATTCATCAGCTCAAGAAGAATAAAGCTGCTAGTAAGGATGGTATCGGAGCTGCACTCATAAAAATGTGCCCGAAGAGGCTGGCCATTTCTCTGCACCGGCTGATAGGCACAACCTTGGGAACCGAACAGCAACCAGAGGAGTGGAAGGAAGGGGTGATATGCCCTATGTACAAAAAGCGAGACAAATTAGATTGTGAGATCTTTCGAGCAATCATCATTATAAATGCGGCCTACAAAATATTATCCCAGATCGTCTTCCATCGTCTGTCACATGTAGTAAATGACTTAGCGGGGAGTTACTAAGCCGGCTGTTCCGTTCCCAGATTCTGACTATCAACCGACAAGCAGCCAACTTGTCTGGGCTCATCTTGATGAGTTCGGCTCCAATACCATCCTTGCCGGCGGCCTTGTTGTTTTTGAGCTGTTGAACGTCATCTTTAACTTCCCACATCATGGAACCTGGTTGGTTTCCACTGTCCGCTGTGCTGACGTAGCCATCGCCTTCGCTGTCCTTGATCTTCTGTGCCTGTGTTCTCTGCGTATTCAGGTGTTCATCATAGAGCTGTTTCCACCTTTCGATCACATCGCGTCCGTCCGTCAAGATGCTTCCATCCTTATCCCGGCACATTTCAGCTTGCGGCATGAAGCCTATGTTGAGCTTCTGGTAGAAATTCCGCGTTTCTTGAGAACGGTACAGCAATTCCATCTCTTGGAATTCCACCTCGTCGCTTTTTGTCCCGGAATAGGCGGGTTTACTGTTTTCGCTTCAGTCTGTATAGTTCCACGTTTTATCACGTACCATGCTGCAGTATAGCAGCCAGCGCTGCATTCTTCTCCTCTAAAACTTCCTGGCACTCTTCGTCGAACCAATCGTTTCTTGATCTCCGTTCCACATATCCGACAATGCTTTCGGCAGCATCGTCAATGGCTGCTTTGACTGTCCTCCAGCAGTCCTCAAGAGGGGCCCTATCGAGCTCACCCTCATCCGGCAACGCTGCCTCGAGAAGCTGCGCGTACGCATTGGCGAAATCCGGTTGTTTCAGTCGCGCTAGATTGTACCAAGGCGGGCGTCGGTACCGTACATCGTTGATGACAGTTAGTTATGGGTGTAGTTTCACCATCACCAGGTAGTGTTCGGAGTCAAGGTTAGCGCCACGATAGGTTCTGACGTCAGTTATATCGGAGAAGTTCCGTCCATCGACCAAAACGTAATTGATTTGCGATTCTGTCTGCTGTGGTGATCTCCAGGTGTACCGATACGGGAGGCTGTGCTGGAAATAGGTGCTACGAATGGCCACATTCTTGGAGGTGGCAAAATCAATCAGTCATAGGCCGTTCTCGTTCGTCAGCTGGTTGGCGCTGAACTTTTCAATCGTCGGTCTGAACTCCTCTTCCTGGCCAACTTGAGCGTTCAAACCTCCTATGATGATCTTGACGTCGTGGCTTGGGCAGCGGTTGTACTCGCGTTCGAGCTGCACGCAAAATTCGTTATTGTCATCATCAGATCTTCGGGAGTGTGGGCTATGCACGTTGATTATGCTGAAGCTAAAGAATCGGCCTTTGATTCTTACCTTGCATATTCGTTCATTGATCGGCCACCACCCGATCCATCCATCACTATGAAAGCTGTTCCCAGCTCGCGTGTGTTGCCACAGCTCTAATAGATGGTATGATTACCTCTAAACGTTCGCACCATTGCTCCTGTCCAGCACACCTCCTGCAGCGCGACGATACCAAAACCGCGGGTCTTCAGTACACCGGAGAGTATGCGAGTAATTCTAATGAAGTTGAGAGATTTGCAGTTCCGAGTTTTCAATCGCTAGTCCATTTTTGTCGCTGTGGTCTTTGCCGATTGTTCCGGTCCGAATTCTCTCGTTGACGTTCCTGTGCTGATGTGTTTTTACGGTTGTCTTGCAGGGCCTGACACCAATCCCCTAGATTTCCCGAGGACCATTCCCCCTAAATGTTCGGAGGACCATAGTGCGCAGTTTAGCATAGAGTCCTTCTCTGGCACTCGGACGATGATCAGCCGACCCTGACATGGGGCTGTTGTAAGCCGCTCCTAACATGGAGTACAGACGCTCCAGGTTTGCAAAAGCAAAATCAACCCCCCCTTCTCTGTCAGCATACGACCAAAGTTCCCACCGGGGTTGGTTACCCGATCTTCCCCAGGGGGGACGAACCTGGTGTAGTGGTTAGTACACACGCCTCTCACGCCGAGGACCTGGGATCGAATCCCATCCCCCGACACAGTCACTTATGACGTAAAAAGTTATAGTGACGACTTCCTTCGGAAGGGAAGTAAAGCCGTTGGTCCCGAGATGAACTAGCCCAGGGCTAAAAATCTCGTTGATAAAGTCAAACCAACCTACCGATCTTCCCCAAGGTTACTCGTACCCCGGCCAGTACCACGAGGAGGTAGGGATAGGAGTTGCTGGGCAAGAGTCTAAGGACCGCGCAAAGGGGTCTATTTTATTCCTGCAGGTACGCGAAGTACCAATGGTACGCCATGCCCATCCATTTGCCGTGCCTTTTTCTGAAATGTCTTGAACGCATTATCGATCATCACATCCGTGATGTTTATTTGGCAAACATGCCTCTTCGTGTGAATCAACATGCTTACCAGTCTGGAAAGTCCACTGTGACTCTTTTACATAAAGTTGTATACGATATCGAGAAAGCATTCGCTCAGAAGCAATCCTGCTTGGGTGTTTTCTTGGATATTGAGGGTGCCTTTGATAACGTGGATGCCATATCGGAAGCCGCACGAAACCATGGGCTACCTACAATGATTACCAATTGGATTCATCAAATGCTCAAAAACCGACATATCTTCTCGACATTGCGTCAAGCAGCGATTCGAAAATTGAGTGTTTGCGGATGCCCCCAAGGGGGAGTATTGTCACCACTATTGTGGAATCTCGTAGCAGATACGCTATTGAGGCAATTCTGTAAACTGAATTCAGTCAACTCATGACTTCATTGGCCCTTAGCCTGCTATTCCAATTTCAAAGGGCTGGATGAAGCTTCAGATAAATTCTTGAGCGGCAACTCAGCACAAGCAATATTGGAATAGTTTTGATTCGTATCGTCAAACAAAATTGTACATTACTGAGCCATCTTCAAGGGTGGCGAAGTATTTATCAGATCTGTCAAAGCAGAATTGCAGTCTCTTGGTCAGAGCGTTGACAGGCCACTGCCGACTCAATTATCTCATGGCAAATATTCAGTGCTCTGACTCATTTGTGTGTGACAGTTGTGACTTCGATTATAGAACTGCTTCCGGAGTGTGGGCTATGCACGTTGATTATGCTGAAGTTAAAGAATCGGCCTTTGATTCTTAACTTGCACATTCGTTCATTGATAGGCCACCACCCGATCACGCGCCTTTGCATCACTATGAAAGCTGTTCCCAGCTCACGCGTGTTGCCGCAGCTCTGGTAGATGGTATGATTATCCCTAAACGTTCGCAGCACACCTGCAGCGCTACGATGCCGGAACCGTGGGTCTTCAGTACATCGGAGAGTACGCAAGTATTGCCGATGAAGTTGAGAAATTTGCAGTTCCACGTACCGAGTTTCCAATCGCTAGTCTATTTCCGTCGTTGTGATCTTTGACGATAGTTCCGGTTCGTATTCTCTCATTGACGTTCCTGTGCTGATGTGTTTTTACGGTTGGCTTGCAGAGCCTGACACCTTGGCTTTTCAGTCTTGACAAAATTAAAACTGTTATTTTATTTATGGACAAAATAAAATAACAGTTTTTAATTTTGTCAAGACAGAAAAGCCAATATATCATCAACAAGGAACTACAGTCGAACTACGATACGAGCCTGACACCAACCTCCTAGATTTCAGGAGGAGCATTCACCCTAAATGTTCGGAGGACCATTGTGCGTAGTTTAGCTTAGAGTCCTTCTCTGGCACTCGGACGATGATCAGCCGCCCCTGAGATGGGGAACAGAGCCGCTCCAAACATGGAGTACAGACGCTCAAGGTTTGCAGACGCAAAAGCAAAAGCAAACCCCCCCTTCTCTGTCAGCATACGACCAAAGATCCCACCGGGGTTGGTTACCCGATCTTCCCCAAGGTCACTCGTACTCCGGCCAGTACCACGCACAAAGGGGTCTATTTTATTCCTGCAGGTACGCGAGGTAACAACGTACCCTTGTTGCTTTAAAATTATTAGATTATTTAGTAATTTACAGCGTTTGCAAAGCCTTGACAGTCGTATCAACTTTAGGAGTTCGGATATTATAGGTCATCCAAATCATCCTGGGCTTTGGGTCCTAATGATCCACCGACTATTTACAGTTTATACTTTTGATATTCTTGAATATTTTTTCGTCCTAATCCATACAGCTTCATTGTGCATCGTTATTGAGAGCAGAATAGGTATGTACATATCTCATGAAGATACTTTCGATCCGTCCATCCCATATTGTAACAACGCTGTCACTCGCAGTATTTTCTCATCATCCTAGACATCAGAAATTGTCCTTGCTCAAAGTATTGAAGCTCAAAATAGAATCAACCTTACCACGACAATAAACTTCAGCAGTAGGCTACTGACAAATGCTTTGCAGGTGGTAAAAATGAATTCTTAGGGGTGTCCGTTTATTATGTTTTATGTTTCAAATCGCGCTCAAATTCAAATATGCGAGCATTGCAGATCCCAAATAACATTTGAGGTTTATCGTGCTTTTATCATTGGCTTTGAAACAGAAGTTGGTCTAGAAAATCGCAAAGAAACTAAATTTAAAACTAAACATAAAGTCTACAACAAACTCCTGCTTATTCACAAACCTTAAATTTGCTTGAATACTTATAGAATTTTTTATCATTTAATCAAATTTTATCGAAATAAAACTACCAATTGTAGATATCTGATGAACATAATTTTTGGACAAAATTTCAGAATTCCATCGGCGTACAGAGAAGGTAAACACATACACTAACGACATTATTTGAACAACTCTAGTGAGCATACGTTGGTATCATTTCCGGCTAAGCATAAGACTAGAAAGTGAAAGTTATGTCCCAATGCCAGCAATCCGATGCAATCAAATTAACTTTTCAGGGCCAAAATGAAAATGACACCGAAGCCTAGATTGCGACCCGGCCGGCCAACCCTCCAACCAATCCCCCTCCCCCATCGTCACAACATTGTAGTGTCCCCATGTTTCAACCTTGTCTGCAGGTCAGCAGTTGGTTCCCCGTTTCTATCAATTTACGATTTCCGGCGGTGACCGATCCGACCTTGTCCCGGAAGTCCAACATGCGACAGCAGCCAGGTTCAAGCATTACGTCATTCCGGGAAGTACGGTGCTACCTTCGGACATCATTAAGTAACGATGGAGATTTCTTTCGTTTCGGTTTTTGTGACGGTGTGACGGTATATTGATTGGGGCGAACCCCGAAAATGCCCGAAAATAGGAAGTTGGGATTCGGTTTTATTGCTGAGGTGGTAGCTCAGAAAGATGAAGCATAAAATAGATCTGAAGAACGTGACGAAATGTATGTTTGGTTGCGGTACTGCTTTTGGGTTGGGGTAGTCTTTGCAATTGTGGAAGGACACAAGCGCAACAGTTTAGCTTCTTGGCACAGTATGGGGCGTGGATGAAGGAAAAGGGTAAGGATAGGACACCGGAAGGAAATGATGCTGGATAGTATATTTTTGTCGTGCTTGACGGGTGGTCCGAGAGATGAAAGGGATATGAGCCTTAAATTGTATCCAATTTGTGTGATGTTTAAGTTCATGTCGTTTCCGATATTTCGATCTGTTTGGGGTTCATCAAATATGGTCCATTTGAAATAGCATTGGTTCGCAATTGTTAGTCCACCCTGGTCACTTGTTTGTTAGTTAGTATTTATTGTTTATTATTGAGAAAACACACATAAAATATATATTGTTTTATATATCGAAATCGTTAGCTTAAACTACGAAACTATTCGTTGTTTTTGCCACGAAACAGTTTTGTAGCATGTATGAAACCAACTTCGTAATAAAATTCAAGCTCCAAATTGAAATATACAAATATTGTTATAATGTATCACACTTTTTGTAATCGAAAGTCATGAATTTCGTATTAAGAACGAATGTACGGATCAGTAAATCGTAAAAGTACTTTTAGGGTTTTAGTACATTCGTCGAAATGGTTTCGTACATCTTACAAAACATACGATTTGCTGGTATAAATAGAATGATTCAAATTAGTATGCGTACAGGGCACATCAAGTTGATAAATATTGATCAAATAGTATATCGAATTTAATATACTTTCTCATTAATGGAGGTTCATTATTGATGAAGTATGTCGAATATATCTTTTGATAGCTTGATTATCTGATACACCAGCCAAATCTACTTCAGAGGAATGAATCGGGAGCTGTAGGTGCCACCGATACCAGGCCTTCCGAGCTTGCCTGGGCCTTGCAGGAACTCCTTCAGGTAGTGGTCGATCATTCCCGGTTTGATTTCAATCTCTTACAGTTGTAAATATCGAAAAACGATCCGACCATCTGAGACGAATGAGCATTAAAAATTAAAGATTTTCTTCCCGGTGGAAGTTGCAGCGTGACGACATCGTTAGTTCATTCTACGAAATGTGTCTACGAAACCATTCCGTTGCAGAAAACAACGGATGATTTTGTAGAGCAAACGATCAGTTTCTTAATACTAATCAATTCTCGATTACTTTTTCAAATCGACGTAACTTACTTTTCCACGGTTTGGAGAAAAAATATTGATTGAGAGGTATTACAACTTAATTTTTTTCTTACTATATTTAAAAATAAATCTACATTTTGGATTTTGTTTTCTTTATATGTAAGCAGCACACGTTCAATTTGGATTTTCTATAATTTTCCCATAAAAAAACATTGATAAAATAATATATCGTTTTGTTCAATTAGAGCTTAAGAAAAAAACATTATACGAAACCTATTTTCAACAAAGTTGTTTTAAAATTTGTTTTCCATAAGTTTGTTTGATGTTATTCAAAATAAGAGTGGTTCACATTTTCCAAGATGGTTTTCTGTACACAGAGTTTTTAGTACTGATATATCATCAAATTGATTGATTTGACTTTATTAACGAGATTTTTAGCCCTGGGCTAGTTCATCTCGGGACCAACGGCTTTACTTCCCTTCCGAAGGAAGTCGTCACTATAACTTTTTACGTCATAAGTGACTATGTCGGGGATGGGATTCGATCCCAGGTCCTCGGCGTGAGAGGCGAGTGTTCTAACCACTACACCAGGTCCGTCCCCATATATCATCAAAGTAATCTGTGCACTAAATTTAAAAAAATAAAAATTCGTAATTTGTTGAGTGAAGGAACCTTTCCGTTTAGGAGTTATCGTTGTTTGTCTCTCAATAACACGCCTACTTTGATTGTGAATATTTCTGATTGGGCCAATCAACAACATATTTTTTTATGGCATTCGAAAGAGAAAATGTTTGTATCAAAAAATACAGATGTGTTATTCTAAATGTTTAAATGTGTTTAAATTCTAGATAGAGAAATAACAAATCTTATTTTTTTTATATAAAATCATTTTGTCTTTTGAAAGCGGTCAAATTATATTTTGTTCATTTGCCCCAAGCAGACGTGTTTTTGCGAGGAAAACAACTACAACACTTAAACAAAAAGAGATACCAAGTTCTTTCAATCACCAAATTTACGTTTTTTTCAAAATTTCTTAAGACTACTTTGATGAGATACCAGAATTGAAAACACTGCACTTTGGTCCAGGAATCAGTTTTACGCGGAAAGATGCATTTTGAGCTTTAGAATGAAACATTAGACAAAAACGGTCTTCTACAAAGTTGTTTGTATTAGTTGAGCCCTTTGTTTGGTTTTATTGAAAATTAGGGTGGAACACATTTTCATAGAAATTGTGTAACTAACTTTCATATTTGTAGAAATTATATTATACATGCTTCAGCAAAGTTGTAGACCATTCAATTTCAAGCAAATTTGCCAAAAAAAGTTTTTTGTATCTCTTAAATTGACCGATTTAGAGCTTTTTTCCTACGGTGACATAGGGTGGTCCGAACAAAACTGGTTTTCTGGCTCTAGAGTTTTCAATTCAAATTTCTCATCAAATTAGTCTATGAAATACTTTTAGAGCTTTGAAAAATGCGTTATTTGGTGAGTGAAGAAACTCGCTATCTCCTTCCGCTTAGGAGTTATTGTTGTTTTTCTTTCAAAAACATGCCTACTTTGATTGATCTTTTGACGGCGTTCAAAAGACAAAATATAATTGTATATTATATAAAAAAAATACAGATGTGTTATTTTTGTAACTCTAATAAAATGCCTTGAAAAACAAAGGATTTTAAGCAGAAAAACTTTAATAACTTTTGAACTAAAATAGATATCATCAATATTTTTGCATGAAAATTTGCGTTTTGTTACGTTATAAAAGTCGTTCATAGACGACTTTGACGAGAAAATAATATTAAGAAAACTAGACTTGAAAAACTTATTTTTGTTGGACCACCCTGCGATGATTAGGAAAAAATGCTTTAGATTGGTCAAATTCTGAGCTACAGAAAACCTTTTTTGGCAAAGTTGATCAAAATTTCAAGTTCTACCGCTTTGCCTAAAAGCATATGCCAGTATTTTTGCAAATAAAAAAGTTGATTATATGATATGTGTGATATTGTTTCCCTAGTTTCAAATGACACAGTATGAAAGCTTACATTTTGAGAAACAATTTTCGTCTAAATTTCATTTTCATGCTCAAAATGCAAAATAATAAAGAAATACCTACATACTATGAAAATCTTCAAAATAGTTTTAAAGTCCTATCTTTCTTGTTTCAGATTTCTCGTTAAAGCGGTCTATGAACGACTTTAACCTTCGGGCTGTCACGCTGTTGTACTTTGTACAACAGTTGTGATCTATATGCTATCATATTGCAACCAAGATATCTATTGACACCAAACCAAAATGTATTCCTCAAGAATTATCTTAAGTACAATACTCGACAGTTTTTATTCACAGTATGGCCCTTTATAATGCGGTAAAATCAACAAATGTACATAGAAGTTGCATAATAATGAACGCACTATATACGGTTCGAGTAAACCACAGTTTGAAATCGGTATATCTCAAAACCCAGATAATTTAGAAACTTGGGATCTTTAGCATAGTAGTATTTTGGAGGTGAAGCGCTATCTGATGGTACCTCATTTAATTCGGAATTTGACCGCTAGGTGGCACTAGTGGGCATGGAAGTTTTACTTTTGTTTTGCAGAAATTTCAGGATCCTGACCATTTAGAAGGATGGCGTCTTCGGTAAAGTTGTTTAGTAAGTTAAGGACTATCATTGTTCGAGCTAGTTGATTCAAAATTTTGCCACTAGGCGGCGCTAGTAAGCATGAAACTTTGTTTGCAGATATCTCTGGAGTCTGACTACTTAGAAAGATAGTGTCTTCGGCAAATTTGGTCAGTAGTTCAAGGGCTATCATTATTTGTGCCAAGAAATAGGATATTTTGCCACCAGGCGGTGCTAGTGAGCATCAAATTTTTGTTTGACGGATACTGCAGGATCTTGACATTTTAGACAGGCACCTTCGGCAAAGTTGTTTAGAAGCTCAGGGACTATCATTATTTCACAAAATCTCGAACTTCATGGATCAAACAAAGAAAGAATTTGATTTACTGAACAACTCTACCGAAGACGCCATCTTTCTAAGTTATCAGGCTCCTGAGATATTTGCGAAACAAATGTTTATTGCTCACTAGCGCCACCTGGTGGCAAAATTTTAAATCAACTAGCTCGAACAATGATAGTCCTTGAGTTACCGAACAACTTTGCCAAAGACACCATCTTTCTAAGTGGTCAGGATCATGAGATCTGCAAAACAAAAGTTTCATGCTCACTAGCGCCGACTAGTGGCAAAATCTCGAATTTCTTAGCTAGAATAACACTGTTCGACAAAAAAATTTTTTTGGATGGATCAGGGACGCGTTTATATGGGTCTTGAAGTGCAAGAAAAGTATAGAAAGAGGCCGTTTTCAAATGATTTGCAGCACCCCTGGATTATTTTTTGATAAAGCTTGAAAATTTGGCATTTTTAATCACAAAAAGTGTAATAAGCAAAATATCAATATCTTTTTAAATTCATTTATACAGCCATTGAATTTGTCAAATCAATATTTTTTAGCACTGGATGACTTCAGGGAAACGTGCATCATTTCAGAAGAATATTGGCATCTATTTTGTATATGAATTCGGAATGTTAACGATCATTAAGCAAGTACGTTAGGATGTGCACCATATAAATACTACTTTTTTTCTATTTCACACATCTGGTTCATTATATAATAATTATTATAGGTTCAAGAAGACGCTTGATTAGGATTTTATTCTTTGCTTCATTAGATAAAGCAATGAGCAATGCAATCCAGTAACATTTGATTTCAACAAGGATACGACGACCACGGAAAATTTATGTGTCTGTTATATTTATATGGGCTGGTTGGTCCAATAAACTCTTAGCAGTAATAAAAAATTAGGTTAGACACCGACATGTAAGTGGTCTTACATGAGCTAGTCGGTTTATCAGGAACCGATGGCGAAGTCTATGAAAAATGTGACAATATTGTTATTTGCGATTTCCAAAGATTTTGATACGTACTCATTAAAAATAGATTATCTATCGTGAGGTCCATTTGTTATGAGAATATCCCTAGAAATTATAGACTCACGTAAAATAGCAACCAACAATTCAGTAATCAACAATTTCACCTTTGCTGTGACACCACTAGACAGCCAGTCAGGCAGGCATGAGCTCTTTTTGATTCAGTTTGTGTACAATACTAATCATTTGTGAAAACTGGTTAAGTGGTAACATGCCTGCTTCTTACTTGTATGATGAAAAAAATTCTGGTCGCACCATTTCCAAATCTTTTTTTTTTGGTTTACATTTTACATCTTTTCGGCAATTTTAATCAAACTTTCAAATGGAGCGTTAGTTTCTTGTTCAATGGGATGTTTTCTTCAAATGGGTTTAGTTGTAAGCATATTGGAAACATAAAAAAGTCGACCATTAAAATTAATTTTAAACTCGTTTCCCTTATGAGGCCAAACGTGTCCATTTATGAACCCCCATTCCCACATCCTCTAAAAGAGTAGAAATGCTTTCGATTAAGTGAAGAAATAATTTATCAATACATTTACGATAAACAATTTTGCGAAACTTCACGTAATGCCTGTTTTTCTTTCTTTAAACAGGAAGACATATAAAAAAGTGTTTTACTCATTTAGATTATATCACAATTTTTTGTGAAATTTATTCTAAATCTCAAAATGTTTGAATGTTTGATTAAAATTGCCGAAAAATATGTGAAATGTAGAATCAAAAAAAAAAAAACGGAAATGGTTTAACCAGAAATTGTTTCATCTTACAAGTAAGACGCAGGCATGTTACCACTAAATCAGTTTTCACAAATGATCAGCATTGTGCTCAAACTGAATCATAAAGAGCTCATGCCTGCCTGAGCGGCTTTCGCAAAAAAATGTGACAATGTTGATTACTAAATTATTTATTGCTATTTTCTGTTATTCTGTAATTTTTGTAGGGATATTCTGATGAAAATTAATCTCACGATAAGTAAACTATTTTTAATGAGAACCTATCGAAATATTTAGAAATCGCAAATAACAATGTTATCACATTTTTTTACAGACATCGTCTCCTGATAAACCAGCTAGCGCATGTAAGACCACTTGCATGTCAGTGTCCAACCTATATCAATTTTGTATTTCTGCTGAGAGTTTATTGGACCAACCAGCCCATATAAATATAACAGACACATAAATTTGCCGTAGTCGTCGTATCATTGTTGAAATCAAATGTTACTGATTTGCATTGCTCATTGCTTTATCTAATAAAGCAAAGAATAAAATCCTAATCAAGCGTCTTCTTGAACCTATAATAATTATTATATAATGAACCAGATGTGTGAAATAGAAAAAAAGTAGTATTTATATGGTGCACATCCTAACGTACTTGCTTAATGATCGTTAACATTCCGAATTCATATACAAAATAGATGCCAATATTCTTCTGAAATGATGCACGTTTCCCTGAAGTCATCCAGTGCTAAAAAATATTGATTTGACAAATTCAATGCTTGTATAATTGAATTTAAAAAGATATTGATATTTTGCTTATTACACTTTTTGTGATTAAAAATGCCAAATTTTCAAGCTTTATCAAAAAATAATCCAGGGGTGCTGCAAATCATTTGAAAACGGCCTCTTTCTATACTTTTCTTGCACTTTAAGACCCATATAAACGCGTCCCTGATCCATCCAAAAAAAATTTTTTGTCGAACAGTGTAATGATAGCCCTTGAGTTACTGAACAATTTTGACGAAGACGACATCTTTCTAAGTGGTCAGACTCCTGGGATATTCACAAAACCAAGGGTGTTGTACAAAGTACAACGCGCGACTACTCGCGTTACAAAAATTCGCGCGATGACCGAAAGGTTAAGAACTTAACAAAACGCAAATTTTCATGCAAAAATATTGATGAATAGATATTATTTAATTTAGTTCAAAAGTTATTAAAGTTTTTCTTCTTAAAATCCTTTTTTTTTTCAAGGCATTTTATTAGGGACTGTTCATTTAAGAAAGTGGACACTTAAATACAGTCATCTCTCCCTTACTCGATATTGAAGGGACCATCGAGTTAGGGAGGTATCGAGTTACAGAACACAAAAGCAGTGCAACTGCGTTCCAAGGGACCATCGAGTTAGCCATGAAAACCAACTTTTACTATGGTTCTCTAACTCGATATCGAGATACGTTATATCGAGTAAGGGAGAGATAACTGTATTAGCATTTTGGTGTAAAAATTCCATAAAAACAAATAAAACAAATTTGTTTCAGTGTGATCTCAAGTGTTTATTTTGACAGCAGACAAAAGTTGACATAAAAAAATTTTAAATTCTAAACGATGGGTCGAATTGACATGGCGACTCTCAATTTCTTTCTGCACAAATGGTGTACAGAAAAACTGCCGTTCCGAGATTTGGCTTAAATCGCGAAGTGTCCAAATTGAATTTTTTTAACCCTGTGGCCAAAACAGATATTCCTGACGACGTACGATACATCCCAACAGAAAAATTTGGGAAAAATGGGGACAAGGCACCGCCCATAAATGACGTAGCATTTTAGGGGGGAGGGAGGAGTCTACGACTTTGCTATGGACCATGCATTAGGTATGGGAAAATAGGCTACGATGGGGGAGGGGGTGTCAAAAATGCTACGTCATTTATGGACGGCCTAAATAAGAAAGTTGGTTATTTAAATTCTATGATAATGTGGGCCACCCTTATTTTGAATAACATCCAACAAAGGGTTTAACCAATACCAACAACTTTGCAGAAGATTGTTTGAATTCCAAATCTCTAAATGCGTCTTGTCGCGTAAATCTGTTTTCTGGACCACTGTGCAATGCAAGATTGACTCAAGTATTGTTTTGTTTTTGGTAACGTCGTGATTCCGAAACTTAAACGTAATAAAAGTGATAATCAAGTTAGTTCAGAGTGGAAACCAACTTTGTTTACTCTCCCGACTTACGACTGTTTGAATAGGTATTCGAGAATTTTAATCCAGTGCGAGTAGCGCGTAAATGAGAGACAAAGGCAAAAATAACAAAAACGCATATCTACGAATTGTGAATCGTGCATCTTACGAATATTTCATAAAGTAGGTAGAATCGCGAAATTCTGCCAGGTACAAATAATTCGTACGTTGAATGAAAATAGCGTTATATGTACAACATATTGTTTTATGAAATTGATTTTGGATAAAATACGCAGATATTTTTTCAGTGCATACAAAGCAAGTTGGATGGAGTTCATCATATATACTTGGAGGATTGTTTATTCTAGATGAACAAAAATTACACGATGAGTTTTCTATGGCTAGTCATTTCATTCGTTTATTTAGTTAACATCTGATCCTAACAAATATCGCTGAATCAACGATTTCACGCTACAATGCTTGCCAAATCGTTGTGCACTTGATCTGCCCATCTAGCTCGCTGCTCTCCTCGTCTGCTTGTGCCAACCGGATCCGAAGCTAACATCATCATTGAAGTGTTGCAGTCCGGCATGTTTTGCAACATGCCCTGTCCATCGTATCCTTGCAGCTTTGGCCATTTTCTTGAAAATGGGTTCGCCGTAGAGTTGGTAGAGCTCGTGGCTCGACTTTCACTGCCACACACCGTCAGCAAGGATCTCAGGTAGACGACCACTTTGAACGTACCCAGTCTGTTTTTCAGGCGAACACTATCGCACTTGGCTCCATACCATAAGCGAAGCAACCAAATTGACTGGATCTGTTGAAAATTGATCATCGGCTGTCAAAACCACAATATGGAATAAAAGACACGAAAGGCCAGCACCTTGTCGTTATCCCCTGCAGGATTCAAACGAACTGGAATGTTCGTCAAAAACCTTCACACTATTTTTCACAACTTTAATCATTGCTCGTATTAGTATTGAGAGCACCCCGGGAAAGCTGATCTCGTCCAAGATATTTCATAGCTCTACGCGGGCGAGACTATCGTTTGTCGTCTTGAATTCGATGAAAAAGTATTGCTCAAATTTGTCTAAAAATGATAAATATCAGAAATAATCGGCCCCGTTAAGCCTTTGGGCGTTTGGGCCTGCCAAATAAATTGATTGAAAAAAAAAGTATTGCGTTGGAACCTAGTATTCATTATATTGCTTAAGGATTCGTCGAACAGTCAGGGCTAGTAGCAGTTCTCTTTTTCGAAATTTGATCTCTAGTTTTAAAAAAGTCTCTCTAAAGTCCATATTTTCAATGGAAGTTCTTTAAAGTCTCTATTTCAATCAAAATGGTCTTTAAAGTCTCTTTTTTCCTTTTTTGGAGGAATTCTTAAAAGGTATTAGTCGGAATCTCTGGAGTAATTCCTGAAGGTATCCTTAGGTTCTCAATCTTAAACAGGGTGTCTATTCACTTACAGAAATGAAATTTCCTGATAAATCCTGGTTTTACTGGTTCATTAAATTCTCCAAATTTCAAACACAAAACACTTAAACAAAACAAATCTAACGATAAATTTCGTAAAAATCAGTTGTTATTTTACTTCAATGAAAAAATATGTTGGAAGTTTGTAAACAAAATTGGTGATTTTAATGCTATTTCCTCGAAAAGCAAGAATGCTCATAAAATGATCTGAAAGTTTCTTCAATCATCAAAGTCAGATAGTCTAGTCAAACTGGGGCCTTCCTTAGCCGAGTGGTTAGAGTCCGCGGCTACAAAACAAAGCCATGCTGAAGGTGTCTGGGTTCGATTCCTGGTCGGTCCAGGATCTTTTCGTAATGAAACTTTCCTTGACTTCCCTGGGCATAGAGTATCATCGTACCTGGAACACGATATACGCATGCGAAAATGGCAACTTTGGCAAAGAAAGCTCTCAGTTAATAACTGTGGAAGTACTCTTAGAACACTAAGCTGAGAAGAAGGCTCTGCCCCAGTGAGCGCAATGGCTTTGTGCCGCTAGCCGAGATGTGCAGGGATAAGAACGGGAGCGTTTTGACGGACAAACGTAAGGTGATCAAAAGGTGGAAGCAGCACTTTATGAACACCTGAATGGTGTGGAAGGCGCAGGCTATGAAGGTCGAGACAACGGAGGAAATACCTTCGTCAGTACTGCGGTCGATGAAAACCAACCAGCCCCCACTTTGAGGGAGGTAAGGGATGCCATTCACTAGCTCAAGAACAAAAAAGCTGCTGATAAGGATGGTATAAGAGCTGCACTCATAAAGATGGGCCCAAGAGGCTGGTCATGTGTTTGAATCAGCCGATATCCACAATCTGGGAAACAGTAAGCTACCGGAAGAGGGGAAGGAAGGGGTAATGTGTCCCATCTACCAGAAAGGTGACAAGTTAGATTGTGAGAACTTCCGAGCGAATGGCTACCTAACGGAAGAAAACTAGCTTGTGAATGAGCATAATTATAATTTACCTGATGGGTATGATTCTTAAGCAAGCAATCGTTAACTAAAAGATGAGCAGTGTTGGAGATTCTCCCTGGGGAATTCCGGGAACGAAAAACGTTACCATTCATCAGCGTTGTACGAGTCTCGACGATTCGTCTACGCGAAGGGCAATGCTAAAAGTTAGATTAGATTTATGATTGCTCCCGCAATTAGCGCAATTTTGTAAAACAAAATTAAGATTAGGAGGGTATCGCTGAGGCGGAGGCCTCTCGTTTAGTAAGTGTTACATCAACATTTCCTTCCCCCATTCCCAAGTTACGGTAAAGATGGGCGTGGCCAGGAATAGCGATTTTTATGCTTTTGGTATTCTTGTTTAAGATTGGTTCAAGGTTTACTCCCCAGCCTTGCTCGTGAAAGCAGTCTTGAAGAGATTATCCAATCTACGAGGTATACCGTAACTACGCTAACGCTAACGCTAAATTGAGATCTCTTCGTCTTTATTTCCCCATAACTCATTACGTTAACTTTTCATGACGAGTACAATCCATTCTGGAGCTATACCGCTTATCAGAGAAACTTGATCCTATAAACATGTAAAATCATTCGTTCCAAAAGGGTTATATAGTTTAACAATTATAACGGTAATGCATTTTCACGTATTTTAATAGATTCACACAATTCCCTCTTCAATAGCACTAATTGCCTTTAAAATTCTTCTAATAAATCAGCAAGTTGTCACTTAAAACCACACGTGACTATAAATTTTCCGGGCCCCTCAGCGCGCGTTCACTTTTGCGGTCGAACTTGTCCAATTAATATCCCTGACAGTATCCCTGCGGATATGGATTTCTTCCCATCCCAAACGTGAAACGATAAATTTTCCATACATTCATCTGCAAACTGAACAACGCATTCGCGCCAATCCAGCATATTCCAGGGACCAATCAGCAATCATTCCACGGGTATACTATCCCGTTGGCAAATACCACTGCTGCAATTGCAATTTCAATTAACTTTTGCTGGTGAGCCGACGCGAAAAGAACATTCTACATGCCCACTGGTGGTGCAAATAAAACAATCAATTCAAACCGACGACGAGTAGCTTCAATTCCAAAAATCCAAGCGCAAAACAAAATCACTGTTGAATGGATCACATTAAAAATTGAAATTGTACAATCGCTGCTCGTTGAATCATAGCCGGAGGGATGAGCTGTTATAAGTAGGAGGAAATATTGTCATGATACAGGGGAAGGAAACCATCAATAGTTTATTCAATGATTCAACTTTTTTTTTAGTTTTTTGATGTTAACGTGCATATTTTTCTATTGACGTTGTTCGATTAAGATTGACCCAGAAAGTATAGGCATTTTTTGTATTTTTTATTGTTCATTTTGTTTATTTTTTAAATTGCGATAATTTTTAATGATAAATTTTATTAATTTATTGCGCTGCTTATTCTCAATTATTATTTAATTGCTAATTATTTTATTAGTCGCTTTAAGATAAAACACAGTGTGTTCCCTTCTTTAAACGCTTGTTAATTTGGCTGCCAATATAAGTATGACACAGCCACCTGAACCATTCTCGAAACGTGAACGATAATCTGGAGCGGCATGAGGTGTACAGACAACGATGCATTATGAAGACAATCATTTTATCAAGGTTGTGCTAAATATGCGCGAATTGCTTCAATCAGTTTAATTCAGCAAGTAAAGACGATGCGAAGCTAAACTAATGTAAATTTCTAGAAAAAAGTGGTATTATCAAGTACAAGTTTTTCGATTTGATAAGAACTAAACACAAATGCAGACAACAAATTTAATTTTAATTTATTTAAATAACATTACTAGAATAACTTGTACAAGAAAGGGTTTTGACTAGAGTGCACAAATTATCGTGAGATAACACTCCTTAATTCGACGCACAAAATTATGTCTGGAATTCTGTTCAAAAGATTGAGACCGGATGAGGAGTTCTTTGTCGGCGAACACCAAGCTGAGTTTCGAGTGGGCCGATCAACAACGAATCAAATGTGCCAAATCCTAGATAAATTCCAGAAGCACAACTTGCACACTCATCTTGTTTGTAAATTTCAAAGCAGCTTACGATTCAGTGAAGAGAAACGAGTTGTGGTGAATTAGGTCCAAACATGGGTTTCCGGCGAAGCTGATTAGACTGATTCGTGCAACGCTTGATGGGTCAAAATCATGTGTGCGGATGGTGGACAAGATTTCGTCATCGTTCGTAACCTTAGAAGGATTGAAACAGGGTGATGCTCTTTTCAACTTGCTGTTTAACATATCACTCAAAGGTGCTATTAGGAGAGCCGGTTTACCGAGAAGCGGTACCATTATCACACGTTCTCGTATGCTCCTTGGCTTTGTGGACGATATCATCTGGATTGACCGTTAGGCAGTAGAAGAGGCGTTCGTGGTGGAGGAATTTGTGTGTCTTGGAACACTACCCAAGTAACCAATTAGGATTCTAATTCTCCTCCATGCCAATATAGTGCTATTATACAGCAGACATGCCCTGTACTAGCCGTATAATAGTCTTTTGAAGTCAAAAAGGCGAATTAATGTGCTAGTGGTTACTTGGGTAGTGACGTGTGATAATGAGGTTACCCGCGAGGTGAAAAAACGTATTGTAGCTGCGTGTGGGGTTTTCTACGGGCTCTGTAATCAGCTGAAGTCCCATAGCCTACAAACGGAAACAAAACTCGCTTTATACAAGACACTGATCCTTTCAATTGCCCTATATGCAGGGTTTCCATCCGTCCTGATTCAGCAAGACATGTCCTGACTGTGAGATTACATTGAGGTGTCTTGATTTATTTTGACGTCGGATAACGTCGTTCATCCTTCGCCGCCACACGCCGTTCTCCTGCACGCCGCTCTCCTACACGCCGCCGAAGATCGTCCTTAACACTCGGCGTTTGAAAACCCCAAGAGCTTGCAAGTTCTCTTCGAGCATTGTCCATGTCTCATGCCCATATAGGAGTACCGGTCTTACGAGCGTTTTGTACATCGTGCATTTGGTGCGGGGATGAATCTTTCTTGACCGCAGTTTCTTCTGGAGCCTATACTGCCGTTATACGCATAACTGTCCCATGTTCTAAAATATGCAATCGAGAAAAACGCGTTTGAAGATTTTAACACATTTAGGCCTCGTATTGACCAGGTGTGTGGTAAATTAAATTAAAATCATTACAATAGTATAAAAAATAGTGTGTTCATTAGAGTCAAGAGTTTTGATTATGGGAATAAAGTAAATTTAGCTACAAAATTCAAAGTGGGACTGTTATGCCTAGAAATACGAGGTTTTTGGTCAATTTCTACGCATAACAGTCCCACTAAAAGTAGTGACTAATTATGTGCTAAGCATACTGCTGTAGATGACCGTTCTTACGTATATATTGTACCGAATGTAGAGGACGTATAACCTCAGGACTATGTTAGAGCATCGAATGAAGGCTCAAGTGACATGTGCCAAACGGAGCCACGTGTGGTACGTGTATAAAATACGATTTTATAGTATGGGATGGAAAGCAAAGTTTTCTGTATGTGTGATAATGAGAAAATGTATGAGTTAGTGATAGAAAGAGTGGATGTGTAAGTAAGAGTTTTTTCTTCTTCTTTCTGGTGTTACGTCCCCACTGGGACAGAGCCTGCTTCTCAGCTTGCACCGAAGAACCAGTTATCCGTAATAACCCAGTATGTGGTCAGGTCATCTAAAACCTCTTGAACTATTCTTCTTTTGACTTGATTTGCAAATTCATCATGTTTGATATGTCGCAAGTCTTAGAACCGCCAATATAATAGCCACTTTCTCTGGGGAACAGGGTATCCAAAACAACCTGGCATGTTATCAAGTCATCTAAGAACCTTTGAGTTACACTTCTTTAGCCTTGATTGGGAATTTATGAAGTTTAATGTTGCCAGTTAGGTTTCAGATTCGACAGTTTGATTTGATCCACCTTTTACATTGATATGTCGCAAGCCAGGTTTCAGATTCGCCAATATAATGGCCACTTCCACCAGTGAACCGGTATTCGGAACAACCCAGCATGTGACCAAGTCATCCAATGTCGGTCAAACTATTTTAATTTAGACTTCGTTTGCTAAATCATGAAGTTGGTTTGTCGCAAGCCAGCCACTCGAAATTAAAGTGGTTACTAATTCTTCAAGTGGGATTATTTCAGTACTTCCCGTGATGAATCCAAAATAACGATAAATTTCTAATCGATGACCGCGGTTTCAAAAACTAGAAGAATTTTGTGATTGACCCTGAAAATTCAACTGAAATTCATTGAAAAACGGATGGGAAATAATATTTTGATATTGAAAATTGCAATCAAATTTGACGTCAGTCTCGCATGAATGATGAATGCATCCCGACAATTCAAAAACTGGTTGTGTTCCACATGGGATGTAAAGCCAACATAAAAAGATGTTCAAAACGATTTTCCCAAACACCAGCTAATTTTAAACTGCCTACTGAATATTTTGCTCGAGTTCAACGCAGCGAATTGTATAGTGTGACAGTTATGCGTAGAAATACAGTAGTGGGACAGTTATGCGTGGAAATTCAACAATGGGACAAATTGACTTAGCGTGCTTTTTATTGAGTTTCCGAACAAAGTTAGTTTTTGGTAAGTGTTGTCTAAAACTATACGTAAAAATAAACTGTTTGATGGCAAAAAGTCAAAATGCATAAAAAGTAACATGGGACAATTATGCGTATAACGGCAGCATAGTAGGCACAACTTCCGCTGATGATGCGCCTTCGTATTTCCCGACTAACATTGTTGTCAGCCGTCAGCAAGGATCCGAGGTAGACGAACTCGTCCACAACCTCGAAGGTATCCCCGTCTATCGTGACACTGCTTCCTAGACGGGCCCTGTCGCACTCAATTCTGCCAACCTGCATGTACTTTGTTTTCGACGCATTCGCCATAAGCCCGACTCTTGTTGCTTCGCGTTTAAAGCGGGTAAATAAATCTGCCACCGTTTCAAATTTTCTCCCAATAATATGCATGTCGTCCGCAAAGCAAACATATTGTCCGGATTTCGTGAAAATCGTGCCTCGACTGTTAAGTCCGGCTCTGCGCATGACACCTTCAAGCGCAATATTGAACAACAGGCACGAAAGTCCGTCGCCCTGTCGTAGTCCCCGCCGAGACTCGAACGAACTGGAGTGTTCGCCCGAGATCTTCACGCAGTTTTGCACACCGTCCATCGTTGCTCTGATCAATCTTGTGAGCTTCCCGGGAAAGCTGTTCTCGTCCATGATTTTCCATAGCTCTACGCGGTCGATACTATCGTATGCCGCCTTGAAATCGATGAACAAATGGTGCGTAGGGACCTAGTTCTCACGGCATTTCTGGAGGATTTGCTGCACGGAAAAGATCTGGTCCGTTGTCGAGCGGCCGTCGATGAAACCTGCTTGATAATTTACCACGAACTCGTTTGCTATAGGTGAAAGACGACAGAAGAGAATCTGGGATAGCACTTTGTAGGCGGCGTTTAGGATGTCGCCCTTTTTATAGATAGGGCATATAACGCCTTGCTACCACTCCTCCGGTAGCTGTTCGGTTTCCCAGATTCTGACTATCAGACGATGCAGACAAGCGGCCAACCTGTCCGGGCCCATCTTGATGAGTTCGGCTCCGATACCATCTTTGCCAGCGGCCTTGTTGTTCTTGAGCTGTTGAATGGCATCCTTAACTTCCCCCATCGTGGGAGCTGGTTGGTTTCCACTGTCCGCTGTGCTGACGTAGCCATCGCATTCGCTGTCCTGACCTTCTGTGCCTGTGTTTTCTGTGCCATTCAGGTGTTCAACGTAGTGCTGCTTCCACCTTTCGATCACCTCGCGTCCGTCCGTAATGATGCTCCCATCCTTATCTCGGCACATTTCAGCTCGCGGCACGAAGCCTTTGCGGGATGTGTTGATCTTCTGATAGAACTTCCGCGTTTCTTGAGAACGATACAGCATCTGTATTTCTTAGCATTCCACCTCTTCCAGGCAGCGCTTTTTGTCCCGGAATAGGCGGGTTTGCTGTTTTCGCTTCAGTCTGTATCGTTCCACGTTTTGTCGCGTACCATGCTGCAGCATTGCAGCCCGCGCTGCCTTCTTCTCCTGTAAAACCTCCTGGCACTCTTCGTCGAACCAATCGTTTCTTGAGCTCCGTTCCACATATCCGACAATGCTTTCGGCAGCGTCGTTAATGGCTGCTTTGACTGTCCTCCAGAGGGGCCCTATCGAGCTCGCTTTCATTCGGCAACGCTGCCTCAAGATGCTGCGCGTATGCATTGGCGACATCCGGTTGATTCAGTCGCGTTAGATTGTACCGAGGCGGGCGTCGGATAGTTTTGGGCGCAGTTTCACCATCACCAGGTAGTGGTCGGAGTCAATGTTATCGCCACGATAGGTTCTGACGTCGGTTATGTCGGAGAAGTGCCGTCTATCGATAAGAAAGTGGTCGACTTGCGATTCTGTCTGCTGAGGTGATCTTCAGGTGTACCGATACGGGAGGCTGTGCTGGAAATAGATGCTACGAATGGCGATATTCTTGGAGGCGGCAAAATCTATCAGTCGTAGGCCGTTCTCGTTCGTCAGCCGGTGGGCGCTGTACTTTCCAATCGTCGGTCTGAACTCCTCCTCCTGGTCAACCTGAGCGTTCAAATCTCCTATGATGACCTTGACGTCGTGGCTTGGGCAGCGGTCGTACTCACGTTCGTGCTGCGCGTAAAATGCGTCATTGTCATCGTCAGTGCTTCCGGAGTGTGGGCTATGCACGTTGATTATGCTGAAGTTGAAGAATCGGCCTTTGATTCTTATTCTGTACATTCGTTCATTGATCGGCCACCACCCCATCACGCGCCTTTACATATCACCCATCACTATAAAAGCTGTTCCCAGCTCACGTGTGTTGCCGCAGCTCTGGTAGATGGTATGATTACCTCTAAACGTTCGCACCATCGAACCTGTCCAGCACACCTCTTGCAGCGCTACGATGTCGAAACCGCGGATCTTCAGTACATCGCACACTGGGCCAGAAGCTGAATTTAGCCAGACAAAACCTCTAACGCTTTAGGAGTGCATTTTTTCGGGTTGGTGTCAAAGGAGACTTATCTTGAATTTGTTTGTTCTGCAACTTGATGATAAAAGTTAGTTGGAAATTTCGCCGCATAGGTGGCGCTGCGATGCAAACTTTTTTGTTTTGCGTCCTAGAGCTTTCGCGTCTTCGGCAATGTTTTAGAACGTGTAAAAATACGACAAGTTGTCGAAGACACCAAAGTTCTAGGACTTCAAATAACAAAGTTATGGTAAAAAATGTGTAAATCACTTAAATTTTACGTTTTTCTACTTTTTACGTCAAAATCGTAAAATGTTTCATTTTAACAACCATGCGTCGTTTAATTTCGATAACATGCATATACTTTATGAAGAAAAAATCTTATTTTTATATAAATATTTGAATTTTTGAACAAATTATTGTAAAAATATGATAATTTTTAACATAACTTAACTCAAAAAGTTGCAAATTTTTGCAAAAACTTATCAATGATCCCAAATACGCTATATTTCATCTACCAAATGTCAAAGTTTGCCGGATGTATATTTTGGTATATTTGAGATATCTGAATTCAAAATAACCACCGTTTTCATATAAATAGAATAGACTTATTATCAATTTTATCATTGTACTACAATATTGTTAGACACATTGCGTCAGTCAAGTTTTATGAATCAAATACTTTTTATTAGTCAGGTGTTACAGTATCTAGATATTTTCATATTGTTGTGTGGCTCTTATGTCATCTCCAGCAACTGTCTAATTAGAACTTCGCTATGGCCTGCTATAATTCATTTTTTACATCCTGTTATGACCGCGTCGAGACAGTTCTCTCTGACATAAATCACAATTTACAAATCACTAGTATCAAAATAAAAATATTTAATTACCAAATCTTAACTGACGCAATGTGTCAAAAATCTTGTAGAATAATGATAAAATTAATAAGTCCGTTCTATTTATATGAAGAGATGGCTATTTTGAATTAAGATATCTCAAATATATCAAAATATACATCTGGCAAACTTTGACATTTGGTAGATGAAATATATTTCGATGAAATATAGATTCGTATTTCGATACATTGATAAGTTTTTGCAAAAACTTGCAACTTTTTGAGTAAAGTTATGTTAAAAATTATGATGTTTTCACAATAATTTGATCAAAAATTCAAATATTTATATATTAATAAGATTTTTTTCATACAGTACATGCATGTCATCGAAATTAAACGACGCATGGTTGTTAAAATAAAATATTTTACGATTTTGAGGTAAAAAGTAGAAAAAACGTAAAATTTAAGTGATTTATACATTTTTAACCATAACTTTGTTATTTGAAACCCTAGAACTTTGGTGTCTTCGACAACTTGTCGTATTTTTACACGTTCTAAAACATTGCCGAAGACGCAAAAGCTCTGGACGCAAAACAAAAAAGTTTGCATCGCAGCGCCACCTATGCGGCGAAATTTCCAACTAACTTTTATCATCAAATTGAAGAAAAAACAAATTCAAGACAAGTCTCCTTTGACACCAACTCGAAAAAATGCACTCCTAAAGCGCTAGAGGTTTTGTCTGGCTAAATTCTGCTCCTGGCCCAGTGTGCATCGGAGAGTATGCGTGTGCTTCCGATGAAGTTGAGAGATTTGCAGTTCCACGTACCGAGTTTCCAATCGCTAGTCCATTTTCGTCGCTGATTGATCCGGTCCGTATTCTCTCGTTGACGTTTCTGTGCTGATGTGTTTTACGGCTGGCTTACAGGGCCTGAATCCAACCCCCTAGATTTTCGGAGGACCATTTACCCTAAAAGTTCAGAGGACAATAGTGCGCAGTTTAGCTTAGAGTCCTTCTCTGGTAGTCGGACGATGATCAGCCGCCCCTGACATAGGGAATAGACGCTATTGTGAGCTGCTCCTAACATGGAGTGCAGACGCTCCAGGTTTGCATAAGCAAAAACCTAGGCAAACCCCCCCTTCCCTGTCAGCACACGACCAAAGTTACCACCGGGGTTGGTTACCCGATATTCCCCAAGGTTACTCGTACCCCGGCCAGTACCACGAGGAGTTAGGGATAGGAGTTGCTTGGCAAGAGGCTAAGGACCGCACAAAAGGGTCTATTTTATTCCTGCAGGCAGGGTTGGGAAAAAATCTGAAATTCACTCTACAGTAGCCAAACAAAGTCAATCACAGTCAGCGAAGCCAGTGAAACTCACGCCCATCGCTGATGTAGGCAAAATGCCATGAAAATTGCAAAACACCCGTTGCTAAGGGCAACCCAAAATTACTGTAGAAAAATGCTCTATTTCCCGCTGCATTTCCCGCATTTTGAGCTTTCAATGACACTCATGATTTAGAAAATTCGTGCACCCAACAGAGGCTACTTGATGAGATTCACGTTTTTGAACTACTCTACTGGGAGCGCCACGTGATTTTCGCGAAAATTCAAGCCTACTACTATTACCATTCCCAGCACTGCCTGCAGGTACGCGAAGTACACATGGTACGCCATGCCCAGCCACTTACCGTGCCAAAGTATTTGAACTAATCGTTTTTTTTTCTACATATTTGATAGTTTTCAGAGTTGAATCTATTATTAACTTGTAGGTAGTTATAGCAAATCGTCACCTAACAGGAAAAAAATCACACTGATTGATTTGTATACTGAGAAGTGAAAATATAATGAATCATTTTCACATTGAATTTTCTAAAAAAGTATTGATCAGGCAAAGGGCTCTTAAGGATTGTTACTTGAGAGTTCTTGGAGTACTGATATGAACGAAGAGCAAACTATTATTTCAAAAATGAAAAAAATAAATAAATAAAAGCCCCTGCAGACGATGGAATGTTTCACATTATCTTCAAGAAACTTCCAGAAAAATAACTAATCAGTCTTGGCTGATATATGTACATTTTATTCGATTGGAATATTTCTTTAAACTTTGTACCAAATTTGAAACCAGACAAAAATGATAATAAATCTTCGAGCTGTTTAGTAGAATACCTATAAGTAGATAAGTAGACTTTAAAGTCGAGTCTAATATACGACACTGAAGACGGCCATACAGTTGAGGTCGAAATACGCGTATCTGACAAAGGATACAAACTCTAGTGGAATTAAATGGTATAGCACTAAATTCGGTTTTTCATCTACTTTCAGACAAAAATGTTTTCCGGAGCTTCTAACTATTGTTCAATTAAAAATATAAAAATTCATTTTTTGCCTATGAACAGTTTGGCTTCTGAGTTGTGTTTGATCCTTCGACCTTGACGCTTGCTCATGCGGGGGCCGGCGATGAGGGCAGGGTCAAACATGTCGCGCATCGATCGAGTAAAGTGAAAAAGTGCCGCTTTCGATTAGTTCTTTTCGATCTTTCGACGTTGACGCTTGCTCCTGAGCAGTGCGTTAAGAAAGCCCGAGCAGTCGTCAGTTGTTTTCCCTCACGGGTCGCGCGTCTATTTTCTCTGAGTGCTTTTATATAGCCGAGCAAACGAGTGAAGCTGAAAGAGGATTGTTGCTGCTCGAGTATGATGGATCAATTGGTGAGCTCGTTTCATGCTACTGTTTCTAATCTATAAAATATGTATGACTGCACCTTTAATCGTTACAACGGTGAGACGTAAATATGATTTTTTTCAAAAAATATGAATGGTTCGTCACTGTGAGTGTCGACATAAACTGTGATTCATAAATTATTTATGTCTAATTTTTTTTATTCAATACAGCTTCTTATTTTTACCTTTATTTTTGTTATTAAAAAAAACTTTGAATGGTTCGATACTTCAAGTGTAGACTTCCGAAAGGTTCACTTTATTCAACAAACTTTTAAAGGTTCGTCACCTCAAGTGTCGGCATATTTTTTCTCTACATAGATATTGTTCATATCAAATGAAAATATTATATTTACATATAAGCATGTTTATATCTCACAAATAATTATTTATCATGGTCTAATCGCTTATCAAAGTGAATCAGCCTGTGACTCAACGATCCTTCCCAGTGAACCACGTATCGTTTTAGGATGTGCGCCAAAAATCTCATATTCATGCGTCAAAAATCAGAATCGCACAATATGTCAAATCAAAACGAATAAATGTTAACACAAATTGTATATAATTTTCCACTACGATTCATTGTCGACAAACTTTGTTGACAACAAACCATGCTGTAACTAGTATAATCTAGAATCGCATCAAGTTGTATAAACTGACAGATCATATATCAATGCAGATTAGCATCAAATGAAATCGCAATAACTTAGCAAAACTTGCCACCCGAGGTCGGTATCTTCTGGCGGTGGGCTTCAAAGAACAACAAAGCGTGTGTGCTGTTTAGCAAACTCCCTTTCATGTTGGCAAATAATCACATCGTATTCATGTAGCGGTGTGTAGTGTAGTGGTATGGTACCGGTTAAGGGATCCAAAGGTCCGGTGTTCGAGTCTCACGGGAAACTTTTTTTTAAATTTTTATCGGTATTTTGTGGCATCGTATTGCTGACTATGGAAAGTCTGAAAAAGTCGTGCGAAGTGCGTATATGGCCTCCACTTTGATGTATATAGCGTTTTCATGCATTTTATACGAGTGATTTGATTCATATATAATGATGTAAAGCAAAAAATATACCAACCGAAATGTTGACTGGGTATAGCGGTTATTACCGAAACGTATTTAAAACCTGGATCTAAACTCAAAAGAGATCCTAACTTTTTTGTTTATCGTAATGATCGACTTGATGGGGCATGTGGGGGAGTTGCAATCATCATTCATAGGCGTATAAAACATCAACTGTTTTCGTCATTTGAAACTAAAGTTTTTTGAAACTTTAGGTGTTTCTGTTGAAACATAGTTTGGTTAATATACTTTCATAGCTGCCTATTTGCCTTTTCAATGCTCTGGACAGCAAGTTAATTTGCTCCAAACTGACTTGCGAAAATTGACTCGCAATAAGTCAAAATTTTTTGTCATTGGTGACCTTAATGCCAAACACCGGTCATGGAATAATTCTCAAAGTAATTCCAACGGCAGAATTTTATTTGATGAGTGCTCTTCAGGATATTTCTCAATTCAATACCCTGATAGCCCTACATGTTTTTCCTCTTCTAGAAATCCATCTACGATTGACTTGGTCTTAACCGACTATAGCCATCTTTGTAGCCAATTAGTTACTCATGCTGATTTTGATTCTGATCATGTCCCTGTTACATTTCAAATATCCCAAGAAGCGATTCTAAATCCTATCAGCTCCACTTTCAATTATTTACGAGCCGACTGGAATATATATAAAACGTATGTCGACTCTAATCTTGATGTTAACATTTCTTTAGAAACTAAACTTGATATTGACAATGCTCTTGAAACTTTAACAAATTCCATTGTTGAAGCCAGGAGCATTGCAATTCCAAAATGTGAAGTAAAATTTGAATCCATGATTATAGACGATGATCTTAAACTCTTGATCCGTCTTAAAAACGTGAGGAGAAGGCAATTCCAACGCACTCGCGATCCTGCTATGAAAATTATAATGCAGGATTTGCAGAAAGAAATCGAAAATCGTTTTGCTCAATTAAGAAACAAAAATTTTGAAAATACAATTTCTCAATTGGACCCTGGCTCTAAGCCCTTTTGGAAATTATCTAAAATCTTGAAAAAACCTCAGAAGCCTATACCGGCATTGAAAGAGGAAAACAAATTATTACTAACTAATTGCGAAAAAGCTAAAAAACTTGCTATGCAGTTTGAAAGTGCGCACAATTTTAATTTAGGACTTACTAGTCCAATTGAAAATGAAGTTACTCAGGAGTTCGAAAATATTCTCAATCAAGAGAACGTTTTCGAAAATGCCTGGGAGACTGATTTGGTTGAAGTGAGAACTATTATTAAAAAATTCAAAAATATGAAAGCTCCTGGCGATTATGGAATTTTCTACATCCTCATCAAGAAACTTCCAGAAAGTAGATTATCATTTCTAGTTGATATATTTAACAAATGTTTTCAATTAGCATATTTTCCTGACAAATGGAAAAATTCTAAGGTTGTTCCAATTTTAAAACCAGACAAAAATCCTGCAGAAGCTTCTAGCTATCGTCCAATCAGTTTGCTTTCCTCCATCAGTTAACTTTTTGAAAAGGTTATTTTGAACAGAATGATGGCCCACATCAACGAAAATTCAATTGTTGCCAATGAATAGTTCGGATTCCGCCATGGACATTCGACCACTCATCAACTTTTACGTGTAACAAACTTGATCCGTTCCAACAAATTTGAAGGCTATTCTACTGGTCTTGCTCTTCTAGACATAGAAAAAGCATTCGACAGTGTTTGGCATGAAGGTTTGATTGTAAAATTAAAAAACTTTAATTTTCCAACATACATTGTTACAATAATTCAAAGTTATCTGTCAAATCGTACACTTCAGGTTAATTATCAGAACTACAGATTCGAAAGACTTCCTGTAAGAGCTGGTGTTCCTCAAGGCAGCATTTTGGGATCAATATTATACAATATCTTCACATCTGACTTACCTGAGTTACCTCAGGGATGTCAAAATTCTTTGTTTGCGGATGACACAGGCCTCTCCGCCAAAGGTCGAAGCCTGCGTGTCATCTGTAGTCGATTGCAAAAAAGTTTGGATATTTTTTCTTCATACTTGCAAATATGGAAGATTGCTTCCAAAACTCAACTAATAATATTCCCACATAAACTAAAAGCTCTTTATTTGAAACCTTCAAGTAGACATGTTGTCACGATGAGAGGGGTTCCAATAAATTGGTCAGATGAAGTTAAGTATCTAGGGCTCATGCTTGATAAGAATTTAACTTTCAAAAATCACATTGAGGGTATTCAAGCCAAATGTAATAAATATGTAAAATGTCTTTATCCCCTTATGAATAGAAAATCAAAACATTGTCTTAAGAACAAGCTGTTGATATTCAAACAAATTTTCAGGCCAGCCATGTTGTATGCTGTACCAATATGGACTAGCTGTTGTAATACCAGGAAGAAAGCTCTGCAGAGAATTCAAAATCAAATTTTGAAAATGATTCTGAGGCTTCCTCCCTGGTATAGTACCAATGAGTTACATAGAATATCCAATGTTGAAACATTGGAACAAATGTCAAATAAAATAATAAATAATTTCAGGCAAAATTCGTTACAATCTTCTATTGCCACGATTAATGCATTATATGTTTAGGTTAAGTTAGGTTAAGTATATTTAAGGCGTTTTTTTCTCTTATAAGCAGGTGAAATCAATTCACCTGTAAAAAATCTGAACTGCTACGGCAAATGAAATGTAATATGTTGTTAACAAAATGTTAATAAAATCTTAAATTTGTTTAACCAAATTAGGATGATAGTGTTGTCTAATAACACAGAACACCTAGATATAAGAAATGAATGTAATGTTTGGAATGATACTAATAAAGAAATTAAAAAAAAAAGAAAATAAAGCTGCATTTACATCTTAAAATAATATTAGTACTCTGATTAGATATAACACTGCCATGAACGAATAAAATTTTGAAGCTTAGAATTAGAACGAAAGCTTCTCATGCAGTAGTTTCGATTGTATTCTCAAACGTGGCAGCACCGTACAGTCACCGTGGAAAGCTTTTCGCCAGCAAACTCTTCCTCAGTATAGCCCCGATGTCATTTCGCCTCACCCACCCACGCTCTTTGGCGGAAATTTCTTCATCGTATGCAACGTGGAAGGCCGTCGAAACAGATGATGCGTGAAAACATAAATCTTTATTAGCTTAAACTCTGTGTGGGAGCGCGATGAATACGACTTTGTGCGTGTGTTTAACGTCGTCAATTTTCTCCCGGGCGTTTCTTCGGAATAATTTGTCAACCTGTTGTATGGAAAGCGGGTTGACTTGGTCCCTCGTTGCACTTTTTTTGCTTTATTTAGTGTATAATTAAGTTTTTCCCACGTGTTTGCCGAGGGTTGAAGACATAAATGAACGCCAATCATAATGGAGAGAACCTGAAGCACGATTCGCTCCCCTCGACGAAATAGGAACCACTAGGCGAATACACTTAAGGTGAAGATGAATCGAAGCCAAAGTTCAAATTTTCAAGAGCACGGATCTGGAGAACCAAACATCCGTTTGAGCTGAAAACCACCACCAGCTAGTGACCAATCGATAAGGTTTTCAGCTTAAACGGATGTTTGGTTCTCCACATCCGTGCTCTTGAAAATTTGAACTTTGGCTTCGATTCATCTTCACCTTAAATAAATATTGTACCAAATTAAGAAAATTAAAAATGAATACAATATATAGAATGATGTAAATAAAGAAATTAAAGAAAATGCGTTCACAAATACGAAAAAAAAAAACAAACTTTTTGCTAGGAATTTGCTAAATTACTCCGATGTTCGTCAGTCAGTGAAGCGTGTTATGTTACACAGTTATGAAAACATTTCCTCGCGACTGCAGTTTGCCGACGACGTTGCTATATTTGGTTGGGTTCTTAATAATTTATAACTGACTAACTGCCTGGCAGGATGGAAACATGACTGTGACATCCAGCCAGACTCTTCACTTGTTTTTGGAACCAGCCAGCGTCGTGGCGTTTGGGAGAAAAGGAAATGTGTACATATTTTTGCAAACTTTTTAGATAATGGGACGCATCACAGACATCAGCTGAGGAAAGTTTGTTCTTTAACTGCCAAATGCAGCGTCACTCACCACATAACTTCGTGTGTCTTGGGTGCCGGATTGTCTCATGTGTCTTCTCTCCAAGCGGGTAACAGGCAGTGGCACATTCTGTCAGCTAACTTTGCCATGTTGGAAAAATACCGTTAATAAATAGGAAAATTCACCAAGTTTGATGCATCTTTGTGAGTGTATCACATGCAGCTTGGGGTCATAGCCTTCGTAGAGTGCATTATTACACCAACACCTTAATCCACGAAGTTTTTCCACGTAAATTTAAATTATTTAGCTTTTTACGAAGTTCGTAACTATCTACGAATGTTTCGAAAGAGTGTAATAAAATGGAAAATTTGATGATATTTTTAAATTATTCTGAATCGCTTTATTATCAAATTCAAACATATGCGTTATTATCAAATTCAAACATGTTTTACTTATATTATAACACATTCTATTGTCTGTCCTAAATTTCAGAACACTCAGACATATAGGGTGATACGGTCAAAATGTGGTCAATTTCAACTAAACGTATTTCTTTCAATTTTGCATTTAAAATACCTGAACACACCTCATTTTAAAAGGGTGTGTAGTGTGTAAGGGCCCAGATAGCCGTAGTGGTAAACGCGCAGCTATTCAGCAAGACCAAGCTGAGGGTCGTGGGTTCGAGTCCAACCAGTCAAGGATCTTTTCGGGATTGAAATTTTCTCGACTTCCCAGGACATAGAGTATCTTCGTACCTGCCACACGATATACGCAAGCAAAAATGGCCATTGGCATAGTAAGCTCTCAGTTAATAACTGTGGAGCTGAGAAGCAGGCTCTGTCCCAGTGGGAACGTAACGCCAGAAAAGAAGAAGAAGTGTGTGTAGAATGCTGCGAATAAGCTGTGTGTGTCATCTACAACCGTGCATCGAGCCAAAAAATTAGCCGGACTGCCATCTTACAAGAAGGTAGTGACTCCAAATTGCAATGATAATCAAAATACGACGGCCAAAGCGCGACTACAAGCAGCTTCCGGGAAAGGAGGTTTATACAGCAAAAGGAACTTGATGGGCTACAATCCGCTACATTGAATCTATGCCGAATGGAAAATTCTCCTCCATTGGTCTCTGTCCTAATTGGATTAATCAAATCGCCCTGAACTGAGTGCCCTTAGGTCCTCCTCAACTGCAAAAAGCCGTCGTGTGCGCGGCCTACCACGAAGTCGCCGGCGTCGTCCGGGTTCTCTACTGTATATTGCTTTTGCTTGTCGTTCTTCCGGCATTCGTACCACGTGACCAGCCCAACGCAGCCGGCTGTGTTTTATGAGCTTAGTAATATCCACTTCTTTATATATATTCGGTACAATACTGCCGAGTATTGTTCGCAGCACCTTACGCTCAAAACCCCCGAACGCTTTCTGATCGACCTCTTTTCACGTCCACGATTCTTGGCCGTATAGAGCTACCAGGAGGATCAGTGTCTCATATAGCACGAATTTTGTCTTCGTCTGCAGGCTACTGTGCGACAAACGACTAGCTCATAGGAAAGCCTTCTCAGGGTCGGCACTGCCTGCTTAGGGAACACACGGAACAATACGAAGTGGAAATGAACGGTACAGAGTCAACGGACGTGCATGCAACCCAAGGCTTTGTGTGTAGTGTTGAAACAAAAGCAACATGATACATTTTACTTAACTTTTATTTTCATCTTAGCGGGCTACCCAGTTAACACACCATCGTATTTGATGAGATATAAGAGTGCAAATGTGGAGGCGATATACGTACATCTTGCATGCAGCCTTATGGCACATGTACGTATATCGCCTCCACTTTTGTACTCTTATGTGCCATCGTATACGAGTTTGTGTTTACTGGGTAGGGTTAAAGGGGTTAGTAACGTTGCAGCCGATTGATGTAGGTGGGGCCCATAGTAGGCAGAACAGAGGGAAGAGGGTGCTTATACCACATACTTCACAGCTTGTTCATCGTCGCTGATTGTTAATCTGTTCTGAGACGCGTTCATGTTCTCTCCGTTCAACAAATGCTGAAAGTACTCTTCTCCACCTGGCAGCCACCATGGTTTTGTCTGTCAGCAAGTTATCTTCACGGTCATTGCACATGACGGGAGACGGCGCTGATTTTCTCTGTACGCCATTGGCAGTTTCGTAAAATCTCCGTATATCATTTTAATCCATGCTGTTCTGCGCCTCAGTAATGATATCTTCTTCAAACTGCTTTTTCTTTCTGCTATGGATTCTTTTCTCGGCTGCTCTCGCTTCCTTGTACCACTCTCATTTTTTTTTATTCTCGTCAAGCATAGGTAGACTACATACAATAATTACAATACTTTCTTACATGCTATGGATTACTTCTATTGTTCTTTTGTCGTGTTTTAAGCTGCTCTTTGGACATTGTAATGCCAATGAATTGGCAATGTACATTATACTAACGCATCATATGGTTTATTGGTCCGTTCTGAGCATAATGCGTTCTGCATGATTTTTCTGAAAATAATTTTCTTGCTCTTAAATGCCGAGAGGGTGCGTAGAAGTTTAGTTGAGAAAAAAGTGCAGCAGGGTCTAAACGGTTCGAAATAATGTTGTTTATAAAGAGAATCATTGCGAATTCCCGGCGTTGCTTGAGTGTTTCCAAGTTGATGAGCATGCAGCGTGCTTCATACGACGGAAGTGGCAGTACAGTCCAATTCAATTTCCGAAGGGCGTATAAAAAGAATTGCTTCTGTACTGGTTCTATGCGTTCTTCGTGTACGACATGGTACGTGTTCCATACTTGGTGACAGTATTCCAGAATTGGTCTTACATATGTAGTATACAATAGTTTAATAGTATATGGGTCTTGAAAATTGTTGCTGAACCTCTTATTGAAGCCAAGCATGCTGTTTGCTTTGTTTATTATGGAATTGTAATGTTCTACAAAAGTGAGTTTAGAGTCTAAGATTACGCCCAAATCCCTTACAATTTTACACTTCTGAACTACTTGATTTCCTAAAAATACTTCAATTGGAGGTGTAACGTATTTTCGACTAAATGCTATTGAATTACATTTTTTGATATTTAGCTGGAATACACTTTTTTGCACCAAGTGAAGAATAAGTTAACCCCTCTACCGTCAGCTTCATTTTTCACCGCTAAAAAAATCAAATCGCGATAACTTTTTTGTTTCTCGATATTTTTGCACCATTTTTTCGCAAGCCCTCATAAAACTCTTCAAGTTTAAAAATATGTGTCGATATTGATAATTGATCATCTGGATCCGGAGATATTCCAAAATTCCTTGGGGGACCGACGCGTAGCCATAACCCACGTAAATATCTCAGGCTACAAAATTTTTATCGTATTCGGATATTCACTCCACGGAATCATATATTAATGCGAGTATGTTGTGAAAAAATGAAGCAGTTTGGTGCAGCCGTCTTTGAGTAATGAGCATTTATGTTTCTGGTACCACGCTGGACAAATGGAGATCTTGAAAACTCTAAAAAACCTCATATCGTATTTTTTAGATTTCTCCAAGAATACTGAACCGATTTGTATGATTTTTTAAGAGTAGCTCCTTATTATCTGGCATTGTATAGTACACAATTTATTTTTTTGATAAATGTACCAAAAACAAAATGGCGCCAAAGACATTTTGTATGGAGAATGTCGGTCCCCCAAGGAATATCGGAATATCTTCAAAACAAGATCACCAATGTTTAATATCGACACGGATTCTTAAACTAGAAGAGTTTTTTGAGATGTTGTGAAAAAATGGTGCAAAAGTATCGAGAAACAAAAAAGTTATCGCGATTTGAATATTTTTTTTAGCGGTAAAAAATGAAGCTGCCGGTAGAGGGTTTAATGGGTGGTAGGTCATTTGGCATAAAGTCGTTTGGCATAAAGCCGTTTGGCATAAAGTCGTTTGGCATAATGGTCATTTGGCATAAAGTCGTTTGGCATAATGGTCGTTTGGCATAACGGTCGTTTGGCATAATGGTCGTTTGGCATAATAGTCATTTGGCATAATGAGTCTGAAACCAAGAATTTCTTAAGATGAGATTCGGGCTTGTTTTGGAGTCAATAATTGACAATAATTGATACAAAATGTCACCTTATTCTACAAACATATGCTCTTGAATAAACTAAAGCATATTAGGAAAGTTATTGTCAATAATATTTTATAATTTATGCAGAAATTACCCTTCTTTCAAATATTTATTCTTCTTTTGAGTTCCGCTATTGGAATATTTTTTTGCATTGAAGATTTTGATATATTCAGCACTAATTTACCCTTTACTTTTTCAAAAATTGGATTTTTTTAAATATGATGTAACTAATTATAGGCATAAAAACTATTCATTTGAAATTGAAACAAATTTCACCTTCTTTTATACATAGGCTGTTCTTTTAAGATTTCTTTATTTTTTAGATATTTTTTTAGATTTTTGATAGACTGACAAAATGGCGGCAATTGATAACATTGATCTGCTCAAGTTATCAGCGAAAAGAGAAATCGATTACTACAGTTAATTTGATGGGTTGTGCTACTTTTTCCGTAATGTCGGTTCCCCAAATGTCATTACCTCGAACGTCAGTGTTCCGAATACCAGTTTCCCGAATATCCCGCTTCAACAAAAAGTCCACTTCCTCGAAAAGTTTGTGACACTCATACTTGTCGTAACTTTAAACATTTCAGGGTGGCTAGCGAACTGACCATCTGATATGCACCCTTCTTTATTTAATTGGCGGTTCTTTCGAGTTTTACCGTCCTCAATATTTTTGCCAACATAAGTATAGCCAAGAATGACAAAATACCAGCTTGTTTTGATTGCTTATCGTTCTTGCTCGTTTACCTTCCAGCCACTAAAGACTATTATAGCACCTATTTAAACTGCATTACTTTTCGGGGAAACGAGTCATTCTAGGAACTGGCATTCGGGGAACCGACATTCAGAGAAACGACATTCGGGGAAAAGTAGGACAAGAGCTATGATTCTGAACGCAATGTTTGATGTCTTTTCGTCTTACTATGCCGCAATAGTTTTTGGCGTCCAATCTTCTATTGATTTAATCATAAATTTTGCCTTCTTCTAAAAATAGGCTGTTCTTTATATTTATACTGTTTTAAATTATATTATTTAGTCAAGCTAAATGTTTACCATTTATATATTTCGCAATTCTTGCAAGATGTGCTGTTAAAATAATAATTACTTTAGAACCTGTAAATATTCAACACATTTTTTTGCAAACACAAGATCTCCTTTCAACATATGCTGGAAAAATATTATTTCAATAACAAATTTTCCCTCCTTTCGAGAATAGACAGCGTTTTTAATGTACACTTTCAAAATCAAAATTTATATTGAATCGTTCAAAAGTTTTGCCACATAAATTTTCTTTCAAAAATGTGTAGTTCATTTGAGTTATGTTGTGAGAAGATATACAGTGTTAGAGCCGTAAACATTTTAAACGAAAAATAATCTGCTCTTGTATATAGGCTATTTTTGCATTATGCTGCAATAATAGATCTTTGGATAGGAGCTTTTAATATTTTGCAAAAAAAAATTTCCTTCTTCTACCAAGTAATTTTCATCAAATGTTACGTACAAACTGGGACAGTGCTTGATCTGCAGCAAAATATGTGCGTTCCCTTTATTAATTACTGCGATTTTTCTTTGACAATTTAATATTTTCAAATATGTATATCGCAACAACTCAACGATACTTTATGTTCTTTTTGCTATGGGCTCAGTGGTGCTGATCTCGGTAAAAGTTTCGAAAATGCCGATATTCATTCTAACTCAATCATTATGCCAAACGACCATTATGCCAAACGGTCATTATGCCAAACGACCATTATGCCAAACGACTTTATGCCAAACGGCTTTATGCCAAACGACCTTATGCCAAACGACTTTATGCCAAACGGGGTACAATCGGTTTAATGTCATTCTGGAATTCGTCTGCTTCGCTAGAATGACTTACTTCCATGAAGAGCTTCATGTCGTCTGCATATATAAGAAATTTTATTTTTCTAAGTAAAAAGGAAATGTTGTTTACATACAAAATAAAAAGAAGTGGGCCTAAATGAGAACCTTGGGGTACTCCAGAGGTTACAGAAATGGGTGCTGATAATTTATTTTGAAAGCGCACTATTTGTTTCCGATGTGATAGATATGTCTGGATCCAACTCAAGAGTCCTGGTTCCATTCCTATTTTTTGCAATTTGAAGATTAATAATGGTATGTCGATTCGGTCAAATGCCTTACTGAAGTCAGTATAGAGGGCTTCTACGTGCTTGCCATTGTCCATTGCGTTGAGAAAGATAAAATACAGAAGAAAGAAAGATACAAATTCTAGCAGATTGGAAGATGTTGAGCGGCCTTTAAAAAGCCATGCTGCCTACAAGTAATTTGGTTTTTTACTTGCTGGAAAATTTTGTCGTTTACGAGAGATTCGGAGAGTTTGGGAATACAGGAGATAATCGTGCCTATTCTGCGCGGCGTGTGAGGTGACACGAGTCGAATGAGGTGACAATTGTCGACTCGCTCCCATTTGATTAACATTAGTCGTCTCACGTCACTCGCGGTGAGAGCGACTCGTCTCGACTCACACGCCGCGCAGAATAAGCACAAATGGCAATACCGCGATAGTTCCGTATGTCAGATTTTGTACCTGATTTGAAAACAGGCACTAAATATGAGGATTTCCAAGCTTCTGGGAATTTTCCATTATTTGGAGACATGTTGAATAGGCGTTCTAAGGGAAGGGTAAGTTCTTCTGAGAGATTTTTGAAGAACACGGGTGCAATGCCATCCGGTCCTGCTGCCTTAGTTGCGTCCAGGTTTTTTAGTGCCGATAAGATTTCTTGTTGTGATAGTTTTTCAATAGGTATACTATTAGAAATTTCTGGGAAAAAGGAAAGAAATTGCGGTCGCGGTCTTCTTCAGAGTAGGGGGTATACACTTCTTGGAAGAAATCTGCAAAGAGGTTGCAGATATCGGAAGAGTTTTCACCTACGTTTCCGTCAAAATGCATTCGCGAAGGGAAATTGCTACTTTTTAATTGTGTGTTTACATAATTAAAAAAAGTTTTTAGGACATGATTTGACTTCGGATTCGACCTTACGATTATATTCTTCATGTGCGGAGTTAATGGCTGAGTTGAGTTGGTTACATATGTCATGATAATTTTGTAAGTTCATGGCAATATTTTCTTTTTTGTGTAATTTATGCGCTTTCTGTTTCTTGTTCTTTTGGTTTTTCAGTTGTGGGCTAAACCACACCGGTAATTTGTTATAATTTTGCCGGGTATCAGACACTAGCATCTGGCTTCTAGCAAATTTCGTCTCATCTGTCACCTTTTGGCACTCCTCACCAAACCAACCTTCCAGGCTTCCAGGAAACAATAGTGGATTTATCTGTAAAAAATATGTGTTGTAAATTTCATGTAGTGTTTTTTTAGAATCAGAAGAAATACTTTTAGGAAATCGTGCAGAAGTGCTTTGAGGAAGTTGTCTTTATGAACTTTGTAATCCGTTAACGTTCAAGAATCCCTTATCGTAATAATCAAAACTTCGAAAGCAGTTTCAGTGTAGGGGGACTGGGGGTAGTTTGCCCACGTTAAGGAAAACAGCGATTTTAAATGTGAAAAACATTATTTAATGCTCTTTTTTAATTATGGTCGGATAAACAAACATGTTTTCTTTCAAATAGTAGAAACAGCTATCCATTTTAGCTTTTCTGGGGTTTAGAAATTAATTAAAAAAAAAAAAAAAATGCTTGCTTAACTGCATACACTGATAGGCAAAATAAAGTGCCCACCTTACCAGTTTTCGAATTTCTCCCATTGATATGGTTCAAATTAAAGTTAACACACTTAAATCTTTTTTGATATTTTATTTTTGATATTCTTTTAAAGTTGCACTTACGAAAATTTGATGAAAAAATGAATTTTACTCAAAGAAAAAGAAAATCAATTTGTATTGAAAAAATAATAGTGACAAAATAAAGTGCCCACTTCCTTCTTGACCCCAGAAAAGATGATTTAAGAAAAATAAAAAGCAAATTTATAGTTAATGTGTCCCTTTTTGGCTTCAAGGACTTGCTGGAGGCGCTTCGGCATGCTTTTCACCAGGTTTTGTAGGTGTTGTGGATTTAGTTCTTCCCAGGCGCGCTCCAAGGCTTCAAAATAATTATTTTTGTTGGTAACACCAGTTTTGTCAACCCTGGCATCGAGAATCGCCCACAAATTCTTGATGGGGTTGAGGTCTGGGCTTTGTGGAGGCCATTCCAGTGGTTTAATCCGACAAGACCGGAAGAAAGACTTGGTCTTCTTGGCAGTATGCTTCGGGTCGTTGTTCTAGAGAAATATGTATTTCTCTTCAAGGCCCGTCCGGATCAGCGAAACCTCCAGATTTTCCCGCAAGATGTTGATGTAGGAATCTGCCGTCATTATTCCGTCGGTTCCGTCGAAGCTTCGTACTCCACTCCATGAGTACGAAGCCCCCAGACCATCACATTTCATCACATCACACCTCCATGCGTCACCGTTCCTTGGATGTAGCGCTTATGAAGCTCGAGCTGTTTAACCAAAAGCGGCGGGCTCGTGTGTGGTGCAGAGCGCCACATCCAAGGAACGGTGAAGCATGGAGGAGGAAATGTGATGGTCTGGGAGTGTTTTTCATGGAGTGGAGTAGGAAGCCTCGACGGAACCGACGGAATAATGACGGCAGATTCCTACATCAACATATTGCGGGAAAATCTGGAGGTTTCGTTGATCCAGACGGGCCTTGAAGAGAAATTCATATTTCTCTAGAACAACGACCTTAAGCATACTGACAAGAAGACCAAGTCTTTCTTCCGGTCTTGTCGCATTAAACCACTGGAATGGCCTCCACAAAGCCCAGACCTCAAACCCATCAAGAATTTGTGGGCGATTCTCGATGCCAGGGTTGACAAAACTGGTGTTACCAACAAAAATAATTATTTTGAAGCCTTGAAACGCGCCTGGGAAGAACTAGAACCACAACACCTACAAAACCTGGTGAAAAGCATGCCGAAGCGCCTCCAGCTAGTCCTTGAAGCCAAAGAAGGACACATTAACTATAAATTTGCTTTTTATTTTTCTTAAATCATCTTTTCTGGGGTCAAGAAAGAAGTGGGCACTTTAATTTGTCACTATTATTTTTTCAATATACACTGATTTTCTTTTTCTTTGAGTAAAATTCTTTTTTTTTATCAAAATTTCGTAAGTGCAACTTTGAAAGAATATCGAAAATAAAATATCAAAAAAGATTTAAGTGTGTTAACTTTAATTTGAACCGAATCAATGAGAGAAATTCGAAAACTGGTGTGGTGGGCACTTTATTTTGCCTATCAGTGTATGTATTGTTTTGCGGGGTAAAATGCCCCGCTTTAGTCCGGCGTTAGCCGTTCTGTAAACGTACACTCCCGTGCATAAGTTTGGGTTCACCCCCTAAAAAACATGCAAAAGTGTTCAGTCCATATCTCTGTGATTTCATGTCTGTAGTGTCGAAGTAGTAACAGACGTTACAAGGGAATACTAAAGAACAACAGGGCATACATTGTGTGGTTGGATGTATAAGCGAGCGAAATAAAGAAATCACTTTTGTATCGACGAGCAAGTAAGCTAGACGCGTGTTCCTCATTTATTGCGAGTTCCGATCCTACATTTTGGCGACTCGAGGAAATAATTTGGAGTGAGTTTTCCGGGAGTACAAATTCGAGGTTCCGGGAGTGCAAATTCTAATTTAGAGTAAAGGTTCTGCATTATTTTCGGAGGTGAGTTATTTTCTTGATGAAATAATGCCGTTTGATGCCATCACACGAGGAAGAAAATGGCGGAGCGCATTGGAGTCTCTAGAGAAGTGTAATGGAAGTGGATGGATTAATATATAGTATAAAAGAAAAATAAGCATTTAGAATGGATTCGCGATCCGCAGTGGTGTTATGGAAAATGATCAACTATTAGTGAAATAAATGGAAATTTTGACCTAGAATGTGCTATGAACGGAAGCCATATTCACAGGAGTGGAAAGCCACTTGAAACGCGGAATGTATTGTAGTGTATGTGAGCATTAGCATGGGATCTAAAAGAAGATGGTATACTACAGCACAATTTATTTTGATAGTGTTGTGTGAGTGTGATACAACCATGAGACATGGTCAGCGGTACACGATAAAGAGCTGAATATGAATTCGTGGTATTGTGGTTTATGTGAGGCTGTATGGATAAAAAAAAAAATAAAAAAATAAAATAAGCTCAAGGGGGAGTCGGCTGTGTTGGATACGACGAATGTGATGCGTTGCAAATAAAAGTACACAGTGTGTGTAGGTATGTGAATGGGAAATGGAAATGGAATGGCAACCTGGGTGTCGGCTAGTTTTTTTGTATGTGTGAATTCATGGAAAATACGTTCAACGATGCATGTAATAATTTGCAACTGGGTGCAAAGATGTGGCAACCGTTTGCCTTAATGAAGGTTGTGTGTGTACCAAAATAATTACAACTATTCGACAGCCACTGATGGCAATGGAGAACAATGTGAAATGTTCAACAGTGCTTTGACGCATCAAAGGTATTTGCTTGTCAAGGTAGGTTGCATGTATGGGATCAAAAAAATCAATAAAACAAAAGAAAAAGGATGTGATAACAAATGTGTAACTAGAATGAATTTTGAATGTATGGCAACTGTGTGCCCAGCTATATTCTACGAAGAGCCTCTGGATGAGATAACGGCAACTGTTTGCCTGAGTGAATTCTGCAACTGGGTGCATAAAAGAATACATGATATCAGTGTAACTGTATATAAAAATTGTGAATTCAAATTAGAGCATAATAATTCGTGGTTGGAATTGCGGCAACTGTGTGCCTAAATAATATTTGCAACTGGGTGCAAAGAAAAATACGTGATATTTGTGAACATGTACAACGAAAACGCTGTTATGAAATTTTGGCAACTGTGTGCCTAAATGATTTATGCAACTGGGTGCAAGAAGACATACACTAAGCGAAACATAAGGATACTATTAGATGCATTCGAACAAAATATTCAGCTGCAGCGGAGTATTATATCTCAACACAGCACAGACACCAGCACATATTCCAGGTTATATTTGACGGCTCAGGTAAGCAACCTTTTTTTTTTTAACTATTTTGAACAAATGACAATTCCATTTGTATTAGCGACGTGTACTTGCTGGTAACAAACTACAGGTAACAAAATAGTAACACTAGTATACATAATATTGTAATTAAGAGTGGGACTTGATATTTATGTGGCATAATACTCAAATGAGTTCAGTTCATATAATTAAATGCTTTAATATCAACTATGGCAAAAGTTTTTGTGGAAAATAAGGTGATCCATCCATTCCATTCACTTCTTATAGTATAATATAGTTGAGTATTGCAAAATTAGTTTTATCATTGATTTATACAGGATGGATTCGATGCGTCGCATTCGGCCGTTTGAGATGTCGGCAGGTAGATCTCGGCTACCAACGGAATGGCAAAAATGGAAAAGGGAGTTGGAGAGATACTTCGACGCTTGCGGGGTTACATCACAGTGGGAAAAGCGATCACAGTTATTGCATTTGGCGGGTTCAGAAATTCAAGAAATTTTTGACCATCTACCCGGTGTTGATCAAATTCCGCATGTGGTGGCAGATCCTCCTTATTACGAGGTGGCTATTCAAAAATTAGATGAACATTTTGAGCCGATGAGAAGACGTAATTACGAGCGTCATTTGTTCAGACAGATTGTTCAGAAACAGGATGAGAGGTTTGCTGACTATGTATTGAGACTACGCATTCAAGCGAAGAGATGCGAATTTGATCGTTTCGATCCAAGAGAGATTGAGGACCGCATTATCGAGCAAATTGTGGAAACCTGCAAATCAAATGAGCTTCGGCGGCAAATATTGGCAAAAGATCTGGCTCTTGAGGAAATCGTTACTCTGGGAACGACGTTGGCTGATGTTCAGCTGCAGATGAGAGAACTTGATCGTTCGCATGTTGAGACCAAACCGGCAGAGATGGTGAGCAAAATTTCGAAGCGCCCGGTCCCAGAAAGACAGAGGCCAAATTTTACTCCATTCAAGACATACAGCAGATCCTGTTTTGCGTGTGGCCGGAAGGGACACTTAAAAGGTGACAATTTCTGCCGAGCACGAAATGCAAAATGTCTCAAATGTGGTGAAATTGGACATTTCATAAACCGATGTCTAAAACGTACTAGCCGTTTTGAACCGGAAGCTACTAAACCGAAGCGAATCAGACAGATTGCAGACACGTCGGACAATCATGCAGAGCTTCAGAAAGATGATTCGATTTTTTATGCGATGGGCAAGAACGTTTTTGATTTTGTTGTGGGGGGAATAAAGATTCCAATGGTTATCGACTCGGGCGCGGATGCCAATATTATTGAGGAGCAAACTTGGAAGCGTGTACGGGAAGCCGGCATAAAAATTACTAAGATGTCCCAAGACGTTGATCGTAAATTGGTTGCCTATGCCACAGACAACCCAATGAAGATTAAAATTATGTTCTGGGCTGTCGTGGAAGCGGGACCAAATTCAGTGAACGCAAAATTCTACGTCGTAGAGGGTGGAAAACAGAACCTTCTCGGCGATGCCACAGCAAAAGCGCTAAAAGTCCTAAAGGTTGGATTCAACATCGGAACAGTAAATGCTTCAGTTCCAAGCGTTTTCCCAAAGATAAAAGGCATCATTTTGGAGATTCCCATCGACAAAACAGTACAGCCAATCCAACAAGCATACCGAAGAGCTCCGATTGCCTTGGAAGAACGTATCCATGATAAATTGAAGTACTTGCTCGAAATGGATATAATTGAAAAAGTAAGCGGTCCGTCTCCCTGGGTTTCTCCAGTTGTTCCTATTCTGAAGCAATCTGGAGACTTGAGGCTCTGTGTCGACATGCGACAAGCCAATCAGGCAATATTGCGTGAAACGCACCCGTTGCCTGTGATCGAAGAGCTGCTTTCGGATGTAGAAGGAGCGTTCAAATTTTCAAAACTGGATGTGAAAGATGCGTTCCACCAGCTTGAGTTATCGGAAGATTCCAGAGTTATCACGACGTTCATAACAAAGTATGGACTCTTCAGGTAAAGAGTTTGGTGTAATTTTACAGAGAAAAGACGAATAAATTTATTTGATTATTGAAATATTTTCTTTGTTTTCATTAAATTTCATTTAACTAGATACAAGAGATTAATGTTCGGGATCAGCTGCGCGCCAGAGCTGTTCCAGAAAGTAATGGATACGATCGTTGCTGGATTAGATGGCGTAATAGTTTACTTAGACGATGTTGTTGTTTCTGGACGCACTCAAGAGGAACATGATTCTCGCCTGAACAAACTCTTGCAGCGGTTCCAGGAATATGGTGTGGTTTTAAATAGCGATAAATGTCAATTCAATGTTGATAAGCTTGAATTTGTCGGTCATGAGTTATCCACAAGCGGTGTTAAACCAACAGCTAATCGGGTTCAGGCTGTAAATCAGTTCAGGAAACCAAACAATGCATCTGAACTCAGAAGCTTCCTGGGTTTGGTAACCTACGTAGGAAGATTCATACCGCATCTTGCAAGTAAAACAGATTCTCTAAGAGCGCTTCTGAAAAAAGAGAATAGATTCGTTTGGTCAGAACAGCACCAACAGGCTTTCGATGAAATCAAGCGAGCTGTCAGTGATATCAAACAATTGGGATTCTTCAACGTGCATGATAAAACCATCCTTGTTGCGGATGCAAGTCCATTCGGACTTGGGGCTGTATTACTGCAGGAAAACGTTCAGGGCCGAAGAAGAATAATCGCTTATGCCAGTAAATCTTTGACTCACCTAGAAAGGAAGTACTGCCAAACAGAGAAGGAGGCTTTGGCACTGGTCTGGGCAGTTGATCGTTTTCGACTTTACCTTCAGGAAGCAAGATTCACGCTAATCACGGACTGTAAACCATTGAAATTTTTGTTCAGCCCAAAATCTAAGCCTTGTGCTCGAATAGAACGCTGGGTTCTACGACTTCAATCGTACAGCTATGATGTTGTATATCAACCAGGGGCAACCAACGTTGCAGACGTACTATCTAGGCTTTCTGAATCGAGTCCAGAGACGTACGATCCGGACAATGAATGCTACGTTCAGATGCTGCTCACTCTCGCAGCACCAGCAGCTATAACCGTTCAGGAGATTCAAGAAGACACTAGTAAAGATGAAGAAATTCAGGAAGTCTACGAAGCGTTGGAAACTGGAATATGGTCTGAAAAGGCAAAACCATTCAAGGCATATGCAACAGAATTATGTGTAGCGTCGAGCGTGCTTCTGCGAGGAGAAAGAATTGTGGTCCCAAAATCTTTGCGAAACAGAACGTTGGAAATCGCGCATGAGGGACATCCGGGAGTCGTGGTAATGAAAAGACGTCTAAGACAGAAGGTATGGTGGCCGGGTATGGATGCAGAAACTGAGCGTTTTGTCAGAAGTTGCAAAGATTGTACCCTAGTATCCTCCCCAGCGGCACCAGAACCATTGTTAACAACAAAAATTCCAGATAAACCTTGGGTTCATATTGCAGTTGATTTCATGGGCCCATTACCTTCAGGCCACAACCTCCTAGTCCTGATTGACTATTTTAGTAGGTTTGTTGAGGTCATCATTATGAGGGAGATTTCGGCTAAAAATACGATACAAGCATTGCACGAAACCTTCTGCAGATACGGAATTCCGGAATCCATCAGATCAGATAATGGTCCCCAATTCGTAAGTGAATCGCTGCAAAGTTTCTGTAAGGAATTCGGAATTGAATTGCGAAAGACGACGCCATATTGGCCACAGGCCAACGGTGAAGTGGAACGGGCGAACAGGTCACTGAAAAAGCGGCTGCAGATCAGCCAGGAGTCATCCAAGGTAGATTGGAGGTGGGATCTGCGTATGTACTTGCTAATGTGCAATTCCACTCCTCATTCCACCACGGGAGTTGCACCATCAGCACTCATGTTCGGTAGGGTGCTTCGTGATAAACTTCCAGCTTTTCCAATGAATCCAGCGAAGACTATTGAAGAGATACAGGACACAGATCGTGAAAAGAAGTTAAAAGGAGCGGAGTACACGAACATAAGGCGCAAGGCTCGTCCAAGCTCGTTGAAAGAAGGAGACGTTGTTGTCGCGAAAAGGATGACAAAAGACAACAAGCTTTCGACTAACTTCAATCCCGAAGAAATGATAATCCTTAAGCGCAATGGAGCAGACGCAACCATACAATCGAAGGCTAGTGGAAAAATATTCCATCGTAATGTATCGCATTTAAAGCCAATCATCCCGAGAACCGAGATAAGAGCAGAACTTCCAAATGAAGAACCATCGACTTCGCATCGCAGCCTTGAACAAAGTGAGCAGCCCGATGATAACAACAGTAACCCGAATGTAACTATCGAGCCACTATGTCGATCACGTCGTGAATCGAAGAAACCGAAATATCTTGAGGATTTTCAACTGGGTATAGGTCAGGACTACCGAGAAAGTGGGGAAGTGTAGTGTCGAAGTAGTAACAGACGTTACAAGGGAATACTAAAGAACAACAGGGCATACATTGTGTGGTTGGATGTATAAGCGAGCGAAATAAAGAAATCACTTTTGTATCGACGAGCAAGTAAGCTAGACGCGTGTTCCTCATTTATTGCGAGTTCCGATCCTACAATGTCCAATTGAAACTCTCTAAGCCGCATTCGAAAGGCAAAGAGTTATTCTTACTTCGTATGTATTTTTCCAAAAACATTTTTTGAACTTTTTGTACTAAATTGTTACTTAAAGTTGTGACATTTTTCAAAAAACACAGTGAGAAATCATATCTAATTTCCTCAACATTGGATCGACCAAAATTTTAAAACAAGGTGTCTTTAGAATCGTAATCTTATATTCTTTGAAGAAACCCCATGAAATTTTGGCGGAAAAATCTGGAAAGTATTCAAAATCAATCAAACAGTCAGTCAAGTCATCGTGCAAAAGTTTGGGTTCACCCCTCAGTATGGTGTTTGGGTTCACCTGAACTTACTTAAATCTGTGAAATCTCAAACCAATCATGTACGCGCCATTATTTGCGCTCAAAAAAACTTTAAACTATTAAAATCGGTTGAAAAATGTCAGAGATTTGTATGTATGTATGTATGTAGGTAGCCACCATCCTAGCTTGAGTCTTGCTCTGCATGCGGTTCCACTTTACAGTAAAGACAACCTTCATTATCAATCTGAATTCAAAATACTATTGTTTGAAGGGCCAAAGGGGGGTGTGGCGGACCCGTAAGTAAAGGAACTTACGCGAAACCCGCGGGAAATAGAGAATCTCCTTCCAATAATATGATCCAACAGAAAGTTTAATGAAATTTGCAATATCTGCCAAGTTATCCACGGGATGGTTTGTTATAAGAAGGGCGCGTCAAATCCATTACAACTGTTGGGATAGAAGAACCCATCTACAAGGATGTTACGGTTACTTCAACCCTTGACTCCGGTTGGCACTCCACTCCATTGTCCAGCTGTAACTTCAATGATGCCCTGATGCACCATCCCAAATCCCAACATATAATGAAATAAAATCCATTTAATGAGATGCATAGAGATGTTATATATGTTCATATATGATTGATATAAATATTTAAATTAAAATAATTATATAATGACGAAATACATTTTGTATAGACGAAGGACATGCTGAAAAATAAGGAGCAGTGATTAAGTTAGTATCTGCGGTATTCAGATTCCATGATGCTCCTGGAAATTTAAATAAATGAAATAGGATAATAAACTGAATATAAATAAGTAATTTGAATATACAAATAAGTAACGAATTAAAAACATTTTTCCTCTTGGGGCCACGCCTGCCTAATGGTTAGAACACATATCTCTCACGTCGAGGATCTAGGATCGACACCGATCCCCGAGATTTCCACTTATGATTATAATGTTATAATGACGACTTCTTTCTGAAGGAAGTTAACCCGTTGGCCTTGAGATGAACTTTCCTAGGGCTAAAAATATCATTAGTAGAGATAAAAAAAAACTATGTTCCTCCTGACTCCGACTGGCACTTCACTTCACCGTCCAGTTGCAACCTCAATGTAGCACTGAAAATCACCTCCTTTCATTATAAAGGTGAAGTGTTATATAGTAGAACATGATGTAATGAATATAATATAGGATTAAATAGAATGTAATAAGACGTAATATAATAAAATATAATTTAATATAATGCGGCATAATGTAATAAAATATAATATGAAAAAAATCTACTGCTGTTTGCCTTTGAGGTAGAAACCCTTGACTATATGTACTTCATATAGTCACATTAAAAAGTAATCAAGGAAAATCTATCAATGATCATCCCTATCACTACTATAATAAAAGCTATTTTTGACATTTTATTTATTGTAAAAAACACGTTTCAAATGCACACAGCAATAAATAATATTACAAATATGACAAAATTAGACTAGAATTGAATGATATAATAAAATTATACTATGTTGTTGCAACAGTGCTACTACAGATCTACTACCTCAATTGGCCAGGACGAACCTGCCACGGGCTGAAAGTCTCACAAATAAAGTTAATATTAATAATAACCTCAATTGAATTTGTTCACTTGATCTGAAATAAAATGGGAAATAAACTGGCACGTTATTCATTATTAAAATGATAATCTCGAAAAATAGAGTTAAACATCCGATAAGATAGGCTGTTTGATTCTTATGATATTTCAATTGACAAAATCGGAAGCCGTCGTCCAAAAAAGAGCTTTAATGCTTTAAACTAGAAATGTTCAGGTAAAAATTAGTATACAATACAAATTATGTACTTCGGAAATTTTTCAGCTGGAAATACTTCCACAAAATAAGTATAACGTTGCCGTCAAACGTGCATGAAAAAAAAAACTGAGGTATATTTATGTTTTATGTAGTTCTTACAGCGTCTCTCCAGCGGCCAAAATTAAAATACAACAATTATACATAAAAGTGTAATACCCGGATTCATAATAATTTATAAGAGCAGAATAATAAAACAAAAAAAAAACATAATATGCTATTCGTCATTGCCTTCTGATTAGAAGTAGAATTTAGCGGTATGGTTCTACAATATCGCTGGGATCCCGATAGGAAACTGCATCTGAAACTGAGAGTAAAATTTATTTTATCTTGGGGTGTCGACAATACAAAAAAAATATTACATACATCGTACTGGACAACACTGCAACCTAAAATTTGCCACTTCGTTAGAACCTATTAGAACTCATTAACGCGGGACAACCTTTTGTCTTTCGACCTTTTTTCCTTTCGACCTTTTGTCCATAAACTCTGTACAAACATACGAACACTTACCGGAACATTGTATGTATACTATTACAAACCTACACGTGTCTGTTTTGCATCCGCTCCAATATCATGCAGAAAGAAACGAAGTAAAACAGAAGCATCTTGCACTCACCAACACATAATATGGTAACATAGTAGAGGATTTGCACCAACGTGTCATGATCGATATCCAACACCCACACATCAATTATCAATGAGATGAGTCTTCAGACAAACACACTTTTTTTTTAGAGATGGAAGAATATCTGTCTTACACATACGCACACATATATGAGCTAAAATGGTAGAGTGATAGAGAAAGATGACAAGAATTTAGTCTTCAAACATGTACATCCACACAGTAATACTCGTCTTCATTTTTTCCTAAGCTCGGCCGCTTCTTGATACACCGGCACCTGAGTATCACTTTTGCCTATTTGCCTACACCACGATTGAAAACGAACATGCCTAAAATTATTGAGTACTGTTTTCACAACATTAACATCAACCTTCTTATTCCACAAAAAAATAGCATATCACGCCGAAATAACTGCAACATATCACTTTTCATTTTCAAACAACTAAGCCAACATTGATTTCCTTCGATTATCTTTCCCGTTTCTATTTTCAATATATGTACTACACTTCTTCACTGGGTGGTCTAATCCAGGCCGACCACCCATTTTCATCATATGCACACATCGTTGTAGACTTTGTATTTCACACGCACACTTCCAACAGATTTTCATATGTGGTTGATTCTAAGCAATCAAAATGGCGATGATTTATGCCAGACAATTCCGCACCATATAAAACACGAATTTCCACGGAAAAACAGTACAATTTTGGTTCACTTCACTAATATGATAGTGTCCGGCAATGCAAGAACACAAAACTTCTCTTTTCAAGAAATAAACATTAGTTTTTCAAACAAAAATAGCAATATTATTAAGCACCTCGTCACAAACGAACCTGGACAGCATCAGTGTTGCCTGTCCGAATGGTTGAAAAATGTCAGAGATATTGACAAAAATGATGTGCGTGCGGCTCAGGTGAACCCAAACTTTTGCACGATTTGCATCATACTGAGGGGTGAACCCAAACTTTTGCACGATGACTTGACTGACTGTTTCATTGATTTTGAAAACCTTCCAGATTTTCTGCCAAAATTTCGTGGGGTCTCTTTAAAGAATATAAGATTACGATTCTAATGACACTTTGATTTAAAATTTTGGTCGATCGAATGCTGAGGAAATTAGATATGATTTTTAGTGTGTTTTTTGAAAAATGTCACAACTTTAAGTAAAAATTTAGTACACAAAGTTCAAAAAAAGTTTTTGGAAAAATACATGCGAAGTAAGAATAACTCTTTGCCTTTCGAATGCGGCTCAAAGAGTTTCAATTGGACGTGTAATCACAGAGATATGGACAGAATACTTTTGCATGTTTTTGAGGGGGTGAACCCAAACTTTTGCACGGGAGTGTACGCACACAATCATGCTTGTTCATAGGTTGCATACATCCGGGCGTTTGTTCAGATGTTATTGTTCAATAATAGTATACATGTTGATGCGAAAAGTGTACATTCGTAAGGTTCCACTTTGTGCGTAACTTTAACGTGACATTATGTTTGATAGAATTTGAATTCAAACGGCTATTTTAGTGTTATGAAATAGGAGTGGGCGTTTTGCCCCCAGAGTTGATTAAAGTTTAGGTCCTTCGTAAAGCTTTTTTAGGACAAATTTAACATATTTTTTGCATGTAATACAAACTATAACCGTGCACAAATTGGCTCTCGGCGATAGTTTCAAAAATTTGGTTGTTTATCGACCTAAAAAATGACCTTGAAAATCGCACTAAATTGCAACGAAAACAGCGAAAAACGTTTTAATACGATTTTAAAGATATTCTTGAGAAAAACACATAAAAATATATTAATAGAAGCATTTTTTTCCATTTTCTATGATCTTGGGTGGAAAAAAGCATTCTAAAACATTTCGTTTGTCCAAATCGAGGGTGGCGCGTTTTGCCCCCTATGGGCATATTACCCCCAGTTCCCCTTATACCGTTTTGATTCATAAGGAGAGTATCGAAAATAAGCTATCCACATACATTTGCGTTGTACGCATGTATTTGTGATGATTTTTTTATGTTTTCATCACTGCTTGCCCCTAGCAACACACATGTTATAATTGTGTATTATCAACTGATATATGACCAAAACTAGTCATATATAAGTTGATAAAACACAATTATAACATGTGTGTTACTCGGGGCTGTTCGTTTGCCTGTCAGCTTCCATTTGTTTACTTGTTTGCGCGGTTCAAATTCTTGGTTTCCAAAATGTCGCGTATTGAAAAGGAAGTGAAAAAAAAGGTTCTGGACACATGGCCAAGTGAGAAGTCTATCACTATGCGAAAATTGGCGAAGCGCTTTGGAATTCATCATGCAAGTGTTAAAACTAAGGACTGTTCATTTTATAAAGTGGACACTTTTGAAAGGCTGTAAAACGCAAACGCATTACTCAAATTTGATGCAATTTTTTTTATCGTGTAACACATTCCATTGACAGTTGACAGTTATTTTTCTTTCGGCTCGGAACGCTTTGAGTTAAACAAAAATGGAGCGTATTGACAAGGAGACTCGAAATTTGATTATTCAAAAGTACTGTGCTGGAATATCTTGTCGAAGGATTGCCAAACTTGTGGCAAGATCGAAGAGTGGTGTTTACAAAATCATCAGGAAGTTTGGAGAGGAGCATACTGTTGACGATTTGCCGAGATCCGGAACAAGAAGTGGCCCAATCAATTCGCAAAAGCAGAGAACATGTGTAAACCTACTTTTATCTGGAAATGCCTATCAGTCCGACAAATTGCCAAGAAACTTAATGCATCCGTCGGATTTGTTCAGATCGTCAAAAAGAGGAACAACATCAGAACTTATAAGAAGCAAAAAAGTCCGAAACGGAGCGCGAAACAGCTGCAACGACCCAAACAGCGGTGTCAGAATCTTGACAAATTTTTGAAGAAGCATCCAAACAGTTGCATCTTAATGGATGACGAAACATATTCGAAACTGGACACATCTACGCTACCAGGACCACAGTTTTATAATGCAGTAGTTGGAGTAAGGGTACCAGATGACCGAAAAGTGATCGGAATGGAAAAGTTCGGGAAAAAACTCCTTGTGTGGCAAGCTATATGCTCGTGCGGAAAAAAAAGTTTGCCATTTTTCACAACAGGGACCATAAACGGAGAAGTTTATCGCAGAGAATGTATCAAAAAGCGACTTTTTCCTCTGTATCGTGAGCATAATGTTCTTCCACTCTTCTGGCCTGATCTTGCGTCGGCTCACTACGCCTCAGCAACGCTGAATCTGATGAAATCGAAGGGGATCCAATTTGTTGCGAAACGGGATAATCCACCAAATTGTCCAGAATTGCGTCCCATTGAGCGCTACTGGGCAATTATTAAGCGACTTCTCAGAGAGGATAGTAGAGAAGCACAATCCACCAACGAGTTCAAAAAAATGTGGTCATCTGCTAGCCGAAAAGTCTCGCCGAAAACTGTGAAGCAGCTTATGGCAGGTGTTCGTCAAAAAGTGCATTTGTTCCGTAACTAAGCTCACATTAATAAAAAGTGCATTTTTCCATATATCTAGATAAGTTGGAGATTATAACACGGAAAACCGTTTTTGAATTCGACTATCAATAAAGAAAATACAGCCCGAACAAAGTGTCCACTTTATAAAATGAACAGTCCTTATCATTAACAAGTTTGGGGAGCACTATACTTTGGATGAGCTACGAGGAAGAGGCAGTGTCGGAGTTCAAGGTAAGCTGCATTGAGCCTCCCCTCGATCATTGGCTACCAATCTAACGATCGTTACCACTCACAGCGATCGTTGGGTTTCTCGCTTGGGCGGGAATATGAGAGAAGAAGATTTTGTATTATACAATAGACTGGCCTTTTGCCAAACCCCAAATTGCCCAATTTATCAGTTCTATAGAAATTTGCAATCCGGTCAGCCGCGTCGAATGCTCTGCATTGAAGTTCAATTTGTTTTGTAATTAAGTAATTAGTATAAGTAATTTAGTCGAATAAACTACAGTTCTAGTACGGTGTGTGTTTAAAGTAAACCCGATTTCTATTGTGCTACGCCGAAAGACCGCGAAAACAGTGAAAATTGTCCACTTTCCAAACGTGTTGGCTGCCAACGACTCCACCCCCGCGAGGTACCCCAGGATTGCGCTGCGTTGAGATTTTCGGGAGGTTCACACCCACGGAACCAGTCTTGCTATCGAACAAGTGGTCCTTCGAACCGGATGGTTGAAGGAAATCCATCCGGTAGGCAATCTATGGTATTCATTTCACCAACGCAGTCGCACAACCCCACCTCTATTGGCAGCCGAGAAACGCCATCTTATTTCACGGCGTCGGTTGCAATTGGCGCCATCATAGGAGTATTGAATAATTAAATCCAAGGCACATTACTTGCCTTGAATAGGTGAGTGAGATTCCAACAAAATTATTCTCCATCTCCCAGTACTGCTCGTGGTCTTTCTTTCGGATCAGGTGGAAATTTCGATCATCGTAATTCGACGCCGGCGAGACTATCACCATTGCTCGGTGACTCACTGCAATTGCAACCGGACTTCGTTTGTGGAAACGAAGCATTTCCCAATTCCTGGTTCACGCTTGATGGTAATCACTGGTGATTTACCACACATCGGGTTAAAAGTGAATGGACATACCTACCGGTGCTGAGGGAGCATCCTAACCCCATAGGTTCAGCTACGTTGTTTCAACCGCTACTACAGTAGCACCCTACTGGTTCGTCTTTGCGGATTGTGCGGAGCATCTTTAACCAATAATCTCAAGGCTCAATTTATGAGCTAATAAGGTAATTAGCTCTCCAAACACATTACTCTCCCCAAGCTTCGCTACTTGGTCTTCTTTTTTCGAGGGAACATCATGTCGAAACGTAAAATACCGCTGCGGACACTACAGGCGCGACTCCGCGGACTCCAGACGACGTTCACGAACTTGTACACGTTCATGGAGAATTACACGGCCAACACGAAACCGTTGGAAGTCAGCGTGCGACTGAATAAACTGGACGATCTGTGGGATCAGATGAACGAAGCTATCGACGAGATAGTTGCGCACGACGAATCACCCGACGACCCTGAAGCCTTCGTGAAAGATCGGCTTGACTTCGAAAACCGATTTTTCACACTGAAAACGTTTCTGTTGGAGAAAGGTCAACCAACTCAAAACACCCCGTCCACTTCTACCGCTGGTACCTCCTCTGCGTCTACCCCACACGTTCGATTACCGCAGATCACCCTTCCTAAGTTTAATGGCAAGATAGATGAATGGCTCACGTTTCGGGACCTTTATACTTCCCTCATTCACTGGCAGGTGGAACTTCCTGCCGTGGAGAAGTTTCATTACCTTCGCAGCCAGTTGGACGGAGAAGCCTTAGCCGTGATTGATTCTCTACCCCTTACTGCGGCAAACTATAGTGTGGCATGGGACCTTCTCAAACAGCGGTATACAAACTCCAAGTTTCTGCGCAAACGGCAAGTGCAGGCGCTTTTCGAGCTGCCAACGGTCAAAAAGGAAACTGCCTCTGAACTACACGGTCTTTTGGATTCGTTCGAGAAGATCGTGAGATCCCTGGATCAAGTAGTCGTAAATAAGGTTGACTATAAGGATCTGATGCTGATACACGTCCTCACGTCCTGGTTGGATAGTACCACGCGAAGAAGTTGGGAGGAACACTCTTCCAATCAACAAACGGACACCCTAAAGGACCTCACCGATTTTCTTCAGCGTCGTTTGAGAATTCTTGAAGCTCTCCCCGGCAAGGCTCCGGAACAAAAGGTGGAACCCGGTCATTCCAAACTGCCGAAAAGGGTTTCGGCAGTGAAATCCTGTAACGCTACGTTCCAATCCTCTTCACCTAGCAAATGCATTGTCTGCCCTGAAAACCATTTGCTATATCAATGCCCCCAGTTTCTGAAAATGGCTGTTTCGGATAGGGACGGTATACTACGAAGCAACTCATTGTGCCGAAATTGCTTTCGTAGAGGTCATCAAGCGAAGGATTGCTCGTCTAAATTTTCATGTCGGCACTGTAGAGCGAGACATCACTCACTCGTTTGTTTTAAAGGGAAGGTAACCGAAGTTAAAACGAGTGATAAACCCGAATCAACCACTACAACGTCAGAGTCGAGTGCAGAATCGAATACATCGAGGGTCGTTAACCTGGCAACGACAGGAGTGAAGATATGCAACTCAGCCACATCGGGTCAACAACATCAAGCACCAACAACGGGCGTCGCTCTGCTTACTGCAGTCGTAGAATTGGAAGACGACAAGGGCAACAAGCTGCACGCTAGAGCGTTGCTGGATAGTGCAGCGGAATGCAACCTGATCAGCAGGCGGTTGAGGAAAATGCTGACTGTTAAGGAGGAAAACAGTACGGTAGAAGTCATTGGAATTCAAGGGATGGCCTCAAAAGTTCAAGGGAAATTTACGGTCCTAGTAAAATCCCGGGTGACAAATTTCAGTCAACCAATGGAAGTTTATGTTTTGCCAAAACTTGCGGTACAGGTGTCCACTGCAACGTTTGATACCAGTGTGTGGGACATACCCAAGGGGATCGAACTTGCGGATCCAGATTTCCTTAAGGGTGAACGGATTGATCTTCTGCTGGGAGCGGAATCATTTTTCGAATTCTTTGTATCTGACCGTCGCATACGGTTGGGGGAAAATTTACCATTATTAGTCGACTCCGTTTTTGGATGGGTGGTAACAGGCAGATATTCAGTTGGCGGTCCAATCCAATCTGTCCTGTGTAAGGTTGCAATTTCCAGTCGACTTGATGAAGTTCTCGAACGATTTTGGAGGTGCGAAGAAATTGGACTGGAGAACAATTACTCTCCCGAAGAAGCAAGGTGCGAAGCCCATTTTGCACAAACGATAAAGCGAAATGCGTCTGGTCGGTATGTGGTGTCATTGCCCAAGAACGAAGAGGTGTTAGTCAAGCTGGGTAGCTCTAAATCCGTCGCCGAAAGGAGGTTTTTCCAATTAGAGCGGCGGTTAACCAGGAACGAGAAGTTGCGGGAGGAATATTGCGCCTTTATGGCCGAATACGAGGCTCTGGGACATATGCGATTGGTTGCGGAAACGGTAGAAGAGAATGGTCGGTGCTACCTCCCACACCATCCAGTTGTGAAGGAGGAAAGCACAACCACAAAAGTGAGGGTTGTTTTTGACGCTTCCGCTCAAACCTCAACAGGATTTTCCCTCAATGATGGGTTGCTCGCAGGTCCTGTTATTCAGGATGATTTGAGATCCATTATACTGCGAAGCAGGACTCGTCAGATCATTCTAGTGGCCGACATTGAAAAAATGTTCCGGCAGATAGATGTCTGTCCGGAGGATTGCCGTCTTCAATCGATCTTATGGAGGTCAAGCCCAGACAAACCATTGGCTACTTATGAGCTATCCACTGTAACCTACGGCACCAAACCGGCTCCTTTCCTTGCAACCAGATCCCTCAGTCAACTTGCCATGGATGAAGCAGAAGAATTCCCTTTGGCGGCCAAGGCCGTAATAGAAGATTTTTATATGGACGACGCCATTACCGGAGCAGAGGACCCAAATGTTGCCAAGCAGCTGAGAATCCAACTACAGGAACTACTACGGAGAGGCGGTTTTGTCCTTCGAAAATTTGCCTCGAATTGTGAAGCGGTTTTGGAAGACCTGCCGATCGAAAATCGGTCAATCCAAACGTCGGATGGAATCCATTTGGACCCAGATTCATCGGTCAAGACACTAGGCTTGGTTTGGATGCCCAACAGCGATACTTTTCGGTTCAAATTTCGATTTTCGCCATTGACAGGAGACACCATTCTAACCAAACGGAAGGTTTTATCCGAAATCGCAACCCTTTTTGACCCCTTAGGGCTTGTTGGAGCGGTCATTACCAAGGCTAAAATCATCATGCAACTTCTTTGGCGCTTGCAGGATGAAAACAACCGTCAATTGGCATGGGATGCTAAATTACCTGCGAAGGTGGAGGAAGAATGGGTTCGCTTCTATCAACAGCTTCCCATTTTGAACGAACTGCGTATAGCAAGGTTGGTCACCCTAACGAATCCAGTCAGCACTCAACTACATCTATTCTCAGATGCTTCCGAGAAGGCGTTCGGCGTTTGTGCTTATCTACGAACCCAAGACGAAAACGGAGAGGTAAAGGTTGCATTGCTGTCATCGAGATCGAGAGTTGCCCCCTTAAAAACCCAATCAATCCCCAGGTTAGAGCTCTGCGGGGCCCTACTCGCCTCAGAATTGTATCTGAAAATAAAAGCTTCGATTCGCTTCAGTGGAGAATGCTTCTTTTGGGTGGATTCTACGACCGTGTTGCGATGGTTACACGCGCCACCCTTGACATGGGCAACGTTTGTTGCAAATCGCGTATCAAAAGTGCAGGCATCCACTGAAAACTGTCATTGGCGGCACGTACCCGGGGAACAAAATCCGGCAGACCAAATTTCACGGGGAATATGGCCTCAGGAAATCGTCGACAACCAACTATGGTGGAAGGGGCCCTCCTGGCTTCAATTAAGCCCGGAAAACTGGCCATCAGATAAAGCGTTCACATCGGAAGGACACGAAGAAGAACGGAGGCGAGCAGCTTTCGTCGTAGCTGCGCCGATGGAAGCAAATTTCTTCGCTGAGTATCTTGCTCGGTTCTCCAGCTTCACCACCCTCATTAGGACAACGGCCTATCTCTTACGATATTTCCATAATCTACGAGCAAAAATGGAATTGCGACGATCATCTGGTTTCTTAACGACGGAAGAATTGCAGCAAGCGGAAAATTTCATCGTTCTTCGAGTTCAACGAGAAACCTTCCATCGCGAGGTCAGTGCACTAACTAAAGGAGAATGTGTACCACGATCATCACCTCTACGTTGGTATCATCCGTTCGTGGCCGAAAATGGTTTGCTACGAGTCGGTGGAAGAATAGGTCAAGCGAACGAGTCCGAGTACACTATCCATCCAATAGTACTACCTGCTCGTCATTTGGTCACCAAGCTGTTAATGCGCTATTATCATCAACGTCTATTACACGCTGGTCCACAGTTGATGCTGAGCACTGTTCGTCTTCGGTATTGGTGCCTCGGTGGACGAAATTTGGCGAGAGAGACCTATCATCAGTGTGTGCGATGTTATCGCACGAAACCAAAGGCTATTCGACAATTTATGGCGGAGCTGCCCGCACCTCGAATCACCCCAACGAGACCATTTGCAACAACCGGAGTGGACTACTTCGGTCCAGTATACGTTCGGACGGGGTATCGGCAGCGAGCGGTCAAGGCATACGTTTCAGTTTTCGTGTGCTTTTCGACCAAAGCGGTTCATTTAGAACTGGTCACCGATTTGTCGACCGCGCGATTTCTTCAGGCATTACGGAGGTTTGTGTCGCGCCGCGGGAGGTGTGCCAGCCTCTATTCTGATAACGGCACCAACTTTGTTGGGGCCAAAAACCAAATGATGGAGCTTATCAACCGGTTGAAATCCAAGGATCACCACGACGTTGTAGCGAAGGAGTGTGCGGAGGATGGGATGTCATGGCATTTTATCCCACCCGGCGGGCCCCACTTCGGCGGGCTGTGGGAAGCCGCCGTGCGATCAGCAAAGGTGCATCTGTTACGTGTGCTTGGAGATACCGTGGTGTCATACGAGGACATGGTGACACTTCTTACCCAGGTGGAGTGCTGCCTCAATTCAAGGCCGCTAACTCAGCTTTCCGATGATCCCGAGGACCTACAAGCATTGACCCCTGGCCATTTTCTGGTAGGATCAGCCTTGAAAGCCTTGCCAGACGAGGATTATATGCAGACCGCGGTCGGAAAACTGCAGGATCTCGCGGCCACCCAACGCAGACTTCAGGATTTCTGGAAGAGGTGGAGGTCTGAGTACTTGACCCAACTCCAGGCCCGAACCAAATGGTGGCAACCACCTGTCGACGTCACTGTTGGCAGCCTGGTTGTTATACGAGAGGACAACGTTCCACCAATCCGGTGGAAATTGGGCCGCATTACCAATACACATCCTGGACCAGACGGCGTTGTAAGGGTAGTCACGTTGCGGACGATGAACGGTACCAGTACGCGTCCAGTTTCCAGAATCTGTGTTCTACCCGTCCCGGCCTCTACGGAGGTGAAATCAGCTGAAGGAGAAGAAAACTGAAACTCCAGTCGTTTCAGGGAGGCGAGGATGTCGGAGTTCAAGGTAAGCTGCATTGAGCCTCCCCTCGATCATTGGCTACCAATCTAACGATCGTTACCACTCACAGCGATCGTTGGGTTTCTCGCTTGGGCGGGAATATGAGAGAAGAAGATTTTGTATTATACAATAGACTGGCCTTTTGCCAAACCCCAAATTGCCCAATTTATCAGTTCTATAGAAATTTGCAATCCGGTCAGCCGCGTCGAATGCTCTGCATTGAAGTTCAATTTGTTTTGTAATTAAGTAATTAGTATAAGTAATTTAGTCGAATAAACTACAGTTCTAGTACGGTGTGTGTTTAAAGTAAACCCGATTTCTATTGTGCTACGCCGAAAGACCGCGAAAACAGTGAAAATTGTCCACTTTCCAAACGTGTTGGCTGCCAACGACTCCACCCCCGCGAGGTACCCCAGGATTGCGCTGCGTTGAGATTTTCGGGAGGTTCACACCCACGGAACCAGTCTTGCTATCGAACAGGCAGAAAACCCGGTTCTGGAAACTGGACCGGAAAGTGGTATCTCTGATCATGAAGAACAAATCGATGTCAATACGTGATTTGGCCAAAAAAGCAGGAACAAGTGTCGGAATGATCCAGCGAATCAAGCAGCGGAACCTACAAGAAGCAGAAAATCTCGAAACAAAGTGCAGAACAGAAGAAGCGAGCAGCAACAAGGGCCCGGAAGTTGTACTCGCGTCTTTTGCAGCGTCCGAATGCATGCGTTTTGATGGACGATGAGACCTATGTAAAAGTGGACTCAAAAACCCTTTCGGTTCCACAATACTTTACTGCCGTCGTAGGGGAGGATGTAAGCAATGCGGACAGGTCGATTCAAGTTTAGAAATTTGGTCGAAAAGTGCTGGTATGGCAAGCAATATGCACCTGTGGTTTGAAGTCGACAATTTTTTACACTACCGGAACTATAAATGCGGAAATCTATCGATCTGAGTGTCTTCCGAAGAGATTGCTGCCTTTATATAAGAAGCACACCCCTTCACTGTTTTGGCCGGACTTGGCGTCGGCTCACTATGCCAAAACTACTCTCAATTGGCTTGCGGAAAACGGTATAGATTTTATTGAGAAAAACATCAATCCAACAAATTGCCCTCAGCTTCGACCCATCGAAAGTTACTGGGCAATCGGGAAGAGGGTCTTTAAGTAGACTGGTAAAGCAGCTGGGAACACGCAGGAATTCAAACAAATTTGGGCTCAAGCGTCCAAAAAATGTGATGCAACTCTTGTCTGGAACTTGATGAAAAGTGTTCGATCAAAAGTTCGAAAGTTCGTAAAGTAATAGTTTTAATTTCATCCGGTCTTCTTTATGTTCAAGTTAAACCTTGTACAATACAGGATCAGTTTTTTGTTTGAATAAAATATCAATTTTTCACATGATTTGAAAGAAAAATATGTGGATAGCTTATATTCGATACACTCCTTATTACGGACACTTAAGGCCTCAGTGAAGTATAACTCACAAAAAAGCATGTAAAATAAATCACTCTTTATGATTCCACCGCGTTATCGATCCTTAAAATTCCTTAACTTTCGAATAGTAAGTGAAGATTTCGATTCCGAAACATGAATAATTTTAAATAAATAGATATGTGTGGACTTTACATGATTCTTTTTCCGAACGCTTCCTTACTTTTGCATCATATTCAGGACACTTTGATTCGAATTCTGGACAGGTCAAACAAATCATAAATAGAAAAGTCAAATCATAAAATGGAATCGTTAAACCACTAGAGAGACGCCTAAGGAAGTTGGGCATTATTAATTTTCATAGATATCTATGGAAAATGCTTGTTAAAACGAGCGTTGAAAGTGAGAACTTTTGAACGGCAAAAATTGAAACATTTCGTGTGAAATGTTTCTCATACAAAGCAGAATGTCCGGAATTTGAAGCTGTCCGTAATATGAATCATAACGGTATATGGGCAAACAGTTCGTCCTTGCCGTAGCTCGAACTTTTCGCGTGAATATCGTGCGAATATTGTTGAACGAACGTTCGTGCATTGCACGCGTAGTGTAATCAAGGCTTTAGTTTCAACGTGCTCATCCGTTTTCGATTTCACGCGACAGTCCTTGGCTTTGTGCCCCTTCTTGTAACAGCGGTTGCACATTCCGGTGAACTTACCAGGTTTCTGCTTCGATCTTTGAAATGCGGCAGGTTTCTCTTGGTAGGAATCCACCCGGTCGATTTTCTTGAGCTTCTCGGCAAGCGGACAACATTCAGCTTGATATTTTCCTCACCTAGATTTTTCAGCGCCGTAAGGGGCGATCCATTAATTACGTAAGACAATTTTCGAGGTTTTTCAACCCCCCTCCCTCCATGGTAAGATTTTTTGTATGAATATTAAAAATAAATTGTATGGCGCGTAAGAAATCTCAAACCCCCCCTCCCCCCATAAACCCTTACATAATTAATGGACCGCCCCTAACTAACGAATCGAACGACTCAGGAAGGGTAGCAAACAACTGGGACACAATAGCGTTTGCGTCACGGTTCGCTCCAGCCAGCTTAAGTTGCCTGATCAACTCTTCGAAGGTTTTCAAATGATCTTTTACGGACGAACCTTCCAGCATCCGCAGCTTCGCAAGTTGCTTCCTGAGGAACGTTTGCGACGAGACGGACTTCTTAGCGTTGACGGTTTCAAGGCTCTTCCAAATCACCTTGGACGTCTTCTTGTCCCGCAACAGATCCAGCAACTCGTCATGGATGAATGAAATCAGCAGGTGCGCCGCTTTACCGTCATCTTCCTGGAATTTCGTGAGCTCGGTCACTTCCGCCGGAGGATCGTTCTTGATGACATCCAAAAGCTTCACGGACTTCAAATATTTTTCCACTCGAAAACGCCAGTTGTCGAAACCGGTGTCTGAAAATAGCGGGATCCCGTGGACCGAATCTTCGCGTGAGTCGCTCATTACCTCTTGATGGTTGTAAATAACCGGAACACAAAGTTTTAGCAGCAGGAAGGAATTTTAATAACTAGCTTCAGTGGAGGCTTGAACCAAAAAACAGGAATGAAAAAATGCACCGTTGTTTATTTAAGAAAACATCGGTCTCCAAGGAGATCATCAGCACACTGCGTTAGCGATTTACTCCAGCAAAGATTTAAAAAACTGCTAGTGAAAAGCGGAAACCTAACTGAATATTTTTCCTGAATTTTCTTCTTCTTTCTGGCGTTACGTCCCCACTGGGACAGAGCCTGCTTCTCAGCTTAGTGTTCTTATGAGCATTTCCACAGATATCAACTGAGAGCTTACTATGCCAATGACCATTTTTGCATGCGTATATCGCGTGGCAGGTACGAAGATACTCTATGCCCTGGGAAGTCGAGAAAATTTCCAACCCGAAAAGATCCTCGACCGCGTTTACCGCTACGGCTATCTGGGCCCCCCAGATCTATCTGGGTCCTGAATTTTATGATATTTGAATTTGAAAAAGAAATATAATTTGATTGTTTAAATAAACGATTTCATCAATCTACACGCATTTTCCCTTGACCAAATTTTGACCGTATCACCCTTTATAGTATTCAGTTTAAAAGCGTAAGCAGTGATTCTTTGGTAGCATTGCACACTGGGCCAGGAGTAGAATATACAAAAACATATATATATATATATATATATATATATATATATATATATATATATATATATATATATATATATATATATATATATATATATATATATATATATATATATATATATATATATATATATATATATAAAACATATATATATATACAAAACCTCTAGCGCTTTAGGAGTGCATTTCTCCGCGTTGGTGTTCTTTAATTTGATGATAAAAGTTAGTTGGAAATTTCGCCGCAAAGGTGGCGTTACGATGCAAACTTTTTTATTTCGAGTCCTCGAGCTTTTGCATATTCAGCAAAGTATTAGAACTTGTAAAAATACGACAAGTTGTCGAAGACACCAAAGTTCTAGGACTTCAAATAAAAAAGTAATGTTAAAAAATGTGAAAATCACTTAAATTTTACGTTTTTTACACTTTTTACGTCAAAATTGTAAAATGTTTCATTTTAAACACCATGCATCACTAAAATTCGATAACATGCATGTAATGAATGAAAAAAATCTTGTTTCTGTTTAAATATTTTGATTTTTGAACAAATTATTGTAAAATTATCATATTTTTTAACATAACTTAACTCAAAAAGTTGCAAGTTTTTGCAAAAACTTAACAATGTTCCTAAATACGCTTTATTTCATCTACCAAATGTCAAAATTTGCTGGATGTATATTTTGATATAGTTGAGATATCTAGATTCAAAATAACTATCTTTCTCATGTAAATAAAATAGATTGATTATTAATTTGACCATTATACTAAAAGATTTTTGACCCATTGCATCAATTAAGATCTTAATCAAATTTTAATCAAATACTTTTTGTTAGTCATGCGTTTAAATGTCTAGAAATTTGCATGTTGTCTTCTTCAACCGTGTCAAAATCGAGCGGTTGTTTTTTAAATGGTTTTATAACCACAATAATTAACATAAATTAAATTTACATGGTAAATCTTAAAACGTCTCACAGAAACGTTGAGATTGAAAAGACTGGTGACGGATCATGATCCATTTTATTGTATATGGATTTCCGTGTCACCAAAATCGGACAGTTTTGTTGCGTTAAGTTATGTTAAAAATTATGAAGTTATATTTTTTTGAGTTAAGTTATGTTAAAAATTATGATTATTTTTTATTTTATTTTTTTTTAATCAAAATATTTAAACAAAAACAAGATTTTTTTTTCATTCATTACTTGCATGTAATCGAATTTCAGTGAACGTGTTATAATTTTAAACGTTTTAAAATTTTGACTTAAAAAGTGTTAAAAACGTAAAATTTGAGTGATTTTTACATTTTTTGATATAACTTTGTTATTTGAAGTCCTAGAACTTTGGTGTCTTCGACAACTTGTCGTATTTTTAAAAGTTCTAAAACTTTGCTGAAGACACGAAAGCTCTAGGACGCGAAATAAAAAAGTTTGCATCGCAGTGCCACCTTTGCGGCGAAATTTCCAACTAATTTTTATCATCAAATTAAAAACAAATAAATTCAAGATAAGTCTCCTTTGACACCAACCCAAAGAAATGCTCTCCTAAAACGCTAGAGGTTTTGTCTGGCTAAACTCGGCTCCTGGCCCAGTGTGCATTGAAATTTTGTTTATACGTAAAGATTTGAAATAAAATGGATTGTATTTCACTTTCACTGAAAATCACTTCGATGTTACGTTGGTTAGTTTGATTTAGAGGATGGCTAAAGTTTGCTCTATCATTTCTCGAAAACTTATTCAAACAGACTTAAGTCAAAAAAGCATACTAAAACTACATACTACTTCATTGATCCTACGTGTTTCGCAGACGAAATTCTACACGTTTCGCTCTGAACCAACTCGTATTTTAACTTTTAGAACGTTTAATTTCTGGATTTACAAAACGACGAAAGTAAGATTTTCAACTTTCGCAATGTAACCACTACTTTCGCCGCTCGGATGTATGGAGAGACAAAGTGACTTAACCACGAATCAAAACAAAACACTACTTGAGTCGATTTACACTGGTACAAAAACGTCACAAGTAACGGAATAAAACGGTTTATCATTTTGTCATAAAATTTTTGTGGAAAGTGATAGGAACTCTCTAGTTTGTGAACGCGAGCTCATTGTATGCAAAATTTAAGCAATGTACATGGCGAAAAATTTTAAAAGGTGATTCATTCTAAAACAGTTTTAAAAGACAGGTTGTGATACTTCTGAATTATTTTCTCAAAACCGTATGGAAGTTACTTACGTCGATTTGAAAAAGTAATCGAGAAATGTATTTCAAATGAGAGAAACCAAAATATTTTGAGCACATGTAAAGTACATGTATAAATCCGATTGATTCGAACATCGAATAAAAAATTTAGTGTTATCGAACTCAAAAAAAAAATAAAAAATGACTCTTAAGAACTTAAGATAACGCTAGCTTTCATACAAAGTATATGTAATATTTAGTTTTACGGTAATTGTTCAAACTTCCACTCGGCTGGTTAGCTGTTAAACAAAAAAACTGTTCTTCATGCTCCGTAACTGGTCGCTTAAGAGCCTCGCAATCCATTGGAAGCTCGCACTATACAAATCTCGTCCAGCCTGTCATTGGCGAGTAGGGTGTGGTCTTATAAATAAAGCGCCCTCGGCTAGGCATTACATATACAGTAGAAAGTGTTGTGTTTGGATGGGCATCTAATTCTCCCGAAAGAGGTGTGCTTTGCGAAAGAGAAAAAACGTGATTATTAAACAATTCAGGTTAACTTCTGCGTCCATGAGTCCTCTCGTGGTGTAGAGGTAACGCGCTCTATCTAGTGAACAGGGAGTTGTGAGTTCGATTTTCACCGAGAAGACGTGTAACTTTTTCGCTAATTTCACATTAATTTGTCCATTTTATTCAATTGCAAAGTATGTGTACCGTTTTGACTCATATTGCGAACACTTAAGGCAAACCGTCACTTCAAATGCACCTGGTGGGCATAAATTAGCTGATATTTTTGAAGCTTTTTGTTTCTTCGCAATGTCTTACTGTTAGCTGTTGAGTATACTGATAAAAATATTTATTTAAACTTGTTTAGTATTGTTTTAACGTAAAAGTATAGAACAACATTTTGATTCAAATGCAGAACACTTTGTTCATTCTGTCTCATATTCCGAACACCTTGATTCAAATACCGAACAGCACGAATAAATCGTATTCAAATGGATATTTTCGCAAATAAATTTATCTGAGCTAGTTTTACTGGTCTCGAACTAGAGAATCATCACTACTTCCGAGGTATAAAATAAATTGGAAGATAATAAAGTTGATTTGTAATCAACTGCCATTTACTGGTAATTTAATGTTATATATCAGCGAAAAATTTCAACCTCATCGCCATACAAAAACCAAGTGTTCGGAATATGAGTCTGTTCGGAATTTTTAGACAAAACGGTAAGCTTTTTGGTAGTTGTTATAACTTCCAATCGGGAGGTTGGCCGTAAACCACGAATCATAAATTAAAAGTAAAAATTTGTATCAAAATTTTGAGTGTATAAACCTATCTAACTGTCAAATTTCAGGAGATTGGGCTGACAAATCTCTTCAAGACGAAGAGCACAAAACGGCCGAAAATACATAAGTTCCCCTATTACCCCTATTGCAGTGGCAATATCCAAATGCATATGAACGATGATGGGTCGAAGCATGTCTGAAAGCTGCAGTCAGCAAAAGAGTTCAAAAGTTTCTCGCTGCTGCGTCACAAACGAGAAAGTTGTCGTCATACGGGATTATAGCACATGGCATTGGTTCATCTGGGCATGTATCATCGTTCCTTGGAGAGGAAGTGTGAAATGCCCAGGGCCAAGAAGTATGTTTTCTCGTCTGGAAGTGATTAAATGATACTAAACATATCCTCAAATTGCTGGCTATCATTATCTAATCTTCTTATGAGTTCTTGGATGGCAATTACGAAATGGAGAAAACGGAGGCTAGGTTCGGGTCTCGGGTGCACAACTGTAACTTAGGGATGGGGCATGCAATTTACTTTAGAAGCTCTACGGACCAGTGAATGCTGTTCATTTTAGCTGCGTCTGCTTTGGGATCTTGGACAGGGACACGATTTTCTAATGAGGAGGGTTTTACGATGTGAGTGTGCGAGTGTGTTTTAGTGCCGTTGCTGAATGTGTCAGCAAGTTGATTTGAGCGGATAGTGATTGCAAGAAGATTTGTTCATCAAACAGACTAATGTGCCACAGGGGAGATTCTTGTTCGGAAGGAGAGACTGACATGAACATAGTCAGGATCTTGATCCAGGGGAGGGGCGAGCGACATCAAAGACGTTATTCGCAAGTTTCTACAAAAATGTCTCCTTTTGACACAATGGACCACTGATGGACCGAACGCTATTCGATATTTGTGAGATTTTTAATTTATTTCTTGATCTGTTTAGGCCTGAATGGACCCTTACCGCTCAGCGAATACATAACGGATTTCAATTATTTTCAAATGAATAAAATCGCATATGTATAAGCAATTGCTCTCAATTTTTTTTCTAGCAAATTGTGTAATAATCATGTTATAAATTGAAACAAACCTGAAGCAGCCTTTGTTATTGTAACTGATTTTATTTTAATTATGTTATAATTTCCTTCATCATCTCAAAGTGCTTCTAACAAAAATGAAACAAAATTTGTTATTTGTAATAAATCTTGACATAGAAGGGATATAATTATGTTGCAATTCACTGATCGGATAAGTTTAGAACACTCAGCTAAGAAGCAGGAGGACCTAATGCCAAGAAGAAGCAGAAGTATAAGGAGAAGTGTGAGGAGGATGTACACTGAGTACGAACGGTACGCAATGTCTAGTTATTTATTATCCGACCTTCAGCTTGGTTTTGCTAAACAAAATTCTGCGCGTATACCGCTGCGACTATTGTGACTTATTTCGTACCAATCCTGTTTCTTTCTCATCGGCCAACCAGGGAAAAGGAGGTAACGGTTCCCCTGTCCCCACTGGATACTACCATGAAGACCGAAATCATTTGAAGTTTGGAAGATCTTTATATGCCATCACAAGGGCAGTTAGCCTCTAAAAGTGAGCGGGAAAGCAACCATTTCAAATCCTTGAAGGAAATTAAGCTTCTTAGTATGTTTAATTTACGACCTGGAATCAATGTGGTCGCCTTTGATGAATGGAGTTCAGTAACTTTCCCTACAAGGATTCCATCCACATTCGAGAAAAAACCAAGATTGACATTCTCTTTTCTGCCTTGCGTTTTGGGTACGTTGCTAACAGTGGATTCGTGCTCTGAAGATGGATTAAATGAACGCATGTCTCCCAGGATCGTAATCTTCGCTTCTGCTCGTTCACAATGTAACTATGCTGTCGACACCAGCTAGAGCGGAAGCTTGAAACACATTGCCTGATAATCGCTTGAGTGGTTTGCTAATTTGTCAGCGATTAATCATGGATCGAGTTTCAATGGGCCGTGCCAGAGACTGGGCTCACGGTGCTTTCTAGACCGTTATTTTCAGCAAAAATCCCCATCATTTCTGTGCTCACCCGTCGTTTAATTTAGTTAAGCTGCATGTCTGAGCTAAACTTCAAAACAACCAACTTGTTTTGAATTGCGAGCTAAAACTGTGTAAAAAAAGTTGTTTGGCGAGCCATTTTTTAGTACACAATGAATTCTACATTGTCTAAAGATTCATCAAGTCGAAAAAAGTAAAAAGATCGTTTAGAGAATTTTGCTGAATAGATGAATAATTTAAAGCATCCTGCTCAGGACTCTGTGAAAATACTTCCAAGGAATTTGTTCCTTATAATCTTACTCATAATTCTGTGAGAATTGCATACTCATGATTGCATTCGAAAACTTAAGATCCTGTTTTAAATTCTGTAAAAATGATGTCTTGATATGATTAAAATACTACTCAGAGTTCAGCGAAAAATTCCCAAAAAATCTTCAAAACTCATCCACACATTCATATCAGAATACCGATCTCAGCTGTGCAAATCTCGGTTAATATTCGTTTACTGACATCTCAGCAAATGTGACGTTTGATGTCAGCCGCACCCAAAGGGTATGAACAAACAAACTTGATTTTTTGCTGACATATCAGTTAAAATTCAGTTGCTGACCGCTCGGCTCAACTGAATTTTAACTAATTGGCTGCAGTTCCGGTGCGCTCGGGGGTTGAGATTCTTCGGCACGAAATTGACCTCCTGAGCCTTGTACAACTCCAAAAGCTCTTTGGGATGGTACACAAATTATGTCACGCTAAATTTTAACTTTCTCGACCGCCTAACCACAATGCGCCACCTCTGTTGAGGACCATTCGCACGTGTTGAAATGCCCGGTATGAGACCTAACCTCAGGTAGGTTCAGTTCGATCCCACATTAGTCTTACTAAATGCCACTCTTCTCAAAAGATCATAATTGACGACTCTCTCCTAATTGTTATTTTTGTTATTTTATTTGCAACGTCTTGGATAAATTTCCTACAGACTGATTTACTTATCATATACTACTTATTCTACGTTCTACCAATGCACGAGTTCACTAATTTGACGTTTGAGCGGTGCCGAATTCACTAGTTTCCATGATTACCGTCAAACGGGGCTTCTTTTGACATTATTTCCACATTCTTTAACTTTGATGATTTGTAACTCTTAGAATTATGGATAGATGTTGATAATTTTTGCCTATATTTAAGTTGTATATGTACGTAACAAATGTGCAAAATATGAGGTAAATCCATCAAGAAATAACAAAAATGCTTGAATAGCGAAAAAAGTGTGTCCATCAAGACAAAAAAGTAGCTACTTTGGACATTTTCACAATTTGTTAATGAAATGATTTTTCGTTATAGCTTTTAATAGATTGTCAATAGATTGTCGACCACTGTGATGTTATTGAACGTTTTTCATTGATAAACTTAATGTAGAAAATTGCAAAACTAGAATCAATTACACATATATAACAAATTTCAACGAAACATGCCATTTACTATTCGCAGTTTGCAGTATGAAACTAAAATTTTCAACTTCCTTTTAAATGAAACTAGGAACTATCAGTTACGAATGCTCGGTTTTCACAAACGACATAAACGAACGACGTTACTACAAGGTACTGCGATGATAAATGAGTTATGTACAAAAACTCTTTTTTTTCATACTTACTGTTATATGAACGATATGTTGAAGGATCACATTAATACCGGTTACTAATTTAATACCAGTAAGGCTGATACAAATATTATATTTCTTTTATGTCCGAGACTACTTGGAAGGTACGAGGGGGGGATAAAAATAAATAAGGAACAAAAAAATAAAAATGAAAAAAAAAAATATTTTTTCGAATTTTTATTTTTAACGATAATTGTTAAACTTTTTTTTAAATGTCCTCTGGATCATTATATTACATGTTTTTTTTACTCTCAAAATTGAAAAAACCTAACTGATGTCAAAAAAATGATGAATCTTTTTTTTTCTCCCCTTCAAAATTTTCGGACTTTTGAAGGGGGGGGGGGGTGACATAAAAGAAAATTGATATTTGTATCAGCCTAAGTAATTTTCATTAAAACGCAATCTATGAAGTAAAGTTCAGCAAGATCGTAAAGAAGTAAGTTTGCTTTTGTAATATGCTTTTAGCTTATTAGCAGTTTCGAGCTGGCTTAAGAGTAGTTTAATTTAAGCATGTGAAGGATGCAACTGTTCTGTACTACAAACTCATGTAAAATATGACGAAAAATAGTTTTCTAGAGATTATGTTGTGAATTTGGCATTGGTACGTATTGAAAGGGGCCCAGATAGCCGTAGCGGTAAACGCGCAGCTATTCAGCAAGACCAAGCTGAGGGTCGTGAGTTCGAATCCCACCGGTCGAGGATCTTTTCGGGTTGGAAATTTTCTCGACTTCCCAGGGCATAGAGTATCTTCGTACCTGCCACACGATATACGCATGCAAAAAAATGGTCATTGGCATAGTAAGCTCTCAGTTAATAACTGTGGAAGTGCTCATAATAACACTAAGCTGAGAAGCAGGCTCTGTCCCAGTAGGGACGTAACGCCAGAAAGAAGAAGAAGAACGTATTGAAATATGTGTATATTCACTTTACAAACATTTATTTTATATTTTTTTATGTTGTAAAATTCACAAACCAAAAAATTATAATAAAATAAAAGTCACAAAAATAAGACCTTTGATCAATTATTTCAATAAAACAACAATTTTAAGCAAAGCAAATCATAAGATTTTCATGAAACATGACGATTCGATAGTTTTGTGATGCTCCCAATAAGTTTCCACGTAATGGGTAAAATTCAAACAATGTTTGTATAGCCAATGTTTTATACCTTGTGAATATTTATTCGGGCTTTTTTTAAATGTTTTCTTGTTTATCCTGTTATTGTTGATGTTGTTCCAAGAAAAAAACATGCCTAGTGGTAGAGCATATATTGGTCAATAAAAGTGCTGAAGACACAAAATTGCTCAGATTAATATTTACGCTGCTAATAAATACAAAAGGTGATTGTCCAAAGTAGCCCCTGGAATCAAAAGTAGCCGCGTCCGACGGTACCTAAATAACACGGCACCGCTAAAACGTCAAATAATGAACCCGTGCATCGGTCCATTGATCCATTGAGAACGCCGCAAATCGCTGCTAATCGTTCATTGACGAATCTTTCGTCAGTCACATGTGCACACGGACAAAAAAATAGAGCTCTAATGGCACTTACACTTCCGTTCTACGCCGTCCATTATAAAAACATTTTTTTAGTCGGAACGAAAATAAGGGTGGCTCTCTGTAAAAAAGGTAATCATCAAATCTTTTTTTTTAAAGGAAAAAAGTGTTGGTGATTATCTTTTTTACAGAGGGCCACCCTAATATTCGTTCCGACCAACAAAATTGTTTTTATAATATACAAACAACTTTGTAGAACATCATTTTTACGTAAAACCGCAATTGGAGGCATGAGTTCCACCTTTCCTCATAAAACCCCGTCCCACTGTGCATTGGTCATCTAGATCTGGAGATATTCCATAATTCCTTGGGGATCGATGCGTAGCCATAATCCACGTAAATATCTCAAGTTACAGAATTTTTATTTATACGGATATCCACCCTACAAATAATACATTAATGAGAGAATTTCGGTTTTTTGTACCACGCTGGCCAAATTAAATCTTAAAAACTTTAGAAAACATTCCAATATCTACAAGAATACTTGACCGATTCAAATATTTTTTTAGGAGTAGCTCTTCATTATCTGGCCTTGTATATATATATATTTTTTTTTGATAAATTGACCAACAACAAAATGGCTGCCAAAGATATTATGTATGGAGAATTTCGGTTTCCTAGGAACATCGATCGCCAATAAATAATATCGACACGGATTCTTAAACTAGAAGAGATTTTTAAGAACATGTGAAAAAACGGTGTAAAAATATTGCGAAACGAACCTCGTTTTGATCGTTTTTTGCAGTTAAAAATGAAGCTGCTGGTAGAGGGGTTAAATGAAGCGTTACTCAAAATATTGTTGATCTGATTCCAAAATTCACACAGAGGTTGAGAAGAATCAAATAAACTAATTTTGAATCAAGTTTTTATGGTATATTTCTTCTGATAATCACGTTTAATAAAAACTCATTTAAATATCTCTGAATTTCAGGACATATACTATCTAAAATACCGACGAAGACAAAACGATTGATTCGATGAAGAGTGCCAGAAAGTGACTGACATGATCGATGCCCGACAGAACAGAGAGCGGTACAGAGAGAGTCGACGAAAAGCGTATTTACCACAAAAATAAAACGCAGTATGAAGAAAATGTGGTAGCTGAAGCTCAAGATAATTTGAACCGGATCGATAGGCGGAGATTTGATGCAACGATCAATGGCGCGCGGTACAATACCATACTAGTGTCCGCCATGTGCAATGATCAGTGGCGTCTCTTCTTGTATAGGTAAAATCTGGTTCACTCCACTTTGTGCACCCGAGAGAGAAATTGCCCATGGCGCGGTTTGTGAGAATTGAGAAAGCGCGCGCAACTGGCGTCACGACGTCTGCTGTTGGAAGAGAAAGCCTCAACGCCAAACATGCGTATGAATATATTGCATGGAACTTTCAGGTGTCGTACTAAGCGACTGTTTTTGTTCGACGGACTAACAGCTAAAAAATTGCGGTGGGCGTTATAGGCAAAGAGTCAGTCATCATTTCATTAAGCCTTTATGTAGATATCAAAACTAGTAAAATAATATTCAGCAGGGAACCAGGTAGAGGTCGGCGACTTCGTGGAAGATCACAAATTCGTTGACTGTACGCAATATAACAGGACCTGGCGACCCTAAACGTTCGAGGCATCTGGAGAAGTATCGCCTGAGATCGACGAAGATTTACCTCTACAATACGTCCGGCAATGGCGTAACTTTACACTCGAGCCATCAACATACAAGGTATGTAGGTTCCATCAATAAGCGTAACATCAAAACGGGCCCTACGATTTTGTAGAAGTTTTGCCCAGACATGCAGCTTAGCCATAGAAAACGACTGCTTAGCACAGAATTGATGGAGATTTTTTTTCCTGATAATAACGGACTGGGGAGCACCGTACTGTTCGGCTGGCAGTCGTTGGTCAATCCATAACTCCATGACTATTGCGTACGCAGGCGGCCCTTTTGAATGAAACTCATTCATCGATGAAACTTGTGCTGATTGATGAGATTTTAATGTTTCGACGACGTCAATCGCGCGGGGTGAAAGTTGCCGACTGGTTCAATTGATTTTTGCTCACTAGAGCCCTAGCGCAAAAGTTAAACGGAATTTAATTACGTATACAGTACTGGATTTGCGTTGCGTTGGTTTTCGGAACGCTTGATTGATGCTGCTGGGAATAGAAGAGGCTTGTTTGATAATTAATTTCCCGTTAAAATTGAACATTGTTTTAAATCCCTATTGATTCTGGGAAAATAGAAACAGTTCTATAATATGCGCGCTGCTGCTGAGCCGCGATAGCAAACAATGGGTGGAAAGCGGTTTACGAGCTCCTGATGGAATTTAGGGCTGTAAAATTCACACTCCAACATTGTGCGCGTGCTTTTTCAATTTGTTGTGCACTAACATTTTATCATGCTACGAAGCTTTTCTGTAAATAGACAAAATGAGCTATTTTGGATAATTCAAGGATGAAGTAAATACAATGTATCTTTTTATTAATTATTTCTCATATCTTTGAATTGTGCACTGTTCAACATGACTCAGTTCAGGAATCCTACAACAGAAAATTTTCACTTTAATCGTAAAGCCAACTTTAATCATGATTTCAAGTCACTTTGTCCTCTCTGCTCAACGCTTTCATATCGCAAGCACTTATTTTTCAAGGCCTAACGATTGACTCGATGAATCACAAGATCGACAAATTCTACGTCCTACGTTACGTAGGGCATGTCGTAAGAATATACGTCTTCCCTGGAATTACAGCAGTGACTTTATTTTGATTTTTTTTTGTAGTAATTCCCTGAGAAATTACTCCTGGGATACATATTTACTATTTTTAGTCATGACCGTCGTGAAAAAATTCCATCCTGGACGATTGCTCGCAATCGCCTTGACCTCTGGGTTTGCCTCTGCTGCGATGTTCTGCTGGGTTCGAGTCTAACACTTGCTCGCAGATTTTGTTTCCGTCCCTTCGTAGAGTGTGATCGACCCATCTCCACTTCCGTTCCCGAATTTCTGTTGTTACCGGCTTCTGGTATCATTGGCGAAGGAGATCAACATTGAAGATCCAGTTGTGAGGCCACCAAGCATGAATAATATCCCGCTGCCATCTATTGATGAACACCTGCAGCCGTTGAGTGTTCTCTGCTGATACATACATTTCACGTAGGAGTTGAATATTCGGTTCTTCGTGCATTGACTAATCTGACTGTTTTTCCAGATATTTCTTAAACTCGCACAAGTAGCTCTCGCCATCTTGATCCGTCCACTTATGTCGATATTTCTTCAGCGTCAGGCTACCATGATAGGGGTCGTCCATAATCCTGGGGTCATTATGTGGGAAGGAAAGGGTCTGGCCAATGATCGCGCTCCATACATTTATTTTTTATTTTTTTTTTATGTGGACGTTTCGCTACACCGGGCGTGAAGGTCTGAAATTCAAAAAAAAAATGACTACGTGATTAACGGACAGACCCACATTGGAAGCTTTCGACATTCTCCACTGTTGGCCCAGCTACCGTGAAGTCCATCCAACAATTTGGTCTTGCTGACGTTGATTTTTAGACTTGCCGATGAGAAGCGTTCGACAAGATCATCTAACTGTTCGTGCGTCGTTGTGTCGCTCTACGCAACATCATCTGCCAATTCGAAGTTATTTAAATATTCCATGGTAATGGGTTGCCTCGGTTTGAATCCCGATCAATTGCTTCAATCCAACCAAAATATCATTGATTACGGTGAGGAACAGTTGTTTTTCTTTTTCTTGGCATTAACGTGGGCTTCGTGGCCGTGCGGTAAGTGTTACCAAGCAATTAGCCGCATCGAGTCGAGGAGTGTGGGTTCGATTCCCGCTTCAGTCCGGAAAACTTTTCGTCAGGAACGTATTTCGACTGTGCCACTGGGCGTTGCATGCTAGTCCGTTGTCTAGTGTGGTGCTTCCTTCAAAGGACATAATCGTCCACTGGAAGCATTAACGTATGGGCGTCTTAAAAAAAAAAAACGTCCCCGCTGGGACAGAGCCGGCTACTCAGCGTAGTGTTCAATGAGCACTTCCACAGTTATTAACTGAGAGCTTTCTTTGCCTAAGTTGCCATTTTCGCATTCGTATATCGTGTGGCATGTACGATGATACTTTATGCCCAGGGAAGTCAAGGGAATTTCCATTACGAAAAGATCCTGGACCGACCGGGAATCGAACCCAGACACCTTCAGCATGGCTTTGCTTTGTAGCCGTGGACTCTAACCACACGGCTAAGGAAGGTCCCCGCTGAACAGTAGTGGTGATAGTTTACATCCTTGTCTCACTCCAGCTACGATCCGAATAGGGTCGGACAAGACGCCGTTTTACAAAACTTTGTACGTCAACTCTTCGTGCTGTGCTTTAAGGCCCAAGTAAAAATGGTGCAAAAATCAAAACTGAAAAAGCAGTTTTTATTTTTAGACAAATGAAAGAAAATAAAAACACACAGCTCTTATATTTGCCAAATAAAAAGACTGTGTGTTTTTATTTTCTGTTGTTTTAAAAAGATAAAACTGCTTTTTTAGGATTGACTTTTGTGCTATTTTTACTTGGGCCTCAATGAAGCTGACAATTTTATCAGGGACACTCTTGCGCCTGAGGGCATCCCACATATTTCCGTGAATGTTATAATTTTTTATTCCATACAAACTTAGTTATTATAACAAAGAACAAATTTTGCAATTCAAACATTCTATTTTAAAGGTAAGTTTTGTTATTTTTTTTCCAATTCTTCTCTACCCAGGATGTGGCTATTTGACTACAATTTTTGAAGTTCATTACATGGAAACATAATAACGCCTTCAAGCATGACCTGTTAACAATATTCATGTTACGTTTACTTACTTTCTGCGGATGAAATTAGACTCAGGATTATCTGTAATAATCAAGATTGTTGGAGCAATTTTCAGCAATTATCTAATTTTTCAACCGTTCATACACTTTTTTCCACTTTCCTTTTAGTTTTTACCGCCTTTTTCTACACGAATAGATATCTTATCAAGCAAAATATAACTTAAAAGCGAGGCGTCCGGATTTTAAAACCATGGTTCACAGAACCAGACACTCATTTATTGCTCGAATAACTATTCTTTTATACTATTTTTGGCACTTAGATATGTTTAAGCGAAGTATGCACTTCAACAGAAAAGTAATCGCCTATCTCGGTGCGTGGGAAATTTCTTGCAAGAAATGCTTAAGAATAGCATTTTTCTTTGATCGCAGTACGCAGTTGAAAAGAAATGTCAATTCAAATGGAGCTCACTGTAGAAAATTTCTTGACTATATCTTGGGCAGAAATTTTTACTTTACTTGAGTGGAACAGCATACCTAGCTTCAAATTGTTTATTACTAAGTGTTTAAACATCAATGTTCACAACAATTCACAAACAATGTATTTTCAAACACTTATCGTTCACTCAACTTGCACTTTGTTTGCAGGCAAGCTTGAACCACCAAAACTGCACTATGGAAAAACAGTGTCAGACTGGGGTTACATTTATGTTTTTGTTTTTATTAATTCTCTGCCAATGATAACTGGATGATAAATCGGACTAAAGTTGTAATTGATGTTACAAAACTCAGATGTGAATAATTAAAAACACATTATTATTCAAATTCATACCTTAATCAGTGCATTTTATTGGAGTGTCCGACTATTGGTACCGTCCGGATATTGAATGAACACAAAAATGGTTGTCATGGAAAATATGGTTACCACGTTTGAAACGCATGTACTACAGATATGCATCTCAAACGCACACAGCAATAATACCCCTCAGGCCTTTTGGTGCGTCATCACAAAATGGCTACTTCTAAAATCATTAACATATTGTTATGATAGCATTGGTATTTGTAGCATCGATGAAAAATAACTGCTCATCATCTGATTTTATGGATAATTTATACGAAGAAAACTGCTTCAGGTTGTATTTCATTATTTGATTAACACTTTCAGATACAGCATTATCAATTTAGCGACAATATATCGTCCCCTTGATGCTACAACTAGATAACTTGATATTTGAAATTTTTGACTTCAATATGTCAAAACATTATTATCAATTAGATCTGCAGAATATCCACAGCTCATAAGTGTGTGATTGAAAATACATAAGTTGATATTTACATTACAATCAAATTCTCTGCGATTATCCATCACCTTGTACAACGAGCATATTTTCAAAGTTGCACATCTCAAAATTTTGATTTTCGAGTTATCTAGTTGTAGCATTAAGGGGACGATATATGAGGTTTATATTCTAAAAAACCGATCTTATGCCGCATTTCATTGCCTCGCACAACTACACATGTAAATAGAAGGTGCTTACTTTTTCCATTGTAATTTTGCAGCAAACATTTGTGTTCTAGATTTCATATTACATTCACAACACTTCCACAAAACAAATCTTTCATTCACTTTCCTTGAAGGAACACATTTTAAACGGGAATCTATTATTTAAGAAATTTTACTAACCGCAACACTCAAAACTATTATGGCGGTGACTTTTTCTTGCTGCAAATCGACCGCGCGACCGCACACTGAGACATGCCTGTGTTTATAGTCTAAAATATCCAACATTTTTTAAGTACATGAAAAAACCGAGTGCGATGCATCGGAACGTGTCTATCGTGTGTGCACAATCATCGCGATCGATGAGTGCAGTGATGTCAGAGTTGCTATCTGTAAAATCATAGCATTTAATATGAATTGATCTCAAAAGTCATTGAAATTTTATTAAAACAGTGATATTGTTATGGTAAAGTATTTGCAAAATGATAAACAAATTTTACGAAAACAAGCATATAACGATTGGTAAAAATATTTGAGGGGCCTTCCTTAGCCGAGTGGTTAGAGTCCGCGGCTACAAAGCAAAGCCATGCTGAAGGTGTCTGGGTTCAATTCCCGGTCGGTCCGGGATCTTTTCGTAATGAAAATTTCCTTGATTTCCCTGGGCATAGAGTATCATCGTACCTGCCATACGATATACGAATGCGAAAATGGCAACTTTGGCAAAGAAAGCTCTCAGTTAATAGCTGTGGAAGTGCTCATAAGAACACTACGCTGAGAAGCAGGCTCTGTCCCAGTGGGGACGTTAATGCCAAGAAGAAGAAGAAGAAAAATATCTGTCACTAATCACCTGGCAATAACGTCATCTGTTGCAAACATAAATCGTACCGGTGCATAACAAAAATATGTGCTTGTTTTTAATTATGAATCGTGGTTTACGGCCAACCAGCCGAGTGGAAGTTTAACAACTACCGAAAAGCTAAACATTACATATAATTTGCAATTGGATTAGATAAACAAATTGATGTGAAGATTTGCGAAAAAGTTACACGTCTTCTCAGTGAGAATCGAACTCACGACTCCCTGATCTCTAGTTAGGGCGCGTTACCCCTACGCCATGAGAGGACTCATGAACGCAGAAGTTAACCTGAATTCGATTTCAGCTCAATAATCACGTGGTCCTTTTTCGCAAAGTGCACCTCTTTCGGAAGAATCAAATGCCCATCCAAACACAACGCTTTCTATAATATATCCAATGTCTAGCCCGAGAGCGCATTGTTTTTAGGTATAGGAATAGCACACTACACTTCGATTCTCACTGAGAAGACGTGTAACTTTTTCGCAAATCTTCACATCAATTTGTCCATCTAATCCAATTGCAAATTATATGTAATGTTTAGCTTTTCGGTAGTTGGTAAAAATATGTGATAAATCCAATAAAAAACATAGAAATTCCATTGCCCCATTTCTTTTGATATGTACGTTTGAAGAGTAGATTTTGGTTTCCGATACTCGTCAATCTATTAAATTTTACATGTGTGTACATAGAACTATACTTAACACAAATGTTATTTTTTTTGTTTGTTTGTTTGTTTTTTTGAAAATGTGCATGGAAAGGCTACACTTCTACTATTACATCAATGACGATTCTAATGCTGGACAAAGATTTGAAATGGGCCCAAGATGTCTTGAGTCTTTTTTCAGAAACTTTGCTGTTGAGCCCTTTTTAGCCCGCCGATGCAAACTAACACCACTATTTGAAAGATTGGTTTTAACTCTTTCTGATAGTGGTATTATTGAGAGTGATCGAATTGAATTGGGCTCAACAGCGTCCTGCAAAGCCAATGTTCCGTCCTCAGTTATATAGTTTGTTTGAATAAATTTTACTTTTAAATTGATTGTTTTTTTTTTCGGATGGCCGTTTGTTAACCCGGTGCAATCGACATTTGACGGAAGGCTCAATATTCAAAATAAAATTTGCACTCGAGTTATATTTCTACTGTATATCTCGTGCGTTTCAATCGGCCTACAGGGACACTGAATGTGGCAAGTGAAACTTTTTAGGCTACAGTCCAAATATAGATAAATACTGCTATATCTTAACTACAGTCAACTCTTCTTAGCTCGATATTCTGTATCTCGATATCCAGTTAGAGAACCATAGTAAAAGTTCGTTTTCATGACTCAATGATCCCTTGAAACTTGAAAGTGATTAACTCGATAACTCTCTCACTCGATGATCCTTTCAATATTGAGTTATGAAGTGTTAACTGTATGTTCAAAACAATTGAATTGATCATTTCTACATGATTCAGACTACTCCAGAACTGATTAAATAAAATTTAAATAAAATCCCTAATATGAATGCAAACTCCGCTATAACTGTAGATTCCTGGAAACAGTCCGCGTTGTGACAACGTTTCCCTCCGATTGTGCACATTTTTTTCCTTTGCCAAGAGCTATCCACGATGTTTTGTGCATCCCAAAAGGGTTCTACGTTGGGTATAATCTTTCACACAAATGAAAAAGTCAATAACAGAGGCATAAGCGCGCGAAAAAAGTTTCCCCCAGACAACAAAAATATGAACAACCATCCAGACCGTGCCCCGCGCACAGTGGTTGAGATTGGACAAATCATGGCTTAAATATTGCAAGCTTAAAGACAGATAGTTTTAGGGATGCAGATGCTATTTTGGGCATAATTACTATATTTTGGTTTTCATAGAACAAAATTTAAAAAAAAAATAACTCCTTTTTTTTATAAATTTTCAAGCTATCAACTTAAAAAAAGTATATATGGGCAAACTTTGGTGAGAAGATTTTTATCTAATTAATATTTTTTAAAAGGACCTTTTTAACATTGAGAGGCTCTCTTTGTTTACTTTCTCTTTATTCAATAACTGAGCTTAGTGAGCCACACTAACATCTTCTGTTGCGTTTTTGTATGAAACGCTAGTTACGATAGATGAATAAGTTGGGTTTGAAACATTTTTTGTATAGTGTCATATTTACTGGTGCTTCTAGCATTGGGCGTCAATATTCGCTTACGTCTGTTTGTTTGTTTTCAACTAATAAGCTGTTTGGAACTCGGGTTTTTGCCAGTTTTTTTTAGATAACTGGACCACTGTGCCTCGTTGGTTTTCACCCACAAACCAGGAAGGATGCGGCGGACGGTCGGACGTTATGAATATGCAAAGCCACTCCTAGAATAATAGTAATAACATCATTGCGAAAGAGTTTCAACGAATGGCTATGATGATACGATGATGATGATGATGTTGATGGCGCGGAAGTACCAACCAATGGGGGTGGGGCGGGCATTTCCTACGAACGACGAGCAGACAGACAAATAATTTGCGATGAAATTAGTGTTATTCGGTGGACGTGCCCGTTTCAGTTTCCATTGCTTTGAGTTGTTTTTGTGACGGCGAAACATGTTTGTTTGTTGGGGAGTTTCGTGGCTTTATTTTGCATGTTATGGATTGCAAAAAAGGTGCGTTTCAGGTTCGTTTCTATTCGATCGTGACTATGTTTAACAGACATAACATTGTGTGTAGCTACACAGGTTATGGAAAAAATAAATTATATAACAAACATTGCCAATTTTTATGTAAATTGTTAAACATCTGACATTTTGGCGTTAACTATATTGTTTATTGTTGTTTATTTGGAGCAGAGCTTATATGGCAATATCAATATTGCTTGTCTGAAGAATTTATTAAAAAATGATGCATAAGATCTGCACTCATCGTTTAAAAAATAAGATGTCGTAGCCAGGGCTGTTAAGTATCATGACCGGTTTGCAACACTGACGAAACCAGTCTTCTCACTGTCGCAAGCCGAAACTATATTTCAAGTGCTCACTTCGTCAAGTCGCAATGACAGAGCTCTCACGAGAGCAATTTTCATGTTGTTTTGCTATAAAAATTTGTATCTTATTTTGGAGAATTCCGGGAAGTAAATGTGTTTGAAACGTTAAATGGATATCCTTCCTTGATTCCAACGATATAAACAACAATTATACCAGATAATTAACTAAAAATAGCCATGTTTTCGATTCTGTCACAGGCCGTAGTGACGGGAAAAAGAAAGAGAATTTAGATGAAATCTCTGTCATTGTCTCGCCGTCCGATGACAGTGAGGTAAGCAACTACGTAAAAAACGCGCGACGCCCTGTATTTACATTGACGCTTTCCAGCCCTGGTCGTAGCGTGGGTTGTAAAATATTCATCTCAAGGGAAACGATAATATTACTGGTCTAAAATTATTGAAAATTATTTGTAAACGCTAAATACTTCTGACAAAGTAAGGATTGTTGACTAATATGAGTAAAGATCATTTAGTAGAAGCACCATTTTAGTTGCATCCGAAGGCACCACACCATCAATATTTCGATTGACGCTGCATTGAATGGTAATAGCTGCTTCATGATGAAATATGATGGTGAAAAATCACGTATGATGTATACAATTTCCCACTCGCATCATGCAGAGTTTTGATTTATACATTCATTTCAGTCAAATATAAATTTCAACTCGAATTATTGCCCCCGAAATAGTTTACGAACACCGAAATTGGAAACACTTGACAGCCCACTCATCAAAACCGTCTGGAGCAATAAACTTAGGAAAATTTGTTTTCTTCAGCAATTGCTAGCAACGTCCTGAGGTTTTCTTATGCACTCAGCAGCAGAATAAATCTCGGGCAACTTTATGTTCAACCTTTCTCTCCGCACAGAAGGCAGGAAAAAAAGCGGTTCGCCGCACTGAGGACGACATTAGTTACTGTGCTCGAGCACAACAGTCACCCCACAGTTATGAAACATCTAAGGAGCTAGAATAAAGTATTGTCAAAAATATTGGCCTTCCTTAGCCGAATGGGTTAGAGTCCGCTGCTACAAAATAAAGCCGTGCTGAAGGTGTCTGAGCTCTATTCCCGGTCGGTTCAGGATCTTTTCCTAATGGAAAGTTCCTTAATTTCCCTGGGCATAGAGTATCATTGTATCTGCCACACGATATACGTATGCGAAAATGGCAAAGGAAACTCTCAGTAAACAACTGTGGAAGTGCTCATTGAACACTAAGCTGAGAAGTAGGCTCTGTCTCAGTGAAGACGTAATGTCAAGAAGAAGAAGAAGAATTGACATAAATCACCGAATTACCTCAACTCTGCAAAACATGATAATTCTCTTGGGTATACAATCAACTCTCCATAACTAGATATTGGTTAGGGAGCTATCGAGTTATAGAACACAAAATCCGTGCAACTGCGATTCAAGGGACCATCGAGGTTGTCATGAGAACCAACATTTGACTCGATATCGAGATACAGAATATCGTGTTAGGAAGAGTTGATTGTATCTCGAATTACACGATTATTTGAAGTTATAATACACATTTCATAAGGTTGTCCATCCCACAGATGTGTATCAGTGGAAGAGGAGTGTATTTAGTGATCATTCCCAAATTACGTCAAGCTCCAAGGAGAAGGGTGAGAGCCGGGCATAGCATGACAAGTCTTACAAGTCTTTTTTAGGTCTTATGCAAGAAGCATGCCATGGGGAGAGGATGTCGAAAAAAAAAACCATTTTAGTGTGACTTAATTTGGATTGTATGACATTTCCCAGAAAGCCATTCCCCAGAATGGGACTCTTCCCAGAAATCAAATGATTTGAGGGCTGCTAACATCCAAGTAAACGGACACCGATAAAATACAACAGCATTTAACTTGAATGAATACAAGACAATAATTTTGTGCCCATTAAAATGGTCCATTTTTTAATGGAAAAAGTCAACTTGTTAGATCTCATGTTAGTTACACCCCGAATTGGCACATTACAAAAGCTACTGTGAAAATTTGAATCCGTCAGCTCAAGCTCGTTTGACCCCCAGAAGCTAAAGAAATATGGAGCTAAAGAAATATGTAACTTAAAATATTTATGTGGGGCCCAGATAGCCGTAGCGGTAAACGCGCAGCTATTCAGCAAGATCAAGCTGAGGGTCGTGGGTTCGAATCCCACCAGTCGAGGATCTTTTCGGGTTGGAAATTTTCTCGACTTCCCAGGGCATAGAGTATCTTCGTACCTACCACACGATATACGCATGCAAAAATGGTCATTGGCATAGTAAGCTCTCAGTTAATAACTATGGAAGTGCTCATAAGAACACTAAGCTGAGAAGCAGGCTCTACCCCCGTGGGGACGTAACGCCAGAAAGAAGAAGAAGAAGAAGAAGAACTTAAAATATTTGTAATCGGATCAATATGGGCCACCCTCATGCACACAGGCCTTGCTATTATGTAGCTTTTACGTTTTGTTGTAAAACTTCTAAAGAAAATCAAAGAAGACGCGAACTTCTCTTGTGATGTTGTGTTTCATCATTCTCCATATGACGAAGACAATAAACCTAGGAAAAATAGAGAATACGCTATGACAGCAACTGTCGTGGAAACTTCTTCACGATGTGGTTAGAAAAAAATCAACACGTCTTTTAGCGTAGTTACACTAGCTGATTTCGCAAAGCACAATTCTGGTTGATTACTGTGCATTGCGCGATTATTTATCGCGACGGCGAAAACTTGAAAACTTCTTAAAATGCGTGTAGGTCGCCGCAGGTACTTCAAATCGTTTTGGTGTCTTTTGCGCGATTATTCCTGATTGTCCAAGGCATGATCGCGCAGAAGACACCAAAACGATTTGAAGTACCTGCGGAGATCCACAAGCGTTTTTTAAGATAGTCGGCGCGAGAATTTTTCGTGCCACGCATAATACTCTAGTATTATGACGCACGCGCGTCACTCTAGTCGAAGATGACAGTTTGTACTACTTCAAGCACAGGATTAAGGTGATGATTGAACGGAGCCACAACTCAAATTTTCAAGAGCACAAGTCTTGAGAACCAAACAGCGCTCCGCGCTGAAAATTTATCCCATTGGTCACCACTAGCAAGCAACCAAATTGATTGATTTTCAACGCGAATTTTCGTCAGATTCTCCAGTCTTGTGCACTTGAAAATTCCAATTTTTTCTTCGTTTTATAATCACCTTAATCTGAGCCGTTATCGTCTCGAGAGGTGACCGGTCCGCCATCTGTCGCCTCAACAATCCCCGGCCCGTGAGACTGGGTGAGGTTCCCTACGGATGGATCCTATAACATTTACCCGAATACCATTACCCCGAAAACCATTACCCCGAAAGTCAATACCCCGAATGGTCAACTACTTCGAAAACCAATACCCCGAAATCGATTCCCCCGAATAGCCCGTTACCCCGAATGGACCATGACCCCAAATTTTCTTGCCACGAAAAATTCAAAATGAAAATCCGACAAATAAATCCCATACACCTATTTTATAGAATTTGATTTTCATTTGAATTCATGTTTTTGCTATCAAAGATTTATGCTTCTTAATGGGTCAAGTGAGAACCAAAATCTCACTCACAGGGGCGTACTTGATTTTTTGACGATGGTTGTGTTCAAAACAATAAATCATTTTTCGAACTGATGATAATGCTAACATGTTAATATTAGAGACCTCTCCCGCCCTCTTTCAAAAGCGTTATATTGTTTGGTAATGCATAACTATATTTTTATATTGCTGGAGGCAATGCGAGTTCAACATATTCGAAAATGGCAATAGACTATGGTTTGAAAAATGTCAGATGAAAATGTTAACTGATATTAAACTGACCACTATTTCAAAAGTACATCGCTAAAGAGCAGCCTATGATAAAATAACAAAAAATCACTGATGAAAGCGTCAATAATTATGATGTCAACTATCACTTTGCTAGTGCAACTTTCGAAAGAATAGCCGATAGCTAAAAAAAGGACAAATCTCTTGTTGGAAATTGTAATACTGACAAGATGTAATACAGACAAGCAGTGCAGGAGCTTATTTTCAAGATTGCTCGTCCGAAGTCACTGTCAACTTTGAATTTCGCTCAAGACAAGTTTGTCAGTCGATTTATTTTTACCCAAGGACCTGCTATTGATCATACTCTCTATTTCCAGTATTACAGTCTCGAAGGTTTCGTCGTCTGGTAGGTTCGGTACGGATGTGAAGGACTCAGCACAGTCGTGGTGTTTTGCTTGGAGCTGAACCTGTAATTCATTCGCAACACCACGGAAGTTGGTACCGTTGTCTGAATATATTTCAACAGGTGCTCCCCTCCTAGCGATGAAACGTCGGATGCACATCTTGCAAGACACAGATGTCAGGCTATAGGCTACCTCTAAATGAATCGAATGGGTTGAAAGGCAAGTGAAAACTGCGATCCATCTTTTCACGTGACTTCGACCTTGCTTGACGTACATTGGACCACAATAATCAAGCCCGATATACGTGAATGGACGTTGAAATGCTTCCAGTCTTACATCTTGCATCATTGACATCTGGCGCTAACTTTTTTTCACCAAATTTCTCAGCCCCGGAACGTAGATTCTTTGCCTAAGTTCATTGACTACTAACTCTCGATTCTGGTGATTGAACTTGCGATGATAGTAATCTATAAAGAGAATGTTTACTGGATGGTTCGCAGCTAGTATTACTGGATACTTAGCTTCAATCGACACATTGGGGGCGGCGCCGATACGACCATCCATTCGAATAACACCATCTTTATCAACCATAGGCGATAACTTGTACAACGGGATCGATACCGAAACCGCCCCCGAAGGCTTTTGATTATAATGATGACTCTGCAGCAGTGCTGGGAATGGTAATAGTAGTAGGCTTGACTTTTCGCGAAAATCACGTGGCTCTCCCAGTACAGTAGTTCAAAAACGTGAATCTCATCAAGTAGCCTCTGTTGGGTGCACGAATTTTCTAAATCATGAGTGTCATTGAAGGCTCTAAATGCGGGAAATGCAGCGGGAAATAGAACATTTTTCTACAGTAATTTCGGGTTGCCCTTAGCAACGGGTGTTTTGCAATTTTCAAGGCATTGGCCTACAGCAGCGATGGGCGTGAGTTTCACTGGCTTCGCTGACTGTGATTGGCTTTGCTTGGCTACTGTAGAGTGAGTTTCAGATTTTTTCCCAACCCTGCTCTTCAGCATGGCAATCTCCTCTGGATATGTTGCGGACTGAACCATTTTCTACAATGCGTTTTCGGATTTCATCGGGAACTCTTGATCAATCGTCAGCTTACTAGACTCTACATGATTCTTAGAACGGCTTCCAAATTTGAACACGTATGCGAGTGATCGTAGCAATCCTTCCCACTTTGAAAAGCGATGTACGTCAATAATTACTTCCAAGGAACTTTCACGTCGCTGTTGTGCGGGTTTCGCTGCCAGACATCAGCCATTTTGCCGCCGAACTTGCCCGGGATAGCGGGACACACGTCTTACCTCTGCCACTGCCTGAATACGAAAGAGGAGGATGCTTCGTGTTGTGCGATCGGGCTGATGCAGGATTCGCTCCCAATACGACAATTCGTCCGGTGGGGTGTGCTGCTGTCGTCATGATGATGGTTGACGAGAGCAATGTCAAACTCATTCATGGTTTCAAAACATTCGGAACAAAATATTTATTTTCACCGCTTACTTCACTTATGTATGAAATTGAATGAGATCCAATGGTAGAGAATTCATTTATCTACCCAATGGTATTTTTAGGGGCAGCGGAGAATGTCCCGAAGCGTGTTTTATTCAAGCGCAAAAATCGCTCAGGCGAAAGTTCCAATGAAACTAACCTCACATATCCTAATTTTCCAACCTCAAACAAGTGCTCCCACTAGCCGGATCTCAATTTTTATGAAAGTAGTGCAATAATACAAAAAACAATCGTATGTAGAACATACAGAATGGATATTCCTACCTTTTCCGCCTAACTGTTTCACTGTGAACCGTCTTATATCAGGAAAATAAAACATTTTTCCCCACAGCGGCATGTGATGGATGCGTGAAAAATCAAATCTCTCATCATCTGACTAGTTGCGCTACCAAAGTATAGATGGCTAACAGTATGTTGCGTTTTGCGATTGGAAGCGTATACTCCACTGCACTGTGACGTCACGCATCAATTTTGACAGGTACTGGTCCTGTTGTTTACAGTTTGGACTTAGTATTTTTTTCGAATCATTCTTAATTTCGTGAAAGTTTGCTGCGAGGAGAGGTTAAATCCACTGCAGATACCAACGGATCGTATTATTCTATCTTCCTACCGTGGAAAATCGTCACCATCAGCATGCTGGTGATAGAATTGCGAAGATGAAAAAATGATGGAAAAAAACGACTAAGTCCGAAACGTAAACAACAGGACCAGCAGCTGTCAAATAAGTGAGGTTAGGCTCGTCTTATGCAGCGCTCTATTGAGTGACTGGCCGATTGCATATTGTAGAGTTGGATAGGGCTGTGTATGAATGGTCAAGGTGTTTATATAAAGTAGGACATTGTCGGTTCGTTTAAGATGCAGAGAACTATATTCATAAACCCACACATCACCCCTCCTCCGAAAAAATAGAAACTCGGGAATGAAAAAAAAAAAACGAATCGTTTTCATGTTTTTATTTATTTTAATCCAGTTGTTAAAAAAAACCAGTTCAAGTCAATACTGCCTCAGTATATGTCCTCTTCTACAACACTTAAGTAATTTTTCAGATACTCCGGTATTCTTTTCACGCGGGTCGGGCAATCAATAGCACCAGATTGTGGGTTTTCCGCTTGTGGAGTCGATTGAGCTTCCTGCTCTGAGACGGTATGGTTCGAAGGAACAGCTTTTACTGCGTCTCTCCAATCGTAGACTTTCTTAGTCTGCGTCACATGTCGCTTCAATATCTGGCGGTCTTCGTCGCTCAAAACAAGGGTTCCGTTGCGTTCCGTGTATTTTCGAGGATCAAAACGTGACTCGGCTTTGGCTCGGATCTGGCGCTCCACGACAACCTTGTCCCCTGGCTTAATACGACACTGACGAGCTCCTCGTTAAGCGTCTTCTCGCTGTTTCGCCTCAATTTTTAGTCCACGCCTAATTTTCCGCCACGTCATGACCTCTTCTGGAGGTACTCCCGTTACAGAGTGCGCAGCAGCATTGTAAGCGTGAACTGCCGCGCTCAGTTCGTCTCTATAGCTAGCTCCGTTAGCTGAGCCAGTGCTCATTGCCTTGTTCACCATTTTCATGCAGCTTTCTGCCAATCCATTCTGTTCTCGATATAACGGGGTTGAGAAAGTTGCATGTATGCCGCGCTCAAGACAAAATTACTTAACACATATCAATGGTTGCTATTCCGTGATTGACCGAAGTCAGTCAAATTGCACAAAGAATCAACAAGAAGTTCGGCTGGGATTGGCTAAAACCTTCTTCAGTGTGCATAATGCAGTGCTTCTATTTATACAGAGTCAATAACGGCTCCGGCCACGTCCTTGCAGTCAGGTGGGATTGGGAGAAGGAATGTTAGCGTGTAACCTTTGCTATTTGGAGACCGTGTTTGCATCTCCACAAAGGTTACTGGGAGGGATGTTTGTTAGTGGGGTGGATCGTTGGGTCGCAGGATTCACGTTGATAAGCGATTAGACCATGATAAACATGCTCATTAATATACAGTAAAACCTCCATGAGTCGATGTTCCATGATTCGCTATCAACTCATGGAATCATACTAAAAACAAAATTTTATGGTTACTATGATGGTCCCTAGAAACAGCTTTAAAAAGGATTGCTGTTCTCTGACTCTATATTTCCATGAGTCGATGGTCCCTTCAATATCGACGCATGGAGATTTCACTGTAATGCATTTGAACGCGTTGTGTTCATGTTCTGTTCAAAGCTTGTGCTCACGAGAGCTGTGTGCAAGTTCAAACAAGTTGCGTTGTTTGATCACAGTACTCCGTTCATTTCGTGGCAACCGTTTCCGTCATTCATTTTTTCCCTCAAACAAATCCAGACATACAAAAATATTCTTAAACATCGTTGATTGGTTCGTATAAAGGTGATATTCTATGTGATAATTGAATTGTTTTATTCCAAATTAATTTTTGTTCTAGCATCATACGCCTGAAAATCGACAAAACAAGATGGGCCTAACGATAGCGGTATTCAAGACAATATCTGTAATATTGCTCATTCCAGACCCACATTTGAGTGCTCGTCAACACATTCCGTCAAGATATACGAATCTTTAGATAATTTCAATATGTTTAAATAAAAAAATGTGCAATTCAAGGTTGCCTTTTTATATCACTGACGCAATTTTTGCAACATGATTTGATAATGATTGCACTACAAATGAAGTACATCCACTGTTTGAATGTTTTTTGCTTTTTAAACGAATTCATTTTTGAATGAAGTTTATACGACTGCAATTCAGTTTCTGCGAATCTGACCTCGGTTTGGACTGTCTTCCGATTTTACACATCGTTTCATCATTTCATTCAGTGTATGTGCCTACAGTACTGGACAGAATAAAGTACGCATTGGCCGTTTTTCCATACAAAATTATTAAGTTTGGAGTCTTATATCTCGGTTTCTAGTTGTCCGATTGACCTGAAATTTTCACCGCAGCTTGAAAGTAACCTCAAATTTTCTAGGCTAGAAATTCATAGTTTTTCATTAACGAACTTTTAAGTTATCGCAAATCTCAAATTTTGATAAAAATGACAAAATTTTAAAGTAAAAATAATTTTTATTGAAAATATTTAGAGCAATATGTCCTTCTGCAAAAATGTACAATTTGATAAGACACAAACATTTGCAGAACATCATTTTTCGGTAAAACTGATTGTTTTCAAAATATTTTCAAAACTAAATTTTGCAATTGAGAGATTTTCAATAATTTAAAGGATTGTGTTTCAAATGCAGTGATATTTTAATTGAGTAAAATCTATGTTATATCTAGGCTGTGGTGAAAATTTCAGATCAATCGGAACACTAAAAGCTGAAATTCAGATCTCCAAACTTGACCATTTTGTATTGGAAAACGGCCAATGCGTACTTTATTCTGTCCAGTACTGTAGTGTTTCGGAATGATTTTTCCTTCATAAGTGATATTCATGAACATTTATCGCAGTTTCTAGTTGGTCTAACTAACAAATGCAATTGTTAGGATGCAGCCAGTGAACGAATCCACTTTCTCTATTGGTTCCTTGTACGGCCGCAAGTTATTAGTTACATACATTAAAGAATTCTTGCAGAAATTCGTTGAAAATTTTGTCAAAATTTTTTTAAAATCACTGGATCTGAGAATAAGCATAGGGAAATTTCTTGACAAATATACCTATGGATAAATTGTGGGGGACTCAGCGCAAGAACAAATTGCATGACAAATTCTGTGTTTAATCCCAAGGTGACCCATATCTTAATGATATCCATAACTGGGGCGAGACTGTACCTTCTACTCAGTCAACTCAAGACGGAAAAGGTTGAATACGCAAGCTTTGCCCCAAGTTGTACTGAATGCCGTTTGCCGGACCGATAGATGTTAGTCGTCTAGGTAGGATGGTGGCTAGCGTGCCCTGTATGTTGCTGCAGTTGTAACATAAATAAGTCGACAAAACATGCATTCCATACATCTGGGTCCCCCAACAAATTCTATCTAGCAAACCCCATTCACAAGCAGAAGAACCTACTCTCAAATGTATATGTCTATAGTGAAAACCTCTTTCTGGTACTCCACTCGTTAAAGTGATTTGTGTAGCCCCGATGGCCATCGTTCTTGCACTCGTTGTTACAATTTAAAGTCATAAATTTGTATACTTCAAAACACAAACACTTACATGTGTGCGAAAGTGAGCCATACCCAGAAGCCGACCATGCAAAGTGCTACTACTACTAGAGATATAAAAGAACATAAGATAAAGAGCTTGGTTTATTGCGAAATTCCAGTCCGAGCAGAATTTCCGCCAACCGTATCTTACTACTGCAGAAATCACGTCGACTCGATATCACTTCGAGCTCGAAAGCCTCCTGTCCTGTCTGTCACATTCGTGGAACTCAATCGAACCGTTGTACCTAGAGAAAACGAATAACGTGTGCTAACAGGCTAGGGGATTCGTAGCCTCAGCCAGAAAAGCCACATCTCGAAACCAAATATCAACTATCATAATTTCCCAATCTATCCAACCGAAAGCAGCAAATGAAACGGAGTGAAGAATTCAAATTGAATTTCTGCTCCAGACTGCGAATAAGGCCGAACGCATTGTGCTTGGTTGGGGAAGGTTGCAGATGTCATGGGCGTAGAAAGTGATACCTGGTTACAACAGCTGCATCGTTTGTATTGTAGAAGTCTGAGAAATCATGTAATAACCAGGAACAACATTATCGTACATTTTTTTTCTTTATTAGTGTCATTCCAAACATTACATTCATTATTTCTTATATCTAGGTGTTCTGTGTTATTAGACAACACTATCATCCTAATTTGGTAAAACAAATCTAAGATTTTATTAACATTTTGTTAACCACATATTACATTTCATTTGCCGTAGCAGTTCAGATTTTTTACAGGTGAGTTAATTTCACCTGCTTATAAGAGAAAAAAAAACGCTTTGAATATACTTAACCTAACTTAACCTAAACATATAACGCATTAATCGTGGCAATAGAAGATTGTAACGATTTTTGGTTGAAATTATTGATTATTTTATTTGACATTTGTTCCAAAGTTTCAACATTGGATATTCTATGTAACTCATTGGTACTATACCAGGGAGGAAGCCTCAGAATCATTTTCAAAATTTTATTTTGAATTCTCTGCAGAGCTTTCTTCCTGGTATTACAACAGCTAGTCCATATTGGTACAGCATACAACATGGCTGGCCTGAAAATTTGTTTGAATATCAAAAGCTTGTTCTTAAGACAAAGTTTTGATTTTCTATTAATAAGGGGATAGAGACATTTTACATATTTGTTACATTTGGCTTGAATGCCCTCAATGTGGTTTTTGAAAGTTAAATTCTTATCTAGCATGAGCCCTAGATACTTAACTTCATCTGACCAATTTATTGGAACCCCTCTCATCGTGACAACATGTCTACTTGAAGGTTTCAAATAAAGAGCTTTTGGTTTATGTGGGAATATTATCAGTTGAATTTTGGAAGCATTAGGAGAAATCTTCCATTTTTGCAAGTATGAAGAAAAAATATCCAAACTTTTTTGCAATCGACTACAGATGACACGCAGGCTTCGTCCTTTGGCGGAGAGGCCTGTGTCATCCGCAAACAAAGATTTTTGACATCCCTGAGGTAACTCAGGTAAGTCAGATGTGAAAATATTGTATAATACATTATCGTATATCTTTTGAGCGTTCACTCTGCTTGTCTAGGGTGCATAGTACTCTTGTGCTATATGTACACATTTCCTTTCTGCTGTCGTACGTTGTAAAACTACTTGAACTACTTCATAGATATTTTTTTATACCTATTTATCCCTATTCGTTCTTTGTATGAACCCGTGCCTTCGGGTTTGTCGTTAACCTCGGAATCCAAGTCGGACATCGGTTCTATGATTTATACGGATATTCCGTGTGGTCTGTCCGAAGTCCTTTTGAGACATTTCTATAATTATTTTGAACGGGTCAAACAAAACTACAGTAAATTGGCACTTATATTGAGCTGTTCGGTAATCCAATCCGCATGGTTATTAAATTAATTAACTCATAACGCGTGGTAAAGATGGACAAACTATGGGTGAAATTGAAAAAAAAAATCCATGTGCTTGGCTAGGATTTGAATCCAGGACTCTTGTATGCCAGACGAGCGCTTTACCAACTAAGTTTCCGAGCCACTTGGTGACTCAATAACTGAGTTGGTTTATGCGTGGTCTGTGGGGATTTGAATTCTAAACCTATAATTGGGCCACCAATTACAAGTTTAGTTAGTTATTTATTGGGTCACCAAGTGACTCGGTAGCATAGTTGGTAAAGCGCTCGCCTGGCATACAAGATTCCTGGGTTCAAATCCTAGCCGAGCACATGGATTTTTTTTTCAATTTCACCCATAGTTTGTCCATCTTTACCACGCGTTATGAGTTAATTAATTTAATAACCATGCGGATTGGATTACCGAACAGCTCAATATAAGTGCCAATTTACTGTAGTTTTGTTTGACCCGTGCAAAATAATTAAAGAAATGTCTCAAAAGGACTTCGGACAGACCACATGGAAGGAAAATTATTCATTTTGGGTACTTTCTATTAGTAAAAAGCTGCCAGAAGGTCGAATTACATTGTTTCGCATTAATTCTGGTACTCGGCAGCGCGTACAAAATCGGCCTCTCCTCATGCAGCACAGACTCTGTGCAAAGGGGGCTGTACACAGTTTTGTGCAAACGGTGGTAAACAAACCGAATGAGTGAAATGCGCAAAGAAGAGGAACGCATGGAATGCGTAATTCGCTTCCATTTTTGTTTTGCTTCTGAAAAAATTAAAAATAATCATTCTGATTTTAAAGTTTTTCAGAGATTTTTTCATCCGAATAACCGAAGCGGAAGCAAATCGGAAAACAACTTTCTCATTTGCGACCATCTTCCGGCTTTTCACCAGAAAAAAAATCCCGAAAAACTTCTCGTCCTACCAATGGCCAACTGTTTGCTGCCGCGCAGAAGACGAACAACAGTTCCATTTCCATCGATCCACGCACAGTCAATGGCCAACACATCGGCTACACACAGCTTGAGTGCGACTAACACAGAATTTTCACTCAGCCAGCCAGTCCTGCATTGGTTGCCTCATTCTGTGTAGTTATAACACATGCGCTGCGTGAAGCTGTCTTAGCGTTTAGTCAGCGCGCTCTACATCAGCGGTGGTGAATTGGGTCCTAAAGCCCTGTCCCAATTTTAGTATCAAACGCTTAAATTTAGGGCAAAAACGCATGTTTACTCAATTTTTAAATGCTTTTCATTTGTGAGGTCCAAAAAACATTTTTTTATCATTTTTGAGATTTTGTCCCACCCTTTGGTTTAAACTCAATTTTTGGGTTTATTTTGTTTTCCGTGTCCCTGCTGAAATGTCAGATAAGAACAACCCCAGTGTTAAAACTATATGCCCTGTGGCATTTTTGTCGAAACTGTGAATGTCAATCATGATCACAAGTGTCAAGGTTCATATTTGGAATCATTTTTAAAATTGAAGTTTAAAAATGTTATAGCCGTTAATTGAGTTAGAAAAAAATGGTAAAGTAGTTGCAAGAACATGCTCTTTCGTATTATTAAATAAAAACAAGAATTCATTAAAAATTTTAGGACCCAATTGGTCGGCGTTAAGTCAGAGGGGACCAAGTCAAAAACTTGGGAAAATTGGATTATTCTCTCATTAGATGCGAAATTACCTTACCTCCGTTCCACTTCGACCAGATTTGATGAATGCTGTAAACTGCGAGAGATGGTTGTAGGACAAAAGGTCGAAAGACAGAAGGTCGAATGACAAAAGGTCGAAGGACAAAAGGTCGAATGGACAAAAGGTCGAATGGACAAAAGGTCGAAGCGACAAAAGGTCGAATGGACAAAAGGTCGAATGGACGAAAGCTCCAGATAGCACCGTTGAAAGGATTATCGTACACTCAGTTGCTAACATTTTAATCACAAATTCCTCCCTTCTCATCTGAAGTTTTTCCTTCTTTTAAATGATAGCTGTTATTCAGAACCATCGTTTGAAGCAATAATTTGTATTAATGCTATTATTTTTCAAACAAAAGATTCATTTTCTGAATGTCGGTTGTTATCATTTTGATACTCCAAAGCATAAAGTAATTATTATTAGCTTTTTATTTGATACATTTTCAATAGAAATTTTTCCTTCTTCAAAAATTGGCTGTTCTTTTTAAGTTATACATTATAGTGATTTTATACTGTACACACTTGTATCGACGATTATTCTTTCTTTTATACATTGACTGTTCTTTATAGATTTCACTTTTACATCTTGCCTGTATTTTTTTTTTCAATTGAGATGTTGTCTTCTTATAAATATCGGCTGTTCTTCATGCTTAACAGTGTTTATGAGCATTTCAATTGCTTTTCTAACAAAGGATTTTCCCTCTTTTGAAGTTTTGCTGTTTTAGGGCTATGTATTAGAGTTTTGTTTGACTGTTGGTTTCGACTCATCATTAGCATCAGGGAAAAATAATCATCCTTTTTCTGGAATTAGGTCCTAACTAGGGTAGAGTCTGCTTCTCAGCTACACTAGCATTTACTGAGAGCGTTTCTGATAGTTTGATCATTTTTGCATTTGTGCATCATGCTTTTTATTAGGAGATGATCTGAAACCCGAACCGTTAGAAGATAATTCAAGGAATGCAGGTGTGATGTCGCACCATCGACGATCTGAAATCTACCCATGGAATGGAGGTTAACAGAAAACACATACATTACTCTTGGACTCAGACTCATTTCTCTTCCGAGTCACCTGATGGGTTTTACTACGAGGAGAGGCTATTTCATATAGCACTTTAACATATGCAGCAGAAAAAGCCTAGGCAAACTGCTTCTCCTAGCCGCCTTGAACATTGTTACAAGGAACCAGCCTCCGCAGAGCGAACCCTCTGCTCTGCAGTCAACTCATGGTGAGACAACATAGGTATAATTCCAGTATTATCTGAATGACAGCTGCAGTTACTGCATTCCAGCACTTGGCATCCCAACACTTAGCACATGGAGTGGCATGTGATGCACTTAGAGTTACATAATTACCAGGAGAACATAAATGAACCAACGAGTCTCCAACCAATCGTAGTGTGCTGCGCCAGCCGGAGATTCACAAATATTCTGAAAGCGCGCGCTAGGGGAGATTCAACACATGCTTTGCTCGGTGCTACCCTCGAGTAGAAGCATTAACCTAAGAATGCTAATGTCGCTGCTGTTCGTGTTACCAACATCTAGTTTGCCACGAACTGACAGTCTGAGTACCGGGCATCAAAGTGTCAAATTGATTATCAAACCATAAACAACGACAAAGCATTGAACAAACAATAAAAAACCTTAATTAAAGGTACGAATAATTAAAATCAGTTTTGTGACAACAGCGCTACTAGCGTTCTACTACTAATATTTCTATTTACCCTCGCCATCAGTGTCCAAGTTGTAAAACAACTGCTCAGTAACGAAGAGTCTCTACAGCTATTTTTACCTTATTATGCAGGTGTCTAGATGGTCTACATGATACGGTCGAAGACGCGCGATTCGGAAGCTACAATTTTGATTCTCATTTTAAAATTTTGTCTTCACAACTATTATTATGCTAGCACGTGATGTTTTTGAACGACGCATGTGACGAAGCGGAGACGCATTGAGAAATTACCCTAAAAATAGCGAGGAACACCAACATAGGTCTCAAAATGTACAGTGCACGGGTGAGCATGAAAGGAATGTGGCTCTTGCACATAAGGCTACAGCACGTACACATTAACTCTGGATGCACCACGACCTGAAAAGTCTGGAAATTTCATCCCGAAATGATCGTTGACCAGCTGAAATTGAACCTCCCTTTGTATGGTCTTCCTGAAAATATGCGCGTTTTCTTCGCGTCTATTTTAGCCGTAGCGCTTGTGATAGCTTGCTTTTTTATCTAAAGAGTATAGCCTTTTGTTCTTCCTAAATTGTTGTCCATTCGACCTTTTTTGTCATTCGACCTTTCGTCCATTCGACCTTTTGTCCCTTCGACCTTTTGTCTCTTCGACCTTTTGTCCATTCGACCTTCTGTCATTCGACCTTTTGTCATTCGACCTTTTGTCCTTCGACCTTTTGTCATAGATTCGCGAGAGATATGTAACAAATTTTCTTTGGATGATCAATAAAAATCGAAAAAAGTGTGCGGTCAGAGTGGACCAAGTGCTTATTACCATAACAGTGAAAATGATCAGGGCGCTAAAAAATGCGAGGAAATGAAAAATATTTCAAGAGATTTGTCAGATTTTTCCACATCGAATGATTCTTCTATTCATCCTTCAATAGAAATTTATAAATATTACTTAATTCGATGCATTTGGTTTTGATTTTTGACCACTCTCCACATTTGGATGGGTGGTCAGAAATTGCTACAATTTCTGTGCAGTCAGAGCGGACCAAGTGTTGAAAAGCAATAAACTGATTGATGGTTGCATTTTTTGAGTCAATTTTAGAGTCCGACTGAAGTTTTTGGTAGATCTATGGTGTATGCATGGAATGTCATAGAACCCGTTTATTGGACAAGTATGTTTTCGACGGTATTCAAGTTTTTTACTTTGTTCATAGAAAAACTTTTTTATTTAAAACTTCTCCATCATGAAACTTTGTCCCAAATATCTGTTTACTATCTATGGTAAAAATAAAAAAAATAGAAATTGGGTTTTTGTGTCATTTAATGTTTAAGTTTAATTTTTTAATTTTTTTTTATGAAAATTAATAAAATATTTTTTCAGTGTATCTTTTTTCTTATAGTCCAAACGGTTCACTACAACACTACAACTTTCTCAAACGTCGCAAGCAAAAATTTATAGGCCATTTTCAAAAGTTATTCTTGAGTCAAAATGATCTATTTTTCTATGGAAATCACTTATTGTATCATACCAAAAACATGTGTCAAATTTAATCCATATCGAAGTTTATCGAGCACGATTTTTATATTAAAAAAGAAACGGACACCGTCTTCAGCCATTTAGCTGCACAGACTGTAACTTAACACTAGACAACGGACAATCATGCTCCTCACGAAAAGTTCCAATGACTGCAGCGGGAATCGAACCCACAACCCATGACACGATGCACTCATTGCCTGATTGCCGAATTCGTCAATACCTTCATGTGAAGTAAAATTCGAATCCGTGAATAAAGATACTTGATCCGTCTTAAAAACGTGAGAAGGAGACAGTTTCAACGCACTCGTCTTAAAGACTTCATTTAAGAGCTGGTGTTCCTCAAGGCAGCATTTTGGGACCAATATTATACTATATTTTTAAATCTGGCTTACCTGAGTTATCTCAAGGATGTCAAAAATCTTTGTTTGCGGATGACACAGGCCTCTCAGCCAAAGAACGAAGCCTGCGTGCCATCTGTAGTAGATTGCAAAGTTTGGATATTTTTGCTTCATACTTGCAAAAATGGAAAATTTCACTTAATGATTCCAAAACTAAGTTTGTGTTAAGTTAATTGAAAGCGTTGTTCTTCTCTTATAAGCAGGTGAAATCAACTCACATAAAAAAAAATCAGAACTACTACCGCAAATGAAGTGTAATATGTTGTTAACAAAATGTTAATAAAAACATAATTTAGTTGTACCAAATTAGGATGATAGTGTTGTTTAACGCAAAAAACCTAGATATAAGAAATTAATTTGGTGTTTAAAATGATACTACATAACAAAGGAATTAAAAAAAAATGTTTTGTTTGAAACATTATTAATGAATGAATTTTGAATAAAAACTTAGCTGACAATTCTGACAATTGTAACGTTATGAAGAATATCAGTATGATTCGACAATAAAACGCTTTACTTTCTGCAGTTATCAACTTGCCCACTTCCGTACACAACGGGGTCTCCTTCCCTCTCTCTGCTAGCAGCCAGATCCAATTCGGCATATCTCGCGTGTCATCGTCGAGTTCCGTTTGTTGGTTTGTCCAACCACACCGGGACTGCATCTAGCAAACAAGTAAGCAAACACAGGAAAGACCTTTTCTCCGATTTCACGCCAATGTGCACTCAATTTGGCCTTGTGCCGGTTTTCTAGCGCCCGGGATGTGGGGCATAAAGATACGAAGCTTCCAGCATGCCCAGCCACCACATCCAGCGAATCGCCAAAATCCCAGAAAGCCAACCCAGAGCAGATTGCAATTTTCATTTAGCAGTCGGATCAACAACGAAGAACAACGCCGACAGCCATCCGTTTGACCGGCCGGCCTAACGAAGCCAACGGATGCGGGATCTGGAGGAGCCTTTGTATTAATGATATCTGTTGGTGCGGTTGCGATGTTGAGACAAGCAGCTATCCGGAAGCTCAAACAGTAGCAAGTCACACTCTGTTGTTACTTTCGGCGTTCTCGCAGATTGTTGTTCTTCACTGTTGCACGCATAATTCTGAATGAGATTTGTATAAACAGTCGGTGGGGAAACTCGAGCTTGAGCTTGACTAGTGATGTTTCATTTTTTTTTCAATATGTGTCGAGGACAGTGAATTAGCACACTCACAATTGTTTTGTCCCAAGTTTTGCGGATTGAGATAAAATTCCTTTCATCTTGTGATTAATCAGTTATTTCATACAAATAATTAACACGCAGAAAGTTCTCGAAAATTCAATTCAAAGCCCAGAAAATCACTACGCATGCAGTGAGCGATCATTGTCATATTCTGTTCAAGTTTTGATAAACTGTTGTTGTAGAATTGGATTGCTGCAACAAGAATATGAGTGCTATCTTGTCTTTGTTGCTGCGTGTTAGTTGGCAATTGATTCACTGGTCAAGGGAAGGGATAATAAATAATATAATGGGTGTTTAGGTCAATATAACATTTTTAAAATCATGAACATCACGAAACGTCAAGTATCCTGAATGAATCAAAATTTTTGAATTATTGATAATCTGGAGATTTTTTGTCAATTTTCGACCAGATCTTTTGGCTACGATTGTTGTGCACTAAAAATCAGTTTCAGTTAGACGTTACTTGAATCATATTTTATGCAGTTGAACAAGTTTACAAATTAATCTTATATGCGGTGGAAAACAAAATGTTCAATAGAAATTAAATAAATTTACTGTGCAATTTAGTAGATTTAATGAGAACTTTAAGTAAAATTCTTGTATTATTTTGCACATACAGTTTTATATTTATAATTATAAATAAGATTCTATTTTTAATAAACAATGGAATCAACACGTTTAAATACAAAGTTCGAACGAAACGTGTAAATTTCATATAATGCATATGACATATAATGCACATAATTGGAGCGTGGAATATCATGGATATTTACATGATATGTCATGTAATCTAGCAGAATCCTGAGTGATTACATGACATATAACACATTTTTACATGGTTTCAAACTGAAATTTGCATGACATCATGTTTACATCGCATAAATGAAGTTTACATGACGTGTAATCTTCATTATTTTTAACTGTGTACAAACAGTGGCGGGGGAAGTGGGTAGGAAAAGATAAACCAGTTCCTAAGCACGCAAATATCTGAGTAGCACAGTCAAAGGATCCTATCCATAATTCAACAAGGGGTGACATCATTCCTACAGAGTTTTTACAGCCAACTCAGTGCCAATTAGTGAAAAATCTATGGAGAACTCTCAGAAGATCCCTGAAAAATTGTTGAAACAACACACGCATCTTGTACAAAACTCGCTTGTCAAAAACAGTACAAGTGTGGTGCTGTAGGTGATACCCGAAGAGACTCTTAAGCTTTGTTACTAATGGGGCAGCCCCATATCCGGCATCAATGAGACCCCCTTCTACAATTGCCTCAGGGTCGGCATATGCGCGTGATTAAGCGCGACCAAGAAAACACTTGAATACCGATTAACACCACTGAAATCCACTGTATTTACGGTTGCTTGCACACAGGTACCTCTATTACTTCCTCCCACTTTCTTACAGCCTATCTCCTACCAACTACTCTCTTCTTTTTTTCTTCTGGTGGTGGGGCCCCTTCTATGTTCGGCTACCACACCTTCGTCCTTCCTTCGTCGTCGTTGGATCGCTCCTCTTCTCGGATGGACTACTGTAGTATTGTGCTATTGGAATAGATTAGAGTAGGCTATGCTTGAGCATTGTGACAGGAAGGTTCAGAATAAAACATTGTAATTCATCACTCTGAAGACGGAAGACGTGTTTTCACTTTGCTACATTGGCGACGATTGTTGGAACGGATCCCATTTTGACTCGAGTGTACGGTTCATAGATTTGTGCACAAGAATCTTAAAAATTGGATGTATGCTGTTCGGGGGAACGCCTGACGAAATAGCGGAAAATGGTAACAGAAAAATAATTGCGATACAGATTTGTGCTGTGTATGATCGGAACGTATCTGGAATCAGAAATACATGTAGGTACACAGTTTTATTTGTTCCGTGTTAACTTTTAAGTGGTTTCGACAGCCGGCGGTATGTCAAGTTTAAAAACATTCAGAAAGTTTATTTTGAATGATTTTCCTGTCGCGATTCGCAATCCCAATTACAGTTGATTTCGTCAATTGAACTAAACAAAATATTCCAGGTTTGTTTAAGGAAGTTTTATTCAATGTATCACGATGTTATCCAATTCAAAATTTACAATTTTAAAAAGTGAAGGGAGAGAGAAAAGAATATTAACAAAATATACAATTTGTCAATCAATTTCTAGTTCTAATTTTTGTCAATCAATAACTAGTTCTTATTTTTATGAAAAGTTACTTGATTATTCTTCGTTGTTGGGTTTCTTATAATAATAAATACAAACAATTGGGTTTATGTATTTTTTTACTTTGAAATCTGGCAAATTTAGTTTATAATTGAAAAATTCGTACAAGCAACATTTGTGTGGCTTTAAAATAGATAAACTAAAGCCATGGAGAGTGGCGTATAATAGCCATTAATCAAAGTGATATAATCAAATACTCGATGTGTTCATTAATAAGTTAAAAATGTAAAATGAATCAATTCGATAAATAAACAAAGAAGGAGGTTTCTGTAGTATGATACGTTGGAAACACTTGAATGGTTTTGTTATGAACATATAAGTAATGAAAAGGCACTAGTTTAATTTAAACGTTACTTCTTCTGCGACGATATACTTATGAAATACCGAAAGAACATTTTCAATGTGCGTTTTATGATTTTGCATCATAGGATAGATGTCCTGACAATTTGAAGCATTCCTCATGGAAGTTGTTCACGAAACAGAAGTATTTATATATTTTATTAATTTAAAGCAATGTAATTTACATTCAATCATGAGTTTTATTATTATTTCATTCAAATTATTGTGTGTTCCAAAGAGAATTTTAGTTGTTATAAAAATATGCATCTGGAATTACATCAGAATAAAAGAAAACAACAGGACTAAGTTTATTGAAACATTTAAACATTTGCATTTAAAAGCAAATGGAGCAGTAAAAAACAAATAGTCTGGTTGCCAGTAGCAGCATTTCTGTAAAAAAAATCTGTTGACTAAGAAAAATATCAAAATAAGAAAGACACCAAAACGATAAGTTCAACGGTATTTTTATATAATGGACAATATATTTATTAAACGTTATAAAACTAAATAGCGACTTTCTAACGTTTACAAACTTTTTGTAATTGTTTAATTTTAATGTTAGAAAACATTCAATGTAAAGGAGTAGTGGCGTTATAAATTAATGTATTGTACGTCTTGTTGACGAATAGGTTTTCGAGAAAATTTGCAACGTGGAGAAATAAATATTCACACGTCTGTTTATATGGATGTTTAGCAGAAGCACGCACCTTGCATTCAATGCACAATCCAACTGTGTGCGTTACAAATGCGTTACATGTTTATTTTGGTAGCTACGGTGCCATCCAAAATATGGCTAACATGGTATGATCATATTTTGATGTGACAAAATTATTTAGATGTGAGTCTGTTGGAGGGCAAAACCCTCAAAAGCTTCCATAATATTACTCTTGCGTTATTCAAGTATGGAAAGTTTAATTTAAAAAAAGGCTTACAATTTTTATCAAATCTTCTGAAGGTATCAATTTGGACCATGAGTGAAATAAACTTAAAATATATTATCAGAAATGTACATGACTCAATTATGTGATTATAAATAGTTCGTAAACTCGTGAATACGTTAAGAAGGTGCATAAGGCTACCAAGTACAAATTTAAAGAAATTAAGAATTTAAAGAAAGTTGTATTCCTTAAATTTAAAATAAATTTGACTCACCGATTGGCGTAATAAATAATGTGAATAAGCCTACGAATACAGAGCATGACAAGACAGATGTAAGAAAGCTTGACAACTGAATAATTATGCTGTCTATGGTCAAACAAATTTAGAGAACAATAACAAATTGCTGAGAATTAAGAGATTACTGCAACATGTATGTTTTGTAATATAGTTCAAGACTACATATATATTAGGAAATAAGTCCATTTTGCAAACGAAATGAAAGATTGGAAGAAAATATTCGTTCCATTTCAAGAATAAAATGAAGGGGGTTTATTAGAGCAAGTTATTTATGTTGATAAGCAGAGAGTAAAGGGAATACATTAAGTAATTCTGGTCTACGTCTCCTTATGAAACGAAGAGGATAAACCTGGTCCGTTTCTGTAACAAGAACGTAGGGAGTTTGTTGAAATTCGGTCCATTTCTGAAAAGTAATGAAGGAATAAAACAAATCATCCGGTCCGCTGTTGGAAAAAAAGAAGAGATTAAAGAGAACATTTTGAATGATTCTGGTCTACTTTTCCATAAGAAATGAAGAGGATGAAATAATCCTGGTCCATTTCCGGTAAAAGAACGCAGGGAGATCGTGAAAATTTGGCCCTGTTCGAAAGAGAAAAGTTAAAACCAAACGTATCATCCGGCCCGTTTCTTTATAAAGGAAACGATTAAAATAATATAAAAGTATGTAAAAACCAAATAAACGAAAGATTTCAGCCTGCAATTGAGAAGACCAGATGTAGGAGATCCATCTCAGTCCTTTTGGCAGTCCGGTCTATTATGAGATGTAGGAATATTTTTTCAGTACATCTATGATAAAGGGACATGCAATGAAAATAATAGTACTACTAGTAGTACAGTTTGGTACTAGACAAATGAAGTTTATTTAAATTGTATAATTGTAATGCTAGTACTAATTCATATAAAATGTGTTCATTTACCTACTTTCGTTCACATTTTTTGTAATTTCAAAAGGGTAGTGCGGCATGGATTGTTTAAAGCATTTTAAGCGAACCTCTTTTACAACAATCAAGAACGGATAATGGACAAGATCAAGCATGCTTTGCATAATTGCAGAAATTGAAATAATTTAGCAATAACAGAAAAGAAAGAAGTAACTCAATGCAGCTAAGTATACTTTCAGTTTTGACTTATTGATGCTATATGTTTAATAAATAATTCCATTTGCGTTTAGGGACCATTGGTGGTGTGACGAGATACGCACAGTTTTAAACACATCAGTACAAGGAGGAAAAACTCGAGGATGTCGTGCTGTATGCTTTCCGGCAGAGATCAACAATATTTCAAGCAATGAAACATTCCTAAAGACCATTCACACAATATTGAATGAAAATCAGTCTTGACTGTTCAGTAGTTTTTAAGGTAGAATAAACTATTGATTCACTTTTAAGCTAAGTATGCTGTTTCGCTCAAGAAAAGTAAAGAAATTTCTTGATTGAATGGGTCAAGAAATTTCCTACAGAGAGCCCCATTTGAAATGACATTTCTTCTCAACTGCATACTGCGATCAGAAAAATGTGATTTTCTGGACCATTTTTTGGAAGAAATTTCCCACGCATCGAGATAGGCGATTCCTTTTCTTGTCAGTAGCAAACCAACCTTTATGGAAAAAAAGGAGAGATGTAGTATTGTGCTATTGGATTAGAATAGAGTAGGCTATGCTTGAGCATTGTGACAGGAAGGTTCAGAATAATACATTGTAATTCATCACTCTGAAGACGGAAGATGTGTTTTCACTTTGCTACAGACTACGACCGCTACTCCTCTCTCCAATGGCTTCCTCCTCTCCTTCCTTCGCTTTCCATGGACTTGGCTTGAGGGTGTAGCGTAGCAACTGAAAAAATGGCGTGCACAGCTGAGACACAAGGCACTTACTCACTCGTTTGACAGTCTCGGGTGTAACGAACGAGCACTGCAGCGCACTTCGAGGTGGTAGGACCAAGGTCTTCGGGCCAACTACACGTACTTCACGGCCCAGGCTCTACACCACGGCCAAGGTCACTTCAAGAGCGGCACTTAAGGTAAAACCAAGGGTAACACTAAGGGTCCTTGATGTTTTCACTAATCCACAATCCCTTTCTTGAACTTCTTTCTTTGAATTTAGCGCCTTAACAACTTCTTAAGTTTTCTACAGACATCAATCTCGTATGTATATAGGCTCGAGAGTTTCTGATAAAATCCACCATTGCTCTAGAATCAGCAATGGTGGATGTTCTCAGAACCCTCAACCAAGACTTTACCGCAATATCTGAATTCGCTCCATCATGGCTCCTTTTAATCTTTTCTTTGTAGCTGCATGCTGTCCAGTGGGCGATGGGTGGTGACGCTAACAAATATTCAGACACCTTCTTGGGTTTTAAAACATAACAATACTTTACGGAACACACTATATCGCGAAAGTCTCACCAATCACGGACAGACAGACACACCATTGGTTACAGCTTCTAAGGCAAATGTTGTCGATTTTTCGAGCTAATCCTTCAGAAATCCCGAAACATATTTAAACAAATTTTATGAGGATCTTAAATTACAAGCGACTTTGAAAGTCCATTGGTTGATAAATGCTGGACATGGCGTACCATTGGTACCACGCGTACCTGAAGGAATAAAACAGACCCTAATGTGCGGTTCTTAGCCCCATGTCCAAAAACTCTTATCCCTACTGCCTCGCGGTACAGGACGGGCACGAGGAACATTTGGGAAGATCGGGTAACCAACCCTGGTGGGAAACTTGGTCGTATGCTGACCCCCCTTCTGAACTCCATGTTAGAAGCGACTCACAACAGCGTCTATTCCCCATGTCAAGGGCGGCTGATCGTCGTCTGAGTGCCATAGAAGGGCTCTAAGCTAAACTGTGCACTATGGCCGTCCGAACATTTAGGGGAAATGGTCCTCCAGAAATGTAGGGGCTAGCCGTAAAAAATCAAGCAACGATTTATCAACGAGAGAATACGAATAGCGGCTCTTAGGGGGACCTATAAGCAGTGGTGGAAATAAACATGCCGTTTACGCAAAATAAACCCGTATTAAAAGCAGTAGTGAATGCGGATCCGGACATGTTCAGAATCACGATGCAATGCTGAATAGAACAAGAAATCTTCCCGGATGCATAGAAGCGACATAAATTGGTGCCACTACTAAAGGCGGAGAAACCATCAGGTGACCTGTCGGCGTATAGACCTATCTGACTGCTAGATACGACGGGCAAGTTTTTAGAGAGGTTGATCCTCAATAGGCTAGTACCGTATATGAAAGGTGCCTTCTAATCTAGCACCTAGCATCGCCAAATGATAAAAATGCTGATGAAAAACTATGTAATCTAGTAGACGAAATCCCAATGCCCATGATTATTCTTGGTGATTTATATGCACACCACTCCGCTTGGGGAAGTCGTCCAGCAAATACATCCAGCAAATGTTTTTAAATACTTTTAACCTGGCATGTAAAAGAGACATGTAAACAACGTCCTGGAGTTCGTTGTCAATCATGGCATGTTTGTTCTGAACAACGAATCGCATACGTGGGTTGATTCAAGATCAGGAAATTTTTGGGGACGGACCTGGTCCTGCCCATAACTGCATATTTGAAACATTCGACATTTTTGGCAATTTCGAGTTAATACCGGGGACAGTCATCAAATGACAAATACTTTCGATCAACTTATTGAAATCTGTGAGATTGTTCTAGAAAATTTGAATAAAATACCAAGTTGTTTTGTCACATTGGCAATTGTAACCGCATAACAGTCACATTGAAATTATACATCAGCCTCATAATGCAGTAGCAACGCAATTTCTATCAAAATTATTTTTTGACTATTCACCCAATATGCGATATGAGTTGTACAAAATTTCAGCTTCAAATAAGCACTTTTGAATTTTTAGTGATTTTTGAAATTTTAGTTTCCTCCCATACTGCAATAAAATGCAAACTTAGTATCCCATTTACTCAATGCCTACTTTTGTCGAATGTTACAAATATGCAGTTATGGGCAGTGGTGTAGTGGTTAGAACGCACGCCTCTCACGCCGAGGACCTGGGATCGAACCCCACCCCCGAGATGGTCACTTATGACGTAGAGGTTGAAGTGAAGACTTCCTTCGGAAGTGAAGTAAAGCCGTTGGTACCGAGATGAACTAGACCAGGGCTAAAAATCTCGTTAATAAAGATAGGGAAAACATATCTCTCTGTGCACTGCTTGATAAATGAGATCAAACATCTTCAGTTCTATCTATCACTAGAATTGCATGAATTGACTTAACCGCTTACCACAGTGGTATCCTTCGAATTATCTATCGAATAATCCCACCCATCACTAACAAAACATTCCTATTTCCAAGGTAGCAGGAGATTCGCTGATTATCTTGTAACAATGGCTATCTAATTAACATTCCTTCCTCTCCCCTATGGGCATAAGGACGTGGCCGTCGCCATTATCAATCTTGAAATATCAAGGAGAGTGGTTGGTTTCTCTTCAGCAATTTCACTATCCTGATTGATCACGAAGTAGCTTGAATTTGAGCTTATTAGGTGTTCGTAATTGCTACTCTAGTATCACCAGATCAGCTTTATTTATCAAAGTAATCAACCAGCTGACTGCTTGGAACTAACAGACGACCTCAGTATATTATGTACAGATGATCACCTATTTTTAGGCACCTGAAACTTCGGAATGATGATCAATGAGGGGAAAAGGAAGTAGTTTATGTTGTATTTAAAACTGACACACAGTAGACCGGATAAACCCCCAGCATCTACGCCAGTTCATGCGGGAAGGTGCAAGGGTAAGGTAATTTTATGGCAGAGAAGCATGCTTTAGATTAGCAGACTGCCTATGTATCAGGGGTAAGAAAAGGTGCTTTAATGATGGAGGTATGGAAGCGTATAGAAACGGTTTCTTTATGTCCCTGACTCTAGCGATCGCTTTGAACGATTAGTTTAAGGGCCGATTTCTTTACCTTCGCTTAAACCGTAAACCACGATTATCCATATAATTAAACTAGATTTTATGCCTAAGTGGGGGTGAAGAAATCAGCCCTCAGTGTGATAGATTAGGAGTGGAAGACGGAAGAAAGTGGAAGATGCAACTGTAAAGTACGAGGAAAAGGACGAGCCTGGAATTGAACCCATGACCTTCTGTGTATGAAATAGAAGTGGTAGCCATCAGACCACCAATCCCGTCCAACTTGATTGATCACGGAGTAGTAACTACGAAATGTATGTTCCATTAGTTAATCATTGATAGTTTGATCATTTAAATTTTCAGCGTTATTTTTGCGTTTTGTTTTTATCTTCAAAATGTAAATCATCTTGCATTCATAAGATTGCCAGGAGTTTTGCTGATGCAATTCTCGCGTTTGGTATCATACAGACGAATCTACAGTAGGCCGTCCCTTATTTTTCAAAAATGCGAAATGTTATAAGTTCGTCATTGTAAAGTGCTCGTTTTGGTAAGAAAAATACCAGGTAAAAATTTGAAGTCCGTACGTGGACGCTAAGTGGTCCCCCAACGACTCTAAAGGTATTGTGTAAAAGATCCCCGTGAGCCAACTCGAGCTCGCTGCTCTAGTGTACGCAACATGAGTACGAAAATCCAAAAGTAACAAATTGATAATCAGCACAGAATTTTAAGAGAAATAATATTTTATACTGTGGATATCTTCATAACACTGCACGCTGACATAATATTCAGAACTACAAAGAGATCGTTCAAATATTACGTAACGCAATAGGGGGAGGGAGGGGGCTTCCGTAGTGTTACGGTCGATACAAAAATGTTAAATTTTTTATACAAAAGCTGTTACGTGGGAGAGGTAGGGAGTCTAAGATTGGAAAATTTTGCGTTACGTAATATTTGAATCATCCCAAAGGGAACAAATTTCTCTGTTGATTATAAACGCGTGCAGGAAAATTTGTTACTGATGGCTTTTCGTACTCATGCTGCGTGCACTAGAGCAGCGAGCTCGATTTTGCGCACGGGGGTCATTTACACAATACCTTTAGAGTCGTTGGGGGACCACTTAGCGTCCACGTACGGACTTCAAATTTTTACCTGATTTTTTTCTTACCAAAACGAGAACTTTACAATGACGAACTTATAAAATTTCGCATTTTTGAAAAATAAGGGACGGCCTTATCTACAATGGTTTTCTCTTAGTACACATAATCTAATGGATAATCACATTTTATGATGCAGTGCGACGAAGATCGATGAGTTCTTTGTGCTCAATATTAAAAGCAGTTGGAATCTGTGTAAAAAAACGTATAAATTCCGAAATCTGTGCAAAAAAAAACGTGTAAATTTCGAAAACAGTGAAAAATAGCAGTGTAGAACAACCGTGATGAAAAAATAATCCGAGTAAAAAAAAACTTTAGTGTAAGATAATTTTTTATTTTGATGTCGAATAATATCGATGTCAATTTAATAGAAAAAAAAACACTTATCAAAGGATAGGTTGTGTTGAAGTGAATCAGCTCAGAATCCAATTTTGATAATGCATATCAGATGACTGGTTAGTTCACCACCTTGGAATGTTCAAAGTTATAACTATTGTAAGTGTCAAAAGCTTTTCGGGAAAATAGGCTTTTCGGGGAAAACGTGCATTCGGGCATTTGATGTTTCAAGAAACGACATTCGGTGATCCGGAACCTTCATTCTTCTGATTGTGTTCAAAACACATCCTTCTTTTAATGGAATGCATGCAAGGTCTTCAGTCTAAATCCATCAAATTCGAAGATACTGTTCACGGTTGGTAACACCTTTGTTTTCTTACTTGATACGATGAGCCTGGATTTGAAGCTTCTTCGATTTGTTGCTCGGAATATTAGTCAAGACATGGTTGTCATTGCCATATCAAGGGAAGAATTCTACCCCATTACCCTGAATCCCATTACCCCGAATGCCATTAACCCGAACGCCATTATCCCGAATTCCAAAACCCCGAACGTCCCATCACCCCGAATGACATTAACCCGAATTCCAATATCATGGGGAAATGTCATCAATATCATCATGTCAAGATAATTGTAAATTCGGGGAAATAGCATTCGGGGTGATAGAATTCGGGGTAATGGGGTAGAATCCAAGGGAAGGTGTGTTTTCCATATCTTTGCGATTACACGTCCAATAGAAACTCAATATAACTCATTCAAAAAGCAATGCGCACATCATGCTTCATGTGTATTTTAAAGGAACTTTTCTTGAATATAGTTTACTCAAGTTTTGCTTCAACTAGCAACGTTTTTAAAAAATTACTAATCAATTTGTTAATTTCCTAAGCTTTCGATCAAAACTTTAGACCAGTTAATGTTTCATTTTTTTTAAGGAACTCTGTGCTTGTGGCCACTACTGTGTCGTTGTTTTGTTGATCTGTAGCTTCTTTACCGATATAGATCAATTTTAAACTTATCTATATTTACATCTACTTTCACTCTCTCCTACTCTTTTACTCTCACACCGAGCAGGTAGGAGAGAGCTCTGCTGTTAGTGAGGCTAGCTGCCTGCGAAGAGGGTCAAGTGTTTCAGTTAGACGTTTTAATATAGATACATTGGCAAAACACTTTTGAAAGTTTCGGTAGATCCCAAACTTTTGCACGGGAGTATTGAGAAACCTTAATTGAAAACGCGTTTTGCGTTGTAAAACAGTTCATGACTCGCTTCTACAATTTTCCTGATTTTGTGGCTAAACAGCCATAGCTTACAAATGGGAAAATGGTTGATTGGTAATGGAAGCTCACAACTATTTATCGTAAAAGTGTTAAAAGAACATTAAAGTGTGAAGTTGGCTCTGTCCCAGTTTGTACGTAAAGCCAAAACGAAGAAAAGAACTGTTGCTTTTTCCGCCAATTGCGTACCGGCTGAAGTAAATCCATGATTCGTCTTCGGCTATTTGCCTTTAATTAATGTGATTCAATAAAAGTCGAATATTTATGTTACATTGTTTTCATTCAATTAGTAGTTACCGACCGGATGCGCCCCGCTAGGAGCCAGGAGCTCACCGACAGGCTGCTGAAGCACATATTTAATTCTTTGTTTTTCCGTTCGCTTGGTTGGAGCCCGTGTGCGTTTCCGTTTTCGGATCGGTGGACAAACGACGGAGACGACGACGGCAGATTATTCCAGGAAGAGGAAAATAACGACTCCACACGGCAACCTTCCGGTTCTGGTACACCTTGCTCAGGTATGTAGGGACTGTATCGAAAATAAAGTAGTAGCATTAGCGAAGATGCTTGTTGCCCAAGAATAATGCATCATTTATACTTTATTTTATACTAGTTAATCCGGCTTGCGATGAATTGCCTTTGCTAATGTAACAGGGACATGATAAGAATCAAAATCAGCGTGAGTAACCAGGCTACAAAGATGACTGGAGTAGACTAAGACCAAATCAATCGAAGAAGGGTTTCTAGAAGAAGAAAACTTAGGGTCTTGAATTGAGAAAAAATCCTAAAGAGTCAATTTCCGCAAGTCAGTTTGAAGCAAATAAACTTGCGGAACAATGCATTGAAAAGGCAAATAGGCAGATTTGAAAGTATATTTAACAATCTGGGCTTTAACAGAAACACCAAAAGTTTGAAAAACTTTAGTTTCAAATGACGAAAAAAGTTAATGTTTTATATGCCCAGTCGATCATTACAAAGAAAAAATTTGGATCTCTTCACTGTCAACTTTTCATAGCTCGAAATTGAAGGGACCATCGAGTTAGGGAGATATCATAAAACATAAAAGCAGCGCAAATGCGATCCAAGACCATAAAAAAAATTCGTGAGATTGGCCCGACTTTTCTGGGACAGTTGAAAATGTCGCTAATTACTTTTCAGTACAGACCTCACCGGTTAGAACCGAATCCATCTTGTTCCACGGCTCGCTCGTTGATGGAACTTTTGTGTTCGACCCTAGACAGAGAAATTAAATGTTGGAAAAACGGAAGGGAAAATTAAAGCTCTACCTTTACATCGGCAGAAGGCAGAAGGTATGACTGAAATGGATCCTTTTTTGTGTTACTGTGGTGCAGGAGGACTAATGGACAGAGGACCGACCGTCTCGGAACTAATTCGATTTGGTTCAAGCTTCTTTCGAGTGACTTACTGAGTATATTTTCATTTGTATTTCGAGCAACAGACGTACGTGGAAAGTCATTATTAGAATTGAATTTCTGCATATCAATTCCTCAAATAGAGAATCGACGAAGTAAGATAGCTTACACACTATAACCTCGTTTACTAAGTCGAATATTTTCTCTTGTTTTATACTCAGAGTTTCCCAAGGGATTGTTTCAGAGATATGGTCACTGTTTATTTTAGAAATCAATTCAAAATTATCTCAAGAGTTTCTTTCATCTATTTTTGTTTCTTGGGAAATTGTCAAGATATTTCCTTATACTTTCTTCCTTGTATTTTTCAAGGACTATGTCATACATGTTCCAGAATTAAATCAAGGATTCGTACATCGATCTCCTTGGAGCTTTTTAGGGATATCTTTGACAAAACCTAACAAAAAACATTTTTTTTTCAGAAATTGTCCTGGCATACTTTTAAGGATCATTTAGAATTATCTACAAGCTCAAGAGCTTTTCTATGCATTCTTTGTAAAGATTCCCTCAGACTTTTATCCAGAGAAATCTACATCAAATTTTCCAAAAAATCCCCCAAGAAGTTTCTTTAGGAATTTCTCCTAAGAAAACCATCAGCAATTCGTTGATAATATCCCCAAGGATTTCTTCATCTTCTTCTTATTCTTGGCATTTACGTCCTCACTGGGACAAAGCCTGCTTCTCATCTTAGTGTTCAATGAGCACTCCTACAATTGTTAACTGAGAGCTTTCGTTGTCAAAGTTGCCCTTTTCACATTCGTATTATACAGCCATTCCATGAAAAACCGATCTAGTGGGTCACTGAATTCCGTGAAAATTTTCTATTTTGTTCCTTATCCGAAATAAGGATACACGTGTTTTTGGACTTTTGATTAGGGTGACCATTCCCGAAATAGGGTGACCAGAAAAATCGTGATTTTGCTTAGTTTTTATTTAAAAAAATTATAACTTTGAACGATTTTCAATTTTTTTTGGACGAAATGAAAGCTAAACATTTTACTAATACTTTTCAGGATAAATATAAAATTTCACAAAAAAATGTTTTTTAACATGAAAATAAATCAATAATTGTTTTTTCGTGTTTTGAAGGCCTCGGGACCAAAGAGGCTATTGCTGTTCTCATTTGCTCTTGAAAGTTCAGTTAATTTTACGTTTACTGTCAAATTTTCAGCGATGTATGTTTTTTAGTTTTTGAGATATATTTTTTTGAAAACAAAAAATCAGTCAGTTTTCATCGACACACACTGTGGGTCTCAGCGCATTATTTTTTGTATTTTTAAAAGAACCATAACTTTTGAACAGCTCAACCGATTTCCAATCTTTTTTTTATGGAATGAAAGCTTAAAATTTCAACTTTATATCACTGTATCGCTTGTGGCAAGTACGATGATACTCTATGCCCAGAGAAGTCAAGGAAACTTCCATCACGAAAAGATCGTGGACCGACCGGGAACGAACCCAGACACCTTCAGTATGGCTTTGCTCTGTAGCCGCGCACTCTAACCACTCTACTAAGGAAGGATTTATCCAGGATATTTTCCTAAAACATCCTTCGCAACAAATTATGGAATCCAAGCAGTGTTATCTTAGATAATTTGGATCCTGCTAATTGTAGTGCTTTTGAATATATTCATAGAGAAATAATAATTATAAAAATAAAACCGACCACTGAAATATTTTCTATTCCGAAAAAAAAAATCATTTCTGGATAAAATTGATGCGAGATATTTTAGATGAACAATGTTGTTATACATGGACGTTTACCCAATGCATAACACATTAGGAATTCGTGGTTAAATTTTTAACGGTCTTAAAAGTTTCCAAATGTTGGAAATTTTCATTTCAATTTTAGATGAACTTTTAAAAGAAATCCTTTTAAACCTAAGAGAGAATTTCTAGATAAAACACTTGGAAATTTTTTTGGCTAAATTCCAGAGAAATAACTGAATAATTTCTTGAAGGAATCGGAATAAAGTATTAATATAATGACTTGAATAATCTGAGAAAATTGCTCGAAAAAAAAGAAAAATCCTCAGTTCATGTTTAAGTTTTTAATATTAAAAGATAGCTTACTTCAGAATATAAAAAAATCTAATGTATACAACTAAGTTCTTAGTTAACCCTCCGTCGGTCGCCCTAGTGTACTGAGTACACGCGGAGCATTTTGATTATAAATCTTAAACAAGGCAAGATAGAATATTGATGTCTTCGGCAAATTTCTTCAGTTCAGCGGTACCAATCGGTCAGTGGACAAATGAAACTTTGAAAACATCCTCACCCTTCAGTGGCCATCGGAATGTGTCCCGGGGGAACCGATGAAGTGGACATTTCGCAATGCAACATCTCGAACACAAATATCTCAGGATCTAGATTTTTTAGCAAGATGGTGTCTTCGGCAAAGTTGTTCAGTAGATCAAGGACTAACATGTGATAGGCGGCTTGTTTCGGAATTCTGTCACCAGTTGGCGCTAGTGAGCATGTAGTTTTTCAAACACGGATATCTTAGGATCCTAATTACCTAGAAAGATGCGGTCTTCGACAAAGTTGTTTAGTAGGTCAAGGACTATCATATTATAGGCCATCTAAATTGAAATTCTGTCATCAGATGGCGCTAGTGAGCATGCAAAACTTAAATCACGAATATCTCAGGATCACGATTTTTGAGAAATATGGTGTTTTCGGCAAAGTTGTTCGATAGTTCAAGGACAAATATGTGATGATCTATTTTATTCGGAATTCTTTCACCAGATGGCGCAAGTGAGTATGACATTTTTTGAACACAGATGTCTCAGGATCCCGATTACCTAGAAAGTTGACGTCTTCAACAAAAGCGTTGAGTAGGTGATATGCCATGTGATAGGCCACCCAACTTGAAATTCTACTACCAGATGGCGCTTGTGAGCATGCTGTATTTTGATCGGGGCAAGTTTTAAAGTAGATCAAGGGCTAAACATGTGATGTGCCGTTTGATTCGCAATTCTTCCACAACACGGTGATAGATATTATTAGAGCTGTACATAATTTAAAAAAGTTTGAAAATTCAATCTCGCATTTGTTCGTTACTATAATTACCATAAAAATAATGGTCCGTGAATTTTTTTTTGTTTTCTATGTGGTTATTAAAAGGTGGCCCAAAGACAATGTAGGTTTATAAGCAAATTAGCATGGAGAAATTTTAAAAAATGTTCCAAACACGTAAGTACTAGATTGTAAGTACAAACTTATCATCACAAAGTTAAAACTCATTCTTCACACTATAATGAAGTAATTTGCTGAAGAGATAAATTCACTCCAACGGATAGGAGAAGGAAACTCATGAGTTGCTTTTATTTAGCTTCATACGGGATTGTAACCCTGCAAACATAAAACATAAAATCCCAAACAATGTAGCTCAAAAGGGATTTGTTTCTTCAGCAACTTCCTTCATTAGGGTTTAAATAATGAGTTTTCACTATGGGATGATAAATTTGTACTTATATTACAGTACTAACGTGTCTGGAAAATTTCTCAAAAATTTTCCATAGTAATTTCTATATAAACATACATTGTCTTTGGGCCACCTTGAAATCACCACCGAAAAAGCTAAAAATTTCACAGATCACTTTTTTATGGTAAAGATGACGAGGAAGATGTGGGAGATTGGATTTTCAAACATATTTATATTTTGAATTTTTAAAATAAAATTAGATTAGAAAGATGACATCTTTGATCAAGTTATTCTGTACATCACGGGCCAACGTGTAAGGGGTAAAATATACTCAAAATTCTTCCGCATTCAATTTAAAATGGAGTGGGATATTAGATGTACTTCCATCGGGCTACGCTAGAGGTCCTAATTAAAAAATTTCTAATGCAGAATCTCGAGTTCCCGATGATTTTGAAACTTGACGTCTTCTTCAAAGTTATTCAGTAAGCAAAGTGCTGACATGCTATGGGCAATTATGTTTGGAATTATGTAACCCGGTGAAAGTGAGCATTTAATTTTCTGAATATCTTATGATTCTGATCATTTGGGCTATCAGTGCACGTTTCGTCTAATGTTAAAATATTTCGCCACCAGTGGGAAACGCAAGCACAAAATAAAACGAGAGATATGAGGTTCATTATCGTTCAAACTCTAGATTCAAATTGATCAATCTTATTTTTATATTTAGTCTTTTAATCGAACTTTCGATGAATACATTGATTATGTTGCGTGAAAAGACTTCGTAAAACGCAAAGTAGTTCTCTTCACATAAAACGCACTATATCTACGCAATACACAGGTGAATGAAGATCCATACACACTTATATTATGTCTCCGACCTCAGTGAAACATTTCGCCAAGAATCCAAGAGCTGAGAATTCGGTTATTTTAAATATCAAATCTCGGAACATAATCTACCGAGATGTCGGCTAGCCGAATTTTTCACAACATAATTACTGTTCGATTTTGGTAAGATTCGTTTTCGACACCATGCCAAAGTGTTTCCTAAATTTGTTATGATATAGCATCAATAATGAACAAAGTATATAGTAAAATCAATGTTGAAGGATGATTTTTTATTTTATTGTTTGAATAATATAAGCGTTGACTATAATGATAAACCCAGAGTATATGATTATACTAGAGAAGTGCTGAGAGCATTTTGAATTTGTTTATAATCAACACAGGCAATAACTATGCATAGTTGCACGCCTGACATAACCTCAAAACTCCATATAAAAAAATATATGTTAACAATTCCAGCAGTGAACGTCAATTCCATATAATTATCGAAACAATTCCAGCAGTAAATTTTAAAGAACAGGACAGTCAATTGAGCGTGATGAGAGAAGGACAGAGAAGGGGAATTATTCGTGACGTCACCATGCTATCCAATTCGAGCAATGTTGTAGTGCGCGTGTCATCCTGTGAGCTGCCATAATAGACCGAGCTAGCCGTTACGTCACTTTCATATCGCTTTGCACTATCTCACACCCAATTGTTTTTGTGAAACAGCTTTCTGCCGCAAATTAGACAGGCCTTTTCATGAGACATGTCCGTGTTTCCATTTGTTTCTATCGGTGGAGGACTGATGCATACACGGGATCGTCATTTCCATACAAGACAGTCAAAAACCTTCCGAATCAGTTTATTTGAAACATCTCGTGAAAAGGCCTATTGCTCGATTTGAACCACGTTTGACTATTTTTTGATTCCAGTATTCGCGTTTCTCTATATAATCAAATTCTGTGGATAAACCCTAGTTTTTTAACAACTACCGAAAAGCTAAACATTACATATACTTTACAATTAGATTAAATGGACAAATTGATGAAAAATTTTGCGAAAAAGTTACACGTCTTCTCAGTGAGAATCGAACTCACGAACTACTGGTGCAGCAATATTATTCCTTATTTAGGAAACAACCTGATTATCCAAGATTTCTTATGGTTTTTGTATTGCTGTGTGCGTTTGAAATGCAAAAATCAAATGCGGAAACACCAAACGCGGTAAGATTTTCATTAAGGAAGGCGAAGTCAAATTTTGGTTTTCTTTGCTTGGTTGGCGGTGACATGGATCATGGTTGCTAGGTATCCTTTGATTACTTTGTGTTACCGCATTTGAAGCTCACTTAGACTGGATGTGCACGTCAAACGCAAACAGCAATAATAGAAGCCCGGAAGCAGTTGAATAATATTTGTTTCAAGAAAATCCAACACAGTTTGTAAATAGAACAGAAAACGCCATATTTCTAAATACTGTCAAACCTCCATGAATCGATGTTCCATAGCTCGATATCGACTCATGAAACCATACTTGGAATAAAAACAAAAATCGTGATAACTATGAGGCACCCTTCAATCAGCTTTCCAAAGAATATCTATTCCATGACTCAATATTTCCATGAGTTGATGATCCCTCGATCAACTGGAAAATTTACTGTAGTTAAGATTCTGAAGTATTTACTTATGGAATTTTCATACTGAATAGCGACGTTTGGTAGCATAGTTTCGAATTAAATGGATTATAACATGTTAAACATACTTTAGCCTTGGACAGAATAAACAACTTTGTTGAAGACATCATTTTCATGATTATGCTATCACGATCCTAGATATTTGGGTTGGAAACAAGGGGAGACAGCTTTACTCTGAGCAGGCTATTCGCATCGAGCTAACTCTGAGTTACTCAGATTTGCTCAGATATTAGCATATCCACTTTTCCTGCTGTTCAGATATTTTTACAACAAATGTCAGGAGGAAGTCTGGGATTTGATAACGATTGTCGTTACGAAAAAGGAAGTTTATTGCTAAAATGTTTTAGAATGTGAGATGCCACTGAAATGATAAGGCTAGTCCTAGTGATTTCGTTGGCATTGTAAGCTAGTGGATTAGTCTTGAAACATGTAGCGTTTTTTTAAAATCTAACTACAACACATCTTAGTACTAAATGAAATGTAACACTTTATTAGATCATTTTAATGATTGAAGGCTCTCGCAAGCCGAAATAACTCCTGCATTTCTATGCAATTGTAAAACCTAATTCACTGTATTCACTTTTCTTTTAACATCAACACGACAATGCGAGTAAAGGCTACTTTGCTACTGACAAGAAAAGGAATCGCCTATCTCGATGCATGGAAAATTTCTTCTTAGAAATGGTCCAGAAAATCACATTTTTCTGATCGCAGTACGCAGTTGAGAATAAATGTCATTTCAAATGGGTCTCTCTGTAGGAAATTTTTTGACCCATTCAATCAAGGAATTTCTTTACTTTTCTTGAGCGGAACAGCATACTTAAAGCGTTTATAGTGGCAAAGCTAATTCGTTCGATAATTCCCGTATTATCATACGGGCGAATCTGAAAGAACATGCTTCCATTCAGCCAATAAGTTCTGATTAGGATTCCCGGCTGCACACGACACGATACGAAAACTTTTCGCTGTAAAACAAACAACTCAACACTTACGGTTGCTATGCGCACAAAACGACGAACGAGTCGAGTTACTCTGATTTGTTCAAAAGAAACTCACCATCTAGCGGAAGAATTCCGAACCAAGTGAGGCCCATCACAAGTTTGTACTTGATTTACTGAAACATTTAGCCGAAAACTTCATCTTTTCATGTAATCGGGTTCCTCAGATATTAGTAGGGTCAAATGGTCCAAAATGCCACTTTAAGGATGTGTGTCGTTTTCTACTAATGAGATCCACATTTTAACGCCATTCGAAATCCTAACTGTAACTTTACAACATCCTCAGATATATGTGTTCAAAAAATGTCATACTCACTAGCATTATCTGGTGAAAGAATTCTGAATTAAATAGATCATCACATATTAGTCCTTGAACTATCGAACAACTTTGCCAAAAACACCAAATTTCTAAAAAATCGGGATACTGAGATATTCGTGATTTAAGTTTTGCATGCTCACTAGCGCCATCTGATGGCAGATTTTTAAGTTAGATGGCCTGTAATATGATAGTCCTTGACCTACTAAACAACTTTGTCGAAGACCGCATCTTTCTAGGTAATCAAGATCCTGAGATATCCGTGATTGAAAAACTACATGCTCACTAGCGCCAACTGGTGACAGAATTCCGAAACAAGCCGCCTATCACATGTTAGTCCTTGATCTACTGAACAACTTTGCCGAAGACACCATCTTGTTAAAAAATCTATATCCAGAGATATTTGTGTTCGAGATGTTGCTTTGCGAAATGTCCACTTCATCGGTTCCCCCGGGACACATTCCGATGGCCACTGAAGGGTGAGGATGTTTTCAAAGTTTCATTTGTCCACTGACCGATTGGTACCGTTGAACTGAAGAAATTTGCCGAAGACATCAATATTCTATCTTGCCTAGCTTTAGATTGACAATCAAAATGCTCCGCGTGTACTCAGTACACGATGCGACCGCTGGTGTAACTTTTTTTGAGCGACTGACGGAAGGTTAACTGACTTATTCGGTGGTCCAAAACCCAGTAATTTGTATCAAACAGCTTGAGTGTGTATTTTTAGAAAAATTACTGGTTTGATGTAATTCATGTATTTTATATTTTTTTGGATGCATTTTTGAAAGAGTTCTTCGAGAAGTTTCCACAAGTTTCTCGTAAAATATTTCATGATTTGCTGTACTGAAACCTTAACCTTCCAGTCGTCACACGGTTTCCCACTGTCAGAAACACCGCGCTGCTGTTGTGAACGAAAAGCGAGGTTTTTTCAACGGTGTTGTACAAAATACAACAGCACAACGACTGAAGTGTTAATCAAGGGTTCCAGAAACATTTTTGAAGGAAATGGATTGTTGAAGTCACTTAGAAAATAATTCAAAATTTAGACAAGATTAATTACTAAAAGAATATATTGAATAATTACTGAAGATATACGAAGAAAAAAATGTACGAGATGGAACGCATACATTAATTTCCAATATAGTATGGTATCTTTGACCACTACATGAAGTAATCTTTAAAAACTTCCCTTCATGTACTTCTTTTTCTAGAATAACTGAAACAATATATGAGATATTTCCGAGAACTCCAAGGAGAAGTGGAGTTACTCTTAAGAAAGAGAGAGATATGAAAAAAATAATGTTTATTGAAGAAATGGCTTGAAGAATCTAAACAAATATATAGCGGTAAATAAATATAAGTTCCAGAAGGAAATTCTGGCGAACACGTGTAGTTATCCCTTATCATATTCCTTGACCATTTCTCCAGAAAATTTATGAATCAATTCATTTCAAAATTACATAACAGATGCTTGGCAAACCCCCTTGAGTTTCTGTTAACAATTTCTGGATAAATTAATTTTAAGATTATTTACCAGATGCTTATCAAAATCCTTTTGAGTTTTATATCAATTTGTTGGCAGATTCCTCGCAAGATCAATTGCAGATTGTTGATAAAACCTTCAGATGAAGCCTGGGTATATCAAATGCAGAAATCTGATTTTGAGTTGTTCTCCAATAATTATTCAAAAAGTTTATTATGACGCAACATCACGTAGACATGAATTCTGGAGACCATCTTTTAAATTTTCTAGCAAAACTTCACTTATGTAGCAATCTAGTTGATTTTGAGATGAAGTGCTGACAGTAGCTAAGTCTCTCCTAGAAAAATGCGTCGTATCCAAATTCCGATAAATTGCATATTTTTGTATCGAATCAGACATTCAGCTGCATAACCCGGCTTAGGACAGAACAATAAATCAGAAATTAGAATTGAATTCGTACTTCAATGAAAGATACCAATCCCTTCCGCACGTTATACTGCTCGAGCTGACTATCGACGGTCGAAGGATGGTATCTATAGATATGAAAACGTTTTCATTCTATTCCATTTTTAAGCTCACATGTTTTTGGTTGATTAACGATCGCTGAGATTGGCGAAGCTAACGCACAGCTGACCAAAATTTGCATCAGTCGCACTAGTTTTGTATCGAAGGGAAGATTCATGCCAAAGGAGAAGAGTGTAGAGCTTACCAGAAGTATAGAGCTATTAATATAAAAGTATACAATTCGTATTTCCTATTATTTTTAATTTCACTTCTACTGAAATAGGAATTTTTAATCGGCAAAAAAATAATATTTTTTCGTTATTCATAACAAGTATCCCCCAAAAGTTCAAACGTATAATCGACCATTTCTTATTTCGTCCAAATTTTGATCACATGTTCTAAATGAATGATGCATGAAAAAAACAAAATTTTATGCCGATCGGTCTGTTCCTGTGCTCAATAGATCCCCGTAATGTCAAATTCAACAAAACTCGTAATTTTGCTTACTTACTGCTTAAATTTAAATCTGCAAAAAATTGAGACAAACTGGGTGAAATGTAAATGTTATCACAAAATTTAGGGAGATATACTTAATAAAGCGCAAAAAAAAAATACATCTTATTAACAATTCCAAATTGTAACTTAGTTTTGCGAAATACGGCTATTTTGGGTTAAACTACAATTAACTCTTTTCTAGGCAAATTTATGATTGAAATTAGGTGTTTTTTTGCAAATATTGCTTCATGGTCAAAATATTGCTGTCGTAAAAATATAAATGTTAATTGTTCAGCGAATTTCAATTTAATCAATTTTTAAATTAATAAATATATTGACATAAGTTTGTTCAGCAAAATTGTAGCCATTATGTTAAACGATCATTTTGTGGTTTTTGTTTCTTTGAAACTTCTACAGCTTTTCTGGAAATATTGAATGTTCCACTAAGGTCGAATTCTTCTCCCACCTTACTCTAATATACTTCGCTAAAAAAACACGGTTCATGGCTGCCTGTCTGCAGTTTTTCAATCGTCCCGCACTTCCAAGATCCAGCTCCACTTGGTCAAACGATTTAGTTTGTTGCGCTCTGCTTGCGTCGGATTCGAGTTGAACACCATTTCTGCGGAGTTGTTGTTCAGCATTCTCACAACGTGCCCCGCCCATCATACTTTTCCAAATTTGGACTCAATCTGGATAGGTACTGGATTCACCATAGAGTTCCCAGCCAACAAATATGTTCACATAACTAAGTCTGCAACTCAATAAAGTGAACAATTATTCGGTAAGAACAGATTGTATAAAATACACAAATTCCCTCTATTCGCACAAATCTGGAGGCCATATGCGTACATTCTAGAAAATTTATCATGGTCAATACAACTCCAGAAGATTTGATTTAGCGTACACCATAACTTCTAGTATGACTGAGTGTTGCGGCTTATATGACTTATTTTTTATTATTCGCTTGTTATTTTGATGAGAGTCTGTTGTGAAAAAATGATAGAACTTGGTGCACCCGTTTTAGATTAATGGGCATTTATGTTCCTGGTACCCTTTCGATCGAAAAGGATCTTGAAAATTAAAAACAAAACATCATATTATAGTTTTTAGATTTCATTGATACTATTCGACCAATTTGTATGATTTTTCCTGAAAGCTTCTCATTGTTTAATAATGTAAAGCTCACACATTATTATTAGTTTTTAAATTGATCGGCGCCAAACAGTGGGTGGTGTGTGCCTGTCTTGTTTCCGTTCATGGCTCGTTATCAGGCTGGATAGAAACTCTTCTCTGACGCAAAGATGAGGCGATTTTCTGAGAAGAAAAAAGTGAACTCAAAATTTTCAACACAGATTCTCAAGCGATTCGAGTGCAAAAAATGCGAGGATTTTTTCAGGTACTTACAAACTTACTATCCCATTGTAAAAACTCATTCTTCAAACCATAATAAAGACATTTGCTGAAGAGAGAAATTCAATCCGACGGAAAGCAGAAGAGATATTCATGAGTTTGTTTGCTATTATTCAGCTCAATATGGGATTATAGTCGTGCAAACATGTACAAAAATCTCAAACCCAGTTTAGCCTCATGATATTAGTTTCTAATCTTTTCATAAGCACTGTGCCATTAAGAAAATAACATAAACAAATATAAAATTTGAAGCTTCTCAAATACCATCCAAAATAGTGTATTTTGCAGCACCATTTGGCAAGTGCCTTGTAGCAAGGTTTATCACATATGAAGCCCTCTACTAGTCAATTTAAATAACTGATATTGTGTTGTTTGAAAGGTGGATAAGTCACTTTTATATCTACGAGTAAAAAGATAAATCTCGCATAATTTATGATCTCGTCCTAAAAGCCATAGGTGACCAAGTGTAGCTTGTTATTACTGAGCAAACGAATGGATTTACACTTTATTTCACAATGCTACGATGAAGAGAAGATTCTCTTCTGTATCCCAGCGGTGATAGATGTTATTTTGGTCCGTTTATCTGCTTAATAACAACAAACTACACACTCGGTTATCAATGGTTTTTAGGGTGAAGATACATAGAAGCCAAACCTCAAATTTTCAAAATCACAAGTCTAGAGAAGCAGACAACCGGTAACTCACTGATCACTCGCTGGTGGTGACCAATCAATAATCTGTTCAACGCAAAAGGTTGTCAGGTTCCCTAGTTTGTGCTCTTGAAAAATCGAGGTTTGACTCCGATGCATCTTCACCTTAGGACGAGAACATAAGTTTTGCGAGAAATATTTCCTAATAACTTCTTACGTCATTATGACCAATTTAGGCACGATTTTCAAGGTTTTTGTGGAAAATAATCAAAATGATGCTTGAGACAGTTTTGCGATTATGCGTATATCATATGTCATTTATGCTTATTACAGCTCTTTTGACCAAGAACAACTTAACATTCCATGCCAAGGTGTACAAGTGGTTTGATCTTGCTGTTTTTCCCGTATCTCCATACGTTCAACGCAATGTGCGTTGCTTAGCTTAGCTTAGCTTAGCTTAGCTTAGCTTAGCTTAGACTGACTACACATATCAATGGTTGCTATTCCGTGATAGACCGAAGTCAGTGAAAATGCACAAAGAATCAACTAGAAGTTCGGCTGGGATTGGCCATAATCTTCTTCAATGTGCATAATTCAGTGCCTCTATTTATACAGGGTCAATAACGGCGCCGACCACGTCCTTGCAGTCAGGTGGGATTGGGGGAAAGAATGTTAGTGTGTAACCTTTGCTATTTGGTGCGACACTAGAGGTGACGAACCATTCAAAGTTTGTTGAGCAAATACCTAAATGTATCATTCCTACAGCTGTCAGGACGAAAGCATGTGTTATTATATTTTACTTATTTGAAAAGAAACAAAAAACTCGATTGGTTGGAACATTATTGAACACTCTTATTCTTATGCCGACACTTACAGTGGCGAACCATCCAAAGTTTGTTGAATAAAGTGAACCTTTCGCAAGTCTACACTTGTAGTGTTGTAACATTCAAATTTTTTTAAATTACAAAAATAAAGGTAAAATAAAAAAAAATGTTAAACATAAATAATTAATGAATCAGAGTTAGTGTCGACACTCACAGTGCAGTCATACATATTTTATAGATTAGAAATAGTAGCATGAAACGAGCTCACCAATTGATCCGTTATCCTTGGCTGAGCAGTCACAATCCACTCTCAGCTTCACACGTTTGCTCGGCTATATAAAAGCACTCAGAAAAAAAAGGGGCGCGACCCGAAAAGGAAAAAAACTGACGACTGCTAGGGCTTTCTTGACGCACTGGCCAGGAGCAAGCGTCAAGGTCGAAGGATCACAAAGAACTAACCGATCGCGCCACTTTTTCACTTACTCTAACCGAACTTACCGATCACGCCGCTTTTGCACTTACTAGACCGACGCGCGACATGTTTGATCCTGCCCTCGTCGCTCGCCCCCACAGGAGCAAGCGTCAAGGTCGAAGGATCAAACAGAACTCCATACGTTCAACGTAATGTGCGTTGGTACAAAAACACATATCCATAATTACTCCACACAAAATTTAAAAAAAATGTTCTGGACCCCCCGACTGATTTTTTTTTATTTTAGTCGCAAATGAAAGAGCAAAGTCTAATTGTTTTTATTTCGAAATTTCAGACTTACCTATTTTTTTGTAATAAAGTTACTCAACAAAGACACCGTGCGTATGAATGCTGTATGTTGTATGAATGCAGGCGGACAAATGGGACGAAATTATGGCTCGTGTTTCAATGATCGTTAAATTTTCCAAAGCCTGTAGAGGTGTTGGGGGGAGAATTTCGGGATTCTGGCGATGGATTAACACCTCTTTTCAGCAACGGTAAACGCAGCTTCAAGCTGAAATTTATTTTTGATTTTAATAATTTTTGTTTCATTTGTTAGATTATTAATAATGGGTCTTACATTTTGGTGTACCTCGCTGGCTAACTCCTTCCAACTAGAATTCTCAAATTCTCCCAGCAACCTAATTCCTGTTAGACCAGATAATTATAAGTATAATTCACTTTTTATTATTTCACTTCTTTACCTTCCGTTACGCTATTTAAATCAAATAATTCACAGTTTATTTTAGTTTTCCGCTACTTTCTGGACACCTGGCTTTTTAATTTCTTTTCTCGTTTTACTTCTACCTTTTAGTTTCTTAGTTTTATTTATTTTCCACCCGTTGACAATGTACGCCCTGTCAACGTGATTTTCGTACATTGCGAAAGGGCGAAACCGGGACTCACCTAGTATGCGCAGGGATCCCAGTTGGTTCGCGAACATCCCCCCTCCCGTGTAGTTCCGGTTCGCTTGAATTTTCATTTTCTGGAGCCCCTGTAGTACCTCGAACATCTAGGATTGCTAGCTTGGTCGCTGGCCTGCTGAGTATTCCCCTCGACGTCTTCACTACAGCTCTGCGGACTTGACCGTCCTTACCTTTCACAACTTCCACGACTCGTCCTCGCAACCAACCATTGCGAATCCCTTCCTCAACTACCACCACCAAATCACCCGGCATCATTGGTTTTACCGGTTGAAACCACTTCGTGCGTCTTGTCAGGGTGGGCAAATATTCATTTACCCAGCGTCGCCAAAATGTATCTACCAGATACTGGGCCAATTTCCAGCTATCCCTTAATGTGCTGTGATCTACGGTCAACTCTTGACTAGGTTGGTTGATTCCCTGGGTACCATAAAGTAGGAAATGGTTCGGCGAAAGTGCTTCCTGGTTCACACTATCCAGGGGAATGTACGTTAGCGGTCTTGAGTTGACTATTGATTCGGCCTCAACAATTATGGTTTCGAGAACCTCGTCACTTGGATGTCTTGGATGATGTGCGATTGCTGCCATCGCAACCTTCACCGAACGGACCATGCGCTCCCATGAACCTCCCATGTGGGGCGCCAAGGGTGGGTTAAACAGCCATTTCGTTTGTGAATTCGTGAAGCTCTGAGCGCAGTCCTTGGAGATCTTCTGCAGCTGCTCTTTCAACAGATTGTTAGCTCCGACAAAATTGGTTCCATTGTCTGAGCAAAACGTTATTGGTGAACCTCTTCGAGCCACGAAGCGCCGTATGGCCATGACACATGATTGTGTTGACAAACAATGTACAACTTCTAGATGTACTGCCCTTACTGACAGACACGTGAACAGTGCTATCCAGCGTTTGACTTGACTGCGTCCCTGTTTCACGTACACTGGACCAAAATAGTCTATCCCAGTGTGCGTAAACGGTCGTACAAACCCGGTTAGACGAAATTCAGGAAGTGCTGCCATGATGGGGACTTGTGGTGCTGCCTTTCCTATTCGACAGTGTTGACACTGCCTGGCTATTTTCGAGATTACTGTGCGAAGCCGAGGAATTCGAAAACGTTGCCGAAGCTCGTTACAAACTGTTTCATTATTCTGATGCAAAAAACGTTCATGGTAGTCCTCCACCAGTAATTTCGTGACCTGATTGTTTCTTGGCAGTAAGATAGGATATTTCATGTCCAGAGTAATCCTTGGTGCTGCGATGATTCGACTATCCATCCTTATTACTCCATCTTCATCAATTTTCGGTGACAGTTTGTATAAAGGGCTTGATTTAACAATCAGTTTCTGTTCCCTGTCCGGATTATCTCTGTTGTAGACGAGCGTTGTGTATTCATCCGGATACTCATGCATCTGCACTTGACACCAGATCAGAGATTCTGCCTTCTGCAATTCTTCCTGCGTTAATGGACCTTCTACTTTCCAACCGAGGAATAGCTTTACTGCCCGCACAACGTATCCCGCGGCCCTGTTGAGCCTCGACCATTTGGAGAAACGGCTGAAGTCAATCAACGGTGCTGGTAAAGTCCGATGGTGTAGGAAGACGTTTCGCAAATCTTCCGACGTCTCAAACATATGATCGGTTTGCTTCAGCCAACTGTTATCCGGATCCCTTAGAAACGTCGGTCCTGCGTACCACCAGTCTTCGGGGTCGAAACTGGGTCCATCTCTCCATTTAGTAGCCTGATCGGCGACATTTATCTTGGAAGGAACTTTGCGCCATTCGTTGATAGTAGTTGTGCTCAAAATTTCTCCCACTCTAAACCCGACAAATTGGTGGTATCGTCGAGTTTCGGATCTGAGCCAAGCAAGTACGGTCGTCGAGTCCGACCAAAGGTATCGAGCGACAACAGGTATTGTCAGCGCTTTGCAGATACTATCTAAAAGACGGGTACCAACTAGAGCTGCTTGTAATTCTAGCCGTGGTATTGAGAGCGGCTTTAACGGTGCCACTTTCGTCTTTGCCGATATCAACGTGCACCGCGGAACTCCTGAACGCAGTGTGCTTCGTAGGTATGCCACGCAAGCATATGCATTCTCGCTGGCATCGACAAAAACGTGGATCTCTGCATCTTTCGGATGAGCTCCCGTGTCTGCGAAGAAGCACCTTGGAATTCGAGCATCTTCTATCTTCTTCAGCAGACCGCTCCACCTTCTCCATTCTTCCAGAATTTCACCGGAAATGACATCGTCCCAACCTGCTCCGGTTCTCCAAACCTGCTGCATGATGATCTTTCCGTGAATGGTGAAGTGCGCTACCAGTCCTAACGGGTCGAACAGTGACATAATTGTACGAAGGACTTGACGTTTGGTTGGTGCGTCAGGCCTTTCAATAATGTTCTGAATCTCCTCTTTTAAATTTAGTTCGAAACTGAAAACGTCTTCAGATGGCCTCCACACCATACCGAGCACTCGCTCTACGATTGTATCTGGACTTAGAGACTTATGATGGTTCTTATTCACTTCTCCTACGCGTTCAAGCACTTCGGCGGAGTTGGACGAAAAGTTGCGGATTTCCATTCCAGCCAAAGCATGAACATGTTTCACCTCCTGTATTAGTTGAACTGCTTCCTCTACCGTGTCTACGCTGTCGAGGTAGTCGTCTACATAATGGTTCTCGATGATTGCCTTCGCCGCGTTGGGGAACTGTTCTGCGTGCTCCTCCGCATTCCGGTTTTTTAGATACTGTGCGATACATGGAGAGCAGGCAGCGCCGAATGTAGCGACATCCATCACAAAAATCTGCGGCGCTTGTCCTGGGCGTTCTCGAAACACGAACCTCTGCGCTTGTTGATCCCTCTGACGAATAAGGAATTGGTGGAACATTTCCCTAATATCTCCACTGAAGGCAATTGATTTTTGACGGAAGCGTAGCAGCACGGTTGGTAGTGCTGTTAGAAGGTCCGGTCCTTTCAGCATCCTATCATTCAACGACACACCCTTTACTCGTGCTGCAGCGTCCCAAATCAATCGGACTTTTTCCGGCTTCCGCGGGTTGCGTACTACTCCTAGGGGTAGGTACCATACGCGCCCTGACTCCGTGGACTCTAATTCCGCTGCAGTGATTCGATGCGCATATCCTTTTTCGACGTACTCTGATATTTGTTCTCTCACCTTTCCGTCCAGATAAGGATCTTTCTCCAATTTTTTCTCTAATGCTTCCATACGACGAACCGCCATAGGAAAACTGTCAGGCAGACATGGATCATCGTATTTCCACAGCAAACCTACTTCAAACCTTCCTCCGACTCTTCGTGTTGTGTTCTGCAATATTTCCAAAGCCCGCTTGTCTTCCTCCGATTGTGGATTCTGATTTATTGTAGCCTCTTCTACCGCCAAAAACTGTCTGAACAGATCGGTGAAATCTGTGTCTTCTTGGCTTAGCTTCACGTGTGTGTTCACGTATCCGACAGATGTCTTATTTACCAGATGAGTGCCATAAACACTCCATCCCAGCCGGGTTTTTGTTGCGATGAGATCTCCTGCAGCACTTTCACGATTTTTAAGCGAGCTTATCAGTCGAGCGTTGTCTACGCCAATTATGAGCCGAGGAGAGACGCTGGTATAACTCTTCAGGGGGAGATGCCTTAGTTGCGGGTGTGTTTCACACAGCTCTTCGTAGTCCACTGTCTGAGATGGAAGTTTGAGGGGGCCTACTGTTTTGGCTTTTAATAGGAAACATTTCCCATTATTTCCCCCGGCTATAGTGACTTCAATGCGTTGCGATTCCTTTTCGATCCTTGTGACATCTCCTGTCCATCCTAAAGCCAGAGGTTCATTAGGTCCTTCAATTCCAAGAAGATTTGCCACTTCCGCCTCCAGCATAGTCGACGACGAGCCGTCGTCTAGAAAGGCAAACAATTCAATGCTTTTGCCATTTCCATATAGCGTCACGGGAAGGTAGCGAAGTAAGGCATACGATGTAGTGGCGTGATGATGCTGGTAGGTCACATTTCTGACGGCCGAAGAAGGCGACTGAGACGCGCTGAGCTCAGCCTTTCTAGAGTGCAGCAAAGGGTGATGACGCATTCGACAATCTCCGACCCCACATTCCTGTTTCGAGCGACACGGCCACGTACGATGAGGGATCAAACAGATTCGGCAAAGTCCTTTTCGCCTCATAACTTTCCAGCGTCCATCGAGATCTAGCTGTTTGAACTCTTGACATTCTGCAATGCGATGATCGGTTTTGTTGCAGTATGTACAAGGCTTGAGAACTACTTCAGCTGGTTCCTTTTGGTGTGTAGAGCTGATGTGTTTTGATCCAGATGTCGATGGAGTTTGTTGATGCACGAACAGCTTCTCTCTTGACATTTTGTCCTTTTTCGGCTTCTCCAATCTGCTGGAACTCGACTGCGCTGGATCCATGTGTAGGGTAACGTCACTTGCCATCGTCACCAGGTCCATCATGAAATCATTAAATGCTCCCAAATCAACAGTCTGATACATCCTTTTGTGGGATGCCCACTGTAGTTTCAAGTTAGGTGGTAGTCTGTCCACCATCTCCTGCAACAGCATAGGGTTACTGATATGCTGCCGTTGATCGGCTAGAATCATGTGTTCAACCAGGTTCCCTACTCCCATCCCAAATTTGATCAAGGTTTTGAGATCATCACCTTTAGGGGAGGGAATTTCACGCAATCGCTTTAACAGTGAATGAATTATAACTTCGGGCCTGCCATAGAGCCGGGCTAGTGTATTCATCACGTGGGGAACAGACTCAGGAATCAGCAAACGACTGCGAACACTTTCTAGTGCATGGCCACGGAGACATCTCTGGAGTCTTGCGAGATTCTCAGAATCATTATACCCACACGCTTCGGTCGAATTATTAAACGAGCTGAAGAATAGTGGCCAATCCTGTGGGTCACCTGAAAACGTAGGCAACTCCCTCGGAATGACTTGACGCGCAGCTAATTGTTCAGCAGTTGGTGCAGTTCGTCTGTTTGACGAAGGAGAAATTTGAACTGGTACTGCCTCCGTTAAACTCGAAGATGGGATCGGATGCTGCCCTAGTGGTTGTAACGGCGCTGACGAAATTGGGACTTGATTCTGGTGAAATTCGGTACTGTTCAAAGGGTGTGGCTGCTGCGGTTGGCTCCACTGCGCCATTCCTGAAGGCCACTGTTGCTGATAATGGATCACTGGTTTTGACCCTAACTTGTTATATCCAGGAGGTGGTAGCAATGCTGACTGATTCCACTGCGAATACTGCTGGAAACTTCGTTGTGTCAATGGAAACTCGTTCGAACTTCTAGTTGCCGTAAGCCCCGTCGATGACAAAACTGGCTCGGCACACTGTTGTTGATGGGATTGTGATGTACTTGTAGATGGTACTTGTGTTGGAGGCAAACGTTCAGACAACTTAATTTCGGATAGTTGCTGACCAACTTTGGGCCCCAGCCTTTTCCCCGGTACACCCGACTTGTGATATTGCATTGGATCTAACTCGCTAATCGGTTGTGAAACACTTGCTTTTGGAGGAGGTTCCCCTGTAGTTGACCCTTTACATGGTAATCTTTGTTGGGCTATCTGACTTGATACTGTTAGACTTTTATCCCTAAGTTTAGATGCTATTTGAACATTAGGAATGCTTACATTATCGGTTGGTGGCTTGGGTGTGCTTGTTTGGACAGATTCAGCAATAGATTCTAGTCTTACATTGGAAACGCTAACACTATCTCTCACCTGGTTGCTAGTAGACTGGCCTGCACCACGGGATGTATCGATATGGAACTCATAAGTGGACATATCTCTGGTACGCGAGTTCGGATCGGACACTGATCCCACTCCGGCCAAACTAACCGGTACACTCGTCTTCTGCTTTGGGACACCTATGTTCTTCAACGCCGGTCTTGACGTCGACGTGGCTGGAATCTCGGGATTACCGCTTTGAATCTCTACGTTGCATGTCGACTCGAAGATTTGTGGCTCATTCGCTTCCTCCGTCCGATTCGAGGGTCTACCAACAACATCGTCACTCTGGCTTGTCGAACCAATCCACTTATGTGTGTTTGCGTGAATCACTCTGGCGCTTACTCTGCTTCTAGTACTTCGATTCTCCTCCTCATCTAGCAGCTGAGACTCGAGGGCTTCGAGCTTCTGCTTTTCAAAATCAGCTTCTACCTGTCTTCGTAGTCGCTGAAACCTTTCAGCATCCTCCAATTCCTTCAGCCGATTCTGTCGTTCGGTTTCCAACTGTTGGAGACGTAATGTTAGCCGGGCCGCACTCAGGCTACTGCGCGTAGTCGTACTTGTTCGCTTACTGGAACGTTGTGATGAAACTGTGATAGCTTCTAATCTCTCGATGCACCTCTGACAGGTGAAACTCCGATCCTCGTCGGCAATCGAGTCTCCTACTTCTGCACATGCGAAATGTACATAGCCATCACATTTATCGCATTGAACTAAATCGTCGGCATTGTCCGGGCGATCGCACAGCATACAATGACTTGCTGGATTCATTATCTGTATACTCGCCGCACGCAGGATCTAACCACAAAATCTTGAAGATTGTTGGGGGGAGAATTTCGGGATTCTGGCGATGGATTAACACCTCTTTTCAGCAACGGTAAACGCAGCTTCAAGCTGAAATTTATTTTTGATTTTAATAATTTTTGTTTCATTTGTTAGATTATTAATAATGGGTCTTACATTTTGGTGTACCTCGCTGGCTAACTCCTTCCAACTAGAATTCTCAAATTCTCCCAGCAACCTAATTCCTGTTAGACCAGATAATTATAAGTATAATTCACTTTTTATTATTTCACTTCTTTACCTTCCGTTACGCTATTTAAATCAAATAATTCACAGTTTATTTTAGTTTTCCGCTACTTTCTGGACACCTGGCTTTTTAATTTCTTTTCTCGTTTTACTTCTACCTTTTAGTTTCTTAGTTTTATTTATTTTCCACCCGTTGACAATGTACGCCCTGTCAACGTGATTTTCGTACATTGCGAAAGGGCGAAACCGGGACTCACCTAGTATGCGCAGGGATCCCAGTTGGTTCGCGAACAAGAGGGGTTAAACTACCTTTAGAATCAATAAGAATTATAAAAATCGTCTAAATAAAAACTTTAAAAAAATATTGATCGTTCAAGAAGTTTTTGGAAATTCACCTTCATTGCGTGATTAAGTACGAAAAATGTTATTTATACAAAGCTTATTTAATAGTTAAGGTTAATGTGCAAGCAACATTGTATGATGAAATAACGCCATCTTAGCTAATCAAAGTTTTGAAAAGTGAGTTTTACAATCAAACTTGAGGTTCTTTTTGCATATATCTTTTTGTATATTTTTTTTCAAACTATTTTTTTTTTGTTTAAAGACCTTTTAACCCTTTGATGGGTCATTCAGGTCTGTATATTTATTTAACGGAAAAAAATTATAACTTTTTACATCTTTCGACATTTTCAAAATACTTTTTAGTTATATTTTGCCGTTGTTTACTAAACCGTGCAACCCACTTTCCTATATCGTTCGGGTCCGGTTCAGGCTCCGAGTCCGAAAGTTGAATACTGCTTACTGATTCCATTTCGCTATCATGTGTGCTGTCTTGACTATCATCTTCATTATGCTGTTGGATTGTTTTCTTCCGTGGAGGTGATTTTATCTCTGGCGAGCTGTGCGAACGTGGACGAGTATTGTTTGGTTGCTGCTCTAGCTGCTTTCTTTCGACTTCCCCATGATGTGTGTTCTGCGTGATCGGTGCGGTCACAGAGTGAAGCAGTATTGTTTTTGACTGACTTTTTGTTCTCAGTGCATGTTTTGCCAGGGTGAAGGAGCTGGGTACAATGGCGGCAGCTTTTGGGCTGGTTTTTGTACGAAATCATCGTTTTTTTCTGATTGCACAGTGATGAATGACTTGATGTGGCGCCGAAGCGTCATCTTTGCAACGCGAACACCTGATGGAATTCCGTTGTAGGCAAACGTTGGTCCCCAAACTAGCTCCTTAATTTGGTGGACATCTCCGTACTGCTTTAGATAAGCAGCAATTTCATCATTGCTAACGTTCTCGGATAGGCCGTGAATTTTGACCTCAATGCTTTCGTCGTCCATGCATAGACGCACTTTATATTCCACACCACCGACTTCGATGCTGTGCTTCCCATCGTGTTGTTGAACAACATTTTCAGCGGTTTTTTCATCACTGCACTTCACATATGCACAATTGTGCACATGATGCACTTGCAACCTTTGGACCTGATCCGAACCTAAACCGATCGATCCATGGATGAAACGGTGGATATCTTCAAACGACGGACGTGTTTGAACATTGTCAAACTTCACTTTGAATGTATTTTGCCGAAGTCCGATGACCACCATCAGTGGCGAAAACAATTGAAGAGTATGAACAGTAGAGAGCGAGATAATTACGTCTGAATCACAGAGATGCTTGAGCAGAACTGTTTCAAACTATTTTATTTCCGTTCGTCACATGTAAAAATATTATGAAATAAAAAATCTATGTGAAATTCCTGAATACCGACGATTGTACCCCGTTTGGCATAAGGTCGTTTGGCATAAAGCCGTTTGGCATAATGGTCGTTTGGCTAAATGGCCGTTTGGCATTATGTTCATTTGGCATAACGGCCCTTTGGCATAATGATTGACTTAAAATAAATATCGGCATTTTTCTAGCTTTCACCGAGAACTCACACAACCGAGACCTTAGCAAAAAAATTTGGTAGGTTCTACCCGATTAGAGGCTTGTAACAAAAATATAATAACATTTTATCAGAATATGATATGCATATAACATTATGATATAATTTTGTTAGGCTCCGTTATCCATAGAACATAAAAAAAACAGAAATATAACATAATTTGTTTTATTTCCATTTAAGATATTTTTATGTTCATTTTTAACAACTTTATAACAAAATAAATAGATAGTTATGCATTTAAATAGTATACAATATTATCGTATATCGAACAGTATTATAATTTTGATACATTGTATCAAACATTATAACTTGGTTTGATATGTTTTTGATAGAATTAAAACACATTTTGTTATGTTTATGTTACTATTCATACACTTTTTGTTATAATTTTAGTTATTTTAACAACATTCTGCATCAAGTTTGTAACAACCTATGTTCGAAAAAAACTTATAACATAATAACATATGCTGATATAATTTTGTTATGTACCCTTAGTCGGGTAAACAAGCGTGGTGTCCGTTTAGAGATTTTCCACAGTAAGAATTTAAAATATTGTGGTGATATTAGATAGCATTACTAAATAAAACTCGTGACGGGTCTCTTCATCTCAGAACATTGAGTATCTTTGTGCTTGTTGCAATATACATATTTGAGAACAGTAAATTGGCAAAGAAAGTTCGCAGTTATTCATCAAGGGAACGCTCATAGAATATTTCGCTGCAGATCAAGCTCTGTCCCAGTTTGGACGTAACACTCCATGAAAATTATTTGATAAAAGAATGGATTTTTTCTTGCAAAATATCAAAAGCTCTTAATCAAAAATCTATCAATACGACTTAATGCAAAAATAGCCTATATACGAGAGCAGATTATTTTTCGTTTAAAATGTTGTTGTTTGAGCATAGCTCAAATGAACAACACATCTTTAAAAGAAAATATTTGTAGCAAAACTTTTCAACGGTTCAATATGAATTCTTATTTTGTAAGTGTACATCAAAAACATCTATTATCGAGAGAAGGGAAAATTTGTGATTGAAATAATATTTTTTCCAGCATATCTCGGAAGAAGATCACGCGTATATGTTGAATATTGGCAGGTTCTAAAGTAATTATCATTCTAACAACACATCTGTCAAGAATTGATAAAACAGCAAAATATATAAATAGTTAACATTCAGCTTTACTAAATAATATAATTTAAACCAGTATAAATAAAAAGAACAGCTTATTTTCAAAAGAAGGCAAAATTTATAATTAAACCAATAGAAAAATGGACGACAAAAAGTTATTGCGGCATAATAAAACGAAAAGACATAAAAAAGTGCGTTCAGGATCATCGAAGTGATTGTGCTACTTTTCCCCGAATGACCGGTTCCCCCGAAAAGTGGTGACGAGAAATAACGATAAACAAGGAAGTATTCTGTCATTCTCGGCTATACACATGTTGGCAAAAATGCTGAGGACGGTAAAACTCGAAAGAACCGCCTATTAAATAAAGAAGGGTGCATATTAGATGGTCAGTTCGTTCACCACCCTGAAATGTATGAAGTTACGACAATTATGAGCGCTAAAAACTTTTCGGGGAAGTGGGCTAGTCGGGGAAACAGGATATTCGGGGAACTGGCGTTCGGGGAAACGTCATTCGGGGAATCGACATTCGGGGGAAAGTAGCACAATCCACCGAAGTAACTGCAGTAATCGATTTCTCTTTTCGCTGATAATTTGAGCAGATCAATCTTATCGATTGCCGCCCTTTTGTCAGTTGGAAACAAACAAAAATACTTTAAAAATATAGCTTCAAAGAACAGCCTATGCATAGAAGAAGGAGACATTTATTGAAATTTTAAATCAACAGTTTTCATACCTATAATTATGGTTACATCATATTGAGAAAAAAAGAACAATTAAAAGAAGGGTAAATTTGTGCTAAATATATAAAAATCTTCAGTGCAAAAAAATGTTCAATAATGACAATAATCAGAAACAGGCTCTACTCTTAGAAAACTTATGATTGATTGAATTATGAGTATTAAACCAATTCGATTGAAAACTTCATTAGCATTGCAAAGGCCTCTGCACTGTTATGATTTTGCATAGGATTTTGACTTTTACTGGCCTTGTTGTTGACAAATTTCACTAAAGAGTGAAAAGGAGAGGTAAATTTTTGTGCAGAGCCCCATAGGGTGTCCACACTAGCGATGGGCGATTTTGAATCGATTTTTCAAACATAGATTTTTTCGTTCCGATTAATCGATTTTTCAAATCGATGTTAGGATTACTGAAAATCGACTGAATCGATTTTCTTCATTCGATTTTTTGTTTCGATTCAAAAAGATGAAATTAATTAGAATTGTTTAATGATTTGATGAACCATTGAGTTTTGAATCAGCTGTTAAACGTTTAATGTATAATTGTTAATTTCAAACGTTATTTAATTAAATTAATTTATTGATCAAATACAATAGAATTTGGTCTTATTTTGAGAGCTTGCTTTTGTAAATTTTCATATGAGCTTGAAGATCGAATCGATTCATAAACATCGATGTTCTACTCAAATTTGCCCAATGCTACTCCTCACGGAGAAAATCTACCATACCATAAGTCTTGACAGCTATTGGAAAGCCATTAGAACGTTTTAATGCAACTTTCCTACAAATATATTGATATTTTAGGTTATGCTTCACATAACTAATTTTTAATGCATATTTAAATCAAAGCGACGTGTCACATATCAATATGTATGTCTTAAAATGGTCTCAGTTGGTGATTTGACATAACTTTCATCATATTTCATGCACAAAGTTCCCAATGGTCGAGCTGCAAGTTTATTTTCATATAAATTTTGAAAAAATTTCATGATTTTCATGAAGAAAATAAAACTAAATCCTATAATAATGCGGTTCATTTAAATTTTCTAACATTTAGTACCAAACATGCATTGAATTTATTGAGCTTTTTTTTAATGTTACTGAACAAATGTTCAAAAACAAACGGAAGAAATATCAAGCAATTTAGATCAAAATTGCTGTTGCAAGTTACCCCACAAGAGTAGTCAAAAACTTTTTTGAATTTTTATAGTGTTTAAGCATCAAATTTTCTTTACTGTCAATATACACTACTAAGTACTGTAACTGATAGCAAATGCCTCGAATGATATAATTCTCCCATTTGTGCTGTACGAGGAACGATTTCCTGCATTAATTTCATACAATCCAACGTGCCATATGATTTTCACCTCCAGCAAACCAACCAAAAAATAAATAATACCCAAACTCCCGCCGAAATCTTCTAATGTTTACCTAAGGTCAATAAATGGCGTAATAAATTACTATAATTCAACTTAATGCTGAACGAAACGACAATTCGGTTACATGTCGAAGTTACCCCGTTTGACGGTACCAAAAATGAGCCGGTAGTACCGGTTCTTCGGTACCGGTACTGAAACTCCAATTATTTGAAGCAATCAACAGGTTAGTAGCTTCAAGTTAGACTGGAAATAGAAAATTGTACGGTTCAACTCCAGTGAGTTTTATGGACATTTCTCTTCCGTCATAAAGCTCGGAAAACAGCTCACTTTAAGACACCTCAATACATTTGGGTTGGTTTTGCATTTTTTTTTTAAATCGGAAATTTGTCAAACTTACTTCTAAAAGATATAATAAGCCAATGTTTAAAACCATGCAAGAATATTGAATTTATTATGCTTGATTGTATAGAGCCATGTCTTCAATGTTTGTACAGATAATTTGCGGACACCCTGTAAATACCCATGCAAAATATGGGAATTATTTTGTCAAATACATGAGCTGAGCTTAGATGGAATACAAAATAAAAACAAAAAGGATTAATCTACGCATTCTGCAACATTCTCCCTTCTTGTGTTCGAAATCTTAGCATGTCTATTTTAAAATCTTTCCAAATCTTCTCTCCACTTCCAGGATATGTGGAGCAGCAACCGAAGGGAGGGGATTGTTTGCGGCCTTCATCGGGTCACAAGCACGGACAGCCAACAACAATAGAACAATCCAATATCTGAGATATCGCCTCTCGGTAGGTGTGTGCGTATTCAACCGGGTGAAAGACTCGGGCACTGCCGTCCACCAGTCGGAGCAGTAGACGTATTTATGTGACATGTACTGCAGATGTCGTGTTTGGTTGCCGAGAATCCTAACATGGCTTCCGGGATTGAACCTGCCAGTGCTGCGCCTACACACTTTTGCGATGAACCGATGGATGCCATCGGCTGCGTCGTCTTAGCTCTCGGTAATGTATTTAATTACACAGACGTCGCATGTGACCTGCTTGCCTTCCAGGTACAGCCTCTCGGTCCTCATTAGGGTGCTCTAGGAAAATAATAAGGTGTAGCCTGCTTCTCTGCGTAGTGTTCTTGTGAGCACTTCAACAGTTATTATCTGAGAGCTTTCCTTGCCAATTGACCACTTTTGCATTCGTATATCGTGTGGCAAGCACTAAGATACTCTATACCCTGGGGAAGTCGAGAAAAGTTCCTTTACGAAAAGATTCTCGATCCTCAGATCGTTCTTGCTGAATAGCTGCGCGTTTACCACTACTGCTATCGGAGCCCCTGAATAGATATCTCACAGTCATATAAACTATCAGCACTGGAAGATAGAGGAGGATCTTCTCTTCATTGCAGCATTGTCAAATAACCTGTAAATCAATTCGTTTGCTAAGAAACAACAAGCTAAATACTTACACATTTTTCATTTTTTTTTCAGCGAGACTGAGGGTTGTGGGTTCGAATCCCACCGGCTGAGAATCTTTTCGTAAAGGGAATTTGCTTGACTTCCCAAGGCATAGAGTATCTTCGTACCTGTCGCACGATACACATGCCAAAAATGGCCAATTAGCAAAAAAAAAGCTGTGAAAGAGTTATAAGAATACTAAGCTGAGAAGCAGGTTCTGTTGGGACGTTACGAGAGATTGAAAAATATTATAAATAGGCTTTTCTTCCATTATATGACGTCTCTTAAAACATTGATTTTTTTCAGGGACACCCTACTCCCAATACATCCAGAGGAAGACAACACAGGGTCAGGTCATAGATTTCCACAGAACAAACAACATCCATGCTTGGGGTCCGCAAATGCATCTAACATGGGTGGACGGCTGCTACCATTGCGAATAACAGATGGAACGATGGGAAAATGAATTAATTTACTGCCAACCGGCTTAGCAGCAGGAACAACAACAGAACAACGGTCAAACACCATTCAGCATTGAAGTGCCATAATTCTCAGCGTGATTTTACAGCTCCTTCGAGAAAGTGGTTCAATTCAGAATGGATCGTTGACGAAGCAATGGCACTGGATCTTGGACTCCGGGTGCTGCTAACCACTTACCCATGCGGCAAGGTGATGCACATAACTTGTCCACTGTTAACGGGGGGAAAGTTAATTCTTACGCACCCAAGAAATCACATAAACATGAAGCACCCGATGGAATTGACCTGGACAGTTTAGAAACGACAGACGTGAGATTTACCGCTGGAAATGTTTTGAATGATGTGAGGTTAAGCAAGGAAGCTCATCTCCTTGGAAGCCTGATTTAATTTAACTGAATCTAGTAAATCATGAAATTAATCGTCTTATTACACAGCTTAACAAAAATGACATTTTTGCGTATTTCAAGGATCAAATTATGTGTCTCTAGTAAATTTGTGGTTGCTGAATCTGATGCCGCTTTCAGAAATGTTCCAGCAAGTCACTATTTTTAGCTACACGTTGTCAAAGTTATATAAAACACTGTTTTCATTGATGTTTATATGATATTTAAAGTATGATACCGTTTTGATTCATATTACGGACAGCTTCAAATTCCGGACACTCTACTTTGTATGGGAAACATTTCACGCGAAATGTTTCAATTTTTGCTGTTCAAAAGTTCTCAATTTCAAGGCTCGTTTTAGTAAACTTTTTCCATAAATATCTTTGAAAATTTATAATGCCCAACTACCTTACATGTCTCTTTGGTGGTTTAACGATTTCGATTGCTGATTTGACTGTTCCATTAATGATTATCATGAGCTGTCCGGAATACGATTCAAAGTGTCCGGAATATGAGGCAAAAGTGAGGAAGCGTCCGGAATAAGAATCATTAAAAGGCCACACATTTTCATTTATTTAAAATTATTGAAGTTGCGGAAGCGTATTCTTCGCCCACCGTTCGAAAGTAAGGTGCTTCCGACGCTCGATAGCGCTAAGGAATCATACAGAATGATTTATTTTGTATGCTCTATGCTGGGTTATATTTCCCTGAGTCCTTAAGTGTCCGTAATATGAATCAAAACGGTACATCAAACTTTTTTGTGATCTAATCTACCGAGTATGCACAATAGGACTTTAACTTCTATTTCAGATACACAGTCGACTCTCCACATCTCGATGTTCTATATCTCTCCCTATGTCAATGATTTCTTTGGTCCCTTCATTCTGCATACATTTTACTCTTTCCATATCTCGATGTCCTCCTTATCTCGATGTGGTACTGTTGATTATTTGTTCCCAATTTTCTCTCCATGTGGTCGGTGTTTAGACAGATTGAACTAGATGATATTTTGGCGTTCAAAAGACACGCTCAGTGTTCCATGAATTCTTATTTTTCCGATGCTGTTTTGATACAGGTGAATCAATGGACCAATACAAAAGTTCATCATTTGACGTTTGAGCGGTGCCGTGTTATTTATGTGACCATGGCAACGGGTGAATTCGGCTCCGCTCAAACGTCAAATTAGTGAACTCGTGCATCGGTCCATAATGCAAATCTAGAAAGATTCACGAATCAGGCGAAACTGACAAAATGTACACAATTTAAGAAAATATAGCGTTGAAATTGTAGCTCGATTGTCTATTCACTGCACTTGAACTTTTCCCCTATCGATAATTTAATTATTCAAAAAACGCAAATTTGTAGAAAACGAAACTTCACCTCATGCCAAACCAAACACATTATTGATTACGCCTGTGTTTTTGATAATCAATGTGATGGGGGCAACTGAAATCAAAATCAAAACACGGCGACACTGCAAACAAAACATAAACAAGGCGTACATGGCGGCTTAATTGAAACCAGAGTGTAAACACGGCGCAAAAGTAATAGGCGACACTGAAAATAATATCGATTACAGGCTCATAACATTGGGCGATACTGGCATTCTTGAGTGCGTTTAAGGCAAAACCTTATAGTATTTTTTTAGTACGAAAAAGCTAGGAAAATTGTAGGAGATGTGTGTGGTATTGATGAAGATTTTAAAACTAGGTTTATGAAATGTGTATTAAAGTGAAAAGGTTAAAATTTGAGTATATTTTCTCCAATTGGGATTAAAAATTGCACATGAGAATTTCATTGGTTATTTTCTCATTGTTATTGATTTGTCAGATAGGCCCTTATCGCGAATTTCTCTCGAAATATTCAGAGTGTCCGGATATTGGTACCGTACGGATTTTGATGAATCACGGTATGGGATTTGAATTTGCGAATGTTGTTCAAATCACGATCTCTGATTTCGGCGAGAAAAGTTAAGAAACCAGCATTGAATGCGGACATTTTTCAGTATGGAGTTGTTTTTTTGAGTTTGTTCCTGCTTATCTGTAGTTATCTCTTTTGCCCTCCACAAATAATTTCATGAGTCTCCTTAGTTTTTCCTAACACGAGGATGATACAAACCCGCCATAGAAACTTCTCCTTTCATATAAAATAGTTTCACAAACTGCTGTTAGTTCTATATTTTTTATATAATACACAATTAAGTTTTCTTCTCGTTTCAGAGAGCGAGTAATGGCGCTTTGGCCTAGGCTTCATAGCTCGGACATGAGGAAAAAATACCCGTGTCCTATCCCAGGAAACGGAAAAGGACAACAAGGACAACAACAGGAGTGTGTATCAATATTCTTAGCAAAACCACTCCCCTGTCTTTATCCCTGAATTGGAACGGTTGGGACGGTTGTCCCCGTTTCTTCCTCAAAAGTTATGAAAATTTTCGTTAATCATGTTATTTATACGTAAATAATCTGATTGCCGTAATTTTTTGAACCTTTTTAAAACCTAAGTCTGCACAGTGAGCCTGGCCATTTTAATATCTGTATCATATTTCAGATATGCTACAAATATTAATACCAACAAGAAAGTACCGCAAGATGTTCCAGTATTTCCAGGATGCTTTTAATTATTGACAGTGCAAGCACTTAGAATAGAATAGGTGAATCAATAATGAAAAAAAGTAAATAATGCAAATATTTTGCTTTTTCGGATGCCTGTACGTGTTGTCAACGCGCAGTTTCACCGGACTGGCAACGCTTATCCGAATACAGTAGGGACCCGATTTTGTCAGCCCCTCGATGAATTTTCGGCTGACAAAATGGGGAAACTGACAAAATCGGGACATATTTTTGTTTCTGTTTTTCAAATTTTGACGTGTTAATATTTGCTTATCAACCACATTTACGACCTACATAGACTTTTAAGGAGGCAAAGGACATGGGCGTAGCCAGGTTTTTTGTCTATCAGAAGGAGAAGAGCGGCCTTCAGAATTTCATTCTCAAATTTCACGCCAAAGCGATTTTTATACACTGCTTTTGCTCCCTTTTTGCGTGAACCATAAAACTATCTAGGATATCCACCCTACTTTTTCACAGTATGCAAAGAAAGGTTCTAAACGCGTCATGAGTAATGGGTCCATTTAAGGTTTTAGAGAATTACTTTTTGGAAAAATTCTAAAGATTCAATTTGTAGAGGGATCGGATTTTTTTTCTCTGGCCAGTAGGACAACCGGAAACAATCTGAATCCTAGTTCTGCATGACCGTTGAATTATTTAAGAACTTTTCTTAGGACTCCGGTTTTCCTAGAAAAAAAGAAGATGAAAATTTCTTTAGGTTTTATTTTTCTAGAAATTCATTTAAAATGATATCAGTAATTGTCTCGATTCTTGCAATTCCTGGAAATTTAATTCATAGAATATTTCAACTGGAGATTTCTATCTTACTCAAATCTACGGCAAACCCAGTATCCTGAAGGTGGCTAAAGGTGGAAGGATACGATGGGCAGGGCATGTTGCAAGAATGCCGAACAACAGCCCTGTAAAGATTGTGTTTACCACAAAATCGGTTGGATAAAAAAGACGTGGAGCGCAGTGAGCTAGGTGGATTAACCAGGAGCACTAGGACCTGAAGAGCGTGGGTCGCAGTCGAGGGTTTTTTTTCCTCATCTGTAGAGCCTTTTAACCACTGCTTCCATTATTTAGGAATATTGTGGTATGACCCATATTTATTTGGTGCTCATCAAATATCCTTTCACAATTGAGATGTGATAGACTTTGGTTGATGTGTCACACTGCCCCAACTGGGCGCAACTCGTTTTATAAAGTCTATTACCCTATTAGGACTACCTTGCCAAATTTCCAAGGGCTCTAATAACCCTTTTTCAAATGTTAACATTCTTTGATTAAGCAATGCTCCACAGTTGCAGAGTAAATGCTCAGCAGTTTCGTTTTCAGCTTGACAAAAACGGCATTCAGAGGATTGGATTTTTCCTATATTTTTAAGATGATGCCTACTTGGACACTGACCGGTCATCAGGCCAGTTATTACCCTAAGATTTCCTTCATTAAGATTCAATATAGCCCGGGCTTTTGTTAGACTAGGTTTTATGAATCTTTTCGCTTGCTTGGATGTATCCGTGGCGTTCCAATTGGATTCTACCATGGACATTTCCCAATTTTTCAGTTTCATCCTGAGAGTGCACTCAGGAACACCACAGAATGGTTCGGGGCCAACAAAGCTCGAAGCTGCACCCTGTCTTGTTAGATTGTTGGTGATTTCATTCCCCTCAATTCCACAATGGCCGGGCACCCAGTATAATGTAACTTCATTCCTACTGGCCAATTGCTTCAGAGAAAGAATGCTTTCCCACACTAACTTTGATCTACACGTGAATGCCTTTAGAGCATTCAAAGCTGCTTGACTGTCCGAGAAAATACCTTTGCATACCTATAGTTTCTTTTGAGGCAATCATTTGTACAGTAAATGATGGCTTGTATTTCAGCTTGGAACACAGTAGGACCCATAGCGATTACCTTGCTGATACCAGGACCGAAAACTCCAGCTCCGGTATTGTCGCCCATCTTTGACCCGTCGGTATAAAATACAATAGAACCTGGACGTAGACTTGGCCCACCAGAATCCCAAATATAGCGGCTTGGTTTTCCACTTTAAAGGGAACATCATAGTTGGTCTTCGTTGTCATCCAATCTTCTATTGTTTTCATATCTGAATTCAAATTGAATTCCTTGATGATCTTCTTGTGACCAATCAAATCACCATCTAGTATTTTATTATAACGAATAAACTGCAAGGCATTTTTTTGCAGCTTGCAGTTTAATGAATTGAATCAAAGGCAGTATATTAAGAAGGGCATCCAAGGCAATCGATGGTGTACTTTTCATTGCCCCTGTCATTGATATACAAGCATATGTCTTTGCACTTAGCCAACTTCTTCTGAGCGGTTACCTCATTTGTCTTCGGCCACCATTTCAGCGAAGCATAGGTGATTTTTGGTCGGACTATTGCTGAATAAATCCAGTTTACCATATTAGGTCGCAGTCCCCAAGTTTTTCCTAGGGCTTTATTGTAGACCCATAGGGCATTAGTACCCTTACTTATTACATTGCTTAGATGAGAGTTCCAGTTCAATGTCTTATCCAAAGTAACCCCAATGTGTTTAACTTTTTCCGAAAATTGAATTCAAAAAAGGCTGTGTAAGCTTTACCTTTTTCCTTCTGGTAAAAGGCACGATAATAGTTTTTGAAGGGTTTATGTTTAACCCCTCTTTCCTACACCATTTGAAAGTAATGTTCAACGCAGTTTGCAACCGATCGGAAATCGTGTTATCAAACTTTCCACGAACCAAGATGGCCACATCATCGGCATATCCAATTACCTCAAAACCTTGATCTCTTAGATTTCTAAGGAGTTCGTCTACTACAAGAGACCACAGTAAGGGCGATACCACTCCTCCTTGAGGACATCCCTTAGTAGATATTATAGATATTTGTGCACCTCCTAGATCAGCAGAAATTATCCGATCCTTGAGCATAGTTATAACCCATTCGATAACACTTTTATCCAAGCCCCTTGCTTCCATGGCTCAACTCATAGAGCTATAGGATGCATTATCGAATGATCCTTCAATATCGAGAAAAGCGACCACGGCTATTTCTTTGGCATCAAGAGATTTCTCGATTTTATTTACCAGCGACTGCAGCGCCGTAATAGTAGGTTTACCTGATTGATTTTATATCTTTGTGTTCTGATATATAGCAAGACCGTGATTGCGTTTGTGAACTGTAAAAGTAGAATTCCGATAATCGAATGAGACCTTCGCCTCGTATATTTTTAGTTTTGTTTCTTTTTGGATCTGTTTTCGACCGTTCCGTTGTGGAACAGGTTTAAATCGAAAACCCAAAAGGGCTTCTTCTATTAACGAAACATCGAACATGGGGTTCTATAGCATTTGGTGAATAGGGTCAAAATTCAGATAAGGATACAACAATTGATACGCAAATTGGTATTTACAAATAGGCATTTCTATTAAACTTGTTGACTGGATGAAGTCATAAATTATTTTTTCCATTGTCTTTAAAAGAACAAAATAAAGGCTTATAGGTCTAAGGGCTTTGGGATTTGTTTTATCCTTTCTTCCAGCTTTTGGAATGAAAACAGCTCGAACCATTTGCCACGCTTTTGGAATATATGAAAGCGCAACCCTTGCTTTGAATACTTCGGTTAAGAATGGGCAAAGCGTCTCTTTTTCTTGTTGCAGTAGGGCTGGGAAAATGCCATCTTTCCCGGCAAATTTGAATGCCCATTCGACCCGCGAAGGCGTGAATATTTCACAAGCTTTCTGATAGGCATTTATCGACCATACATGTCTTGCCCCATCTGAGACCTGTTCTTCATCCGAATATGGGATCGATTCAGGGAAATGAGTTCTCATCATTACTTCCAGTGTTTCAGAAGAGTCAACAGTGAATCTGCCGTCTTCTTTTTTAAGACTACCTAGACCTTTTGAATGGTCTTTTGAACGGACTTTGTGCAGCCTTGCAGCGGCAGGAGCGTTATTGATGCTTTCACATACCCGTCTCCAGTCTTTACGTTTGGCGTGCCTTAGTTCTCTGTTGTATTCTGTTAGGGATTTTTTTGTATTCAACCCAATCTAAAGTGAACTTTGCTGTATTGAACAACCGCCTGGATTTCATCCTCAATCCTGCCAGCTTGTCATTCCAGATGACCTTTGTTGAGTAGGACAGCTAGCATGATAAGATGAGATCATTTGGTCAATCATTAGAGGCACTTTCCAGTTGTGAAACAGTCGTGAACTGTTCACCGTTATACGAATCCTTTTTCGTTTAATGAAAACGATAGAGATCCCAATTGGTTTTCTTTGGGTTTCTAAAGCTTTCTGTTATTTCTATGTTGTTAGACGACATGTCGTTTAAAAGATGATGGGCATTTGCATCGCACCCTATTATAAATTGGGTATTAATTTTCTTACAGTAGTTGACAAAATGAACGACAGAGCATGGAGGCACATCTTCAACATCTCCAGGAAAGTAAGCAGAAGCAACACGTACCTCTATTTTGATCGCAACAATGTCTCTACGAATGAATTCTGTAATTGGGACAAATTTTGTGTTCCTAAGGACTGTTCATTTTATAAAGTGGACACTTTGGCCATGCAATATCTTTTTAATTTATCAATGAAATCGAAATCGGTTTTCTGTACATCGTTCGACTAGTATTGTACAATGCCGTGGTAATAAAAAAGTTACCAAAATAATATGATTTCACACTAATAAGGCACAACGTTTAGAACGGTCGATTTTTGGAGGTTATCAAAATCAAGGATTATTGAAAATCGCAGGAAAATTCGACAATTTATATTTTTTATTTTCAAAAAATGGTTGTACTTAGAAAGCATCATCAATTAGAAGCTTGCTAAAAAATATCAAGTTATTTTTGGAGAAGCAATTTTGCAGATATCATAAAATCATTTTTCATCAATTTTTTTAAAGAAAAATATCTTAAATTTAAATGGAACTGATATGAGTAGAATTTTAAGGTTAAAAGTACGTCCAGACGGAAGTAATAATAAAGTATTTATAATAAAAATAACTTACGCCTTCATAGAGTTGCTGATTTAGTCCCCACGTCATATTTTAAGCACAATAGAAAAACAAATAATTTATTTTCAGAAGACCACTCAAAGCACAATGACAATCATCAAGATTGGGAACACTGCTTGAATTAAATCAAATTTATTTTGCATGTATTATTTTCAGAATGTGTTATTCTGAGACTACCTATCAAAATATTTTGAGAAAAACGCTTACAGTTTGCTCTAGTTCGATAAACATGCGTATATAATTTTAAAAGTATGGGATTTTTCAATAAAACGACCATAAAGAGTAAATTTGGTACCGTAAAACGGGGTAACTTTGATAATGCGGGTAACTTTGATAGTGCGAGATCCGCAACATACTAAACTAAATAACAAAGTTTCTGTTAAACAGTTAAGCAAAACGAATGCAAAACTAAGGAATAATAGTATGCCACTTCATGTCTAAGCTATTTTCTTTGGAATCAAGTACATTTAAGGATTTATATGCAAATATTTAAAATTTATAAAATTTTAGCATTTTTTAAACGCTCACAAACAATCTGTTCTACGATCACTATTTCATGAAGTCATAATGAGTTCGTCACTTATCCTTGATAGTCTAGTTGTAGCAGAACATGGATTCGGTCTCAAATTTCTTAGCGAAAACCATTTTTACAATCTGGGACCATTTTTATAATCTAAGTCAGAAATTTTCAAAAATTTCCATATAGCGTAAAACGCCTAGAGGTATGCAACGCCCTATAAATGTTCCGTAATGCATTCAATTTTGTTCGATTTATACTCCATTATCAAAGTTACCCCAAAACAGAAAACCGACTTTCGATTATTTGAAAAATGATATATCCATTCAGAATGAATCTTTTGGCAATCTATCAACTGCAATCAATAGTTAGGATACCAGTACTTGTTTTAAAAATATAAATTATAATTCTTTGAATCAACATGCATAAATAGTCAAGTTTTCTTCGAAAAAACTATCAAAGTTACCCCGTTTTACGGTACCCAAGAATGCGGTTAAAACTCTAGATTTTGCTTTTTTTTTATACATATATAGTTTCTTTTATAATCTAAACCAGTTTTGAACACGCTTATTATTTTACTTTTTTGCTGGTAGTAAAAAGATGGTGTATCAGCAAATTTGACCATAAGGAACAGATCACTAAAGTGACTCAGCGTTAGGAACTGATGGAATATTATTGATGTTTTTAAAAGCTCTACCTTAAGTTGAATAGTAAAGGATACCAACATACAATTTGCTCATTAAATTTAGGATTTTTTTCATGCGAAAAATAATGCTTAAACTTGACGAACAGTTTTTCTTCGGAGTTTTTGCAAAAACTATTTAGTTCTTCAACCGAAAGCATTTTGTAAGTTTCTGTATTTTCATAACATTGTAGAATAATAGTTGAACGATACACAGAAAACCGTTTACGATTTCATCAATAAATAAAAAAGATATAGCATAAACAAGGTGTCCACTTTATAATATGAACAGTCCTTATTTACAAGAATAGCTGTTCGTGGTTTGGACTGAGTCTTGTCATACAAAACTCTAAAACTGCTTGAAGGGCAACCAAGTACCCTACCATTATTTACCCAGGGCTCTTGAATTAGTCCCACATTGATATTTTCCTTGGTGAACCTTCTGCTAAGCACTGCTGATGCGCCATTTGCATGATGAAGGTTTACCTGGATAATTTTTATTCGATTCATATTAGGGTAGAAGTACCAATTATGGCTATAGTACCAATTATGGCAATAGTGGGAACAAAAAAAGATTTTTCTTATTGTTTCACTAGACTATAATGGCTTATATTCACAGGAATGATTAAACTATTTGTTTTTGATGGTAATTAAACCTTGAAAAGAACATTCGTGCAATAAGCTTCGAAAAATGAACATTTGAAAATTTTGCCTCACATATATGTCACCTTCTTAGCAGTTGGCTAAGGGACCTCCGTTACGAAATGTATGTTTTCATCCGGATAAACTGTTTCAACCGATGAATGTATGTTACCTAGTGACAACAAATGAATAAATTTAGCTGGTATGCAATCAATTCTACTGTTTTAAGTTGGAAATCGTGTTATTTCCCCTATGTCGATAACTGGTACAAAGAGTGTATGAGAGCCCAATTATGGCAATACTCTGGAGGCGGTTTGTTTACATTTTTTGATCAGTAAAATAAAAGAAGTAAAGCTATTTTACTGGTGACTTCCACGACGGGACGGTTCGGTAAGGCATTATCTTCATGTTTTGTACTCAATTACTAAGTATTTTCAATCACACGTTCGAAAACGTTCGCGAGCGGAAGATGCTAATTTCATGATAGAGAGGGGTTTTCAGCGACACTCGATTTTTGAATTTTCCCTCTTTTTTCGTTAAAAATTGGCACTGGAAAGGTAATGTGAGATCATTAATGTTGTTTTGTATCATAATTTGCATATACACTACATTTTGACTTCTTTTTCGAAAATTAATTTTCTCCCATGAACCCATTGCAAAAAATTGATTTAACATATATTTAACCCAAAATTTTTGGAAAATTTTATGAGCGATATCTTCATTACATATAAGCGTTGCATTATCATTCGCTCTTCATGGCGTTTGAGTTCATTTCGTGCAAATATTCGATAGTCTATAATTGGTACACTTTTATGTCGAATGCTAGGAACGCTATTGCCATAATTGGTACAAAGACAACGCTTTTTAAAATCCATTTTTAGAAGCTCAAAGTCAATTTAGTACTAAAACTGAATAAATCAACAGATTCGCAAGGCTTTAAACTAGTAATTGACACCAACAAGTCATGCTTGCGTTTTAGAAACGCGGTTACAACTTGATTTTTATTACTACTGTTGACATATTGCATCCATAATTGGTACACCTACCCTACATTAACATGCTCCCACTCGTATCAAGCCTCTGATTTAAGGCTAAATGTGAGTAGCCGATTTTTCGGAGAGGTCAACTGCGCCATTGCTCCGGGTAGCACCGGGCATAATACTGTGGAGGGTGTCCCGGTACTCCACAGGCACCGTTCACGGATAGGTTTCTTTTGACCCCCTAACCATTCATTCCTAGGCACGGTATGCTTTTAGCCGCATAACACCATGAAATAGGGGCCACCTGTATGATGGACTTATACCACCGGAACAGGCAATCCGTAGTGTTATTTCTAGTCTTGTTGCAATCGGCTACCGGTACTACACGGCTATGTAGGCATAGAAGCTGATATTGAGGTTCAACTTTCATTGAGGCCGAATAGCAGTCGAAGATGAAGAGCAGCGGTCATGAACCGAGTCAATTGGCTAAATATTGTTGGCGGCGAGGTTTTATCAAGTCAATTGATGTAAAACCAAATGAATTAATAAAAATAAGTACAGCCGTAGTATATTGCAAAAAAATTTGGATATCTTGTCTTAAGGGGGCATGATCCGTCATTGATTTCGGAATTTTCAAAAGCAGTTTTTTAGTTCAAAATCAAGAAAATTTACAGAAAATATGTTCACTGTATTCCATTCTCCAACTGAAACACAGTGAACACATGTTCATCGAATAATTTTTAGTTTTGAACAGAAAAACTGCTTTTGAAGTTTCGATGATGACGATGATTACGATGACGGAGCGTTGAGCGTTAATACTTGCAAACATGCAAGTTTGTTCATGATGCTTCCAAAAGTCAACTGATAATATTCCCAATCAAATCAAAAGCTCTTTATTGGAAACCTTCAAGTAGACATGTTGTCACGATGTGAGGGGTTCCAGTAAATTGAAGTTGAGTTTCTAGGGCTCATGCTAGATAATAATTCAATTTTCAAAAATCACATTGAGGCCATTCAAGGCAAATGTAACAAATATATAAAATGTCTGTATCCGCTCATTATCTGAAAATCAAAACTTTGTCTTACGAAAGAGCTTTTGAAATTTAAACAAATTTTCAGGCCAGCCATGTTGTATGCTTTACCAATTTGAACTAGCTGTTGTATTGCTGTTTGCGTTTGACGTGCAAATCTTGCTCGAATGCGTTCCAAATGCGGTAACACAAACTAATCAAAGGACACTTAGCAACCATGATCCATACCACCGCCAACCTAGCAAAGAAAAACGATCTTTGACTTTGCCTTCCTTGTTGAAAATCTTACCGCATTTGGTGTTCCCACATTTGATATTTGCATTTCAAACGCACACAGCAATAATACCAGGAAGACAGCTCTGTATAGGATTCAAAACAAAATTTTGAATATGAAGCTCGCTCCCTAGCAGTGCTGGGAATGGTAATAGCAGTAGGCTTGAATTTCGCGAAAATCACGTGGCTTTTCCCAGTACAGTAGTTCAAAAACGTGAATCTCATCAAGTAGTCTATGTTGGGTGCGTGAATTTTCTAAATCATTAGTGTCATTGAAGGCTTTAAAAGGCAAATAACCATCATCGTTCAGCAAATTTTCAAAACCAGTTTTTTTGCTCAAAATCTAAGCAATGCTAATGAAAATCTATCATTGCATTTTACTTACTATCTGTAATGCAATGATAGTTTTTCTCGAGGATTCCTTCAAATTTGAACGTAAACTGGTAACTGGTTTTTAATTTTCGATGACTGCTGATGATTGAATGATGGATTCTTGAGCCTTAAATGCGGGAATGCAACGGAAAATAGAACATTTTTCTACAGTTATTTTGGATTGCCGTTGCTAAAGGTGTTTTGCTATTTTCAAGGCTTTATGCCTACAGCAGCGATGGGCGTGAGATGCACTGGCTTCGCTGACTGTGATTTGCTTTGCTTGGCTACTGTAGAGTGAATTTCTAGATTTTACCAACCCTGCTCCCTAGTATCTTTTTAATGAATTACATGGAATATCCAATGTTGAAGCATTGGAACATACCGTTTTATCTCAAATTCCGAACAGACTCATATTCCGAACACTCGGTTTTTGTATGGCGATTTGGTTGAAATGTTTCGCTGAAATATGTCTCAACAAATTACTAGGAAATGGCAGTCAATTACAATTCAATTTAATCACCTTCAAACCTACTTTATACCTCGGGAGTAGTGATGATTCTGTAGTTCGAGGCCAGTATTACTAGCTTAGATAAATTTATTTGCAAAGTTATTCATTTGAATACGATTTATTCGTGCTGTTCGGAATTTGAATCAAGGTGTTCGGAATATGAGACAGAATGAACAGTGTTCGGCATTTGAATCAAAATGATGTTTTATACTTTCATTTAAAATCAATACTAATAAATTTTAAATAAACATTTTTTATTCGCTCATCCAACACCTAACAGTTGGACTTTGTGGAGAAATTAAAATTTTCACAAATACGAGCAAATTTATGCACACCAGATACATTTGAAGTCAATGTTGGCCTTAAGTGTTCGGAATATGAGCCAAAACGGTACACACTGGGGCAGAATTGAAAAAACGCGGAAACAACCTGTAGTTCTTCGGAATGAAGAGATAGTCGTTTGGTGTCTTCAACGAAAATGATCCTTTCAATGAGGCCGATGTTTTGAGATAAAGTCATATTTTTTAGTGTTATTCGCACAAATGACTGAAATGCCATTTCGGTCAAATGGCAGTTTAGGTGTATAGTTTCTTCGGCAAAGTTGATCATTATTTTATGCTGAAAATAATTGCTGAAGACGTAAAATTTCTAAGGCCTACTATTTTTGAAATATTGACATTTATTTAAAAAATATGCTAAAAACCGAAACATTTGACTTTTACTTGCAATTTTTCAATTAAAATACCATACATCGCCTATGACTTTGTCATTAATTAACATAAAACAGGTTTGGTGAAAATTTGATGGTGAAAATAAAATTTTGTTGGACTTTTTAAGTAAAACTTTCAAAAAAACAGGGATATTGCGTATAGGCCATTTTTGCGATCGGGCAAGTTCGGGCAGGTGTTTTCGTCGCCATCTACTTACGAAGATCAGAGCATTTCTATGTGATCTGAAAGTATGCCAAGCTTATGAAAAGGTTCAAAATTATTTTACAAGACAGTGTAATAGTTTTACAATGTAAACAAACGTTCAGTATAATCATAAACATTCTTGCGATTTACTGATACCCAAATGCACTTAACTATTTGCTTTTTACATTGCTTGTAAATTTGCTATTCGCAAAAACGCCCTAAGCGCCAGACTCATAATATCAAACAATTTTGGTCGAATGGAATTGTAGGTATATGATCGCTTCAGCAAAGTCGATCGTTATTTTAAGCTGTAAATAATTGCTAAAGATGTCAAATTTACAAAGCCTACTATTTTTAAAATCTGAAAATTTTTTCATAAATTGTGCTAAAAACCGTTATATGCAGGGGATAGGCAAAATGATTGAGATAGGCAAAATTTCACCTAAATTCAAATGCTTACAACTTTATGAAAAATGGATGAAATTCGATGTGTCTGCAAGCAATCGACGGCAAATTTGATCTAGTTTCAGGAAACTGCTTGGCCATGCATATTGGCTACCGGACACCGAAGATGTTCCGGATTTTCCGAGGTCATGTCTAAATGGTATATTTTTCTGTCGCTTGTATTTTTGTGTGGTTTGAAAATGCATAGATGTTTACAACTTTCCTAGAAACTAGAACTAATAGAAAGTTGAATGCCGCCGGACGCATTGAGATTCATTGGAAACCTTCAGAAGCATGAGCATTTCCGTAAAACTGGTTCCATATTTTCGGTCAATCATGTTTGCATTTTAAATCGAGTCGAGTCTAGCCTTAGAAATACGCGTATCTGTCAAAAGATACAAACTCTAGGGGGATTAAATGGTACAGTAAATTTTGTTTTTCATCTGCTTATTAAATTCTTACCAGCTCTGCCTCATGCCAATGAATGATATAATCATAAGCGATAAATGGTATTTAAACTGAAAAATCACAAAACTTATGTATATATTTTAGCACAATTTATCCAATTTTTGGTCAGTTTTTCAAAATAGTAGGCTTTGGAAATTTGACATCTTTGGCAATTGTTTACAGCTTAAAATAACGATCGACTTTGCCGAAGCAATCATATACCTACATTTCCATTCGACCGAAATGGTTTGAAATAATGAGTCTGGCGCTTAGGGCGTTTTTGTGAATAGCAAATATACAAGCAATCTAAAAAGCAACTAGTTATGCGCATTTGGGTACCAGTAAACCGCAAGAATGTTCATGATTACGTTAAACTTTTGTGTTTATATTGTGAAACTATTACATTGTAATGTAAAATAATTTTAAACCTTTATATAAGCTTGGCATACTTTCAAATCACACAGAAAAAATATATTAAATATCATATCCTTGGAAAAATTAGACATTAATGCCCTGACTTTTCGTAATTGTATGGCGACGAAAACACCTGCCCGAACTTGCCCGATCGCAAGAATGGCCTATACGCAATATCCCTGTTTTTTTGAAAATTTTACTTAAAAAGTCCCACAAAATTTTATTTTCACCATCAATTTTTCACCAGACCTGTTTTATGTTAATTAATGACAAAGTCATAGACAATGTATGGCATTTTAATTGGAAAATTGCAAGCAAAACCCAAATATTTCGGTTTTAAGCACAATTTTTTAAATAAATGTCAATATTTCAAAAATAGTAGGCCTTGGAAATTTTACGTCTTCAGCAATTATTTTCAGCATAAAATAATGATCAACTTTGCCGAAGAAACTATACACCTAAACTGCCATTTGACCGAAATGGCACTTCAGTCATTTATGCGAATAACACTAAAAATATGACTTTATCTCAAAACATCGGCCTCATTGAAAGGATCATTTTCGCTGAAGACACCAAACGTCTATCTCTTCATTCCGAAGCACTACAGGTTGTTTCCGCGTTTTTTCAATTCTGCCCCAGTGTGCGGTATTTCAAATAAAATAAATAATTATTTCAGACAAATATCGTTGTAGTCTTTTATTGCCACGATAAATTCGTTATGAAATAAAGTTAGTTAGGTTTAGTTATGGGAAAGGTTTTTTTTCTCTTATGAGCAGGTGAAATCAACACACCTGTAAAAAATCTTAACTAAAATGCAAATGGAATTCGATGACACACGCCTCCGTAGCAAAAAAGATATCTATATTTGTTACCCTATAACGGATTATTATCAACAGTGCAACCAAAGAAGATTAAGAAAAATGGGTGTTTTTTTTATCTTGATTCTTGATACTTGATAAAATCCTAATGCTTTTTAAACTTTTAGTATTTCCGATTTCTAGATTTTTTTAATGTGCTGTTCTTGCTATCTGGAGTGCGGTTAAATGATTATCTAGAAGATTTCCTTGAATTTTGATGAAAAAACTTTTGTTTTTCATTTTTGTTAATTGAATGATGGATTGATCCTTAATTGACAGTGAAATGATTGAATATTACATTTTCATTCGTTATAAGTTATAAACCACTCAAAAAACTTAGGTGTTCATAAAACTATTTGGAGTTATGTGGGGTAACCTTCTTTGGGATCCGCATAACAACGATGATTGGCATTTTCTGATAAAAGCGCAATATCAGTCGCTTCTGAAGCAAGCATTAGAATGCCATCCCTTACGCGAAGGGAGTCTCTCACGCTTCACCGAGACACATATCCCTTTGGAATGCACTTCCTATAGGCCACCATTTGGCATTTGGTTCTTCATATCACTCGATATTCTCCGGTAACCTTGATCGAGTTCATCGAAGAATGTGCACATCACCGTACCATCATAACCACTTAACATATGCAAACATCACCGCCGCCCAAAGGGAAAACTTCGACACCCATTTGGATTCACTAGCAGGACGAAGACACAAACGGCTGCTGCATCACGATGAGTCGCGGAAGCGTGAAAACTTTCGAGTTCCTTAGTGGCACTATGGGACGGAGATGAAAATTTCGCGACAAAAATTCAGAAACCTTTTTTTCACGGCTACAGCCATGCTGATAGTGTCTGGGTTTGATTCGCGGTCAGTCCAGGATCTTTTCGTAGAGGGAATTTCCTTGACTTCCTTGGGCATAGAGTATCATCGTACCTGCCACACGATATACGAATGCAAAAATAGCAACTTTCGCAAAGAAAACTCTCAGTTAATAACTGTGCAAGTGCGCATTGACCACTAAGCTGAAAAGCAGGCTTTGTCCCAGTGAAGACGTAAAGCCAAGAAGAAGAAGCTTTTGATGCAATTAATAAAATAAATTATTGGTTTAAAAACTACGAAACCAGCCTACCCCAAATGTATGTCAAAAAGATGTCAAAACATTGAAAATTAAAACGATTTTCAGATCATGTTTTGAGGCCTTTCAAAATATTTTGAGAAATTTTATATTTAATCTAGAAAAAACTTGTGCATGAAAGACATCATTAAAAATCATGTATTTTGTTACATGAAATATAAGTGCATTTCGATGAAAAATGTGTAAATAAAATAAATAACCAAAACTCATTACTCTGACAAATATTCTCTGTTTAATTGAAAATGCATCTTTGTATCCCAATTATCGCTTTTGCATGACTACTTAAATATGTATTGCACTTAGCTTCATTTTTTTCCATTACGAAAATACATGACATTTTTTGGCGAAATTTAAATTTCCGACCCATAGTGCGTGGCTCAGTCTCTCCCTCTTCAAAGTGCAGCATCATAATGGTTCAGAGGCAAAAAGGCTCGGTGCTGTACCTTTTCCGGTAGCACGCAGAAAGTGTTGCTGGCGGTGTTTGTTTGCAAACCGATTTATTGAACTTTCCCAGAAATGATTGCCAACACTGCACTTACTGGTGGATGCATCCTATCGTTTTCGTAGCTCATCGGTTTTCTAACCCATGTTCGCCCAGCGTCGTAGAAATGGGAAACTACTTGTAGTGTAAATATCTTTGGAAAGAAAGGGTTTTAGTAAATATTTGTCTAATTTGTGTAAAGTGAATTTAGGAAAGCTTTCCGACGAAAAGCATGTTGGTTTCAAATTGACTTTTTGGATGGCGCCATTGTGCAATTATTTCATTTGCAAATATCTCAGATTAGTGACAAGACACAAAGATACTATCTTCTACAAATTTGATCAGCTGACAAAGTTGTCAAGATCCATACATTGAAGAATTGAGTTTTATAATGACATTATTTATTTATTTATTAGCCATCTAAAGAGATTACACTGAATTATAAATTAAACTTCACAATACTCGGTTCGTGGCCACATCTGCCCATCCTCGGTTCTGCCTCACGCTCGCCTAATCGCTGTGCACTTGATCCACCCACATAGCTTCTTGCGCTCCACGCCTTCTTGCACCAGCCCATCCAGTTTCGAAGCGAACGCCATCCATGCAAGGTTGATGTTTTTTCATTTTTGCATCATGCCCTGCCTATCATATCGTGCCAGCATTTTCTACTTTCTGAGTACTGGGTTCGCCGTACAGTTGAATTCATCCTTCACCGCCTCATACCGTTTTCCTGTGCACTCTGCTGTAGATCGTCCTGAGCACCCGGCGTTCGAAAACCTCAATAGCATACAGCTCCTTCTCAAGTATAGCCCACGTTTCGTGCCCGTAGAGGACTACCGGTCTTATAAGGATTTTGTACATGGTACATTTGATACGAGAGAGAATCTTTTTTGACCGCAGCTTCTTGTGGAGGCCATAGTAGGCTCGATTTCCACTGATGATTTGTCTCCGTATTTCACGACTAACGTTATTATCAGCCGTCAGCAAGGATCCAAGGTAGACGAGCTCTTCGTCCACCGCGAACGTTTCGTCTATCTCAACACTGCTTCCTAGGCAAGCCCTGTTGCGCTTGGCTCTACCTGCCAGCATGTACTTTGTTTTGGACGCATTCACCACCAGAACAATTTTTGCTGCTTCGCGTTTCAGGCAGGTGTACAGGTCTGCTACCTTATAAAATGTTCGGCCGATAATGTCCATATCATTCGCGAAGCAAATAAAATGACTGAATCTCGCGATATTGCAAAGCTTTTGATATTTGACTTTCGTACCGTCCATCACTTTGTCGTAGTCCCCGGTGAGACTCAAACGAATGTTAGCCTAAAATCTTCAAACAACTTTTCACCTTTTTTGTCGTTGGTATTATTAATCTTGCATGCTTCCTGAAAAAGCTGTACTCGTCCATGATTTTCCATAGCTCTACGTGGTCGATACTATCTTATGCTGCCTTGAAATGGATGAAAAGGTGATGCGTTGGGATCTAGTATTCACGACATTTTTGGAGGATGTGCCGTACAGTAAAGATCTGGTCAGTCGGCCGTCAACGATGCCGGCTTGATAACTTCACACTAACTCGTTAACTACAGGTGACCGATGACGGAAGATAATCTGGGATACCACTTTGTTGGCTGCATTTAGGATGGTGTGGGACCTGGTTGTACTGCCGAAGGTATTTCCTCCGTAGTCTTGACCCTCATTACGCGCTCTTATCGCTATTCAGGTGTTCGTCAAAATACTGCTTTAACCTTTCTATCACCTCTCGTTCATCTGTCAATATGCTCAAATCCTTAGCCCTGCACATCTCGGTTTGTGGCACGAAGCCATTGTGGAATGCGTTGAGCTTCTGATAGAACTTCCACAGCTTCTTGAAACTAGCACAGCCATTACAAGTTCTTGGACTCCATCTTTTCCAGGCGGCTCTTTTTCATCCCGAAAGAGACGGGTCTGCTGTTGCCGTTTCCATCTTTAATGTACCACGTTCTGCGAGTCATTTGCTGCAGCATGACCGCCCGCACAGCATTCCTCTCTTTCAGATACTGCCTACATTCATTGTCGAACCAATCGTTTCGTCGACTCCATCCTTGGTACCCGACGCTACTCTCAGCTGCATCGTTGATAGCTGCTTCCACTGGAATCAAGAGAAGCCCAAGGGTAGCAAGTCGATGACAAGTTCAGCTTGGCTACCCGCATTGAATATGATTGTAAAGGGGCATTTACAGCTATAGTGGTGCATTCGAGGATGATGTCTAACAGCTCTGCTGTAATTGCCAGCAAACGCAAGCGCCTGGCAGGCGTGGCGCTAATCACACTGAGGTATGGAGGACCGATCTGTTGAAAAGGTTGGAAAGCACGTTCAGGATCATGTGCTTGAGAGTAGCAAGCAATTCAGCGAGAATTACAGTACATGGACTGGTTTTAGTGAGACGTTGATGATGCGGCATCCCCACACTCTCTTGCGTCTGATTGCAGATTTCTTCCTTTAAAAAATAATAATAAAAACATGATTGGATATACCTTTCGACTATGTCCATCCGCTGGACCTCTTTGCAGTTACTGACCGTTAGTAAACGTTATTGATACATCATTCGCCAAACCAGCAATCTTCACTTCCCTAAGCGACTGCAGTGAGTCAAGACTCCATCATACATCCTGTTCCAAAGAGTTGGAAGCTAACTTTCACTCCACACTATCCATCTCCGTCCCTGCGCTCTGAGCCCTTATTCTGGGTAAAAATTATCCAATTAAATTCATAAAATCATCATACGAATCACGGCACACTTTCAGGAATTGTTTTGGATTTGGGCCATAGACTTCCAATTTTCCATTATTTTTCCGAGACTGAATTCTAATTGTGTGACACCTTGGGCTTCAATGGGTTAAGGGCAGCAACGAAGATGTATGACGTACGCTCCTACCTATAAGGACTGCATCTCATCCTTGCTTTGATTTTGCTGGTTTGACACCCTGAAAGAGACCCACCCATGTCGATATGGCTGGCGGCGGCGAATGGATGATACTTTGAAATGCAAAACCAAAGTTGATGTTCAAAAGCTTTTAGTAGTCTTCATCCGCATGGTTTATTCGGGCGCACCAACATCATCGTCTTCTTCGGCGGGAAGCAGTAAAGCGTCATCCGGTGGAACTGTTCATTCTCGGCGGTTGACTTTTACGAGCAAAGAACGACACTTTATGTAAGCGGATTCTGGATGGTTAACGCGTTTGACGAGCATAGACGCTGGGAAAACTTGTTAAGCAACAACGATTGACTTGTGCAGGATGGATTCTTCGAAGTGGGGCTAAAATTTTCAACAGCAAACCAGTTTGCAGAACAGAAGAATCTGGATAACTTTTTCGTTCAGTTCAAATTCGGCATCCCGTCAGAAGCCATCGATATCTGACTTTATCTTGAACTGTTGACTTGGCTGTGTGTCATTCGTAAGAACCGCTTTAGTCGCATTCTTTTGAACTTACTTGGAACCATTTCTTGCCATTAGAAACATCGAACCACCTCCGCACTTCAATCAGAGCAATCATCTGTTACTAATGCACCGAAGCAAAGTACCACTTCAAAAGACTTTTGAACTCGTTACGATGGGAGCTTACATGTCGGAGAATGGCCGGTGGTCGTTTCATTACATTTCCATCTCTCACTTTGTGATTGAATGACGGTTGTTCAAGTACGGGGAATAGAAAAGAGCAGCCCCCAGTGCGGCAGAGGTTAGTGCAGATGAAAAATAGCGGAAAATTGTTATGGCTAACAGCGTTTTGTAGTTGAACCTCATCGTTGGTGCGTTGAATGTATGGTTTAGGATCAAACATTCACCTGGTGAATGGCAGCTTGCAAGATAAACTTCTCCTTTGATGATTGAATTGATTCCGAAGGGAAAAATCAGACGGTGTCGCTCAGCAGTGATTTAGCTTGGCTGGGTAATGTTTAGTGGAGGGAGATGGGTACATATTTCGATGAAATTGATGGCATTTTGTTCAAACAGTTTTTTTTGCAAAGTAACTTTTATATCCTGCAAATATAAAATAAAATAATATGTTAGTCAGTCCACAGTCCGGGAAGTTTCTCTACTGAGCCTACAGCAGCCAGTATTTATAGCTCAACATTACATTTGACAACTTCGTCAACACTAAAGAACAATTTCGTTCATCTCAATACAGCAGTCGCTTCACAAAAGAACAACTCTGTTCACAATAAACGACAGTTTCGTCACCTCTGAAGAACAATTTGGTTCAACTCAATTTGGCAATTTCACCACACTTTTCAAAAACAAATATAATGGGCAATCCGCCACCCCAAAGAAAAACAATTATCTTCAACACACGTTTCCATGATCCTCGTCGCCACTTTTATATCCTGAAAATAAAGAATAAAATGATATGTTAATCAGTCCACAGTCCTCCGAGAACTCTCTCTACTGAGCATACAGCAGCTAGTATCTATAGCTCAGAAATCTCGTAGGTACGAACCAATGAAAGGTACCAGAGTCGAAAGGAAAAATAATTAATATTGCTTAAGATAGGTAGACATGACAGTAACTAGTGTACACTATGCACATACTTTACCCTTTGTCACAGACCCTTTCCACCAAGGAACCACCTTACGGTATTTCTTCGGGAGGATCCAGTGCATATAGCACTTAACACATGTAGCAGAATAAGCCTGAGCAAACTGCTTCTCCTAGCCGGCTTAAACAATGCTACAGGGGACCAGCCTCAACAGGGCTAATCCTTTGCAGCTCACTCTTGGTCGGTCAGGTGGAAGTTCACTTCCCCATGGTTTCTTTCATAGCAATCTCTTAATGTGAAACATTTCGGAGTTCGAAGATGGCTGGCACAATGGCCGACTTGTGACCCTACTCGCGTTTTCAAAGGCACAAAACTGGAGAAATAGTTGACAATTCATTTATTTAGTTAACATCTACACAGATAACACTGAATCAACAATTTCACGCCACAATACTCGGTTCGTGGCCGCATCTCTCCATCCTCGGTTCTGCCCCACGCTCGCCAAATCGATACGCACTTGATTCGCCCACCTAGCTCGCTGCGCTCCACGCCTTCTTGTACCAACCGGATCCAAAGCGAATACCATCTTTGCAGGGTTGCTATCCGGCATTCTTGCAACATGCCCTGCCCATCGTATCCTTCCAGCTTTGGCTACCTTCTGGATACTGGGTTCGCCGTAGAGTTGGGCATGCTCGTGGTTCATCCTTCGCCGCCACACACCGTTCTCCTGCACACCGCCGAAGATCGTCCTTAGCACCCGACGTTCGAAGACTCCAAGTGCTTGCAGGTCCTCCTCGAGCATCGTCCACGTTTCATGCCCGTAGAGGACTACCGGCCTTATGAGCGTTTTGTACATAGTACATTTGGTGCGGGCGTGAATCTTTTTTGACCGCCATAGTAGGCCCGACTTCCACTGATGATGCGCCTCCGTATTTCACGGCTAACGTTATTGTCAGCCGTCATCAAGGATCCAAGGTAGACGAACTCGTCGACCACCTCGAACGTATCCCCGTCTATCGTAACACTGCTACCTAGGCGTGCCCTGTCGCGCTCGGCCCCACCAGCTAGCATGTACTTTGTCTTGGCCGCATTCACCACCAGTCCAACATTTGCTGCCTTGCGTTTTAGGCGGGTGTACAGGTCTGCCACCTTTTCAAATGTTCGGCCGACGATGTCCATATCATCCGCGAAGCAAACAAATTGACTGGATCTCGTAAAAATCGTACCCCGGCTGTTAAGCCCGGCTCTCCGCATAACACCTTCTAGCGCAATATTGAACAACAGGCACGAAAGTCCATCACCTTGTCGTAGTCCCCGGTGGGATCCAAACGAACTGGAGTGTTCGCCTGAAACCTTCACACAATTTTGCACACCTTCCATCGTCGCTCTTATCAGTCTCGTGAGCTTCCCGGGAAAGCTGTTCTCGTCCATGATTTTCCATAGCTCTACGCGGTCGATACTGTCGTATGCCGCCTTGAAATCGATGAAAAGGTGATGCGTTGGGACCTGGTATTCACGACATTTTTGGAGGATTTGCCGTACAGTAAAGATCTGGTCCGTTTTCGATCAGCCGTCAACGAAACCGGCTTGATAACTTCCCACGAACTCGTTTACTACGGGTGACAGACGACGGAAGATGATCTGGGATAATACTTTGTAGGCCGCATTTAGAATGGTGATCGCTCGAAGTTCTCACAATCTAACTTGTCGCCTTTCTTGTAGATGGGGCAGATTACCCCTTCCTTCCACTCCTCCGGTAGCTGTTCTGTTTCCCAGATTGTGCCTATCAGCCGGTGCAGACAAATGGCCAGCCTTTCCGGACCCATTTTTATGAGTTCAGCTCCGATACCATCCTTACCAGCAGCTTTATTGTTCTTGAGCTGGTGAATGGCATCCTTAACCTCCCTCAAAGTGGGGGCTGGTTAGTTTCCATCTTCCGCAGTACTGACGAAGGCATGTCCTCCGTTGTCCTGTCCTTCATTGCCTGTGCTCTCAGCACCATTCAGGTGCTCGTCAAAGTGCTGTTTCCACCTTTCGATCACCTCACGCTCGTTCGTCAGAATGCTCCCATCCTTATCCCTGCACATCTCGGCTCGCGGCACGAAGCCGTTGCGGGATGCGTTGAGCTTCTGATAGAACCTACGCGTTTCCTGAGACCGGCACAGCTGTTTCATCTCCTCGCACTCCGTCTCCTCCAGGCGGCGTTTTTTCTCCCGAAAGAGGCGGGTCTGCTGTAGCCGTTTCCGTTTATAGCGTTCCACGTTCTGCCGGGTCACTTGCTGCAGCATGACCGCCCGCGCTGCATTCTTCTCCTTCAAAACCTCCTAGCACTCCTCGTCGCACCAATCGTTCCGTCGACTCCGTCCCACGTACCCGACGTTGCTCTCAGCTGCATTGTTGATGGCTGCTTTTACTGTTCTCCAGCAGTCCTCAAGAGGGGCTTCGTCCAGCTCACCCTCTTCCGGTAATGCAGCCTCGAGTTGCTGCGCGTATGCCGCTGCGACATCCGGTTGCTTGAGCCGCTCTAGGTCATACCGGGGCGGCCGTCGGTACCGTACGTTGTTAACGACGGAGAGTTTTGGGCGCAGTTTGACCATCACCAGATAGTGGTCGGAGTCGATGTTAGCGCCACGATAGGTCCTGACGTCGATAATGTCGGAGAAGTGCCGACCATCAATCAGAACGTGGTCGATTTGCGATTCTGTCTGCTGTGGTGATCTCCAGGTGTATCGGTACGGAAGGCTGTGCTGGAAGTAGGTGCTACGAATGGCCATATTCTTGGAGGCGGCAAAATCAATTAGTCGTAGGCCGTTTTCGTTCGTCAACCGGTGGGCGCTGAACTTTCCAATCGTCGGTCTGAATTCCTCCTCCTGGCCAACCGGAGCGTTTAGATCTCCTATGATGATTTTGACGTCGTGGCTTGGGCAGCTGTCGTACTCGCGTTCAAGCTGCGCGTAAAAAGCGTCTTTATCATCATCAGCGCTTCCGGAGTGAGGGCTGTGCACGTTTATTACGCTGAAGTTGAAGAACCGGCCTTTGATCCTCAACTTGCACATTCTCTCATTGATCGTCCACCACCCGATCACGCGCCTCTGCATATCACCCATCACTATAAAAGCTGTTCCCAGCTCATGTGTATTGCCGCAGCTCTGGTAGATGGTATGGTTACCTCTAAACGTTCGCACCATTGATCCCTTCCAACACACTTCCTGCAACGCTACGATGCCGAATCCACGGTCCTTCAGCACGTCGGCGAGTATGCGTGTGCTCCCAATGAAGTTGAGAGACTTACAGTTCCACGTACCGAGCTTCCAATCGCTAGTCCCTTTACGTCGCTGTGGTCTTCGCCGATTGTCCCGGTTCGTATTCTCTCGTTGATTATTCGTTGCTTGATTTTTTTACGGCTGGCTTGCAGGGCCTGACACCAACCCCCTAGATTTCCGGAGGACCATTCCCCCTAAATGTTCGGAGGACCATAGTGCGCAGTTTAGCTTAGAGTCCTTCTCTGGCACTCGGACGATGATCAGCCGCCCCTGACATGGGGAACAGACGCTGTTGTGCGCCGCTCCTAACATAGAGTACAGACGCTCAAGGTTTGCAGAAGCAAAAGCAAAAGCAAATAGTTGGCAAGCGTTCCTGATCTTCTTATTTTAAGCTTTCTGCTAGTGCACAAAGCCAAAATAAAAAGTACACCGTTGTTGGATGCTTCCTTCGCGAGATTAGTGCCTTTGAAGTTTCAGTGCAATCTTAAAAGTTAGATTCTAAACTGTTTCACCTTAAACAGATCATTCTATACGTGTTTTTCAACCGCTCGTCGTGCTCGTTCTTATCGCTTTTGACCAGATAGGTTCTCCGTACCTTAGTATGGATATCGCCACGCTTGCTAGGAGCTTGTGTTTGCTGGCAATTACAGCAGAGCTAGATATCATCCTCGAAAACGATGCTATAGCCGTAGATGCCCTTTTACACGCACGTGGCTAGCAAATCTGAGCTTGTCATCGATCATTACCCCAAGATGCCTAAGGGATCGCTTGGACTCTATGGTGCAATCACCTACCGAGATTAGCGCCCGTTGTTCGGTCTTGCGGTTGTTGACTACCACCACCTCAGTCTTGTGACGGGTCAGTCCTAGTTTCCTAGACCTCATCCATTCCTCAACTATGGAGAAAGAGTGTGCCGCTGTTTACTCTACTGGATCCATCGATTCGCCATATACCACTAGGCTGATGTCGTCGGCCAAGCCAACAATCTTTACACCGGTCGGAAGAGGCAGCCTCAGTACGTTATTGTACATCGCATTACATAGCATCGGGCCCAGCATTGATCCTTGAGGTACTCCCGCGATGTTTCGAACGCTTTTCTGCCCCTCCTTTGTGTCATACAGTAGAATCCATCAAAATAGCTTTTTAGAAGTTCACACAACTGCACCGGTACCTTGAGGCGATGAAGTTCGTCGGCTATTGCTTCTCAGCTCGCGCTTTTTTTTTGTTTCTTTGTTAAAGTAAGTTTTAGCACATTGGCTAGATGGTCGGAGGGGCCAGCCTTTGAGCCCAACCATGGGGTCTCACCATTGTGAGTTTTCAACGTAGGACGATAAACACAACTTAAAAAAAGGGGTACGTGCGCCTTTGCTGGGCCGACGACTTCTGCAACCGAGAAAAAGAAAAAGGATCGTTGGCATGGTTGCGATTGATGACTTTGTTGTTGGGTCTTACCCCCGAAAACGGAATATTTCGGGGAGCCCACCGGTCTTGGCGGTGTGGAGATTCTTGCAGGTTCGTTGTAATAATGGTGCGGTTGCGTTAGGAGTTACGTTAGTTGGATGGGACTTACCTCCGAAGGAGAGGTCTTCAGGGAGCCTACCGGTCGTCCAATCCTAGGTATTCTCTGACATGGATTGATAGCGGATCAGGTTAGGGAGTAGAGTCTGGCATCCTTAATGAAGCAAATTAGGGTCGCCAATGAGGCGGGGTCATTTGCGAAGGCATCGTGAATGCTTCCGGGAATGTTATTTGTACATCTGTGGTGTTCGTACAGAGGGCACTGGCAGATTACATGTTCCGCTGTGTTGTGAACACCGCATTGTTCACACTCTTGACGGAAGGATCTGCCATCAAAGTTATAGGCAAAACGGGTATGTCCGGTCCTAAGGCGCGAAATTATTATCTGGTCGTAGAGCGAGGAGAGCTCCTCTCAACTAGAAGTATCTCTTTTTACCTTCCGAAGCTGAGCCGAAGTATTGGGCCCTCTTGGGCCCAATAGTCTCTGACGGACTTAGCGATCCAGCGTTTTACGTCTGCGCACAGTGGGACGAAATCAAAAAAAGGTGGACATGTGTGTTTGTGCTGAAACCATTGGGTTTAGCGTTTCGACATGTTCTACAAAGTTTCATCATTTGTTGAGTACTTGATTTAGACACTGAAAAAAATTCACTTGAAGTGATATACACTGAGAAAAATAATTAACTTTTTTAATTATTGTCAAAATTGAAAACTGTCTAAGAAAGTATTGTAGGCGACATCATTTCATGAAAGTTTGTCGAATACAGGAAAGCTCTATCTCCTACACTGACGAAGTTAGGGGGTAAAAATGATGGGTACCCCCTTAAAACTCTTATTTTCTTCATAACTTCTAAATTTGAATTTTTACATTTTTACAATGTTCTACAATGTTTAAGGTGCTGTAAAAATACACATTTTTGCCGAAGACACTGAAGCGCTAGCTCTCCATTTTGAAGATTTACGAACGATTTTCTGATTTTTTCACATCAAATTTAAGTGTGCATATCTTGTAAAGTTGCAAGTAGTAGCAGCTAATTTTAGCATCATGCTGTTCCTCAAACTATACCCTTTTAATATTTGTACGGATAATTGCGGGGTCAAGCGGGGCTCATCGCATTTTGTTCAATTGAAAATTGTATTTCCCATTATTAATGTATATTTTTTGCAGTTTTTTATGTATGTGGTATGGTTTTTAAGTATTGTTTTCATTTTGCTATGGAATTTTAAATGTTTGCCCATTTTAAACGATGATAAAATGTTATGTTTTACAGTTTTTGTCAAAATTTGAACAGTTATATTTTTTAAAGTAATATTTATTTTTTCATGTATCTGACAACATTTTTATAAGTGTATCAAAGAGCTTAATACCGCTATAAGAATAAAATCAACTGATCAACTGATTCAAATGTATAATTTCATTGTATATACTACAATCTTAGTAGTAAAAAATAATTGAATTGCACTCCTAAGAACATTAAAAAATAGAAAGATACAAATTTGTTTTAATAGCTATCAATGACATTGCTTGGATATCTATTATAGCGCTGTATATCTGTATATGTATTGATTTCCTAAATTTGCAAAATTACAAAAAGTGACAGACGGTATCTAGCATAGGGACAAAATTGAGTATTTAAGGATTAATATAACTGTGTTTAACTATTAATAAGCCTGATACACTTGAAAAAATTAAATAATTTTCACGGAAAAAACAACTTTTCCTCTATAGCCGTGTCAAATTGAAACTTGATCAGTAAACATTATAAATTTGCCGTTAGTAAAATGGGCCAAGAGTTAAATATTATAACAAAACATAAAAAAAATAACAGATAGAAAAAAAAACAATAATTAAAATTTAGAAAACATACATTTATTCATAGGAAATACAATTTTCAATTAAACAAACTGCGATGAGCCCCGCTTGACCCCACAATTATTCGTACATATATAAAAAGGGTATAGGTTGAGGAACAGCATGATGCTAAAATTAGCTGCTACTACTTGCAACTTTACAAGATATGCACACTTAAATTTGATGCGAAAAAATCAGAAAATCGTTCATAAATCTTCAAAATGGAGAGCTAACGCTTCAGTGTCTTTGGCAAAAATGTGTATTTTTACAGCACCTTAAACATTGTAGAACATTGTAAAAATGTAAAAATTCAAATTTAGAAGTTATGAAGAAAATAAGAGTTTTAAGGGGGTACCCATCATTTTTACCCCCTAACTTCGTCAGTGTAAGAGATAGAGCTTTCCTGTCTTCGACAAACTTTCATGAAATGATGTCGCCTACAATACTTTCTTAGACAGTTTTCAATTTTGACAATAATTAAAAAAGTTAATTTTTTTTCTCAGTGTATATCACTTTAAGTGAAATTTTTTCAGTGTCTAAATTAAGTACTCAACAAATGATGAAACTTTGTAGAACATGTCGAAACGCTAAACCCAATAGTTTCAGCACAAACACACATGTCCCACTTTTTTTTGATTTCGTCCCACTGTGCTGCGGGTGGAACGGAAAGGGTAAAACGGGACATTTGGTGTCCCGTATCAGCTAACAAGTCTGGAGCCACATTTCCTTGAATACCGCAGTGCCCAGGAACCCAGGTAAAGGTGACTGTCTCTGGAGTATGGGCTCGTATACCCTGTATCCACGGGTGGGACGGCCGTTCTGACTACAAGGCTGATAGAACGCTTGTGGAATCGGTGATGATGAGGATTGGAGCACTCGCTGGTGTGATGGCTGCATAAAAGATGGCCGCTGATTCGGCAGAGAAAACCGAACACTCAGCTGGAAGGCTTTGACAGAGTGTCAGATCAGCGCCAAAGATACCGATACCTACTCCACGCTGCGAAAGAGAGCCGTCTGTGTAACGGTGTATGTGTTCCGGGTATTAAGTCCGCAGAAGTTCCAGTACGGACGTTCTAAGCACCGTAGAGTCATCGCCACTACGGAAGGTATTTTTTATCTGCTCGTGTATGATTGGAGGGGGAAGCTGCTAACTGCTCGAACCATGCCAGTGTATTCTAGCCACAAGGGGAAGACTGGAACTGGCAACCTCACGGAGGATACGATCTGCTTGATCAAAGAGAGCAACCCTATCGTTTCCAGATGTTTTTGAAGCGTAAGTAGCCGCCTTGCGGCAGATGGCTGCATGCACTCGATGGCGAAATGGAAGGATACCAGCTTCTGCACAGGCTGCGTCGGCGGGGGTTGATGGAAGTAAACCGGAGATAGTGCGGACGTACCCGTTGAAAATCGGTGAGAGGATTTCAAGCAGATTTTGTTGACTCAAACAGGTAATCTTGAGACCGTAAAGTAGCCTGCTATCTACGATAGCTTGTGCTACTCTGAAGCGCGTGGATCGATTGTTGAGCCTATGCGTCTTGGATATCGTTGTAATGATGTTCAGACCGGAACGACAGTTCGTTTTGACAGCAATGAAATGCTCCTTAAACAGCAGGTGACGGTCAATCAAAATTCCTAAAGTCATGACAGTTTTCCTGTTTGGAATGGGTCAATTTTGATTCCTGGACTCACTAGTTTGTGTCGCGAGTTACAAACGTGACCGCGGACACTTTTAGCTGCGGAGAGGGTAAAACCAACATAAGAAGCGGCAAGTTTCCAAACACTCCGTTCATCGCTACCAGGAACAGCATAACCACGATGACCGAACCTTGTGGGACCCCAGTTTCCTCGGCGAAGGCGCTTGAGCTGTGGTTCCCTACTGCAACTCGGAATGATGATGCAGAAGAAAGTTTTTAAGAAAGCCGATCAGGTTCCCGGGGAAACCCCATTCCGTCAGTTGTTTTAGTACCAAAGGCGTCCATGTTCTATTGAACGCCTTGGAAATTCCAGTGAAACGAGGTCTGCATGCTGTCCTTTTGTCCGCGCATCATGAAGGAGTTCTCCAAGGGAAGCGAAGTTTGAGTCAGTGCCAGTATCCCGGCCTGAAGGCATGCTGTAGATATCCGAGGCGACCATTCGCTTCGAGCTGCTTTTTTAATCGTCGGTTAACCATTCTCTCGACCACCTTCGAGAGGCAACACGTTAGAGATATGGGACGATATTAAGATGTATCCCGAGAGGCCGCGTTGGTTTTGGGAATAGGGATGACAAGACTTTCTCTCCATTCGTCCGGGAATGAGCGCTGGTGCCACATACTATTGATTAGCTCTAACAGTTTCGCTTTACCTCCGAGAGCGAGGTTTTATATGAGGGAGTAGCCAATACCGTCGGGCCGGCGGATTTACCAGTACTAGACCCGAGGCAGGGCTGGTAGCAAGAAGTGATACCGAAAAAAGTTATTTTAGTGACCAGATTTGAGAAATAAGTGACTAAAAAGTGACTTTTGATCCTCGGAAAAGTGACTAAAAGTGACTTGAAAATGAGACCGTAATCGGTTTTATTTCAATTACTTATATTATACTGTTTTACGATCAATATCCAATATGATAGTGAATATTCTATATGATCTAGTGCAGGTAGCAGTTCTAGTTGAGTACCATATTTGGAATATTTTATTGTACTCCCAATATTTCAAGATATTGCCTAAAAATTTTTCAAACAGATAAATTAACCTTTACATTATTAATCCTTTATTTAGAAGATTTTCAATCTTTTCAAAAGATCACCCAAGTATTTTATGTTGTAAATGTACGTAAGAATTTGTAACATTTGTGAAATAAAAATTTTTGCCATTTCACATTTCCATCCAAACTCCTAAAAAATGACACCTAAAAGGCCGCTAAAAATGGAATCCATTATAAACTGTGTAGATCCCAAAACTTTTCAATGACTTCAAGTCGATAAGAATTCAAGATTCAGCGTATAAAAATTATAAGTGTATAGATGAAGTTCCGTCAAATGTAATATTCACAGAAGAGTACTTTCTATTTAGCTTTATTAGATTCTACTTTAACGCTTCTACCAACTAAGGTCAAAATTGTGTGTAACTAGATCAAGATTACAGAAAATGTAATGGGGTGCAGAGCTACTTGGGCACTTTCATGATTCACTTTGCTTCGAACGCCGAATAAGAGAGAACAAATGAATGACATAAGCCTGAGTGTCATTGAAATGTTCCATCAGTATGTTGAATGGCAGGTACGTTTGGCCGAATGGACATTTAGCATAGAGACGATAGGCTTAATGGGCTGTTCTTCTGAGTTTTCTCTTAAAGTAATTATTAGCACTAAGCTTTTTATATTTCAATCAAAATTAATTGGACACTTTTATGATTCACTTGACATTGGGGTTTATAGTCGGTCGAATTGTAATTAACTATGCAATAAAAATACTTAAATTGCGCGCATATTATTGTCAAATATATACTCTGTGGCTTTCAAAAAAAAAAACATCCTGCAAAAATGAATCAAAAAGCCAAGAAGAGGATCCGAAACCAAACATTTCTGTGAAGAAAGCTTGCATAATTTCGTAAACGATTCAATGAAGACGATCAACTCTTTGAAGCATTTCTGTATTAACATTCTTATTTGTTAACCCATAAAAATATGTTTTGGTATCATTCGTAAAAAACTTCGAAGAAGGTTCTTTAAAAATTAAAGTTTAGAAACAATTGATAAAGTACATTCCTAACTTAAGCATCTATTAATAGATAATATATGCATAATAAAAAAGGAAGTACACTGGATTTTTTACGCAGTAACTTGCTTTATTAAAAAAAAAACGACGACAAAAAAACCTAAGCCTTTTTTTTATTTCCGTGAAAAACAATGTTTTATTATGATTCGTATGGTCATGGAACGTCGAAAAACACGAGGTCTTTTTTACGTCGTTTTTTAAATAACGCGATACGTCGACAGAAAAACCCTTAGTGTAAACTTTAGCTAAGATCTATCTGGTCATATTTAAAGGTTTGGATTGCAAATAAAGTCTGTCCTAAGAAGTATGATAAGTTTGTGCTGTCAAAAAGAACAATAAATAATTACTCTTTGTTTTGCGTTTCAGTGTTAAAAACCTATATTATAGATTTTGTAAAATCTTAAAAAGCTAATGTGCTTTGTATCAGGATGGTTTGGTTAATAAAACGAATTTCGAAGACAAAGAGAATAATGAGGCACAGTGTGTTCCGTAGAACAACTTTATTACAAAAAATAGGTAAGTCTGAAACTTCGCCACAATAAAGCCTAGGTGTCTCGCGTTCATTTGCTGCCAAAACCAAAATAATCGGGCGGGGGGTCTAGAGTAAATTTTTTTTTGTTTGATTTTGAGTGACTTGCACATATGTTTGTATTTGCGTATCTATGTGTTTATGTACATTAGGGCCATTTAAAATTTAAAAGTGTTTGAGAATCCAATCTCCCATATGTTTTTTACCATCCTTACTATAAAAATAGTGTTCTGTGAAATTTTCAGCTTTCTAGGTGGTGATTTAAAGGTGGCCCAAAGATAATGTAGGTTTATATGGAAATTACTTGAAGAAATTTTGAGATTTGTTCCAAACACGCTTGTGCTGTAATGTAAGTACAAACTTATTATCCCATTGTAAAAACTCAATCTTCAAACCATAATAAACAAATTTGCTGAAGAGAGAAATTCAATCCGACGGATAGCAGAAGAAATATTCATGAGTTTGATTGCTATTACGGTTAACTCTCCCTTACTCGATATTCTGTATCTTGATATCGAGTTAGAGAACCATATTAAAAGTTGGTTTTTATGGCTAACTCGATGGTCCCTTGGATGGCAGTTGCACTGGTTTTGTGTTCTGTAACTCGATACCTCTCTAACTCGATGGTCCCTTCAATATCGAGTAAGAGAGAGATGACTGTATTTAGATTAATGTGGGATTATAGCCCTGCAAACATGTACACAAATCCCAAACCCATTTAAGCCTCATGATGTTAGTTTCTTAGCCTTTTCATAAACACTGTGCCATTAAGAAAATAACTTAAAAATATAAGATTTGAAGCATTTCAAATACCATCCAAAATAGCATATTTTTCAGCACCAAGAGGCAAATATGTTATCACATGCGGAGCTCTCTACTAGTCAATTCGAACAACTGAAATTGTTTTATTTGAAAGGCGGATAAGTCACTTTTGTAGCTACGAGTAAAAAGAGAAATCTCGCATAATTAATGACCTCGTCCTAAAAGCCATAGGTGTGTAGCTTGTTATTACTGAGCAGACGAATGGATTTACCGTCAAGTCATTGATCGCCGTGCGGCCTCCATTCAGCGTGCACATATACAGATTCCTACAGAATATTCATACAAATTTCACAAATTATTGTTTTGTTGGCAAAATAGGATAAAACTGATGAAATGATGTAGCTCTAGTCGCAATGAATTTTAAAAAAAAACTTAGTTTATGTAGCCAAAACAATGTGAATTCTTTTCAATAATGAGTTAAACGTCGAATTTTCAAGAGCACAAGTCTAGAGAAGCAGACAACCGGTAACTCACTGGTCACTCGCTGGTGGCGACCAATCAATAAAATGTCAAACGCAAAAGATTGTCAGGTTCTCTAGATTTGTGCTCTTGAAAATTCGAGGTTTGACTTCGATGTATCTTCACCTTAGGACGAGATCATTAGTTTTGCGAGAAATATTCCCTAATAACTTCTCATATCATTATGACCAATTTAATTATGCTTATTACAGCTCTTTTGACCAAGAACAATTTTACCTTCCATGCCAAGGTGTTCAAATGGTTTGATCTTGCAGTTTGCCCCGTATCTCCATACGTTCAACGCAATGTTCGTCGGTACAAAAACACATTGGGAGCCGGATCCTATTCTTGGTACTTTTGATTCACTTCGGCAGTGGGGTTTTTTGAAATCTACTGAGTTCATATTTGGCCACAATATGCATCGCGTTGGAGTGCTTCTCACTGCAAAGTTTCAGACAATTCAGCCGAGAAAAACCCTCATGCCAAAGTGAATCTTGGAAGAGCACAGGTAGCTCTGCACCCTATCCATAAATACTTCACACAAAATAAAAAAAAATGTTCTAGACTCCCCGACCGATTTTTTTGATTTTGGTCTCAAATGAAAGAGCAAAGTCTAATTGTTTTTAGTTCGAAATTTCAGACTTACCTATTTTTTTGTAATAAAGTTCCTCCACAAAGACACCGTGTGAGGATATATATTTTAAAATGTAGTGTTCGGTAATAGAAGATAAACATCTAATTATCCACCACAAGATATAAAAAAAAATAATAAAAGATTTTTTAAAAATAATACTAAATATTTAAACCTTTAGTTTTATAAAAATGAACTTACACTCTATGAAAGATAACATTTTGTCCAAGCTTTTTTTCACAAGCAAACCATGAGCCAATATTTTGATACTGACATGAATTTGTTCTGGTGATGATCTAACTTGACAAGTAGCCAAAATTTTAATAAGCCGATTTATAATTTCTCCAGAAAGTTTTGCTCAAAACAGTTGAAAAAAGTGACTTTTTGACGAAAAAAGTGACTTTAGTTGAAAGTGTTTCAAAAAAGAGACTTTGAAGTGACTGGCTTAAAAAAAGTGACCAAGTCACTAAAAAGTGACTCGCTACCAGCCTTGCCGAGGGCAAAGTTGAGCTCTCGCATGGAGAAGGAGCAATTCAACTGAGAGGTGACATGGTCCTCCGGAATCACAAAATTAGATAAACTAGATGGGTTGTTAGCGATTCTTTGGCGGAAAACTGGATCGTATGCATCGATGCTGACCTGCCTACCAAAGTAATTTCCCAGGGCTGCGGCAACCGCAGAAGGCTCGGTGATTGTTGAACCTTGGATGTCCAGAGAAATCGGCGTCATTTATCTTTTACCACTTAGGGCGTTAATCTTCCCCCATAAATCTGCCGAAGTATGGGAAGAATTCATGGAATCAAGAAATTCTTCCCATGATAACCGCTTGGCTGGACTTATGGTGGAACGAAATTTTATGTTGATAGCTCGGTAAATCCTGATTTTATCTTCTTTCTCCGGATGGTCGTTGGAAAGCCTTTTAAATGCTCTCAGGGCTTTCCGGCGTGCTTTGAGAATGGAGCGGGTGTCATCAGACCACCAGCGAAGAGCTTTCCTTCCTGGTCTGCTGCTGCTTTTGGGGATGGCTGAGGCAGCTGCCTTTGTAATAACATTGGAAAAGCTGGCTTAAGAAACAGGATCTTCTAATTCGAAAAGATGATTGATGTTTAAAGGTAGCAGGAAGGTAGCAGTTAATGATCGTTAGCCTAAAGCTACCAACTAATCGAACAGCTACAATGGGTAAGTCACTGTCGATTTTTATAATTTCGAAAGGGACACTCAGCAAGACGCCGAGGGCCACAGTGTGCCGCACGTTCCTGCTTTTTTCATTGTCCATCTGTATTTTCCGCTGAGGGAGCGGTTCATAGCGATAGTTGACGTACGATTTAGCTCCTGCAGAGCAATAACCCAAGGGGAACTGACGTGTGTCAGAAGCTCTAGATTGCTCAGATTGTGGTAGAAACCGTTTAAAAAAAAGGGACCGGTAATCCAAAGAAAATGACCCGGGGGTGCCTGATGATGGTGGCAATAAAACGGGTGGTGGTGGTGCCACTGCAATGGCGCCGGGGTTAAGGTTCTCAGAATTCATCGCACTGAAGCTCCGAGGCTGGTCATTCATAAAAAATGACGTGGGCGGCCATGTCGTTGGAGCAGAAGGAATGGTATGTTGCACTATGGTTTCGATGACATCAGGATTCGAATTCTTGAGGAGCTTTGTGGATGATCCACTGGGGTGGCTGTTCCCGAGGTGTCCAGATGAGGCGTAACAACTCTGGGATCGGACGTCCGAAAAGGATGGCCCGGGGGGTTCTAAAGGTGGCAGTTGATCAACGGTAGAGTCCGGAAAGGGGCGCTCGGAATGTATTGTGCTCATGACGGGTAAGTCCCACCCTGGGTTTGAGTGCTTGCGCTGTTGAACGCATTCTTTACATCCAGAGTGACAATTTCGCAGTAACGGATGATTGATTTATGACCGCAGATAAATTTATTTTTCCAGAATCCATACTGGTTGTTAGACAGACCGTCCGCACCTTCCCTATACGATACTAGCCTTTTGAGGATCAATCTCTCCAACAACTTGCCTGTTGAATCTAGTAGATGAATAGGTCTATACGCCGTCGGGTTATCTGGTGGTTTTGCCGCCTTTGGTGGCAGCACCAATTTCTGTTGCCGACGAAGGAATATCTTCAGAAATCTAAAACGTTACCCGTTGTTCATACTTCGTTGTTGGCCGGTAGAGTGCCGAAGTCAGCCCTGCGATTTCGGTTGAAGGATGGCTTCCGGTTCACTGGCGCTCCGACGACTCAAGCCGGTGATACGCTACGTACTACTCGGAATAGTCCCCTGTGGTGGATCTATCCTACACCGACGAAGATTTCCCCGGCGGCGGAAGATCTTCCGAACCGATGCTATCCGGGCAGATGCCGACCTCCTGTGAAGGAAACTTCCAGTTCACAGGCGCTCCGACGATCATTTGCCGGTGCTGTTCCGCAATCGGAGGACCTAGCCTACTCCGACTCAATAGTGGTCGGCCATGTGTCAGAGTCGCTTCTGCAAATCCGGTTGGAGGGTGACCTCCGGTTAGCAGGCGCCTTGACGACTTATTTCCGATACTACGTTACGCTCGTTCTACTCGGTCTAGTCCCCGACGGAGGATCTAACTTACTCCGATCGCGCCCGATGGTCTCCTCTCATCAACAGACTGACTTGCCGAGTACCGAGGTCGATCCGACAATTCCGGTGGGAGGTTGGCTTCCGGTTCAACGCTTCTTCCGCTTCCGGTTCTAGTCCGACGTACGTCAGCAGCCGCGAATTAATCAGGACTTTGGACTCCGCGATCGTCGTCGGTTATCGTCCGACCGTCGTTCATCATAGTTTGTGCAGCTTTCAATGAGCGAACCAGTCGCTCTCAGACCCCTCTCATGTGGAGCGCGCTAGGTGGGTTGAAATCCCACCGTGTTTTGGAATCCGTGAACTCGTCCTCGCTCGCTTGAATCTGCTGCATAATCGCCTTGCTTGTCGTATGGAAGTTCATGCCATTGTCGGAGTATAACTCCAACTGTTTTCCTCTACGGTACACGAATCACCGTATGGCCATTAGACACGCTTGAGTCGTCAAGCCATGAGCGATCTCAAGGTGAACAGCCCCTCATCATCATGCAGGGGGGATGCATATATAACATTTCTCCGATCTGCGGCCGACCGTCACTGTCACCGGTCCAAGTAGTCCACGCCAATATAGCTGAACGGTAGCAAGTTCGGCGTGACACGTGACTCTGGAAATGGAGCCATCCGGGGGTTCGTCGGGTGACATTTCTGCACGTTACACCAGACGCAGACTTTCCCGATTTTCTTCATCTCCATTCTCAAGTTTGCGATGCTGAACCGCTGACGGATCTCATTGACGGTGGTTTCTACGTTCTTGTTGGCTACACGCTGATGATAGTACTCTGGAAGCTGATGCGGCACAGGATGCAGCTTCGGCAGAATTATTGGGAAACGTCACTCGAACGGTAACGACTATCCTCGCGTCGTTCTGCCTTTCATCCACAACACTTCATCGTCGTCCAGGAATGGACTTAAGCTGTACAAGCTGCTGGACTTCTCCAGCTGGTGACGTCGATGTGTTGCGAGCTGTTTATTATTTGTCAACGACCTAATTTTATCTTCGAAGTGGTCGGATTATGCCGACCTCCAGGAAAACGCCTCTACTCTTTGGTACTCTTCATGCCTCAGTGGTTTTACAGACGGGCGAACTTCCTTCTGCACCACCTCTTTCACTTTCCCGTGCTTGACACGGCCTGGATCCTCACAACATCTCGCTTCCTCCTGCAGTGCGATGTGAACCGGTTGGCGCATGCTACCGTCCGAGCTAGGACCTTCCGCGTCGAGAACCGTAGCGGAATCACTATCGGTTCGGTCACGGAAATATCGTGGAACTGCAGACTCGCTCGAACTTATTCGAAAACATTTGCTGTGATGTGCTTTTTTTTTCGGCCAATTGTCCTTCAGTTGATAGGGGTCGTCCATAAATGACGTAGCTTTTTAGGGGGGAGGGGGGTCTTCACGAATTTGTGACGAAGTGTGACGAGGGGGAGGGAGGGGTCCTAGCTAGTGGACGTAGCATTTTGAATCAAGTCCGTAAAAAGAAAGGCGCTGAAAAAAAATTGCATACAATTATTTTTTATGAAACCTTCTTTTTTTGCTTATAAACTTGGGTTATAAAATTATGATTAAGCTTCAAAACATTCATATGACGAGATTGAAAAATATCTATGAAACTTTAGATTTTCTTGATAAATGCAATCAAACAGATGTTTTGAAGCTTTAAATAATTATGTGAATATTATATAAATTAATAAGTTTACATAAATTAATACATTTATAAATAAACAAAATAAGTTTAATGAATTGAATAAAAATCAATGCTCTAACTAATTTTTTTTTTGCCATTTGTTAACATGACATAAAGTCAGCCGTTTTAGTTTTATCCATATTTTCTGTTGGGGCTTTATTTCTTCAAGAAAATGAAATATGCTCTTCTTGGCAAATATTACATTTAAAGCAAGATATTTATTCCGTGAATTATGCCTTCAATGTTGCAGGAGATCTCCACCCAATCAACTCATCATTTGTTTTGATATATCAATGCTCTTGATGAAATAGCCTGAATATTAATGAGGATAATAGATTCGAGTGTTAACAAAATTGCCCAATCATTAAATTTTTATTAACAATTAACAATCGGTAATTTGTAGAATTTTTATTATTTAACGGTTTCATTATAGGTTGTGTAAGATTATTTCAGTATGGAAACGATAATGAAAATCAACTGAAATATTAATTGAGGTTATTGTATTTGTATAATTTTCTAAACATTCCAAATATTTCAAGTGTAATCTTTTATGTATCTGGACACTGTTTGCTAAAATGATTTGAAATTGAATAATATTAACGATGATTCATTTTAAATTAATCTATTTTCTTGATCATCTTCATTGAAATCTATTTCCTAACAACGAATAATTAAAAAAAAAAACAATCTTCCAATATAACGAAATTTTTGTTCAATATATTATAAAATATATTGGACCATAACTCGACAGTAACGAGCTTCATCAATCCAATCATTTTTTTTCACATTTGTTATAGTAAACTTGTTTTTTATGGTAAGAACAGCAATAGTAATATAATTTAGTCTATAAGAAACTGGAAACCAAAACCAAGGAAAATGTTTATTTAAAACTTTTCCAAATTACTTTTGAGCGCTACTGTATGTCAAACTGTTAGAATAGATTATCCTTTCATTTCAGTCAGTTATTAATATCAAACTTTGTATTGAACTTCTCAATTCCAATTTTTTGTTTCAACCCAGTCACTAAGGAAAACAAATAAAAAAAATATAGGGGGGGGGGGGGTGCTCAATATGCTACGTATTTTCCAGGGGGGAGTACCAGCATTTGTGACGAAAAGCTACGAGGGGGGAGGGGGGTGTAAAAAATCAGTGAAAAAATGCTACGTCATTTATGGACGGCCCCATAGAGGAATTTTGGGGCACGTAACCACGGCCCATCGGAACGGAAGATGTCCCTTTCTCCCACATGGTCAACGCATCAACCATGTTGCACTTAATTGACAGCCACCGCCACTCTGCTGCAATCCTGTGAATTTCACCGAACCTTAACGCCACGTAGGGGAACTGCCCATAGAAGGCAAAACGCACCACCATCGATTTGGACGAACGATGTGTTTTAGAATGCTTTTTTCCACCCTAGATCATAGAAAATGGATTAAAATGCTTTTCCTAATATGTTTACATGTGCTTTTCCCAACCAAATCGATAAAATCGTATAAAAACGTTTTTCGCTGTTTTCGTTGCTGTTGGCAAGCCCCTTGTTGCCAGCGCGCACCTTCCACACAGCAACCTTAAACCCCTACACACACCAACTTACGCCGAGATGACAGGTAATTCCAACAGCTGTCGATCGGTGAGTAAAGATAAAGAGCAAAACATAAGACGAATAGTTAGTCTCCCAAATATTGATTCTCTGAAATAATTCTTGAATTACGAGTGAATTCGTTCAAATATCCTTTATTTTATTTCTAAAAGTGTGAATTAACAACACTTAGAGGTAACTGTCATATATTATGAGGAAAACAATAGTTTAAAATTAGTAAATCTACACTAGGTGAATTGGATACTACGAGCATACGTAGAAGGTGATCATAACCATAAATATATCGATTGCATTGCATTTGTCTTGAACTGTGACGGTAAGAAATCAAGTAGAATAACTTGAATGTCTAATAATGATTTAAATATTTAGTATCCCAAACCGGTGCCAAGTTTGCGACCCGAAGAGACTACGACTCAGACTGACTAGATAGGAAACTAAACGTAAGTGACCTAAGACTATTACCAACACTGGTACTGCAAGGGTTAATTTCCGAAACTATAACCACCGATGAATGAAACGCAGTGACTTGACGTAATTATGCGGTAGGTTATAATTTTCCTGAATGGTAACAATAGTAAATACATACTTAGTCTATTAGTCTTAGTTTTGTTTACATAGCGTCGTAGTTTTTAGTTAATTTATGTCTTATGTGTCTCTTAGGTTAATGCATGCCAGTGTTCGTAATAGTCTTAGGTCACTTACGTTTAGTTTCCTATCTAGTCAGTCTGAGTCGTAGTCTCTTCGGGTCGCAAACTTGGCACCGGTTTGGGATACTAAATATTTAAATCATTATTAGACATTCAAGTTATTCTACTTGATTTCTTACCGTCACAGTTCAAGACAAATGCAATGCAATCGATATATTTATGGTTATGATCACCTTCTACGTATGCTCGTAGTATCCAATTCACCTAGTGTAGATTTACTAATTTTAAACTATTGTTTTCCTCATAATATATGACAGTTACCTCTAAGTGTTGTTAATTCACACTTTTAGAAATAAAATAAAGGATATTTGAACGAATTCACTCGTAATTCAAGAATTATTTCAGAGAATCAATATTTGGGAGACTAACTATTCGTCTTATGTTTTGCTCTTTATCTTTACTCACCGATCGACAGCTGTTGGAATTACCTGTCATCTCGGCGTAAGTTGGTGTGTGTAGGGGTTTAAGGTTGCTGTGTGGAAGGTGCGCGCTGGCAACAAGGGGCTTGCCAACACTCCCCCCAGGTACGTCGACCTGCTGATCGACTACTTATCTTCGCGCATAACGTCTAATACAGCTAACTTAACCACCGGTCTTTCGTAGACACCGGTAGCAGTCCTTACCGTTGCTGATCGTACTTCCCCATCTCGACCAGGGCGAGTTGCGATCACCCTACCCTTGGGCCAACAGTTGCGAGGGAATGTTGAGTCCACAATTACGACTACGTCGCCGATCTTCACTGATGGCGATCTGGAGCTGTACCATTTCGTCCTCCTAGTAATCTCCGGTAGGTACTCAGCAATCCATCTTCTCCAGAACTGGTTGGCGATAATCTGAGACGTACGCCAGCATTGACGTACGATGGTACCACTGTCGCTGAGCATGGTGAGTGGTTTGGACCCATTAGAGGTGCCTAGCAAAACGTGGTTAGGGGTGAGAGCAGGGGCAGCGTTGTCTTCGATCGGAACGTGTGTGAGTGGTCTCGAATTAATAACGTTCTCGATTTCGGTCAGGGCGTTGCGCAAAACTTCATCTGATGGTCGACGTGGCAGGTTTAGAGATTTCAAACTGTTCTTCACACTGCGGATAAGCCGCTCCCAGCACCCACCCATATGCGGCGACATAGGTGGATTGAAGCACCAAGCGGTTTCTGAAGTGGTGAACTCCTTCATCATGGTTTCAAGGTCGAGCTCCCCTTCAACGCGGCTTAACTCTCTGCTCGTACCAACGAAATTGGTCCCTCGGTCGCAGTATATGTAACGAGGAATTCCCCGGCGGGCGATCATGTTACGAATGGCCATTATGCACGAGTCTGTGTTGAGCGAATGGGCTATCTCAATGTGCACTGCTCGCGTAGTCATACAGGTAGCCAGAACTCCCCAGCGTTTCTCAACTCTTCGACCGACTGCGACCTCCATTGGCCCAAAATAGTCTATTCCTACGTGAGTGAACGGTCGAGAGTAGGCAGCTAATCTTGCATCGGGCAAATCGGCCATTATTGGAGCGCTCGGTATGGCATGATCGTTTTTGCAGCGCTGACAGTTTCTTCTCACCTTGGCACATGAAACGCGTACTCGAGGAATTGAAAACTTCTGACGCAGTTCATTGACTACAGTGTCTTGGTTGAGATGATGATATTTGTTATGGAAGTGGTTGATGATTAAAGTGGTTAGATGATGGTCACGGGGTAGAATGATGGGGTTTTTCGCTTCTTCGGTAATGAAGGAACATGCGGTGGTACGACCACGCATGCGCAAGATACCGCTATCATCGATGAAAGGAGATGATTTAAAGAGAGAACTGCTTCTCGATATTTGTTGACCTCGGGTCAGGCTGGCGAACTCCCCGACAAAGTTATCCCGTTGAGCTTGACGTATAAGAATCTTTTCGGCTGCACTTAGCTCCTCCATACACAATGGACCAGTGTGGATTGGATGATGCTGCAATTTGCGTCGACAGTTGGCTGAAAACCGAAGCAAAAACCCTACAACGTTGACTAGACGTTTCCAGCTGGAATAATTGGTCAAACAAATCGCAGGCGCCATCGTTGTAATGTGTGCAACCAGATGTGGACGGAGCTCTTCTTGTGTAGTCTTGCTGATTTCAATCTGCTGTGGCCAACATGATTCACTCCTCCAGAGGAATTCGGGGCCCTTGAACCATCTGCTGCTAGTGGTAAGGTTGGGTCGTCCCTGCCACTTCGTGGCGTCGTCAGCCACGTTTTCCTTCGTTGATACCCAGCGCCACTCGGATGCCTCCGTGGAATCAAGAAGCTCGCTAACTCGATGCGCTACGAATTGTGTGAATCGACGGTGGTCTGAGTTGATCCAACACAGTACATCTCGAGAATCTGTCCAGAACAAGCGTCAAGTTGCTTTAATGGATAGTGCCTCTGCTACTGTTCGTGCAAGTCTCGCTCCGAGAACTGCGGCCTGTAACTCAAGTCTGGGAATGGACTGGAACTTTAATGGCGCGACTCTAGTTTTAGCTGTGACTAGTGCACATTCAACTTCCTTGCCGTTAGAAAACCTCATATACGATACAGCAGCGAATCCGTTTTCACTGGCGTCAACAAACGTGTGTAGTTCACAATCGGTAAATTTTCGAATATGGTAGCATCGTGGTATTTCGACGCCTTCTACTTCAGGTAGCACTCGCAACCACTGTTGCCATTTCGCAAAAAGAGTATCGCTGATTTCTTCATCCCATTGGGTTCCAGAACGCCAAATTTCTTGCAATAGCATCTTGAGATAAATCAGAAAATGAGCTATCAAACCGAGGGGATCGAAAATCGACATGAGTACCCTCAGAACTTCTCTTTTCGTGGGACAACGTTGTCCTTGTAGAAGCATTTCGTCGTGGCGTGTCCAGCCTACTTTATACGTGAACGTATCCTTGTCAGTGCACCACCACAGTCCTAGAACTTTTTCTGCTATCACCTCGGCTGATAGATCGAGATTCTTCGATTTCACGTCATCCTCTCCTAACGACTGCAAAACCAATTGGGAATTACTTATCCAGTTGCGGATCTCGAAACCGCCTTGAGCGTGGATATATTTGACCTGATGCGCTAAATCGACCGCCTCTTTCTCTGTCTTTACGCTCACTAACATATCGTCTACGTAGTGCCGTTTGATTATAGCTTCTACCGCTTGTGGGTATTTACCAACGAACCGTCCGGCGTTCAGATTTTTGACGAACTGCGCACTGCTAGGCGAACAGCACGCTCCGAAGGTCATGACATCCATTTCGAAAACGGCGGCTTTTCCAAATTTATCCCTCCAGAAAAAGCGCTGACAGGACCGATCCTGTTCCCGGATTTGTATTTGGTGGAACATTTCGCGTATGTCACCGGTAAGCCCAATCGGATGTTCCCTGAATTGTAGAAGTATGGAAAACAGTGAACACAGCTGATCTGGGCCTTTCAGGAGGACAGAGTTTAGGGATACACCGAAAATGGTGGCTGCTGCGTCCCAGACTATCCGTATTTTCCCCGGTTTGTTCGGATTGAACACCGGGAATACTGGCAGATACCAGACACGTGAAACCGGTTGCTCTTCTTCCTCTTTGGTTAACTGCCGAATGTATCCTTTAGCAATGTATTCTTCAATCTTCTGGTCCAGGGCTTTCCCAAGTTCTGGATTCTTGGCCATACGCTTCTCTAGTAGATGATATCGGCGAAGCGCCATAGGCCGACTATCCGGAAGACGGAAGTCATCATAGCGCCAGAGCAAACCGGTCTCATAACGATTGCCGTTCAAGTTAGTTAACGATTCCAGCATTTTGTTACTGCGTTGATCTTCTAATGAAAGTAGAGCATGACTAGGCTTCATTACTCCCATACTGTCTAGAGCGAAATATTCTTTCATTGCCTGGTGCAGGTCCTCATCCAAATGATCTTCGCGCGATCCTACATGAAACGAATAGTGCACCATATTTGGTACGTTTTCGTTATCGCTGCCACCGCATACGGTCCAGCCTAGTCGCGTCTTTATAGCTATTGGTTGTTCCACTTTGCCTTCTCGACACTGCAGCACTAGGCTGACGTGGGCGTGCTTTAGTCCAATCAAAATTCGTGGACGGGCTGCTTCGTAGGGCTCTATGGGTAGGCCCCGCAAATACGGATACCGTTCCATCATTTTCACAGCATCTAGGGATTGTCGCGGCAATTGTAGTCCCTGTACGGTCCGCACATCATCTAATTTGAACCTTTTAGCTCCGGTGTATACGCCAGCAATCGAAACAGAAATAGCGCGAGAATCCTTTTCGCATCGTTCGGTACCACCAGTCCATCGAAGATACAATGGACTTTCAACTCCATCCAGCTCAAGTTCATTGGCAAGTTCCTCATCCATGAGAGTAAGCTTTGAGCCTTCGTCCAAGAAGGCAAACGTCTGAATACAACCGCTTTTTCCATAGAGTACGACTGGAAGGTAACGAAACAGGGAATTGTTGGTGCTGGATCGGTGGCTATTGCACTCATGCCGTGTCCATCACTCTTCGGATTTGATTCGTTTTCCTTTTGCTTTTCATTATGAAGCAGCTCGTGGTGTTTACGCGTACAGCCATTCTTTCCGCAAGCTCTGGCCTTACATACACCATTGTGTTTTTGCAGGCATCGTCGACACAAATCGAAGTCACGTACTACGGCCCACCGAGAGTCTCTGGACAGCTCCAAAAATTGTTTGCATTTCCACAGTTCTTTGCAACTAGACTTGCAAACTAGGCACCCGTTCATATCATTCCGAACGTTGTCGATGTCTGGGTTTAATTCCGTTTCGTTTGATTCCAGGTGAGCGTTCAAGAATCCGGCACTTTTTTTAGTAGGTCTTGAGTCGTTGCGCGAGGGTTTGAATTCCTGAATCGCTGGAATAGTCACAGTACTTGCCGCTTCCGCCAAGGAATAGATCCAGTTCCCAAAGGTTGCCAAGTTGACTCTTGGTAGTGTATAACGATATTTGGCCCAATCTAGTTTTATTGATGGCGGCAATCTGGACACGAGTTGATGCAACAGTGATACATTATACATGTGCTCTTCCAATTCGCATGCATCGACTATGGCACAAAAGTTTTGAACTTCAACCGCAAAATCCATAATCGTTTCGAGTTTGTCTTCCTTCAGTGACGGCAGAGCTGTGATTTTTGCTATGAGCGAATGGACAATGGCTTCGGGCTGCCCGAAACGCATGCGCAGCGTGTCTATTACTCCTTTCACATTAGACGGATGCATTAAACGGCTCTTCACTGCATCATACGCTTTTCCTGTTAGACTTTTCTGTAACCGGACTGTATTTTCTGCGTCCGTAAACCCACACATGGCAGTTGTGTTGGTATACGACGAGAAAAATATGGGCCAATCTTCTGGATTCCCGGAAAAGCTTGGCAGGTCTTTAGATATCGCTTGACGCGCGGCCAGTTGCTTTCTCGAAAGAGGGCATGGGTCATCGAAGTCTTCTTCAACTCTTGGCTCTCTTCTAGAACATGACGGTCGATATGGATCTCCAACGACGCTTGATATTGGCACGTGTGGACGTGTTAAATCTTCCGCTTCTCGATGCGTTGCAAACACTGCCCTGTCGACCGATGTACGTTGACTGCAGATTCCAACAGTCGGCGTGCTGGTTGGATTTGCAGCTCCACTGGACATCGCTCTTATCGAAAAGGTTCTCCCGTTTGTCCAATGATCCTGTCGTGAAGAAAATGACTGCTCTCTCGGTACTGCCAACTGATTCAGCATCTCTATAGCACACGGATTTTGTGTAGAGTGCCTCTCTGGATCGAACACTTCGGGGTAACTCGGCATATTTCCTTCTCTTTGCTTATTGTTGCCATGCACCCAATCGCGTACTCGGCTTAGGCTGCTACTAGCTCTGGAACTAGTCTTGGAGCTCCTCTCGCTTGCTGCTTCTTCAAGCAAGGCATACTTTCGTTCGAGAAATTCTTTGGCCAGTTTTTTTTCCTCCTCCAACTTCTGCATTTGAAGCTTTAGAAGGGTTCTAGATGACCTGCGTGACGATGAAGACGACAAGGCACTAGACGCACCGCTGATGATCACTTCCTTGTTATCGATCTGTTGTCGAACCTTGCTGAAAGGCTTCCCGATGTCCCGTGGTTCAACTCCATCATTTGCACCACCGACGGCATCCACTGTGGAACTTCGCTGGTCTTTCGTATTTGATCCCATTGACGTCTTTGGTTCTTGTGTACCCGTGCTGTCCTTAGCATCGTAAGCTGATGGAAGCTGTTTGCTGGAAGTAGATCCCGATCGTTGAGCCCATTTTGCAGATACACACTTTGGACAGCTCCAACTATGGTCTGCTACTTCCTCCGTAACTCCAACACAGCCAAAGTGATGCCACTTGTCGCAATTGTCACATTGCACCATCTCGTCACTATCTGGACCTTTGCATGACTTACAAGTTCGACCAGCTAATGTCCGATCCGTCGCCGATGTCTCCTCAGGAACTCCCGTGACCACTATCGACACATCACCACTATTGACCACTTCATCGATTTTTGCTTTTGAACTCTTGCCCTTCCTCGACAACTTGACATTCTTCCCGGAACCGTGTGCTTCGCGACTCGACATTTTCGCAATAATAAACGAAAATTATAATATTGGTTGTCTGAACCAACCAACACTGGTACTGCAAGGGTTAATTTCCGAAACTATAACCACCGGTGAATGAAACGCAGTGACTTGACGTAATTATGCGGTAGGTTATAATTTTCCTGAATGGTAACAATAGTAAATACATACATAGTCTATTAGTCTTAGTTTTGTTTACATAGCGTCGTAGTTTTTAGTTAATTTATGTCTTATGTGTCTCTTAGGTTAATGCATGCCAGTGTTCGTAATAGTCTTAGGTCACTTACGTTTAGTTTCCTATCTAGTCAGTCTGAGTCGTAGTCTCTTCGGGTCGCAAACTTGGCACCGGTTTGGGATACTAAATATTTAAATCATTATTAGACATTCAAGTTATTCTACTTGATTTCTTACCGTCACAGTTCAAGACAAATGCAATGCAATCGATATATTTATGGTTATGAACACCTTCTACGTATGCTCGTAGTATCCAATTCACCTAGTGTAGATTTACTAATTTTAAACTATTGTTTTCCTCATAATATATGACAGTTACCTCTAAGTGTTGTTAATTCACACTTTTAGAAATAAAATAAAGGATATTTGAACGAATTCACTCGTAATTCAAGAATTATTTCAGAGAATCAATATTTGGGAGACTAACTATTCGTCTTATGTTTTGCTCTTTATCTTTACTCACCGATCGACAGCTGTTGGAATTACCTGTCATCTCGGCGTAAGTTGGTGTGTGTAGGGGTTTAAGGTTGCTGTGTGGAAGGTGCGCGCTGGCAACAAGGGGCTTGCCAACAGTTGCAATTTTGTGCGATTTTCAATGTCATTTTTTAGGTCGATAAACAACCAAATTACTGAAACTATTGCCGAGAGCCAACTTGTGCACTATCATAGTTTGTATTACGTGCAAAACATATGTAAAATTTGCCCTCGATAAGCTTATTGAAGGACCTAAACTTTAATCAACTCTGGGGGCAAAACGCCCCCACCCCCTACTTCATAACACCAAAACAGCCGTTTGAATTCAAATTCTACTAAACGTAATGCCACGTTGAAGTTACGCAAAAATTGGATCCTTACAAATGCACATTTTTCGCATCAGCATGTATACTATTATTGTACGATAACATCTGAACAAACGCCCGGATGTATGCAACACGTGTACAAGCATGATTGTGTGAGTTCGTTTACATTATGGCTAACGCCGAACTCAAGTGGGGCGTTTTACCCCCCAAAACAATACATATGCAATTAAGCAAGCATATTCTAAAAATTAATTTATAAACCCCAGAAAAGTTAAAATGAATAGCTGTTTCTACTATTTGATAGAAAACATGTTTGTCTATCCGACCATAATTAAAAAAGAGCATAAAATAATGTTTTTCACATGTAACGTGGGCAAACTACCCCCAGTCCCCCTACTACTTGTATCGACGGCGGTCGGAGTGGATTCTCGACAGAATATTCTTTGAGTCGGACCACATAAAGCGTTGCTTCACTTCGAGGGAAAGAACGTCAAAAACATAACGCCCGTTTGTCGCATCGATGCGGAAGTGAGCTGCTGTTCGTCGACGCATGACAGGACGCATACGGTCGTCCTGTCATGCGTCGACGAAAACGTGGTGCTGAAGACTGCTGTAGTCTAGAATACGGCCCCTCTGGAAGAAATAACGGGGATTGGGAACGCCCTTGACTTCCGGGAATCTCCAGATCCAATAGTTTCCCTTCACTATGTAATCTTCGTTGATGATTCGTTGCTCGTTGCTCGGCTGGTCCCAAACGCATCTGCTTCTGTCCTGGATCAGCATTTTGCCGTAAAACGTGAAGACGGACAGTAGTTGAAGCGGGTCGAAAAAGCTCATTACGCAGACTATCACGAACCTTTTCGTCGGCAGCTGCTTGTCGGGGAGGAACGGCTCCAAAACGTTCCTCAACATAGTGAAGAATGAAAATTTGTAGCTTGCCACGCTCCACACGATCCCCAATACGGGTTCGGTGCTAGACTCCTTATCTTTGCAGAACCAGACGCACTGATCCGCTTTCCGATCTACCATCTCTACCAGGAACTCTTCGGAGTTGGAGACCCAGTTGCGGAGCTCGAAGCCGCCCTTGGAGTGGATGTGCCTTCCTTCGTTCGCTTTATTGCTTGGTTGAGCGTATCTGCACTATCTAAGTAGTCGTCGTTGTAGTGGTTCTCAACGATCGCCTGTGTTGCTTTAGGAAACTGTCCGGCAAACCCCTTCACATTCAAATTCTTCACGTATTGTGCGGAGCAAGGTGAGCTCGTGGATCCGAACGTCGCCACGTCTATCACATATACCTCCGGCTTTTCTGAAGGTTCGTTTCGCTCTTTTGCACTCGCTTGCTCCGCAGCTGGTGGTCTCCTTGGTATCTGCACCGGATCCAACCACTCGCTCCCTAAACTTGTAGATCACTGCCAGAAGGGCAGTAAGCATGCCCGGATCCTTCAGTAGCTTGGGGTTCAGTGACACACCTTTTACTCCTACTCTGGCGTCCCATACCAAGCGGAACTTCTTCTTCGGATTATAGATGATGTTCAACGATACATACCACACCTTGCTGCAGTCGAACGTCACTAGCTCCGATGAAGAAGATGGAAGGAAGTCACGTCGGAAACGTAGAGAAGCCGATGAATGTCGACGTGTCCATCAACGAGGGCCGATAAAGGCGCAACTGTTCGCCCGGCAGCGGTTATCCAGGAAGTTGCCTACGTTTTTCCGGCAACCTGGAGGAGTAGCCAATGTTCATTAGCAGCTACGAGACGACGACGAGGCATTAGCCGAGTGGTTGAAGTCCGTGGATACAAAGCAAAGCCATGCTGAAGGTGTCTGGGTTCGATTCCCGGTCGGTCCATGATCATTTCGTAATTGGAAAATTGGCAAAGAAAGCTCTTAGTTAAATGACATCGTTTAAGGTGAAACATCTCGGAATCCAAAGATGGCCGTCACAATGGCCGACCTGTGACCACACTCGCGTTTTCAAAGGCACAAAACTGGAGAAATATTAGGCAAACGTTCCTGATCTTCTTATTTTAAGCTTTCTGCTAGTGCACAAAGCCAAAATAAAAAGTGCACTGTTGTTGGATGTTTTCTTCGCGAGATTTGTGCCTTTGAAGTTTTAGTGCAATCTTAGAAGTTGATTCCAAACTGTTTCACCTTAAGCATAGGGGAGCAAAAAATTCAAAATTTGCATCAGTCAATTGAACACTAAGCTGAGAAGCATGCTCTGTCCCAGTGAGGACATAATGCCAAGAAGAATAATAAGAAGAAAAGACATCGACGAAGGTGTGAGGCTCTTCCGCCATGGAGAATATGGCGCTACTACAAGGGAGAGGCGCTTGGAACGGTACGGAGTAGGCTGCTCCTACCGAAATCATTCCCAAAAATCATCGAGACGCTAATTTTTGGAAAAAGTTACATCCCCAAGTAAAATGCACTCATAGATTCTTCATTATCAGAATGTGGATAGTTTATCTACAACAACGCCATCCAGGGGTGTTTAACAATTATGAAATCGATCAGTTGCTTCATATGCCGACCAACCAGTCTTCATAATTCTTTATAGATCTTTGACCAACAATGGCGATCGCTAACGGTTCAAAACGAATCTATATCGATCGCTATCGAAAATCACTGTCTGGTTGACCGGGATTGCTGCTGTTTGCTTTTGAATACTGTGTTTCAAACTTCGGAAATTTTTTTTGTTGGACAAATGATTCGAAATTGTAATGGATTAAATGAATGGAGCAGGGTTCATAATTTCCAATATGTCACGTTTTATCATAAGTATCACTTTATGGCATGTATCTTTTTATTGGACTATGCTAAAAAACAACATTAAATTATTGTCACAATCAAATCCCTTTCACCAATGCAGCAAGGGTCTACTTCCATGGGTTACAGATAGGATGGAAACGGCCGTCACCGCCTCAATTGTGAACGCAACTTTTGAAATCGAATCGCCCTTGGGAGGGATGTCTTCCTGTTAATTCCATCATCAACGATATGCCTTGTTTTGCAGAAAAAGAATCAATTCCATGCAGTAGCGCAACCAGGATTTGGCTTTAGGGGGGGTTTTGTGAACTTAAAGATAATGTGTTTTCGGAAAAATAAAACGGGTATACAACATTTCGGGCGTAAAAATTTAAGATTATTGCGAGATAACCATAAAAAACGTAACACAATATGCAAACTTAAGCTTTTCTCGTCCATCCTGACACATTTTTCAACGAACAGCATCAGCATTGCAGAGATTGAAGCATTTCCATATTGTAGACGAAAATTTGTGATTTCCAGCTTAGCAACGGAACCACCATCTCCCATAATAGGGGAAGCCGGGGTAAGACCGCCCGCCTAAGCAATTAAATTCATATGTCGAAATCAAGAATCCATAAATCCTTTTTCGATGTAGCATGTCGTTTTTTAAAGTCTTAGGCATGTTAAAAAATATCACAGGTGTTGTTTTCGTAAAAAAATATTTATTTCTTGAGGTTTGAAAAAGTGATGTCTTATCACGATTATTTTTAGCGACGGGGTAAAAGCATCGTGGTGGTCGCTTCGTACACAATTTTGCTAAAAAATATATCAGTTCCCTGTGTAATGTTTTATTAATTCTACATTGATTAACGTGAACATTGAATCATTTTTCGGGTTAATTTATTTACAAAAACTTAGTTATATACTTGTTATCATCTTGAGACACCCATATATTTGAAAAATATGCGAATTTGACTTGTATTTTTAACAAAATTGATTTCATTTTACTTGAATAGTAATCTACAACGTAGTTATAACTTTTAAATGTTTAAGACATTTTATTTGGTATAAATTAGGGGTGGCGGTCGTACCCCATCAACAGTGGTCGGTTTTACCCCGCTTGTGCAATTTTCACATTTAGCGCCTTAATACTTATAATTCATATTTCACTTAACTAATGCATATTTCACATTTTTGTTTAAGTATGGACGGGTAATTTGTTATGTTTGTACAAAAAAAACCCCTCCCTGAATCCTTAAGATAGCATCTGTTAAATTTAGATCAAATTCAATATCGACAAGCAGAAACTTTGTTTTTGACATTTGTTATGAAAAATTTAATATCACCCTTAATGGTTAGGTATGACAAAAATCTTGTGTTTATGGAAAGTGCTTGGTGAAATTTCAAGAAAACCGCCATTTCCATGCCAAACTGAAGGTTTTCCGTCTTACCCCGACGGGCGTTCTTACTCCGTCTTCTTCTATTTCCTAGGATTTTTATTTGCAATCATTAAAAACTAAAGAATCGCTTCTACGGAAATTCACGTGCTCACGTGCTCAGTATAAGACCAAACTTCGGCAAAATGCTAAGCCAACTAAAAGATTTTTCAAATCATCGAATTTAATATCAAACAGCGTTTTAAAGGGCAAAACAAACTTCTCTTCAAAGTTCTGTAGCCAATTTATCAGTAAAAGCAAGAAAAAACTACGTTTTTTAAATCTTAAAAGGTTTTCAAATTAGAGAGCCACAACTTGAAACAACAATAAATGTTAATAAAACTTACTGCTTCGGTGTGGATTTTAGTGTTGGGTTTCATAAATATATTTAAATTTTCTTATGATAAATTATTGCTCTGGGGGGGGTTTTGACCCCCAAAACCCCCCCTTGGTTGCGCCACTGATTCCATGTCTTCCTAGAACACTTGAGGCAAGGGACAGCTACGACGGTTTGGAGAACAATCGTTTGTAGGAGATGTTTTGCAAGTTGTTTAGTTTAATCGTTTACGAGTGAACCTTTTCCGCCCAAAACGGTCGAACGGTTCCCTTCGGAAGAGAGAAATTGAATATTAATCTTATTGATTATGGGCTATATTTGGAATGTGTAAAACAATGCGTAGGCCTTTCCTTCTGAGAATTTAAGATATTTTTGGGCGAAAGAGGAACGTAAAACTAACAAAACTTACAAACAAATGTGGGGGTTGTTCGTGCTCTTCTGTGAAGTCTGTCATACAGCTTAAAGTTGCGAACTGTAGTTAAATGAAAAAGCGTCCCAGTGCGAAACAAACGTATTAAACCCCTCCCCAAGTTATGAAACGTTTCTAAATAAATATTAATCGTATTAGCGCACAGAATTTCGTAACATGAAAGTGGCTTCGTAAGCTTGCTGGTTAATTTTAACTCATTTGAATGAATTCATAAAATACAATCCGATTACGTCGTCGTTTCAATTAGGGTTGCCAACAGAGCGTCCCGCGCTGTCCAGAACACCAGCTGTGGCGGACTGTTCGACAATAGCCCCCGAGCCCCCAACAACGCTGAATGTCAATCAAACCCGCGTTGGAGAGCAGTTCAGGGCAGTTGAGAATAGTTACGCCAAGCATGGCAAAATTCTTCTTTTGAATTGCGAATTGTTCAAGTGCCGTAGCCGGTCTAAGGGTATGCTATATGCATTTTTTCCTTGTCGATACGAAATAAAAGGAGTACGAAGTATCTAGTACTGTTAATGACGGAATAAAGAAAAACTTTGTGCTACTCGACACGGAATTCAAAAATTCAGTCCGCATCCTACCCTACTCTCGGAAGTTATTAAAACTACCTAAAGCAATAAAACAGTACTTTTCAGTGCTACTTTTTCTACCTATTGATCCCTTTTCGATCGGTTTTTAGACGCTTGCTGCCTCTAGCTACATATGTGGAACTTAGCAGAGAATTTGTTTATATAAAGATGCGCGGATTCTGAAACCAAAGGTTCCAATTGAACCGTCAAACGTGGTTCCAATCGAGCAAATTCAATGAGACTTAAAGAGATGTTACGCAAAAGAGACGATGGATGTGTGTTAGTGAAAAGCGATACGAGAGTGACGTCATTGATAAGCTTGGTTTCTTATGGCGACTAACAGGATGACACGCACACTAAAACATTGCTGAAATGACCTCAATTATTGATAGTCATTGCAAATATGTTTATAAACAAAGTCAATATCGCGTTTCTCTAGTATAATCATATTCTCTGGAACTTAGAAGTGAAATCGAGTTGAAATGTTAAATCCACTTCCAGCTGCTGGCAAGTGGTATATCTTGTACAGAAGACATCGAACTGTCATCGCAAAAGGTAAACAAAAACCATATGATTGGAGCAGTAGACCAGTTGCTGCAAAGATTGCATATTATGTATCCGGTAGAAATCAAGACCAACATTTATTTATAATTATTGTTTTCTCGGGCCCCGTGCGTCGCAGCTCATATGTGAATAGTGCGCTGTGTTCATAAAAATTGTAAGAATGCAGCGCCACACTAAAAAACTGATTTTAAAATCGCGCGAGTTGAGGCACGTCGCGAGTCTCACTGGCGCGATCCGGTTTGGTGGCGGTGCGACAATATATTAAGATCGGGGACAGTGCGCATCTTACTTTCGTGTTGTGCGTACACGAATTCTCTCTGCTCTTGGAAGTTTTTTTTTTAAACTTCCTAAAGCAATTAAACAGTAGGGGGAGATTCCCCAGTACCGGACCCTTAAGCCACTAAATTCATAATTCGAAAAATATTGGTTTTATATGCTCGTATTACCCATTTATGATAAATATTATCATTTTTATAGTGTACAAACATAAATTTGAAAATATTAATATTAATATTGACATTGCATTTTGGTGATGTATTTTAGTACCAAACTGATCGATCTTGAAAGGTGGCACTCAATACCGGACACGATCCGGAAATGCTTCGAATTCTGTAAATTTGAACATCATTGAATGTGTACTATAGGAATAGTATAATACTGCCAATTCAATGCATTTGCAACATTTACAAGAACAATTTGAGTTTTTTCTTAGTTTGCAAGATGTCCATCAAAAACCTCTTTCATATATGATGAAAAATATCAAATTTTACGATGTAGTTCTGAATGTTTATTCTTCTTAATTTTATTGCATGTTTGATACCATGATCGATGGAATCCATGAAAAATGAATGTATTTTGAGACACTGGTGAAATACTTACAAAGATATCATTTAACAAATCAAGCTGTCCGAAACTAGGGGACAGGAGGTGCTTAACTAAAATTGTAATTTGTTTATATTTAGTTTTAAATATTATGCAATATACATTCATACTATCCAATTAGGATTACGTTCGAACACGCTTGCGTGATCCAAAGTATTTTTTCACATTCAAAATAATTACTAAATCGGCTCAAAATTAAGGCAATACGTATTTTTTTTAAGATTTTCAAACTTTGCTACTTTAAAAAAAAGGCATGCATATTTCAAGGATGTGTTATTCAACGCAAACATACGTCTCCATAATAGCTTCCTTTTCTTCTAATACATCATCTTGATTGGACTATGATTTCTCAACTTATCGACTCTGTCCGGTATTGGGTGCTGTCCGGTACTAGGGGATCTCCACCTACTTTTCAGTGCTACAAAAACAGTGCTTTTCAGTGCTAAAATTAAAAACGGTACTTTTCAGTGCTACTAAAACAGTACTTTTTAGTACTATTTTTTCTACTATTGATCCCTGTACGATCCTTGTTTGAACCCGTGCCTTCGATTTTTCGTTGGACCCGTTGACGAAAGCTAGCGGTGATAATTCTTCTCGGACACCGTCTTGGGAAAAACCTCTCGAAGGTCACGTCTTCATTCATTTATTCACATAACATGGTTGCAACTACAAACAAAAGGAAGGGTGAATCTTTGAATTCACAACTTCCTACCAAAAAAGTGGGATTTAAAACTGTCACTATACGTGGCAAGAATGGAAGAAGGGACGTTTCTCCGGAATGCGAACTTTCTTCCAAGGGTGAAATGAATAATGTTGATAATTGTATCGAAATCAGCAATCAGTTCGATGCTCTAGACAAAGTTTCCGAACACCAAATCGAAGCAGTCTCTAGCCCAGGCTCTTTGATTCAAGTGAGGAAGCAAAGAGTGCCGCCTATCATGGTCAGTTGTTCCGAATTTGCGGGATTTAGGCAAGAGATCTTGAACTCCATTAGGGGAATCAAGGTTTCCTTCCAGATCGCAAAGAAAGGAGACTGTCGCGTTTTACCGGAAACTTTTAAAGATCGCGAACTTCTTCTCAAATATCTTGAAGAGAAGGAGCACAATTTTTTTTACTTATGTCGACAAAACTGAACGTTTGTTCAAAGTCGTTTTTAAAGTCGACTATAAGTCACCTGAAGAGATCAAAAATGGAATAAATGATTTACTTGGATTTTCCCCAGTCCAAGTAATCATTATGAAAAAGAGAACCCAATCTGGCATTGTTCGGAAAGGGCTTTCTCAAGAATATTATTTAGTTCACTTTAACAAAAAAGAACTAAATCATATTAAAGCTTTAGAAAAAGCAAAACTTATGTTCGATGTCCGTGTGACGTGGGAACATTTCCAGAAACCTGGAGGAAATTACCAGAACCCTACTCAGTGCCGTCGGTGCCAAAAGTGGGGTCATGGTACAAAAAATTGTCGCATGGATGCTAAATGCATGATTTGCGGAGGTTCTTCTCACGCCAAGGACGTCTGTCCAGTGAAGGAAGATGCCACCAAGTTTACATGCTCGAATTGTGGGGGCAATAATAAGTACAATTTTTGGGCTTCCTCTTTGCGAAGGAGAGTCGTCAAGGCTTTTGCTAGGCAGATGAAAGATAATATCCGTTACGATAACGTTCGTTTCCGGAATTTGCCTGGTAGAGTATCGAACAATACTCATTTTTCAGTTGACGATCGCTTGATTAGGAATCATACCCATCAGGAAGATCATGATCATGCTCATTCACAAACTAATTTTAATCCGTCGGGTTCGAATATTTTAATTTCGAATGTATCTACCCACAGAAAATCCTTTGCCGATATCGTAGCAGGTAATCATTCATAGGCGTATAAAACATCAACTGTTTTCGTCATTTGAAACTAATGTTTCTGAAATTTTAGGTGTTTCTGTTGAAACACTTCTTGGTTAATATACTTTCATAGCTGCCTATTTGCCATTTTAATTCTCTGGACAGCAAGTTAATTTGCCCCAAACTGACTTGCAAAAATTGACTCGCAATTAGTCAATTTTGTTTTGTCATTGGTGACATTAATGCCAAACATCGGTCATTGAATAATTCTCAAAATAATTCCAACGGTAGAATTTTATTTGATGAGTGCTCTTCAGGATATTTCTCAATTCAATACCCTGATAGCCCTACATGTTTCTTCTCTTCTAGAAATCCATCTACGATTGACTTGGTCTTAAGCGAGTCTAGTCATCTTTGTATCCAATTAGTTACTCATGCTGATTTTGATTCTGATCATGTCCCTGTTACATTTCAAATATCCCATGAAGCGATTCTCAATTCTATCAGCTCCACTTTCAATTATTTTCGAGCCGACTGGAATATAAATGGAACGTATATTGACTCTAATCTTGATGTTAACATTTCATTACAAACTAAACTTGATATTGACAATGCTCTTAAAAACTTTAACAAATTCAAACAAACAAATGTTGAAGCCAGGAGCATTGCAATACCAAAATATGAAGTAAAATTTTAATCCGTGATTATAGACGATGATCTTTATGGATGATTTTTATGAAATCAAGAAACGTTTCGCACAATTAAGAAACACACATTTTGAAAATAAAATTTCTCAATTGGACTAAGCCTCAATTGGCTTTAAGCCCTTTTGGAAATTAATTAAAATTTTGAAAAAACCTCTGATTTGGAACTGTGAGTTTTTGGACTGTGACTGATTTGGAAGAAGTGAGAACTATTATTAAAAAAATTCAAAAATATGAAAGCTCCTGGCGATGATGGAATTTTCTACATCCTCATCAAGAAACTTCCAGAAAGTAGCTTATCATTTTTAGTTGATATATTTAACAAATGTTTTCAATTAGCATATTTTCCTGACAAATGGAAAAATGCTAAGGTTGTTCTAATTTTAAAACCAGACAAAAATACTGCAGAAGCTTCTAGCTATCGTCCAATCAGTTTGCTTTCCTCCATCAGTAAACTTTTTGAAAAGGTTATTTTGAAAAGAATGATGGCCCACATCAACGAAAATTCAATTTTTGCCAATGAACAGTTCGGATTCCGCCATGGACATTCGATCACTCATCAACTTTTACGTGTAACAAATTTGATCCGTTCCAACAAATTTGAAGACTATTGTACTAGTCTTGCTCTTTTAGACATAGAAAAAGCATTCGACAGTGTTTGGCATGAAGGTTTGATCGTAAAATTAAAAAGCTTTAATTTTCCAACATACATTGTTAGAATAATTCAAAGTTATCTGTCAAATCGTACATTTCAGGTTAATTATCACAACTCCAAATCTGAAAGACTTCCTGTAAGAGCTGGTGTTCCTCAAGGCAGCATATTGGGACCAATATTATACAATATTTTCACATCTGACTTACCTGAGTTACCTCAGGGATGTCAAAAATCTTTGTTTGCGGATGACACAGGCCTCTCCGCCAAAAGACGAAGTTTGCGTGTCATCTGTAGTCGATTGCAGAAAAGTTTGGATATTTTTTCTTCATACTTGCAAAATTGGAAGATTTCTCCTAATGCTTCCAAAACTCAACTAATAATATTCCCACATAAACCAAAAGCTCTTTAATTGAAACCTTCAAGTAGACATGTTGTCACGATGAGAGGGGTTCCAATAAATTGGTCAGATGAAGTTAAGTATCTAGGGCTCATGCTAGATAAGAATTTACCTTTCAAGAATCACATTGAGGGCACTCAAGCCAAATGTAACAAATATGTAAAATGTCTCTGTCCCCTTATTAATAGAAAATCAAAACATAGTCTTAGGAACAAGCTTTCGATATTCAAATATATTTTCAGGCCAGCCATGTTGTATGCTCCACCAATGTGGACCAGGAAGGAAGCTCTGCAGTGAATTCAAAATAAAATTTTGAAAATGATTCGGAAGCTTCTTCCCTGGTATAGTACCAATGAGTTACATAGAATATCCAATGTTGAAACATTGGAACAAATGTCAAATAAAATAATTAATAATTTCAGGCAAAAATCGTTACAATCTTCTATTGCCACGATTAATGCGTTATATGTTTAGGTTAAGTATATTCAAAGCGTTTTTTTTTTCTCTTATAAGCAGGTGAAATCAACTCACCTGTAAAAAATCTGAACTGCTACGGCAAATGAAATGCAATATATTGTTAACAAAATGTTAATAAAATCTTAAATTTGTTTTACCAAATTAGGATGATAGTGCTGTCTAATAACACAGAACATCTAGATATTAGAAATGAATGTAATGTTTGGAATGATACTAATAAAAAAAATAGCTGGTTTATTGAACAAAATTATTGATTGGACATCCCTACTACGTCATATGTATATGTCATTAAATACACAGAGTCTCACCATGCATTGCCATAGGGACACTTATTGTCAAGCTAGGACTGCATCACTCACTCAGTTGTTTGTACATCGCACAATGGTCGAGCTCCATATAAAGGGGCGGCCAAAACTACCAAAAACTTTTTTGAGATTTTTACGAATTTCACAATTTTAAAATATACCTCATGTGTTATATTATGATAACCTTTAATTGAAATTGAACTACAATTTAAATTTCTATGACTTTTATGATGGCAAATCGGTTGATGTCAAAAAATTGAAAAATGTAACAATAAAATAGAGTACAAAAATTATAACTTAGGAATGCAATATTTTCCAAAAGTTACGCACAATCTGAAAGCTTATGGTTCAACACTTTTATCGAGCATGAGGATGGAAAAAAATGTTTGGTTGAAGTTTCAATACTGTTCAATATTACACTTTTGAAATTTTGATGAAAAACAACTCTTGTCGCGTCATGTCACCGCCATTTCGAATATTGCACATCAAAAAGCATCCTTAGATCTTACAAAAAACCTTTAAAATTTTGGCAGAAATTTGCTGATTTGCAAGTTAGAGCTATTTGAATAATTCGATATTTTACATTTGACGATATTTTTCATACAAAGTTAATTTAATATATATATATATATATATATATATACATATATATATATATATATATATATATATATATATATATATATATATATATATATATATATATATATATATATATGTGTATATATATATATATATTAAAGTTAATTTAATATATATATATATATATATATATATATATATATATATATATATATATATATATATATATATATATATATATATGTGTATATATATATATATATATATATATATATATATATATATATATATATATATATATAAGTGAAGAAGGGTGTCACCCAGACTAAGTTTTAAAAAAAGAACTTATTCGATCTACTGCCTAAAACGAACTGAACCTTTATTCAATTATTAATTACGATCAAACCTCACTACCTACTGCAATGCTTATGCTGTTGCTGTGGAAGAACTGCTGATGCCGCGGGTCCAAAGGGCTGTGGCTTCGTTTAGTGGTCTCGTTCGGTGGTTGTCCACGTAAATGTTATCTATGTTGTCAGGTGATGAAATGCTGATGCTAGACTACTGTTTCCGTTCTACTAGCTGGGCTATCGTCGTCGGTGTGGTGGACGTCGTCGTTGTTGTTGTTGTTGCCGGGAATGATGAAAATGATGATACACCAATAAAGCGATTGGTGTATGGATGATTGTTGAGGATCGGTAAGGGTTCGATCTTAACTACTCCCCCTTTTTGAGACGATTCGTCCCGAATTGTACTGGTCTCAGGTTTAATTTCTGGTTTGCTTTTAGACTCCATGGATGCTCCAATATGAAGAGATATCTGTCTGCGTTTTCTCGAAATCCATGAAAGACCTGCAACGATACTTAGAAGAAAACATACGGTCGACATACTTAGAGATGTGTATGTCTGAATTTTGTGTTCCTTAGTTAATGCTTCAATCCGATGTCTATTATGGATGTGAATTTCTTCCATATTATTCTGGATTTCCAGGGTCTGTTCATTGATATGTAAACCATCTAATGGCATAACAAATGTCGGTTCTGATTTGTTTGCTTCGACATTTGAGAACTTGGTGCCATTTATTATGACAGAGCAATTGTGGAACTCTATCAAATACGTTCCAGATAAGTTTCGTTTTGAAAGACCACAATTCGATTCGATTTCTGTGTTATTGATGTTTTTAGCGACAAGGTAATTGTCCATGATCGCTTTGATCTCCGTTGATTGATAGCATTTTACGAAAGTACAGTTTCCTGATAGTCCTCTTAGTAGGTTTGAGTAGCATAGGTCGCCGGTTATGTCCTCTAGGCTGCTTAGATTGCACAGCCTTGTCCTTTCGATTCGCAGGCAATCCTTCTTGATGAAATATGTTCTGTTGTCGCTTTGCAAAGCAGCATTAGCAGGAAGTTTTAAAATTTTATCTACTACTGGAAGAGGTTCTAGGAAAAAATGTGTGTACATAGCTTTTTCTATTTTTGGAATTGACACAACAAATATTAGTTTTGAATGGTTATAAAATGCTGACAATTCTAAATATTCATAAATTTGATCTAAACTGTTCGTCCTAATGTTTTGTTCTTCTAATATATCTGAAACAAATCCTAACTCTTCAATTGAAAGTATTTGTTTGGGAATAATGTTAGTTCTTGCTAACTGAATTGATTCAAAAATGTCTTCTAAATGTGATTTAAGGTTGTCTAAGTTGTAATTGATTTTCAAAATTTCTCTAAATAATTTAAAGTTTTTGTTGGTTTCGTTTTCAAATCTAGCTGATATAATGTTTTTAGTTATTTCACTCTGTTGTTGATTTAAACGGTTGATAATGGAATTGATTCTATTTTGGAGTTGTAGATTAATTTTAAGCTGTTCGTTGTTTTCGTTAATAAGTCTTTTGTTCTTGATCTGCAGTTCAAAAATATTTTTCGAAATTTGTTCATAGTCGTTATGGTCCATATTTCCTGTAATTCTTTTTATTCCAGTTCCGAGAAAATTAAATAATCCTCTTTTATTTCTTTGCTTTGGCCGAAGATTATTGAATAAACTGTGAACGGTTCCATATTTCGATTCTAAGATTTCAAACATATCAGTAAAATTTGAGAATGTCCGTATTCCTTGGATATTAGCAAGCAATTTTCTAAAAATAGGTTCGTAATTATCCAGTTCTAGGATATGAAACAATCTGTGATTGCCTATTTTTATAAAACTGTTGCCAGTTTCTATGGTTAAAAGACCGGGGTTTTGTTTGAGATTAATGACGTGGATGGATTGTGGTTGGGATAGCTGAGTAAGGAATGTGGTTGTTATCAGGATATTCCAAATAAACGTCATCTAAAAAGAGAAAACAAATGAAAAAACACATTAGAGATTCTGTGGTGTTACTTTCGGATTCGTCGCAGTTTTTCTTTATGTAATTTTCGACTTAGGATATCTTTGTACGTGTGTTTCCGGTTAGATCGTACTCGCACTTGTTGGTAGCGGTCCTTAATTTTCGACTTCACTCCTTGGATGCGGTTGTATGCCAATTCGTTTTGTTTTAGTTTTGGCGGATCCTCTCGCTTCCTGTTGTGGTACAGATTCTGTGAGTTTTGTGTCTTGGTTAGTTGTACTTGAACTTCGTCGTACAACTTGTCACGAAGTTCAACAAGGCGTTCCATTTCTATCGGTCTCTCCTGTCCATTTTTGGCTGCATATAAAATTTCACGTGGTTTCATGTTGGTAGCTGTATGGATGCTGTTATTGTATAAAGAACATGCGATTAAAAATTTTTCTTTGTTTGACACTTCACCGTATTTGTGTTTATTAGCGTTAAAAATTTCGGTTATTGTCGAATGAAATCTTTCGACTATTCCGTTTGTTTGACTGTGGTTCGAAGGAGTAAAATATTGTTGTATATTGAGATCTGAGAGTAGTCCTCGAATTTCGATGGACTTAATTGCTGGTTCGTTATCCGAGACAATCAAGCTTGGAGTGCCGTACAGTGTTATGTATTTTATTATCGCCTTTCGTATATCCGCAATTGATCTTGATTTTATTGGGATTAATGTTCCATACCTTGTGAACTTGTCTACTACAGATAAAAACAAATTTGGTTGAGCGATGTAGATATCTATGTGAATAATTTCAATGGGTTGTTTCGGTATAGGGGTTTCACCAAATTTAATTTTGTAAGGTTTTCTCTCGTATTTTGCTTTATTACAAGTATCACACAGGATGATGTACTTCCTAACTTTCCTTTTCATATTAGGAAAAAAGAATCTCCTTTTTATCTCCTCCAGATTTTCACGAATACCTCTGTGAGCTGTTTCGTGGGTATCCTCGATAATTGAGTTTTGATCTTCTAAGTTTGGTAGATCAATGAGAATTTTTTGTGATATGCAGAGTTTGAAAGTTTTGCATCTACTAAAATAGTTTTTGTATACAATTTGTAAGGATTGTATCACGTTTTCAGGACACATAATGCAGTTTGATCGTCTGGGATCCATGTATTCTTTCAAAATTCGAATTAAAAGTGGTACACCAAATGTTATTTTCGTAATAGTTCTTCGGTACACACGAGGGAAAATTTCTTCGTATGTCTCAGATTCGTTAGGGTCAATTTTTAAAATAATTTGGTTGTGAAAAAAATTTATTGGTTTTTCTGTACATTTGATGAATTCAGAGTCATCTGTATCAGCGGAATGCACTGAACAGTCGTCTGAGTCGGAATCATCTTCGTTCACGTTGATATCATGTGTTATCCTCGATAGAGCATCAGCGACAACGTTTTGCTTACCGGGTCGGTGTTTTATTTCAAAATCATATTCTAATAACTGTAGACGCCATTTAACTAGTTTTGTATTGGGTGTTTTGAGGTTTAGTGCGTATGTTAAAGGTTGGTGATCCGTGTATAATGTAAATTTTCTACCAAAAAGGTAGGGTCTAAAGTATTGAGTTGCCCATACGATCGCTAATAATTCTTTTTCTATTGCTGAATATCTTTCTTCGGTTTTCGTCAATGTTCTAGACGCATATGCTACGGGTCTGTCTTGTCCAATAGCACCTTGGGATAGAACGGCACCTAGAGCAAAATTACTAGCATCTGTGGTTAACACGAATGGTTTTTCGAAATCTGGATATTGAAGGATATCGCTTTGAGTTAAAAGTTTTTTGCATGCAACGAATGTTTTTAAAAAAATATCTGTGTGCTCTACGTGTTCGCCTTTCCTCAGTTGAGCAGTGAGAGGTTTTGTTATTCTGGCGAAATCGCGAACGAATCTACGATAATATCCTAAAATTCCTAGAAAGCCTCTTAGTTCTTTCTGGTTTTTGGGGATAGGCCAATTTTGAATTGCTTCGATTTTGCTTGGATTTGGTTTAACGCCATTATCTGTCACAATATGGCCTAGAAATGCCACTTCTTTCTTAAGGAATTCACTTTTATCTAGCTGTATTTTGAGGTTTACTTTTTCCAATGCCATAAATATTTTTGTCAAATTTTCGATATGTTCCTGAAGAGAAACAGAAAAAATAATAATGTCATCCATATAAACAAGACAACATTTTCCAATTAGGTCACGGAGTACGTGATCCATGACACGCTGAAAAGTTGCTGGAGCATTTTTCAGTCCAAATGGCATTCTTAAGTATTCGTATAATCCATGTTCTACGGAAAAGGCTGTTTTCTGGATATCATCTGGGTGAACTTCGATCTGGTGAAAGCCAGATGCTAGGTCCAATGTTGTGAAATATTGGCATTTTCCTAGTTTGTCTAATATTTCGGTTATGTTGGGTAGTGGGTATTTGTCATCTATAGTCTTTTCATTAAGTTTTCTATAGTCGACTACTAATCTCCACTTCTGTTGTCCAGATGCATCTAATTTCTTTGGTACGATCCAAATTGGAGAGCACCAAGGAGACGTGCTGGGACGTATGATGCCTTGAGATAGCATCTTAGAAACTTGTTTTTGTACCTCCTCTTTATGACAATAGGGGTACCTGTAGCTTTTTGCATGAACGGGTAGATCGTCTTTGGTTTCTATTCTATGTTTAATGACGTTCGTAAAGCTTAGATTGTCACCTTCCAAATAGAAAACACTTGGAAATTTCGAAATCAAATTGATCAGTTTTCGCTTCTCTTCTATGTTTAAATGGTCGATTCGAAGCTGATTTTTCAATCTAGGATCTATTGATGTGTTATCAAATACGTATCCAGGTTCATAATTTTCAACTTTTTGCACTACTTCAAAATTATTCAATTCAGAGAAAATGAGTCGATTAGGGCTGATTTTCACTGGAACTTCACAGCAATTTTTCAAAAGAACTGTAGCTTTGTTGTCTTTTGCTGTGTAGAGTCCTGGTAGAATCATTACTTCGTCTGTTAGAGGAAGTGGATGTTCGACGAAAAAGTCGCCATTCGGTACATTCGTTTTTAGAGGTAATGGAATTTCTTCATATGCATTTAGACTGCGACTAAATGAATCGGGGTATTTTCGAAGCATGTTAACTGATGTAGTAGGGAGTTTGAGAGTATTAGATGAGGTTAAAATTTCTGCTTTTAGATTTCTGAGTGATTCGTATCCAATCAGTCCGTCGAAGTATGGATGGAATTTCAAAGCGTAAAAGGTTAGTGGTTGGTTAAACATTTCGATTTCAACACATTTGTTAATGTTGTGTTTCCCATTGATATTTTTGACTCCTGTAGGTGTACAGTTTTTCAGAAAACATGTGCTAATTTTGTCAGGATCCACGTAGTTCTTGTTGGCACCAGTGTCAACTAAAAACTTTAGTTCGCCAAATTTAGTTTTCATTTTTATATAGGGTAGAAAATTATTACTGTTCATGTTTCTGGTATTTCGGGCAATTCCATCTGAAAATTTAAGGTATCACCCTCTGGTTCAGTAACGGGTTGTTCTTCGGAACTATTATTGATATTAACTTGCTCATAATTAGTTGCATCATATTGGTAACAGTTAGATGGCTCACTATATTGACCGTAGTAATCGATTGGTTCTGTCCAATTTACTTCATGAAAATTTGGTCTATTCATATAATTTACTTTTAAACTTCTCAATGACTGGTCGATTTCCATTGGAGTGGGTTTTGGAGGACGATAGGTTCCGGAAGGAGGTTTACTAAATTGGTTAGGATTTCGGTTGAATGGATTGGATGGGCCAGGTTGTTGTGGTCTTTGAGAATGATTTGGTTGACTGGGAGAAAATGTACGTTGAAATGGTACTTGAGGTTGGAATGGAGAGAACTGTTGAGGGGTGTGCTGTAGTTGTTGTGGACGTTGGATTGGTGCGACGCGTTGGAATGGATTAGTTTGGATTGGGTAACTTGGAAACGAATTTTGTGTTACCGGAGTTTGCTGAAATCTTGAAAATGGGTTTGAAAATTTGTTTTGAAATTTGTTCCTAGTAGGGACAGGTGGGGTATAAGATTTTTGTTTGTGATAATAAAAGTTTCTTTCTTCAATACATCGTCTTAAAGCGTCTTTCAACGATGTGGGACATTGAGCACGGATGACAGTGCCTACCGGTTCATTGAGCCCTGCAAGAAACACTTTCAGGCCTATTTCCTGGTAAAATAGATTTTTCGCGGCTCTTACGTCACTGTTGTGTTCGTTTAAATTTAATTGATTTACCATAAGAGACAACATAAAAGTTATTTCCTTATAGAAATCTTCAATCTCCTTATCCGCTTGTGTAATTTTAAACAGGTCATTTGTGAGAGATACTTCATCTCTTTTGTCGCTGTAGTGTGTAATCAGACTGTTTTTAATTTCGTCCCAGTCTGTGTTAGTGCCATAAAATTCTAGAACATTGTCAGCGTCTCCTATAATTTTGGATCTGATGGCAAGAAGCCATACAGTGTAAGCTGGAGTGTTCTTGACCTTTGAAATTTCAGGCATAAGATCATCAATAGATCTTATGAATGAGTGTAACTTAATGGGGTTACCATCAAATGGTGGCAACATCCTGATAATTTGGGGGGTCTGAAGGGCTCGCAAGGCGCCTTCTACGGAATTTTGTTGCTGAACAACAGCGGCTTCTTTTGCAATTGATTGTTGGTGCGTAGCGAACGCTTCCAACTCTGCTATTCTAGAGTCGCGTTGTTGCATTATGCTTATTAATTCTCTGATCTGGGTTTCTAACTCCCCGACTTGGATAGTGATCAAGTCGCGGTTCTCGTCAAACTTTGCCATTTTTCACACTTGAAGTTAAAATTGATAAAAAAAAATCCTTTCAAAAAATGGTAAAAAAGAAAAAATACAGGTGAAGAGAATTTATGTTTTCTAGGATTTCAAAAAAAAAATCCTTTCAAAAAATGGTAAAAAAAAAATACAGGTGAAGAGAATTTATGTTTTCTAAGATTTTTGTTTTAAAAAATAAAAAAAGCTAAATTAATTATTTTTCTATCACTGTAATAGATATTTTTTCTTATATTTTGTTATTTTGATCATTCACTTAAATCACTCTGATAATCACTTATATAAAAAAGCTTAATTCTACTTACGGTTTTATCCGATGTTCCCTCGGATGGTTAAATTGTCCGATATTCCCTCGGATGATTCGATTGTCCGATATTCCCTCGGATGGTTCGATGTCCGATATTCCCTCGGATGGTTCGATGTCTTCTAGCAGGTGTGAAGCTTCGTTAAAGATGATTTTGGTGTCTCGGTAAACCGCCGGTGCACTAGAATCTGTAGTTTAGGTGTTTCCTCCTTTGCTCTTCGGTAAGCCGCCGATGATTTCGGATAAGAACACTTTTCACTACACTTTAACTACTCCACGCTAGAACTGCCGACTGCGCCAGTGAAGAAGGGTGTCACCCAGACTAAGTTTTAAAAAAAAGAACTTATTCGATCTACTGCCTAAAACGAACTGAACCTTTATTCAATTATTAATTACGATCAAACCTCACTACCTACTGAAATGCTTATGCTGTTGCTGTGGAAGAACTGCTGATGCCGCGGGTCCAAAGGGCTGTGGCTTCGTTTAGTGGTCTCGTTCGGTGGTTGTCCACGTAAATGTTACCTATGTTGTCAGGTGATGAAATGCTGATGCTAGACTACTGTTTCCGTTCTACTAGCTGGGCTATCGTCGTCGGTGTGGTGGACGTCGTCGTTGTTGTTGTTGTTGCCGGGAATGATGAAAATGATGATACACCAATAAAGCGATTGGTGTATGGATGATTGTTGAGGATCGGTAAGGGTTCGATCTTAACTTATATATATATATATATATATATATATATATATATATATATATATATATATATATATATATATATATATATATATATATATATATATATATATATATATATATATATATATATATATATAGATATATATATATATATATATATATATATATATATATATATATATATATATATATATATATATATATATATATATATATATATATATATATATATATATATATATATATATATATATATATATATATATATATGAACCGATTCTGAAAAAGAGATTAGTCTAAACAACTTGAGAGTTGAAACATTATTTCGACTGAGCAAAAGGCAGCTTCGTTGTCACATACGATCATCTTGGGGGTACCATAGGTGGAAATAAATTTAAGGATTCCTTTACGTACATCGGGGATAGAACGCGATTTGATAGAAATGAGCATAGCAAATCGGGAAAGTTTATCTACAGCGGAAATAAAGATGTTTGGAGATGAGATGAAGATGTCTATGTGAACAATATCAATGACTCATTTAGCAACAGAGAGTTACTCTTCAGCCATCCTCCACAAGTTATACCATTGGAAGGGCTATCAATTCAAGAAAGCAACTATGAAGTAAACATAACACTTGAGAAGCTACATGAATTACACATAGCGAGCAGGCAAAAGCTAAACTACATAGAATCTCATAACCACAATGGAATACACGTCATCATCGGTTTTTCTCTAACCAGTTTCTTCGCAGGACTAGCGGCAATCGTATACTGTCTTAAATACTGTAATCGAAAGACAAACAACATTTAACTTGAACTCCTTACATTCTAAATATCGTACCGAGACGATCCGATCTAAGAGAGGAAGTAGTTACATTGGAACCCACATCATCATTAGAAGCCAACAACCAAACATGCACGTGGTCAATCCGACAATTAGATGATAACACCTAATCGGAGAGACACAAGCGATAGATGATAAAACCGAACCCCGTGGGAGAGAGTTATTGATAACCAGGAATACACGGTGTGTTCCGTAGAACAACTTTATTACAAAAAAATAGGTAAGTCTGAAACTTCGCCACAATAAAGCCTAGGTGTCTCGCGTTCATTTGCTGCCAAAACCAAAATAATCGGTCGGGGGGTCTAGAGTAAATTTTTTTTTGTTTGATTTTGAGTGACTTGCTCATATGTTTGTATTTGCGTATCTATGTGTTTATGTACATTAGGGCCATTTAAAATTTAAAAGTGTTTGAGAATCCAATCTCCCATATGTTTTTTACCATCCTTACTATAAAAATAGTGTTCTGTGAAATTTTCAGCTTTCTAGGTGGTGATTTAAAGGTGGCCCAAAGATAATGTAGGTTTATATGGAAATTACTTGAAGAAATTTTGAGATTTGTTCCAAACACTCTTGTGCTGTAATGTAAGTACAAACTTATTATCCCATTGTAAAAACTCAATCTTCAAACCATAATAAACAAATTTGCTGAAGAGAGAAATTCAATCCGACGGATAGCAGAAGAAATATTCATGAGTTTGATTGCTATTACGGTTAACTCTCCCTTACTCGATATTCTGTATCTTGATATCGAGTTAGAGAACCATATTAAAAGTTGGTTTTTATGGCTAACTCGATGGTCCCTTGGATGGCAGTTGCACTGGTTTTGTGTTCTGTAACTCGATACCTCTCTAACTCGATGGTCCCTTCAATATCGAGTAAGAGAGAGATGACTGTATTTAGATTAATGTGGGATTATAGCCCTGCAAACATGTACACAAATCCCAAACCCATTTAAGCCTCATGATGTTAGTTTCTTAGCCTTTTCATAAACACTGTGCCATTAAGAAAATAACTTAAAAATATAAGATTTGAAGCATTTCAAATACCATCCAAAATAGCATATTTTTCAGCACCAAGAGGCAAGTATGTTATCACATGCGGAGCTCTCTACTAGTCAATTCGAACAACTGAAATTGTTTTATTTGAAAGGCGGATAAGTCACTTTTGTAGCTACGAGTAAAAAGAGAAATCTCGCATAATTAATGACCTCGTCCTAAAAGCCATAGGTGTGTAGCTTGTTATTACTGAGCAAACGAATGGATTTACCGTCAAGTCATTGATCGCCGTGCGGCCTCCATTCAGCGTGCACATATACAGATTCCTACAGAATATTCATACAAATTTCACAAATTATTGTTTTGTTGGCAAAATAGGATAAAACTGATGAAATGATGTAGCTCTAGTCGCAATGAATTTAAAAAAAAACTTAGTTTATGTAGCCAAAACAATGTGAATTCTTTTCAATAATGAGTTAAACGTCGAATTTTCAAGAGCACAAGTCTAGAGAAGCAGACAACCGGTAACTCACTGGTCACTCGCTGGTGGCGACCAATCAATAAAATGTCAAACGCAAAAGATTGTCAGGTTCTCTAGATTTGTGCTCTTGAAAATTCGAGGTTTGACTTCGATGTATCTTCACCTTAGGACGAGATCATTAGTTTTGCGAGAAATATTCCCTAATAACTTCTCATATCATTATGACCAATTTAATTATGCTTATTACAGCTCTTTTGACCAAGAACAATTTTACCTTCCATGCCAAGGTGTTCAAATGGTTTGATCTTGCAGTTTGCCCCGTATCTCCATACGTTCAACGTTCGTCGGTACAAAAACACATTGGGAGCCGGATCCTATTTTTGGTACTTTTGATTCACTTCGGCAGTGGGGTTTTTTGAAATCTACTGAGTTCATATTTGGCCACAATATGCATCGCGTTGGAGTGCTTCTCACTGCAAATTTTCAGACAATTCAGCCGAGAAAAACCCTTATGCCAAAGTGAATCTTGGAAGAGCACAGGTAGCTCTGCACCCTATCCATAAATACTTCACACAAAATAAAAAAAAAAATGTTCTAGACTCCCCGACCGATTTTTTTGATTTTGGTCTCAAATGAAAGAGCAAAGTCTAATTGTTTTTAGTTCGAAATTTCAGACTTACCTATTTTTTTGTAATAAAGTTCCTCCACAAAGACACCGTGAATACCGTGGGACACAACCGAGATAAACTATAGATCGCAGTATAATCCATGCACCATGACAGATAAGGAGCAATGCTACAACAGACAACAATTAAGCAGGACGATAAGGCAACATTCAAAACATCCAGCATAATCGAAACCAATCATGACGACTAATTATCCCAAACGACGGATGAGCGGCAGCATCTTGGCGATAAACAGCGAGACGACGATAAGCAGCGTGACAACGTACAACCCATGGTTCAGTAGATAAGGATACATTACATTATATAAGACAAAAACTCTTTTAGAATACACACTCTTGTTTCAACTCTCAAGTTGTTTAGACTAATCTCTTTTTCCGAACATTCAGGTTCAGAATCGTCGACCGAAAAGTTGTTAGTTCGCTTCGCTTGATAGTAAACTTAGTGCAAATAGTTCAACTTTAGTGATCTCCTTTAAGAAACTAAGTTGAACCAATCTTTTTAAAAACTCCTTTCCGGGATATATATATATATATATATATATATATATATATATATATATATATATATATATATATATATATATATATATATATATATATATATATATATATATATATATATATATATATATATATATATATATATATATATATATATATATATATATATATATATATATATATATATATATATATATATATATATATATATATATATATATATATATATATATATATATATATATAACCACTATTCATACACATTTTGACCAAACTCGATCAAATACAAACCAAATTTGTGTCTTCGCTCCAGTTTCATAAAAAAATTTATTAAAAAAAAACTTTTTTTTCATAGTTACGTAATTTGTGAATAACCCGTTCTGAAACAATAAAAACAAAACAAAGAGATAAAACCATTTTTTCGCTTTGAAAATCTTGTTGGTCAATATAGGCCACCAGAACCAGTTTCAGCCAGGGAATTAGTTTCGGTTCCCAAATTGGCCAATCACATTGATTTATTATGAGAGTGGCCAAATTAGGAATACCCTGGCCAAATTAGAAGTATGGGAGTTGAAACTATAAGAAAAAATAATTGTTTTTCTTATGTTTTGAATCAATTTGGACGCGTAAATGAGTGTGGCTCTACCATGTGAAAGTGATCTACTGAACACAAAAGGTTTCATGCTGATTGGCTATGTAAAACGGTTCATAATCCACACGGCGTGTATATGGGGAAGGTTTATCACACAAAATTGGCATCGCTAAATCTTTCACCATTCGAAAATATAGGTGTTTAGCTTTCATTTGACGTGTTCCCCAAAAAGAAATCCACCGAGGGATCTCGAACATTTTTTTTTGTTTTAAATTTTTGTTCTATAGAGTACATTATGTCTAAATGTAATCATTGTAAAAGACAGTTTCATTGGTCTTTAGCTCGATGAAAGCTTCAATTCCAAATAAAAGTTCATAGAACAAATATATATTGCATTCTATTTTGTGAAAAAAAAAAAAAACAAAAATGTCCTATGTGGTTTTGAGGATTCAATGAGCCATTTCTTCGATTGGATATGTTGAAAGAACTTTCAACTTGGACACTTATTAGTACTGTGGAAGTATATTGGTCCGAGCATTGCTTTCTTTCTTGGTAAGAATAAATTGAATTTCTTCTTCTTTTTCTTCTTCTGTCTGGAATTACTCCTCTGCTGGGACATGGCCTGCTTCCCAGCTAAAAGTTCGATGAGCACTTAGTTATTGATTGAGAGTTTACATTGTCAATCAACCGTTAGTGCATTTGTATTTTGTGTAAAGGAACTAAGCACCCATATGATCGTTTGGTCTATGAGTACGATCTTGTCAGGTAATTTTTGTGATAGAGTGAGTTATCTGCGAATTATTCCGTGTCGCCTTACACTGCGCGATAAAAGAAAGAATAAAAACGACAATATTAGTAAGAAAGGTTTACTGTCTGTATTGGTCTATAATTTTGTTCAAATAAAGTAGAATTGATCAACATTTCAATACCCCAAACTTTGACAAAAAGCCTCAAAAATCCTTATTATTGAGGCACCCCGCTGCAAGTGACAATCCGAGGACATTTTCTAGTAGTATTGAAATCATTTTGATGTTTTTAATATAGAATTCCAAAACTTAACAAAAATATTGTGGAAGATATTCTCTGTTCAATCAAACTTTAAAAATAATTCCACCGTGAAAGTGGTTTTCTGAAAAACATAACAGCAATAACACAATCTTTACAACTACTGCAGTAATTAAAACACGTAGGGAGAGATCCCCCAGTACCGGACAGCACCCAATACCTGACAAAGTCAAAAAATTGAGAAATCATAGTCCAATCAAAATGGTGTATTAGAAGGAAAGGAAGCTATTATGGAGACTAATGTTTGCGTAGAATAACACATCCTTGAAATATGCATGCCTTTTTAAAAAAGTAGAAAAGTTTGAAAATCTTAAAAAAAATTGACGTATCGCCTTAATATTGAGCCTTTTTAGTAATTATTTTGAATATGAAAAAAATACTTTGGATCACGCAAGCATGTTCGAACGTAATCCTAATTTGATAGTATAAATGTATTTTGTACCATAATTGAACCAAATACGGACAAATTACAATTTTAGTTAAGCACCTCCTGTCCCCCAGTTTCGGACAGCTTGATTTGTTATATGTTATTCTTGTAATTATTGCACCAGTGTCTTAAAATACATTCATTTTTCATGGATTCCATCGATCATGGTATCAAACATGCGATAAAATTAAGAAGAATGAACATTCAGAACAACATCGTAAAATGTGCTATTTTTCATCACATATGAAAGAGGATTTTGATGGACATCTTGTAAACTAAGTAAAACTCAAATTGTTCTTGTAAATGTTACAAATGCATTGAATTGGCAATTGTATACTATTCCTATAGTAAACACATTAAATGATGTTCAAATTTACAGAATTCGACGCATTTTCAGATCGTGTCCGGTATTGGGTGCCACGTTTCAAGATCGATCAACACAGCATCAAAATGCAATGTCAAAATTCATATTAATATTTTCAAATTTATTTTTATACGCTATAAAAATGATAATATATATCATAAATGGGTAACACGAGCTCATAAAACCAATATTTTTCGAATTATGAATTTAGTGGCTTAAGTGTCCGGTACTGGGGGATCTCCCCCTAAGCAACTTAAAGATACGGTTAATTATGTGATTAACAAGTTTAATTTCATGTGTCCCACTTGCCCCACAGAGTAGAGTTACTGCAACTTATTATAGATTTTTAAGATTTTTTTAAGGGTTTCAATACCTCGAAAAGATACCTTCCCCATCGTGCGCACATCAGTGCTGTCACAAGGTGATTGATTCATTAGATATTAAAAATATTTGGAATTGAAAATTTTATCGGAAAACTTATCTGAATTACTAATTTATATGTTCCAATTACCCCTGGCTATCATCTACTAGTACATAAACCATTATACAAAATATAAAACACAGTTTTCAACCGACTGAAAGATTGATTTCCTCTCACTTATTTTCTACTTCTAAATTAGTAAATACTTCTAAATTAGAAGATACTTTCGTGTATCATATTAATTGTGAAAAAGATGAAAATGTCAACATAGCAGCAAGTTTTATTGATGTGTGAAAATTGTTCATAAGAGCTCTATATCGTATCAATCCGTTTATCATCACTTGAACAGAATATGACAATGATCGATCACCACGTGCGAAGCGATTTTCTGTGCTTAGCATTGCAATTTTCGAGAACTGTCTCTGTGTTGTTAAACATTGGCACATTATCGAACAGCATTCCTTAAACAAATTTTGTTATGTGTTTGAAATACTTTATTAATCGCGAGTTGAAAAGGTTGCAACCAGGGTTGCCATATTTAAATCAGTATTTCTGTGTCATTGTACAAAATATATGTATTTTAAATGTTTATGCCTAAAAATTGAGAAATATGTTAAAATTACGCAAGAATCTCATGAAAATACCAATCATTTGTAACTACATTGCGGAATTATCACATCAAAGATTAAATTTTAAGGTTTTCGAAAATATGACTTTCCATTTTTTACAAAAATCTGTGTAGTTTTGGCCAATTTCTGTGTACAGAATATGAAAATCTGTATTTACAGATTCTTGGTCACAAAGTAATCGAGAAAATCTGTAAAATACAGATAAATCTATATATGTGGCAACCCTGGTTGCAATTTTGCTTGGGATTGTTTACCAATCCGCAAAAGTCATAATATAGGATAAACAGTTGTGAGCGAGTTCACTTTGTTTCTTGATTTTCGTCTCCTTTGATGACAGTTTGATTCACTGGAATTACGTTTCTTTAAGGATGGTTGGTTTGATCTCACCAGTCGAGAATATTTTTCTTACATACAATATATAAACACATTGATGGGCCATTGACGAATCAAATTCTCAGTTAATAAGTATCCGAAGAACTATGAGCTGAGAAGCTATCTTTGTCTCAATAGAGGTATTATTCCAGATAGAAGAAGAAACAGTTCATGTATTCTAACCATGAAAAGGAACAATTATACACTAGAATCAAATGAACACTTAAATCAGAATGACGAGCTCAGCTGTGCAAATCTTGATTAAAGGTCATTTGCTGACATCTCAGCAAAAGTGACGTTTGATGTGAGCAGCAACCTGCTTTAAATAAACTTGATTTTTTGCTGCCATATCAGTTTAATTTCATGTGCTGACCGCTCGGCTGTGAGGATTTTGGTAGAAAAAAGGATTTTTTTTTCGGACTCAACTGACTGTGTACTTCCACTGTACGAATAAGTATCCTATGGCTTATTAAATCAACAAGTACACATAGGACAGTTTTGTCTATTGCAAAATATAACCCTTTACCTTTATTCTATCAACTTTCATTTGAAATTAAGGCTATCATCGGGGTTGCAGAGAGAGAAAAAACTGTCTTTTACCATTATTACATTTGAAAATAGTGTACGATAAGAAACAAAAATTTTAATTAAAAAAAAAATGATCGGGATCCCTCGGTGGATTTTTTTTGGAGAACACGTCAAATGAAAGCTAAAAACCTATATTTTTGAATGGTGAAAGATTTAGCGATGCCTATTTTTTGTGATATTATTGTTCTACCAGACACGCCGTGATGCAGTTAAGGGCAGTATACCACACTACCAATTATGGGTGATCGATACGAATGAGTTGAAGCAAAGCACATCGCTTTGTATTATCACTCAGGATATTTCACTTATGATGAATCATGATAATGACTCCAGGAGACATGATTTGTCGTTCTGATATAATGACCTGACCACTTCATTGATTCCACGACTTGTGCATCATGATTTGGGAATCAGTTTTTTTTGCGTTTTTGTTTTTGGAATCTTTTGGAAATTTCTTTGAAATCCCTGGGAAATTTTGTTTGCATTTGAACCCCCTGGAGTACCTCTTAAGATTCCCTGAAAACTTCACAGAAAAACCTTGAAATCCCATGAAGGCCACTGACAATCTCTGGAATCCGCGTATAAACCGTTGACAATATCTTTATCTGCTTGTGACGCTGTGAATCCCAAATATTTTTTTTGTGTTCCTGCTTATCACTGAGAACCACTTGGAAATTATGTCGAAATTTTTGTGTTTATCAAAATCCATCCTGAAAATCGTATGATTACACCTACGGGGAAAATAAACCACTGAGTACCTTTGGTAGGTAATCTACGAGTTCTTAGATTTTTAAACCTCTGAAATTCCGAACCAGATAAATTCCAGAGGCAAAACGTTTACCATAAGTGTAAAGGATTGGTTACAGTTTGTAAGACAATTTTCAGAAAACTGATCGAATCATTAAGGTAGTTAAGAGATTTATGCTACGACTATTTTGGCTTTCTCAGTCTTCGAAAAATCAAAACTGTAAGTTTTGCTTTACCCGCCGTTTTGGCTCTTTAATTGTGCCTTTTTCAAGGGTATAGCTGTCAACCGTTGTTTTGTCAATCGCATTTGCCGTTTGATTAAATGAGCTTCCCGTTAAATTTTAAACTTTTATTAATAATTTGGAGACACTGAGACAAAATTGCTATTTTCAACAATTTCAACGACTGTTGAGTAGTTAAAGTCACTATCAATAGCCATAGTGTCTCATTGCTCCAAAATCATTAATTTTGAGAGGACACTCAGCATTTTATCTAATATGGAATGAGTGGTGTGCGTGTGAAGCAAAAACGATTTCTTGAACCACTCTAGTGGCTATTCTTAGAATGTAGATAGTCATTTATCGATTGAAATAAAACTTACCTTGAAATCTGCGAGTCCCGGAAAATAGGAAATTATTTCCCGGGAATCCCTTCCTACGATTTAAAGTTTTGACTGAAACGAAATTGTGAAACAAAATTTTCGTTTCACTGGATTCCGTGAAATTCCACGGTATTTCGCTTCGAATGGTTTTTTACGTCACCATTCGAAATATCGCATACCCCTAAGCCGTTCAGCTTAAAATGATATCCTTCGATGAAGCGCTCGAGGCCGGGAGTGAGATACTTTTATACTTTTTGGGAAATCTAAAACGTTCCGAGGGGAATATGAATGTTCAATGAGGCATTCCGAATGCTCTCCTTGCTGATGGATGATGATGAAGATGATGGGGTGTAGGGGGAAATGAACGACGATGCTCGGAAATGGTTCGAATAGCTCCAAAATCATCAAGATGCTTGACTTTTCGGCCGCATCAACTTTTCCCCCGTTTTCGTTACAATGGATTGGTAAGCCACCGGAATTGGAATATGCTGCCTGTTCTAATTATAATTTCTAATTGATTTGCATGGTTCGGTGAACGAGGGTTACAAGAGGTATCATGCAATAAGAAAATAAATTTAATTCATTCGTCCTTTTTCTTCATAAATAAAAAGTTAAATCAAGGCCTTACAATTATCTATGCAACAAAAACAAAATATGCCAATAACCTTATTTTCTTTCTTGGTAGTCATAATAGCAATGACAAATTTTTGATTTTATCACAGGCTGTGCTGTAGGTAATTTGAAAACGATGTGGAAGTTGCAAATGTTATATGATTTGACTGATGTTTCGACCACCGGTAATAAAATTCTGATGATTGAAATTTTAAAAGTAAAGAGAACTGTTTCCTTGGAATATGGGTTTGGAGCACTTTGATTTGAAGCTTGAAAATATTTGAGCTGGCTTGAACTTGCACACTTGTACTGGGAACAATAAAACACTCCTTTTCCGTTTAGACTTTTCTTTACTTTTAATTTTAACTGACGGGGTTGGTAACTACCGCTTCTGCTTCACAAGCAGAAGATCATTTGTTCAATCTCAGCCACGTCCCTTCCTTCGTACTTTGTAGTTGTATCTTTCACTCGCTACTATCTCCCACTACCACAACATGTTATATAAGCCCAATATATTTGTAGAAAATAAGTGTTTTCATGTCGATTAAATTACATATTGGTAGTTCCTTCCAAGATTTTGTTGCAACAATGCGGATGTATAGAATTAGACTTAAAGAGTCTCTTTGAAAATTTAGGTTTCAAAATTGCATCAACAGTTCCTTGAATTATGAAAAATGACTATAAATGTTCAATCGCACTAGAAAAGTGACAAGTTACACTAGCTTAATTTTTAACTTCCAGAGCATCATCAATTAAAACGATAACTCACAAAAAACACTATCGCAAAAGCAACCACCTTGCCACTAGAAAATGCCTGAAGATCGACAAACCCATAGGATGTCCTTTTACTTGCTAACACAAGCAAAAATCTTCTATGGAATGTGTAGTGAGACATTTTTGTCGAACACAAAGAAGATAAACTTTGCATGCAGCAAAAGTTTAGATAATGTTCGCAGGCGTGCAGTTCTAAGTGCTTCAAAATGCAATGGATGGAATTTTATTTTCGTCGCCGCACTTCTTCCTTCGCCACAGATTCGGCTCGAATTTAGTCTTCTTCAACATGCTTGAACGCATGTGAAAAATGAATCTCAAGTTCCTACCTACTGGTTCTGGGGTAGCTACGGAACCAGCAGAAAAATCCCCATAACACTTTTCGTTCAGTTCCTTTCGGAAGAACCGGCCAACTCGGGCCAACCAGCAGCATCGGCAGCGGAAAGTTTTTCAAAATAGCAATTGAACAAGTTTCTCTGTCTTGCCCTGCGCAAACATTTTCCTTCCCATTATTAGCATCCCAATAATTCACTTACTGTTGCCATTGTGCTCCTACTTTGGGCTGAGGGGACAGGGTTCCCGGTACCGGCGATATTCATGAAATTCCTTAGAGAGAAGTCAAGCAAATCAAATTAGTTTTGGCTAGAAATTTTCAATTAAATTTTTCCAAAATTTCAAGGCTTCCTCCAGTGATTATTTCTGAAATTTTAAAAGAGCAACAGCACTCACTGACGGAACTCTCGTTGTGGATATACTCACTCATAGCGAACTCAAGGCATTTGAGTTCCTGTTGGCAACTCACGCTCACTATTGATACTCGTGCATTCAGTGGCGTAGTCAAGGTGGGTCGAGAAGAGGCCACATTCAGATGCACTTTGAGTCGCACATGTTTACGGCTCGTTCCGTACGGAACAACTGAAAGTGTTTCTACAATAATTTCTCATGAAAAATGTTCAGAAAAACTAAAATGGAAATTGTAAGGGATACAACTGTAGAAATCATTAAAACAATCTTGACTTGTCGGGATATAGAAATCAAATGAATGACTTCATACGTCTAATCGAAGGGGTGTACGGAATCAAATTGCGACACACACATATACTTGGCAAAACTCGCATGTTCAACCAATCATCTTCAAACTTTCAAGAGTAAAATAAAACATGTTATGATTATTTTGTCGTTTATTCATTTTTAATTCCACATCCAAATGCACGAACTAGTCACTTCACACTGGTCATCAAATCATGTAACACAGTTGGACCAATTTGTTGTTTCGCGGCAGTCCATTTTTTCTTCATACCTTTCTCCGATTTCACTTTCTTAGGATGCTTCATTATGGCCCAGCACTTTTCAATTGGCCTGGTGGCTTACCTCCCTTTGCACCGACATCTAATATTGCAACCATGGTCGCCGTACTCTCCAGAAGCCAACTCGCCCCCAGTTACGCGACGTACTTGTCTGTCCTTGGCATGAATTGCGTTGACCACTCGTCATCACGGCCAACAGTTGCTTGGAAGGCTGGAACAGTGGCTTCGTCGGTTGAAACCACTTAGTCCTGCGGATCAAGGTAGGCAGATATTCGGCTACCCACTTCTTCCAGAAGTTGTCTGCGTATAGCTGGGCCATCGTCCACGATCTTTTGAGCATACTAGGTTTGTCGTCAAAGGCTTGTCGGTGAGCGATCTAGAGTCGAGGATCATTTTAATCTCAATTAACATGGTTCACAGAATTTCATCAGATGGCAACCGGGGTATCGGAGCTGACAAATTCTACCATCAGCTTCTCCTCGTTGACGTGCTCCAGGGCTTCGCCTAGCTCTCGATGAGATTGGTTCCTCGGTCGCTTATGAACTCTAACGCCCCTTCTAGCTATAAAGTTGCGTAACGCGAAGATGCACGAGTCCGTTGTCAGCGAATGTGTAACTTAGTTATGCAGCATTCCTCTGGTATTCATACAGGTCAGCAAGACACTCCATCTTATCTCAGCGCGTCTGCCAACTATTTAGTGCAGCCATCGGCCCGAAATAGTCGACTCCTGTTTATGAAAACGGTCATTGAAAGGCTGCTAGTCGAACGAGCAGAAGACTTCCCATTTCTGGAGGTTGGCTCCAGAAATGGGGCATGCTTGTCGGATTTTACAGCGCTGACAATTTCTGCGAACGCGGCTGAATTCCGAACGAAGACGAGGAACATTGTATTTCAATCGAATATGATTCATCGCCGTTTTCGTGGTTTTCATGCCGGCACGCTGCGTGGCAGTAAGCAATCTCAAGGCTGGTTACGTAGTTGTTCCTAGGACGCAAGATCGCATTCTTTATCTGCCCACTTGCCAGCGTCGATACGTCCACGCATCCGTAGTACACCGTGCTCATCGATGACCGGACTCAGCATGTGTAATGGACTCGTTTTCGGTAGGACGCGCTCCCATGGATGAAATCCTGGATCTTTGTCGCGGATCAATTGAATTTCATCTGGATAGGCTTGTTGCTGAACTAACCGATAAATGGTATGTTTTGCTAGTTTCAACTCGTTCTGCGTTAGAGAGTCGAGGAGCGGCGCCCTTGTGAAGGTTGGCGACAAGTCGGTGAACGTATCCCACCGATCTGAGCTGTCGTTTCCATTTTGAGAAGCGGTCGAAGTTCACTACTGGAGAGACGATTGTATGATGTCTGGGTCTGGTTTTCTCTTTGGTCACACATTGATCTCCGCTAAATTTGGGCCATTCCATCTTGGGACGAACGAAAGCGGCTTACGACTAATTTCGCCGCTTCCAAAAATATGGCCATCCGTAGCACCTACTTCTAGCACAGCCTTCCATACCGATACACCTGGAGATCACCAAAGCAGACAGAATCACAAATCGACCACGTTCTGATTGATGGACCACACTTCTCCGACATTATCGACGTCAGGACCTATCGTAGTGCTAACATTGACTCTGACCACTATCTGTTGATGGTTAAACTGCCCCAAAAACTCTCCGTTGTTAACAACGTACAGTACCGACGGCCGCCGCGGTATGACCTCGAGTGGCTCAAGCAACTGGCTGTCGTAGCGGCATACGCGCAGCACCTCGAGGCTGCATTACCGGAAGAGGGTGAGCTGGATTAAGCCCCTCTTGAGGACTGCTGGAGAACAGTGAAAGCAGCCATCAACAATGCAGCTGAGAGCAACGTCGGGTATGTAGACGCAGTCGACGGAACGATTGGTTCGACGAGGAATGTAAGCAAATTTTGGAGGAGAAGAACGCAGCGTGAGCGGTCATGCTGCAGCAATGGACCCGGCAGAACGTGGAGCGTTACAGACGGAAACGGCAACAGCAGACCCGCCTCTTTTGGGAGAAAAAACGCCGCCTGGAGGAGACTGAGTGCGAAGAGATAGAACAGCTGTGCCGGTCTCAAGAAACACGCAAGTTCTATCAAAAGCTCAACGCATCCCGCAACGACTTCGTGCCGCGAGCCGAGATGTACAGGGATAAGGATGGGAGCATTTTGACGGTCGAGCGTGAGGTGATTGAAAGGTGGAAGCATAAATAAATGAAATGACAATAAAACATACAAATTGATCTATTTGAAGAATTTAGAATCTATTTTGAAGATGAATTCGTGGATGTGAGCGGATGCTCTCAAAATGTTGGTGTCTAGTGCTCAAATATTGTTGGATACCGTCAAACGGGTCTTCTTTTGACACAATTTCCACATTCTTTTACTTTGAGAATATATAGCTTTAAGAATTATGGATAGATTTCGATAACTTTAGCATAATATCTGAGTTGTACATGTATTTAACAAAGTTGCAAAAGGGGCAGGTCGTTAGGCCGAATGACGTTAGGCTAAAAGGGTTGTTCGGCCGAAACGCTCGTTAGGCCGAAAAAACATTTGATCATTTCCTACTTTTTCAAATGGCTAACACATTCATCGGTGTTTTTCCTTCTTTTGATCAGAGGCTATTCTTTCTAGTTATATATCAGAGTGGATATTGTGGGCTTCTAGGTAATGCAAATTATCCTAATCTATCAAATGACAATCCATTCGACCTGAAAAATTATTCGACGGCTTCTAGGTAATGCGAATTGTCCTGGCCCACCCTGTTAGTTACCCATTCGGCCTTGCGGTTCATTAAAGCTATCGGCCATTTTCGGCCTAATGACCCTTTCGGCTTAACGGCATTCGGCCTAATGGTCTTCGGCCTAACAGGATATAACCGTTCCAAAATATAAAACAAATCCATCAAGACATGAAAACAATGCTTGAATAGCGAAAAAAGATGCTGTTCGATAATGTGTCAATGTTTACCAACACGTAGAAAGTTCTCGAAAATTGCAATGCGAAGCCCAGAGAATCGCTGCGCACGTGGTGATCGATTATTGTCATATTCTGTTCAAGTGGTGATAAACTGATGTTGCGGAATAAAATTATTGCAACAAGAATAGGAGATGACAATGTCTTTGTTGTTGCGCGTTGGGGGACAATTGATTCACTGGGCGAGACAGGGCTGTTTGGGCACGTCAGGAGTTAATCATCAATGTTAACTTCCTTTTCCCGATCAGCCTAGATAGCCGCGTAGTGTCGGTAGCGGTTGTTTCAATTGGCTAAGAATTAACACTACGGACTGCCTGTTCCGGTGGTAAAAGTCCAGCTCACAGGTGACCCCTAATTCATGCGGCTTTAAGCTTACCGTGCCTAAGAATGAACGGTTAGGGGGGTCTAAATAAAACCTAACCGCAAACGGAGCCTGTGGAGTACCAGGGCGCCCTCTACAGTATACGCCCTTCCTGTGCTACCCGGAGCAATGATGCAGGTGACCTTGTGTTTCTCCGAGATAATCGGCTGCCCTTCTTCAGTCTCAAGCCTGAGGCTAAATAAGGGTGGGATTATTTATACGTTGTAATTTAGTTTAAATTTTCACCTTTATGGTTTCGCAATATGCGTTTTACACAGTGTATTCTGTGCTTTTCACCTTTGGCGACTTTTTAATAGATACCAATCTGTTTTTTTTCGCTGCTGATCTTTTTCATGCTGAGATTGTGAAAAGCTTAATCCTGCCTAGTTTGGGTAGTGGCTACGGTTAGGATAGCTTAGATCAATCTTCAGCATAAAATATCAGCAACGATTATTCTTTGTAGACACATGCAAAATGGTACAGCTCAAGTGGCGCTATGCGTTATGCTAGCGTTGCATGTGAGGGGAGGACACTAAACGTGGCAGCTGCTATTATACAATAAACGACAGCACGGATTCGCTGAAAAGCCGTGCAACAAGCATCGTTGCATTTGGCTAAGACAGTGGTTCGAAACCAGAGACAAAAAGATATGTAAATTGATCGATAGATTGCGGGATGGTCATCCTCTGGACCAAAAGCTTTTGAGGTTATGCACTCGCTCATTCAAAAAGTGTAACAAGGGGAGGGTAAAAAAGTTGATATTTAGCGTGACATAATTTGTGTACCATCAATTTCTCCGAGTTCCTTCGAATGGGTCAGGAAGATTTTGAGCACCTTCTTCGATTGGTGGCGCCAATCATACACGGATAAAAATCTGATTCCCACACTATGACTTACAAGTCATGAAATTTATAAATTGGTCAGGTCGTGATATCAGAACGACAAATCATGGTTTCTGGAGTCATAATCATGATTCTAATAAGCGTAACATCCAGAGCGACAACACAAAGCGATGCACTTTGCTTCAAGTCATTTGCATCGATCACCCATTATTTATCACGATAGATTGGTACTGTGGTAAAGTACGTGGCTCTCAATCTAAAGGTTCTTGGTTCAAATCTTGCTCTAGCATATTTTGTTTTTTTTTTGTTTTCATTTTATCGGGTTGACTGACAGAATTACAAATAGATCCGAAACGGATGAGCGAATCATGATTTTCGAGCATACGATGCATGATTTCGAGCACTCAGCTGCAACTTGTGTCGCGTTAGGACAATCTGACTCATGATATCGTAATTCTAAATCATGGTGTATTTTCATAAGATGTAAACACACTGGAATCATGATATCCGGGTTCATAATCATGATTTTGGATTCTGATTTCTACCCGTGTAGAAAAACGAAAACTCCAATGAAGAATGTTATATCTGCAAGGCTTCGATTGGCTTCCACATTGCACTACCTTGCCACCGGAAATAGCTTCCGATCAGGGTGGGTATATGACTGTCAACTACGAACAAAGCTCGCTTAACAATCATCTCTACCGCAAGCCGGTCCAATCAGCACAGGTCGAAAACACGGGCCAAGCTAGGCAGCACACGCTGATGCTTTTATACACTCAACGAACGGCATGTCTAGCAGCGTTGTGAGCCATACTAACACACTCACAAGACATTAACGGTAGGCGTACCTTGCGTAGGGAGTATGCTTCCGATCGATGCAGTTCCTGTTTCGTGTAGCGCAGTGTACAGTCACCCCACAGTTATGGATAGCACACAGATATGGATCAGAATTGAATTTAACAGAGAATATCTCATCAAATAGAGTTGCAATCACGCAGAACACATTTTACCTACGTAAACCACAAATCTGTACAGCATCGCAGTCAATTATAATATGGTGAAGCATATTTTTTCCGTCAGGAGAAAATAAAATGTCCACGGTATTCCCAGAAGCGTTGATTCATAACTGTGGGGCATTGAAAACCATACCACAGTTATGAATCAAAGATAAGACGATTCCAAAACAAACGCCAAAACGTATGCTTTCATTAATACGCCATTCGTTTACCTCGCGGATGAATTGCGTTTGTAGTGTTCTGATCCATAATATGAGTCGATTTGATTCATAATAGGGATCCTCCTCTTCCACTGATCCACATCTGTGGGATGGACAACGTTTGAAATTTTCATAAAAACGACACTTTTTCGTAAATAATCGTGGGTTTTGAGGTGTATTCTCGTAAACAACTATATTATGCAGTGCCTGGAAGGTAATTTCGGTTTGTACAGCGTCATCATGATTTTCAATCATATTTTGTTCTGGAAAATGACCCTTAGCAGGGTTGCCATTATGCCAGATTAATCTGGCACTGCAAGACTTTTAATCGAAAGACAAACAGACAAACTACTCATTTTGCAAGACTTTTTCAAATTCAACCAGATTTTACAATAGAGGTAATAAACTATAGAGGAAGAATGTCGCTGGCGTCGCTGCAGGAACATCTTTTGCTGGCGGAGATAGGCGGGGCTATAAATGTCAACGCGAAAAAGTATGCAGTTTCAGTGATGGAAAGTGGCGAACACTTTTTCTGAACTGGAACAAAAACAAAACCAAACGCTCCCGAGCGTCAGAGCGCTGGCTTACTCGCATCTGTCGATTCCCGAGTAACTGAAGCTAAAAGTGATTCGCGATCGTATTCGGAGCTGCTCAGATTCATATTGTGCTTTTGGGAAAAAAGCTGCTTCCCCTCCGAGATTTATGGTTTCCAAGGGCTTTTGACTACAAACTAGTAGTTTACTGTCGATATGATGGTTATACAATTAATTTGTCTGTCAAAACCATAATAAATCACACCTTGCTCGGTTACTCGCGAGTAAACGCTCCCGAGCTTGTTGCTACTTCTTTTGACATGTTCTCCCGAGCAGACGGGTGCGGACTTACTCACACCTAGCCAGATCCCGAGTCTGTGATGTTTGTTATGCGTTGGTATACACTCGTGAGCTGCTTCGTGATGCGAATTTTTCCAGCACTGTGCAGTTTGACACTTATGTACCCGACATGTTTCTGAGCGAGAACAAAGGGAACAGCAGCGACATTCGTCCTATATAGTTTTCTATCTCTATTGATTTTACAGACCGACGCGTAGCCATACTTACTTCAATAAGGCAGGCTTTAGAATTTTCTCATGATCGGTTACTCGCTTTTCAAAAAAATAGTTCAATCAGAGCCTGTTGTGAAAAATGAAGCAATTTGGTGCCAGCGTTTTTAAGTAATAAGTATTCATGTGTTTGGTCCCACTCTGGCCGTAAAGTTTTTTAGTTTTCTTGAAGATAACTCAACCGATATTTATGATTTTTTTGAGAGATTCTCCTGACATTGTATTGCCCATGTTTCTTTTTTATGAATTGAGCAAAAGCAAAATCGCGACCGAAGGACTTCTATATTGAGAATGTCGTCGTTGCCCTAAGGAATTTCGGAATATTATAAAAACCAAGTAACCAATGATTCAATATCAATAAAGATTTAAAAAAACAAAAAAATATTTTTAGAATTGGTGAAAAAATGGTGCAAAAAAAGTCATCGTGAATAAAATATTGTTTCGTGGTAGAAAAATGATGATGGCAGTAGAGGGGTTATCCTAGTGACTTTGATTATTATGGTATTTTAGCATTTAAATCTCATTTCTCCTAAACACTTCTATGCATTGAAAAAATAACGGTAGTAGTTTAAACTGTATTCAGATCAACACTATTAGAGTGCAGTTCTCATTCATAAATTTGATATAGAATTTTGAAAACAGACATGATGAAACTTTCTCACGGATTCATCGTTTTGAATTTATTTTTTTTACAATCATAAGAATCTATGTGCCAGAATGTAAATTTACATAAAGGACTTATTTGATTAATACCGTAGCTGAAATGCATATAATGCCTTCCAATACAGCCTTAAATACTAAAAAAGGCCATGTGCTGAAGTGAATTTAGGATATTTTTTTCTACGTTATATATTTTTTTTTGTAACCTTCGAAATTCGAGTCTAAGTATACCTGAACAATGGTGTCTGCCAGACTTTGCAAGACATTTTATTTTGAACTCGCCAGACATTTTCAAAAATCTAGTGGCAACCCTGACCCTTAGTTGATCCATAACTGTGGAGTGACTGTACCATCTCTAAAATTATTCCTTAAGTACTTGAAGCCATATACCCAGTTTTGAAGCTCGATTATGTGAATGTTTACAATAATACCAAACGGATTATCAATTATTTGGAGGTGGAAAGTCGTTACTTCCATATTTTTTAAGCAGGTTCCATCTTCACCAGAAAAGTGGAAATAAGTAGCTCAAAAATTCGAGGCCCATTGGCTCGATAGCATTGATGCAATCGATGGAAAACACGTCACGAAAGTAGCACCAGCTTATTCTGGTAGCATCTTTTAGAATTATAAAGGAACGCATTCGATTGTCCTGATTGCGATGTGCGCGGCTGAATATAAATCTACTTATGTTGACGTAGGAAGCAATGGATGCAATCCAGACGGTAGAACATTCAACGCGTGCTCACTTTCAGAGGCATTGCATGAGGGAACACTGAATATTCCCAAACCAAAAGTTTTGCCTGGATGATGCCGAAAATCTGATGATCGTCCGATCGGTTCAAAATTCGACCCGGCTTTCGAAAATCCTCCTCATCATCCTACATCCTACATCCTACTCCGCGAGCATCTACAGTTTTCCGTTTGTGACTACCGTTGATGTTGCTGCTGCTTTTGTTGTTGTTCTATTAATAGAACAATGAAAGAAGTTTATTTGTAAATGCTTATCATAAACTTATCAGGCCATTGTCGGTAGTTGCGGAGATTTCTCTATCCATCTCTGTTACGTATTTAAGACTTTGCCAAAATCTCCACCTTGGTGGAGATTGTGCAGCAGAACCAGATTTTTTTATTTTTCTGGTCAGCCTTCAATCGCCGATGCACGGATGCTCTTCCACTTAGCACTACATTCCGATGACGTAAAGTTTCCCAGCACTGAGAAGATTTTTCGCCATGCTTTGTCACGCGTGGACCTTCCGTGATGTTCCGGCTTCGCAACATCCCACTTCTACCGCTGCTGTCAACTTCTCAACTTCTTCGTCGCTTCATGCTGTTTGTATTTTTGGCGGTTGCTTCCTCGACTTTCCCGACAATGGTGTTGAAGCCACAAAATCCGAAAAGTGGCTACGAAAATCTTCAAACGATTCCATGTTGAGCATCCTTTTGATCAACGTGCTATTAAGGGGGCAGGATCCATCATTGATTTTGGAATTTTCAAAAGCAGTTTTTTCCGTTCAAAATCAAGAAAATTTTCAGGAAAATGTGTTCATTGTATTCTATTATCCAACCGAAACACAGTGAACACATTTTCATCAAATAATTTTTAGTTTTAAATGGAAAAAAAAATTGAAATTTCGACGATGACGATGATTACGATAACGGAGCGTTGAACGTTAACCGCCAATTTGTTTTGGTTGCCATGCTACGCAAGTTTGCAAAACCAGCTGGAGGATGCGAAATAAAAATCAACAAGCAGCCAGGCTGCTGTCAGACTACTATTTTCATAAAAATGGTCCGAGTATGCCTAGAAATGGTTGTCGTTCCGAATGTGTTGTTCACACATATGGCCCAAAGTTTTCAATATATTCAAAATATTTCAATATATTTAATATATCAATAATAAAATAAATTTTCAACTTATATTCATTTCTCTCGTCGCTCGCTTGCGATTCTATTCATCTTGTCATTTCATTACTTTTCGTTACTCTAAGTATAGGTATCGCATTTACCGAAAAAAGCCAATAAATTTTCATAATGTTATACAATTTATGTAACACAAAGACCGCTAACTGTTAAAAAAAGTAAGAGGTTGTTTCCAAGATACGACCGCCATGTTGACGTTGGATAACGTTAGCTTCTTTTATTTCCTTGTTTGAGACCGTCACGAACTTATGAAAGATTTGTACTGCTGAAAATCTTATCAATTTCCACACAATTTGTTCCATGTCAATTTTGACGTATTATTGACAGGCTTGATAATACTCCTCAACATCATCAGAGTTCGGGTACATACTCTAGTGCAGCGTGCTGCCTTTACCGCTTTGTGAGGGAGCGAAAAAATGCTAAGCAGAAAGACAACGAAAATTGAGCGAGGAACGTCAATGATGTGCAAACCTTCGTAGTGTTTTATTCGTTTAGCCATGTTCGTTCTCCGAAGACACGAACTCCTGCCATTTCAAATTTAATTTAGGCGCAATTTTTGAAATAATAGGCTCTCTATGTGAGCAGGTTTCTTGTCTGCTCCAGAGACGTAGACTCGACTATTTCGCTTCTATAACGGCTGGTGTTCCGAAGCTTGTGTATCATTTTTAAATCTAATTTATATAAAGTCTTTTGGATTCGTTATAATTTAAAGATTAGTTTAACGTTTCGGTGTTGGTGTGTCCGACGAACGCGAACTTGTTTTTTAATGTTTAATTGTGATTCAAAAGGCGCTCTGAGCTTTTGGGTATAGGCTGGAGTTTGAAAGAAGTCGAAAAGGGTCCCTGGGGCATTTTGGGCCACCATTTCCGTCCGAGGATGTTTTGTTTAGAGTCCTTGCAACCGCCAAGGCCCGCCCTTTGGGGTAGTTAAATGGAGTGTGGTATTTCGCCCCCTTCACCGCCATCGTAACGAAGATTCTCACCGCCATCGCAGAGGTTCCTAGTATTTTCGAGTCGTCAACGAGCACCAACAAGTCGACGAAGAAAAACCCTACGCAGGTATGTGGTAGTTTTCTGACATGGCCATGTTCTAGAGTGAGCTTTCCCCAATAAGTTGATCTAACCCAAACCGAGTTTATTGGAGGTTGCTACTTTGATTTTCCCTTTAATTTTCGAGTTCTCCAGATCGTTTTGTGGATTGAACAAGTCCAAGGCGGGATTTCGCGTGTTGTGGAGACATTGAATCTTTCACAGTTTGCGTTCCTTAACTAAATTTGAGCCAGCGACCGTTCGAGTACCACTAAGCTTAAAAGCCGGAATAGTCGGGCAATTCAAATCGACTTCAATTGTGAGAGTGGCGCTTAAATCGACGATTAGCTAAAAACCTAGAGTTTGTCGAACGGTTACAAACTACATATAAAAAAGAGAATACCGAAAAAAACGGGACCCTATGCGAAGATCACGGTGATGTAAAGTGACAAGCGATAAAACGCTCGGCAGGCATTGCAGAATTCGCTCTCATTTGAAGCACGATCAAAGCAAGCAAAGAAAAACATCCCATCTGTTGTGGTCCACGATCGTCAATGTATCGCAAGTTGTAACAAGTCTGATAAATGGAAGCAGCGAGCGAGAGCCCCAAAGAGAGAGCGGGTGTTTTTTTTACTGGAACGATAAACAATCCACGAACTTCCAATAGCAATAGTGTCCCCCAGGCTTGGAGCATGTCTAGAGGGGTTTTATCATGCACTACTATCCCCCCAATCTGATCAAAGTTGTAGCAGTATACGATAAACAGTCTCTCATAAAGTGCAGCATGTTATGATAGTTACAGAGAGCGATACGTGAGATATTCTCTCAATTTTCTCTGGATTCAATCCCTGACGCTCGGTAATTAAATCTCTTTCTGTCATCAAGAGCGCACGTTTAAGAATTGCATACTCGACAACCTCAGTATGATAAAAGTATACAGCCCTCACTCCGGAAGGGTTGATAACGAAAAAGACGCTTTTGACGCAAAGCTCTGACATGAATTTAATAGGTGTCAAAACCATGATGTCAAAATCTTCATGGAAGATCTAAATTCTCAAGTTGTCCTGAAGGAGGGCCAGACCGACGATTGGAAATTTCAGCGTCAATCGCCTGACGAACGATGGCCATTTATTGCACCTTTTTCCACCACAACCTCACATATCCCATATTCCATACCTGAAATCACCTCAGCAACGGAATCAGAAATCGATCACGTTTTGATTGATGGACGGCAACCGCGAGTCGAAATAAGCAGGGATAAAGACGGGAACATCACGTCGGACGATCGCGAGATGATAGAAAGGTGGAAGCAGCACTACGACGACCATCTGAATGGCGCTGATAGAACAAGACAATGTTGGACAACAGCAGGCAATCAGCTGACACTTTGAAGGAAGTTAAAGATAACGTTCAACAGCTCTAGAATAACAAGGCAGTTGGAAAGGATGATATCGGAGCGGAACTTATCTGGATGAGCCTAAAAAAGTTGTTTGAATCTAACATCCTCAAGCTGGCAGGATGCATTGGGTGGAGCATGTTGTAGAATGTCGAATAGCAACCCTGTGTAATCTCTTCGCACTTCGTTTTTGCTTGTCAGAGTTTCTCATTCCGAAATCTGAATCTACCCAAACGTCTTCCATAATTTGTTAGTCAAAAACATCCTTTTTCTTACAAGCGTATCAGAACCCTAACTTTCTAAACTACATCCTTTCCGAAACCATCGTCCGTGTGTGTGTGCAGAGAGCAATCCGATTCGGTTCGATGCCACAGTGCACTTCTTCCGAAAACTAAGCCCGTACCGAAAACGCATTTGTTACAATTTTTACTCCGACAATGCTCCACCACCTTCTCCTGCTTTCGGTTACTTTCCCCTTGTTCCCCTTGCACGCCATCCGATATTTGGTTGGCATTTGTTTGAAGTTGTACTTAATGAAAATTCTATTAGCCCTATCGGTCGGTAGAAGCATTTCCGGCTTCTTCCTCTGAAGGGCAACGGAAATAAAACCAGCGAGATGCATTTATTGGAAGGCGAATTGCGACGTCCGTCGTCGTTGCCGTCGCCACAAAGTGGTCCGGATTTGAATATTTGTTGTTTTTTCCAATCTTGAAGCGAGGAAACAAAAAGTCAAAAACAAATTTGTATCAGCCTTATAGTATATATTCTTAACTACGTGATAATGTGAATGAATGTTGAATCTTGAATTTCAACTTAAACGCATGTTTAGAAATCGCATTTTTGCCATCGCTCTAAAAAAACTGAACCTCTGTACCCCGCCGTTTCACTCAAAGGCCACGGCTTATCCGAGCAGAAGTAAGCTTCGTGGGGAAGGTGGTGGCGTGAAAAGTTTTACAAAGACCAAAAGAATTTAGTTGCAATCGGCGGTGGTAGCGGCGGATGGAGAACATAACTTAGACCGTTTTGTGATGCGATGCTCTTTTGTAAGGGAAGAGATATGGCGTCACACGAAAAATTTCATTAGTCATGCTTCAAATCTTGGTTCTATGATGTCGGAGATAATTGCCTTCAGCGCGTTCTGCTGCGTTCAATAACATGTGCCAGGAGGGTATTTTAGTAGAAAAATGAGATTTTTTTTCCAATGGGTGACAGATGATGTACTGTACACCAAATAGTAATTTGCAGCGATTTCCCATGATTCTAAATGATCCACTTGTCCCGCTTGAGCGGTTCCACGCCGTTTCGCAAACCCGTTTATTTTTGTTTTTTTTTTGAATCGCCTGAAAATTTGCATACAGATTCTTTATGACCAAAAATGCCATTATGCACTTTCAGACCGCCTTTTTGAACTTCGCCTTAGTTTTGAGAAGGGCGTATCGAAAAATGCATGGCAAATCTTTAAAAAACTGTAACTCGAAAACGGTTTGTCCGATCGATTTGAGATCTTCTACAAAGTTGTAGGTATTGCTTAGGACTATATGGAGAAAAATATGCATGGTAAAAAAAGTTACAGATTATTTTTTATTTTAAAAACTAAATTTGAAAATCAATTTTCTCCAGAAACGCAGTTTTGATTTTTTTTTATTTTTGGATATGTTTTAGGGGACAACTTAAGTGATTTATTGCACAATGTTTCAAAATGGGAGAATTATGGACAAAAAAGTTATGATTTTTTTTAAAATTACAGATTTTGAAAAACAAAATCGAAATAGAGGAAAACAATAATTTTTTATGTGATTATTTGAAAGTACAGAAAAATTGCAATCGAAAAGTACCTAGGTAAATTTTTACTAGGTTGCATCAATTTCGAGATATACTCATATTTATATAATTTTTTTAAATAAAAAAAGAAAAATAGGCCCTTTTCAAGCATATTTCGTGTTTCTCCATTCCAGAAAAAAATCATTTTGATTGAGTGAATCGTAGCTAAATCGTTTATCGTTTGATCAAAACATTTATGCTTAAAGCCTAATTCGCTGCTGACAAGTAATTTCTCGGCCTATCTTGATGCATTGGAAATTTCTGCAAGGAATCGATCAAGGAAGTGCTTTTTTCTGATCGCAGTACGCAGTTGAAAAGAGATGTCAGTTCAAACGGGAGTCGCTGTAGAAATTTTCTGCAAGGAATCGGCGATAAATTTCTTTAGCGATTCCTGTTCAGCAGCAAATCAGGCTTAAGTATTGAAAAAAGAGTGCACGGTAAAAAATATAAGCGATATTTTCAAATGAAAATTTGAAGCTAATAGTTCTTAAAAACTGCAACATTGATGTATTTAAATTTTGGATATATTATGCGGTTGTTGTAGGGATTGTTTAGGACTATTTGGAAAAAATATGCACGGTTAAAAATAATGACAGATTTTTTTAATAAAAAAATTAAAATCTTTTTGTATATTTACAGGCATTCTACTAAACAGGCTCCACAAGGGTTTTCATCACTTTTGCCTGTGTTAGTAGGTATGATGAACAAACACGTTTTTCCCATACCCATACATTTGGACATGGTAAATGAATAAAAGAAAAACGATGCTTTTTTTTAAACGTACTTCATGGGTACAAAAATAATGCGCTATGTTGTCAAGTTTTATCACTGTAGCAATCATCATTGAAAAAAATGCGGTACAAAATTTCGTGGTGTGAAGTACCTATGTAGTATATAAGGTAAGTCTGAAACCGTGAGAGCATTAGTGTTGTATAGAAGATACAGCATTATATTGTGGATTAAGAAGGCGTTTCACAGAGGTATTTATTTTTGTTGTGCGTGAAGCTGTACAAATATCATTTTTTCGCAATGAGTTATATCAGTTCAAGATGTATTAAAGTGTTCAAACAAAGTTGTTCTAAACATTGTCGAAATCTTACGGAAGATAATATTCAGAAATTGGTTTTGTTGGGATTTGCTGAACAGAATAAATTAAATAGTAAGATTAAAATGTGTGATTCTTGTCGTTTAAAACTGTCTAATTGTACTCAACTATCTAGTAGCGATGACTCATCGAGCAGTGATGAACATGTAACTTCTGATACTGAAATGAATGTTCCAAGTCAGGAGTCTTTGGTAACTGTACGGTCAATACGAATGATTCTGAAATAGGTGAATGAGATAAATTTTCTAACGACGGTATCACCAGGAACGAAAAACTCCAACTACTTTCAATATTGCCGAGGTCATGGACGGTTCAGAAAATAATGGATACATTTAATACATCCAGGTATTTGGCAACACAAGCTAAACAGTCATTTGAAGGAACAAGTAAATCTCGTACATCTTTCGGGCTAAGCAATGTAGCAAAAGAAATTGTAGTAAACTTTTACGAAGATGATGAAACTAGCCGAGTGATGCCTGACCAACGTGATTATGTTTCTGTAATGAGAGACGGAAAGCGGCTGGCAATTCATAAAAGGTTAATGATGACTACATAAAGAGAGTCGTTTAATCGATTTACTGAATTACATAGTGGTGTTCAAATAGGATTTTCATCTTTTGCAAAATTGAGACCGAAGAATTGTAAATTGTTAACTAGCTCATAACACATAATGTGTGCGTATGTACTATTCACGAAGATGTTAATTTGATAATCCATAGTTTAAAGAAATATAATTTACTGCATGATTTAATTTTTTTACTGATAGTTTATTATGTGAAACAAAAACAGTGGATTGCACCTTACGTTGTTGTGAAAAATGTTCAGATTCTACTACCTTTGAACGAAGCTTGTTATCAGAAATCGAAGAGAATGGCATTGACGAATTACAATTTGAACAGTGGGTCACAACCGACAGGTGTGATATTGAAACTTTTTAAAGCAGCCTGATGAATTTGTATCATATTTTACTCATAAATTGGAGAAACTAATACCTCATGATTTCATCAAAAAAGAGGCTATACATTTGTAAATAACACAAAGCTACATTTTTAAACAACACAAAAAACAATTTGATATAAGGTGAATTTGTGGTAATTTGTGATTTTTCGGAAAACTACACATTTATTCTTCAAGATGAAGTTCAAAGCCATCATTGGAATGCTCAGCAAGCTACTTTGCATCCGTTTGTAATATATAATCGTCAAGATGGCAAAATCAATCATTTAAGTTTTGTTGTAATTTCAGAAGATTTGCGCCACGATTCTGTATCTGTCAACTTATTCATATCTAAAATGAGAGATTTTTTGCGATTGAATCACAAATGAACAGTCAACAAGATATATTTTATGTCTGACGGAGCTGCATCACAGTATAAAAATAGGAAGAACTTTTCAACTCTTTGGTAATTTAAAATCAAATATGATATAGAAGTTGAACGGCATTTTTTGCAACATCACATGGAAAAGGGCCATGCGATGCCATAGGAGGGACACTAAAACGTATCGCAACCAGAGCCAGTCTTGCCAAAGAACGTGAACATCCGATAAAAAATGCTAAGGAACTATATGATTGGGCTCAAAATCGGAAAGAAGAGCAGCTTACACAAATCTTCTTTTGTTATTCAATTACTGAGAAATATGATATTAACTTAACCAACTATTTTCAAGTGCAAAAACAGTTCAAGGCACTCAGAAATATCACTCGTTTATCCCTATCCCTAAAACACAGAGAGAGAGAGAGAGAGAGAGAGAGAAAACAAAAAAACAAACTCCTTCTCCATGGTTGTACGATCTTGCCGCGATGAGAGGGCTTTACCCATTAGCCGGGCTTAGCCCTGGAGACCAAAGGTACACCGTTGTGATAGAATCACATTTTTAATGCCACGTTTAGATTTACCGTGTATATCTCGGAAGTGATGCATCTCAGCAAAATTTTACTTGAGTATTTATCGATAGAAATTTTTCATATTTAAAAATATATGGTTTTTTCTCTGTACTCAAAAAACGCACCAAAAATATCGTTTTACATAAATTCGTTCTATTAATTTTTTTAAATAATTTATTTTTTTAAATAATTTATTTTTTATCCAAAAAATTTCCGTTTTGAGGCATTGTGCAAGAAATTACAAACAATATGCTGCAAAACATATCCAAAAATTAAAAACATCAATTTTGCGGATTTTAACAACAATGACTTCAAATTTTCATTTGAAAATTTCGTTTATATTTTTTTTACCGTGCATTCTTTTTTAAATACTTTAGTATATAGGTTTTGATCAAACAACAAACAATTCAGCTACGATTCACTCAATCAAAATAAAATATTTCTGGAATGGAGAAACACGAAATACGTTTGAAAAGGGCCTATTTTACTTATTTTATTTGAAAATTTTATATAAATATGAGTATATCTCGAAATTGATGCAACCTAGAAAAAATTTATCTAGGTACTTTTCGATTGCAATTTTTCTATACTTTCAAATAATCACATAAAAAAATATTGTTTTCCTCTATTTCGATTTTTTTCAAAATCTGTAATTTTTTAAAAAATCATAACTTTTTTGTCCATAATTCTTCCATTTTGAAACATTGTGCAATAAATCACATAAGTTGTCCCCTAAAACATATAAAAAAAATGAATCGAAACTGTGTTTCTGGTGAAAATCGATTTTAAAATTTTATTTTTGAAATAATAAATAATCTGTAACTTTTTTTTACCGTGCATATTTTTCTCCATATAGTCCTAAGCAATACCTAAAACTTCGTAGAAGATCTCAAATCGATCGGACAAACCGTTTTCGAGTTACAGTTTTTTAAAGATTTGCTATGCATTTTCCGATACGCCCTTCTCAAAACTAAGGCGAGGTTCAAAATGGCTGTCTGATTTTCAGGCGATTCAAAACATACAAAAATTAAATTTAAAAAAAAATTCGTCATGTTCGGTGGAATTGCTCATTTCCATGATTGAGTAAGTGGATACCCAGTAAAAGCTTATTGACTTCTCAAAACAAATGTGATGAAATAATGTATAACAGGTATGATACCGCACTCATTCTTTTGATTAGTGCTCTGTTACATTTTTAATAGTATTTAGGTGATAAAAATCACTATTTTCTTAATACTATGAAAGTGTCAATTAAAATAAAAAAGAACATGGTAATCAGAATATTTTGAAGGTGTTTCATCCATTACAAATAAAAATAAAACAAAAGTGTTGTATGAATATTCCTCCAAAAATTGGAAAGGATTTCGTAGTATACCAGTATTTGCATGTAGTTTTGTTTGACAAACTGGATAGTTTACGTTGTGTTAGTAAATTTATTTGTATAGCTCTATCTTTGTCGGTCTTGGGCGATACTTCTCTAAAGTTCTTCAGCTCACTGATAGCCTTTTCATCCTCTATTATGGGTGGCGGGTCCACAACTTGACCGTCATCATCAATGTTCATCCTATTTCTCGCCACATTGCCATTTCCACCGTTGAACATATTCTGAAAGTGTTCCTTCTACCTGACAGTAGCGTAAGGTGAATTATTTTTTCTATAACATCGTTGTTACTGAATCTATTCCGAATCCGAATTCCGAATCGATTAACCGATTTAATCGAATCCTTTCAATAGATCTTTATAAATCGATTTAAATCGAGTTGGGATTGAAATTTCTAAAAACTGAAATGAAACCGAATCCATTTGCATTCGATTGAACATCTTTCAACTAATTCAATTTTGAAATTCGATAGGTCATATTCGATACTTCAACACTAGTTCAAAAAAATGGTTGCTTTTTCATCAACTCATTAAGCAATATTTATCGATTTCAACTTATAAAATCGAATCAAAAAATCGATTGGACAAAATTGATTCACCCGATCTAAGATAATTTGATGGGTACCGGCCACAAGAATACGGCTGTCACTCTCTGGCGCTCCTCATCGAACCAGTCAAATCGTCATTTTCAATTAATTAAACTGCTATGGGTCCTGCTAGATCCCGCAATTATGTGTGCATATATTAGAAGGGTATAGGTTCAGGCTCAGCATGAAGCTAAAGCTAGCTGCTACTACTTGCAACTCTACAAGATATGCACACTTCAATTTAATGTGAAAAAATGAGAAAATCTTTCATAATTCTTCAAAATTGAGAGCTAGCGCTTCAATGTCTTCGGCAAAAATATGTATTTTCCTGTCTGTGTACCTTAAACATTGTAGAATGTTGTAAAAATGTAAAAAATATGTTCATTGGGTTAACTAGTAGGAATAAAATTTCTTTGCTTGTATTATTGAGACCACAAGGTTTTGGAGCAGCGCAACAAGACATTCCGTAAGAATATTGGGGAATTTTTGTAAGTAATTCGTTACGTTATGATTATCAAAATGCCAAGAATAGCTCCTGAGAGAATTACTGTGAGTTTTTGTTTGTTCTCAAAGAAAATTCTAGATAAATGCCCGTTACCAATTAAAAATCAAAAGAAACACGTCCTGCCAACAACACCATATATTCATATAATTTAATCAACCCATTTGCCTACGCACGAACTTGGAAGTGGTTTCGAATAATTTGCAGCTCCTTTGCTGGCTGTATTGCTTCCGAGGTCTCATTTCCTCATAATTCAAGATGCACAACTATCAACGAAATAAATCCCTAAGTAAATTCATTCATTTTCAATAAACCGCTCACGAAAGCTGCTCCATGGGGGTCCACATGTGTTCGCATTGGAAAGACAACTGCCCCGTTGTATACTTCTGATTCACCCCTCCAATAAACTGGACCCAGCAACGAACGGTCTACGTGTTTCTGCCACTGTTGTACACTACGTAGTGTCTAAGCAGCCAGTGAAAGCTCTTCGTTTAACTAATACGAATACTTCAATAAATCTCACTTAAATACAACCCATTACCACCCTCCATGCAATGACGCCTTTCTGTTTTAGGGGGGCTCGTACCTAGTACTACAAAACTCAGAACGTTTCGGAAGGTGCGGACAAACAATAATACCTAAGACGCCTTAAGTCGCACATATGACTGCAGAAACGTGTGGCATATTATGCTTTGTGCGCGTCCTCACGTTCAACGGGACGCTCATCCTCACCGCCATTGCATAGTGGGAAAAACCATCCCTCCCCAGCAGCAACAAATTACTCGCACTTATCTATGAATACCATATTTTGGTTTCCTACCATAATTAGGTATTCTTAAGTAGTCAACTCCCCGTTTTGGTATTATTTTGGTAATGAAAATATAGTTTTAAACAATTAAAATACCTCATTGAGGTATTCGAAAGCTATTGAGGATTGATTTAGGTATTGAGCTAGTATTGAAATATCACATCACGCAGAAGAATTTCTGCATGTTAAGATTACAATCCTGTCAATTACTTTTACTTACGCACAAATAGTTGTTTCGAAATAAAATAACCTTACGCCAACACTAAATTAACGTCAAATCAAATACACACACTTCTTTGATTGAGCTATCCACTTCTACTTATAACAATTATAATTTTGATAATTATCACTATTCGGAAACATTCACCTCCCTTGACTTGAAGGTCATGCTCACAAATCTACTTACTTCTAACATGCAAGGAATAGTGTAGGTGCTAAGATGAACACCTCTCACGCAGAAGACCACATATCAAGTTTGTCGACTCGCCCTTTGTTTTCATTTTTGCAATGATTATTTTAGATCGATAAAGCAGCACCGAATCTTTTCAGTTATGTTGATAAAGCAGAACAAAATGCTGAGTAAACATTGCAAAATATTGTAAATTCAATAAAATTCACTTCGAGTCAACTAAAATATAGTTAAATTTTGACGTTTGACGTATAAATAACTATACCATATAGTTGTCAAGAACTATATGGTATAGTTATGTTTAACAATATACTGTCAATTCAACTATATTTTTAGTTATCTCCAAATCAACCTTAAAATATAGTTAAATTGACAGGAAAAATGATTACGAACACTATATTTTGTTCTCCGTGATTTCTATATAAAAATCCATCATATTTTTTAGATATTCCTGATCTAATTATCATTGTGTTTGTAGAATATGCGTTAGATATTATTTGATTTTACCTCTTATGCAGGGCTCGTACAGATTCTTCTACTCGGGTAAACGGTACTCGAAAATCTCCCAATTCCATGATTTAAACGTCAAGGGCGATATACACCATTTTGTATCGAACACGTTTTTTTTGAATTCCTTTGCATATGAGTTTTTTTTTTGTTAACAGAATTAACAACATAACAGTCCGCATGATTATTAAATTCATAAACTCATTACGCGTGGTAAAGATAGATAAATTGTGACTGAAATTATGAAAAATATCCACGTGCTCGGCTGGGATTCGAACCCTGGACTCCTGTATGCTAGACGAGCACTTTACCAACTAAGCTACCGAGCCACTTGGTGACTCAATAACTCAGATGGTTACAAATTTCGAATTACTAGTATCCATCCATAAGATTGAAAATTCAAAACATCTCATCTCCGCATGAACCCTTCCTTCCAAATATCTAAGGCTGATTAAAAAAAACACCAGCCTGTATCGGCTTCGGATTTTAGCCCACTCTACAATGACTAAGTATAATGTTTATGATACTATGCTGTAACATGATTATCAACATTGCAAATTTGATTAGTGGTTTGAATTGAAGTTAATGGCTCATGAACCTTTACCTACAATTTAAAAATATGAAAACTGGGTACATAAGTACTACCAGATTACCATTATCTACGTGTCCAGTACACAAATTGAATTATTATTTTCCTGCCATAAAATGTAAAATGGCGGTGTAATCATGAGGATAATTCTCACATGCTTCATGAAATGCGTAAAACAATTGGTCATCGATTATGCAGTTTGTCGCTTAGCTGAGTTTAGAGCGTTACCCACACTCGAGCACCAATGGCCCTCAAGCAATCACAAACCATGCGATATTCAGTTGAAACAAATTCACCGGATACACCTTTCAACTGAAACGTCTCCTTGTCTGGGAACCATGATGGGAATGATGAGCGTCAATTCTTAGTTGCGATAACTCTATAATAGAGCGGCTTACAAATCACATCCAGATATGAACGAATTCAAATGAACACGAATTACTTGAAAGCTGAGAGAGACTCGCGAAGAGGAAAAATATGAACGTCATATGCAGCCCACATTCCGCTGTCACGAAACGTCAAATACAGCCCATCGATTTTATGGCTGAAAAAGTGACAAGTATTGTATTCGAAATGAACTATTATTAAAACCTCAGTTAGCGGAGCAAAGATGCTAATAAATCTTGACACAAGACTAGTTATTCATAATGTCTGCTAGGTTTGCTGACATGAAATTTCACTCAAAATGCCGTTTATGCTTCGGTGTGATGCAAACGCAATAGTTTCTTTGCTGAGATGTTCATGTGCAAGTTTGAACGGCTTGCGCATGATTGCTGTAAACACTGAGTGGAATAAGAAAAAACTCAGCAATCGCAGAAAAAGAAGACCGTCTCCGCGAGTCTCGTCTCAGCTTGAAAGCACTTGAACTATTCTTCACGTATCTATTCTAATCATCTAATAATTTTCTAAAAATTGACAGAGCAACACATTTTTGCTTCCGTTTTTAATCACCGCACACTTCGATCCCTCGTGCAGTTTACCTTGGAGTTGGATATGATGCAAAATTGAGTAAATTGAAATTGTTTATAGAGTCAGTAATTTGATCTGATTTAAATTTGCATCTAAACAAATTCCAACTTTTAATAACAAAATATGTAACTTCAAATTGTAATTCCCTTGCGATTTGTACTTTACTTGATTTGATTCTATTATAATCTTGAATGAGAGATTAGATATAAGTTCGTCTGATGTAAATATAAAATCAAACAGGGGAATAGTACACATCGCTGGATGCATCTCAATAACCAAGCATAAACCGATCAAGCGGTACACATGAATAAATTGATACTGAATGTTAAAACATCAATGTTTATCAGAAACGCAATGACATCACTTCACATAAGATGTCTGCTTATTTTCTTCCAAAATCACTTCACTATGAGGTGGATGTACTGGGTCAGCGTCTGGGGTCATAAATTGGACCGTATTTGCTCTCCGGACTCACGGTGGTGTTACAGTTGCATACCTACGTTAACTTGATGAAAATCACACATGAAAAGATGCTTCAGCGTATTACTGATTTATTATTATAACTTTTATAGTAAAACTTGAAAACCGATGGTCACAATTTTGCAGCATGTCTCACGATTTTTTATTTATGTTTCTTTGCTATGTTTGTAAATATTAAATCATACAAATTGCAACACACTGCCATACGCGTTAGTCATAGTAAACGCCAAATCAATTCGTTTGGAGTTGTATTGGCCATGATTAATTGCCTAAAATATATGTAAGGTTAAAAAGCGTAATACGCCCCCCTAAGGAAAAAAAAGTTTTTTATCACAGTAGCAAATACATCTAAAATCTGTTATGTCAGGCAACTTTCTCGTGCCATGTATCTACTGAAAAGGGTACAAGATGTTTCTTGTAAACGATACAAATAATGACGTTTCAAAACAAACCGTGTAGTATGCCCCTCCCGTAGAAACAAGTTGCACAGCGTTGTAGTAATGTTTTCAAATAGAATTCCACCACCTGCTTAGCTTAAATGAATCCATTAGCAGTCGTCTTCCGGGAAAAGTTTTAGAAAAATTACAATAATGAAGCATGGACTTCATTCACAATGAGGCTTGCTTAGCGGATGGATTATATGTACGTGTGAAAAGCCTCAATCCTGTGCAAATGAAGTTAAGCGTATTGTCCCGTTGGGGCATATTACACCGAATTACCCTATATGGCCTCCAAATTTGTGCGAATAGATTCTCGTATTTTCAACAATGTGGTGTTACCGAATAGCGAACTCTGTAACGTAAACAAAATTTTTGGCTGGGTAATAAGGACTGTTCATTTTATAAAGTGGACACTTTGTTTATGCTATATCTTTTTTATTTATTGATAAAATCGTAATCGGTTTTCTGTGTATCGTTGACCTATTATTCTAAAATGCTATGAAAATATAAAATCTTTGAAAATGCTTTTGGTTGAAGAGCTAAATAGTTTTTCCAAAAACTCTTAAAAAAAGCTGTCCGTCAAAGTTTAACATTATTTTTCGCAAAACAAAAATCCTTATTATTATGAACAAATTGTATGTTTGTATCCTTTACTATTCTACTAAAGGTAAAGCTTTAAAAATATCAATTATATTCCACCATTCTATGACATTAGGTAACTTTAGTGATTTACCCATTTATGGCCAAATTTGCTGATACACCATCCTTTCACTCCCAGCAAAAGAGAAAAGTAAAAAGCGTGTTCAAAACTAGTTTAGATTACTAAAATAACTATATTAGTATAAACGAAAGCTAAATCGTGAGATTAAACTACAGTCTTAAGTATAAATTTTACTGTTTATGGTCGTTTTACTAAAAAGTCTCATACTTTTAAAATCATGTACGCATATTTATCGATCTACAGCAAATTTTAAACAGTTTACTCCGAATTTTTCAATTGGTAATCTCAGAATAACATATTATGAAAATAATATGTGGAAAATAAAATCGATTTTATTACAGCAGTGTTGTCAATTTTGATGATTGTCAATGTACTTTGCTAGGTCTTCTAAGAATAAAACAATTGTGTTTCTGTTGTGCTTTGAATGTGACGTGGGGACTTATTAAGTAACTCTATGAAGGTGCATGTTATTTTTCATATTAATCCTATATTAGGACTTCCGTCAGGACGTACTTTTACACAAAAAATTCTACTCATATCAATTCCTATCAAATTTAAAAAAAATTTCTTTAAAAATATACGGGAAAATTGATTTTATTATATCTGTAAAATTGTTGCTCCAAAAATAACTTAATTTTTTCCATCAGGCTTCTGATTGATGATGCTTTCGAAGAACAAGCCTTTTTTGAAAACAGAAAATATAAATTATCGAATTTTCCAGCCAATTTCTTACAATCATTGATTTTGATAACCTCAAAAAATCGACCGATCTAATCGTTGTTCCATATTCGTGTGAAATTCAATTATTTTGGAGAATTTTTATTATCACAACATTGTACAATACTAGTCGAACGATGTGCAAAAAACCGATTGAAATTTCATTGATTAATAAGAAAGATACAGCATGCACAAGGTGTCCACTTTATAAAATGAACAGTCCTTAATTATAATTATTAATGTATCATTATTGTAGCTAACTGATGTATTTACGATATGTATCGATGAAAACTTTTCTTGAACATGGGAGGCAGTATAGATGGGGTAGACGTACACGATGAGCTCTATTATTGGATTTATATTTGCCAGATTTCCGTGTCATTCAACAGTGGCTGAACGGAACAGTGGTATCCAATATGATTACCGATCTGAATATCATTGCGTGGAGACTTGCATATACTCGTTTTGCCATACCGTCGTTGGGGGTGACAATGGGTCAAAAAGGGATATGTGCAATTTATTTTTTGAATAACTATCGCAATTTAACTCCAATAAACTTCAAGTTTGGTGTGTATGTACTTTGATGGTACATTAACAACTGTTCAAAAAATTAAAGACAAATATTTATTCACAGCGGCACCACAAGTGAATGAAAAATGACCCAATCTCACCCCATAGAGGGGGTGACATTGGGTCACTGTAATTGAAATTACTTGTTTTTGAAAATATGATTTCAAAACCATTCACAACTGAAAAATATTGATAAAAAACGATGCAAACAAGACAAAAAGATATCTAAGATGTTTCACAAGTATGATAAACCCACTCAAAAGAAAGATTATACTGAAAATTGAAGAGCTATGAGAAAAATTATGTAAACCCAACATTTATCGTCAAGTTTACATAAATTTTCTTGGTGTTTCCCTCAAATTGTCTTAAAAGTCTCATCCCCATTGCTATAAAGCCCATTCAGTTTCCCCAAAGGTGTACTGAAACAGTGATTATTTTAAACCTTCGCAAATTGTTAAATTTCGGTACGACATTCCACGGTCAATAAATTTCAGGCAGAAGTTGACGTCATAATCCCAGTATTTCAGCGATCCAGCTCATTTGTACTTCCGTGAGAGGTTTCTATAATATGGTAACACTGATAAATAATCCAATTTAGAAAAAAACACCCTTTTGATAAAAATTTACGATGTTGCTGCGCACGAAACACAGTTGCTGGTTTGAGAAGTTGTCAAAATGCGTTGTATTATTATTCAATGCACGGAATGCTCAAGTAGACTTGTTTGATGTTTCAGAGATGCTGTATTTAGAAAGAATAAACACATCTTAATGAAAAAAGAGAACACCCGGCACCGTAAAATGTCAAAAATGTGGACTTGGAATTTCATTTACTATCGTTCTTGCTTGACCCAATCTCACCCCCATTTTCAATGTTTTAGACATCGTACCGAAAAAAAATGATTTTTTTGTGGGAAAATCAAACAATTTCCGGAAAATACCTGTGATGTGTAATGAAAAGACTTTCAACATTCTACCAAAACAACGATAGAGGCTAGAGTACATGCGTGATACTTTGTACAGGAGAAATTTAATGTTGTAAATTTTATCTAGTTTCAACATGCAAGTTTATTGATGTAGTAAACAAAAACGACTTTTTCTAAAAATGTATATTGTTATGAATTATGTGTAATAATATGTTCCCTAAAATATGACTTATTATTTTAGTAATATCAGCGTTATTAGCTGAAATATTTCACAAAACATATTTTTCCGTTTTGACCCAATCTCACCCCCTAGACCCATTGTCACCCTAGGGTGGGGCCTATTTCCAAAAATCTTCCGTAGTCAGGATTTACAAAGTGGAAAATGATCACCGGTCCCAAAATAACATCCTGTGAAAAAATGAGATTTTTTGGTGAAGGTTTAGAGGTGGCGCAAAGGGCGTAAGTGCAATTTTCCCATTTTAGTGAACTCTGAAAAAAATTGGTATGCTTTTTAGCTTGTTTTAGTGATTTTAGGACCCTTAAGGGCAAAAAATCACCTCAAAATTGCGATATCTCCACTCCTTTAGATGATATTTGACGAAATATATTTTATGCATGCGATTTTTGGCCCTTGTATAGGTTACGCTGACTGATTACTATGAACCCGAATAAGCATATGAATAGCTGGGGAGGATTCCTATGCAAGTAGAATGGAACAAAGAGCAAAGAAGGATGAGAGAAATAACACAGGACACAGACGAATGTAAGGTGGGGTGAGTTAAACAAGGGAGGGTGTAACTGATGATATTATATTAGAATGAACTACGGAACCATGAAAATATCTCGGTTGGATGTATGAGATGTGATTATATGCAAGTTCAACACTAATTTTGTATTTTAGAATGTCCGTTTTATATAACTCCAGCAATTGCTTTTATAGTCTGAAAAAAAATACAGAGGGGCCTAAACCAATACAGGCGTACACTCCATACAAATAGAAGGAGTTTTATATGAAGTGGAAGGGTTTAGATTCATTTCATAGGTGTTCGAATTTTGATCCCGCACGATATATCCTTATAGGTGAATTCATAAACGATTTCTGCTTTCTAGCAGTAACACTTCCTCTTAGAATTTCCACAGGAATTTCTGGATTATGATTCCATTTCTACAATTAATTGCGTTTGGTCTTCCAATACTTCACTTTTGCCACAACAACTTCAACATAACTTTGGACAAACGAAAATGCAGTTGAAGTTCAACACATCGTTCTACATCTGTATATGAAATCGATGTATATAAACAACAACAGAAGGAAAAAATCGGTAGTCAAAATTCAAATTACTGCACGAGCTTAAGAGATAAAGCACTTCAGGTTGAAAACCTCTCGAATTAAAACGGTCCATTTCAATAAATTGCTATCAACATCCAGGAAAAAAAACCGAACGATTATTGAACTAAAGCAGTGAAGTGGACATGCATTTATCTATACCTACCAGGAGAATAATGATGAAACTTCGCATGGAGTTGAGGACATTTTAGCCGTTACTGCAATTTTTCTATTAAGAGTAATCTAAAATCGTATGCATGGGTCAAAAACTAGAGATGGGTCAAAAATTGGTGCTCATCCCCTACTTGAAGAAACATTGCTCGAAATATTTCTGAAGTAGGTAATATTAAATAGAAGTCAATATAATCATCGTTTTCTACTGGAACTTTGCTCCATTGCGAAAAATCGAGATTTTACAAGATTCCTCAGTTATACTCAACACATCACTAGTTTCACCCTCCCAACTGTTCAACCCACCCCACCTTACATTCTTCTGTGTTCTTTGTTCTTTCTCTCATTCTTCTTTGCTCTTCGCTACATTTTACTAGCATAGGAATTCTCCCCAGCTAATCATATGCTTATTCGGGTTCATAGTAATCAGTCAACGTAACCTATACAAGGGCCAAAAATCGCATGCATAAATATATTTCGTCAAATATCATCTAAAGGAGTAGAGATATCGCAATTTTGAGGTGATTTTTTGCCCTTAAGGGTCCTTAAATCACCAAAACAAGCTGAAAAGCATACCAAATTTTTTCAGAGTTCACTAAAATGGGAAAATTGCATTTACGCCCTTTGCGCCACCTCTAAACCTTCACCGAAAATTCTCATTTTTTCACAGGATGTTATTTTGGGACCGATGATTATTTTCCACTTTGTAAATCCTGACTACGGAAGATTTTTGGAAATAAGCCCCACGCTAGTCACCCCCATCGACGGTATTTATTTTTTGTTTGTTTGTTAAAACTAAGTCATATTAAGTGCAAAATACTATTTTATACAAAATTATAGAAAGCACCAAACGAAATCGTCTGAAGTTGTATTTCCCACACAGCATTTTCTGAAATGTACGTATATGGCCTCCACTTATGTCCACATACGCGTTTAATTTATCGATTTGAATCTCAGTTATGTGAACAAATTTGTTGGTTGGGCGATGTAATAAGCGTGGCAACCGAAAACACAGCTAGGTATCTAAAACAAAAACGTTAAATTATCATCACAGATGTTTTAATTTGCATTTTGTTTTATTATTGATTGATAATTTTATGAAAAAGTATTTATAAATTCGTTAGCCAAACCAACATGATAAACATATTGTGAGTTTTACTTGTCTCGAGAACTACTTGTGGAAGGATTATTGAAGTGTTAAGGATTGTCATAAGTGCATGGTTACAAGTTTTAAGGGATACTAGACAGTTGCTCTTCAACACCGTCTCTAGTATGGGCCACTATAGTCTTATGAGAGGTTTACCTTTGGGTTAGTGTAGCTTTGTAGAATTACTGGTTTTATTTCTAGTTTTATAGAACTGGTGTAAGAAATACTTCAAAACTAGCAAAAAATTAACTTTGCTACTTGGGCTATCCAACCCCTTGAGCGTTATGAAGTCTGTGAGTAGGCTCCATCACTCACGCAACTCTTCATTTATCGGCTCTGGTTTACTTGTTTCTAGCATTTCTTTTTCAAATACGCTTTTCCCTAACGAGATTTCCGAGACTGAACAAACAATACCGCCAGAGATGTCATCAATTCAAAAGAACACGCCTCAAAATACGACTGATTTGGAGCTGCCGAAGTGATTCACCAGCAGTTCTTATGGGAAAGATGCCGAACAGAATAAGGGCTGCCGACAATAGTCACACTGACAAGAGTTGTTCGCAGCGTTGTAAAAACGTTTCCAAAAGCATTTTGACAAGTCTGTCGGTGTGAATCGATAGAAGATTGAGCAACGCATAAATGTAAACAGACAAACACGGAATTTATCTGCTGATGTCCGAGAATATTACAAAAGAAGCGCGGCATCGGCTTACACTGCCGAGAATACGTAAATTCCCCTATGTAACAATTTTACTTTGGATGATCAATAAAAATCGATAAAAGTGTACAGTCAAAGTACACCAAGTGCTTATTACCATAACAGTGAAAATGATCAGCGCGCTAAAAAATGCGAGGAAATGAAAAATATTTCAAGAGATTTGTCAGATTTTTCCACATCGAATGATTCTTCTACTTATTGATCAATAGAATTATTACTTAATTCGATGCCTTTGATTTTGATTTTTTGACCATTTACCATATTTGGATGGGTGGTCAGAAAATGTAACAATTTATGTGCAGACAGAGCGAAGCTGTTCTTGAAAGTAGTCAGGATGAGATTATTAAAATGAAACATGAATGTTGCTAGTATCCAATCTACGAAGTATACCGTAACTACGCTAACGCTAACGCTAATTTCTGTGCAGACAGAGCGAAAAGCAATGAACTGATTTATTATTACATTTTTTGAGTCAATTTCAGAGTCCGATAGAAGTTAATGGTAGTTCTACCTAAGATATAATACCAAAATATGATATGCATAGATGTTAAGTAATTCATTTCTTCTCGGGTAGCCCGGACCGTTCTTAAAATTGCTCTCAATTTAAGAAAAAAAAAAATTATCAAGGAAAAATGGGACATATTAGACCGCGTTACCTATTTGCTGTTTTGATTCGGCTTTTTATTTCAGGTCGTTTCATTTCGCTTTACGCCGTTTCATGAGCGTCATTTATGACGTCGCAATAAGTAACAACTGTTTTTTATTCCAAGAAAATAGTATTTTGCCGTTTTGGGGCCATATTTTCCCACTGTGCATTGGTTGCATCGCGTGCTGTCTCGCCGTGCTGCTCCCATTTACGCTAACACCAAGCCGGGTCGTATAGCGTTCGTGAGCGATCTGGAATGTACACATAGAGACCAACACGATGCGATATGAGCTTCTTTGAGAGCCGAGTTATTACACACCTACCCCAACAACACTGAAATTGTACAGCTACTTACTTTGTTTAGCAACCGCCACCGGATCGACACTTGCCGCTGTTCAATGCTTGCTGTATACTAGGGTAGGTGTACCATTTATGAATGAAATATGTAAGTCAACCGTAATGACCGTAAAGATTTTAACCGTAAGCATGACTTGTTGATGTCAATCATTAACTTGAAGCCTGGCGAAACATATGAATTAACAGGTTTAGAATTAAATTGATTTAAAGCTACTAAATTTTGGTTTGAAAATGCGTTGCTTTTGTACCAATTATTGCAATAGTGTTCCTGGCATAAGTCTTCTTCTTCTTCTTGGTATTTACGTCCTCATTGGGAGCAGAGCCTGCTTCTCAGCTTAGTTCCTCAGCTCTTCCTCAGCACTTCCACAGTTATTAACTGCGAGCTTTTTCTGCCAAAGTTGCCATTTTCGCATTCGTACAGGTGTCAGGTACGATGATACTCAATGACCAGGGAAGTGAAGGAAATTTCCATTACGAAAAGATCCTCCTGGACTGACCGGGAATCGAACCCAGACACCTTCAGCATGGCTTTGCTTTGTAGCCACGGACTGTAACCACTCGGCTAAGGAAGGCCCCTGCCTGGCATTCGTCATGAAAGGTTAATACCAATTATGGCTTGTCAATTGTTTTCACGACCTAAACTCAATTTTTATGCAGAGTTTATAAATAATAAAGTTATAACTCAATCATAAATGTCGGTAAACAAGTCCTTTAGAAAGTATCATATGAGGTATGCACTGTTTCAAAATGTAGATATTTTCAAGGGGCCCAGATAGCCGTAGCGGTAAACGCGCAGCTATTCAGCAAGACCAAGCTGAGGGTCGTGGGTTCGAATCCCACCGGTCGAAGGATCTTTTCGGGTTGGAAATTTTCTCGACTTCCCAGGGCATAAAGTATCATCGTACCTGCCACACGATATACGCATGCAAAAATGGTCATTGGCATAGTAAGCTCTCAGTTAATAACTGTGGAAGTGCTCATAAGAACACTAAGCTGAGAAGCAGGCTCTGTCCCAGTGGGGACGATACGCCAGAAAGAAGAAGAAGAAGGTATTTTCAAGTGTATTGCTCAAATGTACTTATAAAGACATAGTTATCATTAAAAACAAATATTTCTATCATTTTTATGCCGTAATTGGTGATTCTACCCTATACCATACCACACCGGAAGTCGACGAAACTGAACTGAGTTGGAGCACGGCAGCCAACATGCCAACAGATGTTTAGTGGTATAGTGGGCAATTGACTTGTGCGATTTTCTAAAGCTTCCACAGATGATTTTTCAGTGATCTTTTCGAATACCTAATCCTTTTTTCCAAAAACTTCAAATGCTGTGCTAAATATTTAGTACTGTCAAATAAACTTGATCGCACAGTGAGCAGTGAACATGTTTTTCATACTTTCACAACAAGATTTGTTATCAGCACTTTATGAGGGGAAACTCACCCTGGTAGAACGGAGAATTGTGTTGTTAGTCACGAGGCTGCATCCTGCACTACTATGGGGTGGGGACCGGGCAAGCAACATTTATTTATATAGTTTTAATTCTTTTGATTCATATTGTGTTCAAGCATTCTCGCTGCCACGTGGATCGAGCTCTAGGGGCAGAAAGCGAATTTGGTCGGAATAAGCTCATGGGGTTGAACACCGAAAAGAAAAATTATTGAATTGTTTAATCTACAACAACCCAACGCTAAACATCACAGACCAAAGCAACAGAAATTTACAAAGTATATGCAAATTTGTTGTCCAGAATGCTTGCAACATACTAGACCTGTGCGCCGCTGTGCCACGCCGCTGCCGCCGATCAATTTAACGTTACGCCGAACGAGGCATCGGCGGCTAGCCATTCGCTAATCAGCACTACGCCGCCGATTTTGTATATTCACGCCGATGAATAATTCGATTCGTTAAATATGATATTTTTACAAAAAAAAATATGTTCTACAAAATTTGGCCAAAGGGATGCTTATAGAAATTTATCCTAAAATTCCTCTATGTATTTCTCTAGGAACTTTAAGAATTACTCAATCAACTCCAGATTAAAATCTTCAAAATATTCTTCATGGATTTATCTTCGAATAAATACACGGATTTCTCCATGAATTCTTTCAGAGTTTCTTGCACGAATTCTTTCAGATATTACTTCAGAATGCGTATAGGACCAGCAATTACTAATAATGCTTTCAAATATTCCTTCAGTAACCACTTCACGGATTTCAAAAGATATTTTGACGCAAAACAATTGAAATTTCTCCATAAGTTCCTCCACGACACTACAAAGGAATCTTTAAAGGAGTTCTATTATATATTAATACAAGCAAGTGTATGCTCAGGAATCATCGCCAAAGAGGTTTTTTTTTTAGTTTTCTTTCATATTCTTCTTCTTGGCATTACGTCCTCACTGAGACAGAGCCTGCTTCTCAGCTGTTTTTATGAGCACTTCCACAGTTATTAACGAAGAGTATTCTTTGCCAAAGTTGCCATTTTTGCATTCGTATATCGTGTGGCAGGTACGATGATACACTATGCCCAGGGAAGTCAAGGAAATTCCCATTATGAAAAGATACTGGACCGACCGGGAATCGAACCCAGACACCTTCAGCATGGCTTTGCTTTGTAGCCGCTGACTCTAACTACTCGGCTAAAGAGGGTCCGAAGGTTCTCTCATATGTTTGTTTTAGTAAATCCTCCAATGATTTCTTCATGAATAATTTCACACATATAAATAAGATTCCTCTGTGTTTCTTAAGGAACTCAATTGGATTTTTTTTTCATTCCTTCTCGGATATTTTTATTTTTTCAGGAAATCTGTAGGAATTCTTCAAAATATTCGCTCATAAATTACGTAAGAGATTCTCCAGCAGTCTCTTTTCAAAACAATTGTGTTATAAAAGATAATCCTACGATTTCTTAAAAAACAGGAATTCTTCCATAATCCTAAATATACCATAATTCCTCCAATTATTACACTAAGAAACGTTTCAAAAATTTATTTAGTAGGGAAGGTGTACCGGTATTCGCTATGTACCAGTTATTCGCCACCCCAGATTGTATACTGTTTTACGACATTTATGGTTGCCAATTGTTTAGTGTTCGCTAAATTGCTTTAAGATGATACGTAAACATTCTTGGAAACCGTAAAATTTTCTCAGAAAATAATAGAAAAGAATCATTTTCCTTAAAATGTTTGCTCCTTTGCACCTATTTTTCACCATGGTGTTCCTGATTTGCCACCCTCCGTAAGAAATCAACGTAAGTGGCGAATTCAGGAACCGAAATTAAAATCGTGGCGAATACTGGTGCAAGTGTTCCAGTATTCGCCACCACCATTTTTACTACAAAAACAAAGTTTCTGATTAGTTTTTATATTTTCCCTGCTGAGCATGGAGCTTTCGTTTGATGTATTGACAGTAACCAAAGGTCATTTGATTTAAGTATAAACAATATTTTTCCTTAGGGTGGCCAAAACTGGTACACCTACCCTAATTGTTTCGTACGTTGTTATTGACTGTTTAACGATAAACTTGCGACGATCGACGCGCCACCATATTTCATATAACGGAGGTTATTAGAACTAACTTGGAGGTGATGTTTTGGAGGTTATTTGGCAATTTGGAGGTTAAAATCACCTCCAAACACTAGCGATTTTGCGGTGGGATGTTGACGTTTGATCACGAATAGGAATTCTTCGAGTGACTATTATAGGGGAACTGGGGGTAATATGCCCATAGGGGGCAAAACGCGCCACCCTCGATTTGGGCGAACGGTGTGGTTTAGAATTCTTTTTTTTTTCACCCTAGGTTATAGAAAATGGATAAAAATGCTTTTCCTAATATATTTTATGTGTTTTTCTCAAGAAAATCGTAAAAAACGTATAAAAACGTTTTTCGCTATTTTCGTTGCAATTTTGTGCGATATTCAAGGTCAAATTTTAGGTCGATAAATAACCAAATTTCTGAAACTATCGCCGGGAGCCAACTTGTGCACTGTCATAGTTTGTATAACATGCAAAAAATATGTTGAATTTGTCCTTAAAAAGCTTATTGAAGGACCTAAACTTTAATCAACTCTGGGGGCAAAACGCCCACCCCTATTTCATAACACCAAAACAGCCGTTTGAATTCAAATTCTACCAAACGTAATGCCATATTGAAGTTACGCGTAATTTGGAACCTTACAAATGTACATTTTTCGCATCAGCATGTATACTATTATTAAACAATAACATCTGAACAAATGCCCGGATGTATGCAACCTATAAACAAGCATGATTGTGTGCGTACGTTTACAGAACGGCTAACGCCGAACTGAAGCGGGGCGTTTTACCCCGCAAAACAATACATATGCAGTTAAGCAAGCATTTTTTAAAAAATGATTTATAAAACTCAGAAAAGCTAAAATGGATAGCTGTTTCTACTATTTGATAGAAAAAATGTTTGTTTATCTGACCATCATTAAAAAAAGAGCATAAAATAATGTTTTTACATATAAAATCGCTGTTTTCCTTAACATGGGCAAACTACCCCCAGTCCCCCTAAGGATTTTGTAGCATACCCGAACATAAAATCGCATTCCAATTGTAACAAACAAAACATACCGTTGCCGAAAATAAGGAACGACCACCAAAACGCATAGTTACGCAATTTCGAACAACACATGAAAGTCATTAACCACCGAGCGCATCGTTTTATCGACTCTCTCTCTCTCTACTTGTGAGGCCCGAGTGCCGATAGCTTGCAGCGCGAAAGGATCAAATTACAGGTCAAGCACCTGGCTTAAAGTAAAGTTCTTTTTGCTTTTTTCCAAAGGATTGCATGGATATAGCATACCTATATTTTTTTCAAAGAATTGTTGAGTAGATTATCTGCTAAGGATAACTATTGAAATATATTCAGAAAATTCTCAACCGAATCTCTTAGGTGGCATCTACAAATTACGTAACGCTCGAGGGGGAGGGGGAGTAGGCTCAAGCGTTACGGCTCATACAAAAATTTGATTTTTTTTTCATACAAAATGCGTTACGGAGGGGGGGGAGGGGTAACAAATTTCCAATTTTAGCGTTACGTAATAAATGGATGCTGCCTTAGAGTTTCTCCAGAAATTTTAACATGGATCTCCTCCATCAAATTCTTCCGGAGTACCACCAAAGATACTATTTCGACTCCCGTCAATTGTTCATCCATTTTTTTCCAAGGTTGTCCCAGGAGTAAATTCTCCATGATTTCCCAGCCTGTACTTTTAAAAAATCTTCTTGTAATTTCGACAAGAATTCTTGATATTAAGGATTTTTGAAGAAATCATTATGGCTATGGAAAATTCTATGATAAACTAAATTATCAACCATTTGCTAGAGAAAGGCATATATCATCGCACCGCTTGATGTTTTATATGTTTCCAAACTTGTTGTTGACTGTCGAGTTTCCGTTATGTTCAATAGTATGTATACTATATGACTGATTATATTGCTGTAATTTTCATAAGTTACGACACTGCTTCCTGTCGAAATTTCTATCATAAAATAAGCGATTAGTTGTTCAAAAACGTCTCATAAGATGGACTATGCAAAATTATCGATTGAGGGTAAAGTTACCAATAGTATTTGGTGTTTTGTTCAATGATAATGATACTTTGGTTTCAAACCTTAACATAATTTTAATCGACTTCTGAACAGTGACATTGTTCATTTAATTTTAACGTTTAAGAATCCGGCAGCGTAATCATCGTCATAATCAACACTACAAAAGCAGTTTGTTCACTATGTTTCATTGAACACAGCGTACACATTTGGTGTAAATTTCCTTGATTTTTAAAAAGCTGCTTTCGAAAATTCGGAAATCAATAATGGATCCTGCCTAGAGTGTCCATTTCCCGGCCATTTTAGTTGTCCCGGGATTCGGGACAAAAATTGATGCTTGTCCCGGGAAATCCCGGGATCCCGGGATTTCTTAGAATTTCGTTAAAAATTGTATTTTCGTTGGAATGGAAGTAAAATTTCAACTTTACAATGTGCTTACAATTGAATTTAAAAAGAAAGATTTGTTTTAAGATGAACAGTTGAATTAAAAAATGAATCACAACACATTTATTCTAATGAAGTTATAAAAAAATAGGTAGTTAATTATGGGTTTGTTGGGAAAGTTAAGGAATTCTCTATTACCTTGGCCGACTCTGATTCAAAATGAGAGCTATGTCGATTTTTTACGTATTTATTACTCATTTTGTTTCTAAATGATTGAGACAAACTTTAGCATACCTATTAATTGGTCTTTAGAATGCCATGACAAATGTGAATTAAAGTTGCACACATAAACAATCAAACATAATTTAAGAATGCAATCGCATGATGCCAACGTACGGTATTAGGACATAAGCAACTGTGAGTTCCATATTCCTTTTTTCGGCCATATTTGCAAAATAGCTGAATGAAATTTATGATTGATTCAAATGTTTTAATTATGATCAACTTCGTTAGTTTAATTTATAGTCACCCGTCAAACGGGATCAGATGCACGGTATTTGGAACAATAACATGTACAAATAGCAAATTTAGATATGGTTAAACAATTTAATATAGTGCATATGAAATTGCTTGTGTAAAAAACATAAAATGGTCGACTATATGTTAGGTGTCCAGACATACCAAATGTTTTTTTATGACACCAGGATTTTTTTTTGATGATATTCCTGTACAAAAATAGCATCGAAACAATCATAAATGATGGCGTTCTTACTGTTTCTCTAGAATGACAAAATATCATCTAGTCCGGTATGTCTGAACACCGACCATAGTACAATTAAAATCTTGAAAATAATCATATATTATTTTTCTCTGATTCTTAAACATTTAAGTCTACAATTTGATCCAGAAAATTTAAAAATTATCACCATTATCTTCTAAGTACAAGAGAAACGTTTTGAAGCTCATTGAAAGTGCTGTACTGGATCATACTTAAAGTTAATTATTATAATTAGGGGAACCAGATTGGCTTACAGTTATGATAACTACAAATGTTGTAAAGTAACGCAATAAAACAAAAATCGCTTTTACTAATTTGGTAATTTAGTATTTTTATGACAATTATTACCTTTTTGTTTGCTCTCCTTTATGATGCTTTTCTTTTTTATCGAATAAAGTTTGAGTCTGATAAAAATATCAATGTTTTGTATTATAATATACTGGTTTCCATCAAATTTTACATTCATCTCGGGAAATCCCGGGATTCCCGGGACGGCATCATTAATATCCCGGGAAACGTGAAATCTCGAAATTTAACAAATCCCGGGATATCTTGTCCCGGGATGTCCCGGGATGGACACTCTAATTCTGCCCTCTTGAATGGATAAATTAGTAGTTTTAGTATGTATTAATCTCCTGATGACGTTTGCTTTCATGTAGGGTGTAAATCGGGATCAATCATTATCAGTTTATATTTCATAAAGTTTGGTACTCATTTTCCCTGATCGATTGAGCGCCAATTATTTGATAACTTATGTTTCGCTGGAGTTCGATTTCGCTTAGTACAGTTACGAAAATAGCGAAATTGAAACCATACGGAGGAAAGAGCAATCGCTCGCCGCAGTTTTTGTTTGTTTGTTTGACTTGCTTAGTTTATGGTTTTTTTTTTTCGTTCCACTCGGTTATGATCAATTAGGTGAGCTCGTTTCATGCTCTTATTTTAAATGCACAATATATTATCTAACGTATTTTTTTCATGACAACGGTGTTACATAAATTAATTGGTTTAACAAAATATTAACGGTTCGTCGCTGTAAGTACCGACATAGATTCTTGTACATTAACATTGAAAGCCCCATACCTTTCCATTGACCTGATTTTTATCATTAAAAAAAACCTTTGAATGGTTCGACGCTAAAAGCGTTTAGTCTTTAGTTTACTGATAGGTGATTTTTTGAACTAAGGTTGCATGAATCGCATCACTTACCAAGGTAAATCCTGACCATGCAGCCATGATCCCTCCCCACTAATGAAACTCCTTCCCATGACAACCATGGAGATGCAGAGGTGATCTCGGCCTCTAGTAACAATGGTTGTCACACTAACATTCCTTCCTTTCCCCGATGACCGTAAGGACGTGGCCGGCGCCGTTATTGACTTTTTAATGGTTTGTAATGGCTACATCTCTTGGTTTCTTGTGCAACTATGATTATTCTGGTTAATCACGGAGTGGCAACTACGAATTGTACGGTCATCAATGCTTATGCTTATGCTTATGTTCAAAAGTATGTATACTGTTATTAATTTTCATATGCGTTATTGATGTTGATTGCTGGTATTGATTAACATGAGTTTCAATCGGCGAATATGTATTGCGTTTGTGGAAAAATATGGTGTGCTAATAAGAGTTCCGCCCACTGTACTTATTACTCTTAGTGCTTTCAGAATTGTTTCCAGGATTCATGCAGCATATTCAGAAGATCTCTTCACCTTTCACATGTTAATATCGCCTATTATACTACATGTCAATTTGTTCAAAAATGATCACTAGTTCATCAATTACTCTACATTAAGGGCTCCAAAAAAGTAAAAACTCTTATAAAAAGTTTTTCTAAGAGTCCATTAAAACTTTTACAGCAGGAAATTTATTTGAAATTATTAATTGTGTCTCTTCTTAAGAATTCAACCAGAGATTCGTTTAAGAGCCACCGCAGTAAAACATTCAGTTGGTATAACTTTTGTTAAACACCATTCTATATGAATCAGTTCACTCGTATATAATGCATGAAAAAGCAATATACTACCAAAGTGGAGGCCGTATACGCACTTCGCTCGTCTTTTTGAGACTTTCCGTGGTCAGCTATACGATACCACAATATTTAGATGAAATAAAATAAAAGTTTCCAGCGAGATTTGAACACCTTTGGACCTTTGGATTCAGAATCCGCCACCTTACCACTGTACCAACAAGTGATATGTGATAAACAAGTGATTATTTGTCAACATGAACGCACGTTTTCTGTACAGCGAGACTAGCTTTGTTATTCTTTGTCAACGTCAGCAGATATCAAGCTTGGGTGGCAATTTTTGTTAAGTTACTGCGATTTCATTTGATGAACTTCTCCTGAAATTCAGTAACGACTTCCTCTAAGATATGATCTTAGAGTTTATCCCAGAACTCCTTCAGTAATACTTGCATTAATGCTAAGATTTTTTTGTTGTATTTATGAAAAGGTTCCTCTAAAGTTTTCTCCAGAATATCTTCTAAGCACGTCTTCATATTGCTACTAGAATTTTTAAAAAGTTCTTGATTTGTTCTTCAGGATTACTTTAAAAAAATCAAACTTTTGTGCAAGAATTATTCGAAGAGTCCTCAAAAAAAAAAAAAAAAAATACAATGATTTTTCTAACACAATTGACGATAAATCTCACACATTTTTCTGGGGTTATTTTTCCAAATATTCCTGCGAACTTGTTTCTGTTTCTTCGAGTATTTTTCCTAATTCTTCTATTATTCTAAGGATTCGTTCCGAAACATTTTTTTTACTTTAACCAGAGATTTAAAAAAAATGAATACTTCTTTCAAATATATTCTGTTATTATACCATCGGGCGATAACTCAGGAATTTGCTACCAAGAATATCTCCATAAGTTTTCTTGCAAGAATTTCACCATGAATTTCTTCAAGTTTTTTTTCAGTGTTCGTTGTAAATATTTCTATAGAGATTTTTCAAGATTTTCAGGATCCTTCAAAGATTATTCCAGATATGCGAATACGGGACAACGATTTCAATCGCTCTATTTGAAATATTGTGATGGTGCATTAATTGTTCGATTGTTTTTATTTCAGTTTACATTTATCCACCCAAATTTGCGTAGTGCTGAACGCGAAAATATTCAGTTTTTTTTTGTGTTGGGTTGTGAGTTCGAATCCCACCGCTCGAGGGTTTTTTTTTTTCATAATTCTCTTGATATTTTAGGTCATATAATACCTTGGAGTCTAATGGTATCGTCCACGGCTAGTATGAAAAGCCATGCTGCCTTCCTTGGGCTTAATATATCATCGTACCAGCCATATGAAAATAAGCTAAGCTAAGAAGTAGGCTCTGTCCCTGTAGAAATGTAACGCTGGAAAAAAGATGACAACTTTCAAGCATTTCAATGTCCAATTTTCTTCACGCCAATGTACGCCGCCGTCGCCGCCGCCAAAACTTGTTAACGTCGTGACGCCGATGACGCCGCCGCCACCGCTGATACAAAAATGTCCTCACGCCGCCGCCGATAGAAAATATTTCGGCGCACAGGTCTAAATTAAGGTTTTTGGGGGAATTGAGTTTCATTCATATGTAAATTTTTCAACCTTTCGAAACAATGATTTCTATGATAATGGATGACTCTATCGAAGATTCATGTCTCACATGAGCTCTGAAAACGATATAAACAAGGAAAATACAGTTCTTACTAAAAATGGCACCGCTGACGACTCCGGCGTATTCCGCGGTTCCAGATGATTTTAATTCCGAAATAACTCATAAAGTTAATGGCTTGTAAGATTTTGGTCTTCATATTGGTCCATTTAAGTTAGTAACGACATGTTCAGTGTTACCGAACGTTGTTCACATGGGTGACCATTTTTACCTCATATCAGCTAAATCAAAACTAGAATGAAACATTGTTTAAAACATGCTTAAATTTCTCACAAAGCAAAATACAGTATATAGTTACGAACGATGGGTACAGTACTTGTTAAAAAAAACAGAAACTTGCAACATCTGCATTTTCAAATGAACAATTTGCGAAATATAAAAAAAAATACTAATCAATGTTACCTCAGATTACGGTACTGTCGTCATTCAACGTAGGGCGGTTATTTCAAGTAAGGTAGGAGATAATTTAAACAGGCCCAATTTTAAAGTGTTGTTCAGTTATTTATTAAACGTAAACTATTGTCATCCGAGCTCTATTTTTTTTACTGTAGCTGATGATAACTGTAATGACTACTTCATTATAACTTTACATCTATTTTCTCAATATTTGCCGAGATATTTCAGATTATGACTTGACCGAAAGTTACCCCCTAGGCCCAATTTCTTCCCAATGTCAAAAATACGTATAATTTTTCTCATAATATTTCTAATAGAATTACAAGCCAAACACTTGGTTTTGGATAATCTCTTTAGGAATCTTCAGACGACATATATATGAAGGCTTTGAGCAGTGTTCATGGTCAACAGAACATCTGTATTCCTTATTCAGGCCGAATTCAACTCTCCTGAGTCCGCCTAAAAAATTACCAATAAGTACCAATTTTAAAATGCAATAAGAAAATAAATGATCTACTTTCTGGCTATGTTTATTTTGTGTATAAAATTGTGGAACCCCTAAATTATAAAGTCGACCCCACCATGCAGAAATATTTTTTTTCTTTTGAATAATCCAGATGTTTCTACGTCAATATCCGAACCAAGTTTTGATATAACTACCTTACTGTCAGTCATATTTCGATACAAAGTTTATATTCCTTGTCCGAAAACCCGTGATCTCCTTGGCCACGTGTTACTTTCACAGCCCGGGCACAGCAGTCAGCGTTGATGTTGGCAACAAACACCAATTTGAATGGAAGTAAGCCAAACTGGCCGTCCCTCTCGCTCTTTCCCGTTGACTTCCGAGAGCTAGCCTGAACTTGTGTCGTAAATCATCTCTTAAGCATGCCCAAGGTTTAGCCTTAGCCGTTCGCATTTGCAGCATACCATAAGCAAAATGTGTGTGTGGAGTAAATTATGGTTTGCAAGCTATCCTTTATTATTTTATGCTCATTTTTCTAAGTTTTCGTGAAGCGGACCGGAAGGGGATCCGCTCGGGGTTCCGGGCCTTGGCCAAATGGCTGGTGCTGGTGGTGTTTCAGCCAAAGCCATAGTACGGGTATCAAGCTACACAAATTGTATGAAACGAAAAAAAACAACGGAACAAGCGAATCATGTTCCACCAAAGTGCAATGGCTAACGCGTGCACACATATACACGTTCCCAGTTTCATATTTCTAGATTATGAAGTTTCGCTGTTTGGAAATTGTAGGTACCTAACGAGCAATAGGACCAGGGCCAGATTGGGGTAGATGTAGGTCGGTTCTCATCGGCATCCAGGGTGCAGGGTCGTTATGGTCGGTTCGCATTGCCGTGGATGAACGTTTAAATCCGGCTTGGACTACGATGAAACTGCTGCTAACTACCGACTTCGTTGTCCGACAGTGAAAGTGGATGGAAGATAAAAAGTGGAAAGGCCAAAAATTATTTTAACAGAGTTTAGCTTTTTTATTTTGTTCCTGGCTGCATGGATTACCGGCTGTCAGAAAGGGTTGTAGCAGCCTTTTAATTGAATTTGGTTATTTATGGGGAAATTGTGAGCGATTACGAGGTAAATGGTAACCGGTAAGGGAAATGTGAAGATAATAGCTTTGCTAACTGAAATAGTTATTTGTAAGTGAATTCAAAGTTTAAACGTCGATCAAAACATTGTGCTGTGCAAAATTTCTCAATTGGACAGTCGTTTGAATCAATGTCCAAACACATCTGCCGATGATGATCAGCCTAAACGTTTAGAAAACCTTACGAGCAATTGAACACAATTTATTCATAATTGAACATTGCGTTTTCTCATAATTGCGCTCTACTTACACATTAGGCCTATCAACATTTAAAACAAAATCTCACAAATTTCAAATTCACTGGACTCCATAGCGAACCTAGTATCCTAGCAAAAGCTGGGACAATAATTGAAGCAGGGCATGTTGTAACAATGCCGGATAATGACCCTTCTACAGTTTTCCCATGAACAAAGCTGATGTTTGGTTTATACCTTGCAACTTGTGTTGAACTGCGAACGCGCTCCATCTCAAAACCAGTGTATACCAGGCTATACCCGTATTTCGGTCCAAACGTCGGTTCAAGCTTCGATGCAATTAACGTGCCGTTCTGTCTCATTGTCAAGCCAACGATCACGCTATTCTGCTCGGTGACTATAATCAATCGGGCCTTGTTTGGGATTTACACACCAACGATCCTCCTAAAGTTGACGTATTGCGGTCGCATATTTCTCCAGCATGCGCTTCGCTTCTTGATGGCTTCAATCTCCACGGGTTGACACAAATCAATACAATATTTAATAGGAACAACCGCCTTTTGGATCTTGCTCTAGTGAATGAAACTTCACTAGGAAATTACACCTTATCCGAAATCATCGATCCTCTTTCCACGTTGGATGCAGATCACCCCCTGTTTGTAATAGAATTAGGTCTAACGAAACCTGAATTTGACGACTCGCTGGACCCTCCTAGCTTGGACTTTCTCAGAGCAAACTTTTTAAGTTTAGCTGAAGCACTAGCGTGCATTAATTGGGCGGCCGTTGACTTCGATGCAGAAGTCGATGAAGCGGTCCAGATTTTTTTCCCGCGAATTACGCAGCGCCATGGCTGAACACATTCTTTTACGTAGACCATCCTCAAAACCTCCATGGGGGAATTCTCACTTGCGACGATTGAAGCAGGTTTGATCAAAATTACAACGCAAACACCGTAGGAATCAGTGTCCCGTTAGTAAACAGTTGTTCAACCGAGCCAGCTATCAGTATCGGATTTACAGTCGGTTCCTCTACAAGCAATATACTCAACGAACACAACAAAATCTGCGAAGAAACCCTAAGCAATTTTGGAAGTTTGTTAACTCAAAACGCAAAGAAAAAGGCATACCCGTTGAGATGCATTTGAAAACCGAAGTAGGAAGCTCTGCAAGGGAAAAATGCAACCTGTTTGCGTCCCATTTCAAAAATGCGATGCCTTGATCCAACCGTTGACATTGATATTCAATGCCTCATTGCGACAGGGCAAATTTCCTACCAGTTGGAAGTCGTCTGAAATGTTTCTAGTGCACAAAAAGGATGACAAGCGCAATGTTGAAAATTACCGCGGTATAACATCACTGTGTGCCTGCTCCAAGATTTTCGAGATTATCATGAATGACATGTTGTTTGCTTCTTGCAAAAACTACATCACCCCAGATCAACATAGGTTTTTTCCTAAAAGATCAACTGCCACAAATCTTGTCCAGTTTGTTTCATTCTGCTTATGTAACTTGGACTCTGGGTCGCAAAGAGATGCAGTGTATACGGCTTGAGAAACTTGGCGTCTCACGTGATCTCGTTCACTGGTTCAAATCATACCTCACGGATCGTCAACTCACAGTAAAAATTGAAATAGAATCATCCGATCCGTTTTCCAATTCGTCCGGAGTGCCACAAGGGAGCAACTTGGGTCCTCTGCTGTTCTCCATATTCATCAACGAGCTTTCTAGTGTGCTACCACCCGGATGCCGTTTGTTCTATGCTGATGATGTGAAGTTATACCTGGTTATCAACTGTCTCCAGGACTGTCTTCATCTTCAACAGTCTATTAATCACTTCGTCGACTGGTGCAACAGTAGCTTGTTAACAGTGAGTCTACAATAATGCCATGTTATATCGTTCCATCGTAAGCAAACGCCAATCACTTTTGAATATTTCATCGCTGATCAACCTCTAACACGTGTAACCGAGGTACGTGACTTAGGCGTAATTTTAGATACTGCCTTGACCTTTCGGGTGCACTATAACGATATGATCTCCAGAGCTAATCGGCAGCTCGGGTTTATGTTTAAAATAGCTGACGAGTTTCGTGACCCTCTGTGTTTACGATCTCTGTATTGTGCACTTGTTCGGTCTATTCTGGAATCGAATGTTATTGTATGGTGCCCGTATCAATCAACATGGATCTCTAGAATCGAAGCTGTACAACGAAAGTTTGTGAGATACGCCCTACGTAGCCTTCCATGGCAGGATCCTACGAATCTACCAAGGTACGAAGACCGTTGCAGATTGCTAGGAATCGAGACGCTTGAGCAAAGAAGGAGTAATTCACAGGCTGTATTCATTGCAAAAATCTTGTTGGGAGAGTTGGACTCTCCTGAAATACTGAACCGCATCAATATATATGCTCCATCGCGGGTGCTACGACAACGTGGTTTCCTAATGTTGGAATCCAGAAACACAGGCTATGGCTCACATGATCCTGTAAGATTTATGTCAGCAACGTTTAACGGAGTGTACGAGTTGTTCGACTTCAACGCTTCTGCTGAATGTTTCAAACGAAGGCTTCGGGAAATGAACCGTTAACGAATTCTACTGCACCGAAAAATTCATCGAATTATAATGTTTTTATTCTTTTTATTGCGCAAACTGATTACTGTTATAATTTAAGAACTATTTGTTTGTTGTACTGTAAGTTATTTGTTCTTAGTTTTATGTTGTATTTGTATTTTTTCTCTTTAAAAAAAGTGGGGTTTTTATGCCTATTTGAGAAAGTCAAACGATGTGGCCAGCTCAAATAGGCTTTTCCCTGCCAGGCTTCATAAGGACTTTACGTCCGATGAAGGTTAAAAAAAAACATGAATTCAGTCTCAATTGACAATCTCCTCCCTTTTCGGTCAAATTATATCAAAATTTGAGTTTAGTAGCTTTCAATTAACTCCACTGCCGAAGTTAATCAAAAGTGCGAAGAACATAATCCGGCATCATGAGCGGTTGTAGGACATTTCCCAGAAAGTCAAACCCCAGAACGACATTCCCCAGAATGACGTTCCCCAGAATCCCATTCCCTTGAAAACCATTCCCCAGAACCGTTTTATACATATTTTAGGGACGGAAAAAAATAAATAAATATGGTTTTATTTAGTTTTCTTGACGGTAAAAAATGTACCCACAAGAATTGCTTCGAATTCTTAGAAACTTCGAATTCAGGACACCGACGTCAGTTCACCAAAAAATATTACTTCGTCAAAATCATTATTATGGATCTCAAGCGAATAAAATCGGAATTGTCTCCAAAAAAAAAAACATTTACAGGGCGAGTGTTTGCTCCCCTTGGCTAAATGGCCGTCCATACCCCACTTGGACAACATGTTCTCCCGAATTCATGAAGATTGAGACGTCGTACGGTATGTTTTGGACATGAAACGGAAATGTCCCCAAACTGGCCCTGGCGTAAACGTCTACGATGTTCCGGAACGGTCCACTTATTCAAATTATGTTGAAATGATGACAATCGACCATTATCTCACGTTTTACATAAAAACTTTAGTGTTGTAGCTTAAATAAATAAAATAATAATCACTCATTACCATTTCCCGAATTTGGCACCCTCGTGACCTCAGTATAATCCGGAATATCTCCGGCATGGTTCCGAATACAGAATTGTCCATTTATGACAGAAAACGAACTGAGGGTAGTTTCAAAAAAATTGAATGGAAATTTACGAAATGGCAGCTGTTTGAAAATGCCTTGTCGGAAGCCGGTAACGTAAGGGGCGGTCCATTAATTACGTAAGACAATTTTCGGGATTTTTCAACCCCCCCTCCCCCCATGGTAAGATTTTTTATATGAAAACTAAAAATAAATTGTATGGTGCGTAAGAAATCTCAAACCTCCCCTCCCCCCATAAACCCTTACGTAATTAATGGATCGCCCCTAAAGGTTAACGCAGCCTGTAAAGTTCTTTCTCAGATCATCTTCCGCCGTCTATCGCCACTGGCAAGCAGATTTGTGGGAAGTTAGCAAGCCGGTTTTGTGGACGGGCGATCGATTACCGACCAAATCTTTATGTTGCGGCAGATCTTCTAAAAGTGTCGCGAATATCAAGTCTCTACGCACCACCTATGAACCTATGCACGGGTTCACTATTTGACGTTTTAGTGGTGCCGTGTTATTTATGTGACCATGGTAATGAGTGATTTCGGCACCGCTCAAACGTTAAATTAGTGAGCTCGTGCATCGGTCCTTTCATCGATTTCAAAGCGGCCTATGATGCCATCGACCGCGAAGAGCTATGGAAGATTATGAACAAGATTGGTTTCCCGGGAAACTGACAAGACTGATCAAAGCAACGATGGATAGTGTACAGTGCAGTTTGAAGATATCGGCTGCATTATCGGACCCGTTTGAAACACGCAAAGGACTTCTACAAGGCGATGGTCTTTCCTGCTTCATGTTCAATATTGCGCTAGAAGATGTTGTGAAACGGGAGGGCTTCAACATGCGGGGCACGATCTTCAATAAATCCAGCCAGTTCATTTGTTTTGCTGACGACGTGGACATTGTCGGAAGAACGTTCCAGGTGGTTTCTGAACAGTATACCAGGCTGAAACGTGACGCAGATCGGGATGTATTTAAGGTAAATATGTCGAAGGTGAAATATCTGCTGGCTGGAGGAACCGAGCGTGATAGAGCTCGTATTGGCAGACGCGTGATGATCGACGGGGATGAGTTCGAGGTGGTGGACGAATTTGTCTACCTCGGATCATTGATAACGTCGGATAACAACTGCAGCAGAGAAATTCGAAGACGTATCATTGCCGGAAGTCGTGCTTACACCAGATTCCACAAGACCTTGCGGTCTGGTAAACTTCACTTCCGTACTTAGTGTACCATGTACAAGACGCTGATAAGACCGGTAGTCCTCTACGGGCATGAGACGTGGACAATGCTCGAAGAGGACCTGCAAGCGCGTTGTGCCGGACGACAATCCCTTAAAAATGGTGTTCACCTCAAATACGGTCGGTACAAGACGAAGGAGAGCGTAATGAGCTAGGTGTTTTGACCAAGTGGAGCAGGATCCTGGAAGTGTGGGGCGATCGAGAATCTGGAGGTTAGCAGCCATGGACCGAGTTAGTTGGCGTAACATTGTGGCGCAGGTCATGTCTCGAAGGACGTAGCGCCATCAAAAGTAAAGTAAAGTAAGCATTTGGTTCGGGAGTGAATCTTTCTTGGCCGCTTTCTTCTGGAGCCCATAGTACGCACGACTTCCACTGATGATGCGCCTTCGTATTTCCCGACTAACATTGTTGTCAGCCGCCAGCAAGGATCCGAGTCAGACGAACTCGTCCACCACCTCGAAGATATCCCCGTCTATCGTGACACTGCTTGCTAGGCGAGAATCTGGGATATCACTTTGTGGGTGTTGATAGTGATTGAACAATAATTTTCACACTCCAATTTGTCGCCCTTCTTGTAGATAGTGCAAATAGCGCCTTGCTTTCACTCCTCATGTGGCTGTTCCGTTTCCCAGATTCTGATAATCAGCCGGTGTAGACAGGCGGCCAATCTGTCTGGGCCCATCTTGATGAGTTTGGCTCCGATACCATTCTTGCCAGCGGCCTTAACTTCCCCAATCTTGGGAGCTGGTTGGTTTCCACTGTCCGCTGTGCTGACGTAGCCATCGCCTTCGCTGTTCTGGCCTTCTGTGCCAGTGTTCTCTGCGCCATTCAGGTGTTCATCGTAGTGCTGCTTCCACCTTTCAATCACTTCGCATCCGTCCATCAAGATGCTCCCATCCTAATCCCGGCACATTTCAGCTCGCGGCACGAAGCCTTTGAGGGATGTGTTGAGCATCTGGTAGAACTTCCGCGTTTCCTGAGAACGGTACAGCAATTCCATCTCTCGGCATTCCATTTCTTGCAGGCGGCGCTTTTTGTCCCGAAACAGGCGGGTTTGCTGTTTCCGCTTCAGTATGTATCGTTCCACGTTTTGTCGCGTACCATACTGTAGCATAGCAGCCCGCTCTGTATTCTTCTCCTCCAAAACATCCTGATACTCCTCGTCAAACTAATCGTTTCTTGATCTCCGTTCCACATATCCGACAATGCTTTCGGCAGCGTCGTTAATAACTGTTTTGACTGTCGTCCAGCAGCCCTCAATAGAGGCCCCATCGAGCTCGCCCTCGTCCGGCAACGCTGCCTCAAGATGCTGGGCGTACGCATTGGCGACATCCGGTTGTTTCAGTCGCGCCAGATTGTACCGAGGCGGCCATCGGTACAGTATATCGTTGATGACAGATAGTTTTGGGCGCCGTTTCACTATCACCAGGTAGTAGTCGGAGTCAATGTTAGCGCCATGATAGGTTCTGAAATCGGTTATATCGGAGAAGTGTCGTCCATCGATCAACACGTGCTGAGGTGATCTCCAGGTGTACTGATACGGAAGGCTGTGCTGGAAATACGTGCAACGAATGGTCATATTCTTGGAAGCACCAAAATCTATCAGCCGTAGGCCGTTCTCGTTCGTCAGCCGGTGGGCGCTGAACTTTCCAATCGTCGGTCTAAACTCCTCCTCCTGGCCAACCTGAGTGTTCAAATCTCATATGACGCGTAAAATGCGTCCTTGTCATCATCAGTGCTTCCAGAGTGTGGGCTGTGCACGTTGATTATGCTGAAGTTAAAGAATCGGCCTTTGATTCTTAACTAACACATGCGTTCATTGATCGGCCACCACCCGATCATGCGCCTTTGCATATCACCCATCACGATGAAAGCTTTTCCCAGCTCACTTGTGTTGCCGGAGCTCTGGTAGATGGTATAATTAACTCTAAACGTTCGCACTATTGCTCCTGTATAGGACACCTTCTGTAGCGCTACAATGCCGAAACCAAGGATCTTCAGTACATCGAAGAGTGTGCGTGCACTTCCGATGAAGTTAAGAGATTTGCAGTTCCACGTACCGAGTTTCCAATCGCTAGTCCATTTCCGTCGCTGTGGTCTATGCCGATTGTTCCGGTCCGTATTCTCTCGTTAACCTTCCTGTGCTGATGTGTTTTTACGGTTGGCTCGCAGGGCCTGATACCAACCTTCTAGATTTCCGCAGGATCATTTCCCCTAAATGTTCGGAGGACCATAGTACGCAGTTTAGCTTAAAGTACTTCTCTGGCACTCAGACGATGATCAGCCGCCCCTGACATGGGGAACAGACACTGTTGTGAGCCGCTCCTAACATGGAGTACAGACGCTCAAGGTTTGCAGAAGCAAGATCAAAAGCAAACCCCCCCTTCCCTGTCAGCATACGACCAAAGTTCCCACCGGGGGTTGGTTACCCGATCTTTCCCAAGGTTACTCGTACCCCGGCCAGTACCACGAGGAGGTAGGGATAGGAGTTGCTGGGCAAGAGGCTAAGGACCGCACAAAGGGGTCTATTTTATTCCTGCAGGTACGCGAGGTACCAATGGTACGCCATGTCCAGCCATTTACCGTGCCTTGTAAAAGCTACTTGTAGCCACCGAATAGCAAAAGGACCAGCTCCCAAACAGTCCGGCTATGTACGAAAGATGGATTCTTAACTTATTTATGACCAATTCTGTTATATGGGCAGTGATATATATCTAGGAAAAGCAGCTTTTGTTAAGAAGAAGAAAATGTGTGCCGTATTTTTCACCTTAAACAGTCAAATGTTATTTCGATGCTGATGATGAATATTGATAAATTTTCTTGATGCTTTCCTTCCATTGATTGTTACTAATAACCTCGGCTAAACCGAGAGTTTTGCGGTTCCCCAACTAACGTACACTCCCGTGCATAAGTTTGGGTTCACCCCCTAAAAAACATGCAAAAGTGTTCTGGCCATATCTCTGTAATTACACGTCCAATTGAAACTCTCTAAGCCGCATTCGAAAGGCAAAGAGTTATTCTTACTTCGTATGTATTTTTCCAAAAACATTCTTTGAACTTTGTATACTAAATTTGTACTTAAAGTTGTGACATTTTTCAAAAAACACACTGAAAAATCATATCTAATTTCCTCAGCATCGGATCGACCAAAATTTTAAAACAAGGTGTCATTAGAATCGTAATCTTATATAATTTGACGAGCACTCATGACATTTTGGCGGAAAAATCTGAAAAGTATTCAAAATCAATAAAACAGTCAGTCAAGTCATCGTGCAAAAGTTTGGGTTCACCCCTCAGTATGGTGTATCGTGCAAAAGTTTGGGTTCACCTGAACTTACTTAAATCTGTGAAATCTCAGACCAATCATGTACGCGCCATTATTTGCGCTCAAAAAAGCTTTAAACTATTAAAATCGGTTGAAAAATGGCCGAGATATTGACAAAAATTATGTGCGTGCGGATCAGGTGAACCCAAACTTTTACACGATTTGCATCATACTGAGAGGTGAACCCAAACTTTTGCACGATGACTTGACTGACTGTTTCATTGATTTTGAATAATTTCCAGATTTTTCCGCCAAAATTTCGTGGGGTCTCTTCAAGGAATATAAGATTACGATTCTAGTGACACTTTGATTTGAAAATTTGGTCGACCCAATGCTGAGGAAATTTTGTAAATAAAATTAAAAAAATACAAAATACATACGAAGCAAGAATAACTCTTTGCCTTTCGAATGCGGCTTAAAGAGTTTCAATTGGACGTGTAATCACAGAGATATGGACAGAACACTTTTTTATGTTTTTGAGGGGGTGAACCCAAACTTTTGCACGGGAGTGTAACTCCATAAGAAGGAAATATAATTTTGCATGTTAAATCAATTCAATCAGGAGACCTTCCTTGGCCGAGTGATAAGAGTTTGCGGCTACAAAGCAAAACCATGCTGAAAGTTTTTGGGTCCGATTCCCGATCGGTCCGGGATTTGTTTGTAATGGAAATTTCCTTGACTTAGTAGTAGACTTGTATCATCCTATTTACCACGTTAGTATGCGAAAATGGCAACTTTGACATAGAAAGCTCTCAGTTAATAACTGTGAAAGTGCTTATTGAACACTAAGCTAAGAGGCAGGCTCAGTCGGGACGTAATGCTAAAAAGAAGAAGAAGAAGAAGAGTATGGTAAATCAATTGTATTTGGCTCCGTAATGCTAAAGGGCGCTTGACCATTTTGAATAAATAATAAACCAAAAATTAAAATTCCAATCGCTCGCTAATTCGAGTTTCATAGAAGTTAAATTTCACAAGAAAATTTTGCTAAGTCTGTTTGTTGCCGCAGTTACGAAAACCTTGTTGTGTTATATTTATTGATATACGCAACGTCCAATCAATATATGATGAATAAATCTTGAAAGACTTTTAGGTACCTTCTTTCACACGGCAAACATACGTATCAACAAACTGAAAAAAAAACCTCCAAATGGCTCCTCTAGATCAACACACATTCGAAAACAGCCACGTGCCAATCTGGGTCACCACAAAACCGGTGTGCGCACATATCCTCACATGTTTGTCGTAAGCCTACGAAATCCACTGAATTCTGCAAATGGAATTACCTGGCTGTATCCGGTCTAAAGAAGATCGCACGATTCTGCTGCTGCTGCTGCTGCTGCTTTCCCAGTCCAACAAACCGACAGCACAGTTCCAGTGCCCAGTAGCAAAACACACGGATCTCTCTTTACGTCACGCGATGTAACGTTTTCCAATTTCAAGAGCCACTAATTTATTCATGTCCGTTAAATTCTTTCGTTTGCTGCTTCATCCTCGCTGGGGCTCGCAAAACATGCTGACACCATTCTTTTCCGTAGGATGGTCGGCTCTCTGGCCTTATACCCAAATACAACTCAAACCCAATTCAACCGAGCAGGACAAGGGAAGGGGGTAGAGTAGATGCAATGCTGTCGGTGCACGGTGAAAATTTTATGCACCTGCAAACAGCAACATCACTATCCTACCGTTATACGCATAATTGTCCCATGTTAAGGCTGATCATGACGTAATGGCGAAACAACGGAACCGATGAGGTAAAAAAACGCGACCAGTACGTAACCAGTAAAACAAATAGTTTTGCAATAAAATCTTTGTTTTGAAATTCAAATTCAAGTTATGAAATGTCATTCAAAATTCAAACTTTACGCACTTAGATCATGTAACGGAATTAATCAAGTTTAATTTTCAGCTTAAGATCTTACCAGGAATCATTTGAAGTTAAAATCAACAGTCCACAACTTACCTTGAGAGGAATCTGCTTTTATGGAACTCAAAACGTTTTGTCAAGGATCTGTCAAGTTATCTTAAAACAAATTCGTTCCGAAACCCTTCGAAGAATACGTCAATTCATTCGATGAAGAGCTTCACGTTTTCTCGGAGCAATACCTTAAAGAGTTTATTGGAATGCATTGTCGTAATCTTACCAAAAATTTCTTCACAACACAACACAATTTTATCTGGTTTGGGTCACCGTCGAATTTTATATATTTAGGTTATTGGTAATTTTCGGTGATGTTGTTTCAAGGTTTCAAGAGTTCTAGCAAAGTACTAACTTAAAGTTTAATAAAGATTTCTGAAGTTTAATAAAGATAAAATGAATGGTTGTGATGGATATTACCGTGATCATCATGTAAAGAACAAACGGATAATGCTGTATCGTGTCAGCATCGAGGAGGCACCCCCTCTAGCATGATGTAAAGGGCGAATTTCTAGGGTAGTTTTATACCTATATGGTTGTAATCAATTATGCTTTTCGGCTACGCAGTCTTAATTTTTACAACGGCTTATTTATTTGCCCGACGTTTCGATACGGGAATTGTGTCTTCCTCAGGGGGTAAATATTGTTGTCGTTTGTAGTCTTATGTTTTGTTTAACTTTAACTGTCAGGTCGGGATATTTTGGGTACATGACTTAGCAAAAATAATTATCTTATTAACACAGCTTGTACTAGCAATGGCGCAATTTCTCTTCTTTACTGGCCCGTGTCGAAACGTCGGGTAAATAAATAAGCCGTTGTAAAAATTAAGACTGCGTAGCCGAAAAGCATAATTGTTTATACATATAGTTTTATACATATATTTTCTTCAAAAATCAAAAGAAAAGTTGATCGATGGAGCCTTGAGTGTAAAATTGAAGGCATTTTCGCTTGATGCCCTCCATCAAAGTCTTTACAGTGCCATCCGGTACCAGTTTCTCAGTTTTTATCCATTTTCTTAACATCACACAAAAAAATATTTAAATTTCAATGTAATGTAAACAGACGAGTATAGTAAAAGTAAATCAAATTCATCAATTGTTACAGCATCACGTTTAACTTTCAACTAAAGATGCTTGAACGTTACATGATCGTGTAAATTTAAAGTGCATATGATTGAAAAATAAGCGATTTGTGGTTGACATTTCAATTTATTTTGATGCTCCAAATATGTGCATGAAAATAAACTGAAATTTACAACATACTTTTAGCTGTGATGTCCTTCTCGTCTTTGACTGTCTTCTTGCTCTTCCGAAGTTCCCACTTCATTATTGCCCAGTACTACTCCACCGGACGCAGCTACGGACAGTGGGCGGATTCATGTCCTTTGGAACAAAATGGAAAGAATTGCTCCATGACACTTTTAGAATAGTGGCATGATGCCAAATCTGGTAAAAATAGCGGAGCTTTATCGTGCTACTGCAAGAACGGCAAAAGGCGCTTCTCGAGGCGCTCAGATTTGTAGATCTCGCCATTTGTCACGAAAGGCTCACTCCTCAGTCCGCAAGAGCAGATGGTCTGCCAAATGAGATATTTGGAGGCGAACTTCGACATTTTCTTCTTTTCAAATTTGTCGTCCACATCGAACTTGCTCTTGCCGGTGAAAATCTCCAACCCCGGAATTTGCTTAAAATCGGCTTTTATACACGTTTCGTCGTGCATCACACAGCAGCCATATTTTGTCAGCATCTTCTCGTAAAATTTCCGTGTCCGAGTTTTAGTCGTCGATTGTTGCCGCTCATCGCGATTTGGGAAGTTCTGAACCTTGTATGTATGTAATCCAGCTCTCTTCTTTGCATTCTAGGCGTAGCTCTGCGACATGCCGATCCTTTAAGCCAAATCACGACTTGAGACGTTGGGATTTGCTTTAATCATCCGCTTCACCTTTCCCTCCGTCTTTTTGTTCTCCGGTCTCGGTTTTCCTCCAGCTCCTTTGCCGTGGTCCAACGTCAACCGCTCCTGGAACCGCTTCAACACTCTGGAAACGGTTGAATGGTGAATGTTCAATATTTTTCCCAACTACCGGTGCGACGAGTCAGGAAATTTCAGGTGTTTGGAAAGAATTTGTTCTCTCGACTCGCGTTGGTTCACCTCCATTTTCGTTGAATCGAAAAACATGACTTCGAGTCTGACAGCATTATTGAGAAAGTGTGCAAAATTTGGTTGATTTTTACCCAATGGTAGAAAAGTTATGCCCTGTTGAATGTGTCGCAATAATTTCGTATTCGCCCTTTAAATTGATAAGCAGACTTAGAGAGATAAAAAATAAGCAGGCTTACAAAAATGAGGAACAAATATCCTGTCAGTTATTGGTCTGATCTTGGCTTGCAAAGACGCCTCTGAAGCTACTACAACGTCATCTTTATAAGTGCTCAGGATACTGAGATATCCGCAAAACAAAAGTTTCATGCTTACTAGCATTCTCTGGTGGTTTTGTTTTGAACCAAATAGCTCCAACAGTGATACGCGATTACAAAAAAAAAAAATCGCGACGACCGAAAGGTTAATCTGCCAAATTATAACATTCTTTGTCAAAACAAGGGCATGTTACTCAGCAACATCTGTTACAATGTTGTTGTACTCAACTGGTCCAGATCTTATTTAAATGTAGCAATCACTGAAGAAATTTTTGGGGTAATCTCAGGAAAAATCTAAAAAAACTGCTGATATCCCTGTACAAATCAAAAGAGTTATACTTGCAGGAATCTCTGTAATGAATGCCTTGAGAAATATTCTGTGAAATACTTGAGGAATAACTAAAGGAATCTCTGAAAAGATTTCTAAAGGAATCTCGTAAAGAAGTTTTGAAAAAAAAATCCTTGAATTATCTTTAGAAAAATCCTGTAAAAATACGGGTCATGAATCATGCAGGAATTTTTGAAATTAAAGAATGAATTTCTCTCTCATGAAATTCCTGGAAAAATGCTCGATGGAAATCCTGATGGAATCTGTGAGGGAAGACTACTAGAGGAATATCTGTCAGGATTTTTAAACGAATCCCCTATAAAATTTCTGGAAAGATTTTAAGAGGAATTCTTGGAGCCATTCCTGGAGCAATTACTGAAAAAAAACTTTAGTGGAGTTCCTGTAACAATCTTCATATGGAATTTTTGGAGGTATAGAATTCTGAAGGATCAATCCCTGGTACAATTGCTGGAGAAATACCTGGTAATGTTGCTGAAGGAATCAACGATGCCATTGCTAGGGAATCTCTGGTTGAATTTCTGGAGAAGTCTCTAGTGGAAACCCTGATGGAATCTCTGGTAGAAATGCTAAAGGTATTCACGATGAAATTATTGAATCTATTTCTGGTAGAAATTCTAGAGTTATCCCTGGTAAAATTTCAAGATGCAGTTCTAGGAGACATCCCTGAAGGAATGCGTAGGGGGAATGTCTGGGGAATGCTTGGAGGAATCCCTGGAGCTCTTCTGAAACCAGAGTATTGGTATTAAAATAAAAGATAAATAATTCATTGCTTTTATTCGTAGAATTAACATATGCTTACAATATCGATACATGATTAAGATATCAGACAACTGAAGAACTCAAAATAATACAGAATGTTTTGTTCCGTGTACAGTATACTATAGTACTTCAAAATTCTGTGCTTTGTAGTAAGCTAAGATAAAAAAACTATACAACATACTTAAAAGCCCAGTTGGCAGCACTTTGAGTTGATCATATTCTCCGTGAATGCTTCTAGGGGTAAGAATTAATGTAAGAAGCAAACGTGTACGTCAGAAAGTATGAGACATGCCTAATATTATCTCGCTAGAACTCAACAATCCCTCTGCCTAGTCGAACTCTACCATATGATGAGTCCTTTAAATCGATAATGATGCCACGCATTTTGCTTTGAGTAGAGTATTTGATTTACGAACATTACTGTTGGCAAACCCCTTGTTGCTAGCGCGCACCTTCTATACAGCAACCCTAAACCACACACCTTTTTTTTTTTATTTCTTTATTAGTATCATTCTAAACATTACATTCATTTCTTATATCTAGGTGTTCTGTGTTATTAGACAACACTATCATCCTAATTTGGTAAAACAAATTTAAGATTTAATTAACATTTTGTTAACAACATATTACATTTCATTTGCCGTAGCAGTTCAGTTTTTTTTACAGGTGAGTTGATTTCACCTGCTTATAAGAGAAAAAAAACGTTTTTAATATACTTAACCTAACTTAACCTAAACATATAACTCATTAATCGTGGCAATAGAAGATTGTAACGATTTTTGCCTGAAATTATTAATGATTGTATTTGACATTTGTTCCAATGTTTCAACATTGGATATTCTATGTAACTCATTGGTACTATACCAGGGAGGAAGCCTCAGAATCATTTTCAAAATTTTATTTTAAATTCTCTGCAGAGCTTTCTTCCTGGTATTACAACAGCTAGTCCATATTGGTACAGCATACAACATGGCTGGCCTAAAAATTTGTTTGAATATCAAAAGCTTGTTCTTAAGACAAAGTTTTGATTTTCTATTAATAAGGGGATATAGACATTTTACATATTTATTACATTTGGCTTGAATGCCCTCAATGTGATTTTTGAAAGTTAAATTCTTATCTAGCATGAGCCCTAGATACTTAACTTCATCTGACCAATTTATTGGAACCCCTCTCATCGTGACAACATGTCTACTTGAAGGTTTCAAATAAAGAGCTTTTGGTTTATGTGGGAATATTATTAGTTGAGTTTTGGAAGCATTAGGAGAAATCTTCCATTTTTGCAAGTATGAAGAAAAAATATCCAAACTTTTTTGCAATCGACTACAGATGACACGCAGGCTTCGTCCTTTGGCGGAGAGGCCTGTGTCATCCGCAAACAAAGATTTTTGACATCCCTGAGGTAGCTCAGGTAAGTCAGATGTGAAAATATTGAATAATATTGGTCCCAAAATGCTGCCTTGAGGAACACCAGCTCTTACAGGAAGTCTTTCAGATCTGGAGTTCTGATAATTAACCTAAAGTGTACGATTTTACAGATAACTTTGAATTATTCTAACAATGTATGTTGGAAAATTTAAGTTTTTTAATTTTACAATCAAACCTTCATGCCAAACACTGTCGAATGCTTTTTCTATGTCTAGAAGAGCAAGACCAGTAGAATAGCCTTCAAATTTGTTGGAACGGATCAAATTTGTTACACGTAAGAGTTAATGAGTGGTCGAATGTCCATGGCGGAATCCGAACTGTTCGTTGGCAAAAATTGAATTTTCGTTGATGTGGGCCATCATTCTGTTCAAAATAACCTTTTCAAAAAGTTTACTGATGGAGGAAAGCAAACTAATTGGACGATAGCTAGAAGCTTCTGCAGGATTTTTGTCTGGTTTTAAAATTGAAACAACCTTAGCATTTTTCCATTTGTCAGGAAAATATGCTAATTGAAAACATTTGTTAAATATATCAACTAAAAATGATAAGCTACTTTCTGGAAGTTTCTTGATGAGGATGCAGAAAATTCCATCATCGCCAGGAGCTTTCATGTTTTTGAATTTTTTAATAATAGTTCTCACTTCTTCCAAATCAGTCTCCCAGGCATTTTCGAAAACGTTCTCTTGATTGAGAATATTTTCGAACTCCTGAGTAACTTCATTTTCAATTGGACCAGTAAGTCCTAAATTAAAATTGTGCGCACTTTCAAACTGCATAGCAAGTTTTTGAGCTTTTTCGCAATTAGTTAGTAATAATTTGTTTTCCTTTTTCAATGCCGGTATTGGCTACTGAGGTTTTTTCAAGATTTTAGATAATTTACAAAAGGGCTTAGAGCCAGGGTCCAATTGAGAAATTTTATTTTCAAAATTTTTGTTTCTTAATTGAGCAAAACGTTTCTTGATTTCTTTCTGCAAATCCTGCCATATAATTTTCATAGCAGGATCGCGAGTGCGTTGAAATTGCCTTCTCCTCACGTTTTTAAGACGGATCAAGAGTTTAAGATCATCGTCTATAGTCACGGATTCAAATTTTACTTCACATTTTGGAATTGCAATGCTCCGGGCTTCAACAATGGAATTTGTTAAAGTTTCACGAGCATTGTCAATATCAAGTTTAGTTTCTAAAGAAATGTTAACATCAAGATTAGAGTCAACATACGTTTTATATATATTCCAGTCGGCTCGTAAATAATTGAAAGTGGAGCTGATAGGATTGAGAATCGCTTCTTGGGATATTTGAAATGTAACAGGGACATGATCAGAATCAAAATCAGCATGAGTAATCAGATGGCTACAAAGATGACTAGTGTCGGTTAAGACCAAATCAATCGTAGATGGATTTCTAGAAGAGGAAAAACATGTGGGGCTATCAGGGTATTGAATTGAGAAATATCCTGAAGAGCACTCATCAAATAAAAGTCTGCCGTTGGAATTACTTTGAGAATTATTCCATGACCGATGTTTGGCATTAAAGTCACCAATGACAAAATATTTCGACTTATTGCGAGTCAATTTACGCAAGTCAGTTAGGAGCAAATTAACTTGCTGCCCAGAGCATTGAAAAGGCAAATAGGCAGCTATGAAAGTATATTTACCAAAATGTGTTTCAACAGAAACACCTAAAGTTTCAAAAACTTTAGTTTCGAATGATGAAAACAGTTGATGTTTTATACGCCTATGAATGATGATTGCAACTCCCCCACATGCCCCATCAAGTCGATCATTACGATAAACAAAAAAGTTAGGATCTCTTTTGAGTTTAGATCCAGGTTTTGAATACGTTTCGGTAATAACTGCTATATGCACGTTATTAACCGTAAGAAAATTAAACAGCTCGTCCTCTTTACCATTCAGAGAACGAGCATTCCAATTTAAAATATTTAAATTATTATTTGGATCCATTAGAAAAACGTAATCCAATAACAATTTGATTTGTAAATTTTACACCTACTTGGACTGCTTCAGTCATAGTGGTGGCTTTGAACATTGCATCAATCATTAGATTCAATTGTTCAGTTAGAAAATTAAAATCAGAGGCAGACATGTCATGTGATTTCCCGTGGGTAGATACATTCGAAATAGAAAGATTCGAACGGCTACCCGACGGATTAAAATTAGTTTGTGAATGAGCATGATTATGATCTTCCTGATGGGTATGATTCATGATCAAGCGATCGTTAACTGAAAAATGAGCATTGTTCGATACTCTACCAGGCAAATTCCGGAAACGACCGTTATCGTAACGGATATTATCTTTCATCTGCCTGGCACGAGCCTCAATGACCCTTTTGCGTGAAGGACAATTCCAAAAATTGGACTTATGGTTAGCATCGCGATTACAGCATATGAATTTGGTGGTATCTTCATCACTGGACAGACGTCTTTGGCGTGAGAAGAACCTCCGCAAATCATGCATTTAGCATCCATGCGACAATTTTTTGTACCATGACCCCAATTTTGGCACCGACGGCACAGAGTGGGGTTCTGGTAATTTCCTCCAGGTTTCTGGAAATGTTCCCATGTCACACGGACATCAAATAAAAGTTTTGCTTTTTCTAAAGCTTTAATATTATTTAGTTCTTTTTTGTTAAAGTGAACTAAATAAAATTCTTGAGAAAGCCCTTTCCGAACAATGCCAGATTGGGTTCTCTTTTTCATAATGATAACTTGGACTGGGGAAAATCCAAGTATATCATTTATTCCATTTTTGATCTCTTCAGGTGATTTATAGTCACTTGAGAGACCTTTCAAGACAACTTTGAACAAACGTTCAGTTTTGTCGTCATAAGTAAAAAATTTGTGCTTCTCCTCTTCAAGATGTTTGAGAAGAAGTTCACGATCTTTAAGAGTTTCCGGCAAAACGCGACAGTCTCCTTTCTTTGCGATTTGGAAGGAAACCTTGATTCCCCTAATGGAGTTCAAGATCTCCTGCCTAAATCCCCCAAATTCGGAAAAACTGACCACGATAGGCGGCACTCTTTGCTTCCTCACTTGAATCAAAGAGCCTGGGCTAGAGGCTGCTTCGATTTGGTGTTCGGAAAATTTGTCTAGAGCATCGAACTGATTGCTCATTTCGATACAATTATTCATTTCACCCTTGGAAGAAAGTTCGCATTCCGGGGAAACGTCCTTTCTTCCATTCTTGCCACGTGTAGTGACAGTTTTAAAACCCACTTTTTTGGAAGGAAGTAGTGAATTTAGAGATTCACCCTACCTTTTGTTTGTTGTTGATACCATGTTTAGTTAATAAACGAAAGAAGACGTGACCTTCGAGAGGTTTTTTCCCAAGACGGTGTCCAAGAAGGATTACCACCGCTAGCTTTCGCCAACGGGTCCAACGAAAAATCGAAGGCACGGGTCCAAACAAGGATCGTAAAGGGATCAATAGTAGAAAAAATAGTACTGAAAAGTACTGTTTTAGTAGCACTGAAAAGTACCGTTTTATTGCTTTAGGTAGTTTTTTAAGAAAACTTCCAAGAGCAGAGAGAATTCGTGTACGCACAGCACGAAGGTACGATGCGCACTGAACCACACACCTATTTACGCCGAGATGACAGGTAATGCCAAAGGCTGTCAATTGGTGAGTAAACATCCGAAGGTAAACATAAAGAGGAAAGTGAGTTTGCTTATTTTATTCGTGAATTATTTCCTGGAATACGAGTGAATTTCTTCAATTATTTCTATTTCACCATTCTAGAGCCGTGAAGTATTATTATATTAGGTAATTGCTATATATATTACGAATATCTGAAGTCTATAACTAGTGGTTCTATAATAGGCAAATTTGATGTTCCTGTGACAGTGGTCATAACCATAAACCTATTGAATAAGTTGCAATTATGCATCAACTGCAACGGTAAGGAACTATTTGTAGAGGGTTTTTCAATAGCTAATAATGAATAAACTATCCAGTATCCCAAACCGCTGCCAAACCGACGACCCGAAGACTACGACTCAAACTGACTAGCTAGGGGACTAAACGTAAGTGAACTATGACTATTACAAAAATAGACATGCACTGACCAAATAGACATATTAGACATAAAATATACTTAACTACGACGTTATGTAAATGCAATTAAAACTAATAGACTGTGTATGCATCCGTTACCATTCAGAAAAATTATAACTTACCGCATAATTACGTTCAATTACTGCGTTTCATTCAACGGTGGTTATAGTTGCGGAAATTAACCATTGCGATACCAGCGCTGGTTGGTTCGGAAAACCAACAATTACTCTTAGAGTGAAAATGGCCTTTTATTATACCAAACCTTATAAATTAATGAAAAATGTGTTATCTGAACAAGTCTGGAACAAATATTGTTGAGAATTAGTAATGTGCTATTAATGCATAAAACCAGTAATGTCCAAAACGATCAATTCCAACGTTATTAAATATATGAACAAGCCCTTACTATGACTCTTACGAATGATATCAATTACAGTGTCGTTGGTGCAGTAGAATATCAAAATTGATCAAAGCGAATATCAATGAAATGACGTAGATATCGTTGAAAATTTGAATCACGATATCGAGCTTATTGGAATCGATCAAAGGTCAGTGCCTCTGAAGAGAGAGAACACGAGTACAAACCTGACTATTGATTCTACCAAAACGAAGTACATGGTAGCAAGCAGAGATAGGGGATGGGAATGTGTTTGAAGTTGTTGAAAAGTTTGTTCACTTTGGAACACTTGTGACATGTGACAACGACGTTTCCCGCGAAGTGAAAAGACGTGTGGCGGCTACGAAAAGGCCCTTTTACGGAGTACATAACCAGCATAGGTCCCGCAACTTGCTAAAGGAAACAAAATTCGTGCTGTATAGAACATTGATTCTTCCAGTGGCTCTCTACTGGATTGAAGTGTGAACGTTGAAAGAGGCAAACCGGAAAGCGTGTTTTCGAGCGTAAAGTTCTGCGGACATTAGAGTAAGGTGGGGCAGAAGTTCGACCTTAGTGGTATAATCAATGTTTCTAGAAAAACAATAGCAGTTGAAACACAACAAAAACCACACAGTGAACCTTCAACATATTGGCCATAATTTTGCTGAACAAACTTGTGTCAAAATATTTAACCATTTTTAGTTATCACAATTCCAAAATTGATTGTCTTAAACGAACCTTTGCCCCACCGGTGGGGCAAGAGTTCGAATCTAGTGTGGGGCAAAAGTTCGCTGGCTTAAACAGAAAATACCGATACTTTTATGACGGGCATATATTATACCAGCCGTAAACTTAAGTTTGCCGAAAAAAAAAAATGTTCATCAAAAAATTGCCCAATACAGGGTTAACTGTAATACACTCAAAAATAGCAGTTACAGTGCCTTACCGATTTTGGCAACAAGGCGTGATTTTTATGTTGCCAAATTGGGGATGTTGCCAAATTCTGGATTTTTTAAATGTATCAAAAAATGCATGGCAACTTTAACGAATGATGTAAACAATGTCTGGGAGCCTTCTTCAGTTCAGCTTTTGACCCAAAAGTATAGACATCATGATTATATGTACCATCTGGAAAGCATACACTTGCTGTACACAGTATAAGCGTGGTATTACTTTCAATGGCCATTTGCGAGTGTTATAGAGTGCAAATGTGCAACTTTATAGCAAAACCATATTAAAAGTATCAGATTTCGAATATCTTTCAAGTGGGATTTCCTGAACATAGAGTGCAATTTTGGTTACCACACATGTTATGTAGTGAACAAGGTTCTAAATTAAAAAGAAGTAGAAGTTCTTATACATTACTATGCTAGAATCAATGTTATCACAGTTTTAATGTAAGCTCAGGACTGAATAGAAAACGAGTAGATGAAAGATATCGATCAGATATGTACAGTAAGGCCCGTAAAAAAACTACAAGCTTTTTTGGATCATGTAACTTTTTCAATGCTTACTATCGAGACCACCATGCACCCAAAAATAACGTCAATGGCGAGATCTCATCAAACATTAAGGTCGTTTACTGAAATTCGGGAAATACTTTGTTGAGAGTAGCAAATGCATAATCAGCTAAATGAAAGGAATTTCTTGAAAAAAAAAAAAAAAAAAATATGTTAAGGAAGTATTTTGTGCTGAAATTGTTGAAGCAACATGAGGAGTAATTTTCGAATCAAATGTTGGTGAAAATTGTTGTTTCTTTTCTCACAAGAATACCGTGAGATTTTTTAACGATTTTTTGAAAAAACTGCATGCGAAATCTTGTTGGCACACATGAATTTGTTTCCACCAATGTATGCTTCTGATGAAAACACGTTCGATACAATAGGGATACAATTTTCGGTTTTATTTTTGCGGGATTGTAGCTTAAATTTTGCGGAATCAGTGGAAAAAGAATGCAATAATCATTACTTCTTTTGTCTTCTTGCAGAATAATGTGTGAAATTTACGTTTATTTTTGATAACAGTAAAAAAAAGATTTTTTTTATTTGTAGAAATGCTTACAATTATCGGTGGTAGGTCATTTGGCATAAAGTCGTTTGGCATAAAGTCGTTTGGCATAAAGTCGTTTGGCATAAAGTCGTTTGGCATAATGGTCATTTGGCATAAAGTCGTTTGGCATAACGGTCGTTTGGCATAATGGTTGTTTGGCATAATGGTCGTTTGGCATAATAGTCGTTAGGCATAATAAGTCTGAAACCAAGAATTTCTTAAGATGAGATTCGTTTTTACGTTTCTTTTGAATTTTTCTGATGACATTAGGCTTGTTGCGGAGTCAATAATTGACAATAATTGATACAAAATGTCACTTTATTCAACAATCATATGCTCTTGGATAAACTAAAGCATATAAGAAAAGTTATTGTCAATAATATTTTATAATTTATGCAGAATGCAGAATTCTTTAAAATATTAATTTTTCTTTTGAGTTCCGCAATTGGAATATTTTTTTGCACTGAAGATTTTGATAGATTTAGCACAAATTTACCCTTCTTTCAAACATTGGATTTCTTTTAAATGTGATGTAACCAAATTATAGGCATAAAAACTGTTGATTTGAAATTGAAACAAATTTTACCTTCTTTTATACATAGGCTGTTCTTTTAAGAGCGGGGATGAACCAGCCTCGGGCTGAATTTCCCCTTAATAAAGAGTCAATCAATCTTTTAAGATTTCGTTGTTCCCAACTGACAAAATGGCAGCAATTGATGACATTGATCTGCTCAAGTTATCAGCGAAAAGAGAAATCGATTACTGGAGTTACTTTGATGGGTTGTGCTACTTTTCCCGAAATGTCGGTTCCCCGAATGTCGTTACCCCGAACGCCAGTATCCCGAATACCAGTTCCCAGAATATCCCGCTTCAACAAAAAGTCCACTTCCTCGAAAAGTTTGTGTCACTCATACTTGTCGTAACTTTAAACATTTCAGGGTGGTGAACGAGCTGGCCATCTGATATGCACCCTTCTTTATTTAATTGGTGGTTCTTTCGAGTTCTACCGTCCTCAATATGTTTGCCAACATGTGTATAGCCAAGAATGACAAAATACCTACTTCTTTTGATTGCTTATCGTTCTTGCTCGTTCACCTTCCAGCCACTAAAGACTATTATAGCACCTATTCAAACTGCATCACTTTTCGGGGAAACGAGTCATTCTAGGAACTGGCATTCGGGGAACCGACATTCAGGGAAACGACATTCGGGGAAAAGTAGGACAAGAGCTATGATTCTGAACGCATTTTTTGATGTCTTTTCGTTTTATTATGCCGCAATAGTTTTTGGCGTCCAATCTTCTATTGATTTAATCATATATTTTGCCTTCTTCTAAAAATAGGCTGTTCTTTATATTTATACTGTTTTAAATTTTATTATTCAGTCAAGCTAAATGTTCACCATTTATATATTTCGTAATTCTTGCAAGATGTGCTGTTAGAATAATAATTACTTTAAAACCTGTAAATATTCAACATATTTTTTTGCAAACACAAGATCTACTTTCAAGATATGCTGGAAAAATATTGTTTCAATCACACATTTTCCCTCCTTTCGATAATAGCCAGTGTTTTTGATGTACACTTTCAAAATTAAAATTTATATTGAATGTGTTGTTCATTTGAATTATGTTGTGAGAAGATATTTAGTGTTACAGCCTTAAACATTTTAAACGAAAAAAAATCTGCTCTTTTATATAGGCTATATTTGCATTATGCTGCCATAGTAGATCTCTGGATAAGAGTTTTTAATATTTTGCAAATAAATGTTTCTTTCTTCTACCAAGTAATTTTCATCAAGTATTACGTACAAACTGGAACAGAGCTTGATCTGCAGCAAAATATGTGCATTCCCTTTATTAATAACTGCGAACTTTCTTTGCCAATTTACTATTTTCAATTATCTATATCGCAACAATTCAACAATACTTTATGTTCTGGGATGTGAAGAAAATTATTGTTCCGAAAAGATCTTCTACCAGACCCGTCACGAGTTTTATTTAGTTATGCTCTCTAATGTCACTACAATTTATGACATTCATAGCTTGAATTATCTCTGAACGATCACCACGCTCATTGAGAAACTACAAAAAAAAAAAATTGCTATGGGCTCAGTGGTGTTGATCTCGGTGAAAGATTCGTAAATGCCGATATTCATTCTTACTCAATCATTATGCCAAACGACTATTATGCCAAACGGCCATTATGCCAAACGGCCATTATGCCAAACGGCCATTATGCCAAACGGCCATTATGCCAAACGACCATTATGCCAAACGACTTTATGCCAAACGGCTTTATGCCAAACGACTTTATGCCAAACGGGGTACAATCCAATTATCTATGGTAAGAAGTACCGGTTCCCGGTCGGTCCAGGATCTTTTCGTAATGGAAATTTCCTTGACTTCCCTGGGCATAGAGTATCGTCGTACCTGCCACACGATATACGAATGCGAAAATGGCAACTTAGGCAAAGAAAGCTCTCAGTTAATAACTGTGGAAGTGCTCATAAGAACAGCATAAGCGCATAAGCTGCGAAGCAGGCTCTGTCCCAATAGGGACGTTAATGCCAAGAAGAAGAAGAACATAACAATAACATAACAATACATGACAGTAGCAATAAGTTATACAGCTTGCCTGCTCTATAAGCCTTTACGTTAAACAATAACTTTCTTGCGAGTTCTACTCATAAAGATGTTCCACATTACGTTATCAAGCTCACAATGTTCACCACTAATTTCATTTTGACTAATTTTCACTTTGTTTTAGCTCAAAACACTGTACTTGATAAGCAATTTAAAATATTTTTCAGTGTGTTGCCAAAATCGGGAAGAAAATGTTGCCAAAAACGGGTGTTGCTAAAATCGGGGGTAGACAAAAGCGGGTGTTGCCAAAATCGGGAAGGCACTGTATATGCAAAACTAAGTTCTTCGCACGATCAGGAAAATTTAGCTTAATTTGAAAATAATACGTGGATTTGAGGCAATTTGCAAATTTATCCGTGAGTTTATACATGGGTCGAACTTTTGCCCCGCTGATTCGAACTTTTGCCCCACTATTAGCCAAAAATTGATTCCAAGCATTTATGCAAAAACAAATACACCTCGAAGCATCCTTATGATAGGCCAAGAAACGCCCTTACATAAAATATTGAAAATGATTTGATCTTCATTTGGTTCCATGCAACGAAAGTTTGATTGAAAATTACAATATTCACGTCAAAAAAAAAAAAAAAACAAATAGCCATAACTTTTCCAAATCTCAATCAATTTTTATTATATTTGGAGTGAAGGTCTCTTACTTGAATAGAATTCGAACCTCCGTGACATTTATAAGTTTTATTTTGAATTGAGCTAAAAATCTTGAAAAGAAACCCCACTCGAACTTTTGCCCCACTTTACTCTACTCGGTGGTAAACTAGAAATGGTGTGTGGCGCAGAAGTATGAATCTCGAGTTATATCGAGCGTATAAAGATGCGAATATTTTGAGGCGTGTTAAACACGGCAGACCAGTGTTGCATTTGAACGCGTTCAGTTCGCGTTCCAGTTCAAATTTTTGAACGAAAGATCAAGTAGGCTTGAACATTGAGCAGTTCAAAAATTTGAACGCAAAAGAGCAGAAAAATGAACGCGAAAGGAAAATTGTTTTCATGGCAGATTAAAACAAATTTAACAGCAGAAATATTTACTAGAGATGTCAAGGAACATGAAAGATTCCATACATTGTGCGGGATACGAACTCAGTGCAGTTCAAAGTAGTACTTTTTAAGTTTTGTGCTTCAGTGTGCATTTAAAGTGAACGGGCCGTTCGTGAGCAGCGGCAGAAACTTGCACGAGAGTTCAATGTTTACTGCGTTCACGTGCAAAATTAGAACGCGTTCAGTTCATTTTTGGATCGCGTTCAGTTTAAAATGCATCACTGCGGCAGACTTCAGTGAGCCGGCCACTAAGTACAAATGTCAGAGAAAGAATTGTGAAAATAATATTCAGCAGGGAACCAGGACTTCGTGGAAGGCTACGAATACGCTGACTGTACGCGGTGGAAGAAAACCTGGCGACCCGAAATGCTAGGGGTAACTGGAGAAGTATTGCTCAAGACCGATGAAGATTAGTGATACCTCTTAGAAACCCTCCCAGAAACTATTTCAAAGATAAGTTAAGAAGTTGCACTACTTTTTCTTCTGAAAATTCTACTGTATTTACAATGAACTCAATACACCATTTTCACACTCAGCAATTTTATCAGAAAGTGCTAAGTTTATCGGAGGATTCCTACCGAATTATTTTTTCCATGATTCTATCAGGAATTTCACGTAAAGCATCTCTAAACAAATTGCTAGAAGATTTTACAAAGTAGTTAATCTAAAACAGGTTTTGGATACTATCGTAGAAATTTTCCCAGAAATACTCTTAGAAACCCCTCAAAAAAGTTCGCTGGACTGAGGTATTCTCTTATCATATAATTTAAATTATTTCATAATTGGAATTTGTTGAATGAATTTGTATGAATTTTATCAAAAATATTCAGAGATATTCTTTCAAAAAGAGATCAGTAGATAGATCTGAGAAAGATTTCGTGGAATTTTATGGCAGAAACCCAGGAAAATTACCAGGCGGAATGTCTAAGACAATATCTTGAGGATATCCTAAGAAAAATGTGAAAGAGTTCACGTGAAAATCTCGAATTGGTTCCTGAAATTAAGCAATAAGGGTCAACAATGACGATCTCCAGATATTCTTTCATTAATTTCTCTAGATACTTTTTCAGAGATTTCTCCATGAATTCCTTTTCTGGAGGGGTTCTATCTCGTTAGGCCAAATACCGTTAAGCCGAATGTCGTTAAGCCGAAAGCCTAATGCCCTAGAGGGTCAATAGGCCAAAAGAGTCATTAGGCCTAAAGAGTCGTTTGGCCGAAAGGGTCATTAAGCCGAACATGGCCGATAGTTCGAATGGATCATAAGGCGCATATATTTTAGATCGTTTGGTCAGGGTAATTTTCATTACCTAAGACCTGGCAAATAATTAAAGGTCAAATAGGCTTTTAGTTGTTACGTTAGGATAATTTACATTACCTAGAAGTCCACAATATCCGCTGTGAAATATAATTAGAACGAACAGTCTTTGTTTAAAAGAAGGAAAAAAAACATGCATGTGATAAATGGCTAAATGTAAATTTTTCCTAGTGACCCTTTCGGCCTAACGGCTTGCTCGCAGGCATCTTACCAGAAATTTTTTAAGTATAGTCTCTACTGCAATCCCTACAGCGATTTTTCCTAGGATCCCACCATATATTCCTTCAGGGGTTTCTCCAAGTAGAACTTTTTAACGTAACCAGATTTTTTAAAGCGGTTCCGGTAGGGCTTGGAAGATATCTACATGGATTTCTTTACAGATTTGGTGAGACATTTCTTATGAGTTACTGCGGGAATGCCTCTAGTAATTCCTTCATAGATTTCTACAGTAATATATTTACTGACATTTAACCAGAGATTTCACCAGGATTTTCTCCAGAGATTCTACAAGAAATTACTTCACGAATTTTTCAAGCGATTCCTTAAGAGTTTCCTACAGGAATTCTTCCAGACCTTCCACTATAAGAATCGCTACAAAAGTTACTCCAAAGATTTTCTAGGTAATCCTCCAGGGATTCCCACTGTAAATTCCTCCAGAGCTCGCATGAGTTTATCTGAGAATTCCATAAAAAATCACCCTAAGAATTCCTATAACAATTCCTCCACGATTTGTTCCAGAAATTTCTCTAGAAACTCTTTTCTTGAAGATTTTTTTGGGAAAATCCCTAAAAAAAATACCTAAAGAAACCTCTTTGAAAATATTTGGAGAAACAACTGTTGGATTTCATGGAAGAATCTCTCCTTTGAGGCATTCCTGGTTTAAAACCTCGAGAATTTTATGCAGGATTATTGAGAGATAGCCGAGGAAGTATTTGGTGAAATTCTTGAAGAAACCTCTACAGAAATTTCCAGAGATACCCATGTAGAGATTTTTGTGGACTTTTCCTTAGAGAAATTTCTGAAGAAATCGCCGGAGAATCATCTGAGGAATCCCTGTAGAGTTTTTCCTGAAGGATTCCCTAGAGATCTCTCTGGAGAAATTCCTATGAGAATCTCTGAAGATGTAACTGGGAAAATTTCTTATGGTATCAATGAAGAGTTCCCTGGGTATATTGCTGAAGTTATCGCAGAGAAATTGCCTAGGAAATTTGTGGAAGGGATCCTTGGAGGGATCCTCTGCAGGCATCTCTGAAGGAATCCATGGAGGAATCCCTGGAGAAATTCCAGAAGTAATCCTTCGTGGAATATCTGAAGAATCACTGTTTAGTTTATGTTGGAGGAATCGCTTGAGAGATCCTTGACGAGATTTTTCTGGTGAAATCCTTGGAATGTTCCTTGGATAAATCCATGGAGCAATTTCTGTGGAAATCTCTGGAGGGATCCATAAAGAGATTTTCTTAGAGGAACCTATATAGATATTTTACTGAGGAATCCATGTGAAAATTTTCCAAAATCTTTGGAGAAATTCTTAGCGTAATTTAGGCAATGGGCGTATCTGTGGAGCAATTCCCAAAAACAATTTTGAGGGAATCCCCGAAAGAACTTTTGGAGACCAATGCGAAACTCTTGGAGTAAATCATGCAGTGATTTGCTTGAAGGTTTCCCTCAAAGAACTCATGAAGGAAACTCTTGAGGAATTTGTGGAACAATTTCATGTAGAATCTCTCGAATTTTTTTTATTGAATCCCTGGAAGGATTCCTGGTATACCTGTAGGTAAATTCCCGCGCACATTTTCTTCGAAGGGAAGAATAATTAGCTAGCAAGAAAATTTTCTTTTCTTCGAAGAAAATACGCACCAGATTTCGCCTACTGAAGCGATCCCTGGAGGAATGTATGAAACAATCGTCGGAATCATTTCTGGAGGAATATCATTTCATGTAAACTTGGAGGAAACCATGAAGGAATTTCTATAATAATCACGGGAGATATATCTGGAGAAATATTTGGATTGTCATAGTATAATCCTTGGATGAGGAGCATTGGAGACATCTCTGAGCAATTCTTGTATAGATTTTCCTGAAGAAATCCTTGGAAAAGTCTCTTAAAGAATTTCTGGAAAGATCTCTGAAGAATTATCAGGAAAATTATCTTGGAGAATCTATGGGAAAATTTCTGGAGAAATCTCTTGAGCAGTCCCTGGAAGAATTCCTGGAATTTTTTTTCTCCGGGAACTTGGAGAAATTCACTGAGGAATTATCGGAGAAATTTTTGAAGGAATCCTAGTCAAGACTTTACTACAGGACATTGTGAAACCTGTAGTGGAATCCCTGAAGAGATTTTCCTGTAGGAATCCCTTGAATAATTCATGGATGAGGAATCTCTAGAGGAACTCCAGGAAGAATTCCTGTACTAATTACTGAAGATATTCATTAGCTCCATCGAAACCGATTTAGAAAATCTGGTTGAGATCAAAAGTCTTACTTTTCTCTGGTAAAATCTCTAGAGAAATCACCTGGGCTATCACTGTAGGGATTAATTCAGAGACTATCTTGGAGAAATTTGTGGTAAAACCTCTGAGGATATTGTTGATGGAATTCCTGGAGCAATCTCTGGAGGAAACTCTGGACTTGTTTTAACTTTTATTTCGGAGGAGTTCCTGTAGTCCATTTCGGTAACCTGGCTATGCTGAAACTATGAAATTATGCTCATTATGCATAGCATAGTCGAATTATTCATAGAATGTTTAAAGTAATGACGAAAGAAGAAATGGTTATGTATATTACAGTTCTATGAAACAAGGATAAGAGTTTATGTCGACATTTATTTGTTAGTTTGTTTGAAATTTACATAAACGCAACGCTGCCACGATAAAAATGTGTTATCCTAAGCATGAAACGAGCTCACAAGTTTGCTTACTTTGATAGAAAAAGAAGGGTCTATGTCTTTCATATTTTAACATCATGTAATGCAAAAGGGGTAGAGAGGTTATCTAAAATGTTAGTTTTGCGTGAAACACGCCATTTCGTCCCTACTGGGACAATGTCTGCTTCCCAGCTTAGCTTACTTGAACACTTCCACAGCTATGAACTGATAACTGAACTATGCCAATTAACAATTTATGCATTTATGTATGCGTAGCTAGGATTTTTTTCTGGAGGGGGCCTAGGGGGGTTGAGCAAATACTTGTTTTACAGAAGTAATGTCGGTCGCAAAAATCCCGATTTTCACAAATTTGGTAGTTTTTACAGATTTGTATCGATTTCATTCATTTATAATTTTGTCTCATTTCGTGGCATATCAGTGATATTTGTATATTTCACTTATCGCTACGAAAAAGATTCTCTCTTGTTGTAACCAGTCAAAAATCTTTAAAGAATTCTAGCATAAAGCTCACAAGGATTGTCTTTTGTGTTTCTCCTTTGATTATTTCAGAAATTAAATCATGTGCTTTGAAGAGTTTCCTCTGAGAATTCCTACGCGAATTTCTTAATGAATTATGTTCGCACTTTTCAGTGCTCTTTTCAAGAACTCCTTTACTAGTTTTCATTGAGTTCGTCCTGGGATTCCCCAAGAGAATCATTCTCAGACTTTTTGATCTCATCAGAAAATTTCTCGAAGAATCTTTATCAAACTGCTTAAAAAATCGTTTGAAGAATTAGAAATTCTTTTAATACTATCTCCTCGAAGGTCCTCTAGGTGCACATTACATATAAATTCCAATTGTTAGTTTATAGAATCCTCCTATGTTCATAAATAATTTGTTTAGGATTTCTAAGGATTTCTCCAAAATATAGAACAAAAATATATAGGATTCTCACCAAAAATGACTTCACAATCAACAAGCAAGGATTCATTCCACGAATTCTTCAGAGAGTTCGCCAACAGTTTTTCCAACTTTGCTTTTGAATTTCTTTCATATTCTATAGAGAAGAATTGTTTGAAGAAATCGTAGCAAAATTATCCAGACAACCTGCAAAAATATTAATTGACTCTTCCAGGTGTTACTTTAAGGATTCCTAGCAATATTCCACAATTATTTCCTGAGCAAGCTCTCTGAAATAAATCTGTAATTTTTCACAGATAATTATTTTTTTGATTTATCTAAAATCATGGTGCAACATCTCTTCCGTGAAAATAATCAAAAATTCCCGAGTTATTTGTACAGAGATTTATTAGAGAATTATATTATTGTTTCTTGCAGATTCTTCTGAAAAATTACCAAAGATTCATCTTAGCATTTTCCAGAGCTTTTTTTTCATAAAACCGCACTAACGATTCTTTTGGGATTTTAATTGAACATTTTTTCACCAGATTCACTAAACACTTGCAATTCATTCTTAATCTTCAAAAAAAATCTCTAGAAGTTCCATCAAGTATTCTTTCAGGTTCTAGAAATAAGGTTGAAGGTTTGATTATTATTATCGACAATTTTGTAGTACTGTAGAAGTTACCGCGAAAATGTAAGATTCTATTTTAACCCTTTCTTTCCCACAAAAAATAGTGCTTGAACAAAAGTTTTTACAAATAAGCTATATTATTCAAAATCACAATAATTTGTTTTATTGTTTTTCAATAGTTAGTTGATTGTTTTCCAATAGTTTGACCCTAAAGTCTTTTATTCCGATGTTTGATAAGACAAATGAGCGAATAAATTTATTCCAATCATTATTGAGCAACTTGTACCAATTCGGTTTAGCTACCGTTCGTTGAAAATCGGTGGCACCTGTGCTACCATGGGAAAGAGAGGGTTAAATCTTAGTGGAAACTTCTGCATTACTTTGAAATTTTGTAGACGAATTCCTGATGGATTTTCAGGAATAAGAAACCATACGCATAAGAATTTCACAATTTGTATAATTAGATTTAGATTCTTTAAAACGTTGCTTTTTGGAGTATGGAAAGATTTGTACGAGGTTCCTCAAAGCGGTTTGCGAAGGAAGGAGAAACATTAAAATGTTGAAGCAAGTCGAACAATACGTGGGCAATGGTACAATGAAAGATAATTTATAATATCTTCTCTACAGGTAAATGCTTCTCCTTTTTCTTTCTGGCGTTACGTCCCAACTGGGACAAAGCCTGCTTCTCAGATTAGTGTTCTTATGAGCACTTCCACAGTTATTAACTGAGAGCTTTCTTTGCCGATTGACCATTTTTGCATGTGTATATCGTGTGGCAGGTACGAAGATACTCTATGCCCTGGGAATCGAGAAAATTTCCTTTACGAAAAGATCCTCGACCAGCGGTATTCGAACCCACGATCCTCAACATGGTCATGCTGAATAGCTGCGCGTTTACCGCTACGGCTATCTGGGCCCCTAAATACAGGATAGTAAAATATTCTCTAATGAATTAACAAATAAAACAAATTTCTCAAGGTCCATCAGAATCTTCTTTATCCTTAAAAGCTATTCTTCCTTGATTTCTGGTTTTCCAGAATTCTGCCAGAAAGCCTCTAGAAATTACGCTTTCGTATCGCACAAAAATTCAAACCAAGAACCAATTTCTAACGAAGTGTTTTAAGGAACATCAATAAAAATTTCTTTATGAATATCTTAATAAATTTTCCCCTTCCCAGTTATTTTGCTACGCCTCTACCGCTATGCTTATTTCGAAAGCAAAATTTTCATGGGGGTTTTCAACAAATTTACTCTAAAGATTCGAGGGTAAGAGACATTTTGAAAACATTTTTTTTACAATTATTGAATGATCCGGGGATTTGAACCAAAATTTCCTAAAAAGAAAACATAGAAAACTTTTTGACGCAATTTGTGAAATATTTTTTAAGGACTTTTGATGAAATTTGCGAAAGAATTTGTAATAAAATTTTTGGGAAAACTATTTAAAGCAATTCAAAGAAGAATTTCTAATAGAACTTTCAGTGAAATACCTCTGAATTAATGTTTTTTTGGAGGAATTGCGAGCGAAAACTGAATTTTTGAAAGATAAAGTAACATTTATAAGGTAAATCCGGGAACATTTTCCGAAACTAATTTGATAATAAAAAGTTGACATAGGAGTGGATGTCCACCAGGATGAATTCGCTTTGAAAGTATGAACAAGTCCCACAATATTATTTGACTAATTTCGAAAATATTTGCAAAAGTTCTGAAGCCCCCCTTAAATATTCCTTGAGGTATTTGATTAAATTAAAATTTTATAATGCATATCGAAAAGCTTTTTGAAAAATTGTTGAATATTAATCAAATAATTTTGGAAATAATAATTTTTCTTGAAGAAGTATTCTTCTTTATGGCGTTACGTCCCCACTGGGACAGAGCCTGCTTCTCAGCTTAGTGTTCTTATGCGCACTTCCACAGTTGTTAACTGACAGCTTACTATGCCAATGACCATTTTTGCATGCGTATATCGTGTGGCAGGTACGAAGATACTCTATGCCCTGGGAAGTCAATAAAATTTCCAACCCGAAAAGATCCTCGACCAGTGGGATTCGAACCCACGACCCTCAGCTTGGTCTTGCTGAATAGCTGCGCGTTTACCGCTACGGCTATCTGGGCCCCAGGGTATTGCTCAAGCAATAATTTTATTCATGCAAAACTACTTAAAAAAATGAATCAAAATCAAAGAGAGCTAAGGTCACTATGGTCGATTTTGTTAAATTTTTTTTCACGCCATGTTCAATTTCTATCATTCATTTGAAGAAAACTTGGCCATGCCGAAATTCCTTGAAAGTTAAGCCTTATTTTTCGACAAGAATTCCCGCTATGTATTGTCTGAGAAATTATAGTTACTATAAGATAGTAACTTTGTCTAATTTTTTAATTATTTTTTTCGAACATTATATGAGTTGGAGTGAAATGGATTTCTTTAGTGGATTCTCATAAGGGCAATCATCATCACCACACACCTCGAGCAGGGTATCTTCCAAAAACATGAGAAATCAGAATGCAGTGCTGCTCTATTCTGAAACAGAATTAATTGGATTGTTCAGAAAAAAACGAATTTTTGGGATCAAACATCCACTTTTTTATACCACAATATTTTTGGTAATGGATATGTCAGAAAAGTTGTGCTTACCGCATACAACATGAAGCTAGTTCTAACAGTAACCAATCGATCGACAGCCGGACGGATAAGCTTTCGGTTGTCGCGTGATTCACCAAAGTCAGAACCATCACGCTGATGCTGTATAAGACAAGCGAGGTTTTCTCGTTATAGTGTTCTACAACATAAAATAACGTAGCTACTGAAGAATTTTTTGTCAATAACAAGAGTCATGTACCTAGATTGATTCAGAAGATTTTGCTGCAAGTTAAATTGTTTGTTTGTTTTTTAATTTTTTAATTTTATTATCATCAAACATTCTGGAGGGGGGGCTGGATGGTTCTGGAGGGGGCCAAGCTTCCCCTGCCCCCCCCCCCCCTGTTCCTACGCCAATGTGTATACAATGTGGCAAAGATACTCTATGGCTCTGGAAATCGAGAAAATTCCCATTCCAAAAAGATCCTCGACTGGCGGGATTCGAATCCACAACCCTCAGCTTATTCTTGCTGAATAGCTGCACGTTTATCGCTACGGCTATTTGGGCCCCTGGATCATGAATTTTGGTACTCGTCAGGTTGAATTTAAAAAATATCTCCGGAACCAGATCACCATTGATCAAAATCAACACAGATTCTGAAAATATAAAAGATTTTAAAGAATATATTAGCATATATGTAAAAACTTATAAAACTTTAAAAGGTCGCGATTCGAACAACTTTTTGTAATAGCAGAAGTTGCCGTTAGAGGCATGCATCGAGTATTCCCCGGTTGCATTTCTTTGGAACATGGGACAATTAAGCGTAGAACGGCAGTACATATTGCAGAGTGTACTACACCTATCTGCGAGTCAGTTTTGTAGTGGGGTAGCTATCCACCTAGATATCACGACATGAAATGTGTGTTGTTTTTTCTGCCGCATATCACCAGTTGGCCAGACTAGCAATGACAGCAACAACAAGAGTGCTGGTCGCTGCCTTTGTCCTGATTTCGGGCGGGATTTTCCCCATTGCTGTCTGATGCCAAAAAGATACTGACCGGTTGACGTCACAGCGGGACCGAGCCAGGTGGGAAGGTTGGCTGGTCTCCATTCTGCTCGGCAACACTTGTGCGCTCTTTTTTGGCTGGAATTGAGGTTATGCGATATCACTTTAACGAAAATTCAATTTTTACCAATGGAATGTTCGGATTCTAACATGGACATTCGAGCACTCATCCATTTAAACGTGAAACGGATGAGATTCATTCCAACAAATCTAAAAACAATTTTTGATCTCTTCAGGTGACCTGTAGTCACTTAGAAGACCTTTTGAGACGACTTTGAACAAGCGTTCATTTTTGTCGTCATAAGTGAAAAATTTGTGCTTCTTTTCTTCAAGATGTTTGAGAAGAAGTTCGCGATCTTTAAGAGTTTCCGGCCAAACGCGACAGTCTCCTTTCTTTGCGATTTGGAAGGAAACCTTGATTCCCCTAATGGAGTTCAACATCTTTTACCTAAATCCTCAGGATTCGGAACAACTGAAGGCGGCTCCCTTTGTTTCCTCACTGGAATCAAAGAGCCTGGGCTAGAGGCTGTTTCGATGACTTATTGCATTCATAATTGGTACACCTGCCCTATATATCGTACCGTTTCGTCATTCACGGTGTATGAAACTCAGTGTATCGTTTGGTTTCGTATCGACATGAGCTAAATGCATACCGCATACCCTTAGCCGAGATTTACCTTGCTGTGTTAGGCGCCGAGATCCAACTGACAATCTACCTCATCGCCGAAGCTCTTAACAACCCCCCTCCCCCCCTTCTGAACGGCTCGTTGGGTGGAGCGTGAAAGTGTGAGATGCTGTTATAACGCAGTGTTTATGTTGACGACGAGGGTGATGATAAGCTTTCTGTGTATGCCGCCAAAACGATGCAAAGAGACACTCTCCTGCTGGTGGTGCTGTTGGAAGAGCATATATACGATCATGTTTATGTTATTGCTCCCCGGTGGATGCGTTGAATACCACTATGATTTACTTTTGCGGGCCGACAATTGAATGCGTGGCAAGATTGCAGGAAGTGAATGTCGTTTACAAATGATAGGAGGAAAGACGATAAATTAAACGCAGATTGCGAATTTTTGCAGCTCAATTTTTACATAACTTAATTGTGGTTGACTACCTTGCATAGTAAGTCAATAATATCTTAGAACTTTTCTTATACTCAATCAACTACCTAATTTTCTTCTTGACATTATGTATAAAATAGTGCAAAATATGCCTCAAAGCTAATAGGCCTATGAGTAAATATCTTCTTCTTCCTGGCATCAACGTCCTCACTGGGACAGAGCCTGCTTCTCAGCTTAGTGTTCTTATGAGCACTTCCACATGAGTAAGTATGTCCAAAGTTATTAGCTGGAAGGGAAGTGAATGAATTGAATATTAATATAATAAAGAGACCAAATTACCAAATGAGTCAAATTTTTTGTCAAGTTGTAAAGGTTATTTTTGTTCCTCTTCAACAAAGCTCTTTTCGATAAGCCTTGGTTGAGATAGCTTATCTAAAAGTACACCTTAACTTCAGTCGAAACTATTCCGTAATTAACTTTTTGCATGATGTATTACAATGCCCCAATGACCTTAAAACTTGTCTTTTAATCTTCAAAGTTTAATGACTTTTCGATTGTACGTAGAAAATTGTTGAATATTCTGACTTAAATGATCAATTTTTATTTATCACATAGAGAATTGAAAGAAATTACCAGCAAAGCCGAATTTAGTCAAAGTTAGCTTTAAGTTTCGTTGTTAATCATTTCATCAGAATTAAAAATCATGTTTGAAACACAATATGTTAATATTAAAACAAATATTTTTCTCTTTATATTTCATTTTAAAAACAAAGCATTGATAAAATTTTACTTTCATTTCAACAAAAGCACTGGTTTTACTGAAAATCTGAAACATTCCGGGATTTCCCGGGACAAGCATCAATGTTTGTCCTGAATCCCGGAACAAGTAAAATGACCGGAAAATGGACACTCTAGTCTTTCCGCTACGGTGCATTTGTTTTCACTGAATCATAAGATGGATTGAAACCAAAAAATACAGATGTTTCAGACTTGTGAAGCGGCTGTAGCGACTGAGTTCATTTTTAAAATAGGAACTCTAAAGATGACCCAGGATCGGATTCCATCCCCAAGATAGTTATTTCGTGAGTGCGCGTGCAGTCATTATCTTACCGAAGATATAATAGTATCGGCACAAGAATCCGGTGCAGAGTTGGAGCTGCAACCCAGTCGAGTACATCAAGGCTACCCCGAGTCCACGAATCGATAATGCTCTTTACTTGTGCCGCAAGCCAATTTCTGCCTTCCGTGTCGACACAGTCGAACCATATCCTTCCCCAGTTCACGCCACGTCGAATCCGGAACATTATTTGAGCTATCCGCGAAATAAAAATTCTTTGCTCACTAGCGTCGCCTTGTGACAAAATTTCGAAACTTTCGGCTCAAATAATGTTAGTCCTTGTGATACTGAGCAACTTTGCCGAAGACGCCATCTTTCTAAGTGGTCAGGCTACTGAGCTATGCGCAAAACAAAACTTCTTTGCTCACTAGCGCCGCCTAGTGGCAAAATTTCGAAACTTTCGGCTCAAATAATGTTAGTACTTGTGATACTGAGCAGTTTTGCCGAAGACGCCATCTTTCTAAGTGGTCAGGCTACTGAGCTATGCGCAAAACAAAACTTCTTTGCTCACTAGCGCCGCCTAGTGGCGAAATTTCGAAACTTTCGGCTCAAATAATGTTAGCCCTTTTGATACTGAGCAACCTTGCCGAAGACGCTATCTTTCTAAGTGGTCAGGCTACTGAGCTATGCGCAAAACAAAACTTCTTTGCTCACTAGCGCCGCCTAGTGGCAAAATTTCGAAACTTTCGGCTCAAATAATGTTAGTACTTGTGATACTGAGCAGTTTTGCCGAAGACGCCATCTTTCTAAGTGGTCAGGCTACTGAGCTATGCGCAAAACAAAACTTCTTTGCTCACTAGCGCCGCCTAGTGGCGAAATTTC